>NC_139165.1:53219410-55619410 GCF_965202585.1 Thalia democratica | reverse complement strand
ACGAACCATCAAAAATAAGAAGGCTTAAAACTAATATGTAGACTAATGAAGAATATGATAGGAATGTGTCTGAATATTTAGAAATTCAAAATAGTAACAAGCAAGATGCTGAACTAGCCCAAAACACTTTAATTTGCTTCTCAAAGATACTTTTAGCACAGTTGAAGAAGGTAGGTACCTGTAGACAAAGCTTAAAATTAACCTTTTTAACCCATCTTGTTGAAATCAAATTCATAAAATAATATGAAACATAATGTTTGCAAAAACACTGCAGGAGCAGAAAAAAATATGCTGCAACTTTAATCATTAATAGGTTTAATTGCCAATGCATGTATAAATTTTAAACTCACTGTTAGAAAGTGGGTAATTTTGGATATTTTTGACTATAAATTTGGGTAGTCCCTTAAAGACTTAGTTTATGTTTAAATAAAGTCATAAAAACTAGCCTGAGTAAACTAAAAAAATATTCTTAAAATGAATTTTCTTTAATCAATTGTACATAAGGTATTTTAGTGTGCACAAAAACAATTGACATAAAACATATATTTAAGAGATACTTTAACAGGGTTGCCACTCCTTCAGTCAAAAAACTGCCCTGAGTTTTTTTCAAATCCTAAGTTTTTTTTTTTTGCTTCTGACGCAAACTACTTGTACCTGATGTTCATTTTTCTTCTTAATAATTAAAAGGAAGGTTGTATGTGTATGCTGCTTCATTAGATGTTTACTAAATTTATGAAAAAAACTGTTTTCAAAGATTAGACAACACTAGTCTATACTAATTTTTTAGTTTTTTAACTAAAAACTAGTATTTATAAGTTCTAAAAAACAATTTTATATATGGTTATAAAATATAACATATAATTATAAATATGACAAATAACTTTTAGAAGTTTATTAAAATATATAATAACTAAAATATTAAGTATATTCAATGCATAGATAAAGGAGTCCACCTTGATTTTTACAAGTTGATCTTATTTTGTAGAGTTAAATCTGGACTATCAGACATTTTTAACCACTTAACAATATTAAAAGTAACTTTTATGATATTAATAACTAAACAGGGTTGCCATTTGTTTTTTCAAAATTATTTTCAGGTTTTCAAAATTTCTTCCAGGTTTTAAAAATTACAGATTTTAGGGTCTATTTTTAGTTTAAACTTAATTTTAAGGTAAGAAAATGAATTTAATAGTATTAAAACATTGAAAGATACTTTTAAGCTACTTTAAAAATGTTTTTCAATAAAAACAAATTTTTGATGATGAAAATGTTTTTAATTATATGATATAGATTTTTTGAGTCAAATTGAAATTTTACTACTGAACATGTGAAAATTATCAAAATTCCAGGTTTTTTTTGCTTAAATTGTCAAATTCCAGTCTTCAGGTAAAGTGGCAACCCTTATTAAAGTTGGTGACCTCAATAGGTTCCTAATAAAAGGCTTAAGTCAAAAAAGGGAAAAAAGACAATTTCACTAAAAATCTTTTTTCTCTTTTGTTTATATCCAGCTTTTTTCTAATTTTAACAGTTTTATAACTAATATTTGAATTGATTGCAAGCAAAATTTTCATTTAATATTTAAAAATTAAAAAAATGTAGGAGAAGATTTTTGGTAATTAAGTTTCCAAGAAAATTGACTATGAAAAAATTGCAGTCTATACCTTTGTATTTGAAGCTTTTTACAAAAACGTCAACATCTCAAAAACTATTAAATTTGTTTATATTATATAAAAAATGCTATATAGTTTATACTTTAAGCTTTCATATAAGAGCCAATGTTACTTTTAGTAAAAAAAAATGTTGGACCCCTTGTACCTGTGTTAAACTTTTTAATGTATAGCTGAACTTTTATATCTCTAAACTGTCTCTGTTTAATATAAACAGAAATCATGATAGATATTAGTTTCTGATAAAAAAGAAAAACTAAATGTTATTTCTAAGAACAGTGAAGTACTAGCCGAAATGCAAAAAAATTAGATAGGCATATCAAAAGCAATAAAAAATATGTTGTTAGACACAATTGGGTAGACAAAATAACAAAACATTGAAAAAGTATCAACTAATTTTTTTTCCAAACCTAGAAAAAGTATTTCCTGAGTATAAAAAAAAACTTAAACTATCCTGAGATTTTCATAAAAAACCAAAACTGCCCTGAGTCATTGAGAGTTAAAAAAAAATCGAAACATCTTGAGTTATCCTGATATTTTATAGAATTTAAAATTTCCCTGAGTACCCTGAATATGTGGTAACCCTGTTTCAAATACAAGATCTTTTAACTAAGATTTAGTCCATTCCTAATATTTAAAACGGATACAAATCTTTTATGGCCAGATTGTATTTTTAAAATAGATCCAGCTCTGGACAGATACTAACTTTGTGCATAAGTTAGTTCACTAATGTTGACAAATGTTTATCCAATAAAATATCCATTTCTGTCTGAATGTAAAAAGCAATACATAGTTTCTTTATGCCTTCAATTAAAGCAGTGGTCTTCACACAAAATTTATTTTGAGGTGCCCTAAATTCACAATCATTTCATGGATAATCTGGAGTTGGTGGTGAAGAATAAAGAGTAGCTTCAAATTTGAACTACTGTTTTTGAATTACTTGAAAATCATGCAACTAGTTTGCATATTTGCTGATTCAGCAGTTTTTTTTTCTTGTTTTTATTTTATTTTAATAATAAAACGTTAATATTTGATTTTTTTTTATGTTTGGGTAACGAGGGTAATGGTATAAATATTAAAAAAAAAATAAAAAAAAAACATTTAAAAATGTTAAAAGAAAAAATGGTAGATTGAGAACTCAGTTTTTAATTTAATTAATTTAAGCCAATCAAAACGAAGCTACTTTTATATTTTTAAACTTTTTGCTTTTGTTTCGATATTTAAAGTTTGTTTACTATCACTCAAGTATTAAAACAACGAAGACACCTTATGCTACAAGTGTGAAAGAAGGTGTCTGACAGAATTATTTTGTTTAACTTGGAAAGTGTTAATATCTTCTAAAATTCTTAAAAAACTAT
The DNA here is from genome assembly GCF_965202585.1 of Thalia democratica. NCBI lineage: Eukaryota > Metazoa > Chordata > Thaliacea > Salpida > Salpidae > Thalia > Thalia democratica. The sequence goes on along the minus strand of NC_139165.1, from coordinate 55,616,385 downwards.
TTAAAAGACTTTATCGCATAAATTATTATAAATTATAGAAAAATACATATAAAAATATTTTTTTAGAAACTTAAAAACTACTGAAAATAACTTTGTTTTTTACTTTATTTAAGCCATATATAAAAAATATATTTAATGTTTTGGAAAAAAAATAGGTTGTAGATATTAATACCTACATATGTTTTTTTGTATTTAAAAGATATACATTACTTTTTAAGTTGTAGTCCTTTCAATTTTTTTTTAGATTTTGAATTGTCGGAATTTGAATAGTCGTGCACCCATTTTGATCTTTGTTATAACTAAAAAAATATTTTTTGTTAGTTTTAATACTAAAATTACTAACTTTACGATGTTTTGTCATTACTTTACTATCAGGATTCAGGGTTTTGTTAAGGATTCTTTATTAAGTTTTTAATTTGCTGCTGTTACCAAATATTGTCTTTTATTCTCATAAAGGCTTATAAAAGGGTCGTTTAAACGTTTTCTAGTGTTTATTTTAATTAAAAGGTTAATATTTAGGCAAATGATAATTTACCGTATTTTAATCCACCAAGACATCTGATTATAAAAACTTTGATTCAAATTTACAGATTTAATAGTTATTAAACTCCACTTAAAATATTTTCACAGTTTTTTGTTTTTATTTCAAATAAAAAGTCTTCTTATAGTCAATACTATTGACTCAATAGTTACATAAAAGTTTTTTTAACATTTTAGTCGTTTTTTATATCATTCATATTTGAAAAGTAGCAATATTTAATTAAAATATATACTTTAATTTCTCAAAACCTCATTAAAAAGGTCAAAAAATGTTTTAATAATCAAGTTTAAAAAATTTAGTGAATATAAGCGGTTGTTAACTGTGTTTTTATTTTAAACTTTATATAAAACATACTTATTATAAACTCACTGTACGTATCATTTGAAAATATTAAAACAGACCCCCTTTTAAGAATATAAAAAATACTTTAATCGAGAAATTACTTTTAATAGCAATATAATATTTTGTTAGTTTTAAATTTTGTTAAAGTTTTATTTTAAAGCAACTTCTCGTAATTATCATCTTTAAAATGTTTAAATTAGTAAACGAGATAACTTAATAATTAAGAAAAATATTTTCGTTATTGAATTTTTAAAGTAATAATTACTTAAAGTTTTACTATTTTAAACCGAAGACAGTTTTCAATTTATTATTATATTTTTCGTGATAAGTATTTAAAACTTAAAAGAAAAAACTAACAAAATAATAAACAATGTATAAAAAAAGTTTTATTTTTGTTATTTTATAGTTTTAAAATAGTGTAGAATAAAAACATTTATTTTTATTCTCCGTTATTAAGTAAAGATTTAGAAAGTTTAACTTTATTGTATAATTATTGTTTGTAGATAAGTTTAATTTTATTTGTTATAATATATATGTGGTACATGATAATTAAAATTCAAAAAAAATAAGTTTTTAAGAGACCATATCTTAAAATTTAAATATATTTACAAAATAAAATAGGTGAGTAGGTTTTATAGATATCTACAAATTATTTTTATGAATATTTTTTGTAACAATAAAATTAAAAAAAATTAACATCTAATATAACTTATTTTAACTATATATCAAAAAATGTTTGAAATTTTGCGAAAAATAATAATGGCTTATAGATATCAATAAGACCTATACATTTTTTTATATATATGCAGTAAATTTATAGTTTTGGCAATTAAAAGAAAAAAAAAATTTGTTGTCCAAATTTGTATAGTCGTGAACTTATATATGTAGAGGTTTGGACCCGGTATTAAGTTTATAGTGAATATTAAATTCAAAAAAACTAATTAAAAGTTAGTTTAAAATGATAACAATAAAATCAAGTTTTTTATCTACCGAAAAAAAAAGCGTTAGGTACATTTCACTGTAATTTTGAAGTTAAATAAGTTCATATCAAATAAATTCGATAATTTTCTTGTTTTTTAATTTATAGAGATATAATACTTTTGCAGCTTATTAAAATCGCTCCAGTAACATTAATGAAATGAAAATTTATCAAGTAGTTTATTACGCATAGAACTACAAGTTCGAAAATATTTAACTGACAAATTTAAATAATAAAATACTTACAGCGTTTGTAAAATATGTGAAAAACTTATGTAAAATGCCTTATTTCAAGAGATATCAACTACATCGATTACTGTTGCAGCTTCTTTAAATCGCCCTAGTTACATTAAAGCTTTGAAACTTTAACAAGTAGTTTTTATGCAAAGAACTACGAGAATTAAAAGATTCAACAATTAACTTTAGAAAAAATGTTACAGTTTTTGTAATGTGTGTATAAAAATAAGTAAAATGCGTAGTTTTCAATGGTATCAACTACATCAAATATTTTTACAGCTCACTAAAATAGCTCTAGTTACGTTATAGCAATGAAACTTTGACAAGTCGTTCCTTATGCATTGCACTACAAGTCCTAAAAGGTTTAACTTAAACTGTTTGTAAACCATCTAATTTAAAATAAAATCATAAAACATCTACATCATTATACATACAACCTAAGTAACTAAAAATTAGTTTTTAAGTAAAACTTGATAAAAAACCAACTAGAATTTTTGTAAAAAGTTTCTAAAGAGTATCTTATATAAAACTAACTTTGAAAAAAGAAAAAAAAATATATTTACTAGCTATAATTTTTAAAGAAACATATGGACAAAACCAACTTAAAAAAATAATTTGTAAGTAAATCTAAAATGAACTTTTTAAACTATTAAAAGCTTGAAGAATCGCTTGAAATACAATATACGCATAAATCGCAATAGTAATTGTAGTTTTTTTTTAATAGTAAATATTTTCTTGAATATTGTAGGCAAGGCAACATTCGTGGAACCAACGGCTGCAATTGTAGTATTGAGTTTTAAAACAAATATCAAGTTATTATTTTTGTTAGTTAGATTAATATAGGTGTATAAGTTCAGTTCATTTGTTTTAAAACAATGTTATCTTAACTTACCTATTGAACTTGGCCAGAATAATCACTTAATTGATGTAAACTAACATAACGGCGTCTACAAAAGTTACAGGAAATGACGTCACCAACTGAAATAAAATAAACTTTTAGCAATTAGTGTCATTCTTCACGGAGAAGTCGCTATTTCTGTACGCTTTTCAACGATATTTTCACTTCTTTTTGTTGTTAACTTAATCTCATCGGGTAAAATGGGGTAACTCTGAACGATTCGTTCTCCAGCCTACATGTTTAAACTCTTACTTACAAAAGTGTTTTTATTTCTGAAGATGTATAACTTGGACTACGCTAGTTAAAAAAAATAGACTGTTTATTTATACCTAAATAACATGTACCCCACAGTTTACACCGTCAAGTTGTGGATTATGCTTTATGCCTACTACCTTAAACTCCTTTAACCTTTTGCTTGACATTCCTAATCTAGTACTATGTTTGATGTACTCCGCGCTACTTTGGTCTCTAGCTTTGTGTGAAACCACCTCTGTAACAGGTTCGGCAGTTTCGACAGGAGCCAGATTAGCAGTAGCTTCGGGGAAATCTTGATTTTAAGTTGATACCTCGGTCTGCAACCGAGTGCGAAAGGGTTTAAAAGCTAATACCCTATTCACTTTACTTATAAGATTAGTTTAAATATAGACTAACAAGTATCTATATGCTTTATTACACAATAAAATAAAAGACACAATAAAAAATGTTTACTACTTTAGAAGGCTTCTTGCAGTTCACGATTCTAGTTGTTCTGTAAGAAACGGTTTCTCGTACAGTTTACTGGTTCAGAACTTATACTTCATCGTTGACACCGGATGTAGAGCGCGTGAGATAAAAAGTTACAATGTTGAAATGGAAAGATTAAAAAAACAAAAGATAAAAGTATTAAGTTTATGCACCGAATGCTTCGGCTTATGTGTGGAATTCAATGTTCAAATTGACCTAAACTGGAAGTTATTGCTGAAAGACAACTTGTCTGCTATAGTATGCGTGGGCTTATGAGTATGGTACGTTAACAACTCCAATCGAGTTGTACGCCCCGTCGACGTTGCTAAAGTAGGTATACAAAATGTATATAGATCAAGATATAAAAACTACGAAGTTATGAAGTAAAGAACAAAGTAAATGTCTTAGTCAAACAAACACTTGAATAAGAGTGTTTTTCCGGGGATCATCTAGCTTTTCCAAGATGGAGGCTTACGCTCAAAGCGTCAAGTGACGTGGAGCTGCTTTCTTCTTGACATGAAGTCGGTAAAACTTCCTCTCTCGTTCGCTTGGCTGCTTATATACATCTCAATTGCATAACAATTCCGCATTATCAAGGCATGATTCATGATCATTACATGCTGGTTGAAGCATGATACCCGGCGTGATTGGTAGTTAATTTTACATGGCATTAAGCAAAATGCATCAACTAGCGGTTGTTTTTATTTGTTCGAAACAATGTTTTTATCATTTTAAGAATCATTAATAAAAAAAAAAAAAGATTTAAAAACGAAATTATAAACTCGACATTTGGACTATCGAAGCAAAAATAATAAAGTCTTGACGTCGATGTCCAACATGTTGTCTGTATAATGAAATTTAATTTAATGTTTATAAGTTAAAATAAAAAATCAAATGTTGCAATGTGATACTTACATAATGATGTTTTAAAAAATTCTTCTTTCAAGATTCTCTTCAACTGCGCTTTTAAAGGGGTCTGCTTTTTCGTATAATAAACTGTTATTTAAAACACTAAAATTATTAAATTCTATTTTAATAAAAGTTTCTGTCATAAATTCTTTATAACTAAAATCCTTTTCAAAAGTGTATATATACCTAAACTAAAGATGTTCTGTTTTCTATAAAGTTGACAAGACTCTAAAAAAAACTACTGAATTACTTCTATATAAAAAAAAAATATAAAAATCACTATATAAAAATTACTTAAATCTAGTGGCAAGCTTAAAAATTTGAAAACTTTAAAGTACAATATACCAGAGGGGCTTGTTTTGACTGGTTTCTTTTTTCCTATGCGACCCCTAAAAAATTGAAATAAACGTAAAATAAGCGATTAAACATAGTTTTTTTTAAATACTTTACAAAAAGTGCATATCTATGTGTTTATTTTTTGATATCAAGTAAAGTATAGTTCATATTTTTTAAAGAATTACGTCAAAAATGACGTAGTTATGTAAGTTTTTTTGTAAAAAAAAATTTGTAAAAATAATATTGTTTTGTATATTTTTGAAAGTTTTACATTTAAAAAGTGTAACTTTTTTTTTTCAAAATTAGCCAATTAAAAGTGTTTTAAAACCGATTTTTGAATGATTTCACAACTAGAATGGTTTCATTTAAAATAGGGGTTGGCAACGTTTTTCAGTCAACGGGCCGGATCCGGAAAAATTTAGTCATTTGCGGGCCGGAGCATTTCAAACTAGTGATTTACCGGATCTAGTATCCGGATCCAGCAGAATAATGAATTTTTAGATCCGAATCCGATTGGAAACTAATTTTAAGTCGAGATACGGATCCGGTCGGATTCTAATATAAATAAAAGTTTCGGATCCAGCCGGAATACAATTTTATGGATACAGTTGATCACTATTTTAAATCCTTCAAATTAAAAAAACTTTCTCAAGTCTGCCAACTTAAGATGCAGATTAAGACATGTTAGATGTTTAAATAATGTCTATAATTAGAATTGACATTGTATTTGACAAAGATACGTATGTAAAGTATCCAACTTAAAAAAAAACTTTGCTTGGGGTAGTTTTACAAAAAGATACTCCAACTAAGTTAGAACAACAACAAAATATTAGGACAAAATGGTGTATTTATTAGTACAAACTACACATTAATTTAATAAGTAATTTTTTAGCATGTTTTTGAAGTCAAATTCCTACAGTTTTGTTTTGTAAAAATATGATACAAAGTTTTATAAAAAAATTGTAACATTGGACCTTTGCGGGCCTGTAAATTTGCTCTCGGGCCGATCATTTTAATTTACGGGCCGGATCCCATTAAAATTAAAAAACAGTCGGGGGCCGGATCCGACCCGCAGGCCGTACGTTGCCCACCCCTAATTTAAAACTTTGGAAACTTTTGATCAAATAACATACTTTTTTAAAATTAACATACAGCATTAAAAAAATCGTAGTTTTACAATTTTTATTTTTTATCAAGTTGTAAAATAATTGTTTTAGCCTGCTATTAGTTTGTTTTTAGAAATATAACTTGTTTATGATTTAAACTTAATTTTTAGCTAAATTGCTTTAACGGGAGCTGTTGGAATAAGTAGTTTATTTATAAATCATTGAATTTTTTTTCTGTTAGTAAGAAATTTATTTACTAACTTTAAGTAGTTTCGTTTTTTATTTTCTTATGTATAATATATTTCGTTATTCATGTTAGCTTTATAGTGTAAGGTAAAGTTTTTACATTGTCTATAAAAAACAGGACTTAAGTTTATATTTGAATTACCTTGCTAAAAATTAAAGAACTAGATTACTTATTAAGATATTGCATTCTGTTTTACTTGTAATTTTAAAATGTTTAAAGTTTAAACACTTTTATATACTTAAGAAAATTTATAAAGTTATGAACTTTTCTAAACTGTTTTATCAAAAGCTTATAATACAAAATATCCTATTTTTAAACTAAAAAATTGTGCAACTCCTCTAAAAAAAGTCTAGACACGCCCCTGCAATATTCTAAACATTACTTCAATATTTGTTATTAATATGAACTACTGCATACGTTAATATATAAAATAACTAAACCTTTCATATCGACAATAATAAAAAACTGCTTAAAGAAAAACTATCTAATAATAAAGTTTCTAAACTATGTTGTCATGCATATTCAATTAATCTAAAGTTTTCAAATAATAATGAAATAAATCTAACAACTCCAATGATTATTATTTATAATTGCGAAACTAATGACATCGTTGCTTGAAATCTAGTTCTTTTTAAGTTTAGAGTTAAATAAATACAAGTAGTAAAAATTTATAGTTTTTAATACACATTTTTCTACTTGGTTTCCCTTTAGTAAATTGGTAGTCTTTGAATGGCTGACAAGCTTTAATTTCTTTTGCCTTATTGTATTTAATAACAATAAGAAGTATCCATAAATATATGTTCGTATGTAAAGAAGTTTTAATAAATTTTAAGTGTTAGAGTTGAATAACGAAATTAAATATTAAAGTTTTTTGTTAAACAGTTTCTATTATTAGCCACAAACAGTAGCATTGAGCCAAGAGCGCCTTCTTTGTTTCCTGGGTCGCTTAAACTTGACATGTAGAAGTTTCAAAGCCTTAATGTAACCTGACCGGTTTGAAGAAGCACAAGTATTTTATGTATATAAGTGAAAAAGTGATAAAATGGTCGAATTTTTTTAATATGAATTTGTATGAAACTTCAGTCGCGTAAAATTTGGAGTAAACATATTGAAATAGAGAAATTGAATAGATAGACATTTCACATTTTTTTTGCTTTGCTGCTTCAAGGGGAAATAAAACTTTAAACACTTCACAAGAACTTTTTTTTATATCATGGCTTAAAAACAAACTTAATTTTTATTGTTATTAGATGTCTATTTAAATGATGCTATAATGTCATTTCAATTCTATTCGATAAAAAATTAAATATGTTTTGTGTTATAAATTATCTTATGATTAAAATTTAGTTATTGGTGAAAAAATACTTGCTTAGTATTTTTTTAATGTTGGGAAATTCAAACATAAGTATATATATTTATAGTTTTTTCCAAATTAATAAAGCAAACAAGAATTTTTTCTTTATTTTGTTTTTTAAATTTTGATAAACAAAAAAAAAGGTAATTATTTGTTTTAAAAGCTTATTATAGATATTCTTATTGATTACTTTATAATATGACACGTCAAAGACGAGACATTAAACTAAAACCAAGTTGTTTACGACTCTATAACTAAAAGTAATTTCGTACACCAAATCCTGGAATAAGTTATATTGAACGCTTTTTTCTGTTTAATAAAAATACCGTAATTTAAATTGTTTTATTTTTGCCACTTTAGTGTCATTTTAACTAAAATGTCACATTTACTCATTCCAATTCAGAGTACTAATTGTCCAAACCAAACTCCACCAGAGGTCCAAGTTTAAAAAAATGAAAGTATAAAATATTTTCTTTTATTTAAAAAGTTCCGGTGGTTTAAGCATATTTAAAGTATAGTTCATAACAAATATGAAATTAAAAAGTTTAAACATAACTGACACATTTTCGAAAAAGGTTTATTGATTAATTTCGTTTAGCTTTCTTCGGAATAAAATTGCTAAAAACTATGAATATTATAGAGTAATTTTAGTTATATATAATGAATTTGAAAAGTCTAACAAAAAATTGTTACGTCAAAGAGTATAAAAGTCTGTTTATAAAAAGTTTGAAAATAGAATAGAGTTGTACTGAACTAACTTAAAGTAATTTATAAGACAAAAATGCTAAAACAAAAACATTTAAAATAGTATTAGCTATTATTTATAAACTGGTTCAGAGCAGCAACATAAACAAGCTGTAATTTTTATAAAAAGACAAGTGATAAGTAGTTATACTTTTCTTTCAAAACTGGTTTGTAAGGGAATCACGTCTAAAATTAATTTAAATATTCTTTAATTCAAAGTTTTAGTTAAACGTATTATTCTTTAAACACGGGTTCAAAACGGCAGCACAAACGAGTTGCAAGTTTTTTCAGTTAAAGATACTTTAATTAATATTTAAAAACTAATTCATTGTGAAAACGTGTCTAATATAAGTTTTAATAATTTAAAACTCCTAACTCAACATAAACAGGTTATTTTTTTTACTGATTTAAAGCGACAACACGTCTAATAAAACTTTTAGCATTACTAAAAATTGAAAGACAAACACATTATTCTTTTAAAAAAGGTTTAAAGCGGTAGCACGTCTTAAGTTTTTTTTAATACTTTTTAACTCGAAAAAAAAATACTTAACATTCTTTTTAAAATGGTTCAAAGCGCCAGCACGTTTAATAAAATATTACATTTTAAACTATAAACTTTAGATAAATGTATAGTTCTTTTAAAATTTGTTTAGGAAGGTTAAATAGAAGTTTCTAACACTTTTAAACTCAAAATACATAAAACAAATTTTGCTAAAACATGCATCACATTAAGGCTGATTTAAGCACTTGAAAACGTCCTAAAAACAAAAAAAACTATTATTTTTGTTTTATGATTTTATGGGACAGCTTATTTGTTAAGCGCTAAATTTTTAAGCTTAACAATTAAAAATATTTAGAATTATTTCAAAAATTATTTTTTATAAGTTTAAACACCTGACATTGTTTTTTAAACTAAAAAACTTGTAGCAATTTTAACTGGTTTGAATATCTTTTTGTGGCTTTTGATAGACTTAAAAAAACATAAACTATAAAAATTTTAAGTGTAATCAAATGTAAAAAGTCTATTTCCAACTAAAGTAGTTTATATTTAATTAAATATTAAAAGTAGTTTTTAAAACTTTGTAATTAAAATTTTTTTTAATTTAAATATAATAAAAAAAAGTGCAAAATCATTATTTCTTTAGACTTTGACCTATTAAATTAGGGGAGTGCAACGTTTTTAGTCGGCGGGCCGAATCAGAAAAAAATTAGCGGGCCGGAGCATTTCAAAATAGTAATTGACCGGATCTAGTATACGGATCCGGTCGGATAATCCCTTTCTAGAAACGGATCTGGCCGGATCCTAATTAGAAATTTTATCCATATCCAGCCGGATACTAATTTTATGGATCGGTTTGAGCACTATTTCGAATCCATTTAACTCACAAAAATTTCTCAAATATGACTTATGAAGTTGATATTTATTAATTATTTAAATTAATATATTTACTATAACCCTAGGCAGAACTTATACTAATTTTATAAATGCAAAAATTAAATTACTCGAGACAAGCTTTAAGTTGTCTTTTAAGCATGCCTTTAAACAAAATTTTAAATTAAATCTGCAATATATTTAACAAGAGCTCAAATACAAAATATTGCTTAAGGACATACTTAAAAAACTTAGACATATACAAAAATGCAACAACTAATTTTTAAAACGATTATTGATACATATATTTTTGGACAACTTTATTACACGTACTCTCTTGGGGTAGCCATGAATCCTTACAAGGGTTTAGGCGGCAAGCTTTAGATGTACACCAACCCAAATAATTTTTTGTGGACTTTTAACACAATTTTAAACCATTTTAAGGGCTACCTGGTAATATATTAAAAAAAACATACCCTCTTACATGCAGAAATAATAAAAACTGAAAATTCAAAAACAATCGGTGTTTCATATAAAATAATAACACACTTTCTAAATAAAAAGTCCTGCCATTAGTCAATAATTTACTCTTTATGAACCACATTAGCTACGGCTTGTTGTGCTAAGGGTTAGAAAAATAAAAATAAATCGATGAGGCTAGTGTACTCATTTGATAAAAACTTAGATGTATTCTTTACTAAAAGTGTGATGAAAAAGTAAAAAATCTCAATAACAAAATAACACTAAAATAAAACTTGTTTAAATATGCGCTAGGTGTTTTTATGATCAAATATAAATAACACTTTTTACATTTTAATTGCCAAAAACTAAATAGTTGAAATATATAACTGTTTAACAAAATTTCCCTAATAATAACTTTATGTCCTCAAGATGTAATATGAACATTGTACTGTACTTGAATCACCGGATTATCAGGGATTTTTAAAAACCAACTAAAATGTTATAGTATTAGCGTGGAAGGTTTTTTCATTAAAACTGAGACTTTTAGTGGTTATTTTGTAAGTAGATATTTTTGTTTGTGTTGTTGTAATTATTATTTTTTTTTGTGTTTAAATTAAGATTTTGATTGTTATTTCAACTTTTGGTTTTAGTGTATAATTGTACTGTAAAAATATTAAAAATTGTGGAAATAGTTTAACAAAGTATAAACAATTTAAAAAAATACCTTTAGTTTTACAAACTTTTTAACTTATAATAAGTATATTCAAAATATAGCAAGTGTGGATAAATTGTATAAAAGTTTTATTAATATAATAGTTATAGCACCGAAGACTACTTGTAACTTTTTCATTTGTTATTTCAAAAATTAATTAATGTTTAATAAAGTAAAGATGGATTTAAAATCAATATCGATAAGAATTTTCTTAAAGAACCTGTCTAATAAAAAAACTAATAATTCTACTAGAAATAATTAATTCTATCATTAAATATTTAAAATATAAAAACAAAACAAAAATAATTTAGTCATAACTGTTCTAATATCAAGTAGTTTTCTAAATTTTCATACTCTTACTTTAACACTTAAATTAATTTAATAAAACAAATCATTAAATGGGAACTATAAGCTATTGTTAAAATTTTTTACTTTAGTTATTATTGCCGCTAATTACTATCGAGCTTCCAAAAATGCATTTTTTTAATCAGTTCACTAACTTCAAGTATAAGCAGTTTTTAATTTTTGCTCTTTTAGATTAATAAAAAACTAAGTTTTTGTGAAAACAGTTTTTTAAGTAATAAAAATGTGAATGAACTTAATAAAAAAGCAAGACATTTTTTAACAGTGCAAGTACAATTTTTATTTATGTGTCGAAAAAAAGTAGTTTATTATTGAATTTTTAGAGTTTTTTATTTGTACCTTATATTTTACTTTTTAGTTTTTATCTATTTCATAGGTATGTACTTTTAATTTGTGTCTACTTTAAAAGGTTTATGTGTAATTATTTTGATAAAACTAAGGTCTATATCAGGGTTTCCCAAACTAACTTTCATTATCGCAAAATTTATAAAAGCTTAAAAAATAGTCGCTCCCTTTATTAGTCACCTTTATTAGTATTTACAAGTTAATTATCTGTTTATATATCGGTTCCTTGCTATTTATTGCCCCAAGGAATGACATCGCCAACTTTCCGAAACCCTGGTTTTAATAAATTAGCAGGTAAAGGTATAATTTTTAGAGGTTTAATTCAAATAGAATTATTAAAAAAAAGTGACTCTTTAAATTATAATATTCTTTCAGAATTTAAAAATGATTCTAACTATTTGAAAAACCATATTCTGTTTTAACTTTTTATCCTTATTTGAAAAATAACTTTAAAAGTTTCTTTAAACCTTAGCTTACGAAGCATATTAAAAGTAAGCATATATTAAAAAATATATTAAACTTCAATAAAGTTAAAAATAAAATGTAGTTTTAAATTAAGACTCGATACTTTTAGAGAAAACAAAAAAGTTGTGAGTTTTTTAAGAAAAATATAAAAAAATTATTTGAATCAAAAAACGATAATAATTTAACCCTTTTTGAAGGAGTACAACTCCAATTTTACTAATTCAAAGTTAACAAAACAAAATTATTTTGATAACAATCAATTTATTTTTTAAAAGACATCGAAGGTATATTTTACCACATAGAAGAATGCTACTAAGTATTAAATTTAGACAATTGAATCTGGTTACTCAAATGGTTAAAAGTCTAGATCGTGATAGTTTTAAACAGCTATACATGAAGATAAGAAAATACACCTATAAAAATTTGTTTGTATTTTTTGTCAGAAAATGTTTAATGTCTATCTATAATTTTTTAAAATTTAAACACTGTTATTTGGTAGATAAACTTAACGGCCATAAAAGTTTCGTGTAGTTGTCACGCAAATGTAAGAGATACAAACTCATATTTTAAATAAAAACTATCAGGCAAAGTCAAGAAAAAAATTAACTTTTAAAATTTTCTTAGCATATTAAACAATTTTAATATTAGTTAGTAACAAGTAAATTAGTTGTGGTATTTTTTAAAGCGTCTATCACTTTTTTACTTAAGGTTTTGAAATTAAAGTTTATTGAAGTTATGGAAGTTATAAACGAGTATAACAGAATATTATTTTCAGTATTTATCTCAATGTATGTATTTTTTTAATAAATTTTGTAAACACATACACGTATTGCAAAGCTGTTATTTTCAGTATATATCTGAAAGCATGTAAGTTATTTTATGATAGAAATCTAATCAGTTTTTTTTCAATTAACTAAATGAATTAAAATTACACAAATTTATGTTTTCTAAAACCTTTAAAATTATAATAAAGTTAAAGTTTATATTGGTACTTCATAAACACAAATAAAATTTAAACAGTTTTGTTTTGGTACCATTTAATGTAGTATGACTTAGTTTGAAAACGAAAACGTTTTTTAAACAATGACAGAGTTAATACAGTATAAAAAAAATCTGTTCACGTTAATAGTTTTATACAAACAAACAACTTAAGCTAAGTGCATGTAAAAAAAAAAAATAAAAAAAACTTTTAAAACAATATAGCTGTGCCTTCCTTGTAAATTTTACTATTTAGTACAGTTGATTTTGCTTGCCTGTTTTTTGCAGTTTATAATGCCTACGACTTGAAAATGAACTTTAAACCCGTCTACTACTAAAAACAAAATAAACTAAACTTAACTACACAAAAAACATTTCTTTCAAAAAATGGTAAAGTTTTAGGAACTATATTTTGATAAAATTAACATTAGTTAGAAAATATTTTGAAGTCTAAAAATTAACTTTTAAAATACTTGATACTCAGCACATATCCTTAAAATGAGACATATTAACGTAAATAAGGCCCAAAACTTAAGGGATTAAAAAACACCGTAGAACAAAATTCGTAAAATTAAATATGAAAAAGATTCAGCTAAAATATTTGTTAAGCATTTTATGTCTACAGAAAAGATTACACGATTAACTTTTTTTAGTGTTTGTGTGCTTACATTAACATAAGTTAAAAACTAAATCACACATTAATAAAAGAATTACGTCACACAGTCGGCTTGCAGTTGGTAATTGAAAGAAACTTTTTAGTTTTCATTTAAAAAAGCCAAAGTTCTAACACATTTAGAGCTTTAAACCAAACTTTTATTAACAAAATTTATATTGCGAGGCAATTTAAAGTTTTTTTTTTATAGATCAAACTTTGATATCTTTGAAAATTAAAAGTCAACGGTCGAATAAATAACTAATAAAAGAACTACTTAAGATAAAAGTGATTTATAGCTTTTTTAATTATTTAAAAAATGTGTTTTTAAGACCTATTTCATAAATTTAGTAGGTAGTTTTATCAATAACATTTTTTTATTTTTTTGTGTAAAACTGTATATGTAGTTTTTATATGTTTTTTGCCAACAATTTAATTAAGTTTTAAATGTTAAGGAAATTCCGCACGAATAGAGTATACAATATACATATAAATACACTTTTAAGTTCTTAGATTCATTAGCTTTAAAACAGTTTAGTATAACATTTACAACTAGTGCATAAAATTAATTTTTTTTTCACATTTTTTATACACTCTTAGCTAATGTATTTCTCGAAAACATTATATAGAACTACATTTAAAATTTAAATTAAATACTTTACTATAAAATACTATTTTTTTAAACCAAAACTTTATGTTTACGGTATACTAAACATTTACAAGCTGTTACAAAAAACAAAAATCAAAGTATTATGAGTTTAACTTGTATAATTCAATTTTGAAAGTATAAAAAACCATAAATAAAAAGTACTTTAGAGAGCTACTAATTAAAGTTTAGAAGATTTTTTTTTTAACTAAAAATTTTGAAATTTTGTTTAGAAAGTTCAATAGTTATATAATTATATTAAAATTTAATATTTTAAAAGATTTACAGGTATTATTTTTCAACAAATTTTTATTCCATACTTCCCCTTAAAAGTGATTTAGGCCCACTGTGGGACTGTATAGAAATTATATTTTAATTTTTGTTTATTATATAAGTAATCAAATTAAACAAGGTTATTATCTAAAAGATAGTAAAAGTAGTTTTTTCTGAGAATTTAAATTATGACTAAGTATTAGTTTCAGTTTAAGTTGTTTTATATATAAAATGAATCAATAAAACCACTAAAACATGTTGTACAAAAACAATACAATTACAAAAGTGGTGGAGATTTATTCTAAAACCTGTTAATCCACCTAACCAATTCCAGCCTATCAGTTTTTATCTAACCACAATAAATTTTATAAGAAAAATGCATTTATGTAAGTATTTACGGCCTTTAATGGCACCATTTCAGTAGTAAAACTTTAACAGACATATTTATAGTTTTTAAATCTAGCTAGCTTGCAAATTCTCTTTGTCGAGTGTAGAAAATATAAGAACAGTTTTTTACAGATTGATGTATGGTTTTTTTTAATTAATCTTTTATTACTAGTTAGTTGCGAGTAAAATAAATTCATTTGTTTTTTTAGATTTTTTCAATAGATTTACGATATTTTATAACTTACTTTTAGTTTACTTAAGTATGCTATTAAGATTATACAATACTTTTATAAACATAATAATATAAAAGAGCCTAACTTTGTATAATTTTATGTTTGAATTAAAATTTATGATTGAGCACCTAATTTTGTATTATTAAGGCTAGTTTTTAATAAACTTTTTCAACCTCAAGGATTTTTACAAATGTTATAAGTTATATAAATTTGACTTCTATAAAAAACGTGTTAAATGTTTTTAACTTATTTTAAGTTTCATCAAACGAATTTAAAACATAAACTAAAACCGTTAACTTATAAAATCGTTTTTATAAATTAGTGTATTTCATTTTTTATCGATCAATATTTGAAATGAAAACGATATTTTTTGTAACAGTTAAATGAATAACAGGTGAACTTAAATACCTCAAAAACAAAGAAAACTTTTTTCAAAACCATTTCTACGCAAATACAAGATTAGTTTTAATAGGAAAATAATTGCGGTAAATAAACCACAAGTATTATTTATTACTAAACATTTTAACTTCGTCAGTGTGGCGTATTTTTAGAAAGTTTTAGTTAGCTTGTGATGAAGACTTTACGTGATAAGTTAATTATACAATATAAATTTTCTTTAAAGTATTTTTCAAAACCGGAGTATCTAAATTTGTATTTAAGTTTAACTATATTAACCAAAGATGAAAGTCTAATATAAAAAAAACCTTATAAAATTTTTTAAGTATTTTTCATTTAATAAATTTAAACAGTGTATTAAATAGAATAGCTTTAATAAAAGTATAATGTATTTTATTGTAGAAAATTGAGTTTTTTTTTATAATGTTTTTCTTACTTTCAAGCTAAATATTAGAGTTTCAATTTAAAGCACATAAGTCATTTATAAATTGAATTTAACTTTTCAAAATATAGATTTAATTGTTTGCTAACAAAAGATCCTAGTGAAACAAGTTCACTAAAATATAAATAAAAACAAACTATACAGTAATCTTCCTTTATTGTACCAACATATGTTTCTGTGTGTTAACGAATCAACAAACTTCAACTGGGTTCTGTAAAAAATAAATTATTGTAATGGAAGAATAGAAGCATATAATAAATTAGGCGTATACATGTTTTTATTAAAATTGAAATAAAATAGTTTCTACAGATTTTTACAGGTTAATAGTTAATAATAGGTAAAATATTAAAGTTAAATCCGACTGTTATAAAACTATATGATATTTGCAAGTATTAAGTCTAAATAAAATAATATGACCACCTTGTTGTTTTATGTTTTACATTTTAACTTTCATATATAACACAGTTTAATTGTTAAATAATTAAATATCTGTATGGGATCTTTAATCTAAACACTCGACTGCTCCTTTATAAAACAACAATCAATTGTTTTAATAATTATTATATACAATATATAAGCAATTTAAGTCATTGTGATTTTATGTATGTTGCTGTAACTTAATTATCGGTCAGTGCTTTGTAAGCTTAATAACAAGTTTTTTTTGTGCTTTTTTTCTTATATTTAAAATTTTTACATCTTTAATTTTTACATTTGAACTAAATATGCTTCCTAACTTGTATCTAACTTTGATTTTGTTATAATTTTAGATTTTGTCATTACAAACATTTAATATATAGAACACACGTTATATCAAGTTCCTGTGACTTTTATTGTCTTTACAGTTGTTGAATTTTATTGGTTCACTAATTAGTGGTTGTTGTTTCATTTTTATTCAAAATAGATTACATACTACCTTTCATATTAAATTGCTTTACTGCTTTCCCAAAAATAAAGACTAAATCAACTAACTTTACAATACAAATTGAATAGCTAAATTAATGTTCATATACATTGTGACGTAATTATTGGTTGTATTTTGTTCAATTATTGGCAATGGTGAAATACATTTGAATTAGTTATTCTTTCCATTATAGTAAGTGGTTTGTTTATATTATGATTTGTTAGTTTGTTGCAGGGGCGTGTTTTGACTGGTTTCCTGTTTCCTGTGAACCCCTTGAAAAAAAAGAAAAAAAAAAGATTCTAGAATATCACTAAAAACGTTGTTTATTGACTTTGTTTTGGTTATTTGATAGACTTTGAATAGTAAATGTTGAATTTATAACACTAAAAGTTTCCTTAACAAAAAATGCTCGTTTTTGCCCAGTTGAAATATATTTCAAATAAAATTTCAATCGTGACGTGATAGTAGGTAAAAGTTTTAAAGTAGCATTTTTTTCTAGGAAACTTGTTACTAAGATGCTCTTAGTTCCCATTATAAATTGTTGCTTAGAGTAAATAACTTTTGTTTAAGTATTGTTTTTCAACTAGTAAGTACAATTTTACTTAAAAATGTCAAATATAACCACTAAACTTTTATTTTATTTAGACAACTACACCAACTGACAATTTATTCTTTTATCATTTAATGGTATTTACAAAGATGATTCTTGATTTTTAGAAATATTCAAAATCTATTTTTTATAACAGTTTCCAGTATAATTTGTTACTAAAATAAAAATAAAAGCATTTATTAATTTATAGATAAAAAAGTGTATAATAACAACAAAGTTAATCAAAATAGTGGGAAGTTTTAATTTATAGTGTTTTAAAATATGATTAAATATAAAATAACAACTTTTTTTAAAAGTTAGTGGTTTAAGTCAAGGTGTTATCCAATTGGCTTATAAAGTTTAACAAAAAGAATTTTAAATTATCTATAAAAATAATCTTTTTTTAACTAAAGATATATTATTGCAACTGTCATGATTTATACTAAAAATTTTAAAAAAGTGTCTAGAATATCTCATATAAATATATATAAAATAGAATATAAGACTGTTTATTAATACAATTTTTCTCTGATATAAATAACTTATACATTTAGTTTTCACAGTTAGATAGGATCTAACTTCTGCTACTGTAACAACTTTAGAATGAAATATTCAGTCAAATCAGACACAAACTTTTTCAATATAAAATTGAATAAATTAACCTAGTAAAAAAAAACTCAAGGTAAAAAATTTCAACAACAGTTGGTACGACAGAAAAATCTGGTTGACATCTTGCTCTATCAGAAAAATTCTTTTCTGCTTCCCATGTCTTCTGTTTAAAGGTCAAAGTATTTGGTAAAAAAAAAAAATGTGTCAGCTGGTTTTATTGCTGAGGTTTTAACTATTAAAGTAGGTATTTTATTTTAATTTTGAAATAACCAATTTGCAATATGAAAAGAATTAGGTTTATCTAATAAGTTTAATTGTAAGGTTTTTTGTTTGAGGTTTTTATATTTATACAGATAATACAGTGTATTAAAAGTTATGTAGTTTAACTGAAACAAGCTTTATAAAAATAGTTATTTTCAGAAAAAAGTAAGATATTCTAAAGATTATGTTTATTTACTATTTCTTTGTGAAAATTAAAGAATATACTCATTTTACAACTACAACTAATTTTTTATGTAAATTAGATTTGACTCTCTTTCCGAGTTAATGTAATATAATTGTTTTAAATAACTGATTTGAATTTTGATATACAATTTCTAAGTTTATAACTTTTTTCTGTTTCTTTTAGTTTTAATTTATCCAAATTTAATACAGTATAACCAAAAAAAAATCTATTGCTACTTATATGTTTATTTATTTATTTCTAAGCAGAAAAAAGAATTTTAAACACAAAGTTTTTTTGCGTAGTACGCACAATGCGTACTTAACTGGCAGTGCATACCTATGAAATGCATACTTAAGCAGCAAATAAAGAAAAATATAATTGTGAACCCCCTTTGAAATATTTCTAGACACGCCCCTGGTTTGTTGTGTATTTTAGTTTACTTTACTGTATTTAGATTTAATACTTACAAATATTATATAGTTTATAACTGTCGAATTTAACGTTATGTATACACCTACTGTATTCTATGCTTCTATTCTTTCATTACAGTAATTGTTTTTTTAGAGAACCCAGTTGAAGTGTGTTGATTCATTAACACACAGAAACATATGGTACAATAAAGGAAGATTACTGTATTAATTTGTTTTAAATTATTATATAATTTAAGAATAATTTAAACCTATAATATTTTTGACTAACCAAACAAAGAAGATGTATTCAAAATTAGAAAATGAGTTTGTTGATTAATGATTTTTTTCTTTAGAGTTTATAACCATCTAAGTTGTTTTGTAACTCTCTTTCGTTCACAATTTTAAAACTAGCATTTTAGATATATGTCTATATGTAATTGTTATTAACTGCTTATGCATACATATATTAAAAACTGAATCATAATCAGTACATTTAATAGCACCGTGTTTTGATACTTTTTGAATAAAACTCATAAAATATTTTTCAAAATTCTTTATTCTAAGTTAATACTTTTAACTATTTTATTTTAACTAAATGTAATGCATAAATTGCGCAAAGTTTGTTTAAGTTATTTAAACGTCACTACTTAGTCAGCAATTATTTAGTTTTAAGACTTTTGTTCATGAAAAGATGTAACAAGTAAAACTGTTTGTGTAATTTATTTAAAATATTAAACTGTTTGAATTTAATAAATCAGAAGTTATAAGCTTTGTATAATCTTCTTAGAAACTCTATAACAATTTTAAAAAGCGTGACCATATTTTATATTAAAGCTTATTACATGAACTTCTTGAGGCTTGTTATACTGTGTATTAAATTAATTAAGCTTTAAAAATTACTTATGTAAGATTTTTGTTATCTATTTAGAAAAAAAATCTCATTTCTTTACTTAGCTAAATAGTACTTACTGAATTTATTATTTGCGTTTAATATGACTGGAATGTTTTAAGAAACCATTTAAATATTTTATAAAAAATAAATATTTTGTGAGTGAATATTAACAACTTAATAAAAGTTTATTAAAGTTTGTGGTAAAACGGAACTTTATTTAAAAATACTTGAATACACAAATTATCAAAAAAAGATATCGTTATTAAAATTCTTCACATTCGATAGTATTTTAAACTTTTTTTGATGTCTCAAAAAAAACGCTGAAGAAAATAATAAACTGAATGATATACAAAAAAGTATTAATAAATGGTTGCTGATAGAGTTTTGATCATAATATTGTATAAAAGTTTGTCATGATTTAGTTTAGTTAGATAAAATCAAATTTGTTAATTTTATTTAATTTGCAACTATGCTAAAGTCTTTACATCTAAATTGGACTTTGTTTTTGTTCTGTTCGTAGTGTTACTGTAGATTTAGTCGAAATAAGTTTTTAAAATGTTAAATTTTAGTAGTTTTGTCAATATGTTTTATAATATAAATTTAATTAAAAAAATTCAATAAACTTACGTAAAAAACTAAACGTTTTAATTTATACAACTTAACAACTGAGAAAAATTTTATAATGGGGTTATCTTAAAATAAAAACTTAAAAAAATATTTTTCACGCACAAAAAAAAATTATTGTAACAGAAACTATAACGATAAACCTCATAAAATTTTCCTTTTTTGAATTAAAATTAAACTTGATATTTTGCAATTAATAAACATATTAACTAATATTACTATTATAATTAAGTAAAATATTACTTAAACTTTTTATTACTTTGTATAACTTTTGCTTGCTGTCTAAAATAAAACTTAGAACATGTTACTGTGTATATTTAAAGTTTCATGCAGTTTACTCACTACTTTTTATCAATATAAGTACTTTAATTTCATTTTAAGTATCTAAGATTGTATTTTATTTAAAAATTGTCTATATATTTCGATTTAATTAACAAAAATTAAATAGTAAAATAAATTTAAGCCAATTATCTTAATTGATTCTTTTTAGAAAAAGATCTGGAAAATTTATAATATTATTTCACTGATTAAAGCATATTAAATAAAAGAGTACTTGCTATTATTTGTTTACACAATTCAAACAGTTTTTTAAAGTTGTTTCTGTGCATAGTAGGGTAAAACTTAAAAAACGCTGTTTTTGATTACTTAGTTCTTAAATTTATTACTATCAATATTTACCTTGATATGCAAAAAAAAAAAAAAAATTATACAGCAGTACAGAACTTTTACAAGTTTGTCTACCTAAGTCTAATTTTAAATTTGACTAATACGTCATAACACTCGTATGTTACATATAACTTTTTGTCTTGTAATAAAAATTTTGTTTTTTCCGAAGAAGAATTGATTGTTCAAAAATAAATCCAAAACGATTATAAAACAATAAATGTTAATATAAAAGGTGTAACACATAACTGATTTGTTTCAAACACTTTATATAAGAACTTTAGCCAAATGGTATTTAAAAAAGTTTTATTCTTTAACATGTTAAAAACATTTTCGTCAAATCGATAAACGAAAGGTTTTTCGTTATCCAGGTCTATGGACCAAACATTTTGAGCGTTTTTATTTGTTGTTCAACAAGAAATATATAATAATCTTGAATTACATACATTACTAACTAATATGTAAAAAAGAACAGGAAACAAAGAAATAATTATTTTTCATAACTATTTTAGCATTGATAATTAAATATTAAACATTAATCCAATATAAATAACCGATCTTGTTGTAATAACTTTTGAAATCAAGTTAAATTTAATAAAAAATTACAACAAGTAAATAGCAATAAACTAAAAAATAATGACATATAATAATAGGAAAAATATGTACATACTAAACTTAAGCAAAAATATACAAAAATCAAATTACAAAAATTTATGTTAGTTATATTTTTTACTCAGTTGTTGTTTGCATAATTTCGGCTTAAATCTCTTAATGTATAGAGATTTTAAAACAAAAAAAAAAAAAATTGGTGTAGTAACCCGGAGAATTTTTCCCTTCTATGGTAAAAATATACTGTTTATGAATTTAAAAGTCAATGTGATAGCGTGTACATCAATATAACAATTCAAAAAAAAATTTAAAGAAAACACATTTCAAAAGCAGTATACACTTGGGTAGTCAATGGGTTTTACGTATCCCAACAAAATAGTTTTTATGTTAGTAAGCATTTATTAGACAATCCTTAAAGTCCTGGTTATTATGATTACAGTAGGTTTTTAATAAAAACGTGATTAATGTCATTTAAGTGGTCTAAAAGTTCTAACTTACTAAGCCTTTTAAGCCAAAGCTATGTAGGTAACTGGCTTACTAGCTTAAAAATCTAACTGAATAAATTTTTGTAGTTTGTATTTTTGATTTGTTTCGAATTAAATTGGTTCTTACTAAGTTGTTATTTGCTGTTTTCATAATCATAATATTTTAGAAGTTGTTTACTTATTGCAATTCTTTTTTTGATATAACTTAAGATTACTAGATGCTAGTACAAATTAGACGTATATGAATTAATATTTAAAAGTCAATTATTATTCCAATAAATATGACGTATTATAATTCCCTTATTCTCTCTTTAATTTTCATTAAGTTAGTTTGTAATGTATTTTGTTATAAAGTGTTAGCTGTAATTCATTTTGCGATGCTTAAAAATTAAATAGTAAATTTTTTATTACTTCTGCCTATAGTTCTCATATGTATAAGTTAACTGATTTTGTATAACTTAATAAGTTTTAATTTGGTAAAAAGGCAGGCTTAAAAAAAATAATGCAAGTATTAGCAGCTAACTTAACTTTATTTAAAATGAAATACATAAAAAGCTAGAAGGCGACACTTTAGTTTTGTCGTTACGATTTGCATAAAATAATGAAAGTATTTAAACCCTGCTTGTTTACTAAATAAAAACTTATTAAGTGCAGAAACAAATGTTCCAAGAAAATGTTTATTTTTCTGTATTTTTATTTAATTTATGTGTACATATATACATACATATTTATTTTATTGTATAACAAACAATAGATTTGTACTGTGGTGTACGACTCGATAACCGAAAGGTTTTTTCGTAAATCAGATCCTTAGACCAAACTTTTTGAGAGCTTTTTTTATCGTTAAATAAACAATGTACAATATACACGACCGTTTCCATATATTATCCCATAAAATCCTTAGTAAAGATAAAGTTTATTAAAAATGTTTAACATAAATTTAGAATTTAAAAATTTTATAAGTATTATGACGTAGTAATAATGAAGGTTTTTGTGCAGCATTTTTTTGTCCTGGACATGACATTAAAAGGTTTCCATGGTGTGGTACTCGACAACCCAAAGGTTCTTCGTGTACCATGTCCTAGGACCAAATATATTGAGAGTTTTTTTGTCGTTCAATAAACTATAATTAAATTTGACAAGTAAGCTGATTTTAGTTTTGTTACTAACTTAAGAGTTTGTGCATTTTGAAAATTTTGGAAATATTTTATTCGAAAAATGTTTAAACTGCTCGTGTTCGCGGCTTAGTTTTACTTTGATTTAATATTTAGTTGGTTTTAGTTTTTCTAAAAATGTGTTTTTGGTAATGAATGTTTATATTTTGTCTTTCGCTTTTCTTGTTTAGTGTTATGGTCTTTTCTGATTTATCAATTTCAATTTTTATAAGTTGCCAAGTCTGCAGCCGAACTTGATTAATTATCCATATTGCAGAGAATAAAACGCCATGTTTTAAGTTGAATTTGTTTTTTGTTCGTGCAAAAATTTCCCTATTAATGCTAAAATCTTTATTTCTATCTTTCAAATCCTTAGTATATTTCGAAAGCGTAGTTTTTAGTCTGTATTTACTGTTGTTAAAAAAGCATCTATTCCGTGTGTTCTTTTAAACGATAAACCTGATGAGCCAACATACTTCTTACTTTTCTCTGATGTTATTACCGTCGCCTGATAGATAATATTTGTTAATGATTATTACTTATATATATATGTTTTTATTCAAGTTTTAATTGTTTTAAAAGTACAGCATTTAAAATTACAATGATGTTAATAAAAAAAAATTCAGAAAATTTCATGCATAGTAACTTTATAAATAATATTTATTAGAACCGGTAAACAAGTTGACGATAATGGCCAACGAACCTGGTATGTAAAATGAATTTACGGTCATACAGCAATGCACTACTTATTTACTTATCCAATTTAAGCTTAAAAATAATGTTCATACAGTATTTTTAAACATTGGTAACTTAAATCCTTTGCTTTTAAGAAAAAAATAAAAAATAAAACGTGAGCCGAAAAAAAAAAACTTTTTAATACTACCTACTAAAAAAAAAATCTTAAAATTTAGGTTCTATAGTTATTACATGCTTATTGATTACTAAATTAGTTAGATAACAAAAGATATATAAACAAAAATCTAAAATTGTTTAAATATTGTTTAGTGAGTTTTTTTTTGAAAACGTCAGTGTTTTTGCCACGGAGGTTGTATAGAAAATCACTTTAGTTATCGTTTGTATAACTAGTATAAAACTTTCAAAAATTTGTTAGTTTGTTAAACTTTTATTGCAATTCCAGTAGTCAAGATCAAATTTCTTTAACATATGATTCGTACTCTAATTATTTTTTGTCATGTGTTTTCTAACTTTATTACAGACGTAAAAATCTTTTTAGTTTCATTAGAAAAAAAGTTCATTAATTTTAAAATAAGTTAGTAAAAATATACTTTATAAGCATTAAAAACTTAAATATTTTTGAAATATTAAACATTAGTCTGCTGTTGTATTTTATAAAAAAAACAAGGTCTTTTACTAAACACAAATATATTTCAACAATTTTCTTCAGTGTGTTACATTTTTGAAACAATAGTAACACACTGAAGAAAATTGTTTAGTAAAAGACCTTGTTTGTTTTATTAAATATTTTAGTTTAACAGAATAAGATTAAAAAAATTAATAATTATCACCAAAATAAACCCTTAATAGTTTGGTATAATATTTTTTAGTTGCTATACACTTATTGTTTATTAAATTAATAAATATTTAATTTTTTCAAGTTTTGTAGTTTTTAATGTTATTTAGTAAGTTTTATATCTGAACACTTTCAAATCAAAGTTTTATTTTGTCAAGGAGGTTATTTAGAGTTTTGTTAATAAATACTTTTGTAAAAAAACAGTATAAATTGTTGAAAGTTTGTTGAACTATTAAAAATAATACTTTGAATGCAATTGAACTAATTAAGACCGAATTAACTTAGTATCTTGCTTTTACTATAATAGTTTGTTTTCATATTTTTTTCTTTAGTTATATTACAACGTTAAAATATTATAGATATTTAATTTTAGTTTGTAAAATATAAACAGTACTTTATTACAGTATTATAATCTAATAAGAATAAAAGGAAATATAATGCTTAATAAGTTTTGAGAAGTTGTTTATGCATTTTTCAATGTTTTATAAAAATTTAAATGAATTAATATATATTTTACAAACTAAAATTATAATAAAAACAAATTGTAACAACTACTATATGCACAACTAAATTAAATGAGTTTACTTTTTTCATAGTTTATTTAATTTTCAATTAAGAATATTTCTCTGTTGATCAGCTTCTTAGTACCCAATAAAATTAAATAAGTATTAATTTTACGATCCAGTTAAAGTAAGAACAGGTTACAAAATAGCTTAGTTTACTCTAAAAACATATAATATGTTATAAACTGATTAATTTTCTCAAAACTAAAAAAGACAAAAAACTGTTAAATTACATTTTATACCAGCGTGAAAAATTCTAATTTACATGAGTTTTAGACATAATAATTAATAAATTGCATTTAAAATTTTTCTTCTAACCTTATTTCTGATTTAAATTTAGATTGTTTTGTATTTAGGTTGCACACGTTTCTAAACTTAATTATAATGTGTATTTCTTAAGCCATTAAAAAAAAAATTCTTTTGAATAAGAGCATTATTGTCACGATTAAAAACCATGGTTAAATTATCGTCGAGAGAAAATAAAAAAAAAGTGTTCATTTTTATACATTAGCAAATTGTTATAAACTGTGGTAACACGTATATTTTTTATTTAATTCTATTATTCGAAAAAATAACAACTAGTCTTTTAGTTGCTTAAATGTTTATAATTTAAAAAAATTAATCATGATTAATATACTTTAAATAAAAGAAAATTAACTGAGGTAATTTATCTAACTTTTTTTTTGCTTTTGAAGCATCTGTAAATTAACAATTTATCTTTATTTGTAGAGCTGTTATATCTGGTTTTAATTAAGCAATTTTATAATGTAAATTTAGTATGTAACTGTAACAAATAAACAAATTTACAGGTTTTAAGTTCACTGTGTTTAAAAACTTATTAAGAATGAAGTTTATAATTTTTGTTTTGTTTTATTTGTCATTAGTTGTAAGTCGGAAATTAAAAGCTGGTCCTTCAAAAATAAACATTCAAAATGCCCAGGCAACTCAACTAAAAATTGGTTTTTCATACGTTCAAAATGCAGTTTCATACAAGTAAATCTCATACTTTCTCGTTTATTAATTGTTCTTAAACACTTTTATTGTTGAACAAAAATATAAATTAGATTAAAAGTATATATACTTAGTATATTTTAAATTAGTTGTTAATTTTTATGATATCATCAAATTTGCCCGAGCAAGTTTTAAAATTTATATAACGTTGAGTTTTCAAAAGTTAGTCCTTATAGTTTACATAGTATTTATGTATTATTTTTCTACTATATAGAATTTGGGCAAAAGAATGGATAAACGGTACATTAGAGCAAAAAGTAGCAAGTGCTTACACGTTTATTAACAATCAAAGTTTGTCAACATATCTTAACAACCTCGATTCAGGAGTAAGTTTAACATAGTTGATAAATAGCATAACTTAATTTCATTTTAATTATGGCAGTATATCAAGTTTTCTAACTTATATTCTAGCAGAGTGTTATCTTGTATAAGTAATTACTTTAATTATATTTTGTTTAAACAATGTTTAAACAATGTTTTAAACAATGTTTAAAAATTTTGTTTAATTTATTTTAAAAGACTTAACTTAATAAAATGTTAAAATTAAAGTAAATGAGTTTGTCATATATACCGTGTTTTGCAAACTAAAGTAACCTAGCTTACTATTAACTAAATCTTTATAACCTAGATGTTTAAAATGTGTTACATATCGCCTAAAATATAAAGTTTGTATTTGAAATGTTGTTATTTTTTGTAAACTTTAGAGGCAGTACCTTATTCAAGTTAGGGCTTTTGATAAAAATGGCAAAAAAATTGGCTTAATAAGCGAAAAAATTGCCACAACTATGCTTCGGTGTTACAAGTGTGAATCAGAATCAAATAACACGGCTTGTAACAATGAAGATAACATAGTTAATTGTCCATTAGGAACAGTGAGTTTTAGCTTGTTAATTATGTATTTATTCTCATCAAAAATCATTTAGTAATTTTTACCTCTGAATGTTTGTAGTCTAATAAAAGACAGTCTTAAATTGCAAAAGTTTAAAATGATATAAAGTTCAACACTAAAAACACATTTACATTCAAATAAGATTATTTTATATATAAATAGAAAAAAATAAAGTAAATTATAAACAGAATTCATGCTATAACGAGTTCAGAAAAATTGGAGGTAAGGTTCAGGTCATGAAGAGATGCGGTCTTGCCCCAAAAATTCCTTTGAAAACTTTACCAAACTTCTTTAAATGTCGAAAGTAGTTTATGATTTTAACTATTAGCTTAACAAATATTAATATAACAAATAGTACTAACACTTTTAACAAAAATTTTACCATTTACTCACATTTTTTACGAACGTAAGTAATTAGAATTAATCAAACGTATCTCGATAAAATAAAATTTATATAAGGCAAATACTATTGTATTACTTTGGTAAAATAGTTCACTAACATTTTAGTAGCAAAATATAGCACACTACAGTATAGTAAAATCAAATTTTTCTGTTGCTCTGATTTTTTTAAATTTTTAGTGCAAAAGATACTGTCTGTGCTTGTCACTGCAAGAGTGATGTGTGTAATGCAGACGAGCTTCCTTGTACACCTTGTAAGTATAACAATCTTTGTTTTATTTCGAATAGTAATTAAAGTATTTTGTCTTACTTTGTACAGAAATAGAATAAGATAAATTCAAAAATATACTCGTTTGCAATTTTAAAAACCTTATATTTAAATATTTTACAAAAAAAGTCATTGATCCGATAATAAATAAGTATTTGAAATAGGCATTATCAGAACAAGCTCAATAAAGAGTTAATTTGCATACAAAAGTAAACTTTACTACTTACAATAGTTTATTAAAAAAAGCTAAAATTATCAAAGTTCCTTTTACTAAAGCTTTATTTCTTTATAAACCAATGTTTAATTTTAAATTGAAAAAATTTTTACAATTATTGATGATTTTTAATAAAAAAAGTATTTCAAACTTATTTGTTTTTTAAAATAGTGTTAATTATGATAAATTAAGATTCTATGAATGATAATAAGTTTAAAAGATAAAAATATCTGCCAATTTTTTTTTGAAAAACGGGAAGTTTTTTGTTTTTGGTGGGTACATTTTATTTTTACATTGAACATAAATTTGTATATATATGTCTTGGTATATAAGTAAATATATATAACTTATAAAATTTATTTGGAAAACAAAACTATAGAAATAAAACGTATATTTACTTTATTACTATTTTTATTTTTAGATTGCAAGCCCGTGTTACGTGTTCCTAAAGGAATGACGTTAAATTGTACTAACGGGGATGCAATTGGTAGTGTTTGCTCATGGAAGCTTATTAACCCTAAAAAATATAAGCTAGTTGGAATTTTCAAATCAGTTTGCAAGTCAGATAGAACTTGGAGTGTGTTGACCCCTCCCCAATTTATCGAAAAATCAAGTGAGTTTCAAAAGAATTACTTGTTTGATTTTTTGTATTTACAAATCACATGGACTAACGTTACTAAACTATTGATTATTGTACCTAAATTTTAAATTACTGAAGTTCTTATTATCTTGGTATAGTAAATAATTGCTCAATACTTTTTATTTAGCACAAAAAATTATGATAAACTAAATGTTTTAGAAAAAAATCCTAAAAGGAAAAAAGAAAAAGCTTCAAATATTAAAATTAGAACCGGCTGCATTGACATACTATCAGATTTTAAGAATGGAAAAATAAAGTGCACAAAAGGAATTAGAATAGGATCATTGTGCCAAGTTACTTGTGATAAGTTAGTTTAATGTCAAATTTATGTTTTTATCTATGTGATTGTTCTACGAACAAAATTAAATTTACAAAAGATTAATATTTGTTCTAATAGTAGTATATATCTTAGTTTTTTGTGTATGTAGAAAATTTTCCAGTCTTCTAAACTAATTAAACATTCTTGATTTAATTTGAACGTATATTTCTTAATGTTAAAGTATATCTGTAAAACATACTCAGATATTCTAATAAGTGGGGCGTATAAATTTTAAGCTTAAAATCTTATGTATTAATATTCATATTTAGTTGCTGCTCAACTATATATAAATTTACATAGTTGTTTTCTATAAAACTATGTTTAAAAAAAATACTTTATGTAATATTTTGTTCGAAACTTCTTTAAATTGATAGTTATCATTTATTGATTATTGAGTATAGTATAAACAGTTTATAAAGTTTTATTGAAAATAAACATTTATTTATCATTTTAGAATTTCTTTTACAAATTAAAAAAATTGTTGTATAGGAAAAGTTGTTAATTTAGTCCAAATATAGCAATTATATAGAAAAATAAATGTTACAAATGAAACTTAAAAAAATTAAATATAAAGTGAATATAACAAAAGCAATTCAAACAATCTATTTTTATTTTCGCAAAATACATAAGTTATTTATAAATTAAATACACATAAAAAAAATTAAAATAACATAAAATGCACTAAGTTCTGAAAAAAAAATTTGGGATGATTAGATAAGCACTAGATTTCTAAGTTCTCTAAGATACTATTTTTATTTAAGTTATAATAATATTATTATTATTGTAAGTTTATTGTCATACGAAGGACCCAGGCATCAAAACCTAGGCCACTTATACAGAAAGACATACAACAAAAAGAGAAAAATAAACCAAAATTGTACATTAAAAATGAAAAAAAACTGAGTTTAACTAATTAAAATTTAAAATTAACATAAAAACACAAAAATTATAACACAAAATTTATAATTCCGGTGCTTCCGAAAAGAGAACAACAATATCCTACTCCAACTTCCCCTGAACAACTGGTTCAGCCTTCATTTGAGTAACTGGTTTAACTTTTATCCATACAACTTGTTTCACTTTTATTCGTATAACTAGAACCGCTTTTATCTGAACAACGTGTTTCACTTTTGTTAGAAGAGCCTGCTTCATATTTACTTTCAAATCTTTAATACTCAGATAACTCAGCGTTTGTTGGACTTTCGTAGTAGCTGATAAATATTGAGAACACTGACTATAAACAAAACTTAAAAACCCAAGGCCCCAAGCACTTTAACAGGCCAATTAACTATGTATTAAGGAACAGGTTTTGTTATACACAGAGGAAAGGCGCCGCTAATAAAATAAAGCTATAGGTTAAACCAAATTAGACGAATACAACCAGTGGTTAAGGAAGAAATAACAAAAAAAAAATTACTTATGAATTTTGCTGACAAAATATTTGTTTAAATCAAACTTTTTTAACCTTAACCGAAAATGCTCAACTTTTTTACAAGAAACTAATTCGTTTGGAAGCTTGTTTCATAATTCAACTGAACGATAAAAAAAAGAATTATGCCAAACATTATTATTGAAATTATGTCTGCATGTAAATTTTCTGTTGTTACCTCTCAGTAAATAAGTACATTTATGAGGTTCAAAAATATACTGTAAATTAATTGTAGTTTCACTATTAATTAGTTTGAAAAAAGTAATTAAGTCAAACTCAATCCTTCTATACTCTAAATATTTAATACCAAGTTTTGAGAGTCTATCAAAATAAGATGTGTATGAAATGTTGCAACGGTTGAAGACTATTCTTGTATATTTTCTTTGAATGGATTCAAGATGGTTAATATCTTTCTTCAAGTATGGAGACCAAATTGGTGTGTTGTATTCTAACTTAGGACGAATGTAAACGAGATAAATTTTTTTTAGAATGTTTATATCTGTAGATTTAAAACTCTTTAAAACTTGATAAGAAATAGTTGATGCAATTTGATAAACGTAATTGATATAGTGGTTCCATTTTAGGTTTTCAGCAATAAAAATTCCCAGATCTTTAAACACTTTAGTTGAAGGTAACCTTATGTTGTTTATTCTAAATTCAGAAAAGATACTAGATGTATTTTTTTGAATGTTTAGAACCTGACATTTACTAGGATTTAAAACTAGTTTTCTTTCTTTTAGCCAATGATAAATTTTATCCAAAGATTTTTGTAGAATTGTGTTAGAATGGCTAAAATTTTTGTATCGTCTGCAAAGAGATTTATGTTGCTATCAACATCTACTTCTAAAGCTATATCATTGATATAAATTATAAATAAAAGTGGGCCAATAACCCCTCCTAATATTGTATTGATTATTTTAATTTTCGTTCTGGAATGTTTTTCATAGCGACCCTAAGCACGCAGAAAGTTAATACTTGTTTCGATTGTTATTTTTGTGATAATACTTGAACTATTTTAACCCTTCTATCTTGATAAAATTAAAAATAATGACCAGAAAATACATACTCAACGGTCAAAAAGATTTATTTTGCCGTGCAAATGGAGAATGGTCGGGTGAAGCTCCTGTTTGCAAAAGTAAGTTAGAAAACAGTTGTTTTTGAATTATTAAGAAAAAAACGCAATACATAAAAAGTATATTAGTATTACTATTAGTTTGAGATTAAGCAGTAAAAGTTAGTAATTTAAGCTAATAAGTTTATAAAATAAAAAAATTTAATTCAGAGAAAAGTATTTAACAGTCTTTTGAAACACTAGTTTAACCGTAAACAACCTTATTTAAAGCATTTTTATTGAAAAAAATATTGACTTCTCAAAATTTTTTAATATCTGTTTATACAAAAAGTAACGTTTACGATACAAAAAACAACTACTACTGTAGAACTAAAATAGTTAATTTCAATAGTTTCCATAGATTAAATGAAAAAAAGATTAGTGGAAATAGTTTTTTTTAAATTTAAAGCTGTTGTTATAAAACTGTATAAAAATAATAAGTAGTTTATTATAAGTTTTTTGAAAATACAAATAGTTTTTTAAATGAAATAAACAAAAAAAACTTAATAAATAGACAGTGTTTTACCTTTGAAAACATTAAACTAGTATCAGTAACTATTAAAACGATAAAGTTAAATAAAACTGTCGAAGTAAATACAAAAGGATATATAACTTTTACAGTTTTAGTTTAAAATTGATACACTTTTTATAGAACCTAATTGTTTAAAATGTCGTAAATCTTTACAAAATTAAGTAATTTTTATTGAACTCAAGTTTTTATGCTTTACAAAGTTATACTAACAACTTTTAAAAACAAAAAAAAGTACCAAAAAGTAGTAACACTAAACTTTTAAAACAATATGTAGGTCAAACTTGTAAGCCATTAAAAGACACCATGCACAAATGTTCAAATGGATTTAACATAGGTTCTTCCTGCGACCTTGACTGTAAAGAAGGCTTTGATTTGAAGGGTGTTGAGAATATCACGTGCAAAGATGATGCCACTTGGTCGGCAATAAGTCATTGCGAACGTAAGTTTTCTTTTCTCCAAGTATAATAAAAACATTAAAAAAATCTTATTAAACACTATAAAAAATATTTATACAAAAATCGAAAATCTATAAAGTTTAAGATAACTATTCAAAATGAATCTAAAGTTAATCGTTTGTTTATAAAGATCCTAGCGAAAAAAGTTCACTGAAATATATAATAAAAAAAAATTGAACAGTACTCTTTATTTATTAAGCTCACTCACGTTTAAAGTTTTATTATTGTAGTATTTTGAAGTATTTTTTCCTTACAGTATTTATTTTTTTATAGAGCTTCGTTGAAATGTGTTAACTTGTTAACACACAGAAACATGTGCTAGTTTAATAAAGAAAGAGTACTGTTTAAATATATTAATACTATATTATAAATATTTATGTATAGTAAATTGAAACTTTAGGTCGCAATTGCATTAGTATGACAAGAGATTTGTATGGAATGGACGCACAATGCGAGTCCAGCTCGTTGTACAAAATACGTTGCAAGTTCATACCTAGGTCAGGCTACCTATGTACCAACGCAACCACCATCCGAACGTGCGCTGCTGGAATCTGGGATACTATATTACCTACTTGCAAAAGTATTTTTGCGTTACATTCATTTAATCGACATTTTTTTCAATAAAAAAATTAATAAATTGTATTTTATCAAAACTGATTACTGTTAATTAAAGTTAGTGTAAGAATAAAGTTTATTGAATTATAGTTAAGGTTTTATTTGTACAATTTTTCAGAAATAAGTTGTGGTTTTCCTACTATCGATCACAAAAACCTAGTTCAAAGGTGTTCTGACAAAGGTTACATGGGTTCCCAATGTCATTTTTCTTGTCTTGGTAACTATAAGCTTTCAGGTCCACTTAATGTTAAATGCACTGAGGATGGAGTGTGGACTAACACATTTCCTACGTGTGAAGGTTTGTTCAAACAGTGTAGTCAGTTTAATAATAAACCAAATTTGTCTGACGAAACATAATCAAAAAAATGTATTAAAAATTTAACGAATAGAACAAAAAATATAAGGCTTAAAGTAATTAACTTAATGCATTTGAAACTTATAAAAGATAAGCTAACTTATAAATTAACATTTCAGAACTTATATGTGACCCTTTGCCTTCATTTTCTCTCACAAATGGCTCAACAACATGCACTAATAACTACAACATAGGAAGCTCTTGCAATATTGTTTGCGAAAACTCAAAAAACTACAATTCTGACTATATATTGAGCAAGGTTATACAACTTAGTTGTTTGTAAACTGTTGTTTTTATTTAAACGGTGTAAAAAATAAACATTAATACTAGAAGATACGCGTCTTTTTGTAAGTTAGAGTTCAAAATGTGTTAAGATTAGAAAAATATCTTTATAAATAATAAGTATGTTCAGTTTTTTTTATATCTTACTTTTACAACAAAACTTAAATTCAAAAATAATTGAAAATCCAAAATAGTATCTAGAAAACTTATTTTTAAACAAAAATACAAAAGAATAAAACTTTAGTTCTGTATAGGTATTAGCAATTAAAAAAAAATACATTAAACAAATTTTAGGTAACATGTAACCTGAATAATGAAAATATACCAACGTGGACTGGACAACATCTGTCTTGCTCTGGTTATTTTACTTAAAATTTAAATTAATCGAAATTACGTTATCATGATTAGAGTTCATTAAATTTTAAGTGAAGTTGATTTATTACTTTTTGTTGCGTCACTATTATTTGGAATGAGGTTTAGATTATGGCAACACATAAGTGAAAGAGATTAATCGCTTAAGTAAAATGCAATCTTTAATTATAAAGTCATGTTTTTTTGGTAGTATTAAAACTATTTTCATTTTTAAAGTGTCAAAGCTTATTTAGTATGTAAATATAATTAGTTTAATAGCAAATTTTAAAAGTATGCTGAACTTATTGTTGACATTCAAAATTTAAAGAAACAAGTTTGATGTGTTTAATAAAAAAAATGTTTTCAATTTAGCTCTTAAACATTTATCGAAAATAACCAGTTTTTACTATTACAAAATGATAATTCAAAATGTACTTTTTGTTCATAAAAATTAAAACTTAATGTGAAGTTTTAAAGTCTCTGATCAAATAAAATCTGATCTCGCAAACACAAAAAAAGTCTTAAATGTTTTTTTTCTAGATTTATTTATAAATTTGTTAGACATGAAATGCAAACCTTTTGAACAAAAGAAACATTTTGCGGTAAATTGCAATACTGGAACTGACGGCCCGCACTACCCTGGTTCTGAGTGCTCGATTGAATGTACTGAAGGGTTTTATGAGGTTAAAGGTCATTTAATCCGGTGCGAGGTTGTTAATGGAATTTCAATGTGGTTAGGAAAATTGCCAGCATGTGAAAGTTAGCACTGTATTGAAATTATCTAAATCTAATTAGTTTAGTCGGTTTATAAGAATTATAAACTTGTGTCGAAATCTAATTTAACTTGTTTGATGAAGTGAAGTAAGAACAGTTTCAGTTTATTCAAAAACAAATACTTACAAAAGGACATAAATACATATCTAATTGTTGTCAAAAGTTTTTTACTTTGTAATACTTGTCCTAAACACAACATTAAACTGTATCCATGGTGTGTGACTCGATAACTTGATGATTTTTTTGTACACCAGGTCCGTAGAACAAACTTTTAGAGCGCTTTTTTAATCAATTTATCCTATATTGTTTATTGAAGGACAAAAAGAAAGCGCTCAAAATATTTTGTCTAAGGACCTGGTGTACGAAAACCTTTCAGTAATTAAGAATAAACTTTTCGGTTATTAAAAACCTTTCGGTTATAAACATAAAAATACTCATTAAACGACGTTTTATTTTAAAGTTTTTGAGAAAAAACACATTTAACTCTAATTCAAATCTAAATAACTAACAACAAAGTATAGTCATAAAAATAAAAACAGGGAAATCTTGTTCCGAAATAAGTGAAACTATTGAACATGGGATTTTAAGTTGCACAGATTATAATTTTTTTGGTTCAGTTTGCAGTGCTGTATGTAACAAAGGTTACATAAATGAAGGTCTGAAAGAGATAACTTGTGATCCTATTACAAAAGTGTGGAGCAAAAAAAGACTTTATTGTAAACGTGAGTGGTTGATATTTAGTATTACAACTTTAATGTATATACTTAAAATATATAACGAAAAAAAAATGTTTTTAGTTGTTAAAGGTAAGTTTAAAACAGAAATCTCTTGAAATTTTGCTAATGTAAACTTTTGTTTTCTTATTTTTAATTTTCAGCGAGAGTATGTCAGTTAAACGATTTAACCAGTTTGAATGATGAAGTATATTTTAACTGCGATCTTAAAGGAAACTATCTATATACGACCACTTTTAAACCTAAACATAAATGTATAGCTAGTTGTCGGTAAGTTATTTTTACAAAGATAGTTTTCAAAAATAAGATTTTTATCCTATTATTTCATAAAGATTAAAAAAAAATTATTGCTAATATCGTTACTTTACATAAAAACATCGCAAATATTTTTACAATATCGTTACAAAACTATGAGCATAAGTATATTAGAAGTGTACATACATTTTTTGTTTTAGATAGTGAAAAAAAAAGCTAAACTTATACGTTCATTGTCTTATTATTTTTTAGAAATGGATACCACTTTAAATTTGGAGAACCAGTAATTACTTGCTTATGGACAACTAGATGGAAAGTAGATGGTAACTTAGAATGCATAGGTATAGAAATTTTAATGAAAAACAATAATTAGTAACTTAGTTTAGTTTATTAAATGTAACTTATTTTAAAGACACTAATGAATGTGAAACTGAAAATGGAGGTTGTAGTCAAAAATGCATAAATAATGAAGGTAGTTTTTCCTGCTCATGCTTAGACGGTTATAAACTTTCTGTTGACGGAAAAAGTTGTGAACGTAGGTTTAGTTTGTATTAAGTAGATGTATATACATATATAAAGAAAAGGTAAACTTCAGTCATCCTAAAAACTTGAAAAGGCTGCTAAATTGCTAAGTAGAAGCTAATACTTATTAAACTAATTTTCAAGTTTATACGTTCATATTTACTTTTTTGTACTTAAATTTAAGATATTGAAGACTTTTATGTTAAAAATGTACTCTCATTTATAAAAATTGTATGTTTTAAAAGTAGTTAAAGCTAGTTTTAACATACCACAAGGTAGTTCAATATACAAACGTAAAATAACTTGTCAGCTATCGTATGCGATCCACTCGTCTTTAGCGACAAAAACTTGTTGGTTGACTGCTCATCAGATATATACCAACTCGGTTCAACATGCAACTTTACTTGTTTACCTGGATATGTAATTGTCAACAAAAGAGCTAGTCCATCAATGAGGTGCTCTAAAAATGGTTCTGTAACACAGTGGAGTGGTGAATTAGCTTCTTGCAAAAGTAAATTTTTATAATAAGTTTTTTATAACAAAGTTTTAAAATTTCGTTTTACAAAATAAATGCATCAAATATAAGCAACTAACAATTTTATCTATTGATTTGGTAAAATTATACCTAGAAACTGAATATTTTGATGAAAAAAAAAACATATTAAAGTTATTTTACTGTTGTTTTCAGCTGTACGTTACAGTTCTGAATATTTTGAAGATATCTTATTCTATGCTTGTCGTTTTTTGTTTTTATTTACTACAACGTTTAAATTCATGTTTCGAATCGTAAAAAAAAATATTTGGGTTTGAAAATGTGAAACAACTACATTAATAAATTATATTGAGATTGATTATGATTGATCATGTGTAGAAAAAATTCAACTAAGTTTTCTAATACAAATATTTATATATAATCAAAAATATGTATATATAATTAGGGACTACATAGGTTATTCAATATAACTTATTAATACTTATTTAAGTCAGTTTAAGTATATAAAAAACAATTTAATTTTTCTTGAAAACTTTAATAAGTTTGTTAAAAAACAGTTTTAATTTGTATAAAAATTGTTGTAGCAAAATTAATCCAAACAATTTCCTTTACCTCATCAATTGAATGTTATGTTTCAAAACATTTATTCTATCTAAATATCTTGTAAATAGGAAATTCGAGTAATGATCAGTTTTATTTTTTTCAATATGTTTTAATTTAAGTAATTATTCTGTATTTTCACATTTACCGTAGCTAATTTGAAAAAAAAAACATTGCAATGACTTTATTAGTTGTGCCTTGTTTTAGTTTGGTTTTATTTTTTGCATTCTCTGTTTAAAAAACTTAATCGAACTACACATTATATATTTTTTTCCTAGAAAAGCATTAAACTTTCACACAAAAAATGACTGATTACAATCATAACTAAGTATAAAATTTTATAAAAAACTATACAATCAAAAACAGAACTAGAGTGTAAGCAGTTGCTAGAAGTTACCAATGGATTCCAAAAATGCAGCGATAACAATTTTTTTAATTCAACTTGCAAAAATGAATGTATAGATGGTTACCAAATTGCTTCAGGCTCCACTTCTAAGTGTACCGAAAATGGTATTTGGACAAACTTACCAGTATTATGCTCACGTTAGTTTTTAGAACTGTAATATTAGATGTACTCTGTCCAATCATTAAGATTTAAAAATAAAAATAAAAAGTTATCTGCTTATAAAATTCTAAAGTAAGAATTTTTTTTAACACTATATTTAAAGTGTTTAATTACCATACATTTACTTAATAAATAATACATTTACCATTGTACAATTATAATTATACATTATACATTATATATAGTACATTATACATTATACCACAATAACAATATTTACCATTAATTTAACATACAATTTCTAAAATAGTTTTAACAACTAACAGAACAGTCTAAAAAAGTGTTGTAACTTATAAGTAGGTTATATCCAAAACACAACAGGTGTGAAATGCAATGAAGTTGATACAGAAGTTATTAATGGAAATTATTCATGTGACGGAGAGTTGGAGTTTGGAACAAAATGCAACTTTACATGTAATTATGGATATGAATTTATATTGAAAAGCCATCCAACTAGTAATGCAGTTTATAGTAGTGTTTGTAACTCAAATGGCAACTTCGAACCAGAAATACCTGAGTGTGTTCGTTCAAAGTGTTTAAATCTAAACTTAGACAAAGTAAGTAGTTAAAATAACTGATTTGAATTTTTATGAAATCTAAGACTTTATCATCAATTAATTTAGTTAAACTGTTAACTTCTAAGAAAAAAAGGCACAAATTTTTAAATTATTGTTTTATAAAAATATACTTTAAAAACAGAAATTAGTATGTTATGTTACAGTAAGTCTACAATCTACATATACTAAGATGACTTTTGAAAACTTTTTGAGTTGTTTTTTTAATGTTACTAAATTTAATTTTAAATAGTTCAAATAATTTAGCTAAAAGATACTTGAAAATAACAAAAAAATATTGTAAACAGATAATACTTAATGGAGGGATAGTTTGTACAGACCAAAACAACTTTCAATCAGTTTGCACTCTCAGTTGTAACGTAGGTTACAAACTAATAGGAAATAGTTTTACTGCCTGTAACTTAACATGGAGTCAGCAGCTTGGAACATGTGAAAGTAAGTATGAAAATAAAAAACAAAATATTGTCAGTATGACTTTACAGCTAAAAGTTGTTTATTTAACTTAATTAAAAATGTCTAGAAATACAGTGTGTTGATCTTGCCATAGTTGAAGAAAGCATTGTAAATTGTTCTAACGAGAATTATTTTGATACTACCTGTGAAGTAAAATGTACTGAGGGTTATGTACTAATGGGAAAAAATAAACTGCATTGCCTAGCTACAGGACTTTGGGATTCGAAATTTCCTATTTGCAAAGGTTGTTTTAGTATGCTTAAAAGTAAAAGGCTAATGGTTCATGAATTTTTTTAAACTATTTTTATTTGCTTAAAAAACGTACAAAAAAAGTTATATATAATTCGAAATTGATATAATACGTTAACATAACTTCCTTAAATTATCTTTGGTACAGTTATATTTTTAATTGTTCATTATACATAAATACTTTTTTTACATAAAACTTTAGTATTAAATCCTTTATACTGCTAAAAAATAAAAGGAGATAAGAAAAACAGTTTCTGTAAATATTTTTAGTCTTTCTTTAAACTGGCTCGCTAACTTAAATTAGAATACTGTACGAGTTTACGATAAAAGGTAACCAAGCTTTTCTTCCAAGAGAAAAGTTATAATTCTTTATACCATAAAACTTAAAAAAAAATTGATTCAGTAAATATAATACAGTATATACATTTTATTTGTGAAATAAGTATGTTTTCATATATTTTTTTAGGAATTTTCTTATCTTAAGTTTTTTTTATATGGTGTAAGCAAGTTTGAATAAATTTAAATAAATGTTATATATTAATTTGTTTAGTATAACTTTTACTACATAACAAACAAGTTTAAAAAACCGTTTTATTAACTTTTAGTTTTTCTAAAATATCAATCAATAAAGCTTCCAAACTTGTTTGGTTTAAGTTAAAAAAGAGTTATGAAACAAAAAATAACAAAACTTTTTAATCATGACCTATATTTAATTAGTTTAAGTAATACAGTTTGACTTCTAAATTATTTTTTTACTTATGTTCAAATCTAACAAAACAGTGTACTAAAAGTAAACTTCAAAAAATTTTAGAGGTAAGTATGTAAAGCTAAGAAGTGGAGTTAAGTTTACACATTTGCTAGTTGAAAAGTTGATTCAAGTTAATATAAAATTTAAAAAAACTAATAACATAACACACTTTTTAGTTCTATCAAAAACAACTAAAACTTCATCAATTTTGAATTTTGAAAACTTAGTGATACTGTTGAAATATTTTCTTAAGTTAATAAGGTTATTAAATCCTTTTTTTTCTATATTAAATAACTTTTATTTTTATTTTTAAGGTTAACTCAAAGTAGTATCATCTTCTAATAAAGTTGGTTTTGACACGAATGCTTAAAAAGTCTTTTTTATATAATATAAAGTTGAAAAGCATAAAACATATTTTAACAAAAAAAAGTTTCATAATTAGCTT
This sequence comes from Thalia democratica, assembly GCF_965202585.1. Taxonomy (NCBI): domain Eukaryota; kingdom Metazoa; phylum Chordata; class Thaliacea; order Salpida; family Salpidae; genus Thalia; species Thalia democratica. The sequence continues at coordinate 55,575,486 of NC_139165.1, read as the reverse complement.
TTTGTTAACTTCAGTAAAAATTCATGCAATTTTTTTTTTTAATTACAATAGTTTATGTTTAAAATCTAGACAAGTATTTTAAAAAAGTCAAAAAACCTACTGAAAACTCTTTCAGGGTTTGATATGTAGAATAAATAATTTCATCAGTTTTTCTTCAAGTATTCTAACATTGACGATAAATTATCGAAATATTCCGTTTTACTAGGTTCTAATAAAAAAAAAAAGTTTAATATTTTTTGATGTTCAAAACTGTTTAAATTATTTTGTAAGCCTTCTTGAAACAATTTAACTAACCTTTCAACTACCATATTTTGTTGTTTTAGATGGTTCAATGTGGAGTTTGTACTTTTAAATTTAATATATTTTAAAAATAAAACTTTAAATCTCTGATTTGTAAAGCAAGTAAAAAACACGAACAGCTATATTTCTTAGGATTAATAGTTTTTATCTATAAATTACTCGTAAAAAATGAATAAGGAATACATTTAAAAAAAGTTTAATTTTTTGAAACTGTTTTAGAAATAAAGAAATGCCCTGAACAAGTAAATGAAATTAAGTTTGGTTCTGTTTTTTGCACATCAAGTAACGAAATTGGGTCTACTTGCACTTACAGGTGCAATCCAAATTACAAGTTAACCAAAGCTTCAAAACAGGAATTTTTAGTTCACCACAAAGTTTGTGGAGAAGACCGTACTTGGAGCTCAGACTACGTACCTGAATGTGTTTCGCAAGAATGCAATCGTGTACAAATTAAAGTACTTAAACTTTTATTCTTTGTTTAAAACTTAGTGAGACAATAATCATACTAAAACAGGCCATTTTTAGTAATAACATAAGGCTATTGTAAAAAAAAAAAAACAATTTTAAGATGGAAACTTGTTTTAAAAGCTTTTATACTCGTAACAATATATTTTATTATATTTAGCAATAAAAGGAAACTTTTATATATAAAGTTTTTATACAGACACTATGTAATATTCACTTTTTGCGTTTAACATATTAAAAACACTTCGATACATTTTGTACTTTGTTACAAAAAAAATCACACAGAGTATATAACAAAATAAGCTTTTAAAGCAGCATTTCTTTAACTAAAAAATAACTCTTTATCACTAGTTTAATAACTTGTTTTAGATATCGTTGTTCAAAAATTTATGTTTAAAATTTTTTTAACATATTTTAAACTCAAAACATAGTAGATTAAAAAATCTAAAGATTTTGATTTAGTTAAAAAATTAAAAGTTTATTACATTTTATAAATAATGTATATTTGTTTATAATTAATTTTTTATAATTTTTGAATATATATCATAAAATTCATTGAGCTGCTGTCGTAAAAAACTTTGTTTGTATAACTTACCATTAAAAACATATAGAATTTTTTTTTTTGTTTAATAAAAATTGCTGACGGGTATAAAACTAATACTAACAAAAATAAAAACGTGTAAAAGCTTAGAATTCAATTTAACTGTGGAAACTTTTGAGTGTTTCAATAATTTATATTCTAAACCGAAGATTAAAGCTATATATGTTTCAAGTTTAATTTTAAACTTACAAAATAAAAAAAGCTTATTTCTTAATGTTATAAAAAAAATTGCACTTATTTTTCCTTTATTGTTGCACTGGACTGCACCGCTCGACCATCAATAACTATCCATGTGACAATCTGCGATCTGTTTTTGTTCTTGTTAGAACTCATCAGGCTAAAATAGTCACGATGAACTCCTGTATCAGCCAGAACCAAACTTGTACCGGCACATAAGCGTTCGTTTGTGGGTGCAGCCGAAAATTGACGCAATAAATTAATGTGTTGTTAATGGTCGAGCGGTGCTTACTTATTGATGGCGTTACATCTCAGCTTTTCTAAACAAAGCCGAAATAAATGAAAGCCATATATTGTTATTAGTAATAATTCTAAGCTTTCCCATTTTTAGAGTTGTATTTTTGAGCTCTTCTTAGTTAGAAAAAAAATGATTTTTAGAGTCTTAACTAAAAAATATAAGTTTAAGGGTTTCTTTACACTCACCATAGTAGCAGTCTAAATATTCTTTTTAATACAATTATAACAGTGTTTTACTAACCAATTGTGTTTTATAGCCTAAATGTTTTGTTTAATCTACTTGTTTATGTGATGAAGTTTTAGAGTATGTTACGTATCGCTTATGTTTATATTTAAATAGATCATTCGAAAATATGCAATAAGCTTAACTTTTATAATGATAATATTGCTTTATAACATTTCACGAATTTAGGAGAATGGGAAATTGGAATGCACAAATTCGAATAAGATTACCTCTATATGCAAATTAAATTGCAAAGAAGGCTACGAAGTTGTTAAAGGTTCAAAAGAAGTCAAATGCCAAGATTTTCAAACATGGAGTTCGGAGCTAGGAAAGTGTCAAAGTTATTTTAATTTCGTATTATATTTAATACCTTTCATTAGTTACACAAAAAAGTAAGTTTTGTTTTAAATCTGTACATCGATTACCGATAAAACTTACACTAAAAATTAGTAACTTAAAAACAATTTTAAAAGTTTTTCATTTAGTTTTAACATAGTTATATAAACATAATGTTTTTTACTCATAAACTATAAGTAAACTAAACATCTTGAACTTTTTATATAACTTTTGAATGTTATTTGTAATAAACTTTAAAAGAGATCCAGTGTAACCAGCTTCAAGTACCTCCTAACGGAAACATGTCCTGTACAGACAGAACAAACTTTAATTCAGTTTGTTCTTTCACTTGCAACATTGGCTACGAACTTGAAGGTGCAGAAAAGTCTATTTGCCAATCTAACGGCCTATTTGCTTCAAACAGCCCAACATGTACAAGTTAGTGAGTTTTTTAAACGCCTCCAAAAGTAACAGTACAAATACGTAGACTATTTGTAGAAATTGAGTGCTCTCCCGGAAGTTTGACATTGGAACATGGAGTTGCTGTTTGTGACGATAGAAACTTTTTAGAATCAAGTTGTACATACAAATGCAATATAGGATACGACATGATGAACTCTGATAAAAAGGTGGACAGTAACTTTTTTTTGTCAGTCTGTCGAGAAACTAAAAATTGGGAGCCATTGAAGCCTGTATGCAAAAGAAAAACTTGCAGCTCAGTTCCTGTTTCGAATGTAAGAATTATATGGATTAAGTAATTACAGCATAAAACCTTATAACATTTTCACTCATATAATCTAACAATTTTTTAGACAATGTATTTTTTTGTTTAAAAATCAACATGAAATTAGAAAAGCACTAATAAATTAAAAATTTAGAAAAAAAGTTCTTAAGTTCTGTTAAACATTTATTAACTGATTGTCATTCTGTTCAATGTATATAGTCACAGATTTTTTTATTAATAACATAAACAAAAAAACATAAATTTATCGCAAAAAATTTACCTAAACAAAATGTATTGAAATTTGAAAATAATATGTAACATAATTTAATAGCCTGATCAAGTTTAAAACAAAAGTTTCAAAAAAACTACTAAAAAAGGCAGATTCTAATGGTCATTTAGAATGTTCAGATGATGTATATTATCAATCAGTCTGTAAACTGGCATGTGAAACCGGCTATGAAGTAGTTGGAGACGCTTTTGTTACATGTGGTAATGATGGTCAATGGACTTCAGACATAGGATATTGTAAAAGTTGCTGTTTATTTTCTTTGTACGAAAATTTGAACGTGTTAACTTAAAGCAAACATTCAAATGAATAAAAAAATATCTGTTCAGTTCACTTATACTTTTATGAGTTGTTTTACTTGAAAACAAAAAATGCCATAGTCATTAAAAAAATTATTTAAAATTAAAGGAATTAGTTGTGCGTTTGAAAACGATTTCAAAAATGGATTTGCTGAATGTAGCGACTTTCATTTATTTGAATCGGTTTGTGAATTCGAATGCGATGATCAATTTTATTTGGTTGGTGGAAACAGAATTGTTTGCATGGAAGATGGTACCTGGTCGTCAAGTTTACCAGTTTGTGAAAGTAAGATATTTTCTTTGAAAAAAGCTTAAACATATTTTTTTTTACAATCTCATTAAGATATTTCTTAGTAGAGTTATAGTTTATTAAGCACTGTTTAGCATAAATTTTATTAGAATAAATCATTAATCTTTATAAAAAGTGTTATGGTCATGTGTAACAACTTGAAAAATAAAATACTTTAAAAACACCTTTATCATTTAAAATAAAACAGCTAGCAACTGTACTAATGATAAACGTTCGAATTTTGTATTTAGACATGTATACTTTTTCGTCGTTATATACCTTGTTATTTATCAACTTTTCTAAAAAATCAAATTCAATTTTAACAAAGTAAGTATTTAGATTCTTACTTAATTTGATATTTTAATCAGTTTTAATCTAAGAAATAAACAATTAATTATAGGCTAACAACATTTTAAAGTTATTTTAAGGTAAGTTGGTTTATAATAAGTCGTTAATTTTTGTTAATATACTACTATAATGCCCATGCATTCCTGGTTTTGCTTAACATGTCAGTTTACCTGCAATTTTGAGATCCGTTGTAGTAAAGAAATTTAGTTAAACAGTTTAAGCTGTCTGTATGGGGAACGGGTCATACAAAGCTTAGCTGCATACTCTTTTTTTATTAGCAAGAACATTTTGAGAAATACTAAAAACATATTAAACAGTTTATGACATCACACCAAATTAGTCTCTAGCTTAATAAAATTATTTATTGTAAGAAAACTAATTTTATCGTTTCAGCAAAGCTTATGTTATTTAACAAACATTCACGACCAGCTCAAAAAATAAAAAAATTAAGCAACTGCTTACGTTACTTAAATATACTTTTAAGCAAAAACTTTAGGTACGTGACAACTAAGTATCTTTTCACTTACTTACAAAAATTATATTGGGTTAAATAAAATCAAAAGGCTTTAAAATTTTAAAACAACTGTAATAATATAACTTAAACCTAGTATATATACTTTTTTTTTAATATTATGAACAAGAAAATTCTAATTATTGGTTTTCTTCCTTTTTCTAAATATACGTGAACATTAATCTTAACCGCACGACCATCAACAATAATTCACGCAACAGTCTGCGCTCTGGTTAGTACTTATTAGGTACAGAAGGTCTGCAATTGGAATTAGAAAAGACATTTGAAATTTTATTTAACAATTAGTGATCAGAAAGACAATATTTTGATGAACTTGAGACTTTAACTATTTTTTAAAATTCCTTCTAAATTGAATGGATGCAAGTTGGCACGCGGTCACTTAAAGGGTTTTTGCATAAATAAAATCTTGACTGTTATAATAAAAATTAATTATTACGATTGCATGAATTTTTAATTTATAATTTTACGTGGTTTAAAAGTGTTTTTCATAGAATATCTTATAAAAAGTTGTATATTATTTGCAGGCTTTTTGGTCCTTAGTACGACAACCCTTCCAACTTTTAAATAACAAACTTCGAGGCTATAAATGTGTACACCAATAAAAGTCTTTGATATATTAGATTTCATTAAAGTTAACATATAGTGCTTCTTTTATACCGTTTATTTTAAATAAGCTTTTTTTGTGTTTTATGAACTGTTTTAGTTGATGTATATCCTATCTAACTTTTTGAAACGTTTTCGTTTTATTAATAAAAACACCTCATTTTTCATTTAAAAAACATACAAAATTTGCTAAAATACTAAAATAGCTAAAGTATGAATTAAATTTACTTCTTTTTAAGTTAAAAACAACACTAATAACTAAATAAAATAAAAGCATAAAGGATATAAAAATTAGAGAGGTACTGCTCAAAGTCTGATAGCTTTTGTTTTATTGAAAATATTTATTATTTTTATGTAATCTTTATTTACACTAAAACTTTAACAAATAAACATTTATTTCTAGTTCATCTTGACATATGTGTCTAACAGACATAGTCATTATGAACAGTAGATGTAAGTAAAAACTAAGCTTAATTAAAAAGGCCATTTTAATAAAAAATTACAAAATAATAAGTTGCACACTGTTAGAAGACAAAGAATTAAAAAAAAAAAAAAAATCATAGACTTTACTCTACCAGGTTGATGAACAAGCTAATAAACTATTAACTCTCTATGAAAACATTGAAAAATTAGCAATCATTTTAATAATAATGCAGAAAAGAAATGCGATCCAATAAACATAGAAAATGGTGAAGTGATTTGTTCTGACCCAAAATTTACTGTCTCAACAACTTGCTTTGTTCAATGTAACTTAGGATATGAAACTGTAAAAAATAATATTGAGTGTCTTGAGAATGGAAGATGGAATTTAACTGAAATAAATACATGTAAAAGAAGTCGATGCTCTATAAACGACGGATCGTTAATAAAAGTATGTATTTACTGATAATATTAAAACTATGCAAAACCCTACTAAGTTTAGTATTACTTAAAGTATAAAAATGCAAAAAAAATGTAGTCTTAAAAAAAGAATATAACAGTACCTATTGTTAGCTTAAACTAGCTTTTTTCATATTTTCATTAACTAAAAAACTAGGCTACTTTCAGTTTGGCTTAGAAAGTTTAATAATTAAGGTCTTTACTAAAGTGATTCAAATATTAAATATTTTTTGTAGTACGTATTGATTTTTTACTGCAAATAACCACATGGAAAGCTTTTTATAAAAATACAAACAATTTAGTACAAGGTTTATAATAAAAACAATTAAAGCTTAAACCAGGTGTCTGCAGCGTTTTACATTAAATGCTAACTATCATAAAAAATTTACTCGCGAATCGCTTACTTAAAAAAAAGTTTTCGGCGGACCGAAGTTGTTTTAAACTCTTCTAGTAAACAAAATGTACTATTTCAAAACAAAAATGTGATAAAGTTTACAGAAAAAAAAATCACTACTAATATTTTATTTTTAATTAAAAGCCTAATATAAGCTTTTACCACATTTTTTTCAATTGTTTTAAGCTGTAAATTACTTCATTGGTTCCAAACTTTTGCTTTGCGGGCTGCAGTTTGCCGACCCCAGACTTAAACATTTTTATTAAGCAAGAATTTTTGTATGAAAATATAAAACAGGCTCAGCAATATGGTCAACTAGATTGTTCGGATAAATTTTTATCTATGGGGAGCTCGTGTATTCTAAAATGTCCACCAGGATACGAGGTATTTGGTAACAGCGAAACAAAATGTTGGTCAATGGGAGACTGGAGTCCAAAAATTGGACATTGCGAAAGTTTTTACTTATTAACTAGGTTTATTTATAGAAAATATATTTTTTTACCTAAAATTATATTAAACATAACAGGGTTAGAATGCGAGGCAATTAATTCAATAAAAAATGGTGTTCTTACCTGCACAGAAGAAAACTTTTCAGGTTCTAATTGCAATATTACTTGCAAAAAAGGGTACAAGATTGTTGGGTCAAGTACAATTAAATGCTTGAGTGACAGTAAATGGAGTCACAATGCTCCTACATGTGAAAGTAAATTTGATTAAATCAGTTCAAGCACGTTTTTGTTTTAAGTAATTGAATTTGTATGCAAACACTTAAAGCTTTAAAAACCATCTAACTTTTTTTTTTCTTATCTTTTAAGCTTTACAATACTTTATGAACTTTAATAAACATATATAAAGTATTTTTTAAATTTGTGCAGGACAGAGTCAATTATTTTAACTATTTTATAAGCTTTAGGGGTACTCATAAACTATTTATAAGTAAAACAACACATCCGTTTCTAAATAAACTATCTTCTTATTATTTAGCTAAAAAGTTATATGTGAATTGATTGTATATTACCCAAAACTATATACCATACTAAACAGATCACACATGTAAACCCCTGTCGAAAAATCTGTTATTTGGATCAGTTACTTGTAGTGGAGACAACAGTGTTGGTTCTTCTTGCGTTTTTGTGTGCGACAAAGGATACAAAATAATGATCGAAGAAAAGAGTCTAGATGCTTTATCAGAAGAGCTCGCTTATACTCTATATTGCCTGGAAAATCTAGAATGGAGTAGCAGTGAACCAGTTTGCGTCGTTCAAGAATGTACACCACTTCAATATGATCAAGTAAATTGATTTATTTTTAATTTTTAAATTGATTTTTTTTAAATATAAATATACGTATATTCCTGTTAAAGTAAAACATTAATACGAATATTGTTTACATCATCAACATAAGTACTACATATTTTTAAATAAAGTAAATATATTTCAAAAAGCTTAATAGAACTGAAAAACTTCGTTAATATATTAACTTACACATGATTGTACAGTTAATACTTTTCGAATTTATAATTTAACTCTAAAGCTCTAAATAAATAATAATAATAACTGTATTCAATTATTAGCTACACGATAAAAACATTTAAATATTATAAAACAGAATGTTGTTATGAACGGAAATTTAAGCTGTACAAATTCGAACAAAGTAAACTCTACTTGCAAAATAACATGTAACCAGGGCTATCAAATAATAACAGGCCAAAGCGAAGTTAAATGTACTCATTTACAAACATGGAGTTCTGAACTCGGAGTTTGTAAGAGTAAGAAAACTCTAAATTTAAATAACCCATTAACTAAAACCTTTCTGAGGAAATGTTTTTTTATTTAATTTTTTATATGAACTTTATCAAATCGAAATAAAAATTGTATGATTAATGTAAGACTAAATAAAAAAGAAACATTATATTTTTAAATAGTTACGTACATTCAAAAATAAATGAACCTATAAAGCGCAAAAAAACATTCAGTACATACAACAATTTTTATTCTTAGTTCAAATATTATACGTTTATTTGTGTAATCTGCACAGTTAATGTACATCATTTCTATTGTTTTTAAAAACTTTTTATTCAAACTTTTAGATTAATACATCTGTTATTGGAAAACTGATTTATTTCATTTAAAAACCATAATTTAACTACTTTATTTTTAGATATATTTTTTTAATGACCTATATACATTTAATTAATTTAAACAAAAGTTATTTACAATAAAACCTCTTACTGTTTACCTTTTATGATCTTCATGTTCCTATAATCTTAAAACAATATTTTTTAAAATATTGACCTTTAAACACTTTTAAAGTATTTGTACGACTAAACTGCAACTTTTTATAAATTGTAAACCGATAAAATATAGTTTCCTCAAAATAAGATCAGAGTTAGTTAAATATCAGTAAGTATTTGTAAAAAAAATATTTACAACTTTAAAAAAAAAAGTTTAACATCTAAAACTTAAAAAGTTATTATAAATTAAGAATCAACTTGTGAAGATATAATCGAGCCAGAAAATTCCTTACTGATGTGCAATGACGGTTATAACTATAATTCTATCTGCAAATATGTTTGTTTTGAAGGTTATACCAGAGTAGGGAGCGAAACAACAGTTTGCCAAGCAAATGGAAAGTTCACCCACGACAGCACACTTTGTAAAAGTGAAATATTTTAGTTTGCAAATAAAAAAATCAATAGTAACAATACTGATCAAACAACTTATTTCGAAAACTGTTATGTAACTTAATTGATAACTTCAGACTTCGAATTTAATACAAATCAATAATTTAAAACTAGCTTACCTACTAATGTTTTAAACTGTGTTGTTCTTAAAAAATGTTTTTCAAGAAACTGGAGAGCTGACTGAAAACGAAAACAGCTTTGCTATAAGCATGGATGCTAAAATTGAAAGTTCTATAAAAGATGAAGAAAACATAGACCATCAACTTGAAATAAATGGAAATGTGACTGACGCAGAAGTTTACATGTACAAGTGTTTAGACAAAGAAAAAGAAAGTTACAAAAACGGTTCTCATATGATCACCGTTTTCTTTACTTCTTGTGCTGATATCAAAGATATTTTGGCAATAACTCATTCACCAATAGATATGACCACAACAACTACTATGCAAACCACTACGATTAAAGTAGTAAAAGAGAACAGTAAACTTAAATCATTTGTTGACAGCTTGACGGACTTATTTATTAACAAGTTTTATGACGACCCAACACATCTTCGTGACGCTATCGATAGAGAATATATTAGAGAATTAGTCTTAGAGTATTTAATTAGTATGAGTAGGGAAGAAAAAACTTCAAATGAGAGTTTCATAGATGAAGAGTCTGAGCTACAGGAGGAAACTTTGTTGCAGACGAAAACTGGTGCAACAACTAATAAACTGCAACAAGACGATAGTGACTTTTTTAACGATGATAGAGAAACTTATAGACTAAAACAAACAAGTAGTTCTGTGAATTTAGAACAAAATAATTTTAAAAAGCTTAACAGAACAGAAACGAATTATAATATTGTGATAACCTCAAAAAATATATCACCTGTTGAGCTCGGAATTGGATATAACTCACAACATAAATTAAAAGGTCAGATATAATTTTATCATCTAAAAATCGTATGTTATGAAAATTTTTATTTGTTAAATATTTACAATAGTTAGAACAAATTTTGTTTGTTACTTTTAGCTTTTTATTTAAAATCAAATGGTAACTTATTTAATACTGTTATGTGTTTGAGTTTATATACTACTTTTGCGTCTTTTAAGTATCAAATCTAAAATAATTTGTTAGCTTATAAACTAGCGACATCCAAATTTTAAGGATATATTCTAAACTCAAGTTTATAGCAATAGAGAACTTTAATTTATGACCTTACAATATAGAATTTAAATTCAATTCTTTTATTAGAAACTATACTAAGCATATTTTTATAAGATAGGTAGAAAAAATAAAAAATACTTATTAAAGTTTCTTTTTGTAAACATTATATACACACGAGCTTTTGAAACTTAAGTTATAAATAAGTTTATATTTATGTTTTATTAAGGAATACTAACATGAAGAGCTTTAATTTCTTTCACGAAAACTTAAAAGTTGTCTTCATATATATATGTATATATATATATATATATATACATAAAGGTTTATTTCAAGATGTAAAAATTGAAAAACTCGAGTTTCGTGCCTATGCACTCATCAACTTCAAAACAAGTTCAACATAAAGCACAAAACAAAACACACAAATGAAAGTTAAAAACTAAGCATAAACAGATTAAGACGTTATTTTGAAACTAACAAAAATCATGCAAAACGACTTGTGCAAAATTAATTTACCAATTGACTATAAACTGGCAAAAATTCATAAAACTTCAGTGAGTAACTATATATTTGGATAAATAATTGAAAGAGATAAAAATTAAATTAAGATAAAAAGTAAAATAAAAATTGAAATTTAAATTACTGTAAGATAAAATTAAAACTTGTTAAGTTTTAAAAGCGATTTTTTTGTATGTCTACAAGTTTTTCAAGTTTTACATCTTGATATATACCTTTTTATTAAAAAAGCCCTTAAGGTGGGCTCCGTGGGAATGATTTAATTTATTAAGTTAATTAACTTGTTTCTCTATATATATATATAGTATGAAGACAACTTTTAAGTTTTCGTGAAAAGAATTAAGGCTAATATATACATATTTATATTTATATTTAGATTAAATTATAAAAAATTGATTTGGACGACCGTTTCGTAAATGAGATATAACGTCCCGCTATCGACCAGACTTTTTAAAAAGCTATTAATATACACGTATTTATATTTTTTCATTTATAAAGTTATTAAAATATACTTTAAAGGAGCTGAGTGCAGTCGAATAAAAGGCATAAATAACGGTGCATACAAGTGTGTTTTAACTTCAGAAAGCATAATTAAGTGTCAGTTTATTTGTGACGACGGGTATTTATTAGTTGGGAGCCAGCAAGTAAGATGTGTCAATAACGAATATTGGTATCCTGAATTTCCTGTATGTAAAAGTAAGAAGTTTTAAGATGAAACTGTTTTACGATGAATAAACATTAATTGCTTTGAAATTAAAACCAATAGAACTTATATAGATTTTTTTCTAATTGCCGTTAACTACAAATTATAGAAAAATTAAAAACAAACTCCATATAAACTTAAGTGAGTATTTATTCAATTAGAAGTATTTAAGTTATTATAATCTTTTTTATAAATTTTTAAAATATTTTGTACCTAATTGAGATAAAATGTTTTATGTTTTGTTTTATTCAGCAATTTTATCAATCAAATAAAGTAGAACAATATTTTCATATCGTGGTAAAAACTTCTACAGCTATCAGTTTTTATGAAAGTATCGCAAACTCAAAGAAAATTTTTTAACGTAAAAAAAACCACAGGTTTAGCAGATTAATAAGAATTTCTATTGTTGAAATATTTTGTAAATAGATTAATTTTAGTTTGATCTATAAAAACCGCTAGATCATGATTTTATTTTGAATTTTTATCTTAGTCAATAACGTTTTTCTTATATACTTTGAACACTAAAGTTGTATAAGATGTTTTTAAACTTACCTACAATTAAGTTATATAAACACTATTTTATAACATAAATTTTTGAAATTATATATTTCTACGTACTAAAATATTTAATATACATTTTTAATTACTTTAAAAAACAGAACTTTAAGTTCTGAAGTAAGATTACCTATATATCTATTAATTAAACACAATAGAGCTTTCTAAAAACATTAGATATTATTCAAAACAGAAAATACATGTAGCAATCTTCAAGGAAACTTGAAAAACGGTAATGTAGAATGCAGTAATGGGAACCAGATTAATTCGGAATGTTCCTGTACTTGCAACGATGGCTTTTATTTTAAGTCTACTATGTCAAATAACTTTAAAAGTATAGCTACCACATGTAATCAAAACGGGGTATGGTCAAGGAGTGTACCTGATTGTATTGAAATTAAATGTGGGTTTAGGGAGAAAAATATTGAACAGGTGGAAATTAAACTTCTTTGATTATTATTTTAGTATCATTAAAATTGTTTTTTTTAAATTAAATATAAAATTAATTAGTAAACTTTAAAATCGTTTATAGAAATACGTCGTAGGTAAGTTCAACTAGTATTTAATAACTTATCTATAGAAGATTTATTACTTAGTTTTAAAAAGTTTTACTCATTGGTAAGTAGCAAGTTTTATTTTATGAAATTTTAAACACAAAGACTACCAGGTCTTTATACATACATAAGTTTTTCTTGTTGTTTATAGAACTTATCAAAACTTAAATGGTTAAATGTATGCAAAAAATAACAGTTTTAAATATATCAGGAAAAATAAAGTTGCTTATTATTTTATTTAACTTTTTTACTCAGGCCGTTTTAAAACGTTATGCTGTCTGTTCTAACCTGGATTTCTACAAAAGTAAATGCATTCTTTCTTGTGACTCTGGGTTTGAAATTGTTGGAAACACATTTACGGAATGTTTAGATACTGGAAGATGGAGTCAGACCATAGGAACTTGTGAAAGTTTGTTCAATATTTAAGTAACATAATATAAATGAACTTTATTCATTACTATCAGTAGTAGAACTTTTTGTGAATTCTATTTACTAACTCGTTTTGTAAAATTGTGTTTGTAAAAATTAATTTAAATTACAATTTTTTTTATGATATTTGTATAATTGATCTCATATTAAAAACTAGCTTTCTAACAGCATCATTAACTGCATACCTTCAATAAAATGGATAGTATGACTAAGTTGTTGTTTTATGAATATCTATACTAAAAATTTTTACCAGAGTGTAGAAAAACTATCTTTATACAAATATCAGACTGAATGTGTAGCTACCATAAAACAAACTATTTTTGCACATTAAAATGAATTGTATGCATTAAACTTTGAATAACTCACTTTAAAAAGCATAAAAATATTTTATACGTTATATTTTTTTAATTTTTTCCTAAATTTGGAGTAAAGAGAACGAACAAACAGTATGTATTTTCTGTTGTATCGGATTGTAAAAAAATATCTTACATGCAAAATAGTTTTACAAAATTGTTGTACTTTTATCTTAAAACAAGAAAGTAAAATATACTTTTGAACTTATTCTTAAAACTTCATGTTTAAGGCAGGTATTGCTCATACATAAAGTATCTTCAACTTTTTTCATACTAAAATGGTAAAAGTTATCATATTAATTTATATAAATTTTTATTAGTTTCGTAAATCTTTCATTTTCAAAATATACTGTTTTCAATTTTTGACATAAAAACTTAGTTTTAATTTAATACATTTTTAGTTTTACATTTTAGAAATGTAGTTTAGCACTATTCGTATTACTACTTATTAAAGTAGAGAAACTAACTAGTTTCAACTTTTACTATCTAAATGATAAAGTAGTTTTATATTTTATATAATACAGTACATCTTTAATATTTCACTTGGTTTACGTAGTTATTAAGATAGACTAAGCATGTTTATAATTAAAACAGAAATACAATGTAACAAAGTTATCCAACCATTAAACGGTGTAGTGAGCTGCAATAACGAAAATTTGTACAACTCACAGTGTACATTTAGTTGTAACGAAGGTTACCGTTTAGTAGGAAATAAGTTGGCAGTTTGCCAAGCCAACAAACTATTTAGTTCTACACCGAGCTGTGAAGGTTTAACTTTATATAAAATATTTTAGTTTGAAAATTAGTTTCACTTCAAATTGTGTTCCTGTTTGTAGTTTTTTTTTTATTAGTCAAATACTTTAAATTATTTTTTAAATTGTACATTAAAACCCTTTAAAGAACTTTATACAATTTAATATTTAATAAGAAATGTTCATAAAATACAGAAAATATTTTAAGTGAACTAGTATTGTAACATTAGTTTTATACCTTTTTTTGAATTTAAATTTTAGAAACATTTTGTGCTGATTTGGACATAAAAAATGGAACCCTCGATTGTACAAAATCAAATTTGTATGGATCAATTTGTAGTGTTGAGTGTGATAATGGTTATAATGTTAAAGGATCTAAATATGTTACTTGTTTATCTAAGGGAGTTTGGGAAACGACTAATGGAGATTTACCCTCTTGTATAAATAACTTTTGTCCGAATAAAGTTCGTACAAGTTTACGTTTATTTACGAAAATATTTTACTAATGAGTAAATTTTTATCAACAAAATTTACTTTTTTAAAGTATTACTTATAGTTATCATTGTATACAAAAACTTTGATATTTTATTTCTAGAGTGTTAAAAATGGAAAACTACATTGTACAAACTCAAACAGTTTTGATTCAGTTTGCAAGGTTGAATGTAAAAAAGGCTTTACTTTAGTCGGATTCGAAAAAATGAAATGCTCTTCAAATAAAAAATGGACTAACACTTTGGGATTTTGCACACGTTTACATTTTATATACTTACTTTAAGAAAATACTTGTAACACATTTTAATTTATGTTTTATAAATTGTATAAAGTATAACATATAATTACCGTATTGTAAAATTTGTATCAAGATAACTACAACCTTATCGGAGCTAAATAATATTTTTTTATTTATTCACTAAACTTCAGTTAAATTTTTTTTTGTTAATTTTTTTATATATGGAAGTACATGTCAGGGGCCGGCAGGACCTGCAAAAATATTTTTAAGAATTAGGCCCTTTCTTATAAAAGATTATTATCTTGTTTAATTATTAATTTGGAGTTGTTTTTAAAACCGGTCTACAAATAAATGTATATTTGGGTGCACGACAGATTCAAGTTCTGACAAATCTAATTATGATTTTTTCAAATTTGACAGTTCTATTGTTGATTATCTTTTTATCAAAATATCATAAAACTAAAAAAATCTATTATTTGAACTTTCGAAGTTTGAATTCTCAGAATTTTCATTGCCATATAACCGGATATTTAGACTCCGTAGAACTGTTAATTTTTTTTTGACCGGGAAATGTCGAGAGTCGATTAATGTATCAACGGATGAAGAAACTTTAATAATAGAACTAAAAAAAAATTGTCAATTTTTTTTATACTAATGTAGTAGACACATACGCATGAAAAACATGCTTATAAGTTGTTAAAACTTTTGGATTGATATAGTGTTAGAAAGTTTTAGACATAATAAAAAATTTTAGATGCTTTTTAATTAGCTAGTTTTATACTTTGTTATTAGTTAAAAAGGTTGCAGAACTTTCTTTATTTGCTTATTGTCCTAGACATGACATTAAAAGGTATCCAAGTGATGTACGACTCGATAACCGAAAGGTAATTTCGTGCACCATGTCCTACGACCAAATATTTTGAGCGCTCTTTTTTTTTCAGTCGTTGAATAAACAATATATATTGATCATATAAACAAACCACAATTTACCAACTATAATTGTAGCTTCATCGTGTGACCAATTGCTTATTCCCACAAACGGCAGAGTAACTTGCACAAATGGTTATAAAGTTGGATCATTTTGTGCATTTTATTGTATTGAAGGTTACCAAATAGTCGAAGGTGAACGGTTTGTTCGTTGTAATGAAAATGGTTTCTTCGATAATCACATCACACCTAAATGCGAAAGTACGAAAGATAATTAACAGCAGAAGTATTAAATCTAAGCTAAAATTTAATAATGATTAATTTATGTCCGTTTATAAATACTAGTGTGAAACAAGCAACAAACTTTCTGATTTATAAAACTTCATTTATTATAAATTATGGTATAATATAAAAATAGTTAATAACTAACTGATACAATTTTTTAAACTGAAAACTTGTATTTATTCTAAACCAGTCATTATATTACATATAAGTTATTTTTAACCAATTATTTTGCTTTAAAAATTGTAAGATTTTTTTAATAAAAGTTGTAAATTAAAAAAATAATATAAAGTTTTTAGAACATAAAATATAGCTCTTTTTAAAGCTTTAATTTAAAAACTGTTTTTTATTTATTTAAAGTTTTTAGATACTTACTTAGAAAACTGAATAGTTTATACACAATTTTTCTTCACTTATTCTTTTTTTTACGGAGCAAATTTTTCAAAGTTTAAAAAAGAGTTTAGTCTCTGAACTTATTCAAACTTAAAAAAAAAAAAACGCTTAAACCATATAAAACTTATATTTATTTTGATATTTAGTTTCGAATACAATGAATTCTTCTAAAAATATAGATAACTTTCAGCAAGTTAAAAAAAAGTAGTCTACGTCTAAAAAGTTATCTAAATATCCTAAAAATTTTAAACAATATATGCTGCTAGTTGTTATTTCTTATTTTAGTTTAAATTTAATATAAAAACTTATAAATTTCAGAAATAAAATGTGAGCCATTGTATGTTTCAAATGGTAGAGTTAAGTGTACTGAAAGCAACATGTACAAGTCAATATGCGAAATTACGTGTATTGATGGTTACTACTTAGCAGAGTCAAGCAAAAATAAAAAAACTCGGTGTGAATTAAATGGTTCATGGAATAAAAACGCACCAGTATGTCTCCCTAATCGTTGTCCTGTTGAAATGGTTGAAAAGGTTTTAAATGATCTATTTATAATTTACTTATTTAATTTAATATTTTTAAGGAAACCTTTATTTTCCGCTTTTGCAAATATTTTTTGCTTTTTTATAGTTACATTTTTAGGCTTAGAAAAGTGTTTAAAACCAAAAAAAGTACATTTAAAAAAATAAGGAACATTGATGTTATCATTATGATTTTTTTAAGGATGTTTTACAGTACTTAATTTTGTTTAACTTTTTGTTATTATTAAAAGTTAAATTGAGTTTATGGTTAAAGTCACATATTATTGTTTTTTTTTATCATTTTAAATATCGATTTATTTAACTGCTCTAACCAGATCATAAAATAAAGACAGGAATTGTTAAACTACTAGCATGAAATACTGATAAATTTAAAAGTAAAAATAGTTCAGACTAATTAATGTTAACCTTTTTGAAAGAAATTGACAGCAATTTCTAAAATATTTTTATGCTAGCTACTAGGACTGTTTATTTCATTATATAAAATAAATTTTTGGTCTAAAATGTATACTACCAGTACTTTTTTTTCAAAGTTTTAGGCTTAGTTTCTATTTTCATTTGTTAACTATTTATTAGACGAATTTTTGAAACCATCATTAACACAACTTTTTCAAGTAAATCTGTTACTTAGTTATTTTCGTTAAACTTTTTTTTGTTATTTTTTATTGTTTGTGTTATTTATTTAAGTTTAAAACTTTTAATTTTGACGATAAGTTTTTATTAGATCGTAATAGATTGTAAAAGCATGTGGTGTACGACTTGATAACCGAAAGTTTCTTTTGTATATCAAGTTCTTAGACCAAACTTTTTGAGCAGTTTTCTTTTATCGCTTAATAAACAAAAATAGTTAGTAAGTAATAAATATAAAGTTGTCAAAAGTTAAAGAAAATGAAAAATTGCATATTAGATTCTACGATTTAACCGATTTAGTTCTTCGTTAAAAAAAAAACTTTTTGTTACATATTACAATTTTTAACTTTTTTATTAAATTCAGTATTTTTTTTCAAGCATTCTACTAAAAACGGTCAAATCACTTGTACAATGAAAAATGAACATGGGTCTACTTGTAGTCTTACTTGTCATAAAGGTTTTCACTTATTTGGTAATGGATTAGTTGAATGTAATTTTTATGGAAAGTGGAATCAAACTTTCGGTTACTGTGAAGGTTTAATAGTTGCTTTTTTAGTAAAAGTTAAAACTTGAAATAAAAATTAGGTATTAATAACCTAGAACTAACGCACTAAATATTAGTTTTTTAAATTGAACTTCAACTTTGTTGATTTTTTAATAAAACAAGAAGTTCCGTAAATGTCTATATTTGACTTCGATAAAGTTTTTTGTTTTTAAAAATGCAAAAGGCTAGTATATAAAAGCATAGTACTGTTTATGATTGTTCAAACTTTTAACAATTTTTTATTGGTTTTTGCAGAAAATACTTGCGATTTGATTGTACCTAAGAACAACTATGAATTAGAATGCTCAGCTGAGAATTATTTAGGATCGGTTTGTACAGTTACTTGTAACTATGGTTACAAATTAAGCATGGGAAATGAGCAGATAGCTTGTGAATCTGATGGATGGTCTGGTGAACTGCCTTTCTGTGAAAGTAAGATATATTTTTACTTGTATGTTTCATAATGTAGTTACATGTTTAAATACGCAAAGATGCCTGATGTCGAAATTTTTTATAGTACTATCTAAATTACACAAAACTGCAGGAATTGAATGCGAGGAACGAAGCTTGAAAATTCAAAACGGTCTGGTTTTATGCAGCGGTAGTTTTCAATCAGGGTCTCGCTGCACATACAAATGCAACGAAGGTTTCGTTCTGTCTTCTTCTAATTCAATATCAACTTGCCTTCATTCAGGTCGGTGGTCTAGTAATCCTCCCGTTTGTAATCCAGTCGTTTGTGATGGAAATTCCAAAGACTTTTCAATGGTTTGTTTAATTATTAAAATTAGCTACATCTAAATGTATTACACTGTTACTCCGTATTAGCTTTTGACTAAGCTCTAACAACTCATTTAAGTAAAATTTAAAACAATATAAGGCTCGAATGACTGGTCGTGTAAAGTGCACAAATGGTAACAAGTTTGAATCTGAATGTTCACTTGAGTGCTCAAAAAACCAGAAGTTCAGCGAAGAAGGAAGTCCTTTAGTTACTTGTTTGTCGAATGCTACATGGAGTAAAAAAATTTCTTGCTGTGTTGGTTAGAGAGACCCAGTTCAGAATATATGTTTTGTCTTGTTAAATTAATTAATATTTTTGCTCACGCAATTTCAGTCATTCTAAATCTTTTAAAATTTATTTTTCAGTAATTTGAATTTTGTAAGAAATTAACTTATTGCAAATATGATGAAACTATAACAATCTCATTAAAAATCAGTTGAGTCAAAGTAAACTTACTTTTTTTATTCTTTAAAATTTTACGGAATTGTAATTTTCTTTTAGTGTTTAGAAACCATTGTAACCACTTGAAAAAATTATTTATAAAAATATAAAAATTATGACTTTGGAACTTTTAAAAAATAACTATTTTACATTATATAAAAAAATACTTTATTGTTATTATTGTATTCAAAGTTTTTCAATAGAATTTTAAAAGTTTTAAGTGAATTTTATTTTAAAAGTATTTTTTATCAAAATGAAGTATACTTACAAATTGTTTATTTCAAAAAATCTGGATACAGAGATGCTTTGTGAAGATTTAGGTGAGTTGGAAAATGGAGAAATTTCTTGCACATACTCGAAACAAATAAATTCAATTTGTTCTTTTGAGTGTAATATTGGCTTCAAACTAGTTGGAGATGACCATTCTGTTTGTTTTGACAATGGATATTTTAACAACCCACTACCGAAATGCATCAGTTAGAATAACTTTTTTTATTATATAACTTAGTTTAGACAACTGAATGTACATATTAATTTAAAAATGTATTATAGGAAAAGTGTGTCCAGCAGAAATTTTTAATCATAACTTGTTAACAATTGAATGTACGAATGACTATTACTACGGCTCAATCTGTAGAGCAGCTTGTCCGAAAAACTTTCGCGTAGTACACTCAAATCGTCATGAGACTTTTAATGAAATTTCCACCGAATGTGGACCAGATAGCAAATGGGATCATCAAATTTCTGGCTGTGAACTGATCACATGTCCTTTCAGCATTGAATCATTTGACATAGTAATAAACATTATTTTTAATTTTAGGTTTAATTTTTTGGTCAGTCAGTATTTCTTTAGAAAACATAAGAAAACATTAAAATGTAAGTAATAAAGTTTTACGAGTATTTACTTCTTTTATAAGATTACAAAATTGATACATCTTTAACAAATATTGTTAATTGATTTTTTTCTTTGTTTAAGTTATTTAAAAATATTAATGAAGTCAATACTATTTTTAAAATCATAGGCATTGAGATTTGGAAAAGTAACTTGCAGTAACAAAAACAATGTTCAATCTCAATGTGAGTTAGTTTGTGACTTAGGACTTATGACAGTTGGAAGCAAACTAACCACTTGTCTTAGTGACGGCACATGGAGTGAAGAAATAGGATACTGCAAAGGTGAAATTAGAATTTAAAAAAATATTAAGGCTTTCTTTCAATTTGATTTTCCAGGAAAAACAGGCTTACGTTGTAATTTTTAAATTATAAGTTAAAAAAATAATTTTAATTTTTTCTGAGTTGAAATTTTGAACTATTTGTGTCTAAAAGTAATTCAACTCAAAAAATAGACTTTTAAAAATAAAATTTCTGGTAATTTTTAATTATTTTTTTAACACTATTCATAGAAATGGAATGTGCAAAGTTTGACGCTCCTCAGCATGGTGTTCTAGACTGTCAGGTAAGAGCAGGAGAGAGTAATTTGAAAGAAGCACACTGCGTTTTTAAATGCGAAGAAGGCTTTAAACTTGTCTATGAAGGCTTCATTGGGCACGATTTTTCTAGAAAGAATACCATTAAGGAAAATAGTGTCCATGCCTTCGACGTAATGTGCCAACACGACGAATACAAAACGCACAACTTTTACTTACCGGAATGTGAAAGTTTGTTTATCAAACTATTTGATATAGTTTTAAGTTGTATATCTTTTTTAAGTTATAAAAACTGCTGTTCTTTTAAATAAAAAAAAATTATTTGTTTGTATTAACGGTCTAGCTTTTGCGCTAATATTTGAATTTCTTGGTGCAAATTATTTCTACTAACTTCGCACTGTTTTTAAGCAGTTTACAACAGTAGTTAAATATTAGCTTTTAAGCTTATTATAGTTCGAATTTTCTGTATAGTAAGCAAGGTATTTTTTCAACAGAAATAAACTGTCCTGAACTGTCACTTAAAAACGGTCGAGTAGTTTGCACTGACTCAAATCGCTTTGGTAGCGAATGTCTAGTGAAATGTGACAGTGGTTATCGATTGCTTCAACCTACAGACAGTTATGACATTACTTCTCTCATCACTCGCTGCCTACACACCTCAGAATGGAATACTGAAACTGATACTACATGTATAAAAGTAGATTGCCCTGAAGAGGTTTACGAAAATGCGGATGTTGAATGTTCAGAAGGAACGCAGTTTGGCTCGCGTTGCGTTTATTCTTGTAAACAAGGTTTTTCATCAGTTGACTCTTCAATTGAAGGCTACAACTTAAAGGCATGTTTATCAGACGGAGTTTGGAGCAGAAAATTCTCAAAGTGCTTGCGTTGGTAATTTAATCACTAAGATAAATATTTGCACTATATTCCATTAAAAAAAAACGTTATTGAAGTTCTAATTGATTAACAAATAAAAAGCTGCTATATTAATTTACATTTTTAGTTTAAAAAATGCTTATAATAAAAGTAAAACATGTAATTTGTAAAGTATAAAAAAACAAATAACAAGTTTTTACAAATAGTGTATAACTTTTTACATAAGTCTTTAAACGTTAGTTTTGAATGAAAATAAACAAATAGCTTCAAGTTGTTCCGGACAAGAAATGAAAATCAAAAATGGAGAAATTCATTGTACAGATGGAAAACTACTAGGGTCAACATGTACTTTTACTTGTAACAGTGGTTATAAACTGCAACACTTGGGTAAAAACGATACCAAACTTGATCAAATAATTTCAACTTGTAGTCATAAAAATTTTCAATGGAGCTCTGAGTTCCCTAGCTGTGTAAAAGATGTATGCTTGATCGATGAAGAAGTTTTTTATCAAGTAATTCTAACATACTATTTATTTTAAAATTTTCAATTGCTTTTTATTTATATTCTTAAGACTATGTTTACTACTTATTTAGACTTGAATTCTGTAATTTGTTTATCTACAAACTTTCTTAAGATATAATTGTTTTGCTTTTAAATAAAACTAAAACTTATACTGAAAAAATTTTGTTTTTGTAAATTATGTAGAATCTTTCATAAATTTATACTTTCTAGTAATTAAAAGCTTCTCAGCTAACTTGCCTAACTACGACGTTTAAATTAAGTTTTGTAGACAGAAACTGCTTTCGACTATTCAGCTGAATTTCAGAGCTTATATACCGAAAAAACAGTTTATACATTTGTTTTTTAAATTAAATATAACTTGAGTCATTATTTATATCATATAAATGTCATAGTCTTAACTAGATATACTTTTTTATCTATAACAAAACTATTAAATTATAACTTTTAGGCCCTTAAATATGGTCAGCTTGCTTGTACAAATAGAAATAGGATCAATTCGAAATGTGTTTTAGTGTGCAACCACGGACACAGAGCTGTTGGAAATAATATTATCCAGTGTGAACATGACTTTGAATGGGATAAAGAAATCGGTACATGCGAACGTAAGTGTCTAAAATGTTTGAAAATAAGCGTTTGAAAATTTCATTCAACTTTGTGCTTCAGTTTTGTATACTAAATACAATACTAAAATTACTTGTTACAAAAATGATAACTATTAAGTGATGTGAAACATGTTAAAGAACATTAAGAAACAAGTTGATAAAAATCTAGTAGATGAATAATAGTATAAAAATTTGTTTTTTTAAGTTTAATTTTTTAAACAAAGTGTATTTGCACTTATTAATTTAATGTAAAACGTGAAATTAAATTAAATTACAATAATCATATAATCTTTAATCTTAATTAAATGTTTTTGGAATTTATTATGCTTTTATATTAGTGGTTTACCAACAAATGTTTTATAGCTGTTTTCCTTTCTGTCGTGGTTTGTTAGGCTGTTATAAGTAGAAACTAAGTTCTAGTGCGACAAGATTAATTATTTAAAATAATGTGTTGTGGTATTTTGATTAAAAACTATCATGCTATTTTAACTAGAAAAGAGATTAGTAAATCATTATTACAGCTTTACCAGATAACACAAAATTTTCCAAATTAAGTTTTTTACAAAACTCTTTTAATCACCTTTTACGAAGTTTTTTATGAAATAGTATCAGAATTCGTGGCTTTTTTATTTTAGCTATTTTTTACTGATGTTTTTGTCTTACACCGAAAAGTTAGACTTTTTTTTTAAAGTAAAATGAAGTTTACTTTAGAACTTAAATTAAAGCAATTTTTAAATAGACAAAAAAAAAACATCTATGCTTTAGAAATATCTTGTTCGTCATACCCAATGGACAAGTTTAAGAATGGTTTTGTGTCATGTACCAACGGTTACAATTATCGATCAACTTGTACATTTAAGTGTCATCCTGGATATAACCTCATTTCGTCCAATATTAAAAAGGACAGACCTTTTATGACTTATGAATGCAAAGAGACAGGTGTTTGGGACAAGGGAATCGAACCTCCAACTTGTGAAAAGATAACTTGTCAACGCATAAAACCTGTTAGCTGATTGGTGAAAAATAAACTTACAACTATTTTAACTATCATGCTTAAAAAAAAAGCTTTTTTAGCCTATTAAATAAAAGAAAACTGATTATAAAATATATTTAAGTTTTATAGCAAAATTATTATTGCTTTAAGTTATATTAACTGCTTGATTACAAACTACGCATAGATAAGTAAAAAAATAGTAGCTTAAATAGTTTTTGTAAGTTCAAGAAAAATTATATATCTAAAAAAATATCAATAAATATATTTAGCTAAAACTATATGGTTTTTGAACTATTAATGTTAATTAGATATTTTTTTAATGACAATAATTTATTGTATTCGTGCTTTATAACTACTTTGGAGCATACTATTTGTACTTGCTTTTATTTTCGGAAACATTTCTGTATACAAATATAAATGTTGCTAAAATTATGATATCTTAATAAAAACTTAGATAATTAGATTTAATTTTAAAATTTACTTATTACACTAATTCTTACAGTTTAATGTAAAACTTAGACAAGATATAATTAATATTTTAAATCAATTTTTTACAACTTTAATTTTTTTTTTCTATGTTGTAATTTTTGATATGGACCACATATTTTATAGTTATTAATGCAAACAGAACTCCGTAAGAAACGGTTGGATAAGTTGCACTGACGGACCCAACTATCTGTCAACATGCACGCTTAAGTGTAACTTTGGATATGAAATTTTTGGTGAATATAGTTGGTCTAAATGTAGTGCAGATAGGGAATGGTGGCCAAAATTACCAACTTGTAAAAGTAAAAGATTTTTTGTTATAAAACTAAACACTTGCGTTTCTAAACTTAGCTGTTAGACAACAGTTATTGCATCTTAAAATATTAGTTTTGTATACTCTGAAAAAGACATTAGTTTTCATTTAACTGAAACAGTTATTAAGTTAATAATAACAAAACAATTTATATTTTGTTTATAGTTTTACAATTTCAACAACAGTTTACTTTACAAATAACTAACAAAAGGTAAGCAGTGTGTTATCTTCAATCCACCTCCCCACACTTTCATAAGATGCAGTAACGGTAGAAATCTTGGATCAGTATGTTACTATAGCGGATGCGCCTACGGATATGAAGTTCCTAGTTTAGATAAAATGGGTTTTGTAACTTGCGGTCCAAATGGAGAGTGGTCTGGATCAGTTGCTCGTTGTGAAGGTTAGTTTGTAAAATTACAGTATGCTTTACCTTTTTTAACCACACAAAATTAAGACGGTTTATTTAATATTTTTTTGATAAAGCCTTAACTTAAGTATAAAATTGTGTTTCTTTTCACTATGAACTCAATTGTTTTTGTCTTTGAAAAAGACTTTCGTAAAATATTTTTAAAGTAATCTTTACTTGCTAGTAAAGGAGTTTAGAAAGTACTTTTAAACAAGTTTAAACTTTCCTTAAACTTTTTATTAAAGATATATTTTTTAGGTAACAAATAATTTTTTCTCGTAAGTTATTATTATTATCAGAGATAACACATAATTTATATAAAAACTTAGACTAAACTTGTACCTTTTAGTTTTGACAAGAGTAAATTTTAAGGTGACTTTTATATTGTAGGTTTTATACATTTTTTGAAAATTTAACTTTTGATACAGTTCGGAAATGCGATTCGAGGTATCTTAAAATTGAGAACGGCAAAGCCATTTGCAGCCGTCAAAACAACATCAGATCAAGGTGCAACTATAGATGTGATGATGGCTATTCCCTTCATGCTAATTCTTCATCATTCATTCTCTGCTGCTTTGATGGTAGCTGGTCTTCTGATGTACCAAGATGCGTTAAATCGAACACATGCGATTCTGTGGTTTGTTGCAAGTTATTTGTTAAAAACAAGCAAAGTAAGTCTTTTTTTTTAAAGTTTTATTTATTTAACGTAAGCATTCATTTAGATTTATTTGTAGTAAAATTTTAGTAAAAAAATCTTAAATTTTATTAGCAATACATTGTTTCACTCGTTTGAAACTAGTCAAACGAGATCTTCAGTTGTTTAAAATCTTATTCAAATAGAATTCATTAACTTAACTGAAGATTTCGTTTGACTAGTTTCAAACGAGTGAAACATTGTATTGTTAATAAAATTTAAAATTTATAATTGATCATTCTCCTTTTATTTAAGTTGAGAACTTTAATTGTCATCTTTAAAGCATAAAGCAGTGCTTCTGAGCCTTTTTCTAGTGGCGGAATCTTTTCCAAAGTTCAAATTTTCCGCAGAACCCCTAATTTTAATTTTACATAAAATGTTTAATCAAATAAATGTTTTTTTTTTTTTAATTTCAAAAGGCTTCGCGGAACCCTATTTCAGAAGCACTGGCATAAAGTATACAATAATGAAATCTTAATTTAAAAAAATAAAAAAATGATTAATTTACTTTAAGTTAAGGCACGCGTTTTATGTCATTTTAGTTTTTCTAAAATTCTTGTTTAAAATTACTTCTAAACCAAATTTATGTAAAAAACAACTTGATTTCGAATCTAACTTATATAAACTACTGTAATTTTGTTTTATTTTTGGTTTGTCTCGCTTTAATGTAATGTGTACTTAGCAACATTTTGTACAACGTTAATAAGCTGCTCTTTTCTAAATGTAATTGTTTAATTGATTAAACTGAATACTTCATTTTTTAATGCTGATTAAACATATTTAATTAATTTACAAAAACGAATAATTATCATAGTTTCTTTGTTTGCTCCTTATTTTAAATTTTAGTTGTTAATATTTTAGTTGAATTGATAACTGTTAATCAAAAAAACTTGTACAATGATATTGATTATAACATTTTTAAATACTATTAGCTTTAAATTACTTTATAAAGTGTATACAAAAAACCACTTATATATAGAATAATTTAATTTATTAATTTATAAAAGAAATTATTTTTAGTTGTTCAAAATAAACAAGTCTAAGTTTATTCAACTTATTTGAAACTACTACATTGTATTTCAATATCTGCAAATGTATTTTTACTCAAATACAAAATGTGTCAATTTAAACACGTATAGAAGTTGAGAATGTATTCTTAAAATGTTAAAGTTTGTTTCTAATATTCTGAGGAACTAATTTTTTCCAACCTATAATTCAGGGTCTAGCAAACGGGATAGTTAAGTGTGATGAGACAGGTACATGTCATGCAAGGTGTGAGAGAGGTGCAATAATGGTTGGGAATGATAAAGTATCCTGCACAGAAACTAAAAATGGTTTTGTTTTGAAACCTGAAATAGGAACATGCAAAAGTAATATTTTTTGTTTTTTATTTGATACCTTTATAAAAGTTTTATACCAATGGTTTAAATTTATTCAATATTTTAGATTTATTAGTAAACCCTAAAACCTTTTTTTGATAATACATTTTTAATTGATTAACTACTTACAACATATTTTTATCAAATTTCTATGAACAATTGTTGTTAAATGTTTATAATATATTGATGTTATAGTTCGAGTTCTAAATTAAAAACTAACTGGGTACTTGTTAAAAAATAATCTATTCTAGAACTTGTTGATATCCGATGAGATTAATAAAGTCTTCAGGCTTAAATATTTAACGTGGCTAATATAGAAATTCTAAATGATTGAAAAGTTTTAAACATAAAATTTTAATCGTTTACTAAAAGTTTCAGTTGGAATAGAGACGGGCAACATACGGCCCGCGGGCCGATTCCAGCCTGCAACGTGTTTTATAAATAAAAAAGCTTGTGAAAAACAAATAAAATCAGAAATTTTATACAAAAATATTACAACGTGCTCTTAAATTTTTTTTAAGTACAAAGTAATGTTTATGAAAAAACTCAATAATAAAAGTTTTGCTTAAATAGATTTCTTTTTAGTTTTATAGATTTTTATTTGTTTATAGAATTAGAGAAAACTGAGTTTTTAAACGAGACCGGCCTGCGAAAGAATTTTTCTAGTAAATCTGGCCGGCTGAATAGAAAAATTACCTAGCTCTAGTCTGAAACGTTAAAAATGAGTTTTTCCAAAAAAGTCTACTAACTATTTCAGAGACGTAAATGATTCGCTTAATGTGTCATTAAACTAGTAGTTAAACAAAAATGTTCAAAGTATTCTTAAACGTATAACTATTCTAAAGCGAAGAAATTAAATGTTTTTCAAAATCTAAAAAGGTGCTAGTGAAACTTCCACTCTACTTGTAGGGTGTCCATTGAACTTTTGTACGCAACTGTTTTACTTACCCTACTATAGTATAGTTCTATAAAATACAAATAATACGTAGAAGCTATTTGTACGAAAATGTATATTAGTTTACTGCTATATACTTGTAAGGTAAGTTTAGTTATACCGTTTTGATTGTTATTTAGGTTGAAAAAAGTCATGTAAAAAACTTTTCAATAGTACAATAAGGGATAGTAATGTATATTTTATGTGATTTAAATAACATTGCTGTTAAATCAAAAACAAGTATAAGTACTTGAAAATAAGCTAGAAAAAAGTATCTATATTTGTGCTAGATTTGTATTTTTTTGTTTTAATAGTGTTTTGTAACACTGAATCTGTTAACACATACATTTTATCAAAAACGAATAGAACTTAGTTCAATAGACCATTATAAAAACTACTTTTAACTAATTTATAAAAAAACACAGAAACAAGCTGCCCTTCACCAACTGCAAATCCTAATACTGAGCTAAGCTGCACACACTCACTTTATTATGAATCTAAGTGTTATACAAGATGCGATAAGCCAGGCTTCCATCTTACAGATAATATAAAACATGTAATTCAATGCATGAGCACGGGTGAATGGGTAGGAACTAAAGCATTATGCAATCGTAAGTTTTTTTTTTCTTTTTATACTCTTATTGATTCTAAAACTAGGTCAAATCAGCTCGTTTGTAGTTATGAAAAACAGTATAATGTATCTTTTTTCACTAATCTTTTTAAAAGTTATAGCAACATTTATCAAAATTTTGATTAATTATAAACTTTTTATGTTGATTTTGATAAAAGTTGATAAGTTGTATAAAGATTTTAACAGTTTTTTTTTTTTTTGAGAAAGATGATCATAAGAAAATAAGAACAGTTGCATAAATTTTTACGTTAAAAAAAAAAAAACTTAGTAGAGCATTTAAATTTAAGTCAATTGAAACTCAAAATAGGTATTACCATCTAAACTTTATTAACAACATAGTTTAAGCTTATCATAGTTAATACTCATTTAGACTCTTTTTTTTAATTTTTTTAACTTAAATTCAAACTGATAATATAAAAGTTTTTGACTAAAATCAACTAATTTGAAGTCAAAACTAGAACTAACTACATGTATAGAAAGCTTCTTTAAATTGTATCTAATTAAATATTTGTTAAATGATTTATAGTTTTCCCTTAAATTTTTATGCTAGTATTTTTTTTCAGTTTAATAAAAAGTCTTCTTTAATTTTTATCGGTGCAATACATATACGGTACAAATACAAACAATACTATATGAATAGTAGTCCTATGTTGGTAAAAAACACATCGAAAAAACATAAAAACCAAAAATATAAACTCAATGAAAATATTTAAAATTAAAACCATCGTTAGTTTTATTCTGTACTAAACTTTAAGAAATCAGAAAGTTCATATCCACTTTTTACTGATTGTTAAATAAACTCATTTTATATTAATTAAAAACCAAAATTATTCCATGCAATAAGTTTTAAAAGTTTTCTAAAACTTTACTAACAACAAATTAAAGAAAGACAGATTAAAATTCATGTTTTAATTAATTTGTCTACATTAAATACTAAAGTAAACACTTTTTCAGAAACTGTATGTCCGATGAAAGATCTTGTGGTAAACAATGCTGATTACTCATTGTCTAACTCTAACTATTACGGGTAATATTTACAGTCCTTGATTTTTATCAAATATTAAAACAACTGAAGTGTAATTTTTGAGTTAAAAAAGAGCTTTTACGTAAAAACTTGTTTTAATAGCAACACTGTTAGATTAAAAAGACAACAACATTTTTAACTAAAAAACTTTAAAAGGGTTAAAAAAAGGTAAATTTATAATTGTTGTTCGAAAGTTTTTTGCAAGTAACTTTTAAAAGGTCAACTGCTGTATTTATATGCAACGAGGGCTACAAGCCTGTAGGACCTCACTTTTCTCGGTGCATGGAAACTGGCACTTGGACAACTCCGTTGCCATCTTGTGAACGTAAGTTACAGTGTTTTTGATAAAAAGTATTAGTAAACAACCATATTTCGTAATCTAAATTCTTGGCTTGACGCCTTGTTTGAAAACTTATGTTAAAAATTGAAGGACTATTTTTTTCAACAAGTAATCAAAAATCAAAAAATGTTTCACACATGACTTGAAAACTAGTGTCTTCTTCATTTATTAAAAAAGGACATGTATAAAAATATTAAAACAAAATATATACATGTTAAGATAAGCTAAACACTAAATCCTGTATTTTGCGATAAACATAAAGATAAGTTTTAAATGAAATTATAAACTGCCGTTTGTACTACTTTACTTCATCAGTCGTTTTCAAATAGTTAGATTTTAAAACTTTCTCAACAAAGATAATGCAAAAGTCTAATAATCTCAATTTTATTTTTTATGTCAAAAGTTATACAAAAAATATAACAAATCAGGATTGTTTTTGTATAAAAAAGCAGATACAACTTTAAATCTATGTGTTATTCCATAAGTTATTTTGCTTCGGTATGCAGTTTAATATAATTTTGTACCTTTTAAAACAGTCTTTTCTGTTTACATAACATACAAAGTTTGAAATTTACCTTATTAATATTTAAAATTAAATTAGATTAAAAATACTGTTACTTAAGTATTCTATAGCATTGTTTCATAAATTTTTAGACATTGATGTGGAAAATTAGTTTAAGGAGATTCATATTTTTAAATATTCTAAAGTTTTAATATTAAAATTTACCTCATGAAGTTATGTTTAACATAAGTTTTCGACTTAACCAGCTTCTATTTCCAAAAATTTGGTAATTATAACCTACTTTAGAATATTAGGAAAAGGTTAGAAAAAAAGCTACTACTGAATAAATTAAATTTTCTCAACTGTAGTACTTATAATATACATAGTTTTTGTATGTAATTTGTATTTACTCGTTTTTAAACTATAAATATTTTCTATACTCACCTTGTTATTTTTGGAAAGCAAGTACATATGTTTTTCATTTAACTTCGAACAGTTAAAACTTCGTATGTTCTGTTTTAAAATTTTACTTGGTTTTTACAACTGCTTTTCTTAAATCATTTCTAAAAAGTTTTCAAAGCGAAAAAACCCTATTTATCATAACTTTACCAAAGTTTCAGATTACCAAACTTTCAATTTGTTTTAAAAAAACTTACATATTAAATTTAGAATGAACAGTTTAATTTACAGGTAGTTAACTTAATCTCAAATTCAATCGCTCAAAAATTAAAATATAAGAAACTAAAAATTTAACTTATGACATCTAATTTTAAGTAAATTGTCATTTGTAATCAGTATCGACTAAAATCATTCAATATATGTACTTATATATGGAATTTATATAGACACTAGTTGAATAGCAGTTTGAATTAGCCGTAATAGATATTTTTCATTAAAATAATATAGTTGGCGTTCATAGGGGTCTTTAACGACAGTATTGAAAAGTGTAATAGTTGTAACTTGCTAGTTGTAAGACTAGTACCCACTGGTTGACACGTATACTAAAAAGACTTGCAACTTTTACAAAGCTCATGTTCATGGCTTATGTTAAAAAAAAGAATTAATGAATGTTTGAAAAAACGAAGGATTAAGTTTATTATGAGTAATTTCTTTCTATTTTTATCTTAACAATTGAATTCAATCAGAATCTTAGAAAATGATGCTGTTTGAAGGTAACCAACCCATAATTTGAATAAAAAATAAAAATAATTACAGACGCAATATTTTTTTAATAAAGTTTTAAAATTTGACATTATTCATCAAATTAATAGTACTGCTATAGTTTTGAAGGTTTGTAAAGTAAAAACTAAGCAAATTTGTTATTAATCTGAACTTTTTTTTTTTATTAAATTGAACTGAACATTGAAATACGTTTATACATAACTACTCTACTTTTAAAGGTTTATTTCATACCAAATTCTAAACATTTCTTCAATTTATAGAAATTTCCTGTCCACCACTTAAGGTTGAGCACAGTTATATCGAGTGCTCTGGAACGAAGCAAAACAATCAGGTAGTTCCAGGATCAGTTTGCCACATTTCCTGCAATCAAGGATACGAGCTAAACCAGCCAGATAAACCTGATCGATATTACAGATGCCTTCCTGATTCTAAATGGAACCGACCTATGCCAGTTTGCGAAGGTTTTTTTCTAAATTAAATCATATGTTTAAAATTTTTTGCAAGCTTTTACAAAGCTGTTTTATGGTACAAAGATGTTAATAACTTATTAAAAGGAAATAATTTTATAAAAATTATTACTGTATTTTTAATTAAGCTATTAAATACATTTTACTTATTTTATTTAAACATATTTTTATTTACTTATTTACTTATTTGTTTAAAAAAGGATCTTGTCTAAAAAAGATTTTAAAAAACACTGTTTACAAACACTTCGACTGAAATTAAAATATAAAAAAAATACTAAAAAATGCCTTAATCTTTTTATAGCAATATGTCCTGAAGAACAACTTTACGTTAAGGGAAGCGATGTAGACTGTACTAATTCAAACTATTTTGGAAGTACTTGCATGTGAGATTATAGTTATTCTAATCAAATATATCAAAAAAAAATTGATGAAATATTTAAAGCTTACGTCGTAAATAGACAATAAAAACGAATAAAAAGTAAAACTAGGTATTTTATTAGATATTCTTGTACATCTGAGTATTCAAAACTGCATGGAAGTAATAAAACAGCTTGTCTGTCTGATGGTACTTGGTCACATAAAAAACCTTGCTGTGCAAGTAAGTTTTTAAGTTTAATCGACTTGTAAAGTATATAAACAAAAGTTTTAACTAATTTAATTTACAGAACTGTGTCCTTTTTACTCAAAAGTAGATCTGTTTATAGCATTAGAAGCGTCTGATTTAAACGTTCAAGAGTGGCAAGATGTTATAAACTTTGTTCAACTTGTTTGTTGTTTATCATTTATTAGTATAAGTTTAACGATAGTTTTATTTTATTTATATTAATCTCCTTTGTTTTGTTGTATTAGAATTATTAAAAACTATGTTCTAATTAAGCAATATATTAGATAAAAAAAATCAAAATTATGATACAAATCTTTAATTTTGTAAAGAATAAAAGGTACTATAAATTCTTTGTATAATTTTTGTGATTAATAATTACTAATAGAAAAAAATAGTAAACTAAAACATTCATAGATTACACAACAATTCAAAACCTTTGGTAAAGATGGCCTTTTAGTTGGACTTTTTACATTTAACTCCTTCGTTGATGTGTCAAATGAAATAAAAATAGGAGAAGTGTTTGACAAAATAACTTTTAATAAAAAACTTAATATGATCAAAAAGAACGGTAATGGTTAGTAAAAATTCGTAAATGGTACATTACTCAAGTATCGCATAAACTGTTGTTTTTAGTATATTATTTCAAATTTTTAAATATTTACGAAAAGAATTACGATGATAACCTAATTGATAGCTTTTGTTTTTATTTTCGTAATTGGAAATTTTAAGTAAATTTGTTTCTCCACATTTGTAAATTATAAAACAGATATTTTTTTAATAAAATACTTTGAAATAAATATATTGCAAGCGAAAAAGTATGCTCAATTTTTTTTTCTAGGAATAAATATCGACGCAGCTCTTTGGCATGCATTTACTTCCAGTACTAAACAACAAGGCAACAGACCCGAAGTGCCTGACTACTTGATGGTGATTACTTCAGGGAAACATCGTGTTGTTGAACATTTAGTCAGCTTTGAACCACTTGCTGAATACTATAACACACAGGTATCTTTTTTGAATAAATATTAGACTTTAGTTGGTACTTTTAAGTATAAAATTTTATCTAAACTTTTAATTAAATATATAATATTATTAGTATAAGTTAAAAAAGTGAAGTTTTTTTTAATATATATAAAAACTTATAAAAGTTCTTTTGTTAAAGTTTTATAATTTCAAACAAAATACAACATATTTGTTTAAGTATAAAACTTTTTTACAACTATCTAAAACTATTGGGTCTAAACTAAAACTAAACTAAAACTATCATTTTTTTCGCAAGTGTAGCTAGCCTAATTTACGTCTAATGTTGAACTTATTTACAGTTGAAGCTAATACGGATTATGATTAAATATTAGGTAAAAATATTTCAATCTTTGAAAGTATGTACAAACTTTGATACTTATAGAATTTTAATGTTAAAGTAAATACGTAACCCTTTAAAGTAAACTTTTAATTAAATTAAAAGAACAAAATAAAAAAGCTTTACTTTTGTCAAAAAAAAAAGAAAGTTAACTAAAAAAATTACATAGGTAATTTCAGTTGGCATCGGAACTAAACAAGAAATAAGAGAATCACAAAATATTTCTGATAACCAACATCACTACCAAGTTTCTTCTCATCGACAACTAGACGATGATAAACTAGTTGACAACGTTCTTAGTCATGTGTGCAATAACCCGTGCAGATAATTCATTGTGTATAAAAAGTAATTATGTTTATAAACAATATACTTAACTTAATTTTTTTTTTGTTGTTTGTCTTAACATATAATGAAATATAAAAATAGTAAGCACGTTTAAGAAATAAGAAATAGATAAGATTAGTTATATCGCAAGTCAATTTTAGGTTAGATATTTAACAAAAATTTACTATTTTATAGATTTTTCTTAGATTTAGGTACTATTATAAAAGTATAGAGATGTAGCTACTGAAAAAGGTAATAGTTTAATAAATAAATCAAAACTCTTAACCAGAATCTACTAATTATCTAGTTTTTGCTTTTTAATCTGAAAATTTAACGTGCTATTTATAGATTATTACCACAAATAATGCAATTAAAATAGCTTATAGATTCAACTCTTGTTCTAGTTGCATATATAATGTTTTTTTAAAAGATAAGTTTATGTTATAATATACTACTATAAAGTTTTACTTTGTATTATACACATTAAACATTCTATGTTAAGCTTTGACAAAACAGTTCTAGATATAGTATAGAAATTTTAATACAATATTATTATAACGTCTGTCGAAATATAACAACTATAAAAACGTAAGTTCTTTTATATAAAATTTTCAATGGTGTTGTCATTTAAGTTATTGCATTTTTTTTTAGACAAAATATTTAGAGGTGCTGAAAACTGTGAGTTGCCTGAAAGATCTTCATAGATGTTAGCTGAAAATAAAAGAACTTATTATAAAACAGTTATATGTTACCATTCGGTGTATATACTTTTTAGTAACATATATTCAAGATTAAACTTAATAGAAACGAAAATAAAAAGTAGTAACAAAAGTTTTGTCACAATGTTGAAAATTTTCTTTTGACAGGATTACAATTAATTTAAATATATCTAAATAAAACAACCTTAACTTTTTTTTAACTAATTTTTATTTCCAACTACTTTGTTCTTAAAAAATAAAGTTATTTTTACAACAGACATTTCTAAGTCTACTATACTTTTTAAGTTTTTTAAGCAACACAATTTCTAATATACATCACTTAAGTAATCAGGTTTCAACTATTAAAATAAGTTATAACAAGAACAAAGTTAACTTTTTTCATTTTGAATCTGTTTATTTCTTTATCAAAATTAAAGCCGTTTTCAAAATATATGTTTGTAATAAATTTTAAAGTATTATACAGTTTTATTTAAATGAACTTAACAAACAAAATATAAAAAACTAAGAAAACATGTTTTATGTTGGAGCAAAAACGTAAATAAGCAAATGTTTGTAAAGAAAAAACATTACGTACTAAATTCAAATATTTTTGTTAAACTCAAAGAAGAGCAATTTTATCTTAAATAAACTAAAAAGTATGTGTGCAAACTACTAGCGAATGATGTCATTGATTGACTTTTAAATATATTATTTTAAGCAAAAACATCGGTTCAATGAGAACTTATTAAATTTTTAAAGCATTAGTATCCTTCATTTTACGGTTTTCATTGTAATTTCTAAACCATTGCTTTTCAAAGTATGAATAAGTATATGTATTTATACAAATCCAAACATCATTAAAACTTAAAATGTAGTAAAATTTTGTTATATTTAACAGAGGGTAATATTTGAACTATCAAGAAATTTTGCTGACCTGCAGACGTTTAAAGACTCTAAAATCTTTTTCGATTTAGTTTTATTACATTGCTTAATAAATTATGTCAGATTTAACTTTTTATGTTGAATCACAAGTAGACAGTTTTATATAAGTAAAGGACTGTAAAGAATTACTAAACAATCTCTTTTGCGGGCCCGCTGTAGCTTTTATAAAACTAGACTATAAAAAATTACCAAAACAAATTTAGTTATCATTACTGATTACTAGAAATCAGGTTATTAGTTAATTTTTCCTATAAAAAGCTTAGTTTTTTATGCTAAAATTACGTCGCATGAAGGATATTTACTTTTTATTTTAGCTTTTCGGTTTAGATTATGTACAAATTAATAGTTTTTATTAAGAAAATATATACTTAATATGTATTTACATCTTTAATAAGATAATAGATAATACCATTGTTTTTTTTTATTAAATTGAAAATAATATGTACGTAACAATAATTTTTACTTATGTGAGAGTTTGAATCACCGAAAAGCCGTTTTTCTTTCTAGAACTTGCCAACCACCTCTTAAATTACCCATTTCTTTTGTATTTGTAAATCATATTTAATTACTTTTATAAGCACCAGACTTGGTATTGATTGCATTTTATGTTTGCTTAAAACTGGGTTTCCCCAAAGTAGGGCAATATCGCCTCTAAAACTATATCGGCTACCAAGGGGCGTTATTTTTTAGGACTTCAAAAAGTAAATCAGTTATTAAGTAGTAAAGGGACAGTATTTTTTCTAGTTTACTCCAAAGGGCATTTTACGAAAATAAGTTTGAGAAACCTTGGTTTAAAACAGGGGTTGGCAGCCTTTTGTAACTCGCGGGCCAATTTTCCAGAAAAATTGCTCGAGGACCGCACTATTTACAAAAAAAAATTCGAGGGACGCAACTATTTAAAAATTATCATCGTAATTAGTAGAAAAGTATAATTCTAAACCAAAATTAGCAGTAAAATAGCATTAGTTAAGAGTAAATATTAAATTAAGAGCCTAATTTTAAGTTTTTATTGCAAAACCTTTTTTTTAATATGTGTTTGAAAAAGTGTGTTTTTAGCTAAAAATTACTTCGCGGGCTGCAGATTTTGGCTTTGAGGGCCGCATTTGGCCCGCGGACCACAGTTTGCCGAACCCTGTTATAAAACAAAAATCTTGATATTTTTAGCTGTAATTAATGCAGTATTTAAAATTTAAAATTATTTTATATTCCTTTTTTTTTTGACAACAATTATGCCTGTTTCATTAAGAATAAAATAATGACTACTGCAACTCTAGTTAAGAAGAGGATTTGTGAGAAAAAAAATTGAAAAAAAAACTTAAAATAATAACTTGATCATTTCTAACCCTACCATTTCTCAGACGATCACTTCTAACCTGATCATTTCTAAATTAATCAGTAATTTTTATTTTATCTTTAGATTTCTTTAACCAAAATATATTTTTAAAACAAACTAAACTTTACAAAAATGTCCTTTAAAATTTCTGTTTTAAACAAAACTTAAAGTTTATATTATTGAACTCAGTATATACTTTTAATATCAATTTCGTTTCAACATATTATTTTCCTTAAATTGAATTTTTTATTTATATAAATCTGCAAAAAACGATTTTTTTTTATATAAGATTTACGACACGACAATCATTCAAAAATAAGAAGAAATTAGGGTCTTCTTGCTTACAAAATTTTTATCTTAATCTAAGTTTACTGACAATTAAAAACATATTTGTTAAACATTAAAACAATGTTGAATCAATTTTTTCTAATATGCTACGCAAACTATGAACCACAAAAGAATCTATAAATGTATTTTTAGTTTCCGTAACATTATAAAAGTCTTATTTAGCATTTATACTTTTTTAGCTTTTAACAAAAATATCGTTATTCGTCAGTGAACTTAGATTTTTTTGTTGACTAATAAGAAGACCCTAATTAAACAAAAGTGTAAAAACAAAAATAGCCAATATCCTAAAAAATATTAAGTTTATATAAAAACAAAAACACCAACTGTTGTAGTTAATTCACTAAAAAGTATTGAAAAGAATATTAGTAAAATTTATATTTTTTAGATATGCTACGTACTACGTAGACTAAAAAAGCCAAAATATCCCACTTTTTTTATGTGCTCATCACCGACTCAATAAACCCAAAATCGGAAAAAAAATGTAGTTCGTTTTAGCTGTATCATTTAGCTATCTTATTTTGTAAAAAACATACTTAAGAACAAAAAAACTGTTGTGTGTTGAAATGTTTAACTCAAAAAAAAATGTCTTAAAAATTCCTTTTTTATAAAATGGCTGTCGTATCTAATAAACTGTTTGAAAAATTTTAAAAATTCTGATTTGTAAGGTTCTTAAAGTAAACTGTTATAACTCTATTTTCTGTTAAATGTAAAAGAGTTTTTTTCTAAGTTAAAGTTTTACAAAAGCAATAGTCAGATACAAATATCTTCAATTTACAGTTTACAAGCTATGATGTGAGTCTAGTGCAAACGTTGTACACTGTACAATTGTTGACTAATCTATTACTACATTATAGTCAGTTAGTTTCCATTTTCAGCTTGAAAGTTTGCACAGACCTATTTAGATTATGGAATTAAAACAAACATTAAGCGAACCTGAACATTAATGTTTTATTTATTGGAAAACCACAACTTTTAGATATGAACGACTGACCATCTACCTTTTATTTCATCGTAGATAAATATATACCTAGACCTAGAGCGAAAAAAATCAATGACACTTAAATAGACTTGTTTGTCAAAACAACTAGTGCGAGGCTGCTCAAATATCGTCTAATTAATCTTCTTAAAAACTTTCAGTTAAGTTTATATAATATCTGAAAAATATTATCATTTGATTCAATTTAATTGTTTCAAGTACGACTAAATTATAACTAATGTTGATCTGAATATAATTTTATGTTTACTTTATTTAAAAGAGTTTAAAAAAATGTAGGCAAAAACAAAATAACAACGAAAAATGGAACTTAAAAATAAGTTATAGCTAAAATAGTTATAAATACGAGTGAAAAATTGTAAAAACTTTTTTTATAAAGTATATAAAAATGTAAAAAACATACATCAACTTAAGTACTAACTCAAGTCGTAATTAAAATATTTTGGGTGTTATATAAACTGAAGTGAATGTTTTCAAGAAGATTAACTAGTCGAAATTTAATGACCCTCGAACTTGTTAGATTAATAAACAAATCTGTTTAAGTGGCTATATCTAAAAATTATGATTTTCGACTAAATAAAACAAAAGTATTCTAAATTGTTTAATGTTTGTTTTAATTCCATTATCTAAACAAGTCTTTGCAAGTTGTAAGATAATTTGTGCAAGTTTTTCAGCTTAAAGTAAAAACTTACAGACTATATAATGGTAATAGATTAGTCATCTACTATACAACGCTTGCGCTATATTTACAACAAAGCTTATAGACTGTAGTATGAAAATCTTTGCATCTGAATATAACATTTGTAACAGCTTAATTTTGGAATTTACTTGTGTTAAAATAATATCCTACTTACCTTAATGAAAGAGTATATAACTTAAACGTAGTTAAAATAGCTTACTTTAAGAATTCAACAAACCAGAATTTATAAGAAAAAAACTTGTAAACTTTAATTAATTATAAATAAAGATTGAATTTAGCAGGTTGATATGAAAAAAAAGTCAAAATAAGAAACATAATTTGAAATAGAATAAAATAAAATAAAATTATTACTAAAAATTCAATCTAACTAAAGCTATATAAACATTAAGTTTTGGATAAGGCAAAGTAAACTGTATTTTATAAGAACAAATTTGTTAATATAAGTTTGTTTCCAAAATAAACACTGATTAAAATAAACCTAAAATACAACAACTTTTTACTGACTTTAATGACTTTTTTACGATCGGGTTAGAAATGAACGGGTTAGATATAATCAGGTTAGAAATTATCGAGTTAGAAATAATCGAGTTAGAAGTGATCGGGTTAGAAATGATCGCTGATTAGAAATGATAGTAAACCATAAAAACTATAGGAATTTGTACAACAGTTTAATACAAAATTAGAGCAAATAACCTTTTTGTAGTAGCTACTTAAAAAGTAAGAAGATCATTTTTTCCTAAAATAAACTGTGTAAACCGCATTATTTAAACTAGAATCTCAAACTCTTTTAGTTGTTAGTTACAATGAAGTGAGTTCACCATGATTAAAGTTTAAAATAAAATAAATGTATCTATTTTAGAACTTCACCACTAAAAATATTTACTTATAAAGCATAAACGTAACATATTTTGTATTTAAAAGAAAGCTTTATTTGATGTGTAAAAAATTATATATTTAAACAAGTTTTAACAAACTTTAAGAAACAAAATATTAAGTAGATAGTCAAATATAAATTGAAAATGATTGTAATGTTAATGAGCAAGCAAAAAAAAAACTGTACAACAACGTATTATTAACATTAGCACTAATCTTAAGCCACACTTCCTTAAAAGTAGATTTTAATATCAAACAGCATTGACCAGAAAAATTAAACTTAATTCTAACTTATATAAATTACATTTCGCTGGAACAAAACTATATAGCTTAAGCCAATAGAATTACAAAAATGAGTCAGAAGATATTGAAAGAAGTTTAAAAAAAAACATTTATATATGTTTATATCTTACAAAAGGGTGTCTTAAAACTAATGTATGGTAAGCAAAATTAGCGAGTTAAACATGATAAACTGTAGCCAAAATAAATAATAGTTTTCAAAGTAAATAATTAACTTGATAAATTAAGAACTTATTGAAACTTCTTCATATTTAAATTCAAATCTCAATTTTTTTAGCTGGTTTTTTAATTAAGCAACACTTCAAATTTTGTTTCTGTATATACATAATTTCATTAAAAAAATCAATTGCTTTAAAAAACTTTATTTTACCAGGATAACAATAATTTTTCAAAAAAAAAGTTGTTAATCAATAAAAATCGGAGGTTAATAAAACTTACACTAAATTGGTCTCATAATTTAAAATGTAAAACAAGAATTGGCTAACTTCAAAATACTGACCTAGATATCTAAAACTGTACATTTTTTTTACTCTTTAAACTATATCCAAGAGAGTAAACTTGCAGTAATTTCAAATTTACACTGGGCTGTTTTCTTGTCTTGTTTAGAAATTTTCGGTCTCTCTAAAAAAGTGTTAGTGTTTAAAATTTGTTTTACGTTCTTCCTAGGTTGTTGAATTTGACCACAATTAATGACAATGTCTGGTTTATTACTCAAATCCTTTTCTGATTCAAACATAACATGATAGTTTAATTTAGGAGATTTACGAGCTGCTGCTTTTCTATTGCTTATGGGACGACTTAATAAACGAGCAGCAAAGCCTTTTAAGTTACGCCTCCTCACATCAGATACGCGATCTAAACTTTTAGAGGGTGGTGGCAATATAGGAACAAGGGAGTCTCCAAACAAGCTCACAAAATCAAACCTCATCAGTGATTCAAAATTAGAGGGACTGAGACTGTAAACAGCATCATAGCTGCGAAACAAATGCCGAATGCAGACAAGTAAGCGTGCCATAACATGACATGCCTCTGAACCAAAACCTCCTCCGACTAACTTCGGCTGGAGAAACTCAATAGTGTATTTACGAAGTTTGGGAAACAAATTACATATAACAAAATCGCTATCCATAAACGATAAAAGAGCAATACATCCGAAATGGGAGCATAAGGGTTGATCTTTATCCCCTAACATGTCATTTATGGTCATCTCTACAGACCTTAAGAGACCATCTGTAAAATATTTATTACTGTTGTTAAAGTTAATTTATTTAAACACTTTTAGAACTCACATTAAATTAATTAATGAATTAAAAAAAATATTTTTACTCAATAACCAACTATCTTATCTTTACTTTTTGTTTTTCTTTCTAAATTATTCTTTAAATAAACCAAAAGCTACTATTTTACTAAACAGAAGTTTATTTAAAAATTAACCTCAAAGTAACAGCCTTTAATATACTTCAATTATTTGCAAACGAGTAGCAAGTAAAATTTTAAGGTTATAATAAAAAACATGTTTTCAGGAATAAAGTTGTTATTAATTGATTTAAATTAATCTTAATTTTTTCAAATTTTCTTTTATTTTATTTTTAAATAACTAATACTTTATGAATAATGTAAAATCAAAACAACAATAAAACATACTTTAATTCTATAGAAAAAATAAATTCTCTTTTTCTAACAATAAATTTTATTTTAATCAACTTGCAATTACATAATACAACAGTGTTACACATCTTAAGAACTCTCCTACATTAAATATATGTTTACTAGAATTAAGCACAAAAACTAAAACCATTTTACAATAAATTTACAAACTTTAAGCAATAAAATTACAAATTTTTAGCAATAAGTTTACAAATTTTTAGCATATATTTAATGTTCATTGTTATTAAATATATACCCTTTAGTAGTCTACTCTTTAGAATATATTTATAATTATACATGATTGATAAAAATGGAGCCAACTATTAAAACATTAGTTATTAAAGTTTCAATTTTTTTATTTCAAAATTTCCACTATTAAAACAAATTTTAAGTTATATTTTAATTCAAGCTTTGATTATACTACTTGGATCATCAGTCCACAAGCTTTCGATAGACTGAGACCTAGGTCTCGTTTTTTTTTTTTTGAAATTTGTCAGTCAGTCCCAACCTAAAAACCTTCAACTGTCATTCTACAGACAGTCTATCATATTTTAACATAAAGTTATTGTTTGCGGTTATGATCACGGACATCAGCCTTTAGCTCATCACAGTCCACTTGGCAAGATACCTGGTAAACTCGATTAAGAATAGTTTTTTTGTTGCGACTGTCTGACAAGTTTATAGACAAATCCAGGTCTCACAGCACATTTAAGTCCAGGCTTTAGCTCTGGTAAACTTTTGTATAGGTTTTCTTAGATAGTTAAATTAATGTTTAAACACAACATTATGAAATTTTGTAAAATATAAAAACATATAGACTTTTTTTAGATATTTTTTAATATTTATTTTGTTATTTGTAGGTATAAAAAATTAATAAAAATAAAATGGTATGAAAAAATATTACATAAAAGATAATCTAAAGTTAATTATATTTATAATAGAAAAAAAAACTAATGTTTGTATTGTTTACTAAACTTTCAACCTTTAACACGTTTTA
Organism: Thalia democratica; assembly: GCF_965202585.1. Classification (NCBI taxonomy): domain Eukaryota; kingdom Metazoa; phylum Chordata; class Thaliacea; order Salpida; family Salpidae; genus Thalia; species Thalia democratica. Next base: position 55,531,878 of record NC_139165.1, on the reverse strand, counting down.
TCAGAACAATATAAAGCACATAGCAATTTTTTTTACAGAATCACACAAAAACACATTATGATGTTTCAAATAAAATTGAATAATTTTAGTTAGCTTATCTTAAAAACAAGTTATGTACAAGTTAACTTATGTTTGGTTTGTTCTTGTTTTTGGTTTTATTTTGTTGTTATTTTTTGTTATTAATTAGCGTTTTTTGTTCTTTTAAAATACATATTTTGGTTGTGAATACAGGGTTGATGTCTTTCTTTTCTTTCATTTAATGATAACTCTTTTTTAATTTTTTTGATTTCATATTTTTCTAGGCTACATAAATAGCATGCTTTGTTGTTTTTCGATTTTGTATTAGTTCTGCAGAGTATTTGCCACTTTAATTTATAGTCTTTGTTTGCTTCTTTTAACTCCCATATATAGGTTGATAATTCCGTATTATATCTTTTTTAATTTGTTGTTAAAGCTTGCCTTATGGTTGCTATATCTGTTTTTAAATGTTGTGCTTGTTGAACCCACGTAAAGTTTTGTAATATTGTTTGTTTTTATAGTAGCTCGGTAGATTATATTTTTTGCTAGGCAGTTATTGTTTAAAGGGCATTTTACTATCCTGCAGTTGCAGGTTTTTTCTTGTTGTCTGAGGTTTAAGGGCATAGGGGGGAAACTCTTTTTCACAATTTGATCTTAATTTATATAGTAATTACTAAGCTACAAGATACTTTTTACAGATTATTACTTTGAAATTTAGCTGGTCAAAGTCGGAGGCAACATTAAGTTCCTTTTGGGAGGCCCAAACTAAAACTGCAAAAATAGACTATTTCACTAAAAATCTATCTTCTCCTACGTTTTTTAAGAAAAATACCTCAAACTTTTAGGAAATTCTGTCGCAAGTAATTTTAAACAAATCAAAAAATTAAAATTTTATATAAAAAATAAACAAAATATTGATTTTATTTGTTTTTTTCTTATAAAATATTTATTTATTTAATTTTTCAAAAATTCCTTGCGACAGAATTTTCTAAATATTACCAGTAACATTTCCTTAAAATTTGAGGTAGTTATCTCAAAAAACGTAGTAGGAGAGAATTTTAGTGATTTGTAGTTATTTGCCGTTTTAGTTTGCACCTCCCATAAGGAACTTATTGTTGCCTTTGACTTTAACCGGCTATATTTAAAAAAGTATTTAAATTTTTTAAATCTAGAAAAATCATCTTGTAGCTTAGTAAAAACTATATAAAGTAAGATCAAATTAAGAAAAAAGTGTTTTACACCCCCTATGCCCTTAATATTTTGTTATAGTGTTTAAAAATTTTTGTTTTGAAATTTTCCATGCAGATTTAAGAAATTTAAAGTGTGTTCCTGTTGAAAACTTTGTGGTATGGGTGGTTTGCTTCAAAGTGTTTTTACTAAGTTTAAGAATTCTTTGCCTTTTTTTTTGTGGTTACAGTTAAGGAAAAAGGTGGGTTGAAATAAATATTTTTTCTTTTTCTTTGCTTTTTTGTTGTTTTATTTGCTTTTTGGTATGTTAGATTGAATTTCTAGTTGGCGGATTTGAAAGCTGATTGGTAATTATTTCTTATACGGTTAAATGATCCTTTGTTACTTGATAAATTTTTTAGTCTTTGGCTAATAGTTATAGGTAATTATTTTAATATTTGATTTGGGTGGTTTGATTGGTTGCTCACATATAGGATATCCAAATTCGGTTTTCTAACTGGAATGATTATTCTGTTGGGTAAGTTTAATTCAATGTCTAGAAAGTCTGTTTGGATTGGTCCTACGTCTATTGTTATTTTGAAACCCCTTTTGTAAAAAATCTTATGTGGTGCTTCTTGTGTTTTCTGCGGTTCTTGGCAATTTAGACTGTATGACTGTGAGGCCATCGTCTTTACAGATTTATTTTTCATTGAATATACTAATTTTTTTTAATAGCACTTGGCATGAAGAGTTCTAAAAGAAGATCCCATGCTAACATTAAAAAAGTCAGAAGTGTTTATTTTTTCCCATGTTATATTTTCGTGAAATATTTGCAGGAATGTAATATTTAAGTTTATATAATTAATAAACTTAAATAGTAGATAAACTTAAAGGAAAACAATATCTAATTTTATTATAAGTTAACTATATATATATGTATACAAACATAATTTATTGAAAAAGTTAGAGTTTAGAAATAACAGAACAAATGTTTCAAAAAAACTACAAAAATGTTTTTAATCATCATCTGTAGGTTAAAAATGAATTTAAATTTGCTAAACAATAAATTAATACAAAATTTATACAAAAAACACTATCACGTAATTATGAAATGTTGTAAGTACAAATATTTTTTTTAAACATATGTTCTCTTACTTTTAAACTTAAGTTTTCTCAATAGATTATTTAAAAGCCCTTCAAGTGGGCACTGCAGACGTTGTTTTAATTTATATAATCGCATTAGTTTTGATATACAAATATATATATCTACAAATATACAAAACTATAAATTTCCAAAACTTTTTAGAGGTTACAAAAATAACTTAATTAATCCAGTAGCAACCACATTTATCTCTAACAAAAAAATTATTAGAATTAACAATTAGCAAAATACCAACCAGTGTAAGATTTACACCTATATATAACATCAGCAGCAATATAAGCAGATTGTACCCTTAGATTCCAATGGTTATGACATGATGTGGAAGCTACAGGCATCACAGTGCAGTAAATTGCTGACTTTAAAAGCGGTGACAAATAACCAATTAAAGAAACATGCTTGTTTTCTAAGATGGACCTGTATTTAATTAAGTATATATATAAATGAATATGAGTGATTTTTTAAACTGGCATTGACTGCTTCTATTTTATTTAAAAGCACATTTATATTACAAAACTGAGAAAATTTATACTTTTATTAAACCTACTTTTAGTTTCAAGAACAACACATATTACAATCAAAACATCAACCTTACTACTATCAATAGATTTGATAGCCTTTTCCGGTCATGGTTTACTGTGGATGCTTTTGAAAAAAGTGTAACAAAAGAAGGTACAACCGATCTAATTCTAGAGTTTGTTTTCAGATTGTCAATAACAAAATGAAACAACTGTTTATCATCTGACAACATCGAGTCAACTGTCATGCTGTAGTACCTATTAGTAATTTCTTTCAATTCTGAGTCTTTTTTCCCTTCAAAGTTTGCTTCACCAACATCTACATAATAAGAAACTTAATTAGAATTAATCAAACTATTTTTGTATTTCTTGACATAACATTTTTTAAGAAAAAAATAAACTAGCTACTTTGTGTCAAGTCTTTTGTAAAACTTGTTATCTAGTAAACACAAGTCTATTCATATCTTATTGTTATTTACAAGATTTGTATCATAAAAACTATTTTACAAAATTATATTAGTACTTACTACTCGGGTCAACCCATTGAAAGCTTAAAGTTGAAGGGAAAGATTTTGAGTACACATTTGACTCAAGCTGCTTCCGCTTAGCAGTCAAACTAAAACTTATATCTGGAACATGGTAAACACTTGTACCATTAACAAGAGAAAAGTCTGATTTTTTTCCTATACCTGACAAAGGATTCACGTTAGATTGATCTAGACATCTTTCAACATCAACTGTTTTCAACCTTTTTCTTTTACACATTCTCATATTGTATTTTGCACCATGAATTAATTCTTTCAATTGATATGTCAAATCTTCAGCTAAATAACTAAATACTTGGGATTGAAAGTCTTTGGGGTTTTGACCATTAGCTTCAGCAAACCCAACTATTGCCTCAGAGGAAAACACAACAAAGTTTTCTGAGTTTTCTTTTCCCATCTTACTAAAATATTTATATACAAAATACCTGAACATATAACTAGAATTAAAATGAAAAATACAAAAAATACATTAGTTTATAAATAAATTAACTAACAATTGAAACAAACTATTTCTAAATGGTCATTTGTTCCAATACTCATTTTACATAAACTAACATTGGCCCTAATTAGAAAAATAAGTATTATCTATAAAAAAATTTTAGGAAAAAAAAATTCTAATTTGTTTTTGAGACATAGTTAGTTCTGTATAGATTTACCAATAAGAATCTTTTGAAAAATTTTCGTAATTTAAAAAAATATAAAAATAAATCTCCTCATACATTTTCAAATTAACTAACCTTATACAGAATTACCACCTTTGAGACAAAAAAGTAAAGTTAAGTAAGCAAAATCTAGCCTGAGTCTATTTGAGTTTATGATATAGTTGAAAAATATATAAGGTAATAGCTTAAAACTACTGTCAAACTTAAAATCTTTAAATTACCAATATTGTTACTAAATTGCATGATGAAATAAATTTAAAACTGTAGTAAGCTTAAAAATACATGATTTAAGCGTAAATAAAATATTTTTGATAAATAAAAACAATGAACAGCATGTGTGCAAAACTTTAGTTGTTAATACAAAGAAATGTTTGTATTAAAAATCAAGTGGTATTTGCCTACAAACTGTAGCCTAGATAATAAAGCCTAAAGTTATTTACTACAGTACAGATAATGTACAAATTGTAAGGGCATAGGGAGGACCACCTAGATTTTTACAAGTTTATCTTACTTTGTAGTTGTTTAACCTGAGCTATCAGACATTTTTAACCGCTTAACAAAATTCAAAGTAATTTTTGAGGTATAAGCATTCAAAGTTGGTAACCTCAATAGATTTCTTATGGAAAGTAAAAAACTAAAAACACAAAAAAGGGCTATACAATAAAAATATATCTTCTCTTTTATTTTTTACCCAACTTTCTTCAAATTTTCACAATAAGTCCACTACTAATATTTAAATCTATCATAATACCATTTTTAACTAAAATATAAAATAGTTTTATTCGTTGTTATTTAGAAGCTTTTTGTCTTACTTCCATAAAACTTTATCAAAAATGAAGTAATTAATTTTGCAATAAGCTCGTAACTTGTAATATTATGACGTAAACAATAGATATTTTAGATTATGTTAATAACTGTAGAGAGTAAATATGCTAACTAAACAAAATTTAAAACAAAATTTAAAACAAAGGTATAACAAAAAACACTTGGATCAAGATTTAAATCTCAGTTTTAAGTATATATTGATTTCAATGTTTTAAGTGTTTTTTTTAATATAACTTTGTTTTAAATTTTGTTTAGTTAGCATATGTTTAAAGTATCTTTGTGCAATTTTTTTTGCCCTTGTGCAATTTTGTACGCTTGTGCAAATTTGACAGCTAACATAGATTTAAATGCCACTAAAATAGAATAAAACATCCTATAACCATCCTTCTTCTCTTGGTAAGTTTTAGCTTTGACTGGCTTCATTCTTTAATAGTGCCAATTTGGCCTCTTTCTACTTTTAGATCAATTGTTTTACACTCATCGCAATATTTTCAAATTTTTCATCAGTATCTACAACATGTATCCATTGAATTTTGATGTTACTTCTTTGCAACCAGTTTTGTATCTTGTTTAGCTCAAAACGTTGATCTTTTTCATTCTTCTCAATTTCCATGACCTTTTTTGTCAACTTCTTATTACTGAGATTGACAACTTTCATCTCTTTCCCAGTTAATTCATTTAATTTTTACATCTCCAAGTTCCTGACCAATGAGGATGAGAGAACGTTTCAGTTCATTGTGTCACTGCTTGACTTGCTAGGTGTTCATGGAATCTCTTGATTTCACTATGGACCATATCAAGTTTATCATTTGAAGCCTTTGAAGTCTTAACCAACCTCTCAATCTTTTATTTTCAAAGTAGAACAGTTCACTTTGTCAGCCATTTTTATTTAAAACTTATTCAAATAGAATTTGTCAGTATTTAGTTCTAAGTTAAGTTTAATGTTTAAAAAAAGTTATAATTTGAATGGGTCATACAAATAAAAAAAAGCAAATTGAAAAAAAAAATTCCCACCTAAAACTTAGTTAATTAAGTATGTTGAAGAGAAACATTGTTTTAAAAATAATTCATTTTTTCAGTTTACCCATGAAAAAAGCCAATTAAACTTTAACTTTTTTGAAAATTTTGATTTTGGCATATGTTGTAAAAAATTTTTATTTAAACAAAAAATTGTTTGGAAATTAAGCTGTAATAAGTATATTTCAAATATAATATTAATGACATTATTTATAGTGAAAATTAATAAAAAGCAAAAAGGGCAAAAAAAAATTATTTTTTAAAGGGGCCCCACTAAGAAAGTCAAACCCCAATTTGAAAGAAATTATTGAGTAAAGCAAGGCAACAGAATGTTCTTTAAAATAAAACATTTCCAAGTTAGCATTAAAGAAACTAAAAAGAGTATATTTTCAAACTGCTAAAAAAAATAGCAAAAATTGATATTTGAGCCAAAGTAACGCTTGTAAATAAGTTTTATAATAAAAAATTTTTATAATGACAAATTTTTATTATCTATATAATAGATTTTTTGTGTCAAATCAAAACGTTACAGCTTATCATATAAAAATTGTTTTAAATTCCAGGTTTTCCAGGATTCAAGGCTTTTTGGCAACCCTGAAGAATCTGTACACCACTTATAGTATTTTTATTGTTTTTTGAACAACAACACACGCTTAAAAAGTTTGGTGCAAGGACCTGGTGCAAGAAAAAACCTTTTAGTTATCGAGTCATGCACCAGAACAGTTTAAAGTCATGTCCAGGACATAGAAACCCTTCTAGATAGATTTCTTATTATGAGTTATCCCAATAAACTTAATTGTGAGACAACTCTGTTATGAGTTTACAAGCAAACTTGTATTGTTTATATACTTTAAAAGTTTGTCAAAAGCAAACTTAAGTTTAGAAAAAGCCTTTTTAATAAACCTACATAAACATATAATTTAATAAACATATATATTATGTGTAAACATAAAGATTTTGATTATACTGTTTTGTTGTTTTCTTAAATTATTTTATAAGTTGTTGCCCTGTTTAATTATTTTTTAGTTGCATTGTAATTAGAAGTACTTATGTATTGTTAATTACTCTTTGCTTTATTGTTATTAATTACGTTGATTGCAGTTCCACTATATAAGTTAGATTTAAAACTTTATTTTTATTGCTTAGTATACAACTGAGGAAAGAAGCATGAAATATATTTTGTTCTGAAAAATTGAGTCTTATTTATATAGTTTGAAAGAAAATATATTTTGTTACAGTATTCCTATGCTTTAAATTTAGTAGTGCTGTAGGTTTATTTAAAAGGCTTTTTCTAAACTTATGTTTGCTTTTGATAAATTTTTAAAGTAGGTTCAAGGTATAACTTTCTATATTTGTTTATATACATTTTTTTATTATATGTGCATAATTTTCTAATATGCATTCGTTATTTAAACTTTTAAAATCTAACTACTTTTATAAACAGAAAATTTTAACAGCGAATACAGTGCTTAAACATTAACAAAAATACTGTGTTAAAATAATGATACTAAATAACAATTTTAAAATAATTATAATATATAAATACGAGCATAAAGTTATTGTTATAGGAAAATTTATTAATTTTTCAAAAAACATGAAACTTTAATGTCAATTATTTTCCTTATCTTAAAAGCTATCTAAAATTTTTTATTTTTATTTTAGAGAACGCACCTTTGCCTTTAATTTAAAAAAAAAATTATTTAATTTGGGGTTGGAATTATTTCATGGGGTCCCTCCAAAAATAAAGGTTTTTTTTTGTTTTTTTTCATCAAATGGTATTAGAATCAAAAATAAATATTTTTTTTTAATTTTTTTTTTGATTTCTCTTAGTTTGCATGTTATAAAAACTCTTAAATAGTTATTTTATAAATAATGTTAATATCTTTTACGATTTGGCCCAAAATCAAAATGTAGTATATTACACTATCATTTGCCTTTGCCATTTCCTAGATAAAAAATTGATAAAAGGAAAAAAAAAGTTAATAAGAATGTGAATATACAACAAATTTAATTAAATTATTTTATTTTAATTTAGTTTGATGTAATTCACATTCTTATTAACTTTTTTTTTCCTTTTATCAATTTTTTATCTAGGAAATGGCCAAGGCAAATGATAGTGTAATATACTACATTTTGATTTTGGGCCAAATCGTAAAAGATATTAACATTATTTATAAAATAACTATTTAAGAGTTTTTATAACATGCAAACTAAGGGAAATCAAAAAAAAAATTAAAAAAAAATATTTATTTTTGGTTCTAATACCATTTGATGAAAAAAAACGAAAAAAAACCTTTACTTTTGGAGGGACCCCATGAAATAATTCCAACCCCAAATTAAGTAATTTTTTTTTTTAAATTAAAGGCAAAGGTGCGTTCTCTTAAATAAAAAAAAAATTTTAGATAGCTTTTAAGATAAGGAAAATAATTGACATTAAAGTTTTATGTTTTTTGAAAAATTAATAAATTTTCCTATAACAATAACTTTATGCTCGTTATATAAATACATTAAATTGTAGTACAAAAAAATAGAGGAATATACATGTTTTAAGAATAAAGCTCCCTTTGTAGAAAAAGTAAAACAAAGCTTTTTTAATCAATCTGCTGCAATATTACTGCTTAAATTTGATTGGTAAAAACATAATTACTGTTTATTTTAACTAACTTTAAGGAATTTCGTAAATAATTAAGAGTACTTTTTATTATATCTTTGATATGGTAAGTAATGATAGTTAACGATTTATGTTTGAATTACGGTCAAAGTTGGGTAAGAATATGATCTGAGCGATCTTATAAAAGGAGTGTATAGTATACATTAAAAAGTATCCATAGTGTGCTACTCCAAAACCAAAAGGGACCAGGTCCAAGGACCAAATATTTTTATCTTCTTCTTATTTGTCTTTGAAAAAACTGTATACTGTACTACCTTATTGTTGCTGTTTCTCATTAGCACAAACAAAAAGAATTTTTAAAAAGTAGAACAGTATTATTGAAGCCGACCCAGTTCTGTTAATCACTGGAATTAAAATTGAAGACTTAGTATCAAAACGGAAAAAATGACCAGCCTATGCATGCAAGTTTCTTATAATGTTCCTTATGAATATATATATTTTTTGTGCCAATAAAAAGAAATAAGAAAAAAAAAAGGTACCGTTTTGAGAGATTTGCAGATGCTTTTCATAATGTTTATTTTAGTCGTGTAATTTTTATAAGTAGATACAACAAATTTTTTATTCTATACTACATATGCAGAACTACGTAATACGTATACTGTACATTCGGATACTAACATAACGTTAACTAGTTTGTTGAACACAAACAAACAAAATAACAAAAATGCTCAAAAAATTTTGGTATAATGCTATGGTGTACTAAAAGACTTTTTAGTTATCGAGTCATAGACCACATGTTAGAAATATAATGACTTAAAAAACAGTGAAATTTTAGACTCCAAAGAAAAACTCACAACAATGTTTGTAATAAGTAAATTACGAAAAAATAGTAAATCAAAAACAGCAATTAAATTAGTATTGATATTTCAAAAAAATTACAGTTCTAACTGGAAACTAATCAAAAAAACTCAGCCTTAAGTTAAGTTAAAATAATATTAGAAAAAACAGCTAAAATATAGTTTGCAGCAGTTAAAAACTATGCGCTTTTAGAAAATAAATACTATAAAATAAATAATTAAAAGTTCACCTGACTTTTTCCTAACTGTAAATTACAACTGTAAGTTAATATCGTGAAAGAGTAGTCAAATATGCCACACCTACCAACTAATTAAGTAACGTAAAATATGTTTTTAGTTGTTACTGCGAAAATAAATGCGTAGGTTGTACATCTCAACGTTTTCACGACAGACTAGAGCAGCATGTTACGTAAAAGCTAAAAGGTTTAATTTTAATGAATACATAGAGCCCAAAGGTGAGCAATCATCTACCCATAAACACCTACTCAACAATCCTAGTTGTACTGAAAACTATATAAAAAGCACAAAATTCTATCTGGAGCGAGGAAAACAACTTACCATTTCTTAGTTCTTGAATCGCTGTTTATTAGAAAATGCAAGCCGAAAGTTTGTAAACAGCGAGATCTCTATAATTGAAAACTATATAAGATTTTTAGTATTAGATATTGTCGTTTTTTGTAATGTTTTACTTTTCAATTCACTTTTAAGTAATTTTTTATAGTCTGAAACTTTTTATTCTGTTAATTCTACCTTAAACAGTACGTTAAATCAGTAAATTATTACTTTATCTAGATTTAAACTTTTACACAGATTATTTATACTTGACTTTTATGATGTAACTACCCATTTCCTCTCATAGTAAACTTTCCGAACTTTAAAAAGATTAATCAAATAGATGACTATCTAAATAAATATCTAAAAATTTAAGTTTTGCTCTAAGTAAAAAAAAAACACAAAAAGTGTTTATAGAAAGTGTCCTGAATAAAACATTGAAAGGCATCCGTGGTGTACGACTCGATAACCGAAAGCTTTTTCATGCACCTAGGACCAAATGTTTTGAGCTTCTTTTTTTGTCGTTTGATAGCATGATAAAACTCTTTATAAAAAATATAACAAAAGTAGGCTAAAGTATCTTCAACTTGAATTTTTATCAGCATATATATTCATTAAGTTATTAATTAAGTAATACTCAATTTAATTACATAACATTTTATTACTATACATCTTTTTAATTTTTATAATCTAAAAACAGTATATGAAGTTTTAACCATAATTTTTTACAACATCAAGTGTGTAAACTACAAACATACTTATTGTATAAACAACTGTTAAGAAATACAACTAACTAACAAAATAAATTAATATAAAGTTATACGTATACTTTATTAAAAAATATGTCTTTTAAAGCTGATTAATTTAAATAGGCTTATTATAAGAAAATATTGTGGCATGCTCTTCGAAAAAACTGATATAAGTTTAATTTAAACCAACATTTAATTTAAGTCGCTCGTTTTCTTCTTTTAATTAAAAGGTTAATAATAAACTACTTATTTTATTTCTAACACTTAAAGAAATTGTGTTATATTTAGACTAATAGTTTATATAATATATACTTTCGGTAAAAGATTTATATATAAATAACTTTACCAAATTCAGATATTTTAATCGGAAAAAATGTAATTCATTTATGATTAATTTTAATTATACAATATACTGCTATTAAAATTTTTATACTTTTACGTTACCACTAAACTTTAGTACTGATAACAAGTTGTAAATGATTTTTAACAGTATTAGTTAAATACTTGCGCTAACATTAACTTACTCATAACTTTTATTGTAATTGTACAGTAACCTTCCGATTAGGTAGATGCTTTAAATTAAGTGCGTACCAAACAGGTAGTGCCTAATTAACAAATTTTGTTCTTTAATTTGTTACTTTCAGCCAAACAAGTTCAATTTCATTACTATCGGTTTTTAACACTTATGTTTCGATCATGGGGTATGTAGATGATAATTCTACTGTTCATTAATTTCGTTTAAATAAATTCTGTATGACATTTTAAGTTTTTTGTTCCCATTTTTTATTCATAGGGTATGTAAGTTTGAATTGCACTGTTCTTGATTTCAGTAAAATAAACAAACTGTAATATTTTTTTACTTCAACAGTAACTACTTATTTTAAAACAAACCTTAGTATTAATAATACATAGCTTAAACAATTTTATAGCTTCGGACAATAAAAAATCAATGAAATGTTCTCTTTTCTAAAGTACTATGACAGACAAAAAAAAGTGTAATCAAATTTAGAGTAGAAAACAAATTAGTTTTTATTTTATTATCAAACTAGCTTTTATTTTATTGTCAAATTATTTTATTCTAGCAGGAAATAGCATTTGTGCATTTTTCGTCACAAAGCTGCAGAGAAGCATGAACAGTCGGAATGACCAGCATCAGCAAATAAATATTTTCATTCATCAATTTAAAACATTTTTATTTAAACACTTAAAAAACAAACACAAATAAACTAGCACAGATTTCATTTTAATTTATGTTAAGTAGGTTACGACAACAAAAACTCTGCAAACAATCTTAGACATCAAGTAAACCTAATGCAAAAGAAAACACATGTTTAAATATCAAAATGTATTTACTTTAAAAATAACTTAACTAAATCAGGCTTACAAATTTATATTATCAGTTAAAGCATAGAATGTATCATTATTTTTTTACTTTATTACAACTAACTTTTTCATTTTGTGAAGTTTTACTTGAAAGATAAAAATCAAACAGTGACTTAAACACCCACCTTACTATTCTGCCAATTGGTCTTCTAAAATTGTCTGCTTTAGAAAATCCAGGTGCAGTATTTAAAAAATTTAAGTTTTAAATTATTTAATAAATTTATTAAAATTTTCTTCTTCTAAATTACAATATTATATCAGATGGTATAGTGTCGACGACTTAAACTTAAAAAACCAATACTGAAAACCAGCCAAAAAGATTTACAACTTTAATATTTCTCAAACAAAATGTTAACATACGTAAATTAAATTTTTTTTAAATACTTCTATTTTAAGCGTTACCAAACAAAATTTTAATTAAACATATAAACAAACATACATTAGAGTGTGACTTTTTTATTAAACAAAAGGTATGAAAATGTTAAGTTTAGTTTACTGCCTTTGTATTTTTATATTGTTAGTAGCTAATTTTAATTTGTAGTAATACTGAAATTAATAATTTAAAAGTGGCAACACAGATAACTTAATCAAAAGTGACACATCAACTGAAAATTTGACAATATTTTGAGTTCAAAATTTTTAAGGTTTGCCACCTTTAAATGAATTAATCAAGCTGAGCTTACCTGTAGTCTATAAAAAATAATCAAATTGATAGCAACTAATAAAATAAAATCGAAGAATTAACCTATAACACTAGAAATAGCAAAAATAAATTGACAGAACTCAGTAATATAACATAAAAAAGCAGTCATACACATCTAACGCAATCTAAGTAGATTGAGTTAGAATATTTTTTTATTTTACTATTTAACAAACATGAGTAGTCTAAGCTAGTTGCAGTTCCGATAGTTAAAGTGATAAAGTACACAAACTACAAACATAGAAAAAAAAAAGGATATATTTTATGTAAGACTCATACACAAAAACAAATATTTAGAAGCTATCCAAACTTTAAAAACCGAATAAAAAATAGATTAAGTAAAGCTATTTACAAAAAAAAAATCAATTAAAAGGTTATATAATTTATACTTAAGTTTGATAATTCCAGAAAACAAAAAAAAGTAGTATAAGTTTTTCAAAAATAAACTTAAGTCAAATTTAGTTTTTATGAGAATTGAATTATAACTGTCTATTCCTATAGATAACTGAGGAAAAGCTAGAATTCTATAAAGCAGTTTTTTAATTTTTGAATAATTGACAACAAATGTTAACTTTAAAAAATGATTGTCGATAATTATTCGTTTAAATTTGTTTCAAAATAAAAAAACTAAAACCATATCAATATTATAAAACTCATTGAAATCTAAAACTTGTTGAGTGTAATTATACAATAGTTTAGATCATTAATACGTTTTAATCTTTCAACTTTAAAATTTTATCCGCACCCTTACGAAATTTGCTTAAAATTTTATTTATTTTTTCACTTTAGGCAAACAAATTTCATTTTTATCAGCACCGGACAAATGTGAATCCATGTTGTAATTATCTTCTATTGTTTCTTGCTGGTCAAAATACTTGATCTGATGCTGAGACAGCTGAGCCATGCCGTAGTTCAGAGTGGAGGGTTTCGTTGGTGACCGCTCCAGCACGTTTGACGGTTTGAATTTTTTGCGAGAAGATTTTTGCGCAGAAGAACTTGGCGACTGTAGACTGCTTTGAAGTTTGCTCACTGAAGAAGTTCGCTTTCTTTTGTGGAGTCTAGAAAATATTGTATTTTTTAAGTTTTAAAAGTTTACACTGCTTATAAAATATATATTATAATCTTAAAATCATATACTTAAATTGTTTGATTCCATATATATAAGAATCGCAATATAACAACCAATCATTAGTTAACAAACATAACCATTTAAGATTTTTGCAAACAAATTTATAGTATTTTAACTATCAAACTTAAAAAAATAACTATTTCTATTTTGCTTTAACAGCAACTTTTACTGTATTAATAAGTATGGTGATATGTAAAGAAAGTATGATTCAGTTATTCAAAAATAAAGCTCGATGTTTGTTTTTAATATTTTAAAGAGTTAATAAAACAGCATCCAAAATGTTTATTTTTCGGGCATATTTTATCTCAAATAAAAACTTAAAAACTATAATGATAACATCATAGTCTAGATATACATAGCTTTATTTAAAAAAATAGCTAGATATAGTAAACAACCAATTGGGAGATTAGATATTTTCTTTTAAATTGATATAACCTTGATAATTAGATAAAGTAGCAATAATAAAACATCCTGTTAATCTGTAAATTTGTTGTACGAATTTAGTTATCAATGAAGTACATAGGCTATGACTAGATAAAATTGATACGTACTTGTTGCTGTTATTATTGTTGGCGTGGTGGTTGCTATACAACAGCTTATGCTCCTTTACAGACGATGGTTTAGTAGTCACACCTGGGTTCGATTTGGTCGTTTTAGCAACTGAGTATTTAGCACTCTGCTTCTTGTTGAAGGAAGTTGCTACTGGAGCAGAACTATTATTTACCACTGGTTTAGCGCTCGGCAAAGACCTAGTACAAATGAATACCATAAATATATATAAATGCTTTCAAAACATGTAATTTTTTTGTTTAGCGCTCCAGAAGTAATATAAAATTTGTTGTTGGTATTAACGAGGAAAATAAAAAACTACTTACTTCCTTGAAGAGCTCGTTTTTTGTATAAATCGATTTTGTTTAGCCATGTTTTCGTGATTCTTACTGCCAATAAAAAATGTTCATTATAACTAATTTTTTAAAATTAAATTTATGATTCATTTCATAGTCTAAAAACCAATTATTGTATTTAGCTTATACTATTTTTATAATCTAAAACCTTATTAAAAAACTAACAAACTTTAATTTAATGAAAAGTTGTTAATTATAAAACAAACAGTAACTGTAAACTTAATGTTTAACTTTTTTTTCAACACAAGATATGTTGTTTATAACTTATTCAAAATTGTAAAATTCATCCATTAAAAAAAAAAGTAAACAAACCTATTGATGGAAGGTTTTAAGCTTTTTATTGATGCAATTTCTCCGTGATTTTCAATACCTTCTTTTCTTAATTTTTTAACCATTCGTTTTTTTCGTAAATTTTCTTCTTTTCTCTTCATTTTTTTCAACTTCTTTCTCCTGCTTACACTATCTTTGTTTTCTGTTGAACTGCAGCTATCCCTGCTTTCATCAGCCTTTCTTTTCTTCTTGCGTTGCTTCTTCTCCTTGCTTGTCTCAATTTTAACATTTAAATTACCTTCACTTTCCGAGCAAAACTCTTGCTTTACAACATCAGATGATGTAATCAAAGAAGTTTTTCTTCTCTTAAGTAGCTTTTTATAAAGCCTATCATATTCGCCAGGACCTGAAATATTATCAAGTAAAGTGCAAGTCAAAATAGCGTGTAAATTTAATTATAATTTGAAATTATGCATAAGAAAAATTTTATTTAGTTTAACTCATGATAAAAGGCGTGAAGTTTTTTACGTGATAGAGGTATAAAGACTATCGAGAAGCTTTATACTAATTCGTTTTAAACAGTATACAGAGGTTATATTAGTGCAGCTAATACATTTCGTTTTTTTTAAATTGCTTGTATTGCTCTAAGAACGAGTTCAAATGACAATAAAATACTACAACTAATAAGTAATTAGTGTAAATGTTTATTCCAAATATGTAAACACTTCGCATATTTAAAGCAAGTTTAATTGGATTCAATTACATGATAAGAAATATCTAGTTTAGTAGATTATTTTTTATAGGGTATTTTTATTAAATTAAGCTTTTTTTTTCAAAACTACTAAAGCCAAGTGTTATAATACTTTTATTTAAGTACTAGTTAGTAGTTTTAATTAACGTTCGTTATTATATTTACAAACAAGTAATAAACGTACAGCTTGGCTTCAATCGAGACACACGAGGGTTGATGCAGAACACAAACTCGTAGCAGCCGATCTTAATGTGCGAACCGTGATGCAGACTGGCCGCTCCCTCGTATCCACAAGCTATTTTGCCCTTCTTGTTACATTCGCATCTCTCATCATTTTCAAACTGCTTAAGAAAATCTATTGGCTGAGATTGAATTGGAAAATCTTCGGAATGCAGGCGATCTGTAAATACAAGCAATAATTAAGCAAAAGCGTTTTTTATATCAAAATTTACCCGTGTTACTAATATTATGAGACTACAATCAGGCAAACATATTGTAAAAAAGTCATGTATTGAGTGTACGTTATTAGAATAAAATATAAGTATATAATAATAAAAATATTATTAAAACTATTGTGATTAGAATATACATCGAGAGTAAATTTTTAACATTAATTAAATACTTTTATCAATACTATGTGTTAAGTAAACTTTTTAGAAATACAAAACATTTATTGTTTAAAAAATATAATTAATACAAAACTAAAGCAGACAACTGTGGCGCGAGAAGTTTTTTTTAGTTTATAAACTACTTGTGGAAAACAACTAAAATTGAGCTTTTTTATATGAAACATATTCTAATGTGCTGTTAATTAAATTTTTCGTACACAATATTGATTATTAAATTTTCATTAGTTGACACAATTTTGAGTATGAAGGTTTATAAAAATTATACTATGATATTCCAAAACCACGTGGCCACAAGATTTACTTTTTGATATATCCGGCCCGCAAAAGGACTTCCTGGTAAATATGGCCCTGAAACTAGAAAGTTTGCCCATTCCCTTTATAAGTAATTAACTAATAAAAATGTTAGCATTAATAGTATAGAAAATTTCATGTTATTTTAAGTGTTTTCAACTGGATCTAAAGTAAAAAAAAAAGTTCAGGTTTGGGTAGGTCAATAATATTTTTATAGTAATTCGACTATAACATCTTGATGTTTTTTATAGATCTAATTTAAAAATTATGCTGCATTTTCTTAAAAAATACCAAATAATCCAGTGCACAAAAAAATACTAAATATTTATTATGATTGTTTAAAATTTAATTAACTTACCAAAAGAGCAAAAAATTTTCTTTAAAAATGAGAATAAGACAAAATTTTAACTTTTGTCAGAAATGTTTGTTTCATCTTAACTTTTTTTTTAAGTTTTAATTTAATATAGCAAAAATTTTTGTTCAACTTGAAAAAGTAGACTTTTAATACTAATTATTCTGGTAGGTACTAAAATAACAATAAGCTTGTACTTTGTTTTGAATACTCTTTACTAAAATATTTTTTAAATATCGAGAACTTATTGAAAATTAATGAACATACTTTTTTTGAAAAATTCCTTCAGGAGTTTCTGAAATTTGTTGTCCTTATCAGTTTTTTCATCAGATACTTGCAAATCTAGTCCATAATGAAAATCATCTACATAAGTTGAAGCAGTACATAAAAGTTGCCATGTATCAGTTGCCTGTGTCATAATTATAACTACATGTATCATAACTAATTTTATTTCTAACTGTTTGTAAGAAACAATAGATTAATTCTGCTCAAAGTTGTTAACTTATTGATTTTAGATTGATTTAATGTTTTACCAACACTTAATAATCCAATATGATTAAAATAAAAATTTTACTTGGTGTAGTTTTAATTTAAACACTTTGCATTCAATTTCATTGATTGAAGTTTAACGAAACCTAGTGATGTTGACACTTTTGCACGAAGGGTCACTTTTGCTCGAAGGCACTGTTTTTTATTTATTTTTAATTATTTTCTTTTTACTATCACTTTTATCCTAACCCTCACCCTAGGTCGGTATTTTTTTAGTTTACTTTATATATATTTTTATTTTATTGTTTTTTATTTCTATTAATACTTTTATTAGATTTTTTTCTATCACTGTTACCCCTATCCCTTACCCTCGGTCAATAATTTTTTTTTTTTTTTTTTTCTTTTTTTTTTCCTACGTGCAAAAATGACCAATTGTGCAAAAGTGACCCTACGAGCAAAAGTTTCTTCGTGCAAAAATGTAAAAAAGTCTTCGTGCTAAAGTTTCCCTTCGTACATATTAGACCCTTCGTGCAAAAATATATTCGTGTATATTTGACCCGTTCCCTAAGTTAGTACACATATAACCAACAACAAATTAAATTAACTAACCTGATCATAAAAAATGTCACAGTGCGTATTTTCAATTCTTTTACAACTTTCGTACTGTGTTAATTGTATAGTGCAATTAGATGATCTTCCAACAGTTGCGACACTAAAAAATATTTTAAGATCTTTTTAACAAAAAAAAAGTTAAGCAGAACATGTTTTATTATTTTTTAAATTATACATCAAAAATAAGAAAACAAAAGATCCAGCTCAATTTAAAACATCACCAGCATTATTCATTAAAACTAACACAAACTTAGTACTAAAATGTTTTTAATCTGGCTAAAGCTAACCTTTTAGCATTTTTTGACAGTATTTATTGCATGATTTGAGTTTATCATAAATGTTATTTTCATACTTGTATTTAACTACCAAAAACGTGCAATAAATATTTAAATTAAATATTTTGCTTATGCTTAATAGGTTATAAACGTTAAGTTTATTAAGTTATTTATCTGTATACAATGTAAATAAGACAATTAGAATACTAAATATTTTATATACAGTTCACTTTTAAACTTGATTTGATACCTTTACTAACTAAATGCTCAAATCGTTCCTAAATACTGTCTAAAATTAGAGGTATTTTCTTTTAATATGAAATTTTTTAAAGTTAATTAGTGCCAGAAAAAAAAAATTAATGGCACAGAAAACAAAATACCTTTTTAGTCTTATTTTTGATAACAATAACTAAGCTACTAGTTTATTTTTACAGGTTTCTAAAACTCAAAGTTACTTTTAACATTTAAGCAACAGTTTCATAGGTTTTTTGTGAACGGCACAATTTAAAAATGGGTATTTTAATAAAAGTTTATCTCATCCAACTAATTTTGATACTTCAAAAATTGAGATATCGTTCTTAGCATGATTATTATAATACATTTGAAAATCTGACGAAGAAATAAAATTATGGTTTATAGGTTAGCATCGGAAACTTGTTATAAAAACTAATATGTCTCAAGAAATTCAACATATAAATCATATATAAAGCTATAATTTAGGAGTCAATGTTAGTTTAAATAAATAATGTTATAGCTCCTTTATGTTCTCAAACTAGTTATAAATAACATCCGTTAGAAACTTAAGGAATATTTAAAATGCACGATTTCAAGTCAAAATAATATAATTATCAAAAAATCAAGTTAAATATTACCAGTAATAAATAAAAACATACAAATTTGTTTGAGTTATACAAAAATAAAGCTAAATAGCCCCATATAAAATGTTTAAATTTACAGAGTGGTCTAGATAGTGTAAAAACTCAGATACCTGGTTGTAAATTAGTTGATCTGTAAAGATACTCAAACAAAATAAAATTAATACATTAACGAACTTGTCAAATATGTAAAACTTATTTCCAAAATTAATATCTTTTAGTATACACCTAATTGGAATTCCTTTGTTCAACATCTTTTTTGCTAAATCATCCATTTTATTTTGAAGATTAGAAGTTTTTGGTATATGATCCTAAAGAAAATCAAAAATGATTAAAAATGTAACATTTTCAATTAAAAACCTACATGTATATGTAATGTTAAAACAATAAAAGACGACTAATAAAAATTATAAAATTAAATTAAAGATATTTTCAGGGTTGCCACTAGTTTTTTCATTTTTTTTCCAGATTTTTAAAAGTACACATTTTTGGGTCTATTGTAAGTTTTAAGTTAATTTCTAACTAAGAAACTGTGTTAAATAGTATAAAAATATTGAAAAGATACTGTAAAGTTACTATAAATGTGTTTTTTTTTTTAAATTTAGATGATGACAAAAAATCGTAATTATATGATAGATTTTTTGTGTCAAATCAAAATTTTACAACTGAAAATGTTGAAATTTTTTGAAATTCCAGGTTTTTTGATCAAAACTCCAGGTTTTTCCAGTTTTTTTTTCAAAATTTCTCAAATTCCATGTTTTTTCAGGTTATTTTAGCCTAAATTGTCAAATTCCAGGTATTTCCAGGTTTTCAGGTAAAGTGGCAACCCTGTATTTTCTTACTTGAAATCTTTCTTTTATATCTTTGCTTTTCATTTCAACACACAGATTGAAAATTTGTATTAAGCTTTTTGGTGGATGTGCAAGCAACTTGTTTAACAAATCTGTAAACAAATACTTTTAAAAATACTATGTAATTTATACATTTACACAAACTTCAAAACTAAAATAAGAACATCTAAATAAATTGTAGAATGATAACCGGCTTTCAGCTAGAACTATTAATAAAACAATTTTACTTCTTATCAAGTCATTTGAGAATTTGTATCGTTTTTAGTTATTTTTTCTTTTTAAGTATTAAATACGACATTCTAATTATACTAAAAAAACATTATTTGATAAACAAATATGTCGAAAAACTACCTTTATCAACTGCTATATCTAATGAACTCGTATCACTTGTTATATTTTTCATTACTTTACAGTTTGTAGTATTATCTAAAGGTTTAAATCCATTCAAACTGTTCTTCTCTTTATCATACTTTTTGTGCTTAACAGAAATTTCATTTTTTGTAAACTGATAATTTGTTTCTTTTTCAACCGGCATCTCACCTAATACATTATTCTCAGGTTTTTCCTTTTTATTTTGATCTACTCGAGATAACGTATCAACTTCTTCGTTATTTTTTGGGCTTTTACCTTCTTTTAATAGTTGATTTACTGAAGAGTGTAAATCTTTTATTTCTTTAGATTCACTGATAATATTTTTTGGCGTAATTTCAACTTTTTTTCTTTCAAATGCAGCACTTGCTAACATTTCTAACCCACAGAAGTGTTGGGGCTGACTAAGCGCAGAAATTTCTTTTTTATTTCTATTTACTTTGTAAATATCCTTTAAAGCCTGTGGAACTTTAACTAATGTTCTATTAGGTATGTTTGGCTTCTCTTTGTTGTAAACTTCTTCTCTATTAAAAAATAGAAATATTTCAAATAAGCTTAAAACATAAAAATAATAAACTGCAATTACTTTTTTTGTTTTATATTTATTTCAAAATACGAAATACCAATATTTAAAATTCAACCAACAGTCTGAATACTTATAAATATATAATACCAAATAATAATCGTTATTTCATGTCATTTGTTAAAATTAAAGTTAAAAAAAAACTATATAAGTAAACAGCTTTTTTCTCTAATTTAGAAACACATAACTAGTTTTGGAAACAAAAAATTATAAGTAAAGTATAATCCTAACACCATAAATGAAATAACAAAAATAGATATATAGTAAGTAAAATACGAATTTTAAGATGCAGTTTATATAAAAAATAAATTAACATAAAGTAAAACTGAATTTATATATTGTTAAAGTTATTAGATAAATATTTTTTTTAATTATTAAATAACTTTAATAAAAGATACAAGTATGATTTTATAAAACACTTACTGTTTTACTTTTTTCATGAAATCTATTCTAATTTGTTGAGGGTCTATGGGTTGATTCATGATATTTTGAATAATTTCTCTTGTCCCTTCGGATCTAACTTGTTCCAACTTTAATAAAAAAAATACTTCATAAACCAAATTTTAATAAAATTTATATATTTTTCTAACTCTTCATTTACCAGTTAAAATAATAAAAAATATCAGTTCATTGACAATTTTATATAGTCATTTTTTTAATAAGTTAATGTTAGTTAACCAACTTAAATCTAGTTAGTTAGATGTCATAGTTATAACTCTTCTCTGCTTATTTTAAAATCTTACATATACTTTAGTAAAATAGTTAGGCTTAACTTGATAATTGTGTCTAGAGAAGTTGTTAGCTTTAATATTTCTAAAAATACACTATGATTTATTTAGCAACTTCAAATGCTTAAACAATATACCAAACAACAACATTTTGATTTATTACTAACACTTTCTTTTTGAGGATGCAGGTTACACATGAACTTTTTATTGGGTGGGTAGTACGTCATAGGTGGGTCAAGACAATCTAAATGATACACTTTTGGACAGTAATCACATAAAATCATTGGACCATGCCTTGAATTTCTGTGGAATATATCCCTTATAAATTATATTTTCAAAATTAAATATTAGTCTTGTAATTACTCTAATTAAATAAATTACCATCTAAATTAGGGGTGGGCAACGCACAGCTCGTGACTTATTCTTAAGTTTGATAAACTTTAAACTGAACATAAAATTTTTAAATATTCTAAATATCATGCGGCCCCTTATGTAAAATAAACCCGTCGACTAAATAAGTTCCCCAGCCCTACTCTAAACAAAATCATAGCTAAACTAACACAGCTTAAAAAAATATTTGTATATAAATAAAAGAGACAGAATCATACTAAGAAAATATTAGAAATATTTTTTGACCAACATTGAGTCTATGAAACTACATGTTCACTTTACTTTAGTTATTAAACTCTAAATATGTGTAATAAAATCTTTTATATCATGCAGGACGGTTTAAAACTTCCAAAACTTTATAAGAAGTTTAAAATAAAATAAATTGGATAATACAATTTTGGTAAATACTTTTTTTTTGATTTGCAGACTTTGCCTATAGTGTTTATATTTCCGAAGGATTTTAAAAATTATAAGAGCTGTTACTCTTAAATAGCGATCAGCAAGCTGCGGTTCGCAGGACAAATTCGGCTGGCCCGCAAGGTACTCTTCAGCTAAAAGCGTATATTTTTAAATCATTAAAAGAAAAAACTTCGTGGTAAAAACTTACAATTAGGCTCTTAATTTAATAAATTGTTATTACTAGTGCTCTTTTATCGCTTAGTTTAAGATATTTAAGATTTTGTTACTATTTTAATAATGTTTATTATTATTGCGGCACACGGAGAGTTTTTATATATAGTGCGGCCTGGGTGAAACTTTCTCTAAGAAAAGTGGCATGCGACTTATAAAAGGCTCCCAACCCCTCTTTTAAACTATGAAAACAAAGTTGTTTATAATTAAAAAAACAGTTATTGAAATTATAGGTTAAAATTGTATTAAATTGACAACTAACCTATCGCATACATAACAAAACTGCTTCAAAAGTTGTTTTTCATTTCTTTGATTTTTTCTATTTTTATTTTTTTTCGCCCCTGCATTTATTAAATAAACATTAAAAAACTAATAAAAACAATTAATTTTCTAAATTGATAAACTTAGATAAAATTTAAAAATATTTTTTTTTTTAATTTCAAATACTATATTTATAAAAAGATTATTCTATCTTTACTTAGAAACTATTTAATTGTATTCATAGAAAATTAAATAAAAGTTTTCTTACCAGGTGTAAGTGATAAACAATTTTGCGGGGGTTTATACTTTTCTTCGTGTTTAAAAACTTCAGAAGCAGTATAATCAGACCATGCATTTCCCTGAAAAAAGAGTTACAAGAAGTTTAAACACTTTTTTAGGAAAAAATAGCCGTAAATATTTAGAGTTATACATTTTATAACGATATTCGCAACACTCATAGCATATTTGCTTGAAATTTTATACGATTGTTCACTCACATCTAAGTCATTTTGTAACTAAACTAATTTTTGAAACTTATTACAGAAAAAATCTTCTTGCACTTAGCCAAAGTTATGGATAATTTTAATACAAAGTAATTGTTTTCTACAAAGTGGATTACTTAACATTACCTTTAAACTTCAGAATTGACTTCAAATAAGATATTTTTTTTCTATTCAATTAAAATACAAGATACAATAAATTTTACATTAAATTCATTGAAAAATAAATAGGTTTGCCAGATTTTTTTGAAAATTTCTTCCAGGTATTTAAAAAACAAGTTTTTTCGTCCAATTTTAGTATAAAATTAAATTTAAGGTAAAAACACTGTTTTAGATACTACATATTACAACATTTAAAAGATACTTTAAAGCAACTTTAAAAGTGTTTTTTAATGAAAAAAAATTGTTCATGATCTAAAAACTTTAGAGATAGATTTTTCAGATCTAATAAAATTTTGTTAATTTTCATTTAAAATAATTTTAAAATTCAGGTTTTTCCGTTTTTCTTTTTTAGTTTCCCAAATGCCGGGTTTTTCCATGTTTTTAGGAAACTCTGAATAAAAAATAATATTAGAAACCTATTTGATAAAAAATTCAAAATCATAACTTTACAGAGCGTAGTAATGAAAATATATATTTATATTCTCTAATAAGACAATATTTATGTAATAAAAATATTTTATTATGTTCCCTTCAAGCTTTTATTTAGCTAAACTTATACTTAAAAATAATTTTATGTATTACTGACAGATAACAATCCTCACAAATTATCAATTAAGCTATGTGTAGTGCTAAAACAAAAAGTAAAATGAGTTGATATATTAACAAAACTAAAAAACAATGATTAAAGAAGGTAACTGTGAAAACTGATAGTTAAAAGTTTTTATGAGTTATAACGATTGAAATATATTATCCAGTAAACAAATATATCTTAATAACAGTTTTAAACTAGCCTACATTACTAAAGAGTTTAGTAGTGGTAAACATGATGTACATGTGTATAAAAATAATAAAGTCAATTTTTCAACCAAAAAAACAAGTTTTAAAAAATATTGACAAAAACGCCAATTTTTATCATTCACTCTGTCTTGTTACAGAGATGTTATTAAGGGGGGTAATAGGGATTAGTAAAGTAGATTAGTACAACAATCAAAACAACACTTATATTTATTTACATAAACTAAACAACACAAAGATACAATTACATCACTCTATACGAGAACTAAAGTTAAACACACAAGAAAATATTAGTTCTTAAATCTAACGTGTTTAAAATGCATTTTAACTTAAAGCACACTTGCCGAAACTGCTACTGCTACTGCACTGTAATTGCAAGTCAAATTCCGTTTTATAAGCACTAAAACAAATGTAACTCCTTTAAGTAAACAATATTGTTTATTGTTTTAGAAAATTGTTTTAAGAGTTATAAAAATTGTTTTGCAAAAGCTTGTTTTGAGAATAATGAAAATTGTTTTTATTATTACAAAAAATTCCATATTTATTCACGAGCTTTAAAATATTAAAATGAGATGCTAATATCATTACATTGTTTCTTTTTAAATTTTCAATTTTAACGTTTAAAGCCTGGTAAAATTAATTAATTAAAAAATAATTAAAATCCTTAAAATTCTACTTAACTTTAAACTTTTTAGACAGTATCAAAAGTCCGGTTTAAAAAAAGTAAGAAAAAGAAACTGTATTTCTTATTATCTCAAAAATTACATAATCTACAAAAACTTAGATAAAACACAACATAAAGACAAAGTAAGTAACAATGATAGTCATTTAGTTGTCCTCCAGCTTCTTATCCTTGGGGTTCTTGTCCTTGTGCCTGTTGTCCTCGGGCTCGTCGTCGGGCTGTTATCCTCAGGTTGTTAATAGAGGCTTATGAACCATCAATTGGATCATTGACAACGTCTTGTTTCTTTTAGGAAACATTTGACTTTCTGTCTTCTAGCTGGTTTCTGAATCAGAAAAACATCACATCGATTGGCTTCGGAAACAATGACAGCAGGAATTTTGATCGTGACGTCATAGAATAAACACAAAATCTTCATTCAATCTTTTGTTTATTGTCGTACTTATAAACAACAAAACTTTTAAAGTTTCATGCAGTAGCAAGGTGTCAGGTGTGCTTAAAACTGTGGTTATCAAACGACAATTTGCTTCAAACAACGTTAAAAAGATACGAACGCAACAATTTATTTACAAGCGACGACTGCTAAATTTAAGGGGAGTTTATTTTTGATTTCTTTCAAAGGGAAAATTTTAACACAACTTTATACTTGAACTTGAAACGAGTAATAAAATGTGGCAAGAAACTTGCCATTTTACGACTAAGAAAGATGAAAACTCATTCAAACATATTTTTAAACTTCAGAAACATTCTAATTTAAAACAAATACAATCTATACTTTAGAACAATCAATCAGCAGATCAAAACAATAAACTAGTAGTAGTAAACACATAGGAAAATTAGTTTTATCAGCTAAAACTCAGACGTTACTAAAAAGAACAATTCTGCTGTTGTAATTCTAAATTTTAATGCGGTTCTTACTTTACATTTCTATGCTTAGAAAAATATAATAAATGCGCTCTCTTGGCAACTTATAAAATGCAATTTTGCACTAAAATATTGCGTCCCCTGACGACTTATGTAAATTGTAACATCTTCAAAAGAACATTGTGCACTAGAGTTAAAAGACTGTGCTTTTTATAATCGAAATACTGCGCCCCTATGCGACTTATGTTAGTTGCAACTTATATTGTGCCCTTAACTAAAAAGATTAAGCTTTTTAGGATCGAAATACTGCGCACCCATGCGACTTATGTTATTTGCAACATATATTGTGCACTAAGAAGAAGAAATATTATGCTCATTAGCAAATAAAATAAGCACCTAAGCACTAAAAAAGCATATATAAAACTATACATAGAAATCACCGCAAAAATTATATAGTACTTCCAGCAAAAAATCCTTGACATCAAGCTTCACTTTTAACAAAACTAAATAAACCACTACCACACACTTGTATTATAATTGTAGACTTGCTGTTTCAAAGTAGAAAGTTATTCACACAATTTTTCTTACTATTATCATAGTGAAATGTCGCAAAGTAAAGTATTATCGCAAATTATACTGTCAAAATTTTAAACTCGTTAAAAAGTTGTTTAGTAATAAACTAAAGTTTTTTTTTCGCTGCGTTTTTTAATTGATAAGGCACCTAATTCCTAAATATCAGAAGATTCCTAAAATACAGGCCACACATGGTTTCCAATGTCTTGTTACAGAGATGTTAAAGGGGTAATAGGATTATTATAGTATATTAATACAACAATCAAAACAACACTTATATTTATTTACATAAACTAAACAACACAAAGATACAATTACATCACTCTATACGAGAACTAAAGTTAAACACACAAGAAAATATTAGTTCTTAAATCTAACGTGTTTAAAATGCATTTTAACTTAAAGCACACTTGCCGAAACTGCTACTGCTACTGCACTGTAATTGCAAGTCAAATTCCGTTTTATAAGCACTAAAACAAATGTAACTCCTTTAAGTAAACAATATTGTTTATTGTTTTAGAAAATTGTTTTAAGAGTTATAAAAATTGTTTTGCAAAAGCTTGTTTTGAGAATAATGAAAATTGTTTTTATTATTACAAAAAATTCCATATTTATTCACGAGCTTTAAAATATTAAAATGAGATGCTAATATCATTACAACTCTATTTGTTAAGAAAACTGTTTTCAGGTTATACAAAATATACAACATTTTATTTGTAAATAATTTAGAAATAAAATAAATACACAAAACTTACAGTCTTAGGTTCTTCAGTTTGTTTTTTCTCAGACTCTAAAACTAGACTTGAATTCTTTAACAAATATCTGTAATAAGTTTAAAATATTGAGACAAATTATTTACTATGCAGTACATATAAAATATTAAATCATACTCTTAAACTATTAGTTTAGCCTAAAATTAGATTGATAATAATTTAACAACAACTTAAAAGTAAATAACTATGGTAAACTACAACTTGTATCAAATAAGTTTCGAAGAATGTTAAAAAAGTTGTCAATATAATGTATTTTTATAACATTTTTATTTTTTATTTATGTTTCAGTCATTGAGAATTTTTCTTATTCAATCAAGGTCTTTTAGAAATATTTCAGAAAAAAAATTTATTCGTTTATTACTGGTTTTTTTGGTTATCAGGGTAGCCACTGGTTTTTGAGAATTTTCATTCAGGGCTTAAGATTTTCTTCCATGCGTTTGAAGGTAAATTTTTTTTATTATTTTGAGTAAAAAATTAAACAAATTAATAAAATTGTTTTAAATAATATAGAATTACACTGTAATTCTACTTTATATTTTTTTTGTATTAAGTGAAATTTTTGAAAACAAATCAGTTTATATTGCTTTAAATATTTATTTCTTAACTATTTATAAAAATGTTTCTAAATCACATTCTTTTGCATACAGAAACTATAAAAAAATCTCAAGTTCTGGCATGATTTTAATTCAAAATTCATGGTTTTTCTAGCTTTTCTTTACCTGTTTTTTTAAAGTCCATGCTTCCAGGTAAATTAACCACTATGTTTTATATAAAATTTATATCAGGATTGACTCTTTGAGGCAAAAAAAAATCTAAGTGAGTAAAAATTAGCCTGAGCTACATAAAGCTAGCCTGAGTTTGTAATAAATAATAAATTTAAAAATATGATCCAAAAAATTATTATAAAAACAATATTCCTTACGTTTTAATACCTAAAAATACTAAAACAATTACTTAAGTATTAAAAAAAACGAAATTATAAATAAAAAAAGGTTTTCAAGTAAATAAAACTAGTCTGGAATTTATTTCAAAAGTCAAAACTAGCCTGAATATTTCAATAAATTTCGAACTAGCCTAACATTTGATGTTACAGATTCCTATAATCTATACAAATAGTGCTTACAAAGATTGGTAAGCTCTATGTTAAGGAACACAATACAATTCATTGATACATATTATCATATAAGTTTAAAAATTGTGTTAGTAACTAGGTTGGTTATAGTTAAAACTATAGTCAAACTCACTCAGTTGACTTCTCTGAGCTTATTTCATTTAAAGCTTCACCCTTTTTTAACAGATTTATTTGACCCAAAGTAAGGCGGTTATCCTGGTTGACTTCCTAAAATAATAGATTTATAAATCAGACAGTAGCTTTTAAAAACTCAGTTTAGTTATAAAATACATAAATTTTTATTTAGTTATAAAAACTTAATTGTTTCACAAACATCTCTTGTAATAACAAATCGTTACCTTGTCTTTACCAAGTATAAGACATTTTTTACACAACCAAGGGGCATCAACAGAATTGACTTTTTCTTCGAGCACAGGAGGGTCTCTAAACAAAATAAGGTTTTTTAAAATCGCTAACAGTAATTTTATTACAAGCCAATATCAAAAATTACTAAATTAGATTGAGATATACCATAAAAAGTAAACAATTTAGAGATTAATATAAAATAGCAAATAACTTAATATTGATATATTTAACATATTTAAAAAATACAAAAACTATTCAAAAAAATAGTTTTTTGTTCTCCAGTTAAGTTTAATTTAAACAATTTCAAAAATTACATTAAAATGTTTTAAAAAGTTTTTGTACACTAATAATATTCTAATTTTATGAGTAAGAAATTAAAATCAAACTAGCGATACATTTTAGTAAACTATGTTTTTGTAAAAGGTTGCCATAGATTTATAAAAATATTTCCAGGCCTTCTAAATTTCTTTAATGTTTTTGAAAATTTTAGATTTTTTGTTCATTTTTAGTGAGAAATTAAATTTAAGGTAAAAACTGTCTTAATTAATAAAATTATACTTTAATGTTATTTCAATAGTAGTTAATAATAATCTAACATATTAATAGCATGAAAAAAAACTGTTTTACATGATTGATTTTTGTATATAATCTAAATATTTTTTACTACATGTTAAAATTGTTTAAAATTACTGGTTTTTTAGTGATTTTAATCATAGTTCTGGGTTTTTTCAGTTTTTTTTTCATAAATTGTCAGTTTCTAGCTTTTAAAACAACATAGTTATAACAAACCTGAAGTAACCCTATAGTATTATTAATTAGATTTCTGTATTTATGAAAACACTTTTGAAAAAAAATAAAACTAATTGAATAACCAACATAAAAGTCTGAAAATATGATAAATAATAAAAAACATTGCAGTATAAGTAAACTAAAGTTCATATTTGAAGTTTTTGTTTAAGAGCCTATGTTGTTTATTGTATTAAAACACCTTGACCCTTCCTAGAGAATTTAAAAAATGTGTTTTTGCATACTAGTTCTAGGTTTTCTAGTACATTTTGTTAAAAATTTGAGGTTGTTTCGGTTCTTTTTTTTTTTGCCTAAATTTTCAAATTCCAGCTTTTCCAGGATTCCAGGTTTTATGGCAACTCTGTTATAAGAAGAGTTGAAAATGACCTAAAAAACCTTAAATATTTAACAATAATAATGACAAAATGCTTAACATTTAAAGCTAATTATCTAAATTGGACTACACAACAACTAACTAATTTCTCGTGATTTTAAAGTAATGTAAATACTTTACTAGATTTTCCAATGTTTAATAAAAACACAAAATTTTAAACTGCTGTACTTTACACTGAGACGTTATAATTAATGTTTATCTTTTATATTTATTTATATCTGTATGTCATATGCATTGGCTCACCAACTATTTTAATTTTATTATAACCTTAGAGGAAAAAATTTCTTATATCATTAAATCAATTTCAATAAATTGAAACTATGCAAAATAATTCAAAGTTATGTTTACTTTTTGACTTCTCTTTACTTAGTAGTTATTTTCTTGGTAAATATATCAAATATTTTTTTTTATTGGAAATTTATGTTTAGCTTTTGTTTTTTTACAAAATTAAGTTAAAAGGTTACAGGTTACAAAACAAAAAAATATAAACTTAAGTATATCATTTACAGGCAAGCTAATCTTGCTAAGATGTTTTTAACATAAAATAATACTACAATATTTTAGTCTAAAACAGGGGTCAGGAAAATTAGCAGTCCTTTGATTGAATTGAAAGAAAAATTCCTATAAAATACTTTTTGCTATTTATTTTTTTTTTACTTCAAAGTTTGAAACTAATAATTATTGAAAAGTAAACTACAACATAGTAAAACAATAATTAATTGATATACATACGCGCATTCTAAATGAATAGACAGGTGACAAACATCACAATTCATCATATCACCACTTTCATGGCAGGCAACACAGGATCCATTCCCTGACTTTCCATTCCACAAATCTGACTCATGCTTCTCCTTTTTTTCAGCCTTAATATGTTTTTCTAACATTTTAGGATCTGGTAAATGAGGCCGAGTGATTTCTTTTATTTTCTACAGAAAAAAAAAATTATAAATCAATCATTTTAGTTCAAATAAAAAAAATTTTAGAAGACTTTTTTTGTTTTCTTTTATTTCAAAATTTCTTTAATTTTTATATTCAAAATCATCTTTATTTAGTAAAAACATTTTTTTAAATATGTCACCTAGAAGTTTTTCTACAAAAATTATAACTTAAAAATGAAGCAATTTAATTATATTCTATTTTTTTTAAATATGATTATCAATTGTCAAACCTTTGTTATTTCAGTTTCTTCTGAATCAGACATTTTTCTTTTAAAATATATTCTATTCAAAAAACAACTTTAGAGAATATGTTGAAAAAATTTAAAAAAGTTAATACATGTTTTACTAAAAAAACATTATTTATCAATTTGACTCTGCTAATGAGTCTTAGGTTTTTACTAAGAATCAATGTATATATTAAACAGTTTTAAGAAGAAAGGAATGACTAGTTTTTAATCTTCTAAAAACTTCAATACATAAACATCAATAAATCAAAAGATACATCTTTAAAATTAAATTAAGAAGACTTTAAAACCCAGTATGAAATTTAAAAGTACAAAGTAACCAAACAGGTATAAAATTTTTCTTAAGCATCACTTTACAAAATAGGTATAAAACGTAGAGCTAGTTGCCAAGACTTATTTGAAAATTTTTCCAGGTTTTTAAAAGTTCAAGTCTTTTTGTCCATTTTTAGTATATAATTTAATTCAAGGTAAAGAAATCTTCAAAACTGTATAAAAGCATTTTAGAAATACTGTAGTGCAACTTTAAATGTGTTTTATAATAAATAAAACTCTAAATGATACTAAATAAATTGTTGTATATGATAGATTATTCCTATCTAATGAAAATTTCATTATTTTACATGTAAAATATATTTATAAATCAAGATTTTTTAGTGGCTTTGTTAAAAATTTCAGGTTTTTCTAATTCTTTTTAGAAATTTCTAAAATTCCACGCTTTTCAGGATTTTAAGTTTTATAGCAACCCTATTAGAATTTAAAGTTAGCTGTAACTATTCAAAATTAAAGTTAAAAACCAGCAATTAAGATTGGTATTAGTATAAATTGTAGGAATTAATTTAGAAGTTCTAAAAATAAAAAAAACAAGTAACCTATAAATAAAAAAATTTAAAAATTATGAAAATTAATAGTGTTTACTTTATAAATCTGTTCTTTAAAATGTAAATAATCCTAATGATCAAGAATGTTATAACCACTAAATTAAGTAGGATAAGTTTCATGCAACAATCAGCTAATGCATCAACTCTATGCTAAAAAACACAAATTGTATTAGTTTTGTAAAATTAAAGGCCTAGAGAGAAGGCTGCTGTATTTTAGAAACTTATTCAAGTACCTCTGATTGGTGCATAGCTAATAAAATTCAAACATTTCAAATTTCAATGATTCAAATTCATAAAAAATTGTTTAATATGCCATATCTCAAAAAATAATACAGATTTGAAAAAAACAAAAAAAGGGTTGTAACCTCATTAATTATCAAAAAACTCTGTTTTTTCTTTAAAAATTTCAAATATTTTTAGAGATATGGCTAAAGTCAGGGTTGCCAATGGTTTTTGAGACATTTCTTTCAGGTTTTCTGAATTTCTTCCAGGTTTTTAAAAGAACTTGTTTTTGTGTCTACTTTTAGTTTCAAGTTAATTTTAAGGTAAAAAACTTTATTTAATAAATAGAAACATTGAAAAGATACTATAAAGCTACTTTTAATGTGTTTTGAGGTGAAAAAAAAATTTGATGATGACAAAAAATCTTTAGTTATATGATCAATAGTTCTTTTCAAATCGAACTTTTCTACTTTTATGTAAAAATTGTTCTAAATTCCGGGTTTTTTGTGATTTTTGTTTAAAATTCCAAGTTTTTTCAATTTTTTTTTTTAATTTCTCAAATTCCGGGTCTTTTTTAGTCTAAATTGTCAAATTCCAGGTTTTGTGGCAATCCTGTAAATAAAGTTATTAAATATAAAAATTTGGAGTAATTTTTTTAATTTTCTGTTATTTTTTTTGTTATTCCTTTTTACTACTATAATCCTATCAATTAAATCTACAACTGATTTACTAAAATATACTATTTTTTAAGATATAGATTAAACATTTTTTGAAGTTTCAAGTTGTTAAAATTTGAATTGTCATGTAACCTCTTCTGACATAATTGAAAATATTTAAAAAAGCTAAGTTTCAAGCAAGATGAGGAGATTTTAAAACTTTAACTTTGTAAATAAAACACTTATATGTGTTTTTATATGGTATTAATTAAATTTTATAATAGTAAACATATTTTTGTTAAATATATTCATTTTTATCCCTAATTTTGACTTATGTCAACACTTCAATTTACCTCCACAAATGAACATATTGATTAAAACCTATAATTAGAAAATGTCTATATAAAATTTAAACATTCAAAAAATTTAGCATTAGCTAGGCTACCTTTTTCAAACAAGTTTTACAAACTACTTAAAAATTGAAACATACAATGTTATTAATAAACTTAAAAACTAATCTACCATTCGATTAAAAAAAAACTAACTGAGCTATAAAATTATTTCAATAAAAATGTTCCTTTTTAGACCTGTGAACTTATATGTCAATAGTCATTTTTAACTGAAATGTTCCAAATTAAAAAAAAAAGAAGTAAAACCATGTATTATTATTTACTTTTTTTTAATTAAGCAAAATATTTTCATGATTTATTGCTAAATAAATTTGGGGAATAAGTTATAAATAAGTCATAAATAAGTCAACAATTTTTTTTAAGTCTTGTCAGTTTGCTATAATTGTTTAAGAGTTTTAGAAACTTATGGATACACAAGATATAAAAAGTATAAATCTTATGACTATTGAGAACTTTTTTTAATTTTACCAAAAAATTATTTAATAATGTCAAAATATATACTTTATAACATAACTATTTTCACTTAATTACGAATTCATAATGAAATTAAAACAACATATAATTATTTTTTTATATAAATACTAGAGTTGCCACCCTTTTAGACAAAAAACTATCCTTAGTCACAAAAAAAAAACTTTCCTTGGTTACTTACTTAGTTTTCCTTAGTTAAAAACTTTCCTGATTCATGCTGAGTTTTTAAAATCCTTTAAAATTACCTTAAATAAACTTTTAAAAATCAATAAAAGTCTAGTTTTTCCAACAAAACTTGTTATTAACAAATATAATTAAACAACTTTAGTAACAGCTTTTTTTACCATGAACAATTAAAAACACACCATATTTTTGTAAAAACTTAGCGAATTAACATCTTAGAATCTATTATTCTTTAAAATTGTAACTTTGATAATAATTTTATTTGGGTTGTTTAATATTTCTAGTTGAAACTGAGTTCAATGTAAATTCAACAATTAATAATTATTCTTAAGCATTAGTGGAAATCCCCTAAAATAAAAAACAACTTGTTTTTTAGAGTAAGTTACTAAGTTTGTGACGAACATTTTTGGTGTATATAAGTAATTTTGTATGTTTAAATTTTAGTCGTTCATTCACTACACTCAAAAAATAAGTATTTTCTCTTAATTAAGCTGTTATATAACTTATTAAACTTAATTCGTTGTTATGTTTTATATATTAAAAGTTTTTTCATGCACCAGGTCCTACGACAAATTGTTTTGACTTTTGAGCGCTTTTAATTGTCGTTAAATAACTAATATATAAACATAGAAAACAGTTATAACTATGTTATATAAATTAAACTCTAATCAATCAATTAGCACGGTTTTCTTTTTTATAACAGAAATTCGCAACACAATTACTAGAGCTTGAAACTTTATTTTGAAACCGAATAGTATTTTTCAGTATTCATAACTCTATATTTATCAAAGTTTAATAACTTTAATTCTTAGGATCAAAATACTACTGTATCAGTTTTAAAAAACCACTTTAAAAAATAAGTTTTGATATTAGTTTTAATTTGATAAGTATACAACGTATATTTGATTTTCTGTAATAGTCTTAAAGATATTTTTACTATCTGAAAGTATTGTAAATAACAATTAAAAGCTAAATATAATTTATACTTAGTTAAACAGACCAAGTTTTATAGAATAGGAAAAGATAGGGTATATGTTTTGATTACCCGAAAGTACTTAAAGTTTATACTTTTTTAAACTAGTATAGTACCATATTTAACTCAGCTGTCTTATTTAAAATATAAAAACCAAATCAAATATAAAAATTTTAGTTAAATATAAAAATAACGTAAAGTTTTACAACACAATTGTAAAGGTCTTAAATGTATTTTGTATTATTGATAAAAAAAAAGCATTATCAAAAATTATTCATAAGTAATTCAATTGCTTGAATTTAACAGGTAAGTAAACAAAACACTTAGCAGTTTAATAAAAGCAAAATACTTTAACAAGATTGTCCTAGACATGACTTTAAACTGTATCCTGGTGTATGACTCGATAACCGAAAGGTTTGTTCGTACACCAGGTCCTTGGGACCAAATATTTTAGGGCTATTTTTGTTCAATAAATAATTATCTACTAATTTACAAGTTTATTAAGCACATGAAATAATCTATCTAAAAAACATAAATAAACTTTAACGTTCTTAGTTATGTCTAGCGAACCTTTTAGAAAGTTAAAGATTATTATAGTCGTTCTCAAACGCTTGATACTTTTTAGTTTCTAAAGTATTTATTTCACAAAAAAAAAAAATGTTTCGATATGCTTTACTTTTTTATTACTAAAATTACTGAAAAATATTAGCAATTTCACTTCCCTAAATTTGTAACCATAATCAAAAGAAAATTAATAAAAAAAACTTAACTGTTCAAAATATAGTTTTAATCGTTTGCTAACAAAAGATCCTAGTAAAGTAACTTCACTGGAATATAAATAAAAAAATAAAAACAAATTATACAGTAATCTTCCTTTATTCTACCAACATATGTTTCTATTAACAACCCAGTTGAAGTGTGTTGATTCGTTGACACACAGAAACATATGTTGGTAGAATAAAGGAAGATTACTGTATAATTTGTTTTTATTTTTTTATTAAAAAAAACTTATAGATAAAGTAATAAGAAACAAATTTAAGAATCATTTTAGACAATTTTACAAAAGTAAAAAGTTCTTTGAAGCTTGATAACCATCACGTATTATATTTTAGTGCTGCATTAGCTTTTATCAAACTAGATGATCTGTTTAGCGCTATTAGCGGATGTTATGAAATAAATGCTTTATTACTCAGAATTAGTACATGCTTTTACTTAGTAAGTGAGTTAGTTAGAAATGTTTACAATTAAATCACTAGCCATTAGATTCGAGTCTTTTTGCATCAACTTTTTCTAGACTAACTTTTATATAAGTTTATTTTATAATATATTACAAACTTTCGAACTTAAAAAACAGTACAACTGCTATTGCTTGTAATCTTCTGTTGTTAAAGTTTAAATAAACTTAATAGTAAAAAAAAAACTAAGATGTAATTATGAAATTTTGTAGAAGACAAACTTAAGTGCAAAAATTGAATTTCCTTCTAAATAAACAATCAAAAATCACAAAACTACAAATTGTGCTGATAAATGACAATAACATCTTGTATGTTTTATTGACTTAAAATATAAATAAAATACATTTAAGCTGATTTTTCTCCTACGTATGTGGTGAAAGATATTTCTTTGAAGAAGAAGATTGTGTTGCTGCATGAGAACAAGAAACATATAAGTTCATAACATCACTTAAGGCAATCCAACATCTACAGGCATTTGAAGAAGATTTCAGCACTGACATTTGTCCTCTACCAATTTTATAATTACTTCTTAATGTGTTTTTTTTGTTATTTGTGTAATAATGTTAAGCACATTCGATTCAGTTCCAACTTTAACAGCTGAAGATTACAAGCAATAGTTTGTATGAAACAGTTGTAATGTTTTTATAAATTTGACAATTTGTAATAAACTGTTTAAAAGCCTTTTAGGTTGGCTTTTTGATAGTTTAATTATTTTGCCTAGTTATATTTTTTATATATTTTTATACCTGTATTAAAACAAGATTTTTTTTCCAATTTTTTTAAATCCTAATCTACCTTACCCAAACGCATAACAAATAAATCAAAAAAAAAATTCAAATTATTATTGATTATTGAAAAAGTTAATCTAGAAAATTTGATTCAAAATGATGCTAATTAGCCATTGAAGCAAGAAAAAATCTACAATTTTTTCTTAACTATTAAAATGTTACTTAGTTTCATATTTCATACTACATACTTAATTAAACAAATATTTTTCTTATATTTTAAAATTGTGTTTGAGACTGATGTTTATTTTTACCATAAAAATACTAGTTCATTATTATCAAAAAGCTGTTAAAAAATACACTAGTTTGGTAAATACAGAATACCAATCTATCTTAACAAGAAAAGCAGTGCTATAAAATATGGACTTTGTGTTCAGAACTTTTGTGTATTGGTTTGATTATTTTATGAATTAAATAACCACAAGGAGTAGATCTAGAGTGGTTTTTAACTTAAGTCTTATTTATTTTACGGGGCTTCCAAAAAAGCCCAGAATCCTGGAAATTTGAACAAAAACCATTAATAAACTTAGAAAAACCTAAATTTATAAACAATTTTTACAAGTAAAATAATGAAATTTCAATTTGACTCAAAAAATCTATCAGATACTTAATTTTTTTTGTTATAATATTGTTTTAAATTATAAAAACATTTAAAGTAGTTTTAAAGTATTTTTTCAATGTTGTTATACCAATTTTAGAGAGTTTTTACCTTAAGTTTAATTTTATACCTAAAATATATCCAAAAACTTGTACTTTCAAAAACCTGGGTGAAATTCAGAAAACATAGAAGAAATTACTCAAAAACTTTTAGAAACCCTGTCATATGTACTGAATTTTAGTGTAGGTTGTGTACAAAAGATTGTGTTGGGTCTCTTTTTTTTAATTGTTTGGTTAATGATAGAGTGATTGTTAAATATTATTGTAATGAATTAGTTTTATTGGTAATTTAAATTTGTTTTGTTTTTAACTATACAAAAATATAAATTAAGCCTTTGTAAACAAAGATCCGAGCGAATTAAGTTCACTGAATGTATAATAATAACAATTTAAACAGTTAACTTTTTTTACTACACTAACACATATTTATGTGTGTTAAGGGGTTAACAAACTTCAACGAGCTCTGTACAAAATTTAAATACTGTATCAAAAGAATAGGTTACTGAAAAAAGTTAATTGTTTTTTGAAATAAATCGGTATGAATTTTTGAAAAGGCTACTTATACATAGTCTGATTTTTTCTTTTATAAGTACTTATTTTTACTGTAGAGTTAAAATTATTAAAGTAAAATTATTCTTATTTGTTTTAGTGTAGCTTAAAAAAATGACAGCTTTAAAAAATGAGAAAGAAACATGCGTAAAAGTAATCTTGCCTGGAAACAACTTGAAAGAAACCAATATACCAAATGAGTTTGTTTATTTTTAACTCTGTATAACAGAATTTTTCTTTTAGCTTTAAGTCTCAACATAATGTTTTTAAAGTCAGTAAGGTACTTTATATAAGCTTAAAAGTGTATATGCTTAAAACTATATTTAATTTACTGTGTAAACTAATTATTAATTTGATATATCCTGATTCTCATTTTATTTACAAGAATTTTAAAGTGTAGTGACATTATTAAAACTTAGCATTAGTGAATATAATTTTTCTTTTTATTCATTTTATTGTTCAAAAGCTCATTTTGTACTAAAAACTCATGTAAGAAAAATGTCATTCAATGAATTGTGTTCATATGACCAAGATATGATCTCAATTTGAAAATATAGCTAAGCTTACAACTAAAAATTTAAGAGATGTTTTTATAAGTGACCCACCAAATCCAAATGCCAAATTTGAACATAGCTTGCCATGATCTATATCAGTTTTTGATTTGTAAAAGAGATTCAAATCAATTTTGACTGGATTTCTATTTAAAAAAAGGTCTTAAGGTCCTATATTGTTCCAGTCAGGTCACAATTTAGTTTAAAGATCTGAATCTGGGCTATCTTAATTGAAAAATAAGTTCGGCTGGGTCAAGATCTTAGAAATAAATTACTACTAGACAGGAAACAGATAAGACCTTATTCAAATCAATATTTGGTTGGAACCAGATTTGAAATTTTGAATTTAGATCTTGTAAACCACAAGTTTTTAATTTGCAAAAAAAGTTACAAGATTAAAAACAAAAATAAATAAATTAACATTTTTCAAAAATTTAGAAATTAAAATTAATAAAAGAAGACTAGTTAGCATTAAATAAAAGCTATATCTGTATCTAACTAATATTGGCATCTTACACATTAAAGAAAATAAATGAAAATTAGTAGAAGTTTGTTGTTAATGAAAATAAATTGGCTGAGAGCAAATTAGATAAAATAGATTTTTTTTGGTATTTTGTAATTCTACTTAAAGAAATAATTATATTTATTTTTTTGATTAGTATCACCGTAGCACTAATTATTAGAATGTATTTTTTTATACAATTTTTCATTGCCATTTAACATTACTAAGTGGTTTGGAATGTTTTCAATTAGTTATTAAAGCTTTGGCTATTTATTTTGTATGGTTACCTGCACAAAGTAAAATAAGTAAAAACTAGTTAAAGAAAGACCTAAGTAACATTTTTTTGTGTTGTATTACATATATTTATTAAAAGTTTTAGAGGTACTAATATACCAAAGTAGTTTTTATTAAGTAACTTTTGATATATATTTATACTTATGTTTTCATATACTATACATCTTTCTGAAAAGTTTCATATTTGAAACATACTGAATTAAATACAATTAAGTAAAAACAAATCTTAAAACTAATAAAAATAATTGTTTAGATTTATCTATTTCAGGATACATACTTATACTTACTTTTTCATATACTGTACATCTTTTTGTAAGTTTTCATATTTGAAGCATACAGAATTAAACTGTTAGTTATACAAACAAAGTTAGTAAAACTAATAAAAATAAATATTTAGATTTTATTATTTTAGGACTGTTGTAGGAGATCTTCCAAAACTTATGTGCACCAAATTTAACCTTTCAAACAAAACACATTTTGTTGATGTTTTGTACAACAACCAATCAAAACAAAGTATAAGGCGTAAAGCTTCTTTGCAAGTTTGTGAATCTGGTATAAGAATGGTTGTCATAAAATCAAAGGTGTCTATTTCTCAAGCAATTGTACCACAACCTATAAACAAAACTGAGGTATTTTACTAAACTGTGTGAATGTTTATATTCTGTGCTTTAAATACTAAGTTAGATTAGCTTTTAACAACCATATCTTATTTAGCAAATTTCTATCTTATCTATCAGATATTTTTGAAGAGTTAAATACAAAAGTTAGAGCTGTTTTATGATATAAAGGTTAAAAGTTTGATATATATAACGTGTTTTATATTTATATGACAAACCAAAAACACAAATAAAAACAATTTTATTAAATATATTCTACCTTACAGTTTTCAAGAAATTAGATCTAAGTTTTTACAGTTTACTCTTAAAAAATTTGAATTGTTTTAAGAATGGTAAATTTTGTTATGTCTCTTTTTTTGGCAAGAAATTTAAATCAATAAGATTTATATAAAAGAGTTGTAAACTTCACAATTAAAATAATTTTATTTAAGAACTTGAAGTCAACAGCTTAAAAACTCTAAGAAGTACAATGTTAGTGGTTTTTTATAATAAAAAAATTTTGACAATAAAAAAATTACTTTTTATGTGTTTGTATGTCAAACCTTTCTTCAATGGGCTAGCTGTAATAAAGTTTTGTATTTTTTAAAACAGTTTATACTTTAAGCTAGTTTATTTAAAATACTTAATGTTTATTTAGTGAAAAAAGACTCAACTTCATTTCAATAAAAGTATTTGATTAAGTTTAGACTTTAATATATTCTGTTAAGTTTTGAAAGAATATTCATAAGAAACAATATGTGACACAATAACTTTGACTGAAATATACTGTTAACTAAATATTTTATCCAAAATAATCAAGATTAAATTTATACTGTACATATGAAACCTATTTAAGCTATAAGTGTATTATTTGTGTAATATTAAAAATGTTTAAGATGGTCTATGTAATTCTTCGTACAATTAAGATTTTTAATGACGTGGTCATGGATGGATGGTTGTTCTCATATAGTTCTCAATAACAAAAAACCTTTTCAGCTTTTTTGTTACATGTCAGACAAAAATAGCATGTAACGAAAAAGCTAAAAAGGCTCATTTTTGTTAGAGATGAAAAGAATAACTATGAAAAATCATCCATTTGTGAACACTTCTTCTATAATCTTAGTTGTGCAAAGAATTACAAAAATACAAAATTGAAAACTCTATCTAAAGCGAAAAATACATTTTCACCACTCAGTTCAAGAATCACTTTTCATTAGAACTCACGAGCCTAAAGTCTGCAAAGGACAAGATGTGAATAACTTAAAACTATATAAATAAGGTTTTTTTTTCTCTGTGTTTATGTAAACTTTTTACTGTTTAGTGGTTTTTTAGTATTTTTTATAAACTCAATTTTTTTTAAGTTATATTATTTATATTTCTAACTTAAATTTAAATTGTTAAATTCTAATTTATTCCAAAGTTAATAATCAGATCACAGAATTTTTTTTAACATTTGTCTCTTTATGACAAAACAATTTTTAACAAGATAATAAAATTATTTTATCATACTCAGGTTAGTTTTTAGCAATACTTATCCAATGAGAAGCTAAGCGAAAATATTAATAATTTTTTTAAACTTTTAAAGTGGTTGATTAATGTATAATTTTGTTAATAAAACAATTTTTCAAAAGTAAGTTTTCAAAGTCTTGTTATTACTTATTGTTAAAACATATAATGTATGCAGGTTTAACATAAGTTAATTTAAAAGATTTACTAACAAACTAAGGCTTATTTTTGGAGACTATACAACTATTTTTTAGGAAAATTAGCAATTTTGTTTAAAATTGAGATAGATTACAATGATTGTACAACAAATTTTCTTTTGTTTTTTTTACTTGATAACGTTTAAACAGAACACAGTTCGATTGATAGTTCGTCTAACACACCAGAGACAGAGTATACTGAGAGTTAATCCTAATGAACCATTGCAACATATATTTGACACAGTAATAAAAAAACTGCATTTAAAAGCAGTTAACAATCTGGAATTTAGGCATCCTTTGCACGGATTAAACAATCGTCTGGATATGAAAAAATCACTAAATGATTACAATATTAGAGATGTCTTTCTCCTTGAAAAATTAGGTTGCATCTCGTTTTTACTTGTCTCAATTGAAAGTAGTATATACTAATATTTAAACACAATTTTTTACAAAACTATAATTAATTAAGTATAACTTTCTGCATCTTTGTGCGTAACTTGGAAAAAAAATACTAAATTAGTATTTTTTAAGCCATATTACAGATACAATAGTTTTTATTTTAATACTTACTAACATTATTCTTAACAAGTATAGTTTTTATTACTTAATTGGTAGATAAAGTTAAAACACAATAGCTCTATTTTTATTTTATACCGATAAGATTTTAACATTAAAAGAAAATATTTTAGATCTTAAGAAATAGAAACCCTCTTATAAATGTACTTGTGATTTATAACTGAGTTTTACCTCTAAAAAATAAGTACTAAAGTATTTTCAAGTTTTTCTTACCAAATTTTAAGCTATTAATAAAGCTTTAGCTTTATGTTAAAAGGATTAAACTAGAAACGTTTACGTTATCAAAGTTTAATAACTTTTAAAATATTTTTTTATTACAAAAAACAATTTAAACAGAAATAATTCTAGTTGTATGCTTAAATTATCATCTTTAAATTTAAAATGCTAAAACTTCGAAAGAATACTAATGTTTGACAAGAAGACAAGTTACAAAATGTTTATATTTTAAAATTCTTTAGCATAAGTAATAACTTTTTATTTTGTTTAAATTATAATAAAAATATGCTGTACTAGACATTATAAAACTACTTTTTTATTCAATTAAAAATACACAACTTAAACATGTAAACTGCAACTAACCAAAAAGATAGTATATGGATAAATTAAACAGAAACATAATAGATAAGCCAAGAAGTTTGTTGTATAAGCTGTATGTTTTAAATGTAACATACTTAAATTTTTGTTTCACTGAAAAACTTATGATCAGAAAAAAAATCAATATAAATCTTACCCAATTAATTGCTGATAAAACAAACTATAATTTAGTATGTATTCTAAATTTAGAAAACGTATTTTTATTTTTCTAGTAGGGTTTCACAGTTTTTAAAGTAACTTGTTTTTTAACATACTTAAAACAAAACTTAATGTAATTTAATTTATAATTAATTACCTAACATTACTGATGACTTAGCAGTATTGAGTAAAGTTAACCACATATAATGTTTAAACAGGTAGACAAATAGTTTTAGCTTAAATGTTAAGTCAAATTAATTATGTTCAAAATATTCAAGCGATCAAATGTTAGAAAATTGGATGAAGTAAATATTATTAACTACACAGTTTCTTTATTATACAAATTTATTTTACTTTCAGAAAGCTTGCCTAAAGAAAGAAAAACTTCGAAGACAACAAAACGAATTGCCCCGTCCATACCTCCACCAACTCCCACCAAAACTGAAGCTACAAGTTTTATAAACACTTAATTATATAAATATAAATTAAAATTATCTTTATATAACCTTATAACTGCACACTTATCAACCATAATTTT
Organism: Thalia democratica; assembly: GCF_965202585.1. Classification (NCBI taxonomy): domain Eukaryota; kingdom Metazoa; phylum Chordata; class Thaliacea; order Salpida; family Salpidae; genus Thalia; species Thalia democratica. Next base: position 55,488,022 of record NC_139165.1, on the reverse strand, counting down.
AACAGTAAAAAAAAATACATAGTTATTTTTTAAATATTTTTTTGTAAAAGGTATTACTAAATTTATTTTCAATCGTAATTTGTTATGAAATACATTTGTATTATGTTTGTAAAAAATCGTAGTCAATGCATTAGCAAATGTGATATAAGCAAACAATTTACTCCATGCTTAGGACTTCTTAAATGAAAAATTTTGAGAATTGTATTCTCAACTACTCTGTATTTAAAAATTTAAAAAATATTCCCATTCATATTATATTAGTCTATCTATATTTTTTATATAAAAATAAACTAAATAAGGTATTAAATTTCTTGATATGTAGCAGAACATAATAGATAGTTGGATGACTAAATATAAATTTTGTATTTGCATAGCTGTATTATGGTTTTTTTATTTAGTTTAGTAAATCAGTGAACGAACACTAGTCAAATAAAAAATAAATTCTTAAAACAATGTTTCTTTATTGACTACGAATATTAAAAAAGTTTTTAAGTTTCAACGACAGAGTAAAGTTTTAATTATGATAGGTGTGCATTATAATTTTGAAACAAACTAATTTTTCCTGAATAAGTAAATAAACTAAGGTCATTGGATGTTGTCACTTATTCAGATTATTCAGACAAATTAAACATATCAAATATTTTATTTTACAACTGTTGTTAATTTTGTTTTACTTTGATGGTATTGAGTCAACTTTGTTTTGAAACTGATTTTGTATCTTTTGAGTAACTTATACCACAAAATTTTGTATCTTTTGATTATGTTTATTTCATTTAATTTTTATTTGTTTACTATTGAAACTCAGTTAACTGTTTTAAGCTTTTTCCACTTTTACTTTAAAAAGTATATTTTAAAATATTTGAAGCGATTTGTATGTATAGCTTATGTGGTATAAGTTGCTAAAGCTACATGCAGTTAACTGATACCTTTCACAATTTAAGGTTTAAAATAAATTACCAGAGAAAATTTGAACAAGGTTATAAAGTACATATGTTAAAACAGTCATGATGTTTTGTAACGTTTTCAAGTAAACATATTTACTTAAACACTCTGCAGTTCCATGTTTCTTAAAACTTTTGACTTTATTAAACTTAAAAAAAAATATTCCATCAAATACAAATGTAGCCAATTTAAAAGTATTTGGACATTAATAATTAATTAAAAATGTGTTTAAAGTAAAATTGTAATTGTAAATTCATTGTTACTCAATGACCCGGATTAGTTTTTTATTGCATCAAAGAATTCATAAAACTCGAATTTATAAAAAGTCTCAGATATTAATGATGATAACATAACTAAGCTTATTTTGTATTTTGTGCTCGTAGTATGAGAACAGATGATACAACTGTTTTATTTAGTTTATGATATTCAAGCAATCACATCTTACCACTATTCAATGGATTCTCCTTTTTTAATCGGTATTTATTGTACAATTTTTGTTTTAATGTTTTAAATGAATTTTTATTTCAGCAAAACCAACAAAAAGAAGAGCACCCGCTCCCCCTCCACCTAACAACAATTCCAAAGTGAGTTTACAGTAGTAATAAAAAGTTATAAAAAAATAATGTATTTTTTTTAAATAAGCTGTATATTTTATTAAAAATATATTGACGAAATATAAGGTTTATAAGTATAGTTTTTAAATCGCCTTTCAGAGTTGTGTTAGAGTTACGAGATTGTAAGATATTATTTATTTTGAAATGGTACTTTAGTGTTACCGTTTTTTTCTATTTGCTTGTACTGACGAGCTCATTGAGCAAAATGTTGTTTATGAATCAAATTTTTGTAGAAAATGCAAAAAAATAACAATGCTAGATATATTTAAAAAAATAAACAAATCATAATTATTAAAAACTCATTTTGTAACATATTTTAGTTAAACAATAATTCAAGTTCGTTTATTTAATTAATTTAAATAATTTCTATTATTTTATTTAGAACAATGAAAGTAAAGACGATTTGGGCGAAGATTTATATCAAGGTAAGAGATAATAAGAAATGCTGTATATTCAAATTGATTATCACTTTAAACTTGATTCAGAAAGAAAATTTAAACTTAACAGCAAATTAAAACTAAACACATTCTTAAGTTTTATTTTTAGATATAGAAATTAAATTTTTTTTTGCATCACTAGTTTTGTGGAGTTTATTTTTACGTTATTATTTAAGAGTGTTTTAAAGTTTTTAATTATAAACATTGTTTAGAGATTGGTGAAAAAAGCGTGGCAGGAACTCTCGAAGAAGAAAATTTAGCCACCGAGATGTTAGATCAAGTTCTTAGTGACGAAAGTAAAGGTATTAGATTTTTCTATTGTGGTGTGATACACTAAACTTAGTTTTAATTACTTTAAGGCCTATAAGGATAATTTTTATCTGATAAAAGTTTAAATTGAACCTTATATGAAAGCTCAATTTTTTAATATACAACATATAGAAATTCTAATTAATGCTTGAGGTATATACAGTTGTGTAAAATGTTTTCAATACAAACCTACGGAGGAAAAATTTTAAACTAGCTGTTTTCTCAAAATTAAAAATATTTCAAAAAAAATTAATCATCTCCTTCATTTAAAAAAAATTAACTTCAGGTTTTCAAAATATGTTCTTTGTATTAAACGAAAAGAATTCCATTGTAATGTTTAAAAAAATTAAATATTTTATTTTAAGACCAAAAGAATGAAAATAGAATTTAGTCAAAATTTTAAAGGTTTTATAATGATTTTAAGTTAAGATCAGACTGAGAAATTTTGAGAATGATACTAAACATGTGTATGAGTAAACAGATTTTGTATGAAATAATGATTTTGCCTTTTTGGTTTAGTCTTGTAAAAAACCTATTGAACTCTTCGACTTTGTACGCTTGTATTTTAAAAACTAGATGAATTTTGAAAAACAATAAAAAGCAACTGTTAGAATAAAAATAAGATCAACATGAAAAAAGTCCTTTGTCCCTTCTATGGCCTTAAATTATTTTACATTAAACTTAAGCTAAGCCTTTTTTTTTGATATTTGTTTTAATGGAAGATCTTACTAATTTTATTAGTTGAGTGAAAAATTGTTTTATAAATAAATTCGTGAGTTAATAAATTTACTACTGTTTTCAATACAAAATATTGTTTACTTGTTATATCAAAGTTAATAAATTCACTATTTTTAGGGTTTAATAATTTCTACAGCTAGTCTTCTGTGATATTTCTGTTTTTTTTTTTTTTTAATAACCTAAAAATTTTAATTTTTCCAGTCGAAATTCAGTTTGAAGAAGAAATTTATTCAGATGAAAGCAGTGATTTAGATGACGATTCTTTAGAAAAAAACAAAGTTTTTGCTTATCGTTATTAACTAGCTTTATTTTTAAATAAAAAAATTATATTTAATACTTTTCAAGTTTTTTTTTTTTTTTTTATGTTTAGTAGACTAAGTTCAATATGTTAGATATATTATATTTATGTATTTACATTGTATATTTTTAATAACTTGTGCTCATTAAGTAAGAGTAAATATTATTTATTTTAATCTCGTGAACGAATTGTAAGTTTAATTTTTAAAATACACTTGCTATTAGATTTATACTTTTTTCTAGCGGTTTAAAATGTTTTTCTTTTTACTTAAAAGTAACAGTTTCGTATAGAATTAAACTAAAACTGTTTAAAATATTATTTTTCATACAAAGATAAGAATAAAACCTATCTGCGTTAAATTTACTTCAAGTAGTTTAATAATTTAATTTCAATAACTCTAAGAAGCAGATAATTCTGAACAGATTAATGAAAATAGTGAAAAATTAAACTCTAGTCAAAACATCGAGGATTTATATGCAAAAGTGAATAAAACTTTAAAGAAAAAATCTGTAGACAGTGATATACTTGATGAGGTATGCAGTTTATATAGAACTTAGGTTAAAACAAACCACATGTATATCACTTGGATGTTAAGTAACCATATGTTAACTTTATTAAAACATACTTTAGTTTAAGTAGTAGTATGTATAAAGTATTAGTTTTAGATAGAGTTTTAACCTTTGAAACATTATTTAAAACATTTTATGGTTTATTTTTACCTTTAGGTAATTTATTGAAATGACTGATTTTTGTTGCTATTAAAGGATCATAGTATTTTTGTAATTTCGTCTCATTAGTTTAATTTAAATAGAATGAAAGTTAAATAAAAATAAGAAGTTTTTCTCGTATTCTACACTAATCATTTTGTTTCGAAAATATTTTACCGAGTTGTTTATAATTTATTTATTGCTTAGTTTATTTTTTTGCTGAGCAGGAATAAATATTTGTTTAATGTTAATATGTAACTAGTAATCGCTTTTGGAATTTTAGTTTAATACTTGATAGATTAAAAATTTCGCCGATGTTTGACAAAACAAATTGCTTGATAAGCTATGACTGAAACATTTATACTTAAAAAAAATATATATATTTCAATTAATTACTAACAAAATATAAAAATCAAACACAAGCTTATTCTGAATTTCAATTTTAATATATCATATTAATATTAATCATTAATATAATTTAAAATCAAGTTTTATCAAATCAAACTAACAATATACATTACTTGTCTTTGTGTAGTTTTATACTTAAACATAAAAGTTTTAAGTTTTTTTATCATTCAGTTCTTATCAAAATACTACTGATTATCAGGAAAATGAAAATAAAGCAGAAACAAGCGAGGAAAGTGTAATTGAAAATGAACAAACAGCAGTTGAAATGTTTGAGGACAATTCACACGAAGCAGTAGTTGTAGATGAAAATAACACAAAACTAAGTGACGGTTTTTAATTATTGTGTATCGTAAACACTTATTTTCTAGTGTTTTTAGTTTATTAGTTTTTTGCTTACTTTTTATAAATGTACGGCATTTTTTTTCTATTTACATTTAAGGTATTTTCTTATGTAAGTTTAATAAAAGTACACATAAATTTTAAAAGTTATAATAAAAAGACTACTAACAGAAAAAAGTGATAAAGTTTCTGTTGATTATCAAGAGAATGGAAAAGTAGAAGATGTTTTTGATCACAACAATGATGAAGTTATACCTGATGAAGAAATTATTTTCGCTGAAAAATTAATAATTAAAGAAAGTTCTGTTAAAGAAAAAGTTGTCAATAACGTGAAAGAGCCTAACTTAACAAAATACAATTCATTTGATGAAGTAATGATACTTATATAAAATACTCTCATTATACTTGACAATATACATTTTACAAAAATGAAAAAAAAATACACTAAACAAGAAATTATTATGTGCTAGAATTCGCTTTAGTGAATATATTTTATTATTGCTAGGTTCAAGCAACTAAAACACTTCACCGGCGTTTTATATTGTCATAAAATTAATTTTCATTTGCATAGATTACTTAGTGGAGTATAAAAAATATTTTTTTCTTATTTTACCACTCCTAATTGTAATTTATAAACTAATACAGTTAATTGTTAGTCTGAATATCAGTAATATATAATGAAAAACAATTTGCTTTAAAATATTAATATAGTATAGCTAACTATGTACAATGTTCATTGTACATGTAATTTTAGTTAGCATACATTTGTTTACTTAATGTTTAAATTTGTTTAACTTCAAAATTGGAAAAAACTAGTATTAAACAAAAACACTTTATAAAGCCTTGTTAGCACCTGAAAAACAAAATATAAAAACACTGTTTATTTAATATAAGATTTCAAAAACTTGAATTAAGCAAAGCAATATGCAACATTTTTAAGCTAAACACTTTATTTATTAATCTTTTTTTTCATCTAATTAAATCCAAAATTGATTAAAAAAATGGTTCTACGGAAAAAAAAAAGTTTTAATGGATTTAGTTTATAATCTTACAAATTTAATTGTATTTCAGTGTATCAAAATACATTTGCTAAAATATAAATATAACCTAGTTAAATAAGTTTTACAGCTGTAAAATATGAATGTGTTGTACATGAGTAACAAAGTTTGTTTTAACTAAACGTACTATGTGTTATAATAGTGTCTTTAAAAAATTTATTTGCTGTTAAATGTTGTGTTTGTTTTTATCTATTTAGTTTTTTTTTTTTTTTTGAGAGTTTTATTTTGTAATTTTATTTTATACTTAGTCTTATTTTTTCACTTCATGTCCTTTCTGTTTAAGTAGCTCGGGTATCGATGCTCGAGTCCAACATTGCACAATAATGATAATAAAAGAAAATTCGAACTTTTAATAAAACCTTAAAAAACAATTAGTGATCTTTAACTTCTTGAAATTGAACTTTTTTTATAGTATATAATCCGTAATCAGTAATGTGAAGTATTATAAAAAAGATAATATCTAAAAAAATCATTTTATTTTCTTACCATCAAATTATATTTTTTTATATTAATTATTAGAATAAAGTTTATTATTCATTGTCTAGTTCTTTAACTATTTTAGGTTTAACAAATATTTTTAATATAACATAAGAACTTTTTTCCTATACAATAGTAAACACTGCAACAACAGAAATGAAGAGTTTTTTTTCAAATATCAATAAAGAAAATTATTTAAGTATATCAATAAAAAAATCAACCATAAATAAATAAAAGTGATAACGCAAAAGTTCAAGCTAAATTAAAAATTATTTTTTACTTTGTTTAAAAAAGCAATATTTTATTGTAAATTTTACTTTAATTTTTATATACACGTGGTTGAAAATAAAAATTAGTAAGTAATTCCACCAAAATTTTCAGTATCAGCATAAAAAATTTATTACCTAAATTCAGATTCTACATAAACTTAGAGTTCTTCAGATTTTGTTATAAGGAAGCTTAAACACTTTATACGTTAATATCACGGTTTAATAAAATTTTTGTAACTAAACAATATCTGTAGGATGAAAAAGACAATGAAGAAAAACAGGAAATTAAAAAAATGATTATTAAAGAAAATGAGCCAGTAAGTGTTACTTAGTTAAACTAAAAGTAATTAAGTTTCAACAAACAATTAATTCAGTTAAAAGATGAAGATACAAGCAAGGCTGAGCAAATGATTCGTGAGCTCCATTTAAATATAGAGCAGATAAAAAAGGAAAATTCAACTAAAACGCTGCAGCAGAAAAATAAAGAGCTAAAACAGCAAGAATCGTTTAAATTACTGAAAGGTTTATATTTTTTGCAGGAGTAGTATTGTAGAAGTTTGTAGTAATAGTTAATTAGGGATAAAACTGTTCAAACTAATCCATTTCTATTTGTACTTTTATACAAATATAAAAACCTGTTTTAAAATTTTCTTCAATATCGTTGATGTCGTAGTTTAAAGATTAAAAATGCTTTTTAAATTTTACTTAGTTTCAATATTTTAATGTTATTTATTTATACAATAAACTATACAGCTGTTTTAGTACTGTATAGGTCTTTATTAGTACACACTCCAAATACGAAACCTCTACATATTTGTTACAGGTGAAGGAAATTTTGATCTAAGTACTAGGTCTAGTAAAACTTTTAAGTTTGTCCCGAAACAAAAGCGATCGGTGAGTTTTTCTTTTGGTTACTAATTAAACATTTTCGATTAGTATCATTTGTTATTTTAAGAAATAAAATTGTTTTGATATCTGACACTTTGATTTTTAAGCTTTTTTGTAGAAAGTTTTTTCAAAAATATTTTTAATATTTAGATAAAGCACGAAGATTACTCTGTAGCGCCTGTTAGTGGTACACCCCTGCACAGCAATGGCGAAATTAAAAGAAGCGACACAATTTCAGATGGAAACAACTCTCACTCTCTACTTGAAGAAGGTTTTTTAGCATTAATCTTTGTACTGTACTACTTTTCTATTGGTTTTGTAAAGTTCCAATTCATTAAAAGCAGGTATTTATGATTAATTTTTAAATGGCAAAAATAAAAATTTGTTGGACTATTAGTTTTACTAAAACGGGCTGCTAAAAGTAAATTGTTAAAATACCTTTTTTGTTTTAGTATTCTATTAAATTATCTTGTTTGTATAAGTTTGCTAACAATGCACGGTGGAAGTTATTTTTGTCTTCAGTAGTACGTAATTAAAGAAGTAATTTAAGGACTAATGTTATTCTAAAATTAAAACCAAAATATTCATACTTTTAACAACATTAAAGCAGAAAGTTTCAATAGTAACTGTAGTAGTCCAAGCAAAGAGAATATATAACCGTTTTACATTTTTTGATAACAACACAAGTTGAAAAGTATTTATCACAAATTCAGACATTTACTAAGTTTCACTGCTGAATGGAAAATCAAAATGAGATTCTAATTCAAATAGAATAAGTTTGCTTAACTCGCACTTAACGTCAATATTTTTTTCCAGATAAAAAAAATAAAACAACGTCAAGCGTTTTTGAAACTTATCTTATACTCAAATATAAATAATTACATGTTCATATACATGTTTAAAATAAAAAGAAAGTATAGTTTTATTACAACAAGTACGGCTAGATCAAATAATAAAATAGTACATTAAAACTCTACTTTTTTGCAAAATTTATGTTTTATTAAGTTTGTTTCAACTTTTTGTATGTTTATAAAACCACAAGATTTAATGCAAAATATTAATATTGAAAACAAGTTACTTAAAGTGTTACGCGGTCTTAGGATTATTGACCAAATATCCTGCTATGCGTGATACTTTCTTGGCTTTACATGGACGATAAATACCTTTGATTTTATTTTGAACTAGTTTTCCTTAAGTTTTGTAAAATGTTCGAAGCACTGTACAAGTTTTGTAAAAAAAATACTATACCGTTTATTATTTATTTAAAGTGTTTTTGTTTTTTAAATACTGTATTTTTCAAATATTGGAAGATAACTGATCAGTAATTATACAACAAGATATAAAAGGTACACAAATTCAATAAAACTAAACATATTTCGAGCAGTTCTCATCAGTAGAGTACAAAGCTAACAATGATAAGATTTTACAAACTTATACAGTAACCAAGTAATCAAAATAGCAATAGAAGACAAAAACAATTAGTAACAATAAAAATAATTTAAGTTTACTTACATTATAATTAACATACAGTAAAACTGTACATTAATACAATGACACTAACACGCCTTATAAAATACGGCGAAAATAAAGAAACAGTATAATCAAAATCTTTTTGCTTACAAAAACAGGTTTTCTTGATAAAATACAAATAGCGGTTTTGATTTGAATGCAATCCTTGGGTTTGCTGCAAGTAATAAGTATTTCTTATCAATTGTCCTATTTACTTTTCTAACATTTCTAAACTTTTTATAATGAATTGGATTTTCAAAGTAACTACACATTTTTCAGGTCCTAATGTCTTTCTTTTATCCGAATTTTTCAAGTGTAAATAAATTGTTTTGTTAACTAACTCTAATGGGTACCTATTTTTGTTTAATAGCAACTTTATCTAATAATAGGTTTCGATCTGTTTGATTTCACTTAATAGAAACTCTGGGGAACAAACTTAGATTTAAAAACTTCGCCAATTTATGCTGCGCTGAGTTTACCATAGATAAAATAAAACTTAAAAAAATGTTTTCGATATGATTTTTTCGTTAACCTTTACAAATGTTGGGTAACTGACCCATACGGTTTAACTAAATTAAACAGATATTCACTAATTTCAATCTTGAATAATGATTGTATCAGAAACTTAATAATTTCACTTTCAACTTTATTAATATTGTCAAATTCTTTTGCCCAGCCAAAAAGTTAAAATTTTGATTCATCAAAGGATTCCTAAAGAAAATATTCAATTGAGGCCCAATTTAAATATAGTAAAGTCAGCGCAGTATAAATTGACGAAGTTTTTAAACCTGAGTCTTGAACCAGTGTTAAAACACTTTTCAGCATATTGTTTAAAAGATTCCTTTACGTTCGTTGACAAAATAAGGAAGCAAATAATACGGTTATTGCGTCGTTTGGCTTTAAAAGTCTGTTTACTAATGTACCTCATGAAGGGGTCATTGAAGTTTGTATTGATATATTGTATAGGATACGAAAACCTACAATAAACAGAATTAATTAAAAAAAACTATTGCGACTTGCAACTTCTGGCGTTAAGATTAGTTTAAGTTCTTTTATTTATTCCTCACAAGACGGGATAGCCATGGGATTCCCCTTGGGACCAACATTGGCTAACATATTTATGGATTATATCGAGTTAGAAATTATTCCTGCTTTCAAAAATGAATTATTGTACCTCAGGTATGTTAATGATTGTTTTGTGTTTGTCAGAAACGAGAATACTATAGATGATTTTTTCAATATTTTTAATAATTTTCATAACTCTATCAGTTTCACAATGGAAAAAGAAAACAGTAATAAACTTTCTTTTTTAGATGTTTAAGTTAAACGAGAATAAAAGAGATTTTTAACATGGGTTTTAGAAAGAAAACCTTTACAGGTTGTTATTTGAGTTTTCAATCAAACTGTAGTTTAAAGAGAAAAATGAATCTAATCAGAACTCTGTGTCATCGTGCGCATAAAATGTGTTCCCCAGAGTTTCTACTAATAAAAATCAAACAGATCAAGTTACTAATAAACAAAAATAGGTACCCACAAGTGTTAGATAACAAAGCAATTTATTTACACTTTAAAAATTTGGATAAAAGAAAGACATTAGGACCTGAAAATGTGTAGTTACTTTGAAAATCCAATTCATCGATAAAAGTTTAAAAATGTTAGAAAAGTAAATAGGACAATTGATAAGAAAAACTAATTATGCAGCAAACCCAAGGATTGTCTTAACGTCAAAACCACTATTAACACTAGGTGGTAAAGATCTAATATCCAACTTAAATAAAAGCATGGTAGTTTACCAATTGAGCTACTGTTGTAAAGCAAGCTATATCGGATTAACAACAAGACATATAAGGAAAAGGATAAAAGAGTATGTACCATAGAGTGTAGAGAATTTTTGTCTTTTATATAAGAAATATCCAATATTTATTTCAACAGTTTATTACAATCAAAACAATGTTTCACTCCTATACTTGCATATAGGAGATCCTCAGTTGTTGTAAATAGGTCTGAAAAAATTTTTTGAACAAAATAAATGGAAGTGAAGCAAAAATAAAAACTAAAAACTAATGGTTTAAGAGCAAAAATAAATCTTAAATATACTAAACTTAAGTAAAAAATTTTTTTAGTTTATGTTACGCTTTTAAGAACTTTGTTGGTATGATAGACAAAAAAATATAGTGCTATATACCTTAAAATAGTAAAACATGACTCACATTGAAGTTAGTTGCCAGAAAAAACAAATAGGATACTAAACACAACATTTGCAATTGATAATGCTATAAATTGACTGTTTAAACTTAAAGATAAAAATTTTAAAGTTAGGTTTATGACGTAACTATATTGGCGCACAATTTGAATTAATATACTTTAGTTGCAAAGTTAGAAAATTTTTGTTAAATTTCCTTATTGAATAAAGATTGTGTAATCAAAAGTTTTAATTTGGTATCGTGCTTTGGTGTAAATAAAAAAGGAAACAATTTTTACATGGGCGATAAAAACTCTTTACAATTACAAATAATTTAACTTACTAATCAGCGGGTGTTAGTTTAAGTTTTAAAGCAGAGCTTTTGGAAATGTGGACAGTTTGCAAATAGTTCGTACCTCTTATTTAAGTTGACTTTTTTCTTAGCATTGGCTATTTCTATTTTTCTAAAATACAGGTTTTGCAGATGCTATGTATGCTTTTAATTTCCCCAATGTGGTGGAGGATGCTCCATTTTATGTCGTAGGTGATTTTTTTATGTTTCAAATGCCAAATGTATTTTGCTAGTTCGGTCCCGTTATCTTTATAATTTTTGAAACTGTTGTTGTGGTTGTACCATCTGTTTTTAAAAGTGTTTCCGGTCGACCCGATATAATATTTTATTTCCTTCGGAGATGTTATCGTAGCTTTGTAAATTACATTTTTTATTAAACAATTGTTATCCAAGGGGCATGAGTTTTTCGATCGGCAGTTGCAGGATGGGTTATTGGTGGTGACGTTTTGTTCTTCGGTTTTGCTGGTTTTATTTAGAGTTTTCTTGTTATGTTTTTGTATTATTACCTTAATATTGCTCATACAGCTGTAAGATAGTTTACAGTTATTTCTGTTTAATATTTTATTTAATGTTTCGTTTTGCTTGCAGTGTTTATTAGTTATCTCGAAAAATGCTTTGCCGATGTTAGTTTTTACGGATTGGCAGAACGGGGGGTTAAAGTAAATGATTTTCCTTGATCGGTTTGTTTTCTTTTTAGTTTGGGTCTTTACATTTTCTGTATATTTTAGCTTATGTTTAAAGTTGGCATTGTTTAAAGCATTTTGGTATGTTGCTACGTGGTTGTTAAATATTTGTTCATTTTTGAAAAGTTTATTAATTCTCCTCTCAATCATCGCTGGGAGGTTTCTTTTTATAACTTTAGGGTGATTTGATTTGTTATTTATATATCTTACTTCTGAATTTTCTTTGCGGTATGGTTTATAAATATTGTTGGTCAGGTTTAAAGTTATATCTAAGAAATTACATACGGTTGTGCCAACGTCGATAGTTATTTTGAAGCCAATATCATTAAATAATTTAATTGTTTTCTTTTTAATAAATAAATAATATAAGAAATATGATATACTGGTCAAAGTTTCAAATGCATCTAAACGTTCATCCACTGCAGAAAATTTTGTTAATAATTCAACATGTGCAAACAGTTAAAATCTAAATAGACTAAATAGATTTTAATTCATTAAAACTTGTAGCAACGTTTTCGATTTGATTAAACTAGAAGCTATTTTTTTTATTAAGAAAACCGGTTTTATGTCAGCAAAAAGAATTTGAATATACTGTTTCTTTATTTTCGTAGTATTTTATAAGACGTGTTAGTGTCATTATATTAATGTATAGATTTACTGTAGGTTAATTATAATGTAAGTAAACTTAAATTATTTTAATTTTTACTAATTGTTTTTGTCTTATTACTCTTTTGATAACTTGGTTACTGTATAAGTTTGTAAGTCTTATCTCTTGTTAGCTTTGTACTCTACTGATGAGAACTGCTCGAAATATGTTTAGTTTTATTAAGATTTTGTCTTCTATATCTTATTGTATAAGTTTGTTTACGTTATATTTTCAATAATTTTTTTGTATAGATTCATAAGTTTTAAAAATAAAAAAACTAAGCATTTTAAATTGCATTGTCCCTAAAAGTTTGACGACGTACATTTAAATAATTATTAGATGTTTTTTTAACAGATAAAAACTAGTATATAGTAGAGTTGATATTTATAATTATAACTATTTATACAAACGTCTTTTTTTAACTAGACATTCAACTTAATCACTTGCGTAACTGCTAATTTGAACACTACAGACTATAAACCACCCATTAAAACTTTAAGTGCAAAATACTAGAACACCTAAAAAAATTTCAATGTTGTTGTCGTAATACCTTAGTTAATACCTTTAATGATATAAGTTTAAGCTAATGATATTTAGGAGGTTGACTAACTAGACAAAATTTAAAATTTTCAAACTTTGTAAATGAGAAGAATGCAACACTAGTCTGCTCAGTTTGTTGCAAGCATACTAAAGTAAGTTCGCTGTTTTATTAATTCATCAGGTTTAGTTAAATTTAATGATCAAATTATAAAGTGATAAATATAGCTCAACAAATTTTTTTCAATTTTCGAAACTAAAATTAACGTACCACTAAAGCCAGAATGCTGCTCAAAAAGCAAACAAGAAAAAATGGCAATTGTGGAAGCTAATAGAGTAAATTTTGTAGCTTGATAAATGAGCTGTCTAAAATTTTCTGCATTACATCAATTTATTTTTAAGCCACAACAACATGTATTTAAAACATTTGTATGCACCTGTTTTATATAATATTTGCCATATCGTGGTCAAGTATAAAAGTTTTTTCAATGCAGAGGCATTATAAAATAAATTTTATTAAATCTAGGGGTTCTAAAAATTGTAAATATGTTTGTACTTATTTTGTCAATACTAGATGCACGATGGTATAAGTTAAAGAAATAACCGTATACACAAGCATTAGACTTACAAAAACTCAAACTCTGATCACTATGCTTTATACCAGTAATCAGCAGTTTATGGTAAAAGTCAAGATTTAAATAAAAATGTTCTTTGCGGGTTACATTAAAAAAAAATTTCTAAGAGAATTTCGTGGGCCACAGCATTTTTGAAAAATCATACTTTAAAATTATAAAAAATATATGAAACAGCTACCAATTATATTTAATCAAAATAATAAACGCAGCGCGTTTATTGACAAGAAAAATATATAATTGTGATTCTGAAATTTTAATATGAAAAGCTTAAACTTGCTTTTATTAATAAGTTTTATTTAGCCAAAAAGTACGTCGCCCGTTGGCTAAAGTTTGCCGATCCTTACTTTAGACTTTATGATTTAAATCAGATGATTATTTTTTATACCTGATAAGATGGTAAAACAGCGAAACATTTCTAGTTTGCAGTAAGCAAGTGAGATTGAAAATATTGTGTTTCTAATTATCTACTAATTTTAACATTTAAATTATATTTGTTTTAGCTTTACTGTGCAACGGGTTATTATGTAATTTGTTAATTTTTAAGCATTTTTTTTATTAGTTAGTGCCTTAATATTAAATTTGTTTTTATTTTACAAATATGTTTTGCAGTTGGTAACAAGTTAAACCCTCCACAAAAATCCAGTCTACCAAGTTATTATAAAAAGCTGTTAGGAGTCAACGCTTTTAAGCAAGCAAACTAATTTTTAATCGAATCCAGAATACTTTTTACAATTTATTTATTGTTCTTAATTTAATTAATTTTTTAATGTTTTAAATTATAGCAGCATTCTATTACTTTAAATGATTTTATCGAACCTTTTAAATAGTTTTAGTGTAGATTACTTTTGTTTAACAAAACTTCTAGTTTAATGAAAAACTTTAAATGTTTTAAAAAAATCTTTGTAATGATAATTAGTACCTTTATTTTAGTTTATTCAGTTTTATCACGTTAACTTTTATATTTTACCGTTTAATGCCATGTTGTACTTATTATGAGTTTTTCTTAAACAATTGTTTTAACTGTTAATTATTTTATAGATTTATTTTCGTAAGTAATCTTACATATTTAAATCAGACAAGCGATTTAATGTATCTATATTTATAGTAATTTCAAATGATACAGTTTTCCCTTTTATTATTTATTGTGGTTACATAATGATGATAATTAATATTATTTTTTAATTAGTTTTACAATTTGTTGTTACATCATAAATTATTTTATGCAATAATCAGGTATTTAAGTCTTCAATGATTTTTTGTTTGTCTTTTCATTTGACTTAAGTTATTTAATATTATATATCTAAGAAAAACTGTTAAGTAGTTGTTAGAATTATTTCAAGTTTATCATTTTTTAAGAGCTTGAATTTTTAATTTTTTAAACAAATTTTAAAAGTTACAAAAAAAATTTCTAGTTGAACAACATTTAATATAAATTTTCTGATCAATAATGAATTATATTTTTGACATATGTGTTATGAATATTTGATAAAAACTTTTTTAGAGGATTAAAAGGTTTATTGAATACAGCATACAAAATAGTGTATGATATCTAAAACTTAAAAGCTAAAATGATAGCTTACCTTTTACAACTTAATGAAAATAATTAGACATTTTGTTTTTAAACAGTATTTGAAAGTTATTTATTTTTCTCAAATTTTCGATTCTTCAATTTTTTTACCATAAAATTCGAATGACAAAGTTAGTATTTTTAACTTCAGATATTTGAACAAAATAGGTACTTTTGTTTTGTTTTTTGATAAAATACTAATTAGAAAATTAAAGCTAGTTTTTAAAAGCTAACACTTGATTCTAATAATAAATGAACAAAGTAAACTTGTTTTGTTCAAAATTTCAAGTGTAATTAAGTTTTCCTACAAGCCCTCTTATAAGTACTTTTAAAAATTAACTTTTGACTTGAAAATTTGATTTTTTTCGTAGAAATTTATCGATTTGGTACTTAAATTTAAAAAATTATAATCTAACTTTTAAATGATATGTTATAAACCAAAAAGTGTACATTATATGCCTAAAGCTAGATCTTGTAGTTAACAAAAGAATTATATATACATTTAATTTGATTATCTACAAATTAAAGATTGTAAATTTTTGCATGTAAGTATTTTAAACTTAATAAATAAAGAAATTTCATTTACTATTTAATAAGTCAAATATGCGATAATATCTTCTAAGGAAAAACATACAGTAAGTAAACAACCAAAATTTGTATCAAATACTATTACAGCTGTAAACATGAACTTTATTTTTAAGCGAGTTTGATTATTTTACATTTATATAATTCATACTTATATATTTATAGCACTTGGTAGAAAGTTACTTGGAATAGTTACTTAAGTAAACTTTTAAAAAGTTTAGTAGAAGTTAAAAATTTTTTTTAATATACAAAACTATTGTTGAAACATAAATCTGTTCAAGAATTGTTTTTAAAAGAAAAGAGTTAGACTCAATCGACATAGCTATATCAATTTAAAAGCCTCTTATAAGTACTTGAATAGAAAAATTAAACACTTTTGTATTATTTTATTACGGAAGTTATGTTTCCTTTTATGTAACTACAATGTTTTTCTACAAGTTATAATAATAATCGCATACACTTGTTTTTAATTGTACTTTTGTATTTTCAAACTGGTCTTTTGACACACAATTAATTATCTACCGGTTCCAGTACCCGAACAATGCCTTTTAAGATCCAAATCCGGCCAGATCAGAATTTGGTAAAGTATCCAGATTTTAGTTTGAAAATTATCGAAAAGAAAATATTGTGAATCCGGTAAATCACTATAAAATACTAAGTTAAAACAACTTGTTTTGGATATTACTGAATAAAACTTTAGTGTTATAATTGACAACTGTGTCTTACTTATGGTGTGAAAGTTTCACATTAATAATGAAGTTTTGATAAAAAACAACAACTAATTTCAAAATGTTTAATTAGCTTATTGATAGGAGATAAACTTGCTATGTTTTAATCTCTCTAAACTTTAAAACTCAGGGAGTATCTTTAATGACAACAAAATTAAATTTGTAGAGATTATAAGCTTTAAATCTTTTCCAAGTTAACTAATACTTTTAAACGTTTATGTTAGCTAAACTGCTAAGAACTGTAAATTTAGCAGACATGCGTTATCAATTCTAACGGTGTTTTGATTAAGGTTTTAGTTGAATTGGCTAGTTTTGAGAAATTTTATTGAAAATTTTTGAGAATTTATTGCGAGTATTGGTTTTAGAGTTCAACCAGGAAAAACAGAATAATTAAGTAAAATTAGATAATAAGACTGTGGTTTATTAATTTTCAAATAAATAAACTTTTTTATAGAATAATGGTTGGCTACATACGGTCTGCAGGTAAAACCTGGATTGCCACTATATTACTTTTAATGACAATTTTTATCATAAATTTTATTAATACAAGGTGTTGTCCTTAAAAATATAGTGGCAAGCCAGGTTTTACCTGCAGGCCGTATGTAGCCAATAATTATTCTATAAAAGGTTTATTTAATTGAAAACTAATAAACCACAGTCTTATTATCTAACTTTACTTAATTAATTACCCAAGTCTATGCTTAAAATATATACTTTAAAACTGTCCAGGACACACTCATCGTTGATCTGTTATTTTTTTTTACCGGCCATAAATAAATGAATTATCGAATGGTTATTATATTAAGAAAATATACTGAACATTTAGTGTTTAAAACGCTTTCAGGAGTATAAATTTCATTATCAATAAGCTTTAACAAACTAAACTTTCAAAGCTAAAACATGTTTTAGCAAGTACATTAAATATAAAGAAAAAAATAAAAGCTATCCTAATGAAAAAATATTTGTTGTAAACTATTGGTCTTATAGTGATACTATCATCGATAAAATAGCTGTTTTGTTTATGTTTGCTTGTAACAAACTAACCACTTTACTTTCTAAATAATCCAAGTCCGTATGGTTTTTTGTTGAATCTGTAAATATGACTAAGTATGCGTTTTAAAAGTTTTTACTCGATGTTGGACGTTTGTTGGCATAGTGTAATCGATCAAATCAGATAAATCAAGTTTTCAAATTGGTTCTAGAATTAATTGAGTTGACATTTATTAGCTTAAAGAAATCTCTCCTCTGTAAAATTTATAATTTTTAGTTTCTTTTCACTAGCTCTTATATGAGTAATCTAGTACAGTAATCTTCTCCTATGTCTTTTCAGGTACGCACTTCCCGTTGAGTACAAACTTTTTGTTAAAAAGTGTTGTGTTCAACATAAAATTAGTTTTTTTCTTCAAAAAACGCTATAAGTTAATAACAAATAAAAAAACACACAAAAACTACGATAAACAAGCAGAAGATTTCTAAAAAATTTATAATAGTTAAGAACAATGATGTAATTATCTAGAAAGATAATAATAAATACATAAATATAAATCTTTTAATATTCTTTATTAAATCCTTGATATTTTAGAAAATAACCAAGCGTGATTTTGGAATTAGCTTAATTTTTGATCGAAATTTAAATATAAAGATATTCTTAAATAAACCCTTAGACCAAAATAAAAAGCAGTGAAATCTACGTTATAGAAGGCTCTTTAAAAACTATAACAATGGTAATAATAAGTTTATTGAACACGAAAATTGAAAAAAATCTGATCTTAGGAATTTGTGTACAAAAACATAACACATGCTTAAACTAAATATAACAAGTTAGAAATATAAATTTCAAACGTAAAACTCAACAACAAAGAAAAAAAAACTCACAATAAAAATTTGAAAATAAAGTTAGAAAACAGCAAAAAAACTGAACGGTAAAGTTAATAAAGTTATAAATTTATATGGGTAAAACAGTACTCTTTAAAAACTTGTCGAAAATAGCAACTAATTTATGTTAACTCAACAAAAAAAGCTAAAACATGAACTAAAACAGTTGAAAATCATGTACTTAAGAGAATAAAACTTAAAAACTGTAAGATAAAGTTTTAACGATTTTTTTTTCCAAACTGTAAAGTGGAAATAAATACCTAAAAATGAAGACATTTTTCTGGCAAAAAAAAACGTTTATAAAATCTATAGCTGTTCAAAAATATAGGTTTAATCGTTTGCTAACAAAAGATCCTAGTGAAGAACTTCACTGGAATATAAATAAAAACAAATTGTACAGTAATCTTCCTTTATTGTACGAACATATGTTTCTGTGTGTTAACGGATCAACACACTTCAACTGGGTTCTGTAAAAAAGATAATTACTGTAATGAAAGAATAGAGGCATAGAGTAAAGTAGGTGTATACATGTTTTCATTAGAATAAAATTTTTTCTACAGATAATATTTAATAATAGGTAAAATACTTATATTTAATTATAGATTCCAAACATAAAAACTAAATTAACAAACTTTGCAATACTAATTAAATAGTTGAAATAACCTCATTTATATCGTGACGTAATTATTAGATGTAATGAATGTATTTTGTTCATTTTTTAACAACAGTAAAATTCGAATCAGTTTTTATTTCCATTAACGTGAGTTGTTTGTTTATATTATTATTTGTTGTTTTGTTGTGTATTTTAGTTTACTTTACTTATTTTAGACTTAATAATCACAAATGGTATATAGTTTTATAATAGTCGGATTTAATACTAAGTATTTTACCCATTATTAACTAATATTATCTGTAGAAAATATTTTATTTCAATGAAAACATGTATACACCTACTTTACTCTATGATTCTATTCTTTCATTACAGTAATTATTTTTTTACAGAACCCAGTTGAAGTGTGTTGATCCGTTAACACACAGAAACATATGTTCGTACAATAAAGAAGACTACTGTACAACTTGTTTTTAAAATCTATAATAGTTTTTTTATAAGTAATAACAACATATAATAAACTAAAAAAAATTTTCACTTCAGTTTTTATCAGTAATTAAGTTTAATAATTATCAGTTAATAAGTTGTTAAATTTAAACAACTCAAATAAAGTTACATTTAATTGGTAATCAGAACCTATCTACAGATGAAACCCTAACCATGTTAACTTGTTTTAACTTCTTAGAAAAAGATAGAAATTTCATTGTTTAAAACTAAACTTAAAATAAATTAAAATTTTTATTTTATCTAAACTGTTAAGAGATTATAATCATAAACTAATATCTAAATAAAAAAAAATTGTAAACAAGCTGGTATAAGTTAAAACACTTATCAAAAATCTGTCTTATGATAAATTTAGCAAGGTTATCTGACATAAAAATAAAATGTGTATTAATTTTTTTTTTAAAGTGCGATTATCATCTTAAATAATTTTTTTTAAATATATTTTATCAATAGTTTTAGCAAACAGTTTAATTTTCCAAGTTTTTATTAATTTCACATGTAAAAAAGGAAGTAATAAGCAAAAGTATATATCAAATTTTACTTAATATAAAATTTGTTTTAACTCTGAAAATTATATAATGAAAACATAACAGTAAAATAAACACTTAGCAAAACAAACAAGCCTTCTTATTATAAAACTAATAGTTTTTACAACTTAAATTCAGCCTCAACACGACATTCCGTACCTTATATAATTATGAAAAATAAACTTAATATTAAGTACAAAGATTTCTCATTTAAAATTACCTAGTTTTATAAAGAACATACCACAAACTGACTTAAAAAAATTACTGAAAACTTACTATTTTAATGTACTATTTTATTACTTATTTTATTTTATTATTTATTTAATGACTATTTTAATGTCTTCTGACTAGTTTAGATTATTATCAGTTATTACTCTCGAATACTTATAACTTTATACTTACTGCTTTCCCGTACATAAAGACTAAATTATTTTACTTTATAATACAAATTAAGTAGCTGACACTAATGTTTATATATATTGTGACGTAATTATAAGATACATTTTGTTTAATCATTAGCAACGGTAAATAAATTTGAATTAGTTATTTTTTCCATTCATGTAAATTGTTTATAATATGATTTGTATTTTTGTTGCGTATTTTAGTTTACTTTACTTAATTTAGACTAAATAATTACAAATGTTATATAGTTTTATAACAGTAGGATTAAATCTTAAGTATTTTACCTATTATTAACTATTAACCTCTAAAAATCGGTAGTAAATATTTTATTTTAATGAACACATGTATACACCTACTTTAGCTAATATTCGTTCATTACAGTATTTATTTTTTACAGAACACAGTTGAAGTGTGTTAATCCGTTAACACACAGAAACATATGTTTGTACAATAAAGAAAGATTACTGTATAATTTGTTTTTATTTTACATTCCAGTAAACTTGTTTCACTAGGATCTTTTGTTAACAAACTCTTAAGTTTATATTTATAATAGTTATAAGTTTTTATCTGTCTAACAATATTTTATCACTTTCAGTTTTAAAAATTGCATTTTTACTGGATAAAAATGAAATTTTCTAACTTTACATGTGCTTATTTTCTACAAGATGATTTAAGACTTCTAGAGCTTCTAAGTAAGGTTTTCATGCCTTGTAAAATGTAAATATGTATCTTTTTTATTCCAATAAAATCTGTATTCTGTATCATCTGTGATATCTAGAATTCTTAAGCTAGTATTGTTTTGTAAACTTAATAATAATGTGTATTAGAAAAAAATAGAGGTCATAAAACTGATACGGTATACTAACAATTCTCATCCGCGCACAACTCCAGCCAAGTTTTTTTTTTAATTTTTTTTGTTTACTATCTGTTTCTTTAGTCTTTATTAATTATTTATTGTTTATTTTTTACTACTACTGTTATTATAACCCTTTCCCTTGGTCAGTAAGCGTATTTCGGATTTGATCGGGTGGGAGTTGTGCGATTAGGAAATGATCGCGGGTTGGAACTGAATGATTCCCACTATCACATGCTCAATTTGGTAGACGA
Source organism: Thalia democratica (assembly GCF_965202585.1). Lineage (NCBI taxonomy): Eukaryota > Metazoa > Chordata > Thaliacea > Salpida > Salpidae > Thalia > Thalia democratica. The sequence continues at coordinate 55,466,089 of NC_139165.1, read as the reverse complement.
GTGAAAACTGACATGTTATAGTTTTAAAACTATATCAACTCCTTCCAAACAGTGGCGCTAAGGAGAATATAATGTTATGGTAACAAAAAGCGTTCAAATTTAAAATTTGCTTTTTCTGAAGACACTTAACATTTATTTAGTTATTTTATAATTTGTTTATTATATACTATGCAAATAGTTGACAATGATAGATAATACAAGCAGAAAAAACTCGAATCAGCAAGGTGGTGATACATGCGAAGGTTTTTTTTTATTTTGTTATGCTTTATTGCTGTAGATCTTATTACTATCATTATTACCTTTAGAAAACGTTTATCGTTGCAGAGGGGAGAGATTGAGTTCAATAGCGTTGTAGGTCTTTTACTACTAAATATAAATAAATAAATCATTGAAGCAAAATAATCTTTATTTAAAATATATGAAAATGAAAAAAAAATAATAAAATTCAAATTATAAGGTTCATATACCTACGAGTATGAATATAGACTGAATCAAACACAAAATTCAATTGATCGCAATGATGTAGATGTCATTGGAAATATTGTTAGTCTTTTTTAAATTATATTTTTTATACTAGCAATATGTTGACTTCATTTTAAGCTAACATTTACTTAGATTGTTTCCTTTTTGACTTTTTCTCTATTTAATTAAAATATTGAATGAAATAAAATTAGATAGTATTAACTGATTAAGTTTGTCATCCAAATTATAATTAACAACTTAATAAATTTTATGTTCTAAATAATGTTTATAGATCAAAATACCACCACATATATACTGTATTTGGGGTTGCATACACTAATCAGACTAAGTCAAAGTTTAAGAAAAACTCAAGCCACTGCAGGCTAGAATTGAATTTTTTTCTGGTTATTCAAAAAACTCAGAGTAGTTTGGATATTTTATCTATATTTCAGGGTATTTTTTTAAAGTAGTTATTTTTTCAAACAAACATAATTTTTTAAATCTAGGTCTCAATTATCTTAGTCAATATTATGGTTTTCTAAGAATTCAAGCTTGATTAACAGTAGATACTTATAGATTTTGACTTTATTACAATTTTCTTATAAACTAGGTATGATTCAGGCTAGTTTTTGGTCAGTCAGGCTAAGTTTTTTGTTTTAGATAGTGGCAGCCCTGTGTATTTAATGTATTTTAAAAGTTACAAGCTAGTTAAGGGCATAGGAGGAGGGGGTCCACCTTGAATTTTACAAGTTGATCTTATTTTATAGAGTTTTATCTGAGCTGTCAGATATTTTTAATCGCTTGAAAAATTCAAAGTAAATTTTGAGATATGAGCGACCAAGTAGGTAACCTCAATAGGTTCCAAAAGGGAGGCACAAACCAAAAACGCAAAAACTGACCATTTCACAAAAAAATTATCTACTCCTTCATTTTGTAAGCAATCTTTTTTAAATTTTTAGAGAAAGTGTATTATTAAATTTAAAATAGATTGGATGCAGCATTTTTTTTAGTTTTTAAAATTAATTTTTAATAGAAAAAAAAACCACCAATTTTTTTTTTGTTTTTTAATCTAAAATTTTTATATTTTATATATTTTTAAAATTCAAAAATTCAAATTCTTTTAAACTATAAAAAGAATGTTTACTGGAAGTTTAAGGTCTTTAGCTAAAAAAATTAAGGAGAAGATAGATTTTTAGTAATTTTTACAGAAAATTTGAAAAATTGACCCCAAAAATTTGTGGTCCATACTTTGTATCCAAAACTTTTTATCAAAATTACAATATCCTAAAAGTTAAATAATATTTTTTAATTCTATAAAAACTGGCTTGTGGTTTGTACTTTAACCTTTCATTTAAGATCCAATGTTAATTTTAGTAAAAAAAAAATGTTGGACACCCCCCTCTATGCTTTTAAAAATCTGTTTTATGAATAAGTTTTTATTTACTTGATTGTTTTCCACTCTTTAGTGAAAAAGTAATACAAATTTTCAACTTATCTTGATACAAGAAAAAGCTAAGTTTTTACAGCATTTGGTATATTTTTTTATTTATTAAACATGTTAGTGATTGATTAAAAAAATCTATATATAATATCTTTTTTTAGTAAATACATTTTAAGTAATTAAAAAGATTTTTAGCCTAGATGCTTTCAAGCAAGAATAACCTTGCCGATGTTCAATAGACAAAAACATTGGAAAACAAGTCATGACAGTGAATGTTCAGAATTTTGTCACGACAGAAACTCAGTTCTCTTAGTTTTTTATTTAGATAAGCAGGTATTTACGTTTTTGAAACTAATATTTGTATTAGTTATAACCTAAAGTTTGTTCATGTATTTATAGACGGAAGAACTTGTAGTTAGCAAAACAATACCAAAACATGACAATACAGATACAATCAACTATTTTATCAAGTATTTACTTTTGTTATTATTGTCTTTGATTAAGTTTGTTTACAAGCTTTTATTAGTTTTATAAGTTTGTAAAAAAAATGTGCAGACTTATAATCATAATTTTCTATACAAAAAGTATTATTAAGAGGCTTTTGTTACAAAATAGTTTTGTTTAGTTATTACTGCTATTTTTTATATAACTGAGTTTTAAAAAGTTTCAGCTACAACAGTTTACACCTCTTCATCATAGTTTAATTATATAATGCGTGTCTGAATATTACTGTTTATTTTACTATGTCTGTAACAATAAATAAAGTGAAATAATGTTACCAACATTTTGAGTAGGCTGTTAAAAGTTAGGCTATCTCACATTTAAAAAGCAGTTTTCTCTTTTTAGGAAGTTAGAAAATGAAATTAAGTCTTTCTTTTTCTTATGATTGTCAGAAGCTGCATAAAAAAGACAGATAGAGTGACCTAGTTAATAAATTTATTAATAAACTTGTAGACAAGTAATATCAATTATTTATTTTCTAACAAATAGTTTCCAAGGACAAAAAGAGTTGTAAAATTTAAATTATGAAAATATTTTATCAGCTTAATGTCAAGTCAAAAATAATGTATTAAATTTGTAGTTATACAGCAACATGTTATAATTTTGTAATTGAAAAGCATATATTAGATTCACTCAAAATGGAAAGTAAATAAATTCTAAAACTATAAAAACTTGTTTCAGAACTAACCCAGACCTTTTAGTTGTTACAATATTCAATATGAATTGAAATTAAGTGGTATCCCATAGTTAAAAATTCTAGGTAAAAGTTAATTAATAAATAAATTTATAAACTCTTGTTGTAAAGTCCAAGGCTAAATAGATGCTGAAAAATACAGTAAAAACAGGTGGATTAGTAGTATAGTAAAAATTAAAAAGAAAGTTTAATCAGTCAATGCAAGTTAAGTAGAATCACTTTTACTTATTTTTGATGTTTATTGTATAACTTCATTTTCAATTTAGCTTGTCATATAAGCTTTAACTGCAGAAGTTTATAAGTCATACTTAGTAAGGTATTTAAAAATTTATCTTAGTTAGTGCATCTGAATTTTTCAGTTCATACATTTTTGGTAATATAATGCAAATGTGTTATTAAATAGTGTTTTTATGTTTCTTTATAAGAGTGTTTAATGTTTTTTTTTTATACTTGCTTAAAAATGTAGAATATCTTTAAATTAGTTTACAAAAAAAACTGTCGTTTTCATAGTCCGAAAAAGAAAGTTTTTAATTCAAAGTCTTTGGTATTAATTTTTTAAATAAGATTGAAATCTAAAAAAATAGAATTAATATACAATATTATTTTTTATATTTATAATTTTTATAGAAAGCCTAACTTAGACAAAATTGAAGAAGAAGAATTTTTAAGTCAATTTCAATGGGGAACATTGCGTAAAAAGTATTTTGACAGTTTACTAAGAGTTATGGGTGGCTTGTTTGGACCATTAGTGTTTAGTAACAAAAGTTGGCCGGATAGCATTAGAAATGATTTCAGTGCTGGGTTACACAGGTATCTTTTGTTTTGTTTTACTATTTCATTTATAACGTATCATTTTTGTAGGTTGTTGTAGTTTTGTCTAAATTTAGTTTTGATTTGTAATGTTTTTTGCTTTTGCATATATTTGCATATATACTTTGCTGTAAATTTTGTAGTTGCCTCTTTTTTTTACAAGCAAAAATAAAAAGTATTTAATTTATATAAATTTAAAATAAGTATTTAAGTAATTTAGACTAACTTTTATGCAGATTTTTAGCCACTATTACTGATATGAAGTATAAGATGCAATCAAAAACAGTGCTATACATTCCAAGCGAAGGAACAAATCTTTCAGTTGAAGAAGTTGTTAACAATAAACCTCTAGTTCAGCGTCTTGAATGTTTGTTTAAAGTTAAAAAAACTTAAGAGCTTAAATTAATGTTTGTTACTATACTAGTTCAAAACATATTTTTGTAACTGTATAGTTGTAAACATGTTGTAAAATAAAAGTTTTCTTATTTTAGCAAACACTAAAGTTTAGTTTATTTATTATGAAGCTGCAATGATTTTCTGGACTCGTCAAATTAAAGAAGTTCTAAATGCACAAGATGCTTTAGAAACTTCAGAAAGTTCAGGACCATTGGAAGAGATTGAGTTTTGGAACAATCGATGTCAAGATTTATCCGGTATGTTTACTTTTAAAACCAAAATTATGTTTATCTTTTTAATTTAATCTGCATATGTTTATATGCTTTAACTGAAAAGTTTTAAACAATTAAATTTGTTGCTTCTTATTTTTGTTTGTTTTATATTATTTAAAAATTAACCACATATTAAACAGGTATTAGCCATCAGCTTAACAAGGACGGAGTAAAAAGACTTCAAAGCATACTTGAGCTTGCAAAGTCGTCTTATGTTTCACCTTTCAAAAGACTAGCAAATCTTATTTTGGCAGGCTCTGATCAAGCTCAGAGTAATTTGAAGTTTCTGTCGCTTCTTAAAGAACCTTGTACTGCTCTTTTCAATGCAAGCCCGTTAGACGTTCCAAAGTTACTTCCAAAGATAACACAAATAATTCGCATCATTTGGATAAATTCCAAGTATTACAACTCCCAGTCAGTTTCTTTCTATTAATTTAAATATTAGTATGATTTTTTTGTGTTTATAAGATTGTTAAAGATATTTCAAAAGTGCATGTGTTTAAACAACTATTGCAAAATAAAAACAATAACGCAGCCAATTTTTTGAAGTTTTATTTAGGTTTATTTTATTACTCGTTTTGTAGAATTTATATTCCAAGTATATTTCAACTTTAAAGTCTTTTGTTTGATGCTTAAAATATTTTATACAGAGAACGACTGACACAGCTCTTTAGAAAGTTGAGTAATGAAGTAATTAGAATTTGCATAAAAGATATTGATCTTGAGCGCATATTCGACGGGTATGTGAATAGTAGTGTGGTAGTGTTACAAAACTGCATAAATTGCTGCACTTCCTGGAAGGAAACATACCAACACAACGTGCAAATTCACGATCAGTTTGTCTTAAAATTATGAATTTTTTAAGAAAATCAATCGCCTGTTTTTACTTGATTTTAACTCACGTTAATTCTCACAAAATCAACCTTGTTGTTACATTGCCTCGAAACTTTTCGAGTTATTTAACTATTGTTGTCTTACAATCTCAATAAATTTATTTTTAAATATTTTAAGTTTTTCAAAACTAATAAATAGCTAAAAACTTTCTTACTTGCCTTAAACAAGCAATGCGTGTAAATTAGGCGTTTTAAACTTAACCATAAAACAGTTTATCACTTTAAATAAACTTAAACAGTTGCTCCGATAAAGTATGGCTGCTTGACAAAACTTCAATATTTGCGCAAGTTGATGCATTTATTCAAAGATGCAAAGACCTAATTGAAGTATGCGAGTGTCAAAGACTGTTTGCAAGAAGGTGCGTAATGATAATATTAAATTTAAAAAGTTTTATTATATAGCTTTTAGTATTAACCTTTTTGTATTAAGTAATAAATAGTGTATAGTAAATTTTTAACATACTGTCAAATTAAAGGTTGGATGGTGAAAAAAGCTCAGTTCCATTATTTTCTGGTCAACGAGGTCCAAGTATACTGAGAAGTTTGCTTGAAATTGAAGGAACCTTTGATAAACATTTACAAACTTTGCGCCTTATTAAGAAAGGAATACTAGATGTTAAAAACCCTCAGTGGCACGATGAATACAACAAGTTTAATTATGTTTTAGCTTGAAAAAATAACAAAATTTAAAATAAGTTGGGTACTTGGTTACACAGTGAACTCTTAATGTAAATTTTGGCTAAGAATAAGTATTCCGTCTATTTATAATAACAATATTTATAAAGTAATTGTTACAAAATTAAACTTTCCAAAAGTTTGTTGAACTTTAAGCTGTAATATTTTAACTGATACTTTTTAATCTTAAAAATGTTTCACTAATCTTAAAAATGTTTCACTAATCTTAAAAATAAAGACTATTACATATTTAAATAGTAGTGTCAATAAATAAATAAATTTAAAAAAAAAAAAAATTAAAACCAAGGTTCATGTGATTAAAGTTAGCGTGTTTAGAATTCAACGCATACATTGATAATTTAGATTAAAAAAATATTTCATACAAAAGTTTCCAATGTTAAATCTTGACTTGTTTTGATTTGTTCTATGAAATGATTTTGATATAGCTTTGTTACATGTTTTAATAGCTGTTTTTTTTTAAATATATATGGAGGCTTATTTAGTCGATTAGTTGTTTAGTTTAATCTGTTTTTAGAACATATTTGTATACTTTGTAATAAAACAGTGTATTTTGTTTAAAACTTTCGAATGTATATAACAAATATTGTAATTTTTTCGCTTAAATAGATAAGCTATTGTAAAAATAGGTAAAATTAATAAAAAAAGCATTAGAATTAAATTGAAGTACTTTTTTAGTATTCTTCATTGATTACTTTACATGTAGTATTAGCCAATATAAATATGTGGTTTTATTTATCGTAATTTTTGATGTCATGTACAAATACATTACTAAACTTCAATAAACTAAAACTTTGTTTTTACTCAACAATCAGATTTCGTGCTGGTGTGAAAGATTTGGAAGTGATGGTGCAGAATTTGATAACAGTTGCATTTGAAACTGTCACTACAGTCGAAGAGGGTGTTGGATTATTGGAAGTTTTTTCTTCATTTTCCGCTCGAGAGTCCATCAAGCGTGCTATTGACAGGAAAACTGCGGAAGTCAGTTATAATTTTACTTTTATAAGTACAAAACATGTTTATAAAAATATTGCCCTCTTTGAAAAACCTGATACACATGGTAACATATACAAGTAGCAAAATTTGCATATATATTTAAAGTATAGTCTAGAAATATGAATTATCTTGTATCATCAATATAAGCTAGTCGTATCTAAATAGTCTCAACTAATTATGTGTGTTTTGAAAAAGGTGTATCAAATGTTCAATGACGAGTTAGGGCGGGTTAAGAAAGAGTTGAGTAGCAAGCAAGTGCATGTTCTTCCACACCAACCCAAATACGCTGGTGCTGCTACATGGGCTCGTGGGCTGAAACGCAGAATTGATCGTCAGATGCAGGTTTTATTAGTCAATGATTTTTGGTGTTGGTAAACTACAAACAATGAAATTTAGATTTTGGTTTATAAAACGATTGCTGATGTACTACAAAAATAACGACTATTTATGAAAATTAATAACTTTATTACCTTTTTAACACATTTTTTTTAAACCAAAATTTAAAAACTTCTAAAATTTAAAAGTAAATATCATAGATGGGACATAGGAAGAATTTTACAACTTAATTTGTTTAACTATAAAAATTTTCAATCAACATATTAATTGCTCGTAATCGTTTAAAACTCATAAATTGTAACTATTTCTAAAACGTTATCTATTTGTAAATATTCCTTTCAATGCTTCAACAGATTCTCGATGAGGCCACTTTCCTGCCAGAAATAGGCCAGGGCACTGAATCGCGGGCCAGCTACCATTTGTTGAGTACGGCGCTGGACGACTTTGTCAGAAAGATGTTCAACGAATGGATCGCCCACAACTCAGACGAAGGGGTGGAAGAAAAGCTGGACATTCCGCTGATGCAGAAGGGCGTGGTGGTGCAAGGCATGCTCAACATGAACTTTGATCGCACGTTGCTGAAACTTTTCATCGAAATCCATTACTGGCACCGGCTTCTGTTTGAGATTCCTCACTACATTAAAGAGATGTACAAGAGACGCGAGGAACTGAGGATGCTCAGGGAGCACGTCATGCTCGTCGTAAGGTTTGTTGCTCGGTCAAGTAAAAGAACCACTGACTACTGCAGAGTTATCAGCCTTTTTTGTGTAAAAGACCGGATTTGTTAGAAAAAAGATACTATTTTTCGGGCCGGAGTGTTTTAAAGTTATATGCTAAAAAAATAAAGAGTTTTTAGTCAAAGTTGTAATGAAACCATCATTAATTAAGTCCCTCTGCTTGCTTACTCGTAATCAGAAAATAATAAAAATTGTAAATTTTATTGTAAAGAAGCCCAATTTCAATTTCTTTAAAACAGTTATTTCTTAACTTATAGATACTTTTAAAAGAAATTGAAGCTCAATTTCTTTTAAAAGTTATTTCTTAACTTATAGATACTTTTTGAACAGATTTTTCTTTTCGAGCCCGTGGCTGTAGTTTTCCGATCGCTGAACTACAATGTATAAATAATTAGTTTTATACATGTTTGTTTTCTACATAAAACTAGTTTTATTTATATATAAAAGTAGTAAAGTTCTTATTTTTGTTGACGTTTTTTTTTAATAAAGAGATTACAACCGAATAATTGAAGCGATGACGCCAGACGAACGAGGTCTTTTTAAAGAGAGAATAAAAACATTAGACAAAAAGATTCATCCCGGTCTTGGAAAGCTTACATGGGACTCTAAAGGAATATCCGAAGTGTTCGTCAACGAATGCAGAATTCAGTCGAAAAAAGTATGTAGTTTAAAATTATTTTTACATTTATAATTTTTAAGTGTTTTATCAATTTAGTGTATAAATAATTAGTTAAAATCAAGCTACTTTATACACAATACGGGTATTAATGAAGTTCAGTAACTATAATTCGTATATTCTGTCAATTAAATACAATCAACTTTGACATAGTTCTTAAGAGTTGTTAAAACAACTTGCTTAATAATTTTTCATTTTATGAATAACTTTGTAATAGAAATTTCTCTTATGTAAACACAGTTTACTAAATCAATTTTTAGTACTTTTGATTTCATGATAACCCGCTTTAAGCCCAATCCCGCCATACGTGGCGTGCTCACAGGATTTCTACAACAAATAAAACAAAGACAATACACATTAAGTTTGGTAAGATTTAAAACAAAAAGAAAAATAACACAGACAGTAAACTGTTTTTTTTTCTAATTCCTTTGTCTTCTTGTATCTGCTAAAAAAATCTTTCTTTTACATAGTTTCTTGCTGATGAAAAATCACCAATGCGGCGATAATCACTTAGTTTTTCCATTAATCAGTTCTTATATTCAAGCTCTTCAGGTCACGCTTGCAAACTTCTTTGTAACGTAGTTTTTGGCGACCAGGGTTGCCACAAAGTCAGGAAAATCAGAAAAGGTCAGGATAAATAAAAATATGACAAAAATCAGGAAAGAAAAGGGATTTTTCGAAAAAAATCAGAAAAATTAAGAAAATTTGATATAACATGCTCTTAATAAGAAAATCTATCATCACTAAAAACTGTATTTTACCAATGTTTTTCTAGAAAATTTTTATTTCTCAATTTTTCTTTTATTTAGGATCTAATTGAATTTTTGGAATAAATTAAAATCGTTCAAGTCTTTGGTTATGTATTTTTAAATCGGTTTTAATTAAGAATTTGATTTAGAAAAGTCAGGAATTTTTTTAAGCTCGATCTATGGGAACCCTCGTTACGTTTGCCAACATTTGTTTTTCTTCTCTTGTACAATTGTAATCGTCTACTTTTCTCAAAGTAAGTTCGAACACAAGTTTAAAAATCTTTTAAATTTTGTTTAGATATTTTAGCTGTTCATGATAAGGATCGAGTTAAGAGTTTTTTGTCCTAAATGCATCCTATATCAGCATCCCCTGACATCCCTGCCTCTAATTCAGGTATAGAGTATAAAAAAATATATACAAGAATGCTTTGGAGTCCTTCGGAAAAAAAGATACACACTAATTTTTGTATAACTTCATCTAGTTTCCCTAAGTATTTTCTTAACAATTTCATAAAAATAACTTATTTATTCAGTTTTTGAATTTACATAATTTAGTAGAGAAATTTTAAACTGCATTAAATATTAAATTTGTAGCATGAATACTTATAATTTTCTGCTATATTAAATGTTTTTAAGTATTAAGTATTTCATTCTACCATATTTTTTCCTTTATAATATGGCGTTCTATCCTTCCGCTTTGAGAAGGCAGCATACTATTTGAACTTTTAATAGATACCAACAAGTTAAGGGCATAGGGGGCTTGTTTAAAAAGTCTTTAGAAATGTGCCTATTTTGCGCGCAAATAACCATGTAGTTTATCCTAAAAATTGCGCTTCTTCAGAATAGCCCTGTTAGACGACGAGTCAGCCACAAACTAATGTGCTTGTTTTAACTGAAATTAAGAGGAATATTTCAAATATTTATTTAAGTTTAGGTTGTTTTAGCTAAAAAAATTGTAAACACTTTTCTTTGCTGCGCATTTTTTAACCATTGAAATCAACAAAAATAGCAAAGTAACATCATTTATTGATATATAGTTGCATCACATACAGTAAGACGCTATAAAATATTTTTGAAAATTAAAATGGTTTGAGATAAAACTAAATGATAGGGTTAATGGACGAATGGATTTGCGCACCGAAAAATCTTTGCTTGACCTAATTTGCAAATGTTTACTTTTTGCAGGTTCAAGCGCTTGTAGATGAGTACAAACGAACTAACATGCGAGTTGCTCAAACTTGTAGAAAAATCACGCAAGTATTACTTGTAAGCATTCCTCATAATGATGTATATGAGGTTTGTGCATTTGTGTTTGTTTTAGTTTTGATGTGGTAAATTTTGTTATAATGTTTAGTTTCTCAAATATTTTTTTTACAACGTTATACTAGATTAATGTTTTTTTCCTTATGATACTTTTAAAAAATTGAAGTTAGTTTTTATATATCTACTGTTCTTTTGGGTATAAATCACTCTGAAAATTTCTGGTTATTTATGGAATAGTTAAAAGTTTATACAGTTAAATTTTTTGTACGGTAAAACTTAAATTTGTTTGAACTAGCGTAATGTTTTCAACTTAATTATGTTTTTTGAAGGATTTGGAGTTTCAGATTGACCAGCAACAACATAAGCAACGAGCTACTAATGCTCTTAATAAACTGCACACTGAAATTATTAATATTTTGAGAAAAACATTTAAAATATTTGAACAAGATGGCGGTGAGGTAAAACATAAAAGTAAAATAAATAACAACATAAACAATACTTTTTTATTTAGGATTATTTAATTTGACTTTGTTTAATATAAGTTATCTATAGAAGGGTTAAGTTGTTTGATATTTTTTTAAATTTTTGTGTAAAAAAAGAAATTTTTAAATGAAGTTGTCAAGTACTAAATCTCACTTGCTAACATCAAGAAAAATAGTTGTCTTATTAATTTATCATATTACTATTATAAAGTTCCATTAGTTCTATAATCATATATAATACAAATAATGGTAGCTTTAACGTCAGGTTCATTCTCATTGGTCAAAATATGTTTATCGAATCGATTCGTACGTAGAAGAAGCTTACCGGCTTAATATGAAATATTCTCTGTTAGAAATTTCACGCGCCATCAATGGTGATGGAAAGTCCTCCCCAGATCCACTCTTTAAAGTAGAAGTTGTTCTTCAGCCTGGAAGGCATAATATTCCTACTGTAAGTGTTTTATAGTTGATTTATTAATGCTTGTAATACTTGAGTTTGTTTTAGATAGGTTTAATGTTTTTTAAATGTTTTTACTCCATTTTCCAATTTGTTTAAAAAGTAATAATTTATAACGCTTTTTGCAAGTTATAACTTCTTTTTTTTATCAACTAGTTTTTTAGCTAATGGTTATAACTAGAATTACTAAAACATCTTAAAGATAAAAGAACTTTACTATATTTAAAATTATGTTTATTAAAATATTTTTAAGTTCAAAATAAAAAAATTCTATCTAGTTTACGCTATGTGCAATGCACAAAAAGTATTATAAAAGAGACGTACCATTTAAATTTTATAATACTTCAAAAAGGTTCTATACTTTATAAAAATATGAAGATGTAAATAATTCATAGTACAGACTATGATTTAATTAGACATGTATACGTAACTTAAAAATGTACCGTAAATGTAAAACATGCATTCAAATATATCATGGAACGATTGTTTTTAAAATACATTAAGTGGTTACAAAAATTTTTTCATGTAAAATCCGTACTTAGTAAAAAAAAGGATTTAAACTATTAAATGGAAAAATATTTATTCATACTTTGCTTTTAAATGTTCTATTTAGCAGTGTTTTATTGATGATAAAAGTTCCTGCTGAGGAAGCATTATATTATGCTTCTTGCATCTCCTTATGACAACTCTTATTTAGAAATTTAGATAGATATCCGTATTCAATTTAATATAATATTTAGGTGGATTTTGAACCGACCATGCAAAATCTTCATACTTGCATCAAGGATGTAAGTGGAAGTCTAACATCGTCATTGAAAATGTTTAAACGACTTCCTGAGTTCTTGGTTAAGAATCGTCGACATATACGAGCTAACAAAGGATCCTATGAACGTGTTATTGGTTAGTAAGCGTCTATAGATTTAAAGATAAACAAGTTTGTTTCAGTAAATATTTTTTTATCATTAAAGAAAATTACTACGGAATTTGATGCTTAAGTTTTAGTTGCATTACAACCTGATAACAGTTTTTTTAAATATTAGCTTATTAAACACACCTATAGTCTTCAGTATCTATTGAAATTATTTTTTTCTGTAAAGCAATATCAAAAGTAATATCTAACAAATTAATAAACTTGGGAAGAATGTTGCATATTTTTGTTATACGTTTTTATAAATACTATAAAAGTTATAGCTAAATATTGCTAAGATAAAAATCTCATATTATATTTTATTTTATCAATATCAATACAAAACTTTTTTATACCCTAACTTAGCACATAAATATATTTTAATTACGTTTTTTATCGAAGTAAAGTTTGTAACTTGTATGGTAAACTGTTTTCTTACAATATAGAAATAGATGAAGAGCTAAGTAAAATTCAGAGGCAAATACAAGATGGTTTAACTGAAAACTCTAAACATTTGCGCAATTACTTGTCTACCTGGGATAACTACAAGGAAATCTGGGAAATTAATAAATCTGCTTTTATAAAGAGATATCAACGATTGAATCCACCTGTAGCTAGTTTTGATGCTGATATTGGAAGGTTTGTTTATCTCTAAAAGCTCAATCATTTTACTATTTAAAAAATGTTAATTTTTTTTAATTGGTGATTTCATGTATCACAGGTAAAATAAACGTTTGATGATTTTGTTGCAAACATTTTAAAGAAATTTCAATGTTTAATAAAAACAAATACTTCAATCTTGTATCCTGAACAGTTTTAGTTGTAAGTTTGTAAACTCATTTAACAGGTACACTGAAGTCAGCAACAACGTGCAAAAAGAGGAAACTGTGCTGAGCATTGAGTTTATTTTGCTGGACAGCAGTCCTCTAAAGTTCGCACTATTAGCACACTGTGTTGAATGGCAGAACAGATTTACTACCCTTCTTAAAGACATGGCAACTAAGCGTTTACACGATTTAATTGAGTTTCTTAAAACTAACACCGTAGAGTTAGTTTGTTCTTTGTTTTGGTATATTACAACCCAAGTCATACAGTTGTAAAAATTGCAATAACCCGGTTAAACTTTTTCAAGAGTGTTAAAGCCACCTACGACGCTGGTCGAGCTGAGCAGCGTGTTGGAACTTTGGGAGCGCCTTCACAGCAGACTTCAGCAAACTGAAGCTCGAATCCCTATATTGCACGAACAATTTGCTATATTAGAAAAATACGAAGTTCCTGTAGAAGAAGGGGTTGTTTTAAAATTTCCTTAATTATAATAGTTTTGTAGTTAAAGTATAAAAGAAATTTAATTAAAAAACAGGAATTAGAAACGTTTATCTTTATCAATTTGTAGTATTAGTTTTATAACATTTATGTCGTTCGTCTAGATATGAAAATACGTATTTTTGAATATATTTTAGAATCTCATTTGGTTCTACTTAGTTTTGTAAAGTTAACTTTTTGTTTGCAATTGTGTAAATTATTCATAATAAAAACACAGACATTAGGCTTGTTGGAATCAGTTGGTACTGAGTGGATGGACTTTCAGCAGGCAATTATAGATTCAGAACAGCAGCTGAAGAAGCACAAAGAAAAGTTTAAATTGGGACTTTTGACCCAAGGTGATGAGTTCCGCAAAAAAGTAACCCAACTGACGAATGATTTTGTCAACAACGGGCCGTTTACTAGCGTGTGGAATGTTTCCGATGCTACTGACAAGTTGCAGGACTTTAAGTAAGATTTTTTTTTTATTATGTCTTGTGTATAAATAATAACAAATTTAAATTTTGTAGAACTGTATTTTTGAATAATCACAGAAAACTTCAATATATTTTGATAATTCGACTACCTTAAAAGTTCATTGTTTTGTTACTTCAGAAAATATTTATTTTACTTATTACCATATCACCTAACAAGTTTAAAGTTATAAAAAAATTCTTAGGGTGTGTTATGATATTTTGAACCTTTTGTAAAACTTTTTTTTTATTACACAATTTAATTTTTATTTGCTGGTGTAGTTATACCTATTTTCTGCAAAATACAAATTTGTTAGTATTTTGACAGATATTTTTTTACTTTTAGTTTATTTTAAGAGTAAAAATCTAATTTATCAACTCTAATCCAAAGAGATAAATAAAAATTTATTGAAAAAAGTTATGCTTTTTATTCAACTTTAATATTTTAAATTATTACTTTTTATAATTTTTGCAGAGATCACATAAAAGATTTTGAGAAAGAACAGTTAATTATAAAACAAGGGTTAACGCTGTTTAAAATTGATCAAGCTCCGTCTAAAGACCTCCAGGCGCTCATCAAAGAACTAGATTCTATTGATACTGTTAGTTCAATTGAAAAACAGAAATCTATTTTTTTACACCATCATGTTTCTTTTTTATTTAAACAGCTAATAAACTTTAACTTTGAAAGAAAGATAGAAGTCTCGGAAAAAATAAACTTTGATACAACTATTAAAAATTTAGCTTTTTTGGCTATAAAAGCCTTTTATTTTTCTTATTACCGATGTTTGTTGCAGGTATGTAACATAAAAGATAAAATGTTTTATTATTTTTACTGATAAAGTATGGCCAAAAATCTAGGAATCAAAAAATGATGAATATTTAGATTTAAAGGAAAATTATATAAATTGATAAATTTTGGAAAAATTATGGGTAGCCTAAAATTTTTTAATGAAATCCTTGAATATTTGATTTATAAAAACATTATTCTAATCTAACAATGTTAACTATTTTTTAATTTTTATTTTTATTTGAAACTTTTAGTACTTAACTAAACTAATGAAAAAAAACTTGGAAGAAGTTGTGTATAAAACTGATACAGGCTGCAATGGAAATAAATCTAAAATAGCAATACCTTATATTAACAGTATTTTAAAACTATTAAAACCAGCTTTTATCTTTAGTTAAAGTTTATACCTAAAGAGGACAAGAAAAACTTATACTTTGATAATTATGATTTCTGGAAGGAATTCAGAAAACCTGGAACTAATTTTTTAATTAAAATTATTGCCACCCTTTCAATAGCTTCTTCCATATTTTAAATGCAGTAAATCGATATTAAAGGTTTGGATGATTACGAAAGAATGGGATGAGCTTTATGATGAATGGAAAACTGGACAGTTTCAAGACCTTCACACTACAACAATGGATGATACTGCTCAAAACACTTACAGAAAACTAAACAAGCTTTCTAAAGAATTAAAAGTCTATTATTTACACTAGTTCAACCGTTATGTAAAACTAATCATTTAAAAAATTTAATCTTATTATACAAATATTTCAAAATCAAATTTTACATCTAAAATGAACCTTTCTTTAAACATTTTTTTTACAAAATATACTTATAAAATATAAAACATGTAAAAGACTATGATTATTCTGTTATGTGATTTGGTTTTAAACTAAAGTCAATTTTAAAGTCAAAGAACTGGGAGATAGTAATTGCATCAAGGAATAGAGTAGACCAGTTCCGTAGAACAATGCCACTGATAACTGATCTAAAAAACCCAGCAATGAGGGATCGGCACTGGGATCAAATTCAAGAATTGGTTAACACTATTATCTATGTCTTAAATGCAACTTCCTATTTTTGTTTCCGATTGTAAAGTAAATGAATTTAGATTTTAAGTACAAAGCATGTTTTATTTAATAAATCAAATATCAATGCAGATGTATAATCGTTTTTTAATGACAATAGGTTCAAAAAACATTCAATCCCAACGATTCTTCATTCACATTAGAAACAATAGTTGACATGGGAATGGATAACTATGCAGATAAAATTAGTGATATTTCAAACTCAGCCACAAAAGAACTTCAAATTGAAACAGTAACTTGCTTTTTAACATTATAGGTGGACTTATAGTTTAACTTAATTTCTATTGTTTAGGGATTGGAAAATATTGCTTCAGTCTGGATAGACATGGAAGTAACTACAGCCCCTTATAAAAATAAAGGCCATTTTAAGTAAGACCTTTGTATATACTTTGAAAAAGTCTTAGTTTATTATTAAAACTTATGAAAATTAAGTTTACTTACATTTTTAGTTTCTAAGATTTTCAAAAAAAATAAACTACTGCATTTAATTTTAAATGCAGTAGTTTAATTTAATACTTATAAATTTATTTATGTTTTTTTTAATTAATTTGGAAGTACTACAAGTTTATCTATACTTCAAGTTAAGAGTATATAAATTAATTAGTCGGCGGATCAGATTTACCAGTAACGGTCTTTGCGGACAAATTAAGATTAACTATAATTTTTTTATTTTTTAAAGCTGAATTCTATTAGCTTTGCACAAGTTATTTTCAAGCTTAAAAAGTACGTCGCGGGCCATTTGTTGCCAACTCCTATTTTATGTTATTGAAAATCAAAATTAACTATTGCAGATTGGTAAAAACGGACGATGTTTTTGTGCAATTAGAGGACCACCAGGTTTTACTAGGCACAATTAAGTCAAGTCGATTTGTGAAAGCTTTCGAGGCAGATGTGGATAAGTGGGAGCGAATTTTGTCAATGGTGATGGAGGTTATTGAAATGCTGCTCAATGTGCAGCGTCAGTGGATGTACCTTGAAGTTTGTTTATTGTTATCTATAACATTTAAACTAGCTTGTTTGGTACTATTGAGTTTGAATCAATTTAAAAATAATGACACTAAGTGTAAATTGTTTAAACAAACAATTTAAAGGATAAACAATGCAGTTCTGTTTAAATGTAAACAAAAATATGTATGTCGAATATTTTAAGAATATAGACAAAGCTTATCAAATTAAAAATTGGAAAAATTTCAGTATTTTATGTTAATCATTATCTAGAATCTTATAATTTAGCTTCATGCTTTTTAGCTTATATATTTGGTGGTAAGTGTGAAGCTATATTTAAAAAAAGCTTTATCAGTATTTTAGTGTAGCTGACACTTATATTAATTATACGTAGAATAATGTATCGTGTTTAATAAATTCAGAATTAGTTTATATCTTACACTATTTACTTCTATACTGTTAGTAAAAAAGTTGTTACTATTCCAACAAAGTGTAACAAAAATTGAATGTTAACCGAATATTGAGTTATGAGTACAAAGTGTTACTAACTACATTAAAGTTACAAAACTATATCAAGTCATTTTATAAAAAAATATTCTAGAACATATTTTTGGGTGAAGATATAAGAAAGCAACTTCCAAGTGAATCTGCTGAATTTGATAGAATTAACAGCAGTTGGAAACAAATCATGGCTAGTATGAACAAGGATAAAAATGCAAAAAGGGCGACTCATCAAGACGGTTTCCTTAAATTTTTTCCTACTTTTTTTTTCTATTACATATTGCCTTATTTTGAAGTTTTACTATTTTATGATATTATTTTTATTAAAGGTGTTCAGTTTTTTTTATAATATTTCTTTAAGAATATACTAGTAGAATTATGGCTAGCTAATGTGTAAACAATGGCTCACTTTTAAATAAACGTTAAAATAGTTGATAAGAATTACAAAAAACCAAAAATATATAATAAGAACACTAACGAAAGAGCATTTACCTAGATGTGTTTACTAACTTATAGTCGGTGAATTTTTTACATAATCGAAACAACTATAGATTTTTCAAAAAGGTCAGCAATTTAAATTAGCATCTGATAAACAGGCGAATAATTATGATATCTTGGCATTTAAAATATCCAGTAGCTTACGAATATATTTGTTTTTTTTTAATGAAATAGTACTGATGTACTTGAACAGACCATAACTCTGTAAGCTATTTTTTTTTACTATGTCGTAGCTCAGATTAATAAAAATTGGTGATTTACTGGATCCAGCATCTTTCGATCCGGATTTGGAACCAGCTGGATCCTAATTTTGTATCCGGTAAATCACTAATTTAAATAGATAAGTCAAAAATAAATATTTCACTAGATCTTCTTGAGATTGTGATGAAAAATAAAAATAAAAGGTCTCAAGAATTTTTGCGGGGAGTTTTAAAACTTACACTTGATATTTCGATAAAGTTATGAAAAGTACACTAAATATCCCGGACGAATTTTTGAAATTTACACTAGACATTCTGAAGTTTGATGTCAAGAACAAAAAAAAAAATTTAGGCATTTTAGTGGGAAGTGTAACCGTCACAATTAGGATATTATTAGATTGTGTTTTAGTATGGATAAAGCTGCTCATAAATATAATAATAAATAACGGATATTTTAATTATTACAAAAACTCAGATGGAACGCCAGATGAATCTAATATATTAGTACTAAGTTAATATTATCAAGCTGTTTATTAGTGCATTGTGGTTTATATACAAATTGATAAACATATTGTGAAATAAGTGAAAGAAAACAAATACGATTAAATGTTACCAAAGACTGCTGAAAAGAGCCTCGTAAGCACGTTAACTAAGTACTAAACATATGTTGACATGGATATAAAATAGACTCTACGATATAGTTTTCTATCCTCAATCATCACGAAAAAAACCTTCTCGATTGTGCTTCGTACGCTTTGCAGTATTCTATCGTCTATGCGGTTCCCCGCGTCTGCTCTGCCGTGCGTCTGCAAGACTACTTTTAAATTCACTCTCACAGAATTAATTAACGCTTCTTATTCTCACTTTCTGTTCTCAATACGAATTGTGACGTCACATAAAACTTTGAAATTCGTCCAATTTAACTCTTTTGTAATGATTTAATAAAACGAAACGGTAAGAGTAAAGACTGTTTTGTTACAGGAAGTTTTCAAACTTACACTAGGATAGTAAAAGTCTCTAATTTGACCATTTTTTAGTTCAGTTACGTTTATTTGGTACAACTAAGTTTCACTGCAATGTGAAATATAAATGAATGAACACAATGATCTTAAAAACTTAACATATAGAGAGATTTGTAATTAGTAGTAATTAGTAATGATAAATAATAATATGTGTTTATAACTTTTTTTAAGTCTTAAGACACTAGATATTCCGGCAAAATTGAAAGTGACTGGAAGATTTTAATTTTCAAATTGGATACAGAACCGGAATTTTGCCGGATCCTAATTTGTAAATCCGGTAGATAACTAATAAGAAATAAACAAAAAAACAATTTTTCTCGTAAAAAATTATTTTGTTTTTTCGTTACAATAATGCTTATAGTTTTATTCATTTTACGTTTTAATTAGTTAAACTCTATTATAGTGTTTCCGTGGTTCTCATAAACTATTTTTCACGTTTATTTAGGTACAAGCTATTAGTTATTTTATAATTTTTCTCTTAGTACATCTCTAAAGATAACTAGAAAAGCATATTAAATGAAGTATTAACAAAGAGTTACTTTTGTTATATTTATAAAGTGTAAACGGTTTATGTTTATTTTCCTAAACTTTATACCTTTTAAATATGCCTTAAATTTTATAAAATTGGTCTGATTTCATGCTGATAGTTAGATTTAGTTTTAAGAAAAAATAGTAGTAGTTACTTACATTTTTAAAGGCAATAAAAACGTAAAAAACTTGTAAGTAAAAACTGTAGTTCACTATACTGCTTTTTGGAATACATAGATACTTTAACTTATCTTTCTTCTGATGTATTCGTATCTATATACGTATCTAACTTTAAAAATTTAATCAAGGATTGCTTGTAACACTGAATGATATGAATACGAAATTGGAGGAAATCCAAAAGTCACTCGATATGTATTTGGAAACTAAGAGACAAATATTCCCTAGATTTTATTTCCTGTCCAACGACGACTTATTAGAAATACTCGGGCAATCAAGAAATCCAGAAGCTGTAATTACTTTTATATAAAAATTAAACGTATAATTTTTTTTCAAAAGCTATTTAATGAAATTTTTTTGGCTAAAGAAGTATAAAAATACAGTAATGTTGTTTTAAGAGCCTTTTGCAAACAAGTTATTATAAAAGATATAAAACTCAGGTTCAAAAACACATGAACAAGTGCTTCGATAACATCAAGTCACTATTAATGAAGAAAAATGACAGCAATAAAATGGAAGCTCACGGAATGTACTCATCTGAAGGAGAATATGTTGAATACGCCAGCCCTATTCTTTTAGAAGGTTTTTTACTCTAAAAAGTTTAAAGCAATTATAAATATATCTTTATCCATTGAAACATTTTTTTTAAAACTAGCTTGTTGTTATTCTAAAACTTCACGTTTTAAACAAACTGCAGTTTTTTCGATTGTTTTTTTTTTTGTTTTCAGTTTAAAATATTAATACCGTTTTAAGTCAATTAGTATTTAAAAGAGTAAATTCCAAGTTAAGTGAATACTTTTTATAGGCCCTGTTGAAGCGTGGTTGTGCGATGTAGAAAGAACTATGAGATGGAACCTGAAGGAAATTTTAAAAAAGTGCAATCTAGCTCTTAAAAAGCTGCTCACAAAAAGAGATAAGTGGGTAAAAGACTGGCCTGGTCAGGTAAATGATTAATTAAAAACTTCAGTTTTAAATATTTTTTAGATATTGTAAAAGAGAGTGAATATAAAGAGTACATTATTTTATTGAATAGATTATTTTAATTTTTGTATTAAGTAGGCTAACAAATTTTATGCATATAAACAA
This sequence comes from Thalia democratica, assembly GCF_965202585.1. Classification (NCBI taxonomy): domain Eukaryota; kingdom Metazoa; phylum Chordata; class Thaliacea; order Salpida; family Salpidae; genus Thalia; species Thalia democratica. Next base: position 55,444,714 of record NC_139165.1, on the reverse strand, counting down.
CAGTACTTTAGTGTAATAGTTGGTTATTACTTTGAAGCAAAGCACATAAGTAGTCAAAAAAAGAAGTACTAAATTCTTTTAATATCTTTATAAACTTTTTTTTAGTTCTTTTATTCATTATAGACCTGGTTATTCGATAAGAGCAATTATAAACCTAATATCAAATAATTAATCTTCGCATAACATAAGATTACCATTACTTTTTAAATTTTCTCACCTAATTTTAGTCTTAGTTAAGGGCATAGGGGGGGGTAAACACCCTTTTTTGGTTTTTGATCTTATTTTATATAGTTTTTACTAAGTTACAAGATGCTTTTTACAGATTTTAAAAATTCAAAATAATTTTTGAGATATAGCCGGTCAAAGTCAGAGGCAACAACAGGTTTCTTATGGGAGGCGCAAACTAAAACAGCAAAAATAGACTATTTCACTAAAAATCTATCTTCTCCTACGTTTTTTGAGATAACTACCTCAAACTTTCAGGAAACGTTCCTTGATATATTTAGAAAATTCTGTCGGAAGGAATTTTTAAAAAATTGAAAAATAAAAATTTTATAAAAAAAATAAACAAAAAAAACAGTTTTTTTTTAGGTTTTTTATTATAAAATTTTTATTTTTTAATTTTTTTAAATTCTGTTCCGACAGAATTTTCTAAATATTGCAAGGAACATTTCCTGAAAATTTGAGGTAGTTAGCTCAAAAAATGTAGGAGGAGATAGATTTTTAGTGATTTCTAGTTATTTGCCGTTTTAGTTTGCGCCTCCCATAAGAAACCTGTTGTTGCCTCCGACTTTGACCGGCTATATCTCAAAAATTATTTTGAATTTTTAAAATCTGTAAAAAGCATCTTGTAACTTAGTAAAAACTATATAAAATAAGATCAAAAACCAAAAAAGGGTGTTTACCCCCCCCTATGCCCTTAAATTTATACTTAAAATTTAATTGGTATTATTTTAAATAAGTACATAATAATAAGCATAAAACTTGATTATTATGTACAGATGGTTATTGCATCAAGTCAAATGCAATGGACTACTGATTGTACCAGAGCACTAGCAACATGTAAAGAAAGACAAGACAAAAAACCTTTAAAAAGTGTTAAGAAAAAACAAGTAAGATATAGTTTATTTACTTAAATTGATTTTATCAATAATACTTACATGAAATAACCACAATTTTTAAGCTAACTATTTAATGATAATTAAAAATATTAGTTCTAATAGCTAGTTTAAAAACTATGATAATGAATATATGAAGTTAAGTTTATATGTAACATTTGCTCGTACTATAAGCTCTTGTTAATAAAATTGCAATCATTATTACTATTATATCAGCATAATAAGTTTATCTTTTAATACAAATCAAAGGCTTTAGCTTCAAATTACAGTGCTTTTATTTTCTCTAAATTCGTAAAATTAAGAACAAAATAATAAGTTTAGAACTCTCTGTATACAATCGTACTACAAAATACTCTCAGATTTATTTTAAGTAATTGTATAGGCAACTTTTATTTAATTAATAACATGTAAAAATAGTTTGCTATAGATTTAATTAATTTGATATTCCTTTACAGGTGTCTATGCTTAACAAATACTCTGAAATGATTCGAGGATATCTTAACAAAAATCAGAGGTCAAAAATTTTCGCTCTTGTCACCATAGAGGTGCACGCTCGCGACGTGATCGACAAAATGTACAAAACCAACACGATGGACGTGATGTCGTTTGAATGGCTTCAGCAGCTGCGACTTTACTGGGATAAAGTTTGAAGTTTATTTAACGTGTAGAAAAAAAACAAATTAATTTTTTTTAGTTATATAATATTCTAGTTTGGTTTTTTGCAATTAGACTTAAAAATCTTAAATGTATAGTAGGAAAGAAACGAAATTACTTTATAACTAAGAAGCTATCATGCAAACACATAACTTATCTTTTTTTGAGTTATTTTAGTTGTTTTAATACAAAAGTGTTTGCTTGAAAAGTTTTAGAATTTAAGTACTATAAGTTTTTTGTTTCCAGTTAATAGTTTTGAAAAAGATTCAAATTTTCAACAGGATATTGATGACTGTTTGGTACGTCAGACGAATACACAGTTTCAGTACGGATATGAATATCTGGGAAATTCTGGCCGTCTTGTGATAACACCTCTCACAGATCGATGTTATATCACACTAACTACTGCTTTACACTTACATCGGTCAAATTTTAATTTTTTTTCTAATATCTAATAAATAGGTTTTAAGATGTACTGTACGCGGAAGTCAAAATAATTAAATCAAAAGCTTTTTCCTTAGTTACGAAATCTTTTACTTTGTTTTTATGATACTTATAAACAATGAGATAAAAATCGAGCATTCTATAAATAGTATTATGAAAAGTATTCAGTTCAGTTTTGAAAGCTATTCTTTAGAATTTACTTAAATTCATCAACAGAGGAGGCAGTCCTAAAGGTCCTGCTGGTACGGGTAAAACTGAAACAACAAAAGATTTGGGAAAAGCTTTGGGAATGTACGTTATTGTAGTAAATTGTTCTGAAGGACTGGATTACAAAAGTATGGGAAGAATGTTCAGTGGTTTGGCACAAGTTCGTTAAAAAATGCTTTGTTAAAATTTTTGTAAGAGAATAAAAAGCTGTAACCAACTTTTTAATAGCTAAAGATTTGTTCATACTCAACTATGGAATTACTTTTTATAGAGATTTAAAAACATATCTTCTAAATCTTTTTTTTTTAAGGTAAGTTTTTTATTCTAAAAACGTAATCAGCAATTTTCTCGGTAGTTTTCATTTTCTAAATATTTGAGCTTATTAGAAATGTGTACAGACTGGAGCATGGGGCTGCTTTGATGAGTTCAATCGCATCAACATAGAAGTGTTGTCTGTTGTTGCGCAGCAAATTTTGTCCATATTGTCAGCTCTTATGAACAATATGACCAGGTTCGTGTTTGAAGGTCGCGAAATCAGTCTTATGTGGTCGTGTGGTTTATTTATCACTATGAATCCAGGTTAGATTTATACTTAAAGTAGCTTTTACGACACAGTTAAAAGTAAGAATGACAGAGTTTGCTTACACATGTATATTTTAAATTTTGTTTTAAATATTTCGTGAAAAGGGTTTACTTAGTATTTAATAAGTTAATCTTATTTTTTAGAGTTTTAGGTGTCACAACTTTTTAACGCTTAATAAAGTCGAAGTAATTTTTGTATGGTATATATGTATTTTTTTGCAAATTAAAAAACAACTGTTACCTTAAGAATATATCTTCTTCTGTATTTTTAGTTTTTTTTTCAAATTTTCACAGTAAGTCTATTGCTTATATTTAAATCTTTCTACTCCAGAAATGTGTTTATTTTTCAAAAATAAAGTAATAAATTATTTATTTTTTTAATAATTTTTTAGAACTACGGTTCCAACTTTATTAATCGTGTTAACTTTTTAAAGAAATGTTTTCTGAAAGTTAAGCATCTTTTAATTTTTCATGAAAAATGACGATGAAAAAACTACGGTCCATACGCTTGTCCCTATGCCCTTAATAATATTTTTGTAGTTTATGAGTATAAATTAACATTTATAACATTTTAACAAAAAAACTTTTACATTTGTAAAAAATACATGCATGTTTTTTTTAATCATATCAATTAAAAAATGTTGTTAATAAGTATGAGTTTAGAACCTTAGTGTAAGTTTTCGAAAAAAAAGTAAGGTCTGCTGCCGTAAATTAGGCCTAGAATTGATTCAGTGCAGTAAGTTGTACAATATCAATTTTATGAGTGTATGACTTTTTTACTCTAACAACTTAATTTAGAATTTCCAAGTGTTAAAAGTTCATAATATTTAAATAAGAAAAAATCAATCGCTTGCAAGTCCTCCTCACCAAACTGTATCTTAGGCACCTCTGTTGTGACCAAAATAGTTTTATAAATTTGTTTTATAGGATATGCTGGAAGATCTGAACTTCCTGATAATTTAAAGTCTATGTTCAGACCAATTGCAATGGTAGTTCCCGATTCAAACTTAATCGCCGAAATTCTCCTTTTTGGCGAAGGCTTTGGTAATTGCAGGGTAAGTTTTTTATTTGATTTTGAATTTTCTGTAATATGACTTCTTTAAAAAATATTCAACTTTTGTTTTGTTTTTGTTATCTATATAATTTAGACAAACATTTTTACTTAAAAATTACTAACAAGGTACTAGCGAAAAAAGTGTTCACACTGTACTCACTTGCAATTCAATCACTATCTAAACAAGATCATTACGACTTTGCTCTTCGTGCCTTGGTATCCGTGCTTAGATATTCTGGTAAGAAGAAACGTGCAAACCCTGATATGGCTGATGAAGAGGTAATTGATACTTAATACTCCCTAGTCTCATAAACTGTGTTTTTTCAAAGTAACCAATTTTTATTATAGTGATTGTTAAAAATGATACTCGATTAGTACTTCTGATTTTTGCTGTTATGTATAACCTTTGTTTTCTTAGTACTTATCCAGCATCAATTTAGTTTTTGTTTAAGCGTTAGTTACTTTTTCTTATAGAAGTTATTCAACTACAAAAGTATGTATAAAAAGTTGTACAACATTTTTTTGTTACTGAAAATGAAGCACATAGTAATAAAATTATAGATTATAGATTCACGTATCTTTCTTTTGATAATATTATTTAAAGCTCTATCATATTATCATAAGTCTTTCGTTTGTTTTTATAAATTAGTTTTGCTTATGCTTTGCAAGGAATTTTTTTAAATAACACTTAAGAAATATTTAGCACGTATATTTTGTTTTAGAAATAAATAGATTTGAAGTATCTAATCATTCATTTAAAAAATAGATTACTATGACTTAATTTTTTTTAAAGTTTTATAATATTTATACACTTTTACTAAAAGTTTGTTGAATATGAAAAAATATAATAGCTTTTGTTTTGTTTAAAGCTAAACTCTATAAAACCCTTATGTTAATGTTAAAAAGAGATACAAGCATTAAAACAACCATTTTGTAAAAATACTTTATATTTCAAGGTGTTGCTGTTGTCATTAAAAGATATGAACCTGGCTAAATTGACTCAAGTTGATTTGCCAATTTTCAACGGTGTTATTGGAGATTTGTTTCCAGGTGTAGATACACCAGTCAGCGATTATGGACAAGTTTGTACTGTAATACGTTTAGTTATTAACTTAAGTTAGTTTTTTTTCTACCAACTTAAATGTAAAAAACTCTTTAGTATCGTTTAGGTATTTTCTATACTTTTACTGAATTATGAAAAAAACTCTAGAAATGAGTGTGAAAGTATGCTATTATGTTTATAAATGCATACAGTTTAAGTTGGCAATCAATGAAATCATGGCTGAAGGCAACTACCAAGTGAATGATCACGTGACAACGAAAATCATCCAGCTGTATGAAACAAAAAATTCCCGTCATTCTACCATGATAGTTGGTAAGTCAGGTGGCGGGAAATCGGTTACTTGGAAAGGACTGCAGAAAACTCTGTCACAGTTGCAAAAGTCCGGTGTTGAAGGATTCAATATTGTTAAGGTATAGTTGATTTCTTCTCTTGTATTAAATTGTTTTTCATGTTTCAATGATGTTAATGGTAAATAACCTTTTTCGTTTTTAGTTATATTTTAACAATTTATTTTAAGCTTGTTTATTTTTGCTTTTTAACTTGATAAAAATACTAAAAAACACGCTTATATTTTTTTAACTTAGTCCATGTTAAAGTTTCTGACATACTTTGCAGAAAAACAGCCTAACAAGTGTCGTTAAACCAAAATTATACTGTTTATCAACTAAAGTATGTGTTTGTTTAGGCATACCCTATAAATCCTAAAGCACTGTCGTTGGGCGAACTGTACGGTGAGTTTGATATTTCCACGAACGAGTGGTCGGATGGAGTGCTTTCAAGCGTGATGCGCGTTGCATGTGCTGATGAAAAACCTGATGAAAAGTGGATTGTTTTCGATGCACCCGTCGACACCCTGTGGATTGAAAGCATGAACTCTGTTATGGATGACAATAAAATACTCACGCTCATTAATGGAGAAAGAATTAGTATGCCTGAACAGGTAAAACAGTTACGATTACAGAAGTGTTTGTAATATTAGTAAAACGTTATGTGCTAGCTATTTATTTCGCTGTCTATTACTTACAAGCCTTAAATGTATTTGATCATGTAGACTTAATACTGATTTCATAATAGTATACATAAAACTCTTAAAGTTTTTTAACAATGAATGCTTCAGGTTTCGTTGCTGTTTGAGCTTCAAGATTTAGCACAAGCATCACCAGCAACAACGAGTAGGTGCGGTATGGTTTATTTTGACACCAATGATTTAGGGTACAAGCCATTCGTACAGTCATGGCTGCAAAAGTTTGAAGATAAGGTTAAAAATAATGCTATTTGTTATATATTGTATTAGTACTTGTATTTTTATGTTAATATATTAAATCACTAAAATATAATCCTCAATGAAATAGAAATTTAAACAGATTACAATTTATCCGTAAAAAAATAAAATAAACTTTAATTTAGGAGCATGTAGCCTTATTACAAGAAATGTTTGACAAATACATTGAGAAAATGTTGGACTTTAAAAAAAGGAATTGCAAAGAACTTGTTCCAATCACAACATTAAACGGTATAACTTCACTATGCAACTTGTATGATACGCTAGCGACTAAAGAAAATGGGGTTAGCTTCTTTTTTTTCTTATGTACTATTGGATGTATGTTTTTAAAACTTTTAAGTACCGCCTAATAATAAAATATTTATCAATTCTATAAAGTCTTATAAGATTGTGATTAATGTATTGTAGTTTTATCCTAATTTAATGCTTTTTTTTATTATTGCGTCAGATAAATGTAGCAGACGGTGACAATCTGGCCCGTATGGTAGAATTGTGGTTTGTATTCTGCATGATGTGGTCTATTTGTGGTTCTGTTGATGAAGATGGGAGAAAAAAAATTGATAACTATCTCCGTGAAATTGAAGCACATTTTCCTAATAAGGTATTGTTTGTTTATAGGCGCTTAAAATGTTAATTAACATCTACCTTGTATAGTTATTTGCCTTAACTAAAAAAGAATGCTCAATTTACTGGGATGTAAAGAGCTTATATAAATAGATTTGTGCAAATTTTATATTTTATTCGCGACCGGTTTCGGTGGCAAGAGATTGCGACCTTTTCAAGCAAAAATAAAATATGTTTATTTAACATCTACCTTAAAATAATATTATTTAAGTTGGTTTAATTTATTTAACAAAGTTAATGATCAGTAGACAATCTAAAATTCAAATCCATTTTTGTTAAGGATACAGTGTATGAGTACTTTGTGGATCCGAAAGCTAAATCTTGGATTAACTTCGAAGAAAAACTTTTGAAAGGTTGGAAATATCCTTCAAAGTAAGTTATTTCCTTTCAAACAGTTTAACATAATACATATTTTGTTTAACCTTTAAAAAAAAGTTTCAAACTGGTTTTAAAAGCAATTTTGTTTAAATTAAAATTTCTTTCAGTGCGCCTTTTTACAAGATAATGGTGCCAACAGTCGACACAATTCGATACGATTTTTTGGTTTCAACATTGATAAAACAAGGATTTCCAGTATTGATTTGTGGTCCGGTTGGAACTGGAAAAACTTCCATTGCACAAAGTGTACTAGACAAACTAGGCAATGAGTACAATGCCTTAACTGTAAACTTATCGTCACAAGTATATACTTTTTTAATTAATAATTTAATTAAAACTTTTTTCTTACAATTTTATAATTAATAAACCAATTGTTTAGTCTTATTTATTTAAACTTTTTCAGTTATAGTGTTTAACACCAACTAGTAATTTTTGTCTTTGCTAAAACTATTAAGTTTTACTTAGTACTTAATGATCTATTTTACAGTTTTTTAGACCTCTTTAAGCTATTTCATTTTCTCAAATAGACAAATTTTAGAGCAGCTATATACAAAAATTAATTAAATGTTGAACAAATCCTAAGTATAAATAAGATTAGTTTTGACTTGATATTTAATACGTTTTCTTCAACATTAAAAAATATCTTAGTCTTTTTTATATCTTTGAAGTATTGTAAGTTTACTACATCTTACATCCTACTTTTTCGGTTTATTCTCTTTATAGTTGTTTTTTTTTTAATTTTACGTTAAATAAACAAAATTTAGTTATAAAATTTTTTCTAAGATTATTAGATAATAAATCTTTTAAATTGTCTCTCTAACCTCTTAAAGGCTACTAAACAAACTATATTTTAGTATAAATAAGTATTTGTTAATTGTCTTTTTTATTTTATAGTTTAAAGTGAGTGTTTGTAAAACCAAAATATATGTGTTATTTTGAGATTCTATACTTAAGTTTTTATTGTATTAATGAGCTGATATAACTATACAGACTACATCCAACAATGTACAAGCGATAATCGAAAGTCAAGTTGAAAAGCGAACCAAAGGTGTTTATGTTCCGTTCGGTGGTAAAAAATTGCTGTGCTTTATGGACGATTTCAACATGCCTGCCAAGGATATGTATGGATCCCAACCTCCTCTGGAGCTCATCAGGATGATGATTGATTACGGATTTTGGTATGATCGCTCCAAGCAAACTGCTACTCATATCAAAGTATGTTGTCTATAAGTTTTATCTATTAGCTAATTATGTCATGAAAACTTTTAAAATAAAACTAATGCTTTTAACTCTTTCTAACTGCGATACTTTGAAACATAAATTTAACATATACTCAGTTCGAAATTTAACAACTTTTTTTTTGTTCTTGATATTTCATATCCTATATTTTATATTCAAAGGTAGTTAAATTAACTTTATATTTCTTTTCTCTATTCAGAAACATAAATCTAAATAAAAAAGTTAGACTCTAGTATCAACAGGAAAATAATACAGTCATAGAGTACAAAATAAATATTCATTTTTTGTGCTGTGATCAGTTACGTTTTTCTTCTTTTTTTATAAAGGTTTGTTGTATTTTATTCTACTAATTATAAAAGGGAATGTACCTGCTTTGTGCAATGGGACCACCCGGGGGAGGAAGGCAGGTGATCAGTGGAAGGCTGCAGAGTTGCTTCAATCTAATAAACATGACCTTCCCGTCTGTTAGTAATGCTCTTTGTAAACTAGTTTTTATCTAAGCATTCATGACATTTAAAAATTATAAAACAACTTTTTCTTGCTAATGTTATATCAATTCATCTTTAGTATTTATAATGCCAATCATTATTACATCAGAAATATTGTTTATATGACTTTTCCTTCATTTGTCTAAATGATTGTTTAAACTTTACATCTTTAGGAAACGCAAATAAACCGTATATATGGAACCATGATTAATCAAAAGTTGTCAAATTTTGACGAAGAAGTAAAACCGGTTGCCTCTGTAATTACTGAAGCCACTATTGAAATGTATAATGCAGTCGTTGAAAAATTTTTACCTACTCCGAACAAGATTCACTACTTGTTCAATCTAAGAGATATATCGAAGGTTTTATACAAAACTGTTGAGTATTATATAAAGTTGCTTTTGAATTAATGTAAGAATGGAAAAAAGACAAAGCAATAATTATTATTTGTCAGCTGTTAATCATCTAAATGAAATTATTTAAAAGATATATTGTTTTTAAAATGTTTATTTTCACATTTTTTTATAAACACATATTTATAACTTTAAATTACAAAATAAATTTCTGAATGTCGTTGTATCTGTAGCTAAGCACATTTATACTACTACATACCATATTTACCACATTTAATTTTTAACATTTTCCAAGGTATTCCAAGGATTATTGCGCGCGTCAAAGGAACAACATGACACGAGGAACAAGATGACGAGATTGTGGATACACGAGTGTTTTCGTGTCTTCCACGATCGTCTTGTCGACGACAAGGACCGAGGAAAGTTTATGAACATCCTCAACGATGTACTTGCTTCACTCTTCGATCAAACATTCCACGCGCTCTGCCCCTCAAAGCAGCCACCATTTTTCGGTACACTTTTTTGTTTTTTGTTGTAATGTATAGTGGAAACAAATAGTCAATATTTTTGTCATCCTTGTTTAAATACAAGTATTGTTGTTGTTTTTTATAGTGATATGATAAACCAATATAAATGAATATTATTTACGCTTCTGTTCAAGTTTCATAACTTAATGATATTAATTTACAAAAGAATCAATACTATGTAAGCGCAAGAACATTATAAATTTAACCATATAATAATTTAATCAACTAATTTTTTTGAAAATCAAAACAGTATTTTTTTAGTTTAACATTTTTAGTTTTGTTTGAAGTTTTATTACTACAACTTTCTAAACAAACTAGTGTTTCTATTAATTTTCTATAGTAAAAAGCTATATAATGATGTTTATAATAACGCTTCTGTAGGTGATTTTATGAACGTGGAAGAAAGTTATGAGGATTTGTTGGACTTCAAAGTTGTTAAAAAATTTATGAATGATCAACTTGATGAATATAATAATTTTCCTGGTGTCGTTGGAATGAGTCTTGTGTTGTTTAAAGATGCTATTGAACATGGTTTGTGAACAGTTTTTTAGAACATATTAATTAATTAAACATTAATTTAACAAGATCATCGACAACGGTTTTTAGCAAAGACATTTTTTTTAATTATGAAGTAGCCATCGGCATTAAAACTTTAGTCGTTTCTTTTATTACAGTTTTTCAAAGTAATTTTTCTATTTTACTTGAAAATCATTACAACTACATCTGCAAAGCAACTTTCTGACATTGTGAATTTATTTTAAATTTAAATAAGGTAAATATTCATACTGGCTTAAAAACTTAAACAACTGGTAAAAGTTAAGATAATGTTTTGCGGTTAAGAAAAATATACTTGAACTTTTTTTTACGAGCAATAATACTATTTAAAAGAAAAACTATAAACAATTAGATTGATTTAAAGTGTCTCATTTTCTTCATCATAATTAAAGCTAGCGTTAAACCCCTTATACCAGGGTTTCCCGACCAGGGGTGCTTGTACCCTTTGGTGGTGCAAAGCAGCATTCCAGGGGGGTGGAGATGGCTTTTCAACTTTTTAGATAAATATAGAGATTTTTCTTTAACTTGGGCGACTGTAAAGCTTTTTTTTTACTTAACTAAATTTAACTATCGATTTTTAAAGCTAACAAGCGATTCAAATCATATAAAAAATATAAAACTTTGATAACTACTTCATAGTCTAATTGCATAATTTTAATTAAGCGTTCAAACTCAATACTAATTTAATTATAAACAATAGCGTTAATTAATGATTTTTTAATAAATAGGAACAAAAGAGTCATTAATTTTAAACTGGATCATTTATTGAATTTTTAATCATTTTAAAAAATATTGCATAAATAAAAGTTTAGTTTTTTTTTTATATACCTTGTGAGTGTTTGTTAAACGACGTGTTAGTAGAAGTTTTTTATTAAAAATATTAGATTAGTTTTTCAATTTTATTTTTGTCAGTTAATATTAAAAGTTTTGTTTTTTTGTTTAAAGATGTATTCATATTTATTTCGTTTAATGAAAAGTTTATATTATTTTTAACTTATTAAAAGATAGGGCAGGTAAAATAACAAGCGATGAGCTCAAAACTCTTTTGCTTGACTTTTAGAAAACGTTTATCGTTGCAGAGGCAGAGTGAGTTATGATGTATTTTACCTTAGAAAAAACTTACGCAGTTTGTTGTATTTTTTAACTTCCAAATATTTTTAATTTTTATTAATATAGTACATTATTTAAAAAAAAATGATATAAATATTTTCTTTGTTCTCTTTCAAATCATTTAATGTACTGCAAGGGCTGCGAGAACAAATTAAAATATTTTAGGTACGGGGTATCAAAAAGGTTGGGAACCACTGCCTTATACTCATTCTACTTAAAGTCTCATGTCTTACGCTAAAAAATTTTGTGGTATAGAAATAAGTTGAAATTTTTTTTATTTACTTTCAATTTTGTTACTTATTGATAAAGTTATAAGAGTCGTTGTATGTAGATACGCAGTATATCTTCGAGTAGCCAGACTTGAATAAATAAAAACTATAATTTTACATTGAGTATACCAATAGTTTTTATTTCAAATGCTTAGTACATCGTACCTAATAATTTTCATAAATTTAGTAGTTGTTAAACTCAATTTAAATATGCTTGTCAATTAAACAGACCAGTAGTTTTGATTTTCACCAACTTATTTAAACCTGATCCCATCTTTCAACACAACATTATTGCAACCAACAATTATGATATAAATTGTACAGTTGCAAGAATATGTAGGGTCATAAGGTCTCCACGTGGAAACATAATGCTTATCGGAATCGGTGGCTCTGGAAGGCAGAGTCTCACTCGCCTTGCTTCTTACATCTGTGAATACAAGACTTTCCAAATAGAAGTCAGCAAGAACTATCGGAAACCTGAGTTTAGAGAAGGTACGTTTGCTTTTAGTATATTGTCAATAGTTTTGTGTATTTGCAACTGTTTTACTTTTGTTATTTATGTTCAACATTCACACTTCATAAAATTAAGTATCAAAAGTATATGATAGCAATTATAACCATATAGTTTTAATATTTTTTCAAGTTTACAAACTACCGTCTAAAATTGTCTGCCTCTTCAAAAATTCATTGTATCTTTAAGTATTTTCGCCTTGTACATATTCTTTATCTTATTTAGAAATATTTTTGTATCTATAACTATTTATGTTACAAGTTTGTACTTTATGTAGTCAAAAAGTCATTGAAGTTTCAAAATTTTATAGATTTAAAACAATTGTACTATCAAACGGGAGTCGACAACAAGCAGACAGTGTTTATATTCACTGATGTTCAGGCCATTGAAGAATCTTTTATGGAGGACATCAATAATATTCTCAGTAGCGGTGAAGTACCTAATCTTTTTAAAGTTAGTATGTTGAGTATTTTGATTATTTCAATTTTTTTAAATATGTTGAGTTTAATAATGCTCTTAGTTTATTTATGTGATCCAAAGCTCTTTGAGAATATATAGTTTCCAAATTCTACTTATTCAAATTTACAAGTTACTTATTTTTTATTAGACAGAAGATTTGGAAGAAATTAAAAGCAGCTTAGAAGATCAAGCAGTTAAACAAGGAGTTGAAGTTAATAATGATTCAATATTTAGATATTTCATTGGTAGAGTTCGAAATAATCTTCACATTTGTTTGTGTATGAGTCCTGTTGGTGACAATTTCCGGTTAATTATTGTTTTTCTATTTGTATAAGAAATAATTTCTTTCATCTAACTAGCATTGTTTTGTTATCTTTACCGTCTACCTTATTTGATATTAATACTTCTAAAACATTTCAAAGTATTTTGAAATTAATCTGAAATAGAAACTAACTGTACAAAAAATCTTTATTTAAAAAAACTGTAACTTTTTGTAACAATTCAGAGACCGCATACGTCAGTACCCTGCTTTTGTTAATTGCACTACCATAGATCTTTTTACGGAGTGGCCTAAAGATGCTTTGCTTGAAGTAGCTGAAAAATATCTTGAAGGAATTGAGCTGGGAAACGAAGAAGATGTAATTTTTCTGTTATGATATTTAGTATAATTTTATAAATAAAAAGTTATGCATGTAATTCACTGTTTAAAAATTGACTAAATTAAGGTGTTTAAGTTTAAAAAAGTAAGCAACAGTTTATATGCAAAAGTTTTCAATAGTTTTCCTCTAAATATTTTATAAAGTAGATATTACTATAATATTTTTGCATAGATTTTTTTTGCTACTAATAGCAATAATACTTTTTATAAAACGATTTCAGATAACTAACCACGTCGCACAATCGTTTGTAATGATGCATCGATCAGTTGTGAAAAACTCCGATAAAATGCTTTTCGAACTGAAACGTCACAATTATGTTACACCTACCAATTATTTAGAACTAGTTACCGGTTATATAAAGTTAGTTTTTTACTATTTGTCTTAGCTTATCATTTTTATACTTTTTAGTTCTGAATTTTAAGCATATAAAACAGTGCTTGATTACACAAACTTTTATTATCAACTAATGTTTTTCTATTTTTAAAAACAACCTCATAAAAGCATTAAAACCCCATTTTTTAACCCTTACGTGACTGTTTTAAATATGTTTTGATTAAGTTTAAGGCGTATCATTTGTACGTGATGACCTTTTTGTACGAATATATTTTTAGGGCTAGCGATTAAAGGTTAGATGTTATGGGAGTTTCAATTATATTAAGAGTTGTTTTTTCTGTTGAAAGAGAGGGGTAAAAGTTATGGATTTTATTTTACGCGGAAATCTAACACCTTCCCAATTCAAATACTGTTAAGTCATCTATTTGATATTACAAAACATTTGCTCATATTTTTTTTTTTTCTACTGAAGACATGCTTTTCTACCTTATTTGTACAAATTTGATAAAAACGGATTAAGAATTATAAACAAGCTAACTACCTAAAACTTTGAGAAATTAGCAAGTTTAATTGTGTAAAGTGTTGTTATTTTTTATTATTAAATTTGGACAAATTAGAAACTTTATCAGAAGTAACAGTTAAACAATTAAAATTAAGCTAATAAAAAGAGATGACGTATAAATAAACTTAAAATTATCTTAAAGTTGTTTAGATACCAAAAAGCTTATTTTATATAAACTTAAACATAACTGTGGAAATGTGTTTAGAAAGAGTATTTTCTCATTAAAAAAAAAGAAATCTAACTGCTTAGTTTCTGGTATTTTTGAATATTTCATTTACACTTTTTTTCTATCCTTTTTTAAACTGTTTTGTATTTTTCACTTACAGCATAAATAAAACTAATGGATTAAGAAATTTAGCAATGACTCATTTCTCCATATCATTTTTTTTAGTTTTCTTGTTAACTTTGTTGTGCTACAAGTTACAACAAGTTCTTTAACTTTTTGAAGTTATCTATATATGTACCATAAAATCACATACATTTGAATAATAGCTGCAGTAATTTAACTGAAATTTAAATAAAATAGTTTAAACTTCTAGTCTTTAACGTACATAAATGTATAGATGTTAAAGTTATTTTAGTTTATAATTTAACACACTAACCTGTGCAGATTACTGAAAGAAAAACGTAAAGAGCTTGGTGATCAGATAAGCAAGCTAAGAAATGGATTGTTTAAAATAAATGATACCAGAGATAAAGTAGAAGGTATGACTGCTGATTTGGAAGAAGCTAAAGTTAAAGTACGTTTGTTTTAAGTTGTCTGTACTGTTATCAGTATATTTCTGGCTGTATTTAAAAG
Organism: Thalia democratica; assembly: GCF_965202585.1. NCBI lineage: Eukaryota > Metazoa > Chordata > Thaliacea > Salpida > Salpidae > Thalia > Thalia democratica. The sequence continues at coordinate 55,429,444 of NC_139165.1, read as the reverse complement.
TTTAATTCTAGCAAACTAGCTTTAAACAGTTGAAAAACTTGAGAGAATTTAAAGTGCACAAACTGTAAAAATATGCAAAACACAAAATTAAAATCAACTTAGGTTATTGCACTACAACTATTTAGCTGTTTTACCAGCTCATTAGGTGTAAACAAAATTAATAATCTAAATTCCAAGCTTCTAGTTTAAAGCATATATGTTTAGTAGATTTAAAATAAGCGAAAAGCGGTCAGTAAATTATAAACATTTTATTAGATGTGTATGAATTAATAAGGCATAAAAGTAATCAAGGTTTGGTTTTAATCTTAAAATTCACTCATTATTAAATAACAGTTATTAAAATTCGGATATATTTATCAATTTATTTAAATCTTAAAATATTTAGACAAAAAGCATTAAATGCAAAGTATAAGGTATTTTTTTAACTAGTTTATTATTCCATTACTTAAGTAAAGTTTAAACAGTGTTTTTTTTTTTGGTATCTTATTTAAATTCATCTAGCTGAACTTTGTTTTGAAAAACAAAGAATAATAATTTTATTAGGTAGCGGCGTTTCAAAAAGACCTGGATGAATATCTTGTAACAATCATTCAACAAAAAAGAGAAGCGGATGAACAGTCTAGAAGTGTAACTGCCTACAGTGAGAGGATCGGTTTAGAAGAAGTCAAGTGCAAGACCATGGCTGATAATGCGCAGCGAGATCTCGACGAAGCCATGCCTGCTCTTGAAGCTGCTACTAAGGTAATTGTTTTTCACTGGTTTTTTTTATTCATTATTGATTTATTATTTGCTTATAAAAATATTCTAATCATTTTCTATTTAACAATAAATATTTTTTAATACAGATGAATTTAAAGGTTTCATTTAACATAGTAAGAACTATCATATTGAAAATGTTTTAAAAGACTTTTGAGTTCAAACAACATAACAAACTTGTATTCATAAAAGTATTCTTCTACATAAAAATATTTATGTCATATCAATGAAAAGTTAGCGTAAATTTTTAAGGCTTTGGAATCCTTGAACAAGAAAGATATAACAGAGATTAAGTCGTACGGAAGACCACCGGCAATGGTTGAAATGGTGATGCAAGCTGTTATGATTTTGAAGGGCTGCGAACCTACTTGGGCAGAAGCTAAAAAACAACTTGGTTTTATTTTTGCTCTGAACTCTACTTTTTAAGTTAATTAGAATGTGATGTCTGCTTATTTCAAAAAGCAACACAGTTTTTATTTTTTTCAGTTTTTCAGATTAATATATTTTCAACCACTATTTTTTGAATACTCGATAAAGCAAGGCAAAACAGTTTTATTGTTTTTAAGTTATATTTATAATCAAATATATGAAGAAAGTCTAGTTTACTAACTTTGATAGCTTTACTTTACTTGTATTGTTCACCTTCTAATTTTTACTTGTTTAGTAGTAATTAGTTCAGATTTAAATATTTTTTTACTAAAAATGATTTCAGCATAAATAATTTATTATTCTTAGTTTTATTTAGTCAGTAGATTATATACGCATAAAAAATAATTATAGATAAATGTTTAGGTATTTAAAAAGTTTTAGATTTTCTACTTATTTTATCGTTTTATAATATTTTAAACTAAATTAAGCTTTTTTCTTTTATTTCAGGTGACCAAAATTTTATCAAATCGTTGGTTTTCTTTGACAAAGATAATATGTCAGACCGTGTACTAAAGAAAATAGGTCAGCAATATGTTGCGAACCCCGATTTTCAGGTTTGTGTTATTGAAATTACTTTTAAAACAGTTAAGAGCATCTAATAGTATTTAAAATAATAAGAATTTGACTATTTTCGTTTACAAAAACTAAATTCAAATAAAAAGTTTAGCTCTTATGTCCTAGGTTACAGAAACTTTTTTTTGTAGTAGTATCTTAACATTTACAAAGGATCATTCTGGCTATTTTAACTTAATAGTTACATGCAATTTTTTTAAATATGTTTTTAATAAATTTAAACGTATTGATTTTATGAAGGTTTCTAGAAACTTATTCATGTTGTTTTAAATTATTATTGCAATTTAGTATTACGTTATACCATTTCTATACAATGCACTACTACCAATAAAAAAGTCTATGTCATCCTAAAAAAAAGGTTTTTTGTCAAATTTGTAATTCTTGATGCACTTTAGTTTGCATAATGTTAAAAACATCAATAAATGTTAAATTTTAATCTGTTATTACAAAAATTCCAACATTTTTTACATATAAAAATATCAAGGATAATTCTTATTTAGAGTTATCACAGTTAAGTACAATTTTTACACCAATTCAAAATGTACAACAGCCGGATAATGTAGGAAGAGTTTCGTTTGCAGCGGAATCTTTGTGTTTGTGGGTGAGAGCCATGGAGTTGTACGGCAGAATATTCAGAGTTGTCGAACCGAAACGGCAGCGATTGAACGCGGCAATGGAGCAGCTGGCCGAAAAGCAGGCGTCATTGCAAGCTGCTAAAGACAAACTTGCTGCTGTCAATGCTAAAATAGAAGAGCTGAAGCAAGATGTTTGTTGAACTTGTCAAAATTTATATTGTAGACAACTCCGGCGAAATTTATAATTAACTACCTATATTGGGTTAACGACTATATCTGTTACAGTTTTTAATTTTGTGCTTTACTGTGGTTGTACTTTCGTTTTTCTTAAACTTAAATTATAGATTTTTTGTTAAAGTTCCAAGAATTATAGACATTTTTAACTTAAAATATTTCGTTTAACTTTTTATGTCCAATTTTATTATAAAAATATATTAGTTTATATTTAATTCTATCATTAGTTATTTTCACTATGAGATAAATTAATTTTTAATAATAGTAATTGAATACTGTATTTTATAATATTTTTAGTTTAATTTTTAGTTTTAGCAAACTGCATCATGTTGTAGGTAATCTTAATTTTTAATTGATAAATATTAAAAAGTTAGTTCTTATAGTTTCTTTAAATACTAATTCATTGCATACTTAAATTAAAATAAATACGTAAATATTTTAGTACGATTTGAAACTTGCTGAGAAAGACCGTCTGCGTAAAGAAGCAGAAGAAACTGAAATAAAACTCGACAGAGCCGGAAAACTTGTAACTGGTTTGCTTTTATTTTATCCAACCATTTTAATGAAATTTAAAAATGTTTGGCTATATGGGTATATAGTTGATGTTAGATGTTTTTGGTTAGCTTTTGTATGCTAATATTATTAAAAACTAAAATATTTGTATAAAAACAAAGCTGATATATTTTAGCAAATACTTTTTTGTGAATGTTTGTTCTTGTAAACTTTGATGTATAAATCTTTTTTTTTTGATTATTTATTAGTTTAACGACTGATAAAACTTTTTTTAACAGGACTAGCTGGTGAAAAGGTTCGATGGGAAGCCACAGCAGAGCAACTTGAAGAGGCACTTGGCTACCTAGTGGGTGATTGCCTTATTTCGTCTGCCTTTCTTTCTTATATGGGACCGTTCTTATCGCAATATAGGGATTCTATGGTTGCTGAGTGGCTTAAACATGTAAGTTTCAAAAGATAGTAGTTTGTTTTCATTAAAATTTTTGTTTTCAGTTTTCATGGAACTATTCTTTAAAACTTTGAATTTTTATATCAACTTAATCATCTAATGAGTTATTGTTATAAAACACTTAACTGCCATTCAACGCTTCTTGATTTGTTAAATTTTAATAGTGCTACAACTTAAACATTTATAAAAGTATTTTTTAATGTTGTTATATTTTTATAGCTATATGTACTACTATTACAGTGCTTACGATCCTTAAACTCTTTTTTAAGAAAGTTCCGGAACAACCAATCTTCAATTTAACTATTTTTTTTATATATCGCCGCCTATTCATAATTTTTTTAATAAGTTGTTTCTAACGCAATATAATACACGATTCAGTTTAAAAAACCATGAATACTTAAGAAATGGGGTAAACAAGTTATTAAATCTGCAACCCTACTTATCCAATGTTGTTTTATATTTAAAATAGTTAAATTTAATATTTTAACCCTGTTCAACATATTGTAGGAAGTTTAAAATTAATTCAGTCATGCTTATATTGTAGGGCAGGGCAGCCTTTTTTAAGTAAGGGGCAAGATATACTTACTATATTTATTATTTTTTACTTTTTTGTACAATCTAAAAGAAACCCAGCTAAGTATTTTAAAAAAATTATTTAAAACAATTAGATATAATTTTAAAATTGATTTTTCTTTTTGGTTATATTAAATATAAAGTTTTATTTAGTGTACAATATCATGTAGGTTTATAAGAATGAAATTCCGTGCACTCCTTCGTTCCAGTTTGCAGAATTTTTATCTGAACCAACACAGACTAGAGAGTGGAACATCCAAGGACTACCCTCTGACGCATTTTCAACCGAAAACGGAATAATTGTTGATCGAGGAAACAGGTTTGTTGATTATATTTAACTTAATAGTAACGTGATAAGTTTTTACGAATTTTACTAATTGTTAACTAATCATTTTTTAAGAGAAAATCACTTTATTGATAGATATATGCAAAATTGTTATACAAGCAAAATTGTTATAAAATATATGCTATACAAGTAGTTCTAGTTTAGTATGATACTAGTTTGGTATACAACTTAATTACTTGATCGGTAAACACAGATCTCTATTTTAATTTTCATTTTGTATTATATTTTGTTTTTATTTTGTCAATTTTTCTTAATGGTTTAACTTTATTGTTTGCTATCATCGTAACTTTTTGAAACAAACTAAAGCATACATAAGTTTTTGTCTAAAAGTTCCAGATTTCTTTATTTTATACTATTCTTAAATAGATGGCCACTGATGATAGATCCTCAAGGGCAGGCAATAAAATGGATAAAAAATATGGAAACGAAAAACAACTTGCAGTTAATAGATCTACAGCAAGCTGACTACATGAAGATTTTGGAACGAGCCATACAAAACGGCTATCCAACTTTACTGCAAAATGTTGCCCAAGAGCTGGACCCGTCACTGGCTCCGGTTTTAAACAAAGCTGTCACGAAAATAGGTTTACTTTGTTTTTTAAGTTAAGTTGGCAATGATTTGTACTTTGAATTGTAATTTTGTTTGTCTGCTTTTAGTGTGTTGATTTTATAGATAAATACTCTTATAACTACTTTTTTAAAAGTATTGATATTCAAAATTTGTTTAAAAGTAAATGTTACATTAGCATTTATTTTTGCGTAACAACTTATATTCTTACCATTTTCAAAGCTCTTTAGGTTGGGTTTCCACGCATGCTATAACAATTTATTTTATAAATTTATTTACTATTTTGTTAGTAGTTAAGTTTAATCAATTAAATAGTCTACTATGATCACCCTTTTAAAACATATATTATGGCTCCTTTGTTTAAATTTACAGGCGAAACTCAGTTTATGAAGCTGGGCGAAAAAGATGTGGTTTACAACCCATCATTTAAGTTCTACATAACAACTAAACTGTCGAATCCTCACTACGCGCCAGAAATATCATCAACCACTGCAATCGTCAACTTTGCTGTGAAAGAACAGGGCCTGGAAGCTCAGTTGCTCGGAACTGTTGTCAGGAAGGAACGTCCAGATCTTGAAGAACAGGTAAATAATTTAATATTGGTAATCTTCCTACGTTTTAACATTTCCTTTATGCGTAAAAAGCCATTTTATTTCCGTTTTAAAGACAGTATTTTTACGCTTTTTTTAATTATCATTTTATTTATTTTCTAAAGAAGCAATGTTTTATTTTTTGTAATTTAGGTAATTTTTTTGTTATTTATAACCTTCCAACGTTTCAACATTTCCTTTATGCTTAAAAAAAGACACTTAATTTCTGGTTTTTAAAACAGTATTTTTAGCGCATTTTTTAGTTATCTTTTTTTTTTGTACAGAAGCGACGTTTTATTTTATAAATTACACTGCTATAATTTTTAAATACTATTTATTTACTAATATTTATCTGTATTGTGTTGTTTATTTACTTTATTTTTTCCCCTTTTTAACATTTAGCTTAAATTCAACATTATAACATAATTTAATAAAAATTTTGCTTATATAGTTAATACTATAACTCAAAAATCGGTATTTTAAACTATTGTATAATTATTAATTTATCTTGGTTTGAAGTTGTTCTTGTAAGTAATTTAAGTGTAAAACTTTGAATTTTTATTTCTATGTTTAATTTTGAAATATTTAAAGACATTATGGATAATACTAATTTGAATAAGGTGGCCATCAAAGTTTCATTGAATTACTTTGTTTAGAAATAAAGAGTTTGCACGAATTTTTTTTTAACATCTTAAACAAACTTGATTTAATTGTTCTATTAAGTGTTCGTAATAAAAATTATTAGGTCTATATTATTAGTCTATAAAAGATTAAAAACAACACATTTGGATAATCATTTATTGTGAATTAATAGTATTAAGCTGTATTTTTAAAACTTACCACGTTTATGAAAACTGGATATGACTTTTAGGTTTAAAGTTATAACTGAAAGTAAAAACTAATTCTCATTTTTAATCTTCAGAAAGACACATTAGTAATGAACATAGCCGCCGGTAGAAAAAAGATCAAAGATCTCGAAGACGAGATTTTAAGATTGCTGAACGAGGCCCAGGGATCGTTGCTGGATGACGAAACTCTAGTGGTCACTCTCGAATCGTCTAAAATAACTTCCTCCGAAGTGACGGAGCAATTAGTAGTTGCTGAACAAACTGAAATAAAGATTGACAAAGCTCGTGAAGTATGTTGTTATACGTACTTTAATGTAACAAAGTTTTGCAAACCGTTTGTCTCTACTTTATTTTTGTTTTATAACTTTTATAAGAATTAAACATAACATTTTATATTATTAAACGTTTTTGTTAGTTTTCGTGATACACATTTTCAGCACTAATTATTCTTACAACAACTGCTTATTTTTAAGCGAGTAAAATTAGCGGAATGTTTTTTTTTTAATTTCGTGGATAAGTTATTCGTTATAACGACTTCAATAAAAAAATACAAGTAGTTATCAAGATAAAATTAATAGATGTATCAGAACACTTGATACACCTACAATTTGTTGAATACATTCAAGTTGACTATGAAACAAAATTATAAAAATCTTTATTTATTTTCAGGATTAAGTAGTTTAAACTTATTTAATTTGTATCGCTCTGATTATCTTAAAACTTTCACTAGTATCACAAATGTTATCTTTCATAAATATTACATAAGGATTAAAATGATAATTATTTTACAACAGCTTAGTTTCTTTAAAGCATCGAATATTTGTTAGGGTTACAGACCTGCAGCTGCAAGAGCATCAATTTTGTTTTTCGTGCTGAATGATATGGGAAGGATTGATCCAATGTATCAGTTTTCATTGGACTCTTTTATTGATCTATTCAACAACTCTATCGATAAAAGTCAAAAGTCACCAAGTTTGGAACAAAGAATTATCAACTTGAATGAATATCATACTTATGCTGTGTACAGGTAAATACTAAAATCAGAAAAAATTTAATTTATATTTTAATTGTTTTTTTTTTTACTTTTTTATTTAACATATTGTCTATGTAATTTATTCTTATAATTTTATTTCTGCACAGTACTCATTTATTAATGATTTTCAGAAATCTTATGAACAAAAAATTGGTTCGAACCCTTACAAAATACTTTAAAAGTTAATTGAAGTTACAATCTTTTATAAGTATAACTTATGTCTTTTATCTATCTTTTTTACTAACTTAAGTTCAAAACAAGTAATTTTTTCAGGTACACATGTAGAGGTTTATTTGAAAAACACAAAATGTTGTTCAGCTTTCAAATGTGTGTGAAGATACTAGAGGCAAGTGGGAAAATTAACATGGCTGAATACAATTTCTTCTTGCGTGGTGGAGTTGTTAGTTTTATACCTGCACTCTATTTTTTTTTGTTAAATTTTTTTTATTTAAAACGATTTTTGTACACTGTATGCTTTGCATTTAAGTATATACTTTTATTTTGCAAGCTCCTGATTTGCAGGTTTTAGACCGAGAAGGGCAAATGGACAATCCGTGTACATCTTGGCTCACTGATTCTTCCTGGGACAACGTGACTGAGCTCGATAAACTTCCCAACTTCCACGGAATAATGAACTCGTTTGAGCAGTACCCCAAAGACTGGAACAGTTGGTTCACAAACGCTGCTCCAGAAAGTGCACCTCTGCCTGGTTTGTCAACAGCTTCATTTTTTTATAAATTTTTCCGGTTGCATTATTACTTGTTTTAAGCTAGTATGTATGACAACAGATTTAATCAACTATGGTGAGTTTTTTGCTTATACCAACTGTTGATTGTTCTAAATTTTTCAAATAGTAAAGAAATTTATTTGAATTTTTTTTAAGATCATTGATTTATGATCATAAAACCATAAAACAAAAACATTTAAAGACAAAATACAGTCAAGCTTAATTTTTTTATATATAACTACACCTCATACATGTTTCTACTTATTCATCAGGAAAGTTGTAATTTAACTGTTGCTAAACAAAATCAAACACTAATGTTTTTTTTTTTCTCGGACCTAAAAAAGTTCAATAAAAAAACTTTAAAACAATATTTTAGGTGAATGGGAAAATTCGTGCAATGAGCTGCAGCGCATGGTGATTGTCAGGGCACTGCGCAGCGACCGTGTTTCGTTCTGCACCACTGCGTTCATTGTCAACAATCTCGGTACAAAGTTTGTTGAGCCTCCAGTGCTGGACATGAAACAAGTGGTAGATGACAGCTCCACAAAATCTCCTCTTATATTCGTTCTATCGACTGGCGTAGTTAGTTGATGATATGTAGTGTATTTTCAGTGTTTGATAAATTTTGTTATAGTAGATGTTTTAAATAACTGTTCTTTAAAATTTTAAAAACATATAGGTAGATTTTAGTTTTTATCAGATATAATCCAGTTTTTACTTACTTTAGACAACTTTACACAACTTCTACATGCTTTTTTTATTATGTAAGTAGATTTTTACAGACGCTGTAGATCTGTCCATAATTTATTGGCTAGCGAAACGTCATCAGTCTAAAAAATAGTTTGCTTACACAAACCGCTTTTCATTTACTCTGGTCTTTAGCATGTTAAGTTAGCTTTTAGATAAACTTTAATTGTATTTGAACTAGGATCCAACCAGCGGCTTGTTACAATTGGCGGAACAGTGCAACATGAACCACAGGTTTCACGCTTTATCGCTTGGACAAGGACAGGCTCCCATCGCTACAAGGTATAAGCAAAAGTTATAGTTTTGTATATAACGAAAAGTCCCATTCAGTTTTAAAACCAACTTAAAGTTAAATGTAAAGAACTTTGATAATAATTTCTTAACAATTTTTGAAACACTATCAAAAGTTTTGTAATGTTTTTTTATTTGTATAGAATGATAAAGGAAGGTGTTATAGAAGGAAACTGGGTTTTCTTAGCAAATTGTCATTTATCTCTTAGCTGGATGCCTACATTAGATAAGCTTGTTGAACAACTGCAAGTATGTTTATAACATATAAAAGTTAAAATACTAAAAAATTACTTTTAAATTTAGCGAGTTCTGTTTCTTTTAATATTTTTCATATATAATTGTACTTAAAGTTAGATATTTAAGATAGAAGATCCGCATCCAGACTTCAGATTATGGCTGAGTTCTTCACCAAACCCAAGTTTTCCTATTTCTATTCTACAAGTCGGAATTAAAATGACAACAGAACCACCTAAAGTTCGTTTTGTTGCAATTACTTTGTCTTTCAAATTTTTTTGTTAGATTTTGTAATTTAATGGAAATTTTACGATTTCAATTGCACAGGGGCTGAAAGCAAACATGAAAAGGTTGTATAATTTAGTAACTGAGAAACAGTTTTCAACTTGTGGCAAGCCTTTTAAATATAAAAAGCTTCTTTTTGCTTTGTGCTTTTTCCACTCACTCTTGATCGAAAGGAAAAAATTCCTTATGCTTGGCTGGAACATTTTGTATGAATTCAATGATTCTGATTTTGAGGTTTACTGTTCACCTTTTTTTGCCTATACTGAGTTTTTTTATTACTTTTCCTAATTAATTTTTGCAATTTATAATTTTTTTTAAAGTCAATTAATAATTTTATACATAAATTCGTGTTACACTTGATAAGTTACTTTTACTTTATTTTTTTATGAGTTTTATTTGTTTTAAAATAATTTTATCATGTCATTAAAAAAAAATTAGTCAATCACTCTGTATGCTAGCTAGAAATAAAGTGATTAGAAACTTATTAATACTTAAATCAGGTATCAGAAAACCTCATTTCAATATATTTGGATGAATATGATGAAACTCCTTGGGATGCACTCAAATACCTTATTGCTGATGTCAGTTATGGAGGTCACGTGACAGACGACATTGACAGGAGACTGCTGAGAAGTTATGTTGAAAACTGCTTCAAAGACGAAACTATAAACACTCCCTTTTTCAAGTTTATTGCAAATTTATGACTATAAGGAAAACTATTAGTTTTCACTCACTTAACTAATATCCATGTTTCTTAGAAATTTATTCTTTCGTTTACAAACTATTGTATGCTTTGAATAATTATAAAAGTCTATTTAAACTCTTTAGTGACTTTAGATAAAAGTGTGCAAATGATACTCACTAGAATTTTATTAATCAAACAGACTAAAAGGGTACCTCTAAAACAAAATATTTACAAAAATATTTCTTATTTGTTCATTAAAATTATAAAACTTTATAAATTATTTTTTTTTACATAGAATGCGAAAGAATATAAGTTATTAAAATAAAGCAACAGTTCATACATGATACAGTTTTTTTTTTCTAATAAAAGTTTTATTACAGTGGAATTAAATATTAACGCGAAAAGAGACATGACTGCTAGTTTTCGAATTGTAAAAACTATGTCCTGTTAAAGTCGGTATCAAATTTCTAAAAAATGTTTTTTAAAGCATTTTTTTTTAATAAGTTGCTTAATTAACTAATATCGTAGCTGTATAAAAATAGATTCAGTTTTCATTACAGCTTGAACTTGTTTTAAGTTTCGTTTTTTTTTTAATAACTTTTTAACAATATAATAACTAAAGCTACTCTGGCCTAAACATAAAATTCAATTTACTCAATAATATAAATATGCGTCTAGGCTTTCAACAATGGATACTTACTACATACCTAAAGACGGACCTTTGTCAATGTACAAGGAGTACGTCAGCCAGCTGCCAACCATGGACAACCCGGAGGCGTTCGGTCAGCACTCGAACGCCGATGTGGCTTCACAGATCACAGAAGCCCGGATGTTGTTTGAAACACTGCTGTCTTTGCAACCTAAGGAAGCCGTAACTTCAGGTCGGAGTCAGGAAGATCAGGTAGTTTACCCATGATTCTCCTTTTTTCTCAGTTTTTTAAGAAAGTATATTTCTTTTATATTTTTGTTCGAATTAAGCTAAAATAACAACCTACGCATGTATAATTTTCCGGTTATATTTTGAAATAAGTGTTATCAATAGGTGTTAGAACTGGCAGCTAACGTATTGAAAGCGATTCCTGATAATGTAGATTATGATCGAACTGCAACTATACTTCAGCATGATCCAAGTCCCTTGAATGTTGTACTTTTGCAAGTAATAATTTGATTTTTTATTAATCTGTTTTGCAGTTTTATCTATAATTAGCCTAAAGTTTTCATAATATATTGTTTTTTGTTGAATTTATTTATCATTTACCTAGTTATTTATTTACTTTATAATACAAGCTTTGAAACTTAGTATTAAATGTTTTATATTAAGTAATAAATCTTAACGAAAAACTTTATTACTGGGATTTTCACTCAGATATCCAACAACCTTCATTAAATTGTAACAGTTAGCTAAATTTTAAGTTGTATCATGTCAAAATAGTTTGGGTTTCAGCTTGCGTTAAGGTACGCTACTTTTAATGTGTGTTCAGTTCTAGAACATTACTAATAGTTAAAGTATAACTAAATACTTTGCGAGAACAGACTCTAGAACTACTTTAGACCAAAAACTTGTTTTCTTTTTATAAACATTTATATAAATGATTAAATTGCCCTTCACCTTTAGGAGAGTTTAGATAAAAAAAATAAAAAAGAAGTAAAATATGTAATTTGTTATAATATAAACCAAGTTACATTAAAGTTATAAGTTTTTATCACAAAAACCAAAGTTCATATCGATTGATTAAAATTATTTTTATATTTTATCTTTATATTTATTTTTTTCAAATTGCTAACAAAGTTTAAATTTTTTATGTTGAAAGTTAAACTATAAAAAATTATTTCACATTTTTCTGGTTGTTTTTTCTTAGTTTTTAAACAGATTTGTATTCAACAAACTGTTGGTGTAAAGTTTTTCATAATCAAAATTAGTTAGTGTATATTTAAATGTTTTTAAGTTACTTCTAAGCATAAAATTATTTATTTAAGTTTTAAAACTAAAATTTCTAAAGGAAATTGAAAGGTACAATATTTTGTTGGACATTATTCGAAAATCACTAATTGATTTGGAAAAAGGAATTCAAGGGCTTGTTCTGATGTCGAGTGATCTTGAAGAAACTTTTGATTGTATTTATGAGGGCAAAGTTCCCCCACTTTGGGAAAAAGTTAGACTTTTGTTTGATTGTTTTATGCTAAGTTGTACATAATAGTCAAAAATAAGTTAGACAATGAATTAAATGTCTTAGAGTTGTATGCTTTCAATAACTTTAGCCACTTACTTTTTTTTAAATAAGTTGAAAGATTTTTTTTTGTTTTGAGTAAATAAACATGTGTTTGCATTTCAATTAAAGTATTATAAAATATAAAGAAGTTTAAACTTTACCATTTATATTAAATGTTTTTATTTTTAGAAAACTAATTAAGAGATCTCAACTACTAGAGGATAAATATGTTATACTTTACCATTTTTGATAAGTACGAAAAATAAGCTCATCCGTGTATTTTTTGTTACCAGGCATACCCTTCAATGAAGCCGTTAGGTTCGTGGACTCGTGATCTTATACTGAGGATAGACCAACTTTCTAAATGGGCCACAACAGCTAAACCGCCTCTTTTATTCTGGATGTCAGGGTTCACTTTTCCAACTGGTTTCCTTACTGCCGTACTACAGACCTCCGCCCGAGGCAACCAGGTTTTTTATATGTTCAACGTTTGTTGTTTTTAACTGTTTTTAGTTATCAAAATTTTACATAAAAAATGCTAAGGTTAAAAACCTGTGTGTGCCTTAAAATGATTTTTTTTTAATTTTAATTCTCTTGGTGTTATATCTTTTGATAATAACCTTTGATTGTCATCACTCTTAAAAATTAATCAAGCTTTATTTTTTAAATAACTGTAGCACAAATAAAACAACTTGTTTTGTAAAGTGACCTAGTACTTATAAAACAAACACAAGTTTCCATAGTGGTATCTTAGTAACTTTGACTCTTTTGCCTGCTTTACGCTTTTGCAAGGGTAACATAGCCTTTAAAATCTAAAATATTGGCATTTAATCCCTAATTTTTTTAGGATATCCGTACATTTGCACTTTTGTACAACTACCAAGTATTTTCATAGTAATAAAGTATAGTTACTTGCATTTTATTTTAATGAAATTAAGTTTTTTATTAAGTAAGTGTAGTACCAATGTTTTTTTTTTACTCAAAAATACTAATTTAGAAATAACTTTTATATTCATTCTTATTTATATTTTTAATGTACCAATAGGTGTACACATATTTTAAGAAGTAAAAGATATATTTGTTCAAAGAACGAGTTCTAAACAACTATATTCAGTTACTTTTTGTAGGACATCATTAAATAGAAATTTTCAATCAGGTTTCAGTCGACACCCTTGCGTGGGATTTCCAGGTTTCCACTGTTGACGACAAATTCATCACGCAACCACCAAAAGATGGTGTTTGGATAAGGGGACTTTACCTGGAAGGAGCTGGATGGGACAAAAAGAACTCTTGCTTAATCGAAGCCTCTCCCATGCAACTTACTAGTTCTATGCCTGCCATTCACTTTAAACCTTATGTGCCTAAAAAGAAAGGACCCAAAGGTTGCTTTTGGACGTTTTTTTTTTAGTACAAATAGTTTTTTTGTTGTTTAAAACTTATGTAGAAAATGCACGTAGACTTTTCTTGAATATTAAAAGTATATATACAAGTTTACAATAATATATAATGTAGATTCTGTTTTAAAAGGTGTGAAAGCTATTGAAATGTTTGTCTAAAGAATTCTTTTATTTGTTTCAACATTTTTTTTAAATATATTTTCTACTGAAATGTTCATTTTTAGGTCAGCAAACATACTTTAAACTTTGTTTATTTATTTTTTTTAAATATACATAAGACTCAATTTCAGAAAAATATATATTTCATGCTTATTTCGTCAGTTGTATACTAAGCAATAAAGATAAAGTTTCGAATCTAGCTTATATAGTGAAAATTTAATCAACGTTTAAGTAATAATAATAAAGCAAAGGGTAATTAACAATACATAAGTACTTCTAATTACAATGCAACTAAAAAATTAATAAATCATGTTAACAACTTTTAAAACAATTTAAGAAAACAACGAAACCGTATAATCAAAATCTTTATGTTTACACAATTTAGGTTTTCTTAACAAAATACAAATAGCCTCAATTTTAATAAATCAGAAATGTGAAAACAATTTTTAATAATTTTAAATCTTTTCAAGTTATAATTACTTGCACAATTAAGGTTATTTACTAGGTGTTCTGCAATAGCAGATCTTTAAAAAAAAAGATTGCAGAACACCTAGTTGATTACATTTTCACTATATAAGCTAGATTTGAAACTTTATCTTTATTGCTTAGTATACAACTGATGAAATAAGCATGAAATATATATTGTTCTGAAATTGAGTCTTATGTATATTTTTTGAAATAATTTACAAAAGTGTCAAAAAAAAATTGTTTTATTTATTAAATTGTATAATCAACAAAAAACTATTTTTAATAGGAGTTTACAGCGCTCCATGCTACAGCTTTCCAAATCGAGCGGGCAAAAATGGTCGCGATTCTTTTGTTGTCAACGTCAACTTAGGAACAGGGGCTTCACCTCCGGACCATTGGGTGAAGCGGGGTACAGCCCTTCTAATGTCTTTAAGTACTTAATATTGAAATGTTTTTTTTTACTGTTTTTCAAATCTTTGCTGTGAGTATTTTTTCAGCTAAATCATTATGGTTTTGTTTTTTACTCTGTGATTTTTAGGCTTTACTGTGACTTTTAGATTTTGTTTAAAATTTTATATTTATTGCCATTTGAAATAAAATCAATAACAAAATCAATATATTATGTTTGTTTATACTAATTAAATAAAAAGAAAGAGATAATTTCATAAGCTACTTCAAATAGAAACGTTTAGCAATTTTTTAAACTATTTATACTAAAATTTTTGTCAATAGAATAGTTTGAAGTTAAGGTAAATACAACATTTAGCTTGTTATTTTACATACGTCTTTACTTATGCAACTTACTTAATATAGTTAACAAAAAAGTTTAAATAAATGAATGGTACTCTTATAAATTTAGGTACATAAGGATACTGCTTTAACTTAAGTTAGGCTCCTTATTCAATTAAATCTGTTCACTAGTGCTTTTTTATTGCTTAATCTATCATATTTTTAGCTTAAAGCTATTTTAATGTAACTGAGGCCCTCGAAGACTTTACTAAATAGTGCGGCCCGCAAGCAACTTTTCTTGGATAATTGGCCTGCGAGCTACAAAAGGCTGGACCCCTGTTCTAGGATAATATAGAACCAGTGATATAAAACAACTAAGTTTTTATGAAAAAAAAACTTTTAAGAGAAAATAAAAAATGTATGCTTTTAGATCTTAAGATTCCATATAATACTACAAAACTTTGTTCGTTTATTTATCAGTTTCTATTTTGTGCATGTTTAATATCGTAAACTTAGTTCTTTTACTTTGTAGCGCATAAGCTTGTAGTACAGTGAACGGGTCAAATATGCACGAAGAGTTAGCTGTCAAAATTGCACGAAGACACTTTTGCACGGGTAGTTTTTTTTTGCTCTTGGTCGGCAACTTTTTTTTTTACTATCACTGCTACCCCTAATCCTTACCATCGGTCGGTAGCTTTTTTTTATATAATAATTTTTGACACTTAATTTTTTTTTACTTTCACTGTTAAGCCTTACCCTCGGTCAGTAACTTTTTTTTATCAATTCATTTTTTAGTTTCTGTTTACTTTTTCAATATTTTTTTCTGTTTTTTTTTTACTCGTGCAAAAATTTCTACCCGTGCAAATTTGTCTTCGTGCAATTTTGTGCCCTCATTCAATTTTTTCTTCCTGCAATTTTAACCCGTTCCCGGTCAATTTTGCACGAAAGTAATAATACATTTTTTTTTTAATCAAAGGGTTAGGGGTAGAGTGGTATTTTAAAAATGTTTAAATAAAAACACTAAAAAAAAGTTATAAACCAAGAGTTAGAGGTAACAGTCATAGTAATTTTTTTTTTCAACTCATGCAAAAATGTTTTCGTGTGTCCCTTTGCAAAAGTGTCTTCGCTCTAAAATTACCTTTCGTGCAAAAGTTTGCCTTTGTTCAAAAGTGTCTCTTCTTGCATTTTTGACACCTACCAGTTGTAAAAAGCGCATTTTGTCTTAGACGGTAGTAAAAATAATGTGTTTTTTTTTTTTGGGTCTTTAAAGTTTTGTAAACAGATATAAATTATGTTAAAATAATTTTATAGACAAAAAAAGATAAATGTTGTTTGCTTTCTATACAAAATAGACAAAGTATTAAATAAAGGTTTTGTTTGGTCTGAACGTTTTATAAATTTAAATTATAGACCGTTCTTAAAGTTTAAGTATGTGATTATTTGTTATCAAACTGTATTATTTGTGTTAATTTATGTTGTTATTAGTTTTAGAAAGTGTGATGTAGTGATCATTTATCTTTTAGTTTGTAAATAAAACTAAGTTTCTTTCGCTTTTTATAATTATATAGATAATCTTATATCCTTATCTAGCCTATTACCCATAAGTAGGGACGTAGCTTGGTACGTTTCTGCAAATCTACAAAAACGTATACTTATGTGCAAAAAAATTAGCTTTTAGTATTCATCTATGCTTAGTTATGCACTCCTGAGAGATAATTTTGACATATAGACTCTTTAGCATTTTTAGTGTCGTAAAAAAATTGAACGAATTAAATACATCCAAATTGTAACATTTAGCGCGTTAAAGCTTTGTTTTATCAAAAAGCTACAATGCAAAATTGAATCTAATGGAAGCTGTAGCATCAAAAATCAAAATCATACAATTTTATGTTACAAAAATTTGCATAACTTGTTGTTACTATTGACTACGTTAAATGTTTGATTTTATACGTTTGAATGAAAAAAATATTAATGTTTTTGAGTTTTATTGTGATTTTTTATACTTGTTTTAAATAAACGTTTTCTGGGTTTACACAAGTAGCATGACATAAAGAGTCATATGGGGTGTGGAGCAAAATAAATTGCCTTGTATACATTTATCACTCGTACTTCAATATTCCATTTTTGATGTATTAACATAACTGAATATTTTCAGATTAAATTCAATAATATTAGAGGTAGTTTAAATTGCTGTGTTCCCGCTAGGACGTGTTATTTCAGATGTTTTAGTTTTTGCAGATTCGTAACTTTTTTTAGCTAGCTACGTCCCTGCCCATAAGCAACTTTCTTTATTGAAACATTAAAGTTAACGCTCTTATATTGCGACATAAGTTTAAGAGCCTATCAGATTGCATTTATGTTCTTAACGAGAATTTCAACTGCCATAACGGTTATCTAAACTAAGTCATTATATAATTTTATATTTTTACTTGATTAAGAGAACAACTTTAATGATTTCTATTGTTTATAGTTAGAAGTTTATCTTTGCCAATCAATATTAGGTTCTAGAGGTACCTTCTAAACATTTACATATTTATTTGTCCTATGATTTTTTTAACAAGTACTTATATATTTGAAACAAACAATTTGTTAATTCGAAGTTTTTGTCAAAACAGATGTTGTTAAATATCATAAGTAGGTAAATTCTTAATACTTAGAAAAATAAATAAAAAATTTGTAAAAATTAAACATGACATTTTGTACTTATAAAACTGCTTTTAAACATTTTTTAATAAGTAGTTACAAGTATCATTTTTAAGTTACTAAATAAAAGTACTTTTTTGTTAAATGGTAGTATGTAAATGTTGTTCTGACAAGTACTAAACTGCTTTAAATTTCAATTATTTATTTTCTAAACATTTTTCGGGAGGAACAAATTAACCTCATAAAAACGTTTAGCAAAAACCAATATATGAAACATATAGAAAAAGTACAGTTTTTTAGGAAGAGACTTCACGTAAAGCATTTTTTAACAAAAATATATGAGCGGTTAAAATAAAAATCCATAATTACATATCACACAAAAGTATATTCGCATTTTTCTAAAGTTTTTTATAGTCGTAATAGTATTTAAAGAGGTGTTCATACTTTTATAATAAAGATTGTTAAAAAGCCTATTTAGTTTATTATAAACAATTTTATTTGTAAATAAGAAACTGTTTTCATAAATGAAAAATTAAGTACTAAAAGTCCCAATAAATAAAAATACTTTTGTAAAACTCATGGCAGCTTGTTTTTATGTACTACCAAAAAACAAACAAAGCAGTAAAAACAAAATTTATTTTAATTTATCAATTGTTTAAACTTTAAACTGACGTTTTAAACGCAAAAAAAGAGCTGTTAAACTTAGATAAGCTTAATTTATGACGAATATGCTTTAATAACAGAGTCATAGCGAGAACAGTTACTAAATGTTAGGCATCTGTAAACCTAACGGTTTTGTATGCTGTAGTTTCTAAACTCTGAAACTTATATTGCCAGACGTCTTATTTAATCAACAAAGTGAAAAATGATTCAATTTAAGAATTTCTGATTTTAGAGAAACTTCAGTTATAACGTTTTTGCGTTGAAAACAATATTTTTAGATTAAAATTAGTAGCTAAGTTATATCTATAATACCTAGCATGAATCCCTAATGGGTACCTGTTTTAAGCTGTGCTGGTACAACTTTTAAGTTCAAAAAACTTTTGTTTTCTCTAAGATCTTCTTTAAAGTGTTATTTTATCGCAACTCTGATTAAGAAACAAAGTCCTATCAGGAAGCTAGATCGATTCTTTAGTGCTTATGCTTTAAATCATTTGATAAATAAAAACAATATATAAACCAGTTTATCAGTCTAATTTCCACCAGTAAAGTTATTCATAACTTTTACATTGTCTTAGAAAAAAATTTTACAGCATAAAAGCAAAAAGTTTACTCTTTAAGTTGTATGTTGTAAATTCGAATCAGATCCTAATTAGTATTACCTACATTTTTCTAATCGTTATTTTAATTTTTAAGATAATTCACATAAGTTTTGCGCTGAAAATTTAGAATATGTGTAGAGTTAAGTTTGTAAATACTGAAGACTATGGTAGCAACTGTCAGAGAAGCTATTTAAATTAGTCAACTATCAAGCTACAAGCATAAAGTTAATTTTATAGGTAAATTTATTAATTTTTCGAAAAATATAAAACTTTAATATCAATTATTTTTCTTATCTTTAAAGCTATCTAAGAAAAATTATTTTTATTTTAGAGAACGCACCTTTGTCTTTAATTTAAAAAAAAAAATTTTGGTTTTGGGTTGGAACTATTTCATGGGGTCCCTCCAAAAATAAAGGTTTTTTTTTGTTTTTTTCATTATTATTGCCTTAAAACCAAAAATAAATATTTTTTTTTATTTTTTTTTAATTTTCCCTTACTTTGCATATTATTTAAACTCTTAAATGTTTATTTTATAAATAATATTAATATCTTTTACGATTTGGCCTCAAAACAAAATAATGTATATTACACTATCATTTGCCTTGGCCATTTTCTAGATAAAAAATTGATAAAAGGAAAAAAATAAAAATAAGAATGTGAATTACAACAAATTTAATTAAATTATTTTAGTTTAATTAAATTTGTTGTAATTCACATTCTTGTTAATTTTTTTTTCCTTTTATCAATTTTTTATCTAGAAAATGTAATTTTCTTGTTTAATTTGCACTCATCTTTATCAATTTACTTTTCCTTTAATTCTTTTTTATAATACTAATTTTCTTAATGTTGAAATCATAACTGTAAATATATGCTAGCCCACTCTATGTTTACCAGAATTGCCATAAACTCAGATCTATCAGGCTAGTTTAAAACTAAAAAACTTAGGCTAATTTTAGGATATTTTTAAGCTTATAGAAAAACTCAGACTTGTTTAAAGTTTTATTTATGCAAACCTCAAACTTGAGATTACTTTCCTAACACTCAGTCTATTTTTTATAAATTTACAATTTACTAATTTTATTTTAATACATGTTATTTGTTTTTATAACTGCTATCAGTATAGTATTCAAGATTGTTTAAAAGTATTTTTTCAGTTTTAAATTTTTTTGCTTCTCATGACTTTATTTTTGTCTACTATCTCATAAACTCAAACTAATTTTTAGTCACTAATACTAGGTTATTTTTTGCCTCAAAAAGTATTCAGTTGTAAATGTTTTAGTTCAAAAAAATTATTTAATTTACTAACATAAATTTATGAGAAAAAATGGAGAATGTTTTCAATTAAACATATTGGTACTTTTAAACACAGGTTTTTGTATAATGCTATGAAAGAAGACTACATATTTTCTTTAGTTACCCAACAAACTGAATACATTGATCAATTAGAAAAAAATAATCTTTTCCTTAAATATGAGCTTCAAAATTTTCAGTCTAAACTAAAAGTAGTTATTGAGGAAAATGAGTCTTTTTACAATGATGATAGAAGAAAAATAGCAAGATCTATTTTAGCTGAATCAAAAAATAACATAGTTTATTTTAAACCTGAAACTCAGGGTTCACCTATATCATCATTAGTCAACAAGACAGAAGTAAAACCTACAAAAGATAAAATTTTACCTACAAGTTTGGAGAGTTGGAAGGCTGAACTAAAAACTATTAGAAATTTATATCAAACTAAAATAAATAAACTTAAAGAAGAACTTCTATCCACTAACAATGAACTTAACCTAACTAAGAGTTTGTTAAATCAAAAAAATAAAATTTTAAATAACAAACATAACAATAAAAATGCTCAAGATTTTGATAAGGAAAATGCAGGTACTATGAATGATCTTTTGTCAGAAAGATCAAGTCTTTTAGAAACTATAAAAGGGCTTAATGACGCAGTTAGCAAAGGTAGAGAGCGGGAAGTAGTGTTAAGACAAGACTTACAAAACAGTATGAAAAGTACTGAAGAACTACAACTTCAAGTATCTCACTTACAACTTTGCAAGGCAAATTTAGAAAGTGATTTATATGATTTAAATAAAAATAATGAAGCAAATTTATCTAATACAAAACAATTAGTGGAAGATGCAGTGAAGGAACAAAAAAAGTCGAGTTTATCTGAAATGGATAAGATGATAAAAGATAAAACTATCCTTGAAAAGGAGAACTTGAAAAATGTTACCACCTTAAAAAGATTTGAGAGTGAAAACTTTGAACTTCAATCTTCTGTTGCTGAATTGTATAAGGAAATTTATTCAAAAGAAAAAGTTATTGCTGGTTATAAATCAATGAATCAAATAAATAATTACTTAAAAGAAAAAGAAAGTTCAAGTAAAGAATTATGTCTTATAAGTGTTAAATCAAATCTTGAAAGAAACCTACAAAATGAAAAAAATGAGAAAATGGTTGTGAACCAAAAGTTAAAAAAAGTTGGCACAAAGCTAGAGCTCTCTAAGCAGAAAGAGTTAGAACTTCAAAATTTAAAAATAAACTTAAATGAAAGGATATACAGAATGCAAAATGAGCTTAGTAAAATGTCTAGTGAAAATGAAAAGGAACTAAGAGAAAGCAACAAACAAGTAATTACTTTAAAACAAATGCTTAAACAGCTAAAGAATCAAAACTTTAACAACATTAATTTGCTTGAAGAAAGCTATAAATGTAGACTTATTGAGTTGGAAAGTCTTTCAAATAAACAAGCTGGTCTTATTAAGAAGCTAAAAAACGAATGCTGTAAGCTTGAAGCTGATATTTCATCTGTAAGTGAAAAATATGAAATAGGGATGAAAATGATTCAAAAAAATAACACAGAGCTTTTACTGAGAGTAAAAATATTAAGTCAAAAAAACAAAGAGCTTTCAGACCAATGTGTCAAGCATGGTATACTACATAAAAACATGTCAAAATATATTGAGTCAAATATTTGAAAACCACAAAAAAATAAACTATCAGAATAAGAAAGATTACAAAAAATTATTGTTTTGAATTAATTATTATTTTGTTTTAGTGTCATTTTAATATTAATTCTTATGTTATTTTTTTAACTCATTACTAAAGAGTTTTACCTACACTTTTAATTATGCCAAAATTTTGAAACTAAATATAAAATTGGTTATAAGCTTTTAAAATGTATTTTTACACCACTAAGTCTTTTAAATACTTCTAAATTAAAATAAATTAGTTTTTTAAAGTTACAAAATAGGGTGATCCTAAGCTTAATTTTCTAGTTAGCGCATGTCATTTATATCTTAAAAATTGGAACAGGTCAAAATTTCACGAAGACAATTTTGCACAATAATAAAAAAAACAGAAAATAAATAAAAAACTAAAGGATAAATTTATAAAAAAAGAAAAAAAAGTTATTGACCAAGAGTAAGGGTTAGGGGTAACAGTGATAGTAAAAAAAGTTAATTTAAATAAATTAAAATTATAAAAGAGTAATGTATTTAACCCGTGCAAAATTTTCTGCTCGTGCAAATTTGACAGTAACCCCTTAAAAATAGTTCAGAAATTGCACTACTTACTTCTACATAAAAGTTGACTGCAACAATTTCTCAAATTTAATTAAAAAACTAGTGTTCACTTTCTTAATGTGAAGAGCCACCCCTGACACTTAAGTAATTAATAAAAAGTGCATTGAGCCTAACTTTGTAAATTACAGTTTTAAATCTTCGAAAATTTATCATGCTGGTATATTTTAAAGCATAAATATACTGTTTATGATTGTTTACAATTTCTAAGTCGCTGTAAATTATTTATTAAGTTTTAATTACGTTTGTATTACACTAAATTTTTTAACATTTAAAAAATTACTTTGTCTTAAAGAGTTCCTAAAAAAATACTATTTAAAGTAGTATTTAATAAATTAAGTTTTATGGCAATCACTACTAATTACTTCAATTAGAATTCAAATCTTATAAATCTCGGAGTGTAAGAAAATTACCAGATCAATTTTTTTTTTGTGAATATTAATGAAGTAAAATTATTCTAAAACTAGTAATAGTTTTCTTAGCAATGCTGATGTCCCTTGAAAAATAAGAACACTTTTTACTAAAAAAAAAGTTGTATCTTATTTACTAGTATATTTTTAAATTAAAACTTCTTTATTGTTTGTTTTATTGAATTATGAAGAATGTATACAACATTGCTTTAAAGAATCTACCATTAAAATGCTTTTTTTTTGGTAAAAAAATTGTCAAGGTCTTTAACATTAGTTTTTTTTAATTGTTTACAAATTACTTACAACGATTTTTCTCAAAGTGTGCATATAAATTAGCTACCTTACTGTGTTTTAGAAGTTTGATAAATAGTGAAAATATTTTTAAAGTAAGGTATATCGTTCATTTATTAATTTTAGTAGGTCTTTACATACACTAAAAAATACAATTAAACTTTGATAAAGCAGTTTTTGTATTGATTGAATTTTCTAGTGTGCAAAGAATTTTTAAAATGATCTATTGTGCACAGCTTTTTAAAAGTTTAAGAACCACTTGCTTTGACACCTCAACAATTTTTTATTAAATAATAGTTTACAAAGAAGTATCTTACTGTGCACTAATGTTTCTATTAGCAGTAAGAATGTTTTATTAATAGCTTATGCTTGTTTTTGATACTTATAATGAATTTTGTTACGTTGTATAATAATAAATAGAGTTAATCAGTAATATTTGTAGAAATTCGGTGAATGTTTGTTTATTGCTTGACTTGAGTTTCTGTTTTTGATAATGATGGAATATTTTCCTCAAAAATTCGATTCACTCAATAAACAAGCATTTATTGAATTTGTATCTGCTTTTAAACAAATAAATCTAACAAAGTAATTTCTGGTTAATATATTGATAAATATGAATAAACTTTTGTATAACAAAAAAAAATCGCGTACTAGTTCTAAATTTCTTTTTAGTGCAAAGCTTGTGAAAAGTTTGCGAAGTACTGATATTGTTATAGCCAATAGATGGGCCAAGTCAGTAAAATCAGGTTTACATTAAACATAAAAGAGAAAAAATTGCGAAATACTAAGATTTCCTACTAAATTTTGTGTTATACCTTCAAGACAAATTTTAATAAATTTACAAAATTAAATAAACAAGTTATATAAGCTTTAGTTAAGTGAAAAACTAAACGAGTTGAAAATTCTTTACATTGTCTAATGCTACTTATGCTTAGTACTTGATCTCTGATGATTACAAAGCTGTTTCCACTGAAAAAAATGAAATACTTTAAACAGTTATAAGTATAAGTGTATTTATTACTTTAATAATAAAAAAAGTTATAATACTATAAATTAATTTTTGTTAACAAAACACTTAGTTTTTTTTTCTAGTAATAACATACTTTTTATCATTGAAAAATAAAGCAATTTAGATGTACTGCATAATAACTTGTTTTTGGCCTATGAAAATTTTCTAATTATTTGATTAAGCTACCAAGATGAGGTGTCTTAAAAAGTCTAAAATAGGGACATCAATAAGATACCTACTTAATCTCGAGAAAGAGTGAAATCAATTAATTTTAATAAAATTTTATGTTAATTTGTTGAACTAATGAAGCAAAACAAATAAAAATATGGCTTAATTAAAATAAAACACAACTGCTTTTTGTAAAAGTCTAGTACTTATAGAATAGATTGTATCTATGTATTTTTAATTGAAAGACAAAAATAATTGGTCCTAAGACCTGGTGCACGAAAAACCTTTTCGGTTATTGAGTTATACATCGCGGATACGGTTAAATTTATTCTCCAGAAATGTCTGGTGTAAACAAACTCTTAATTACAAGTATATACTAACCATTTGGATCTAAAAGGTTAAAATTTGTCTAAAACTGTAAGACACGAACTTTTGGATGAATTCAAGGCATAAACGTTATCAATTTCCCGACTGTATTACAACTTTTTCCATGAATAATTTCATTAGTCGTTTTTGGCTTTTTTAGAATACTTATGTAAATAAAATGGTTTAAGGCAAACTTAAATTTTCAATTATTGTTAGTTTGAAATATTTACATTATTAATTTATTAACAGTTTATTTTCTGTGAGGGGTGGTAGAGTAAATTCGAAAACTTTTACTTATTTTGTTGTCTAAATTTACAAGGATGTGATTTTCGAGACCTTTGAAAATTGCTTCAGATGATTTTTTTTCAAATTCCAAAACTGATATGTTTATTTTCACAACTGTAAAGAAATGAAATTTAGTAGGATTAAACTTAAGATTCATTGAATTTTGCACAGTATTAATATTTTAAACTTCAACACACTTCAACACACGGACCAACAACTTCCAAGACAACCCACGACTGGTTTCGTCCTTATTAGGACTAATCAGGTAGTTATAGCTCCAAGAAGCCGCTCTTGTGATCTAACTAAGCGGGATAAAGTACATAAGCACTGGCCACTGATTGTTTATGGGTGAAGTCGAAAAACTGAGGCAGTTAAATCTTTCACAGTTCCAACGTCTAAGACATTGCCAGCTTATAGTGAGATTATAGTCTACACTCGTTTCCAGATGTCTTGATTAGGACGAAATCGGTCGTGATTTGTCTCGGATGCTGTTGGTCCGTGTGTTGAAGTTTATTAATCAGAATGAAATTTGTTATTAGTCGTGTAGTGAAGTTTATCATTGATGATTCAAAATGTCTCAGCTTTGTTGATGATGGTCAAAGTAAATGATAGTTACAGTTTTTATAAGAAAAAGTATTTCTAACGTAAAAATATAGTAAAAGTTTCTAATTTATCAATATCAGCTCGTAATTTTTATAAGCAGCTGTTTAAGGTAAGTTTCAGTCAGCCAAGTATAAGTTTTAAATAAAACTATGTATTTTTCAACTATAACTATGAAAATTAAAACTGCTTAATTTCAAAAAGTTCTCTACAACTTCAATCTAAAAGACTATCAAGTATCAAAGCTTTTTAGAAAACGTTTTTCATAAAAAAATTGATTACTTTTTTCTTGTGAATGGTATTGCTATGGTCTTGTCTGATTTATCAATTTTGATTTTTTTAAAGTTGCAAAGTCTGCAGTCGAATTTAGTATTAAATTTTTAATTTGTCCTGTTTGGTATTTACCATTTAATTTTATAGCCTGTGCTGTTATATTTTCAATTCCAAATGCAGTTTGCCATTTCTGTTTTTTGTATGCTGTATGCTTTTGAATGAAGATTTGTGATTCCTATATCTTTGTTTAAAACTATTTCCCGTAGTTCCAAAGTACTGTTTGGTTGCTTTATTGGATGTTACTGTTGCTCAATAAATTATGTTATAAACTAGGCAATCGTTGTTTTAAGGGCAGGGTTCTTTGCGGCAATTGCAAAGCTTATCTTTTGTGTTACTTTTATCGTTTATATTATTTTATTTAAAATATTATTGTTGTGTGCTATTATTTTGCTTCTAAGATTACTTGTACAACTGATGATTTTTTAATTGTGTTGCAATTGAATACTTTTTTATATGGATGGTTTTCATCAAAGAGTGTGCCAATTAAATTTAATTTTTTTTTTCTATTTTAGAACTTACATTTAAACTAAACGGTGGGTTTAAAAATTTTATATCTCTTTTTATTTTATTTCTTTTTGATAGAATGGTCTTGTCGTAATTTTAATTATCTTTGTAATTAGCTGATTTAATGATTTTTTATGTTCACTTTTTACATTGTTAAAAGATTCTTCATTGTTAGATAGTTTTTTGTTTATTGTTTCGGGTAGTTGTTTTAGTACTTGTCGGGGTGATTGGAGTTGTTTTTTACTTATAAAATTGGTGTGTTTGGTTTGTTATAAGATTGGTAACTTGAATTTAATATGTTAAAGGATACATCTAAAATATCTGTTTGGATTAGTCCGGATTCTATTGTTTTTTTAAACCCGCTTGTGTAACTAATTTAATTAAGTATTTAGCAGTGTTTTCAGCTGATCTCGGTGATTTGCTTTTTATCATCCCTAGTCCGTTATCTCTATATAATCTGAATTAACTATCTGAAAAAATGTTACTTTTTAAATTTCATTCAGTAAAAATTACCGTATCAAATCGCAGATTTCTACCCGTTAAATTATCCTATGCTAACTTATTGGTTGGTATGTGTTAAAATTGCCTAAAAAGAGTGTATTTTTAGATTCATATCTTTATATCTTTGGTTTTATAAAAGGGAAGGGTTCTTTTATAAGATATAAAGATATGAATCTAAAAATACACTCTTGTATGTCTAGTTTTTTACATACTCTATAGAGCAACAGTAACATCCAATAAAGCAATCAAACAGTAAGTTGGATATACGGGAAATAGTTTTCAGCAAAAATATAGGAATTACAAATCTTCACTCAAAAGCATACAACATACAAAAGACATACAATAGAAATGGCACATTACATTTGGAATTGAAAATTTAACAGCACAGACTATAAAATTAAATTAGAAATACCAAACAGGACAATTTAAAAATTTAATACTAAATTCGGCTGCAGACTTTACAACTTTAAAAAAAAGTCAAAATTGATAAATCAGACACGACCATAGCACTAAACAAGAAAAGTAAAAGACAAATTGTATGCATTCATTACCAAAAGTACTTTTTTAGCAAAATTAAAATTAACTAAATATAAAATCAAAGTAAAATTAAGCCGGGCACCCGAGCAGTTTAAAACATTTTTCTAATACTACCTTTCCATACTTTACGAAACTTTTAATAGCAATCACTAAAACTTTTCAAAATGCACAATTTCTTAAACCAGTAACAAAACTAAAATCAGCGTATTTTTCAAACTTAGCTTACTGCACGAAAACCCTCATTATTACTACGTCATGATTCGTATAAAATTTCAATTTCTAATTTTCTGTAAAACATGTTTAATAAACTTTAGCTTTACTGAGGAATATATAAAATAGAAATATCTCATATACGAAACAGCTATATAAAACTTTGTCTTTTAGATAACTAAATATATATTCATTATTAAACTTGAAGTTTTATGTCGTAGATGGAGTAATAAAACATGCTGACTCAAAATAATAGATTTTATTCAACAAACAATATTATGATTTGATTATTAGGTTGCAGTTTTTGAATCACTAATAACTAAGTTTTAACAATATAAAGAAATTTATAAACTTATTTTTATTTTCAATACACAAATTTATCTGTAAAATTATTTTTTTATTAAACTTTTTATGGTATGCTGATGATACTTAAGGAAAACTCTAACACGTTTTTCATATTAGTCAGCTTATTTATTACTTAATTTTAAACAAACTTGTTAAAATTAACATAATAACGACTGTCATATTACTTTTTAAATGTTATGCCTCCTACCAGAGTCGTTCTAAGACAAAGTTAACATGTGCTAAAATATTAATTTTTAACTTGAAAAGTCATGCTCTAGTATTTTGTAGCAATTTTATGATATATAATCTAGTAACTAAACCTTCTACTACAAGTATTTTACAAGTTTGAATGTTGCGACAAGTGTACAACTTTATTGCAACTTAAATTTATATTCAAGGTTGTAAAAATGTTCTAGTAAATTGTTACATTTTACCGTCTTAGCATAGTAAGTACCTGACAAACGTAGACTTGTGAAATGACGTTTTTTATGTGGGATTTATTAACCTATTGGTAATCTTTGCTGCCAGTAGGTCGCATAAATGAACTTTTACTTATTTCTATCATACATAACCGACTGAATATTCACAATTCATCAAACTTTGTAAATCTAACAATGATATGGTAAAAGAAATAAAGTTACATGCGCAGGTTGGGACACGATACTCAAACACCTTTGCAAGTAAGTTGTAAAATAAAAACTCTTGAGTAAACCTCCTAGAAACATTACAAATATAGCCTCCTTTATACTGCTGGACAATTTTTCTACTAAATACCGCACGTCATTTATGGTATAAGAGTGAAACAAACTAATTAATTCTTTAATTTTGACTTTTGAATTGAGTTTTTATTACAAATGCTTTAGTTTTTGCTTCGACCTTTTTCCAATCCAAAAGTTTAAAATGCATTGTAAATTATTACCTCGTTTAACAAATATTTTTTATAAAGTTATTTACATAAAGTAAAAGAAAGTTAATATACAAATTAAATAACTTTTGATATTCTTTTTGTTTACTTAGTTTTATAACGTATATATTATGATTAATTTTTACTATTAACTATCTAAACAGTACAAACAAAATAACTCGATAATCTTATATTGAAAAGCTCTAATACATGATAAACACAAAAAAAACTTGTTAAAACAAGTTTTTTAATGGTAAAAATATTAAATTTAGGATTGTCATTTAAGGTAATAATTTAAGTGTCATTTATATGAAGTGAAAAATCAGTATAAGTAATTACAAACTAGTTAAGGTAAAACTAAAAATATATTCAAATATAGTTATAGTAGCTATGGTAAAAAATTTACTATCAATTTGAGATTAGTTATTTAAAGATAAACAAAAATTTAACTTTAGAACTTAATATAAAATATTTTTTAAAGAAGATGAACTCAAAATATTTCATATAAAAAGTTTAATAGTCTTTAATTAAAAAAAAAAAACTTTTAAAAAATTCAAACCTTAAAAATATACACTTATATATTTGAAACTTTTAAAATAAACGAAATAAACACAATACAGGCCACAATTCATAAAAGTAAAAGAAATTTACTTGTTTATAACAGTAAATTTCCTTACTGGTTTCGTATTTCAAGTAAAAAACATTATTAAAAAATATATTTTACTTAAGAAAAAACTGTGTAAATAACTAAACTTAAGACCAGCAGAAATACTCCATTTAGAGAAAACTATAGTATAATTTTACTAATGGAAATTACCACAAAAAAACAAAAACATCTATTTACAAAAATTTTATACAAATTAAGGTGATTTTTTACAAAGCATATATTACTATGCTTTTATTTGTTTTTTAATTTGAATTTATTTCAACATAGAAACAAAAATATAAGTAAAAAATAACAAAGAATACCTAATAAAATAATTAAACCCTATTTATCTATAATCCTGAAAAAAGAAATAATCATATACTACATATTGTATAATTAGCACAACTATCCATTGCTAGTGATTACTGAAATCGCGACAATTGAACTTTTCTTGAGGAAAGTGAAGAGCTTGAATAGTGCGACCACCAAAATATCTTCCATTCAAATTAGTAATGGCACTATTACAATGGTGGTGGGTGGCAAACATGACAAATATCTTGACAAGTGCTGCACTTTGCTGGCTGGGTGGTTCTGTGTATATCACAACATCTTTAACTTGTCCGTACTTCCCACACTCTTCTGTTATCTCCTCCTCTAATGTCTCGTCAACCTAAATAATTAAAAAATAATTTTAAGAAAATCCCTACTAGATGGTCATATCAATAGATTGAATACAACTAAATTTTATCAGAAACATTTGAAAGTATTACAAATGACCTATTTTGCTCAAGTTAGTAAACACATTTAGAACTATGCTATAAGAATTCAAGGAGTATTACTACAACTAATAAATAAACTTTTAATACAATTTTGTGAAGTATACCTACTTTAGGGTGCAAGACTATTCAAATTTGGACAATTCAAATTTTAACAATTTAAATTCTTAAAAAAAATTGAAACAGCCAGAAATAAAAAAGTAATGTATATTTGTTAAATATAAAAAAATACATAGGTAGGTCATATTAATATCAACAAGCAATTTTTTTATTTTTGTAAAACATAAAATACTTTACTTAAAAATTAAAATATTTTAAAATACTTATCTTGAAAAGTATGTTACGTTTTGAAAAAAAGAAAAAAATGGCTTGTAGATTTTTAAAAGATCTACATTTGTTTTTTTTTTAACTTATATTACTTATTGAGATAGTCTTTTAAATATTTTTTTAAGAATATGAATTGTAGGAATTTGAGTTGTCCGAATTTGAATGGTCATGTAACCCCTACTTTATTATGTATGAATTTTTTTTTGATTAATTGTATTACCTGGTCGGGATTGACCATGTTAAACAGAACCATTGTACAGGTTTCATCTTTTCTCATCAGCTTTTGCATCATCAAGTGTCTTCCTCCAACACCATGAACTTTCAGATCTTCTTGGGAGCTAAGGGTGTTAGGAAGTTGTGAAATATCATACTGTGAATTTTGAGGTGGGAGAGGAGGCTGTGGAGGTAGATAACCAAAGTTAGGGTTTGGTGGATAACCACCATGTGGTGGCATGGGAGGTCTTGGCATCATCCCTGGTGGTGGTACAGGTACAGGATATTGCCCTGGTGGAGGAAATTGTTGATGGGGTGGAGGAGCAAAATTTTGGGGGCGCGGTGGTGGAGGTCGACCAAATTGCTGAATTGGATTAACAACCCCAGGTGGGGGAATGTTGTTAGGGGGAGGATTGAAATTATTCACTGCTGGCTGTACTACCCCAGGTGGTGGTACCACTGCTTGGGGTGGGGGTGGTAAAAACTTTGATTTCTTTGGAGTTGGAACAACTGGTTTAGGAGTTGGTATTTGAGTAGGAGGTGGAACAGCATTATAAGCTCTAATTGGAACGCTTGGTACATTTTGTAGTGATAATTCTTTTGGAGCAATAGCTTTTCCAACTCTTAAAAACTTTCCCCCTAAATCAAAAATATTCATACTTGCACATGCATCATCTGCTGCAGCAACAGTATCATACTCAAGAAATCCATAACTTCTATGCTGCTTTGTAGCAGTATCAATTACTAAATCACATGAAATCACATTTCCAAATGCCCCAAAAACTTCTTGAATGTCACTTTTGGAAATTTTATCATCTATAGATGAAATGTAAATGCGCTTTTGGTCCTTTCTTTCATCCAATAGTAGTTGAAGAAGTACAGCATTGTGTGGCATGTTAGCAGGACGACCAACTTTTATGGCACGAGGACCTAATACAACTCCAGCCATTTGATCCAATGCAAGTTGAGCTGCTTCTGGTGTTTCATACTCTATAAATGCAAAACTTTTATTTTTTCCTGTTATAGGATCAAAACTCATATTAAGTGTTTTAAGTGGTCCAAATGGTAAAAATGCATTCTTTACGACCTCTTCTTTCAAATCATAATCTATAGAGCCCACATAAACTCTAGTCATGAAAAGCAATGCCTGCTGGCGTTCAAGATAGTTTTGATCTCTTACAATGCCGTCTGGACCAGCAAAACCCATTTCAGCTTGTTTCTGATAAAGTTCTTGCTGCTTCTTCATCACATGAGCTACACTAACTTGACTAGCATACTTTTTAGCTTGCTGAAGTAGTCCCATTTGTGTTGGAGTCAATGAAGGCAAATTCTTGTTTGGTATTGTGTTACGAGGAAAATAAGCCATATTGCTTATTTTTTAATTAACTTTAAAATAAACCTGCTTAAACTAAATCTGGTTAAAATAAATGTAAAGTAACAATATTTATATATAGGTACTTATATATTAATAATACAAAAAACAATTAAATTTTAATTTTGTTTACTATAGCTTCTACGCTTTAAGTGTTTCATCAGAACAATAATAAAGTTAACAGCAACTTTTTTTTTAATCACAAAAATGCACACTATGACATGTCAAATAAACTTGAATAAGTTTAGGTATCTAACCTTGAAAATAACTCCTGTACAAATTAATTTATGTTTTGTCTTGTTTGTTCTTATTTTTAGTTTTGTTTTGTTGCTCTTTTTGTTATTGTTAAATATTTTAGTTCTTTTAAAGTACATATTTTGGTTGGGAAGACAGGATTCCTATCTTTCTTTTCTTTTATTTAGCAATGAATATTTTTTAATATTTTTAATTTGGTACTTTTATAAGCTGCATAAATTACATTTTTGTTGTTTTTCAGTTTTTTTTTTAGTTGTGCAGAGTACTTTCCACTCTGAATTATAACCTTTGTTTGCGTCTTTTAGTTCTCATATGTAGTTGGATAACTTTGCACAATGTCTTTTTAATTTATTATTAAAACTTTCCTTAAATTACTGTATCTATTTTTTAATGTTGTGCTTGTTGAACCCACATATAACTGTTTTTCTTTTTTTTTATATTGTAGCTTGGTAAATTATGTTGCTTACTAGGCACTTATTGTCTAAAGGGCATTTTTAGTTCCTGCACTTGCATGTTTTTTCTTGCTGTTTGAGGTTTAGGTTGTTTAATATTTTGTTATTGTGTTTAAGAACTTTTGTTTAGAAATTTTTCATGCAGCTATAAGAAATTGTTAGTGTTTTTCTCTTAAAAATTTTGTGGTATGGGTGGTTTGCATCAAAGTGTTTGTTTACTAAAGTTAAGAATTCCTTGCCTATTTTAGTGGTTTGAAAAAAGGCAGGTTGAAATAAATATTTTTTGTTGTACTTAAATATATATACAAAACACATTTATATACAGGGTTTCCAAAGGTTTTTTGTAAATTTCTTTCAGGCTTGCTGAACTTCTTTCAAGTTTTTTAAAAACAAGTTTTTTGGTCCACTTGGAGTAAAAAAATAAACTTAAAAATAAAAATAAAGTTAATAAAACAAGCCTGAGTATTATATAAAATATAAAATAAACTTCAGTCTGCCAAAATTTTGGAAAAGTCTAAGCTAGTCTGAGCTTTTCAAAAACCTGAAACTAGCTTGAGCTATTTAAAAGCTTAAAACTAACCTGAGTTATCCTGAAGGTGTGGTAATTCTGCTAAAATATTAAACAAGCATGAGTGTGTGGCAACTTTTTTTGATAGAAACTATTGTCATATGGTTCAATAAAACAATTTTTACTTTCCGGTAATAAATTCCATTTTAATTTTTAATTTCATCACTGTGCACAGTTATTCAATAAATATTAAATCAGTGTGAACAAAATTTACAATGAGTATCGAACAATTTTTATATCAAAGTACAATTTCAAAAGAACAATTATTATATCTTATTTTATTTTTGAAACAGCTGTTTAATAGTTTTAAATAATATTTGTATGCATTTTATAATAAAAAATTGTATAAAATTATTGACAGTATTTTGTGTATATTCTTTTATATAAATAAAAGATTCAAAGATTCTTTTTCTAAATGCTGGGCTCAGCTTTAATTAAGTTTGAGATCTAATGATGTACAAAACTAATTGCACTAAAAATGACATTGTTGTTGGAAAAATAGCTGGGAATTGTGTTTAAACTATACTTCAGGTTCCAACAATATTAAGATATAAAACTAATGTATCATTTTTCTATAATCAAACTTGAAAAATTGTTTGGATTGTAGTAAGGATTTACAATGTGCTTAATAATAAAAACAATGTGCTTAACTTTGTGTGGTCACATTTTTCTGTTCAATAAAAAATTTCAGAATTTAGACATATACTAACAAAAAGGTTTGACTTATGATTAGGGTGCTTATTTTTACAGCTACTTTTGATTTAGTTATGTTTCAAAAATATCATTTTATACATCATAAAGAAAATTTTATGGTGGCATTAATTGTTTAAAAATAAACCAGAATTCAAGAAAACTTACAATAAG
Organism: Thalia democratica; assembly: GCF_965202585.1. Taxonomy (NCBI): domain Eukaryota; kingdom Metazoa; phylum Chordata; class Thaliacea; order Salpida; family Salpidae; genus Thalia; species Thalia democratica. Next base: position 55,394,607 of record NC_139165.1, on the reverse strand, counting down.
TAATAAAAATTACATAAAATCAAGAAATCCACCATTAACCTTTCTTTAAATTGTTCAGTGTGTTTGTGTCAAAATTGGCCACATGTAAAAAGAAATCAGCTTAAAACTCCAAGTTGCATTTTTTGGATCCCATACAGTTTGCATTGTGGTGATTTTTAGAAAATTGGTTGGTGCCAAGATGAAAGTTTTTTCAAATCGTCTAAAACTTCATAAATGGTATATTTTTATGATATTTCCGAAGAACAAAATTTTTCCAGTTGGAAAATCAAAAGTAGCTGTAAAAATAAGCACCCTACTGATGATGTCATTTTAGCATAAAGCAAAAAGAAAATTAATTCTTCATAAACTTGTTGTTTTTAAGTGTCTTTACAGTTTTTTTTTATAAAAAATTTTATAAACTTTTAAATATTTTTAGCTGATTTAATAATAAAACAAATAAACTTTAAGAATCAATAAAACTGAATTTACACTGTCATTGGTAATCTTAATTTATAGCTAAATGATATTAACAGTCATTACTTTAGTTCAGGGGTTGACAAAGTATGTCCATAAGGCCAAAACTAGCCCTTGCAGGACAAATGTGTGGCTGGCATGTTTTTATTTTTAATGAGGAGTGGCAAGCATTAATTAAAAACTACTTATTTTTAATTCATAACTAGCATGTATCTAGCCAACCAGAGAAATAAAAAAAAAAATAACTAATATTAAACAGTTTTTAATGAAGAGTGAAAAATTAAATCTTATATTCTAATTAAAACTACAACTGCAGTCTGCCAAGATTTTTACTTCTGAAATTTGACATGTGACCACTAAATGCCTGCCAACCCCTGCTGTAGTTTATATTTTTAAATAAAGCTGCTTGTCAAAATTATTTTATTTAAAAAAAAATTTGAGCACAAAAACTTAGGCTATATCAAAGAAGAAGAGGTAAGTGATTTTTTATGCAAGTTTATCTTATTTCAATTATCTTTGACTTTGCTAGCAGTTGCTTTTTATTGTTTTTTTTTAATTCAAAAGTGTTTTAAGATATGATAATAAAAAGGTGAAAAAAGACAATTCAATAAAAAACCTATCTTCTCCTGCATTTTTAAACAACAATTATCAATATTTTCAGTCTGAATTTAACTAAATAATAAAATTGTGTAACAATATGTAAGTTTTTTTTTTTAAACAAGATTTTTTAGATAAAAATTTGATATTTCTATACTTTTTATCAAAGAAAACATAGTCAAAAATAAAATATAGCCAAAGCCTGGACTTACATATGCCATGAGACAAGCTCGAGTTAACATAAAGGTTTGATCTTACCTTTTAATTATCAGACTATATGCCTTGAGTAGACTGAGTCGCTGGTTTTATTTTCATTGAAACTTATCAGTCATGTAAAACCAAAAAAAAATATTTTACTTTTTGCTATAATTTTTTTTTTTTTTAACTATTTTAAAATAATAACAACTCCATTTTTTCTAACATTACAAAAAAAAGTTCATGAAAATTTATAAATGCAATTATTTTAATAAAGGAAAGATTTTAAGTTAAAAGTGAGCTTATATTGTGAAATAAAAATTATCAAACAAGTTGACTTAAAATTTAAAAGCAACAATTTTTAGACTGTTAACAGTTGGTTTACAAGTTTCATTGCTATACATACAGTATAATTTCTACCTTAAAAAAAATAATAATTTTCAAACAAACTGATTTGGAATTCAACAATACTTGACTGTGAAAAGAATACTATCTTAGAACTTTAGATAAGTTGTTAAGAAATTAAGGAGAATTTACATTTGCAGTAAATTTTTCTTTATCAGACAAATTTGGCAAAGAAAAATATTTTATGTAAAATTTTAAACTAAAACAGACTATATCTCAAAAGGCAAAAAAGTATTATATTTCATAAAAACTATTATGTATAAAATAAATTGGGTTTTGAAATAAATGCTAATTTCAGGGTTGCCACTCTTTGAGCCAAAAAATCTTCCCTGAGTGACCAAAAATTTCCCTGAGTAACCTTAAATTTCCCTGAGTTTCCCTGAGTATTTTTCAAATCTTAAAAAAAAAATTTTCTCTTCCAACACAAATTATTAATACCTCATTCTCATTTTTCTTCTTTAATAATAAAAGGAAGGTTGTATGTGTATGCTTCTGCATTAAATTTATGTAAAAAACTGTTTTCAAAAACTCAATCTTAAAAGGTTTAAACCAATTAAAAATTAAAAACTAAATTTTTGCACAACTTAGTGTAAACTTGTTAGTTAACTTTCTACATAAAAGAATAAAGTTTAATCTGTTTGACATTTTAATTGACAAAATTTAATTATACTATAATAATAATTTCACATGAAGAACTCACTTAAATGCATACATAATAACTTCATTATGACTTGTATGTCTTTCCTAGCAACTGTTCTGAATGCAGTAAATAAAACTTAAAAGCTTAACATTGTTGTAAAAAAACCTGCAAAAAGAAAGTTTAAAGAAATACCTAAAGAAATATCTCATATCAAAGTACAACTTAATACCTAACAACTGATACAAAATAATCTAAAATTAAATTTTTTTTATGTCTTTTAGGTGTTCATACACAATCTATTTTAAATAACTGAAAACATAATTTTGATTTTAAAACAATTTCACATTACCTAATAAAAAAATCTTAATACTGTTTTTTTAAGTATGCAATTTCTAAATCAATAGTTTTAATTTTATTTTCAAGTTTATTTGCGTTGTCCTTAGCAGCTATTCCTCTTGCTAATAATTCTTTCATTGCTTCTAAATCAGACTGTTTGTTGGCATCTGCAGTATATTTGTCATAGTCTTCATTCAAACATTTGAGTTGCTTTGTAAGTTTACTTTTTTGTTCTCCTAACTTGCTCAAAGCATCACCTTTATTTGGAACATTTTTAGCAAAGCGCTGTTGCTCAAGATATGCCAAATATTGGGCCCTAGAAGATTTTACAAACTTTAATAATTCAGAACTTAGTTCAACTGTGCTTGGTTCTAGACTGTTTACATATAGATGATCTTTGATCATTCTTCGGGACCTTATTGTCATCTCTCCCATATTAGTTGATATTACTTCCTTATTTAAGCTAAAGCCCCGTTCAACACTTGCCTGGCCATTGTGAAGCACAAAAACAGCCTCAAGGACTCTTGATTTATTTTTTATTATCATTATTTATATTATTTTATTATTTATATACAAAAATTTAACCTCAATTTTTTTAACAACAGTAATACAACACTAATCTGTATTCATTTTAATTTTTTTTACTGAAAACAAGTAGTTGTAAACAAATAACAAATAACTTTATTATTTAAAAAATAAGAACTAATAGTACAACATAGTGTTTTTTAAACTACATAAGTAACTAAAAATAAAAAGTTTACCAGAACTTTTCAATGAATAGTTAACAACAACTTTCATTTCTCTAAACTGTTTGATTTTACTTAAGTAAATATAAATTTAAAACTTAAAAAAACTACAATGTTAATACTAAGAATATTGAAGAACTAGCCGAAAGGCTAAAAAAATTCTAAATAACCACTTAAATAATAAAAATTACTACTTTTGAACAAAATATTGAAACTGGATTAACTAAACCTCATTCTAGATTTAGAAAAAAATTTCCCTGAGATTTTCAAAAAATTCCCTGAAATTTAGAGAAAAAATCAAAACTTCCCTGAGTTTCCCTGAATTAAAAGAAAAATGCCAAAATTCCCTGAGTTTCCCTGAGATTTTCTACAGTTTGAAAATTCCCTGAGATTCCCTGAGTTCCCTGAGTGTGTGGCAACCCTGTAATTTAGGTTAAAAAACACCAAAAACAAATTTTTAAAAGTATATATAGTTCTAATTAATTCTAAATAAATTAATTTTTAGGACATTAAAAATTTAGGTAAAACAGTCCCTACGTTTTAAACATTTTTATACTGATTTTTATGTTTTAAAATACTTTCTTATTTATATCTACTAAATTACACTAATTTAAATATACTAAATTCTTATTTATATCTACTAAAAACTGACTATGTCATTTCAATCAACATTTTAACAATAGTAGCATTTTATAAATTTTTACTTAAAATTCTAATAAACATTAACATTGTTGAATTTTTTATAAAAATATTAGAATACTAAAAGACCTGAAATCCTTTAAAATAGTCAAGTGACATTTAAACTTTTTTTTAATCACTGTCAATTTTAGTTGTTTTCAATTTCATAATGAAATTATATAATAATTAAATATCATTACAAAAAATTCAATCAAACTGAGATTTTTTAAAAAATAACAATTAAGTAGTATTTAAGCTTTAAGGTAGAATGATATTGGTATCCTTTTTCCTAAACAAAATATACTTAAACTTTTCACTTCAAAATTGTTACAAAAATATTATCAGTTAATAAATTATGAAAATAGAGCATAACAAAAAGATTAACAAGAAGTTAGCAGTATGAAAGTATAAGTATGTAAGCGTAAAACATAATTTTTTAAAGCAATTTTCTTGCTAACTTTCAAGTACTTTATATTTATTTTTAAGATCTAAAAATTTACTTATGGCTTCTTCAGAGTCTAAACTTGCGGTAGGATGTATTTTTGACGATTTAAAGATTTTTAGTAATTATAAAAACACTTAAAAAAAAAAAACAACTCATACAACTGATTTGCGTAGGCTAATCGAATGAATTTTGGTTTTTGCAATTTTCTTGCTAACTTTCAAGTACTTTATATTTATTTTTAAGATCTAAAAATTTACTTATGGCTTCTTCAGAGTCTAAACTTGCGGTAGGATGTATTTTTGACGATTTAAAGATTTTTAGTAATTATAAAAACACTTAAAAAAAAAAAAACAACTCATACAACTGATTTGCGTAGGCTAATCGAATGAATTTTGGTTTTTGCAATTTTCTTGCTAACTTTCAAGTACTTTATATTTATTTTTAAGATCTAAAAATTTACTTATGGCTTCTTCAGAGTCTAAACTTGCGGTAGGATGTATTTTTGACGATTTAAAGATTTTTAGTAATTATAAAAACACTTAAAAAAAAAAAAACAACTCATACAACTGATTTGCGTAGGCTAATCGAATGAATTTTGGTTTTTGCAATTTTCTTGCTAACTTTCAAGTACTTTATATTTATTTTTAAGATCTAAAAATTTACTAATGGCTTCTTCAGAGTCTAAACTTGCGGTAGGATGTATTTTTGACGATTTAAAGATTTTTAGTAATTATAAAAACACTTAAAAAAAAAAAACAACTCATACAACTGATTTGCGTAGGCTAATCGAATGAATTTTGGTTTTTGCAATTTTCTTGCTAACTTTCAAGTACTTTATATTTATTTTTAAGATCTAAAAATTTACTTATGGCTTCTTCAGAGTCTAAACTTGCGGTAGGATGTATTTTTGACGATTTAAAGATTTTTAGTAATTATAAAAACACTTAAAAAAAAAAAAACAACTCATACAACTGATTTGCGTAGGCTAATCGAATGAATTTTGGTTTTTGCAATTTTCTTGCTAACTTTCAAGTACTTTATATTTATTTTTAAGATCTAAAAATTTACTTATGGCTTCTTCAGAGTCTAAACTTGCGGTAGGATGTATTTTTGACGATTTAAAGATTTTTAGTAATTATAAAAACACTTAAAAAAAAAAAACAACTCATACAACTGATTTGCGTAGGCTAATCGAATGAATTTTGGTTTTTGCAATTTTCTTGCTAACTTTCAAGTACTTTATATTTATTTTTAAGATCTAAAAATTTACTTATGGCTTCTTCAGAGTCTAAACTTGCGGTAGGATGTATTTTTGACGATTTAAAGATTTTTAGTAATTATAAAAACACTTAAAAAAAAAAAACAACTCATACAACTGATTTGCGTAGGCTAATCGAATGAATTTTGGTTTTTGCAATTTTCTTGCTAACTTTCAAGTACTTTATATTTATTTTTAAGATCTAAAAATTTACTTATGGCTTCTTCAGAGTCTAAACTTGCGGTAGGATGTATTTTTGACGATTTAAAGATTTTTAGTAATTATAAAAACACTTAAAAAAAAAAAAACAACTCATACAACTGATTTGCGTAGGCTAATCGAATGAATTTTGGTTTTTGCAATTTTCTTGCTAACTTTCAAGTACTTTATATTTATTTTTAAGATCTAAAAATTTACTTATGGCTTCTTCAGAGTCTAAACTTGCGGTAGGATGTATTTTTGACGATTTAAAGATTTTTAGTAATTATAAAAACACTTAAAAAAAAAAAACAACTCATACAACTGATTTGCGTAGGCTAATCGAATGAATTTTGGTTTTTGCAATTTTCTTGCTAACTTTCAAGTACTTTATATTTATTTTTAAGATCTAAAAATTTACTTATGGCTTCTTCAGAGTCTAAACTTGCGGTAGGATGTATTTTTGACGATTTAAAGATTTTTAGTAATTATAAAAACAGTAGCGATAAAAGTAGTAGCGTAATAACAACGTTTGTACGGAACAAACCTAAATATGCTGAACAACAAGTAAGTAAAACAATTATTTTAGTATTTTTCAAATATAAAATGAAACAACGGCAATCAATTTGTAGGTGTATTATTTGTGGGATACCGAACCACTTAGAAATGCATATACTATTGTTACACACGCAAGAAGGATTAATACAGGAGCTAGTACGTATATTACCCACTGGGACTTCTATACTCTGAACAGTAGATCAGTCGGAAAGCTTTCAAATAGTGTATGTTGTTTTTAACTAAGACTAAATAGTTTCTAGCAAAAATCAAACCAATTATAACTTTACACAGGTCATATACGGTTACTTCTTAAATCTATTAAATATAACGAAAGCTAATGACATACTACTTTTGAATGACCAAAATCAAAGACTTGATTTGGAAAAGCTGTATAATGGAATGAAAGTACATCATAGTTTCATAAAAATTGTGAGTTATCATGTTTATTATTTCTTAACACTAATACGTATTCAAAACAAAATGATAATATGTTCTCAGATTGTTGAAAGCGAGTCATTTTTTGGATTTTGTCATCTTAAAGCCAACAACCATTGGATTGCAGTAGTTAGTAATTTTTTGTACATAGAATCTAATAGTTTTTAATTTAAACCAACTATGAAAATTTTTGATATGACACAAAATATGATACAAAATAATGAAAATTCATGATTAGCTTAAAAAGTTATTTAGTTGTAGTACAAATTTGTATACTAATACTTTGTATTCAGTGTTACTTGTTTAAAACTTGTTAAAGTCTAGTATAGTATCAAAGTAACTCACACTGCACAAGCTATTTTTTCAAAAAGGTAAGATAAAAAAGATTTAAATTAAAGTGAAGAAAGTTTACCACTCTTTTCAGCGAGTTTATACTTCAATTTTAATGAGTCAAGTTATTTTATTAGAAGCCACTTTTAAGGCATTATATCATTGAAAAAAACTTTATCCGTCTTTAATCTGAGTAAAGTTTGATAACATCGTAGATTAGGTTTGGTGTAGTGTAATAGCTACAAAAAAAAACTTGTTGAAAGTTTATATTTCTATAGTAAAAAAATTTTTTTTTTGAAAAAAAAGGATTGATTTATAGTTATATTAATGGTCAAGTTGTAAAAAAATAGTCTTGTTTTTTAGTTCAAAGTAAAAACGAATATCATTATTTTTGATTCATTGAAAGATTCAAAGGGTGAAATACAACAGTGCGAGACTTTTTTAAAATATATGAAGTAAGTTTTGTGTAGTAATTAGACTGATTAATGAATTTTAAATTTACTAATATACATATATAATTTAATTTACGTTGTACTGCAGCTATTTAAAACTTCAAGTATTTGTTTCTTTATCAACAAAAAATAGTTTTTTATTGTATGTAATGTGGTTATATTTTTAAAAAGAATTTTAAAAATTATTTTTTATAATAAAGTTGTACTAAGATTTAAATATAACAGTGACATGTTTCGTTTTGAAATATAATACTACTATTGTGTTGCATGTAAAATATGTTACATTTTTTGTCTACTAACAATAGTTTAGTAGTTACGATTTCGTTTTGCGATAATATTTTTTTATGGTAGTTCTAAAATGTTTTTGTATTTAGAACGCACGTTAGAAAAAACGAAGAGTTGTTAAAAACGGTGAACACTTTCAAAGCCGTATCGATAAAACATAACAAGCAAACAGACGGAATAAGCTGTGGAGTTTATGTCATTGAGGTATTACTGATAAAATTATTAAAATACTAGTAAAGAGATAAGTTTATGACTGCGTTTGATATATTTTGGTGAATTAATAAGCTTCGTTTAGTAATAACTAATCTTTTTAGGCTGGTGAAAAAATAATTGAATCTTATCCGTGGCTTCCCAAATCGATACAGCTAACAACTAATTGTAACGAATGTTATGAAAAAAGATTAAAAGTGGCAGCTAAGTTGATAAATGATGGAGGTAAATATAATCTTTACTACGACCATTAAATGTATAAAACTGTTAACTTAGTTTTAATTATTAGCCCAACTAAGGTACTTAAATCGTCAAAAACAAAACTTATATGAGTTAATCTGGTTAAATTTTCAGTTATAAAAACGACTATCTGCTACATATGCATGCTCAAGACTCCACAAGATACGAATTTGAATGAAGATGATTATATATGGGTTAGTTCATTGTTTTATGTATAATATAGATTTTCGCTGTAATATACAAACTAATATAAAAACCTAATTGTTTAACGTATCCTATCTTAGGTACAATGCGATAATTGCCAAAAGTGGTATCATAGTTGCTGTATTGACAATTTGCCTAAAGATATAGAAAATGTGAATTGGAATTGCGCATCATGTTCTTACTTGGGGTATATTGATAATTCACACGAGGAAAGTATGTAGCCACTGCATTTACTTTTCTGTTTCTATTTTCTGTTCATTTATTTTAAGCTAGGTTTTAATATAATTCACTTTTTTTTCAATGTAAACAGGTTCATTTTTAAGTCTAATTATTTTTAGATAATTTTTTTTATTATTAGTTTAATAAATATCTAATTCAAGTGAAACAAAAAACAAAATCAATAAATAAAACAATAATATTGAACTTTATATATTACAAATAATTACTTAAGTTTAAAAGTAATTATATTGTCGTATATTTTTATCTAAACTTTACTTTTATTTCGATATTTCTGCTTTCTGTACACAAAGTTCGATCTTCTTTTAAGCTTTATGTCTTAGCTGTTTTCTTTCATTCTTTCTAAAAAACTTCAACAAATTAATCTTTAATTTAACATTATAATTTTTTTACAAAACTATATTAATTCCAACCCAAAGCAAACTTGAATATGTTTTCTCAAGTGATTAACTCTATATAAGCGTTCATTTAAATTTGATTTCACCAAATAAAAATTCAATCGATTACCCTCAGTTGTATGAGTTGTTTTTTTTTTAAGTGTTTTTATAATTACTAAAAATCTTTAAATCGTCAAAAATACATCCTACCGCAAGTTTAGACTCTGAAGAAGCCATAAGTAAATTTTTAGATCTTAAAAATAAATATAAAGTACTTGAAAGTTAGCAAGAAAATTGCAAAAACCAAAATTCATTCGATTAGCCTACGCAAATCAGTTGTATGAGTTGTTTTTTTTTTTTTAAGTGTTTTTATAATTACTAAAAATCTTTAAATCGTCAAAAATACATCCTACCGCAAGTTTAGACTCTGAAGAAGCCATAAGTAAATTTTTAGATCTTAAAAATAAATATAAAGTACTTGAAAGTTAGCAAGAAAATTGCAAAAACCAAAATTCATTCGATTAGCCTACGCAAATCAGTTGTATGAGTTGTTTTTTTTTTTTAAGTGTTTTTATAATTACTAAAAATCTTTAAATCGTCAAAAATACATCCTACCGCAAGTTTAGACTCTGAAGAAGCCATAAGTAAATTTTTAGATCTTAAAAATAAATATAAAGTACTTGAAAGTTAGCAAGAAAATTGCAAAAACCAAAATTCATTCGATTAGCCTACGCAAATCAGTTGTATGAGTTGTTTTTTTTTTTTTAAGTGTTTTTATAATTACTAAAAATCTTTAAATCGTCAAAAATACATCCTACCGCAAGTTTAGACTCTGAAGAAGCCATAAGTAAATTTTTAGATCTTAAAAATAAATATAAAGTACTTGAAAGTTAGCAAGAAAATTGCAAAAACCAAAATTCATTCGATTAGCCTACGCAAATCAGTTGTATGAGTTGTTTTTTTTTTTAAGTGTTTTTATAATTACTAAAAATCTTTAAATCGTCAAAAATACATCCTACCGCAAGTTTAGACTCTGAAGAAGCCATAAGTAAATTTTTAGATCTTAAAAATAAATATAAAGTACTTGAAAGTTAGCAAGAAAATTGCAAAAACCAAAATTCATTCGATTAGCCTACGCAAATCAGTTGTATGAGTTGTTTTTTTTTTTTTAAGTGTTTTTATAATTACTAAAAATCTTTAAATCGTCAAAAATACATCCTACCGCAAGTTTAGACTCTGAAGAAGCCATAAGTAAATTTTTAGATCTTAAAAATAAATATAAAGTACTTGAAAGTTAGCAAGAAAATTGCAAAAACCAAAATTCATTCGATTAGCCTACGCAAATCAGTTGTATGAGTTGTTTTTTTTTTTTTAAGTGTTTTTATAATTACTAAAAATCTTTAAATCGTCAAAAATACATCCTACCGCAAGTTTAGACTCTGAAGAAGCCATAAGTAAATTTTTAGATCTTAAAAATAAATATAAAGTACTTGAAAGTTAGCAAGAAAATTGCAAAAACCAAAATTCATTCGATTAGCCTACGCAAATCAGTTGTATGAGTTGTTTTTTTTTTTTAAGTGTTTTTATAATTACTAAAAATCTTTAAATCGTCAAAAATACATCCTACCGCAAGTTTAGACTCTGAAGAAGCCATAAGTAAATTTTTAGATCTTAAAAATAAATATAAAGTACTTGAAAGTTAGCAAGAAAATTGCAAAAACCAAAATTCATTCGATTAGCCTACGCAAATCAGTTGTATGAGTTGTTTTTTTTTTAAGTGTTTTTATAATTACTAAAAATCTTTAAATCGTCAAAAATACATCCTACCGCAAGTTTAGACTCTGAAGAAGCCATAAGTAAATTTTTAGATCTTAAAAATAAATATAAAGTACTTGAAAGTTAGCAAGAAAATTGCAAAAACCAAAATTCATTCGATTAGCCTACGCAAATCAGTTGTATGAGTTGTTTTTTTTTTTTTAAGTGTTTTTATAATTACTAAAAATCTTTAAATCGTCAAAAATACATCCTACCGCAAGTTTAGACTCTGAAGAAGCCATAAGTAAATTTTTAGATCTTAAAAATAAATATAAAGTACTTGAAAGTTAGCAAGAAAATTGCTTTAAAAAATTATGTTTTACGCTTACATACTTATACTTTCATACTGCTAACTTCTTGCTAATAACAAAAAGATGAAATTAAGGGCATAGGGGGGTCCAACATTTTTTTTTTACTAAAAATAACATTGTATCTTAAATGAAAGCTTAAAGTACAAACTACAAGCCAGTTTTTATAGAATTAAAAAATCTTATTTAACTTTTGAAATATTGTAAATTTTATAGAAAGTTTCCGATATAAACGTATGGACAGCAAATTTTTTGGAGTCAATTTTCTTGGAAATTTAAAAAATCATTAAAAACCTATCTCCTCCTTCATTTGTTGAGCTAGAGACCTCAAACTTTCAGGAAACGTTCTTTTTGTAATTTAAAAGACTTTGAATACACTTTCTGTAAAATTTTGAAGAAGATTGCTTAAAAAATGAAGGAGATAGACTTTTAGTGAAATGGTCTTTTTTTGCATTTTTAGTTTGCGCCTTCCATTAGGAACCTATTGAGGTTACCGACTTTGATTGCTCATATCTTAAAAAATACTTTGAATTTTTTTAAGTGGTTAAAAATTTCTGATAGCTCAGATAAAATTCTATAAAATAAGATCTACTTGTAAAAACCAAGGTGGACCCTCCCCCCCCTATGCCCTTAAATATAAGGCTTGAATCTGCTCCAATGTAATTGAAGCTATGTACAATAAAAACATTCTTGTATACTCCCAAACTTTTTTAATAATTACTTTAACACAACTTTTACGTTTCTCAGACCAAAACTTACATTTTTCTAAAATTTTCCAACTTAATTCTTTTTTTTAATCCTTTTAGCTATGTGATGTATTGAAACTAGTTATAGACAATTTAATAAAAAATAGTACTATTGTAGTTTAAAAGTTTATGAAAATCTACTATTGAAGCCAGCCAGTTTTAAAAATAGGACATTATGCTGTTTTTCATCTGTAGGCAAATCTCAAAAATATAAAATTTTTAATGAATAAAATTAAAAATAACCGAAAATTATAACAAAACAAGTATAAAAAAAACTCAGGTCGAAGTCATATAGTCCCACTTAAAAAAAGACCCTGTTTCAAAGTTTACCAAATCTTTCTGTCTTTTAAAGACAAAAACGTACGTACTGTAATACATATAGAGCTTGTAATATCATTTAAAATTAAGTTAATCTTTAAGTAACGAAACTCGAGAATGTTAGAAATTTTAGTCTCTGAAGAAAATAATTGATCAAAATTATAACAATGTACTACGAAAACTAATATTTTTCCAGTTTTTTTTTTTGTTCATAATGTTTAAAAATATTTATCTACATTGTTAGGTTGTAAATATTTTTAAAACTACGTTTTATTATTCCTGGTATAATTAGAATTAGAACCATACTGACTTAATATTTTCAAAATGCTATAATTAAATCAGCTGTTAGTTAGTATGGTGATTTTAAAATTCTTAAGTTGAAGCATTATAACAACATTTTCATTTAAAGTTGTAGATTTTTAATAAATTTTATAATGTATCTGTATTCTGTACAGCAGAAATGTTAAAAATCTATCAGCAAATTAAAGTTACTCGAGAATAAAAATTTAAGTAAAAACAGACAAATCTTTTTTCAGTATTAAAAATACTTAATTTCCGGCAACTCTGCTATACTGTTATAACCTTTTTTTTTTAATTATGGCATTCATTTTAAGTTAAATTTTTTAATTGGTTAGCATAACGTCTTTTTTTTTTTTATTATATTGATTTCACAAACACTTTTCTAAAACTTCTCTTTAAAGTTTTACAAAACCCTATCTATTGCATCATGATGCGTAGATTGTTGTTTGTGGAATATTTTACAAAACGGATTATTTTAACATTATTTAACAACTTTCATTTGACTATTTTAAAACAGAACCTTTATAAAACAAGTTTAATTAAATATAAATATTTCAAAACTAATACTTTTTTGACTTTCGTTTATTAAATCTAAACTCATGTCTTTTTTTTTTTGAATGTATTGTACTTATAAAAACGCTAGATATACTTAAATTCTGGCAAATATGGTTAATAGACGTGGGGTGCATTCTAGTGCAAACTTTTAGACGGCAAAAAAAAGTTGCTGAGTATAGCCTAAACATTTCTTAGAGATCTATTAAAACTAGCATCTACATCTTCTGTTTATTCTAAAAGGTTATTTTCAGAAGCTGGTAACTTGTACGAGCAAAAGAAAAATCGTTTACACATAAAGATCAGGAAAAAACTTTTATTTATTCATCACATCTTTAAAACCTAGAAAAGGTTTATAGAAAATGATTTAGCTTATTTAACATTCTACAATAGAGTTCTGCGCTCGGCGGTCTTTAGACCAAAAAAAAGTTAAAAAATTATTAACAATTGGTATGATTTGGGTGCAAAAGTTAGTTTTAATATAAATAGTGAGTTGGTTGACTTAACTGATTCGTGTGCTAAGAGTATAAGACTTTTTAATATTTCCTTAGCTTCAGTTGGCTTTTTGATTAGTTAGACTAGTTTAAAATAAAAGTAGCTTAATTATAATTAAATTACGATAAATTAAAATATTTTTTTCTTTTCACTACAGTTAAAAGTATGTATGTTAGTATTTTTTCAATGTTATCAAGATTAAATATACATACTTTACAAGCCTTTATTTGTATATAAACTAACAAGGCTGAATGGTTTATAAGGTTTTAAATTATTCCAAAGGGGACTAATTTCTTTTAGAAGTTAGTGGTTTTTTCTATTGCATATTATATATTATTATGTTATAAAACTACTATTATTAATATAAATTAATTAAGACATATAGTAATATTAAAAACTGTATATTTCTATATTTATAGTTGTCAAAGATCTCTATCCAACAAAAGTTGCTTAGATAACTATGTGCTTGTTTAAAAAAAAACACCTAGTTTTCAAAGTTGCTATTTTGCATTACATTTTTGTTGGTTTAAAATAATTGACTTTAATTGCTTTGATAACTGACGCGGCACCTCAACTTCAGTGACGCCTTAAGCGCCGAAAAAGCTGTCAGCAACTTTGAAAAATGGTTGTTCTATGTATAAGTTAGTTAGAGATTTAAAAATAAAAAACAGAACTAGATTTATTCAACTGAATTAATCTTCTTTAATTCCGTTTTAAAGGGATTTTAAATACTTAGTAATTTAAAAATTCTATGAAAAAAGTACAATCGTTACATTAAGCTTATTGTTACAATCATATACTATTTGAATTAGATATAAAGTCTCAAATGTACATTAAAGTAGTTAACAGACTACAAAAAAAATAATCACGATGTAATTTTTAATTTATTCAAGACTATGTTAGTGAAAAAATTAAACTTTGTTCAAAATAAACAACTAAAAACCACAAATCCACAAACAAATGATCTTAAAAGTATAAATATAATATTTATATACTTAATGTTCGGCTAGACGATAAAATAGTCTATATGAGCGCTACCTAAAGCCCATGGCAATAACCCGGTGTGTAGGCTGTGCTTAATTAAAAGAAGGTAGTGCCGTTGTTTGTGCAAAAACAAGTGAAGCTTGAATAAAAGTTATGTTGTTTATGTTTGGTTAAGAAAAGCAAACTTATATACCGTCTTGCTGATCTAAAATAAAAGCTTTTCTCAAAGTTCAATTAGTTCTAAATTTAATTTAAGAATGTTTGAACTTTGATTAAAAAATTTTACAACCATCTAAATCTATATACCCCTTATTCGTGTGTTTAAGTTATTTTCGGCTAGTATAACTTAAGATCAGTCTGAGCTGAGAATAGCTTAGTCAGCAAAAAATCGTTTTTTTCATGTTTTTTCATTGAATTTAATTCATTTAAACTCAATTTTTAGTTAACTTATAGTTTGTTGCGTAAAGTGTGTTACGGATAAGGGTTTATATAATAAAAATCAAAAAATAGCTTTGAAAAAATCTCAACTCAGCTTTTTCTCAGCTCAGATTAAACTTTGAGAATACTTTCCGCGATGTTCAATCTTATCAAGATTTGTTATGTGTTTTACAAGCTGAATTCTGGCTTACATCGTTTTAGTTGTGTTGAAACTGTCATTTGCTTTAATTTTAAACTGTGTACCCCGAATAGTTGTTAACGTTTTTTTGAAATTGATTTGTTATATACTTCATAACCTTATGGTAAGCTTTATATCTTTAGTTGTACTATTTTTTTTCTTTGTGTTAAATAGTTTTTTAAAGTTTTGTTTGTCGTTCTATAGCAGGGGTCGGCAGGCAGTTGGTGCTCGCAGGCCAAATTTCAAGTTTTCAAAATCTTCGCGGGCCGCAGTTTTAGTTTTAGTGACATTTGAATAATTTTTTAGTTTTAGTCAGTCTACAGAAAATTTATACTTTTAATTACTTTATTATTTTTAAATGACTTTTAGCTACACATAGTTTAAATTTAAATTATAAATATTTATTGGAATAAATTTACATTGACTAATATACTTAAGTTTTAATAAATTACTAACTTTCTTAAACACTTAATAAGCTAAACTTAATGTTTTTATTATTTTACTTAGGGACACTTTTAAATATTTTTAATACTATGAACCTCTTTTTCATATTTTAAGAATATTAACATTTGAAAATAACTTTTTGCGTCTAAAATTTTTGCGTTTTCACTTTTTAAAACCTCAGTAGTTAGTTATTTAAATAAAACTAATACCTATTTGTATTATAGTAAAGCTAAAATCAATTCTTTAACATAATTAATGGTCAAATACTTTGATAAAATACATTATTAGTAATTAATTAGTTTTTTTCATGGTTCCACTTTAAAAGCAAAAAATGTCTGAGTTATATCAAACCAGCTTAAATTTATTAACGTTAAAAAAGTTAAAAATTTGCAGTTAATCAAGGTTTAATACCTCACTAAAATACCATCATTATAAAAAAGTACACAATATTTAAGAAGACAAAAAAAAACAATTAGTGAGCTACACTGCAGACATAAAAATATTCTAAGATTTCGAAGACTTATTTAAAGTGTTTGAAATAGATGCTTAACACACACCTGAGTTAAAAAAAAATATCTTTAATAGATTTAAAATAGTCTGAGTTTTTCAAATTTTTAAACTAGCCTGTGTGTTTGGCAACTGTTTAAAATAAAGTTCAGAAAATAAAGCAATAACAAAGTTTATCAACAGTAAGTTAAAAGTATAGCAAAAAAAATCATTATAAGTCAGCTTGTATGGACAATCACGTTTCTTAAATATTTTTAACAAAAATATAAAATTTTATTAAGCCATTAATGAAGTAGAAAAAATTTATTAAGCATTATAGCAATCTTTATCTGCAATAAAAATATTGAATTTAAAAAGAGTGAATGTGAAACATAAGACGAGCTACAAGAATTAAAAAACGTTAGTTAGGATTTTTCGGAGAAACAAAAAAAAAGCTTCCAACAAAGCACATGATTATTTTCAGTAACTACAGACTGATCAGTAAAAATTTTTAAGGCAAATATTAAAGGAGCAAAATTAATTATTATAAAGAAGTTACCCTTTAGAATTGTAAACTTTTTTAAAGAATTTGTGTTGGCGGTAGCAAAATATTTTTGTTTATTTATTTAATGACAACAAAAATTTGTGTTTAGGAAATGTCTGAAGATTATAAAGCCGCATAAATCAAATTAGGATTTTAATCAATCTGTTAAGATGAGAGTACTGATACAACAAAAATTATTCAATTAGTTCTAGATTTTACTAGAATACTTACGTTCTTCTAGAGGTGTTTTTACTAACTTTTACATTTTAGAAAAATTTCTAGGTTAACTTCAATGCAAAGCACAACAATAGGCAAAGATATTTTAAAAGCAAAGGTGCGATGCACCAATATAAAGTTTTTGAAAGTACAATTTTTTGCTTCTATTCTCAGTATAAAACAAAATTAAAGGTAAAATAATTGTCATAAATGATAAAACAATATTTAAAAATACTGTTAAGCTACTTTAGATGTGTTTTTTGATTAAAAAATATTTGTATGGTAGATTTTATGTGCCAAAACGAAAATTCACTTATTTACATGTATAAAATGTTTAAAATTCAATGTTTTTTCAAAAAAGTTCTCAAATTAAAGGTTTTTCTAGATTTTTTAAGCATAAATTGTCAAATTTCAAGCTTTTCCGTGTTTCAAGTTTTTTAGCAACACTGATTGTTCACACCTATGTGTTGTATACTGAATTCTATACAATTAATTAACATTTTAAATTATATCAGCTGCAAGACTTTAAATTTAACATATATAATAATTAAAACGAACACTGTAGATCGAAGAAAACATACATCATTAGTTTAATTTGCCACTCTTTAAAGCAAAACAGCCAGCTTGAGTAACAAAAAAATAGCCTAATATTTTAGTATAGAAAAAGCAATTCAATCCAAAACTAAAAAATGATAAATTGGCCTGAGATTTGAAGTCTTCAAATAGTCATAGTCTGAGTGCTTTGCAATGTTTAGTTGTTTATTTGCTTGAATTTGAAATATTTTGATTGACATTGTACAAACTTAATAAATTTACCATACCTAAATCTAGTTTGATTAAATAGGTATTTCCAAAAAACAGCAATTGTGTATATCTGTATGCAACGCATAAAAACTAACTTAATTTACCAAAAAGAAATTGTTTGTAAAATGAAAATATACACCAGACAAAAACTATTTTAATTTATCTCTTATATATTGTTTATAATTTGGTTGTACACAATTAGATATTACATGTAGAAACAACAATCTTAGCAAGTTATGCATATACTAAACTTAATCTAACTTAGTTGTTTAATAAAAAGTGGCTTAAAATATGATCATCTTTGTACATTGGTGTGCATAGGAATTTGTTTAAAGTGCACAGAAAACTTCTGAAAGTCTAAACGTGTCAAAACCAAAATATAATAATCTTTATTTCTTATTACTATGTAATTTTAACTGTTTTTATGCTCTCTCTAATATTACATTTAGTAAAAAAACATCTATAAAATAGACTTAGGAATAAAAAACTAAAAAAAATAACTAAACTGTAAATAAATGACATCTTAGTTAATTACTTTTCATTACTTTTGTACAAAATGGAAAACATTTGCATGTAGTTTATTTACTAAATACGTATTATATAAGTAACTTACTAAAACCAAGCACTCGTAACACTGTTTTTTCATATAATAACTTGCTGTTGTAAGAAGAAAACTATTATAAAACTGAGAAAAAACCCTGATGGAATGCTAATCTGTCTTTTTCACATTTTTAAGCTAAAGTAGTAAAGTCTTTTAGTTCTTTTAAAATATTATACAGGGGCTAAAACAAGATTAAACAAATTAAACCAAATAAGAGATAAAAAAATTCTTAAAATATATTTTTGCTCAGCGGGCCACATTTACATGCTCGCGGGCCGCAAAACTTTCTTTCGAGGACCACATTTGGCCCGCGGGCCGCAGTTTGCCGACCCCTGTTCTATAGGTACATTTTTTCATTTCTTTAAATACAATTAAAGAAAAACGAATTCTAACTCTCGGTTTGGATTTCACTTAGTACTCTACATTTAAAAGAAAATAAATAACAAAACTGCAAAGAAATAAAATAGACGCTAGGACCTAGACCTCAGATAACGGGTTTATCGATTTTTATACAAAGTTTTGAAAAGAAATACCAATAACTTTATATTTTTGAACAGATTTCTCATTCTCTAATACTTACCAAGTGCGACGTAAATAAAATAAGTAAAAAAAAGTTTAAAATCAAAATGTTGTTGAAAAATTAAAATAAACTATTCACTTTATAAACTCAAGATCTATAGAAGAGAACATTTTACTTACTTGCAATATTTGTATTTATTTTAATATTAATAATTAAAAATTGAAAAGAAAACTGATGTTGAAACCGAGACTTGGAATCTTTCCGTTAAAAAATTTAACGACTAAATTTTGAGTAAAATTTTCATAATCATTTGTACGCGTTATTATTTATTGTTTTAATACAATTTCTTTTAAAAACTTTTTGATCTAATTCATTGTAAAGATTTAGTTCGTACCTTACGCGGGTGCATAGTATGCACTGCATACTCCTAAAAGTGCGTACTGCGTAGCGTACTTTATTCATATTATATATATATATATATATATATATATATATAATAAGGTTATTATTCAAACTTGAACACCTACTACTGAGCCCATTTAAAGGGATTTGAAATTATTTATTGAAATGTACGATTTTAAAAATACTGGAACATATGTTTCATAATAACAAAAAAAATTGTCTTTAATCTTCAGCCAGCTCAAATTTAAAATAAAAAGCACTTTGGTAAACAAGGATGCAAAAGTTTACAAAAAACAAAAACAATATGACGTAAGAATTGAACATTGTACATTACAAATATTCAGTAAAAAAATCGATCTACCATCTAACTAATCAAACAACCAAAATTAACAAAAACAACAGTTAAGTGACTATAAAATACTTCAAAATTTATTGTATTTTAAGAGGAGCATTTTCATATGTCGACAAGACGATATGAGTTCACTCCTCTTATTTAAACAACCTTTCTTTTTTAACGCATACCTAACGGCTGTTGATTCTTTTAAGCACAGCCTACAAACAGGATTGTTACCATCTGCTACTGGCTGTGCTCTTTTTATCATCTCCCAAATTAATTTAAAATCAATATTTTTGCGCTTAAGGCCGCAAACATACTTTGAAAGCTCAGTTTCATTTTTGTATACACCACCTTTAAAGGATTTTTTATGGTTAGCATACCGAAATCTGAATTGAGTGGAGCATAAGCCGATGTTGAACTTCTTTACAAGGTCAGAGTTAACTGTTGCTCGTAAATAATGTTGCCTTGTAAATAATGTTCTCTGACCGGCATTTGCACCCCTTCAAATTATATTTACGGCCACTAGCGCAATTATACTGATTTTGATTAAATTACTTTTGTTTAAAATCCTTTGATTATGTGACTTAATTAATCTCTCCAAATTCGCCATACATGAATAACATGAGCTTTCGAAGTATGTTTGCGGCCTTAAGCGCAAAAATATTGGTTTTAAATTAATTTGGGAGATGATAAAAAGAGCACAGCCAGTAGCAGATGGTAACAACCCTGTTTGTAGGCTGTGCTTAAAAGAATCAACAGCCGTTAGGTATGCGTTAAAAAAGAAAGGTTGTTTAAATAAGAGGAGTGAACTTATATCGTCTTGTCGACATATGAAAAAGCTCCTCTTAAAATACAATAAATTATGAAGTATTTTATAGTCACTTAATTGTTGTTTTTGTTAATTTTGGTTGTTTGATTAGTTAGATGGTAGATCGATTTTTTTACTGAATGTTTGTAATGTACAATGTTCAATTCTTACGTCATATTGTTTTTGTTTTTTGTAAACTTTTGCATCTTTGTTTACTAAAGTGCTTTTTATTTTAAATTTGAGCTGGCTGAAGATTAAAGACAATTTTTTTGTTATTATGAAACATATGTTCCGGTATTTTTAAAATCGTACATTTCAATAAATTACCGGTGGCAGTGAATAACCGCCTC
Organism: Thalia democratica; assembly: GCF_965202585.1. Classification (NCBI taxonomy): domain Eukaryota; kingdom Metazoa; phylum Chordata; class Thaliacea; order Salpida; family Salpidae; genus Thalia; species Thalia democratica. Next base: position 55,373,682 of record NC_139165.1, on the reverse strand, counting down.
CAGAAGATTTCTAGCAGTCAAATCATTTTTAAGGAAACAACGCAACAACACCAGGAAGCTATAAGAGAAAGTGGGTACGATCACGAGTTAGCCTATAGCCACAAAAGCGAAAAGGGTAAGAACAAGAGAAGAAGTAGAATAAATATTCTTTATTTCAACGCTCCATTCTGCAAAAGTGTGGCAACACGGGTTGGGAAGCGCTTACTAGAGATTGTGGACAACAACTTTACTGAAAACCATCCATATTGTAAAGTTTTTAACAGGAAGACACTAAAAGTGTCCTACTCCTGCATGCCAAACATAAAACAACTTATAATGGCACACAATCGAAAGATGTTAAACACGCAGGACAAAGAGAGGCAAATGTGTGACTGCAAAAAACAAGAATGCCCGGTAAATGGAAGTTACTTAATGGAAAATATTATATATAAAGCTACAGTCATAACTGAAAACCAGATCAAGTTTTATGTTGGCTCGACTAGACTATCTTTCAAGAATCGCTACACAAAGCACAAGTACAGCTTCAAACACGAAAAACATAAAAACACGGCAACTTTATCGCAGTACATTCGGAAACTAAAAAATAACGAAGTTAATTTTAAAATTCAGTGGGAAATATTAACAAGAACGAAAAATAAATATAGTTTAAAAAACAGATGTAAATTGTGTTATGCGGAAAAATCGAAATTTTAAAAGTTAATAAATCAGAATCTCTAAACAAAAGAGACGAATTACAAACTGGCTGCATACATTATCGTAAACAATTTATCTAAAAACTATGTTAATAATTTTGCTAAAATTAACTATCTATTACTACATAATACCTAATTTTGTATAATTTTATTGCTGTACTTACAAGTTTGCTTTAAATATTTCATTAACTTATTTAACTTATTTTTCATTGAATAAAACTTGGCTGAAGACGCGTATTAAACGCAGAAACATCTGTCCCAAGCAAAAGTTTATTTTGTGCATTTTAATTTTATGTATACATATATATATTAAAGATTTTGTAAAAAGTTCTGGTCGATAGTGCTCGACAAGTTGAGGATAATTATGCATATATATATATATAAATGAATGTATTTTACAATGTATATATTTAACGAGCGTGAACTTAGCTTGATAGCGTTTTTTAGGAATTTTATAAAAATGGCCAAACTTTAGACCCAATTATTTTCCTTATCTTAGTAGCTAATTAATTTTTTTTTTATTCTAGAGAACGGTCCTTTGTCTTTAATAAAAAAAAAAACATTTGGACTAGGGTTTGACTTTTAGAGTGGGGTGGGGCCCCCTTAAAAATGTTTAGTTTTTTTTCTATTGTTTATTTTTACAAGCTTTTCTCCGAAAATAATAATTTCAGTTTTAATTTATTTTTTCAAACATATTTATTAGAATAAAATTCCTAAAAAGACATTTTTATAAAATTCCTAGAAAACGCTGTCAAGCTAAGTTCACGCTCGTATATTTTTAGACCTCGTAGTAAATAAATAATGAATATCAAATGAAAAACAGATAAAGCTCACATGAATATTGTTGAATACTAAGTGCCTCAATTTGTTTGTAAAACAGAATTCTGGGTAATTTATTTGTCTGTGTTACTTAACTTATTTTTAACGAAAATATTAAATTGCTTATTGGACGAAAAAAAAGTGCTCAATTATTTGGTCCTATGAACTGGTGTACGAAAACACCTTTCGGTTATTGAGTCATACACCAGGAAACAGTTTAAATTCATGTCCAGGACAATGGACAATTTTTTAAATACTACAACTATAAAATATTTAAATAAATTGAGGATAAAAAAAAGTGGTTATGCTTAACTTTAGGTGAGCACGCTTTGGTTAAATAAACAGGAATTTTTCTGCTTCACTTAAATGATTTTAAATTTTATTTTGAAAATAAGTACATAAGCAGGGCAAAGCATAAGTAATTTTTTAAGCAGTTTTTATATTACTGAATGTAAATTTAGCTGGCACCTTAGGTGACTCTTCAACTGTATATAACATTGTCATTTTAACAATGCAAATTTAAAACTTTTCTGTATTCTTATACTATTGTGGTTTATATATATATTACATATTAGTGTGAACTTAGTATAAAAATTAACTTGTTTTATTATAAAAATATATTTTTAATTTGTCTAATAATGTAAAATATAATTTGAAATGACACTATTGTTAGAATTAAATAAAGCCTTACAAAACAAGTTAATTTTTATACTAAGTTCACACCATATGTAACATACATAAACCATAATACTAAAAAAAGAATACAAAAAAGTTTAAAAGTTGAATTGTTGAAATGACACTGTTATATACATTGAAAAGTCACTTAAGGTGCCAGCTAAAATTACATTCAGTAATATAAATAAATAATATGAATAAATTTCAAAATAAAGTTGAAAATAAAGCTGTAGTAAAATTCCTGAATATTGATCCAAAGCGTGCTCACCTAAAGCTAAGCATAACCAAAAAAGTTATTCATAAAGGTAAAAACTTTCATATATAAAATTAATATTACTTGCAAAATAACTTTCAGTTATAAATTATCAATAGTGGAATTAATTTTAGTGCTAAAAATGAATTCTAGAAGAAAAATGAAAGGAACAATAGATGCAAGAAGCATTTTAAATAGAAAACAAGCTTCAATTAACAATTTTAATGGAAAAAGGTCAAGTAATAGCAAACTTGGGATCAAAGATGCTCGTAGTTTAATTTCTTCTGTTAAGTGAGTTGTTTAATTACGTTATTTGTTTTAATAATTGTATTTAAGTTACTTCTGAAACATAAGTGGGTAAGTGCTGAAGGGATCCATATTTTTTTACAACTTGTTCTTATTTGTATAAATTTTTTAATCTCAGTTTTTAGAATAATTTTATCATTTAACAAAATTAAAAGTAATGTTTGAGATATAAAGGGTCTAACTAGGTTTTCTTAAGGTAGAAAAATATTAGTCTCACTCTTCCATATACAACAATAAACATTTTTGAATGTCAAATAAGATACATATGTATAATTCTACTTACCCCTTTGAAAATTTACATTTAACTAACCAAAAATAAAGGTTATCTATTTAACAAAAAAAACTGAAGACACTTTTTTTTGCATACATTCACAAGGTTAAAATTTCAACAAAAAAGACCACTAAGTGTGGAAAAATCACAAAGCTCCAAGCAAGTATCTGCCAACACTGCAACAAAAATAAAAACATCAACAATTCAATCAAGTGATTATGGTCACTAATGAACTTCTAATCAGCTGTTGAACATCAAGTTCTATAACAATAGTAATAAAAAAAAAGTAAACTGTAATTTGGCCAATAAATGCTAATATAAAACTTAAAGTTTAAGAAAATCCTTACCTCATCTAGTAATAAAAACATGAAGTATTTTTAAATTCAATCCAGTTTAGTGATAATAACTAACATTTTAACAATAATGAATTCAAAAATATTTTTTAATAAAATCAAAATAATACTAATAGTAAATACAGTTATGTATAAACCAAACAATCACAAAATAAGATGAACACAACATGGTGTACACAAAATCAATTTGCCATAAAACCTGGAAAAACTTAGAATTTGACAATTTAGAAAAAAAAATCCTAGAGTTTAAAAGTTTTTAAAAATGAAGTTTTGTTCAATAGTCATGAAAAAACCTGGAATATTTTTAATTTAACTTTTTTAACAGTTTTGTTTTAACAGTGATTAAGTTTTATCACTATATGACTTCAGAATGTAGTATATATATGAAGTTAAAAGATATTATTTTTGTTAAAATTTTTGTTGGTTTTGTGTGTGGATGGAAAATTACTGAAAAACCAAAGTCAAGAGTCATTATTTTATGACTTTTTTGATTTTGTAGAGTTCGACCACTTAAAAAAAATGTTTAAGCATCTGCCTATAGAAAGAAATACATATATTATGCGGGACACAATTGCACAAAGACAAAATTGCACGAATATACTTTTGCAAAAAGAAAAATTTGCATGAGGGGGTAAATTATATTTATAATAAATATAGAAAACTAAACCAAAAATCTAGTTTATCCTTTATTTTTAATAATACTTTTATAATTTTCACAGTAACTCTATTACTAATATTAAATCCTTTGCATGTAGGATTTTTGAAATTTTGAAATTAAAAAGTTTTGAAATTACTCTTTTTTATCAAAATTTTAGTTTTTCAATATTTTTTCATTTAAAATGTTTGAAAAGTGATAAACTATTTAAGTAATATTTTCTGAAATTTTGATGTCAACTGTTAAAAAAAAGAAAAAGAAAAATTTAAAGTGAAGAAAAAAAATGTAAATGAAAAAATTTAAACTCGTACATTTGCATTGGAAACTTTTTACAAAACTGACTATATCTTAAGCATCGATTTTAAGTTATATATTCTTTAAAAACAGAATTTTATATTATACTTAAGCATTTTATATATGGCCCAATGTAAATCTTTGTAAAAAAAGTTCTAAAACCCCTATGCTTTTATTTGTAAAAGAAATAAGATTTTCATTTGAATTAGTTGTATTAGCAAAAGGTAATTATGTAGTCTTATATAGTCATAGTCATTATAGGAATATTGTCAGTCAATTTTAGTTAATTGTTAGTAATATTTATAGTTGTATATTAGATTTGTTATAACCAGTTTTAAAACAGACACGAAGAACTTAGAACCAAAAAAAGTACTTTTGATGCTAGATCAAGGATTCAATCCCTAGCTGTTTCTGTGAATAGAAATCAGGTAATTTAGAATTTCATTATATGTTTTTAGTTTTTTCATAACATCCTTGAAGCATAAATTGGTCTTGCTTTTACACTCATTTAAGTTAATATTTTTTCTAAAGTTTTTGTATGTTCTAGTATTGAATTTTAAATATTGTTTGTTTTGTGAACACCAGATAAAAGCAGGGGTTAACAGTTTTTAAAAAGGAATAGGACAGGTTTACTGAAAAAAGTTTTTTGTGGGTAAAACTAAATAAAAAAAACATTGTTTTGCTTAAAAAATATAGAAATAAAATAATTTTTGTAATTGAATTAACATAAAACAGTGCACAGTTTACTCCCAAGCAAAGAAAAAAAACAATTAATTTTTTTATAAAAAAGTTTAAACTTCCTTCAACTTGATTATTTGTTTTTTAGCTAAAAAGCATGTTGCTTGCCAAACATTTTTGCTTAGCTGACTAAATTTTGTCCACTGGCCTAAGTTTGCTAACCCCTGGTGTGGAGCCTCTGTTTTATCTTAAAATTTTTATGAATCAAGAAACATTTAAATGTTCCATTACATTAAAAAGTTGCAATTTTTGTTAAAATTAACAGGTTTTGGTGGGCTTAATATTGATCATTTCTAGTTCATTAAACAATAGTAGTACTTGATTGATGGTATTTGTATAACTTACTTAAAATTATTTCAGTGCATCCTTGCAAATCCGACCATTTTGGGCAAGCTTTTTTTTTAATTATGGTAAGGTTAACATTCGGCCTGATAAAACAAACTATTGTTTTTTATAATAAGCCTATTTTATATTATGAAATGCATATGACGACATGATCACTAAATTTTCTGTTTGTGTAATTTGTTTTCATTTTTTTCAACAAACAAAATAATTAAAACCAGACAAAAAGTAAACAAAAAAAAGTTGATGAAATTCAAAACCAATTTAACAAAAACAAATCACACTTTAAACGATTTAAATTTTATTCGTTTTAAATTTTATAGTGAAAACATTGACTTAAGCTGAATTTATTAAATCTACTTTTCAGCTGAAATAAGAATGCACTGTATTTACAAATTTTTTAAGATAATAGTTGAGTTTTGTGTTATTTACTACTTTTGTAATCTTTATTTTTCTAATTACTTTGCGCCAGTTTTTTTTAAATCACTAAAATATGTTGTTAGATTAAGCTTATACTGTATCAAAATATTATAAAAACTCTTATCAATATCAAAAATAAGCTGGTTTATGTATAAAAACGATAAAAGCATAATAAAATACACAAAAAATTCAAACAAGTAAATGGGGCAAATTTTTCTTTATAAATTTTTAAGCAGTTAAAATTAATTAATTATTTAATAGTTTAATACTTTATTATTTTGATTATTTCCAGTTTTCAAATAAGTTTTAGTTTTAAATTTACTCAAGTCAATTATTATACTGACCTTTACCTCATGCAGATGTCATCTTATTGTTGAATTAAAGTATTTTTTTAAAGCAAAACTTGTACGATTTTTTTTTCTTAGTGCTCATTTTTGTTTTCTTTTTTGTGGGAAAGTTTTAAAAATTCTGTAGAATGTACGTACGTTGTACATTGTACATATGTTATATCATATGTTGTATCATGGATATAATTTTTATTATTTTTAAATTCTAATAATATTTTTTGAGCTTTGCTAGTGCATAAACTACATTTGTTTTGTTTTAAAGACAGTAGTTACTTTATAATACATTCCGCATCTTTATTTTCCTTCTTAGAAGAGATATCAATTTATTTCTGCAACTGTAGCAGGACCCATAAAATTTTGTTTGGTTTTAGTAATGAGTTTTTAGTTGTTGTTTTGTTATAAAACTTTTTAGATAGGCAGAAATTTTCAGATTAAGTTTTTCTGCTTTTGTTGATTTACTTTTAAAGTTTTCTGATTTTCCAAAATGTGTAATTTTGAATGTTATGGAACTCTTTTCTTATGTTTTTTCTTACTGACGTGCAGGTATGTAGAATATGTAAATAAATTCCATTTAGCTTTAACTTGCTTATACAATTTTTAAGTTTTCTTTTTCCATTTCAATAGGTGGTCATAATATGTTTTTGGCAATATTTTGATAATATATCACACAATTGTATTAAGGGGCTAACATACAAAAAAAAGTTAGTATTGCAATATGTATAATTATTTACTATTAAAAACATGAAGTATAAATGTATTTATATTTAAATTATATAGTATCAAATAGTACAAATTGTTAGTAACAAAAAAATGTTATTATAGTATATTGTTTAGTACTAACAATTCATTATTTTAGTCTTTTACATACAGTACTTTTTTTCGTTTTGAAATGCAAATACAATACAAGCTTATTCTTACTAAGTAATCTGTTTATTTTTAATAAGACATAACAAGAAAAGGTGTTAAATCCTAGAGGTCAAAACAGTCAGAGCCCATTGAAAAATCAAAACAACTGTCTCTGTACATTAATACTTTATTGAGGTACTATAGTTAAGTTCATAAGTATGAACAGCAAAACCTCATGAGTCAATACTGATAAATGTAAAAATCTACAAAAAGCATGTAAAAGAGCTCAACAATACCTTTTATCGGTGGCTAAAACTTTAAGCTAGCTTTAATTGTTGTAACTTGGATTAAAAAAAAAAAACAAGAAAAGGTATATTGAATAATTATTTAAAGTTTTTAAATTAATTTAAAAAAAGCAAGTTGGTAACCTTAGTATAGCAAAAAAGAAAATTGAGATTTGCGTGATTTTGCATTTTAAATTTATGCATGCTAGTTTAAATTTATTAGTTATTAAATTGACTAGAGAGGAACAAATTATCAGAGACCAGCACCAAAAAGTACTATAAGAAAGACTTTTGCAACAGAAAGTAGTAGAAATAAGAGAGGAATGAGCAAAAGACCTTTGGCTATTGGTAAAGAAAAAAGTTTAAGTTTATCAGATGGTGGTTATAAAAAAGACCAATATACATTTGTTAAAGTATCTTCAAATGGAGAGGTTAATTTTTTATTGTATAACTTTAAATTGAATAATGAATGACTACAACTATTCAGACACTTAATTCTTTAGCAAGCTTTTATTATTTTTTTGTTGTTGTTTTACCAGGGTTGCCAGAAAACTCGGAAAAACCTGAACTGTAAAAAATTTTACATGTAAAATAATGAAAGTTTGAATATATAAGTAAATCTATCATACACAACAAATTTTTTTGTATCTGTTGAAAGTATTTTTGCACTTAAAGTAGCAATACAGTATTCGTTCATTATTTTCTTATAATTTAAGAATATTTTTTACCTAAAATTAAATTTTGTACTAAAAATGGACAAAAAAACTTCTTCATTCAAAAACATAGAAGAAATTCAGAAAACCTAAAAATAAAAACTCTCCTAACCTAAGGCAACCCTGTTTTACCCATGCTCATAAATACAATTTAGTTTTTTTGTTATTAATTTATTTGAATAATGGTAATTCTTATAATAGGTTTAAATTTTTTTTATTTGTTTTATTTATTGTTACTAAAAACTTTAAATAAATGTAATCAAAAAGTTTTATTTTTCCTTATGCTATTTTTTTTTGACTTGTAATTTTATAAATAACATCATATGATGCCATTATGTTGTATGTACTTAAATTTTTTTAGTTCTATTAATTGAGAAAAATTGAGTATAACTAAAGAAACTATGTAAAGTACTAAATATATAAGAAACTATGCATTGATACTAAGTTAGATATGTAAAACTTAAACCAAACAATTGTCAAAGAAGAAAGAACTCATTTAAACTCTAACAGAGAAAGATGAAGAGTAAAGTGGAAATGGAAGATTATGCGATGAAGATAAACATAAGAAATGATAACAGAAATGACTTGAATAGAAAGAGACCCACTTCTTCGGATGATGAAAGTTTTACAACTAAAATGAAGCAGAATCGGAAATCAAACAGGGTTTTTTGTTATTATACAATTAAAAATTTAATTTTAATTTATAAAAAGTTTAGATTTTTGAATATAAAAGTTTTGCAAAATAGGTGTTTTTTAAACAGATTACTCTTAGTTCTTTTAATAAAAACTGTTTTTATACAAAAAAAAAATATTTTTAAGATTCGATCATGTTGAGTAACAAAAATATTACTTATTTATATTTTATAATTATTAATAAAAATGTTTTAAGTATACTTTTTTGAAATGTGTATATATATATATATATATATATATATAAAGTTTTGTTTATACAATACATAGTAAAAATTTAGTTAATATTTCTGGATTTCGATTATAAAGAAAGAGTTCTCACAACTTAAATAACTTTTTTAATACTGACTAAAAAAATTAGGCAGCTCCATATGAAAACAAGCGTGCATTAATTCAAAGTACAAAATATTCACCACCACCAGCTGTTGGTAGGAGAAGCAATCATAACCTGTTAAGCAAGGTTATAAGTTTTTATTTTAATTTTTGATATAGACATTTATATAAAATATAATCTGCTGAAACTCATAAATTAAATATTTTAAACAAGCATTTGGTTTCGCAGATAAAGCTCATTAAATTTTTTAGTGCAAAAAAAAAATCATTAGGTTCTAAACTTAGTTCCACGAGCTTCATTTTGGCACTAAGAAAATTAAATATATATTAAACTATAAAGAAGTTCTGTTTTTCATAAAAAGTATAAATTTGTAGGATATAGACATGAGACAAACAAATACTACAAGTTCAACAAAGGTTATTGAGTTTTTCATTGTTTTGTTTTTAAATTATTGTTGTAATGTTTTGTTAAAATATTTATCTCATATGTTTAAGCAGTGTATTTGTGTATTTTAAATCAAGATTATATATGTTTAAAATCGTTAAATATTTTCAAGTTTTTAGTAAGATGAAAAACAAATTTAACAGTAAACCAACTTTTTATATTTTTTTGGATATTTTTCACTAAATTCAAAGTTTTTTACAACTTTGTACTTTGAAAGCTTATTATAAATTTAATCTAATATATGTTCTGTAATCCAATAAAACTATTTTTCATTTTAATTTTAAAAATAATACATTCATTTATAAAATAACTTATCAACTAAATAGTAACTTTGTAGTTCTAGAAAGGTTACAGTGATGATATAAATTTTTGATTTAGACTATTATTATGGCTGTTATTAGGTCAGTATACTTAGAAATTATTCACAAGTTGATTCATTTTAAAATGCTTAATTTAGGTCATTTTAATGAAATAAATGGTAAATTTTTTCACTATAAACTTAAGTTTTTGTAACATTTTTGTAAAGTGTTTGATTAGCAGCAAGAGCTAAGTATTATATATTTTTAAATGTTAAATTTTTACAACTGTTTTTTTACATTAGTAATTAGAAACAACAAAATTGGTTAAAAAAACCCATAAAGCAAAGCTGTCTCAACTCTTTAAAAACAAAAACAACTTTTATTTTATGTAGGTCAAATTATACAAAGTTGTCCAATTTTTAGTATAAAAAATAGAGACTACCTTAAAATAATTCATTATAAATTAGTATGTAGAGTGTAAAAATGTGTTAGCGAAAAAAAAAACAAAATCTTTTGAAAAAAATTTATATTAAAAAAAAACTGTTTTAAAAACAGGGTTACCAAAAACCTGAAATCCAAGAATTTTACAATATAGGCAAAAAAAATCCAAAAAAAAAATCTGGAATTTCCGAAAAAAATCACTCTAAACTAGGAAAAACCTGGAATTTTAAACTTTTTTTTACATGAAAAGAAACAAAATTCGGCTAGATACGAAAAATATATCATAAAGATAATAATTTTTTTTTTCTCATTGTCATCATCAAAAAGTTTTTTCTTTTTTTAATTTTTAAAGTAGCTTTAAAGTATCTTTTCAATGTTGTTATACTATAAATTTTTTTTTAGCCTTGAATTAAATTTTATACTAAAAATAGACCAAAAAACTTGTTTTTAAAAAACTGTAAAAAATTTACCAAAAACCTTTGGCAACCCTGTAAAAACCATTAAGCTGTTTTTCTAAATATATATGTTTTTGATATTTATCTAGCAAGTATTTACATTTAGTCTGCTTAGCTCACACTTTTGAACCAAAAAGTTAGTGTTATAATTATTTTTTAAAAAACTTACACACTTAAAACTACTTTCCTCAGAAAAAAAGTTAAACTATATTATTTTCTACTAACTCTAACTATTTAAGTTGTATATAAACAAAAATAAAAAATGGTCACCAAAAATGTAATTGTCATACAAAACATGTTCTTAATTTATAATATATTTTATTTTTCAATATTCTACTTAACTTATTTTTATATAGATAAAAAAAAAATTACTTAAACATTTTTATGTGACTTTAAAGATTGGAAGTAATAATAATGCAAAAAAAAAGCAAAAATTATATAGCTTATACTTAAGTTTAAGTTAGATTAAAAACCATATCATAATTGACCGCGGAGATTCTGGTTAAATGTAATTATGAACATAATTTTGCCTAAATCGTACTTTTGGGCTACGTTCAAAGTGCGAATTCAAGCGGCAGGTTACTGTGCTTAATTATTTTAATCTTTACATAAAAAACAGCTACTATAACTAATATTTGTTTAATAGATAAAGTATTAATGAAGTAGTGTAATTCAGGATAGAGACTTACGACGACCCATCGAAGATTTTGCGAGTCCTTTTGAGGGCACAAAGATAGTTATATCTAATTTGTGTTCATCTGTCACTGAAGAGGATATACAGGTGTTGTTTTTTTATTTGTAGTTTTAGCTGGAAGGTAACTCTAAGAATTTTAACTAGGTTTAAGAATTTTTTTCAAAACTTAAGCTAGTTTTATTTATAATTTTTATATTTACTTACCAAAATGCTTAGCATTGATTTTGTACAGTTTCTCTTCCTAAAATTCAGTGTATTGGTTAATTATGTCGCTTAAGGCTTTCTCTACTAGACGTTTTTATAAATTTATTTTTTAATGATTTATGGATAAATTTGTTATTGAACTAATATGACACACGTTGATATAAGCTACAGGTAATGATCCTTAGTAAGAAGAGATTTTAAACGTATTAAAAAAGTTGTTTGAATAAAATTAATTGTCCAAAACGTAATGCTATTAAATGAGATTAAATATCGATATTGCAAATTAAAAAAACTAAGGTTTGAATAAAAAACATGTTAGCATTAAAATAAGTTATGTTTGCGATATTTTTTGCATACTTACAATTATTATTTGAATAATGTATAGAATTTAAAAACATATTTAATTGTACTATAAACAAAAGCTTAATTAAAGATTTTAAAGTAAATTCACTCAGAAGAAAAATAACTTTAATGTTTTACATAAAACCTCTGACTGACTTAAGGTTAAACAGGTTTAGTTGACATAGACTTGATTTATGGCAACCCTAGTTTAGAAAAACCAAACAAATTTTCAAAATGTTTTAATAGTTGTATTATTTTTATTTTTACAAGTTGTATTTTGTTTTTAAATTAACTAGAGCTAAGTGTAATTTAAATGATTTTAATAATTAACATTAATTAATTGATTTGTTAGTTCGTTTCAAGTTGAAATTCAGTTTGTATGAGCTAAATTTGTACCATTGTTAAGTCATTTTTATAGCTTTTTTTATTGGACTATACTTTATTTATATTATTTATTAATTGTCTAAGTGTTTTATAGACGAGACTGTGTCAAAAATACTCTAAAAATAAATCCTAATACTAATGAATTGTGTTGTTCTAAATATTTTATTTAGGTTTCTTTTGCCCATACAAAAGAGCACTAAAGAGCCATACAACTTATTTTAATTTTTAAAATAAAGTACAAGCAATTATATAAACAAAATTAAGCAAACTCAAACATATAAAGTATCAGAAGTATTAATATCTTCACTGAATAAACCAATTAGTAAATTAAATTAATATCAATATTACAGAAATTTTCTACGACTTAAACTGTTTAACAAAAAACTCTAGTTTTAAAAGTAAATCTAGTATAAAGTGTAGTAGCTAAAGAGCCGCTCTTATCAGTATTGACACTAAAGTACTAAGCAGTCCATTACTCGACAATAACTATCAAATGATTTTTTTAGCTCCAAGCATCTGCAAACTCTGTTACAGATAATGTTGTTCTTGGTTTTATTAGGGACTCATCGGCTCAGATTCATACTCGCTTCCTAGATCAACTGTATATCTACTTTTGTTGAAGACCGTTTTGATTGTATTAAAAGAGATCTTGATCACAAAAAGTTTTTAAAAGTCTGGAGACAGACCGTGATCACTATCATTAAAATTTTCAACTAGAAGTTTTATTCTTTATTCTAAAAGTAATTTAAACTCTCTGCTAAATTTTATTTACGACTTCAGGAAAGTTTGGGGTATGTTCATTTGAAAAAAAAAAAAAATAGGTTGATTCTTGCATCTGAGGTGTGGTCTCTAGAATTTAAGACTTAAAATTTGCGGATTTTTAGCATATAAGTCTAGTTAATGTTATGTAACTTCAGATCTTAAGCTGTCGGTGTTTCACTAAAGCATGCGAATGCTTAATTTTGTTTTGTTTTGTTGCGGAAAGTTCCAATGGTCATACCTATGATTTTACCGACCTTGATTGTTTACAACTGTTTCTTCCTCGCAATACAACTTTCTTAATTATTTGCTTGCCCATGACTACTTTCCCCCAAGCAAATGACCTGGTACTACTTACCATTGTTATTTTTCAACATTTGTTGGGTGTTTGAACCAATTGATTTTTTCTGAACTTTTGTCTTTAGCTCCGATTAGGAGTTGGCAATTAACTGTAGAAAAAAGACTAAAATGTTTCCACTACATCTACAATGACATAACCTCCATTTTTTTTCAATCATCAACTAGAAAATGACTACACTGTTTTGGATTTGCAGCTAGACTCACTGCATTTGTTTAGTAGATTTATATGAAAGATAACATCAACAAAAAATAATTATTATTTGTGAATAATTTGACTTATGGAATAGGGTTTGTCGTGTTGATTCCTAAATTAGTGTTTGTTCAGCACCAACTTTTAGTAAAGTATTCTGGTAGTCAATTACGTCCTATAAATTGAGGCTATGACTTACGGTTCTAGTTACACACTTATGGTTATTTAAAACAAGGAACTTCTTTTTTTAAATTATCGAAGGTTTTTAAATTGTTGTAAAAATTTTGCAACTTTAAAAACCTAGTACGTGATATATTCATCCAGCTGTTGTAGTTTTTTATGTGCTTCAACTTATTTTTGTTTGCCCTTTGAAGGCTTGAGTTTTATATGGAGCTGACTTATCACTCCCGAAATTGACTGAGCCAGTAATCTTAAAGCCACTCTTTGCCTTAATCCAAATAATGAGGGCAACTATATTGTGACTAGCTGTGAAATATGAACTTAATACATAATTTTAAAACCATGGATTCAGTTTGAAACATTATGCTGGATTCTGTTAGAAGCAGCGATCAGAGCAGTAAGTTTTTCGTCTTAAATCGAGTGAAGGAAGAATATAAATAGTCTAGAGCCAACTTAACCTTAGTGTTGGAGCTCTTTTTAGATTGGTATAGGAGCTGGAATGAAGTTGGTATTTGGAGCATCTTAAAGAGTTATCAAGTTATTAATTAAGATTAGTTTGGTTCACAACGTGATACCCCTGACACCTTTCCGCTTCTAGACTATTGCATTGTATTGAAAGTTGTATATTTTGTCTCATCTACGGAACAATAGTCTTTCAAAGATGACAAAAGAAAAGGGACTTTGAGGTTTTTTGTGTCTGTCAACAAATACAGAACCAAATGTTTTTGCTATTTATTACTTTAATATTGTGAAAAACTTCTAAATTTCTGATCGGTAGATTTAAAGCCTAGAAATATTTTTAGTTAAAAGGAACCAACCTTGCTTACCAAAACCCTTAAAAACGGTCTTTCTTTAAAACATGTATTTATTAAACGATAAGGTCGTTCATGTACAGTACAGGCTTACGTTTAATTTGATAAATTAATAGAAGTACAAATGGTTTCCAGCATAGTTTTTACTGAAAAATAAATTACAATCTATGATTACAGACAAAAATCACAAAATGAAGATTTTCGAGGAAACCTATGACGCTGATCTTAATTTAAAGCAATTTAGCTTTGTGCTAATATAAAAATATAGTCAGCTAATATAAACTATTGTACAGATTGTCATTAAATAAAATACAGATCAAGTTTATTTTTAAGTATACTAAATAAATATTTTATAAATTGATTATGTAATAGCTTTTGAAAAATCTTTAGAAGAGATTTAGTTTTTAAAGATTAAAGGTCTCAGATGAAGCTATGTAATTTGCTATGGCAAGTTGTACAAATGATCGCAAAACTATTTAACGTCTAAAAAGTATGTTTGTCTGAAGAATAAAAGAAAACTATTCAAAACGCAGTTAAAGTCTTGATATATAGAACACAATTAAGCTGTATTATAAATCCAAGTAATTTCTTCCTATTCCCCTAGCTTTTGAACAGTTATCTTATCTTGGAAAGTTTCGTTGCTTCATGCACATAGTTGTTTCGCATCACTCATTGATTTTGTTCTCTTCAGGAATTATTTAGTGTCATGGGGCCCGTGAAGCGCGCTAAGATGTTGGAAACGGGCATAGCTGAAGTTGTCTACGTTCGACAAGATGACGCGTTGGAAGCCATCAGGAAATACAATAATCGAAAACTGGACGGTAAGTTTGTTGCAACACAAGTGTTGTATGTTATATATGTATTATAGTTTCAAAGGTTTTGTTTTGAGGGATGATTAATGTTTTTGTTACATATAGAAAGCTCAATATTTTTTACGTTGTGCATTTAGATTTTTATCCCATTAAATTAAAACAGTGTAAGGTTATTCTCAAGAATAAACAGTCTAGAAACATTCGTTAATATGAAACTAGTTATGTCAAAGAGCATTAAGTTAAAATTGAAATATATTTGTTACAACAATTAAAGCCATGCATAAATTTTATAAAAGTTTTGAAGAATAACTTTTTTAAGTTAAGTTTATTTATTGATAATGAACCATCTGTAAAAATAATAATCTATAATGAAATACGATACATTGAGCTACATAACTTTACATCTTTCTAGCTCACTTAAAGCACAAAAAGTTCTTTATTCTGAGAGGATAGACAAAGTATTATCACTTCTAACATTAAATTAGAGTAAATTGTCTTTAACATAGCTAAACTTGAAAGCTTTAAATCAGAATTTAGTTTGAAAGTATATGATAACTAATATACTTAAAAAAATGAAAAAAAAGTCTTTACTAAGTCCATCCTGGCTAATCAGAAATGCTTATCGTTTGTTTCTCTTACCGTTTACTTCAAGTCCAATCCTTCCTGCCGCATCATGGTCAATCGACGTCCGGTAACTGGCTCGTTACTTTCATTGGAACAACCGAAACAGGAACACGCTTGTCTTCAAATGGACTTGTAATTTGTTAAAGCTCTTCTCCTACTTGATTCGTAATTGATTATTCACCATTGGAACCAGTGTATTGGCACCATTAAAAAAGCCACCAAAATTATTCAGAGACTATGAAGTTCGTGGCTAGGTTGATTTCAATAGCTACCACGGAAAAGCTTTATACCAATATTGGTTTATATTGAGTATTGCAACCTTATGAACTTCCTTTATCTCTGAGTGAAACTTCGTGAGTCATTCATTCTGACTCTTAATTAAATAGTAGCACATACATTGTCTCTCCACTCTTGTTCCATTATTGCGAATGAGCGCCACTCTGATCTGCAGAAGGCATTTATTACCAACATATAAAGGACTGTATTTCCTTAATTTTGTGAAAAAGCTTTTCTAAATTCTTTGTAAATCATGTAGGAAGAGCCTCTTTTTTTAGCTTCCATGCTTTCCTAAGAAAGAAACATATGTAGAGCTGCTTGATTGGAGTCCATGTATAGTTGTTGAATTTTTAATTTAAAATTTCAAGGTTTTTTATATAACAACTGACAAATATTTATAGTTATTTAAAATGTATATTTTCTATTACAGCATAAGAATTTTTTATTACAGATTCATGAAAACTTTACTATTTTATATTGAATTGTATGTATGTTTTATATAAATAAAAGCAGCTGTTTTTGTAAGCAAATAATTTATTTGATTATAGGTGTTTCACTGTCCATAAAATATGAACAGCCATACAGAGTAATATACATTAGAAAAAGACATGCAAACAAATTATGTATTTATGATAACATATATCTACTATAAATGTATATCTAGTAGTGTTTTTAAAAATTAACTAATTTCTTCTATGCAACTTAAATGTTGCAGATATAAATATCTGTATTAAATTTAAAAACGACTGACTGCTAATGTTGCTGAAAAATGTTTCTCTGCTATTTGCAGCAATCATCAAAGCACAATAAATTTTACAAATACTTACACTATTTGTAAACTTTATTTATAACTTGAGTATTTGTAAAATTTATTTGCTAAATGAATTTTATTTCGCTTTGATAATTACTCTAAATAACAGCGAAAAAATGTCATCAGTAATCAAAAATTATTATTTTTTTATTTAAAATACTTACTATAAATATATTGAATTATTAAATGCAAGCTCGATATTAGTTTTACTTCATTCCATTTTTGAATTTTTCCATTTACATGTGAAAATAATTAACGCGTAATGTGACAAACGAGTACTTAATAGTTTTCAAAGGTAAAGGTCGAAAATGGAATGGAGTAAAGTTTGTAAAATCAAAAGCATCACAAGTAGTGTGAAAAAAGTGTGTCAGGCATTCAATATGAAAAGAGCTACTACTGCAGTAAAAATGAAAAAAAATTCTAATAAATGACAAAGAATGTTGATTTTCTGTCCATTTAATAGACGGTTCTTCTTCAAATAACACTTCATTTGTAATCATTTTCTTAACTTTTACAACAAAGTTTCACAATATATTTAGTTTAATTAAATATAATAGCTAGGTATTTTATATCCTTTTTATCCTACCGTGTTATAATTTTTCAATTCTACTTGATAGATTTATCAACATACAAATGAACAGCGTTCTTAATCAGGTTTAAACAACAACATAAATACCTGTTATTTTGTTTGATTTTACTTTATTTAAAGTTTTTTAATTTTAGAATTGATTTTTCTTCTCTATTTTGTTTGAAACTATTTTATATTACGTTACTTTATATCATATTAAAATATTTTAAATTATTAGTTGAAAATTGTAAAATAATCAAAGAGTTAGTTTTTACACTTAAAAAATATTAAATACAAATTAAGATATTAATGTAAAAAAGCCTACTAAGTATCCTGACGTAAATTTTACCTTAAACTCTATGTATACCATTTTAGAAAATTCGTTCACTTTAGAGTTTTAAGATTTGTCGTTATACGACTTTTTATAATATTTTTTATAGTTTTAGGACTTAATCTTTGTACTATTTAAATAACTATTTATACATAACTTAAGTTCATATTTTCAAATTGTATATTGTTTCTAACTTAAATTTAAAATAACAATGTAAAATTTAGTCTTTAGAAAACTTATTTCGAATTAATTGTTGTGTCATGTGCTAATTACAAATGAATATTTGTAGTAAATATACCTAACACACACATAAATTTTACACAGTTTTTTGTATGCTTTTTCTATTGTACGTAATAATATTTACAAACTCCGTAAAGCTGTCTCTTTAACAGCTTAACTCTGTTAGTCTTGTTTGCGTACTAAAATAGTTGCTTCGATTTTCCGACGTGCTTTGCCCTGATAAATAAGGTTGCATGACAATTTAAATTCAGACAATTTAAATTCTTAAAAACGTGTTTAAAGGGCCAGAAGTTAAAAAATTTTACACATTTGAAAAAAAATTCGTCTAAATCTAGATCTAATTAGTAAGATTATAATAGTAGAATTAAAAATATTGAAAGAGATTTTTAAAAACTACTAAGAAATTAATTTAGGCATATCTCAAAAAATGTTTAAAATTTTGCAGGTTAAAAAAAATGTTTGTAGGTATTAATAAGACCTATGTACGCACTTGAAAGAAGTTGAATTGTCGTGATGAATAAATATGCATTGGTTACAACCACTTTTTAAAATCTTTTTTACTAGGTCAGCAGACTTAAGAAAAATAGCCATAGCTATTAACAGTTTTTTAGTTGAAATACTTTTTTACTGTTTTCAGGGTTCCTACACGTCAGGCTAAATCTTTTTTTTTATTATTGACAAATTGACAGTTTTTGATAGTTCAAATGCTTAAAAATTAATAATGTATAGATTATTGAATTGTGGTTTTGTAGATATACTTTTACCAAAAACAAAGCATTTATTGTCCAAACTTCAGGATTTTTCAAGTCACATGATGTAAACTTTCTCAATTTGTAATATATATTTCAGAATCAGTGTGTTTTAACTTGAATAGGTCATTCAATTGTAAATTCATTCTAAATAAGCAATTGGTTTTTGTAGCCCAGTACTCTGAAAGTAGAAGTCTAAAGTTGTTGATAGCAGTTACATGACAATTCAAGGTCAAACAACTCAAATTCGTATGATATTTTCTAAGGGTCATATCTAAAAAAGTATTTTGAAATTAAAAGTTAAAAGGATACTCAAAAATCTTATTATTGATAGGCAACGTTATTATAACCAAACTAATAGGCTACTTAGTTTCATCTGGTTATAAGCGCCATTGGGCACCAACCAAAAGGGTTGGGGAAATTGTCAGTATAAATTGGGGCATGTCAGTTTAAAATTACAAAAACTTCGTATGAACCCTGTTGTTTTATAAAAAATTTATTGATATTTACTATATAATTGTCTTGATGTTACTACTTATGTTTCATTTAAAATGTAATTTTAAAAAAGTATACAATGTGTTCTTGATATTCATAATATTTAATTAGAACATTAAAAATTGTTTGTAAAAAGAACATAAACAGGGCAACAAATGAAGTTAAATCTCAAAAGACCTGGTAAGTCAAAAGAAGATGGAAAATGGTACAGGTAAGATTATTTGGTATAATTTTTTTTGTTATTTACCAGGATTTCCTAAACTGAAATTATCGACTCTATTGGGGCGTTAATTAGTAAAGCGGTAACAAAGTAAATGGATAAATAACTAGTAAAGATGCGATGTATAATAAACGAGGGAATTTTTTTATAATTTTTGCCAAGGGTGCGTTTATAAAGATGAGTTTGGGAAACGCTGTTGTAAGCAAACAACACATTAAAAAACAATAAAATAAGTTGTTTAACTACGTTTCCTTTTAGCTCATCGAATATTTAATTGAGCATTAAGAAAGTTTCGACTACGCTTGTTTTTACTACTAGTTAATACAGACATAAACTGATATTAAAAAGACCTTAAATATTTATTATGTTTTGATGTTTACAAGATATTTTAAAAAATACTAGATTCTCTGTACACTTTATAAAATACTCGAATAATCTGCAGCTGGATGGAAGAAATAGGAGTGAAGCAGAAATCTTCAGGAAAAGATGTTATTGAACTCGACCAGAAATTGCTCCTAAAAGCTCTTTTCAAATCTACATCGAGGGAAGATGATAGAGCTCCTGTACTTTTCACTGTAAAAGTTTAGAAAGGTAAAAATTTCGTGATTTTGTCAGTTTTGTGTATAATAATCAAGTTTTAGTTTCACTACATAAAACAACATAGGTTCGTTAAGTCCTTAAAAAATATATTACTATCCTATAAACTTAATATTACTTTTTTAAATTCTTAACTATTTAAACTTTTATTAAAGGGGATAGGGAAAGGGAGGCTTCCTCATTGTTTTTTACAGCTTATTTTATAGGGTGTTACCGTAGCTATCAGGAATTTTTAACCGCTTAACAAAATCTCAAGTAACTTTTGGCGAGCTCAATAGTTTCCTAATGGAAGGCGCAAACCAAAAACGCAAAAAAAGACTTTTTCACTAAAAATCTACTTCTCTTAATTTTTAACCAATTTTTTTTAATTTTTACAATAACTCTATTAATAATACTTAAATCATTTCAATACACGAACGTTTTATAATTTGAAAAAATAAAACTTCATTAAAAAAGTACTATTAATTTTTGTTTTTTTAACTTAAAATTTTTCTTTTATATATTTTTAAAATTCCAAACTTCAAAGTAATATAATTTACAAGATATGTTTCCTGAGAACTTAAGGTTTCTTACTTAAAAAATGTAAGTGAAAAATTTTCTGTGCTGAATTTTAAAATTTATGAGAAAAATAACAATGAAAAAATTGTGGTCCATACGTTTGTATCAGAATTTTTTTTCAAAAACGTTTATATCTCAGTTTTTTTTTCTATAATAACTGACTTTTATTTTATATTTTAAGCTTTCATATGATAAAAAATGTTAGTTTTGTTAAAAAACAAATTTTTACCCCAACTCCCCCCTATGCCCATTTTTGCCTTTGTACGATTAAAAGAAATATATAATAATTCAATTATTTTTTTTGACAAAGCTACAAGTTTAAGACTAAAGTTTTAATTGTATATAAAAAATATATACCAGTTTTTAACTTTTCCAATAGTTTATAAATGTTTTATAACAAAGTTTTAGACTTGAAAATAATTAAACGTAATTTAACAGGTTTAAGAAAATCAGTGATATACTTTGAATTGAAAAAACAATCGTTAGCTATATTTTATCGACGTAATTAAATATCTAAATGGTTTTTGTTAAAAAGTGTTCTATTGCTGAAATACCTTGTTTTCTTTTTTTTACTAGTACTTTTCTTTGCAGACTGTTTATGAATTTTTTAATAAACTAGAAAAAATTATATTATTAGAATTACTACTCTTAGAATATACTCTTAGAATTCTAGTTATTTCTAATTCGCTGTAATAAAGCTAGAAAAAAAAAACTCATTGCATTCTCTTAATAAACCGCAATTGGTGTAACTCTTAAAATGTAATTTTAAAGTTTTTGCTGCCCGGAATATACTAGATGAGTTTTCAAATATAATATGTAGAGTACTGAGCATTTCTATAATTTTAGTTTTATTAATTTAACTTTAAATAATTCAAATACATATTGTAAGCAAAGATCTTTTAGGATAAGTTAAAAGCTGGAGACAATCAAGCCTAAAAATTAAAAAGAAAGAAAATTAATGGCATAGGGGGGGGGGGGATAAACACCTTTTTTTGGTTTTTGATCTTATTTTGTATAGTTTTTACTAAGCTACAAGATGCTTTTTACAGATTCTAAAAATTCAAAATAATTTTTGAGATATAGCCGGTCAAAGTCGGAGCCAACAATAGGTTCCTTATGGGAGGCGCAAACTAAAACGGCAAAAATAGACTATTTTACTAAAAATCTATCTTCTCCTACATTTTTTGAGATAACTACCTCAAACTTTCAGGAAATGTTCCTTGATATATTTAAAAAATTCTCTCGGAAGGAATTTTGAAAAAAAAAAATATATATATAAAAAATAAACAAAAAAAACTGTTTTTTTTTTTGTTTTTTTGTTATAAAATTTTTATTTTTTGATTTTTCAAGATTCTGTTCCGACAGAATTTTCTAAATACTGCAAGGAACATTTCCTAAAAATTTGAGGTAGTTATCTCAAAAAACGTAGGAGGAGATAGATTTTTAGTGATTTCTAGTTATTTGCCGTTTTAGTTTTTGCCTCCCATAAGGAACCTATTGTTGGCTCCGACTTTGACCGTCTATATCTCAAAAAATATTTTGAGTTTTTTAAATCTGTAAAATGCATCTTGTAGCTTAGTAAAAACTATATAAAATAAGATCAAAAACCAAAAAAGGGTGTTACCCCCCTATGCCCTTAATTAGTCATATGAAATTTTAACTTATATGATTGTATTCTTAAGTGCTAATAATTATGCAAGGAACTTAAATTCATATGAAGCTGTTTTGTCATGTTCTTTTTATATTAGTCTTGTAGTTAAGCTATAGAAATAACTTAAACAGAAACAGTTCAATATATCCAGTATTTATTTTTACTATTTTTGAAACTATTGTTTTTACTTGCTTAGTTTATTTATACAAAGTCGCGTACTGAATTAATTATAGGTTATTTTGAGTACCAACAAGGAAAAAAAATACTTATTGAACACAGGGTTTCCAAAAAACCTGGAGTCTTGTATTTTGACAATTTATGTATAAAAACCTGGAGTTTAAAAATATTGAAAAAAACCTGAAATTTCGAACAAAAGTCACTAAAAATCCTGGAATTTTAAAGAGATTTTACATGTAAAGTAATGAAAATTCGATTTTATACGAAAAATCTACATAGTGAAAAAGTTTAATCTTAAAGAGTTTGTGAAAAAACACATTTAAAGTAACTTTACAGTATCTTTTCAATGTTGTTATACTGTTTAAGATTTTTTTTTCCTCAGATTTAGCTTTATATTATCAATGAACCTTAAAACTTGTTTTACAGAAAATCTGGAAGAAATATTTTGCAACTCTGTTTACAATTTAGCTAAAGTAAAAACTACTAAAAATATTTCTTAGAAATACAAAATAGTATAACCTATCAAATTCAAATCATATGTACTAAGTTTATATTTACATATCATTTAGGAACATACTTGGTGACAAATTCAGGTATAATAGTATCAAGTCTTAGATAAAAAAAGTTTATAAAACAAAAACCCTAGTTTGTGTTATACTAAACTATCAAAAACTGGTTTTTATTAATATAATCTAATTTATGTCGTAGTTATTATTACAATTGAACTACTTAAAGGTTTTAAAAAACTGTTTAGGACAAATCTATGAAAGTAAAAGCAACGATTAAACGTAAAAGTTTGATAATTTTTTCAGGGTTGCCGAAAAACCTGGAACTCACAATTTACTTATAAAAATCAAAAATTCGAGCAGAGTTGCCAAAATTTGATAAATTAGAATAAAATCTGTAATTTTAAACAAAAATCTTTCAAAAACATGAAGTTTAAAAAAAATGTTATATGTAAAGTGATGAAACTTAGATTAAATACGAATAATCTGTTATATATATTTTTTTGTATTATTTAGGAACTTATTATAAAACACATTTAAAGTAGCCTTTGAGTATTTTTTCAATATTTTTAAACTATTTAAGACCGTTTATATACATTAAACTTAATTTGATAATAAAATACCCTTGAAAACCTAGAATAAATTTAGACACCTGGAAAAAATAAAAAAAAACTGGCAACCCTGTTTTTTGTTTAATTAAGAAAAAAGTGTTGTAAATGTATCCATAACGACTCAATGTTCCTAGTAATTTCAAAGAAAATTGAAAACATTTATATTAGAGTAGTATATAATTTTACATACTTTTATTACTTTTTAAGCACTTGGTTTTAAGCTAAATTATTTTGCACTAATTATAGATTATTTTGAAATTCTTTTTAAGTCTATCTCGGTACCAAATATGAGTAAAATTAAATTAATAATGGTTTTAAATAATAAGTTTTTTCTATAAAATTATTGTCTTTTGGTTTGTATTTGAAACTATACCGTTAAAAAGGAAAACTATTCACTTGTATAAACCATTATAAAATTTACATTTTTTGTTTTAACATATTGTTTACATTTATGTCTAAGTTATAAAAACATCTAATTTCTATCTATAAAGGCATCTATATTTCACTGATTGGTATCAGCTTAAAAAGAAATGAATATTTCATTAAAAAGGTAAAATTTTCAAGTATAACTATTAGAAATTAGTTGATTTTAAGAACATTTCCTAAGCAGTATGACTTCAATATTCAAACAGTTAAAAAAAAAAGAGTTCGTTTTTTACAAATCTATTTTGTTTTGCTTATCCGTTTTGAATTGAAACTCGATTCCTTAGATAATCTATTAAAGACATACCTCACAATTGAGCTATATTTTTAAGGTTTTTGTTGTACAATTAAACTAACCAAATATATGTAGATAACGAGCATAAAACTTCAGAAAATGTTAGACTAAATGATATTTTATAGTAAATTGTTTCAGCCAGTTTTTTAAACATAAATTAACAGTTTATTGCACACGATAAAAATTATAGTCAAACCGGGACACGTTCAAAATCCACCCGCAATCAAAATCCACCCGCGATCAAAATCCACCCGATCAAAATCCACCCGATCAAAATCCACCCGATCAAAATCCACCCGGGTCAAAATCCACCCGATCAAAATCTACCCGGTTCAAAATCCACCCGATCAAAATCCACCCGAGTCAAAATCAACCCGGTTCAAAATCCACCCGATCAAAATCAACCCGGTTCAAAATCCACCCGATTAAAATCAACCCGATCAAAATCCACCCGAGTCAAAATCCACCCGATCAAAATCAACCCGGTTCAATATCCACCCGATCGAAATCCATCCGAGTCAAAATCCACCCGATCAAAATCCACCCGATCAAAATCCACCCGATCAAAATCAACCCAGATCAAAATCAACCCAATCAAAATCAACCCGGTTCAAAATCCACCCAATCAAAATCAACCCGAGTCAAAATCCACCCGATCAAAATCAACCCGGTTCAATATCCACCCGATCGAAATCCATCCGAGTCAAAATCCACCCGATCAAAATCCACCCGATCAAAATCCACCCGATCAAAATCAACCCAGTTCAAAATCAACCCAGATCAAAATCAACCCAATCAAAATCAACCCGGTTCAAAATCCACCCAATCAAAATCAACCCGAGTTCATTTTTTTTCGAAATAAGAATTAATTTCTAATAGAATTTTGTAATATTGAATAAAGTTATATGTTTAAACAACTATTGGTATAAAAAAGAGTAAGTATTTATAAAGAATAAAATTTTAATTTATTTAATAAAATAATTAAAAAAATAAGTTAAACAATATAATTAAACAGCATTAAAAAATATTCATAGTAGCTTTACAAGTATTTAAAATGTTTATAATTTATTAATGTTAGTAGTGTTGGTGTTACTTTTAAAAAAAGAAGTTAAAAAAAATAAAAAAAGAGTTACGCTCAGTTTTAATCCATTTAAACTTCCTTCTAATTTAATTTCCCAAAGTCAATCATAATTAAATAAAAATATTTACTAAGGATAACTCATAGTAAATTAAAATATCAAAACTATAGAAGTTTATAAATTAGAAGAATCTTTAATAATATTTATTAAACTAAAGAAAATTACAAAAATCAAATGCCAAATAATGTAAATTTATGAAAATGTTAATAAAATGTTACAAAAAGAAAATTAAAATATTAATCTAAAACTTTTGAGCTTTTTTTTTTGATGTAAAAAGTTTTGTGTTTTGTGCTTTACTTAAATTTCAAAATAGTATTACATACAATATTTTATTATATAAAAAATTTCAACTAACAGTGTTTATAAAAAATAAAATATAGATAAAGAATTATATAAAATTGCTACGTGATAATAAAATAAAAATCCTTTGTTAAATTTGGAAAAACTATCACCTATTAATTATATTTTAAACATTATTGTTTTCGACGTGGAAAAGACGTTAAAAGATATTCTTGGTGTGCGACTCGATAACTTTAAGGTATGTTCGTGGAAGAGGACATAGGACCAAATATTTTGAGCGCTTTTATTTGTCGTTTAGTAAACAATTTATTGACGTTTCTTTTATTAGTAATTTTTAAAAACAGAACATAAATTTTAATATAAAAATACGAAAACTAATTTACTAAAAATATAAATGAGGAATATGTAAGAAATGAATAACTGTTTTAAAACAATTTTATTGTTTTCTATCTAATTTTTGTTACAAATATTTTTTAGTTTTTTTTTTTAATTTATACAATAATTTTAGCTGCTATTATCTTTTTTTCAAAGTGTTTAAGTTATTTGAATTTTATTTTATTAAATGTTTTTTTTATAAACCATCTATTTTTGAAAAAAACTAAAAATTGTTTCGTCTAAAGTAACTAAAGTTATAAGTTATTTTTAATTAGATAACAACTTAATTTGCTAGTTTTTAACTAATAGTACAAATTAAAAAGCTAAACATATTTCTATGAATTCTAAAGTCCTTTACATAAAACAAATATCGACTCTACAATTCATTGAGTTTGCTCAAATAGCTTGTAAATTGCAACTAAAAAAGTTAGTAGTTAGACTTGAGCTAGGGAAATTATATACTTTAGAATTGTAGTAGTAAACAAATAAGTTGAGTTTTTTTAGAAATGACACTATATTTATAACAAATATTACGAAAAAAAAACTTAAAACATTTTTAATTTATTATTAAAATGTTCTATTTTTACATATGTTCATTAAAAAAAGTATGTATTTCAGACAAGAGAGTTTATATTCAAGTATAAGTTATTTTTATGAATTTTTGTACCAGACTGTATCAACTTAAACAATCGTATTATTAATTTTATTAATAGGTTAAGGTCAGTTTTGAAACTGATTAATTGAGTGGTTTTATAAAATTTAATCTCTTTTGGTTAACGTTTAAGTTTTAAATTTAAAATTTTCTAATCTAAAACTTTTAATTTACATGCGATAAATTTTCTTGAATTAATTTCCGACAATTTAAGTTAAAAGCTATAACTGCATGTTTTTAATTAATTAGTTGTAAACGTTTTATGTTTTTTTATAAATATAAAGTTGCATAGAAATTGTAATTAAGTAAGATAAATTATTATTTACTGTTCAATATTATATTGTTAATTGATATTTTCAATTCATAGAAATAGAAATGTTATTATTTACCACTATTTTTTCTTTGATATAATCTTCATATAAAAAAAGTCCATTTGTTAAAACTTAAGAAATTTTAAGTAATTTAATTAAAAATGAAACAATATTAAAATTAAACAAAATTTTGTATTGGTTATAACGAATTTAAACGGTAAAGACAACTATTGTTATAACAAATTGTTTAGTAGACAAATTAACTTTAAAAGCGTGAAAATTTTGTCTAACAAATAAAACCGAAAATTAATAAATATTTAATTTAAAGTTAATATTGAAAAATCTTTAAATGGCAATACAGTAAAGGTAACTATCTAAAGTAAATTAGTGACCTTTTCTTAACAAAATTTCCTAATAGTTACAAGTTTTAGTTTGTGAACACTACAACTGTAATACTTACTGAGGTAATAAATTTTAGTTCACTTTACTAACAAAATCAAAGTATGTCAGTTACATTTACAAAAAACCTGAAAAACAACACGGTCGCTTGCTTTGAAGGGCATTCTTTTTTTTAAAGCCAAGGCATCTAAAAGAGACCCCACCTTAATATTTTATACATGTGAAATGTATTATAACAAGGACATCAAATGTCTAGCCAGGGTAATTTTAAAACTTTAACTAGTTAATTATTCTAGTCTGCAAATCTTAAATTTATTTGTTTATTATAATAGGACTTTTTCAATAAAATTTTATAAAATGTTTTTTATTATTACTTGTTGTCTTATGTTGAAACAACTCATATATATTCTATTATTCAGAAGATTATCTAATAATATTTTTGTAAACTACTATAAAATAATTGTTTCAAGTTATTTATATTTATATATATGTAAAATATACAAAATTATTGTAAAAAAATGCAGTTTTTTTGCTGTTTCTTCATTAGAGTTACATCTTTAACAGTTATGCACAGCACTTTTGTCTAAAGACTTATAAAAAAGCTACATATACATATAATATATAGGCACAGAACTTTAGCTTTTTGTAAAGACTAAATAAACTGTGTTGCAAATTTAATATTAGGATAGTTTTTTTATTTCTTTATATAATCATTTGTTTAAAATATATTTTAACCAGGGTTGCCACAAGTTCAGGAAATGTCAGGAAAAATTTAGGAAAATGACAAAAACACTTTAATTCTAAGATTATGATAGATAAACTTATGTGTATTATCAGAGTTTTACTTTGGAAGTCTCCTTGCTGCAAACCTACTAAAAACCATACAAAAACGTTTTTAAAGTAGGGTGTTTGTTGAAAATTTCAATAGAAAAGTTTTGTAGTTTAAAAAAAAAATATTTTATTAGTTTAATCATTTTGAAGACATTGAATATTAAGTAATATTGTAAAATTATAGAAAAGTTTGCAATTTTAGTCTGACTTTAAGAAATTTTTAATTAATTTTTTACCACTCAAAGGCTATTGAATATTAAGAAATTTGATAAATTTGAATAGACACAGGGTTGCCACACATTCAAGGAATTCAGGGAAACTCAGTGAATTTTCAAGTTGAAAAAAATCTCAGAGAATCTCATGGAAACTCAGGGAATTTTGATTTATTTTTTAAACTCAGGGAAGTTTTGATTTTTTCTAAAAAACTCAGGAAAGTTTTAAGATTAAAAAAAACTCAGTAAACTTTTTGCTTGATTTTTTAATGAGATTTAATTAATCCGGTTTAATATTTTGTTCAAAAAAAAAAAAAATTTAATTACTTTTAAGTTCTTATTTAGAAATTTTTAAATTTTGTGGCTACTTTTTAAGGATTAAAAAAAACTCAGGGAAGTTTAAGGTTACTCAGGGAAATTTCTGGTCACTCAGGGAAGACTTTTTGACTCAAAGAGTGGCAACCCTGCAGACAAAATGTGATAATTTAAAAAAATAATTTCCTGAATTTTTTCAAAAACCCCAATTTTTATCTGACTTTTGTCATTAAGTTAGGTAAAAATTAGGGTTTTATAAACAATTTAGAAAAAATTTTTTGAAAAGTTGAGTGGTAACCCTGTGTTTACCATCAATAATAATAATTAAGTAGTTTTATAGTAATGTTTTTATTGTTAGTACATAGGGTTTGTCTTAGATATTAAAGATAATTGTTATAGTTCATCATCTTATAAGTTACTACTAATAAATTTTCAGTTACACATCAGAGGAAATCAGGTCATAAAAGAGGTAGGGTCTCACTCTCATCTACCAAATCCATCAAAAATAAAGGTATATCTATTTGTAAATAACAGCTTAAAAAAAATTTATTTAAAAAATTTTATTAACTGGGGCTGCTGAAATAAACAACTTTATTTAACAGGTACGTAAAGCTGTTGAAGAGTTGAAAAAATTGAGCAAAACTGGCATTGTTAGCACAGAAAACTCTGTCAGTAGATCCTTGGAGGTAGCTGGTGAAAATTGTGGAATGCAATTACCAAACAGAGATTCGTTAAAACAAAGAAGTAGGAGAGCGAGACAAAAAGCTGGAAATGTTGTTCCCGAACCAACTAACTTGCGGGACTTAATATTGCCAGAATATCTAACTACATTAGACGACGGTACTAACTTCCTTCTCCATGATTCTTTAAATGAAGTAGCTGGCTCAAGGATAATCATTTTTTCAACTCAGAAAAACCTTGAGTTGCTTGCTAGGTGCAAAAAAATCATGTCAGATGGTACATTTAGTACAGCACCAACAAGGCATTTCAATCAGCCCTATACCATTCATGGAGAAGTCATGGAGACAAGTTTAGACGAAAAACCTGCTGTATTCCCTTTAGTGTACGCTCTGCTTCAAAACAAAACACAGGACACATACACTAGACTTCTCACTACATTAAACAGGATAAAGCCGCTTTCACCACACTTGTGGATAACAGATTTCGAGAAAGCTGCCATAAATGCGATAGAATCTCTTTTTCCTGGTATTACTCGTGGCTGTTTTTTCCATCTACAACAGTCATTGTACCGAAAAGTTGTTGAAAAAGTAATTTATGTTTGTATTTATCTTTATTAAATTATGTTTTATGTAAGTAAAGTATTAAGTTTGTTTTGTTAAATTTAAGCCTTTAGCTTAAATAATATCACAAAATATCTAAGATAAAATTTCTAGATTGAGAGTTAAACTTTGTACTGTTTTACAATTTTTTTTGGTTAAATTAATTTAAAAAGATATAAGATTCCAATGTAAAAATTGTTTAGTATTTTGGCATGACAGGTTTAATAGTGTTATACTAATCAAAAGCCCACAGCTTTTCTTTAACTGATGTTTAATTATGGAAAAATTTATGCAGCTATATTTATTAACAGGGCTGCAAAACCAATTATGAAACTGAAGACGGTGATTTTTCACTCTTCATAAAGCATGTTTCAGCACTTGCTTTTCTACCAGAAGAAGATGTTTCTTTAGCCTCAGATCTTTTGCTTCAACATAGGGGTTGTCCAGATGAAGCAAAACCTATTGTTAAGTATTTCGTTCACACTTACATCGGTGCCGAAGGTCGAGAACCACTTTTTCCGATAAACTTTTGGAGTGTTTACGAAAGAACAAGGTCAAATTGCTTCTGGACAAACAACTGTGTTGAGGGTTGGCACAGACGATTTAAGTCCGTCATGCAGTGTGCCAACCCTGGCGTGTTTAAGTGTGTGCAGACAATTGTCAAGGAACAAAAAACTCAAAGCTTGGAAATTATGAGGTTAAACGCAGGTGAACCTCCAAAAAGAAACAAAAACAGTACAGAGATCTTGACAGAGGTTGAAAAGAATTGTAAATAGTCGTTTTGATCGGGTGGATTTAGAGTCGGGTTGATTTTGATCGGGTGGATTTTGACTCGGGTGGATTTTAATCGGGTGGATTTTAACTCGGGTGGATTTTGATCGGGTAGATTTTGATCGGATGGATTTTGAACCGGGTTGATTTTGATCGGATGGATTTTTACTCGGGTTGATTTTGATCGGGTAGATTTTGACTCGGGTGGATTTTGATCGGGTGGATTTTGACTCGGGTGGATTTTGACTCGGGTGGATTTTGACTCGGGTGGATTTTGATAGTATACCAGTCAAACCTGATGTAAAGTAATGTAACTATACAAAAAAAAAAGGAAAAACAAAAAGATATATGTAGAAAAACCAGCATACATCAGAGAAAAATAAAACAGAACTCGATTCTAAAATGCATAGAAAAATTTTAGAAATGTAACGTAAAAAATAGATGGTATTTAAATGGTAGAATTTTCTTTTGCTTAGTATTATAAATAAAAGCATACTACACTACCTTTTTGAAAAATTTAAAAGTAGATGAAATCGTAACAATTAAAATACGACAATAATATAGTACTTCTAGAAACAATAATGTTCTTTTTGTATTTCTAAAACAAAAAAATGATAAAAATAAGAGTAAACATAAAATAAGTTTTGACTTAGCTAAAATAGGATAAACCTTTTAAATAGGCAAACAAAAAGCTTGATACTTAGTGATATAACCTATTAAAGATATAGAAAGAAGTGTTTACATAAAATTAATTTTATACATATATTATATATGTTTTTGGTGTTTAAAAAAGCTAAATGTACTTTATTTATAACTGAATGCTAGTAAAAAAAAAACGAGTGTATATAATATCGCCTTCGAATTTATTTACCTCAACAATGTTTTCCGTTTAAAAATCAAATTGCACTCATTCTGATTATGTGACATTCTAACGTTGTCTTGGTAAGCTTTTATAGGATAGCTTGTACGCGTCATGCCCTAGAGCTGCTACTATAACAATTTTTATGTTCTTTAGCAACCGAAAAAAGCTCGAGTTAAAAGTTTTCAAAATATTTCAGAAGCGTTGGAATGAAAACTGGCAACAGTTTGATGTATAGTTTGTCAATTCTAAAATTTGTCATATAAATCAAAATCTTTAAAAATTGCCTCTTCTGCATTATTTTATTTTTAACTTCCAACAACAATGTTTTTATTTTTAAAAGACTAAACTATTAATGCTTAAAAATTTACTTAAAGACTATGGAAAAGACAAATTTTAAATAAAAAGTCTATTTTTTTTGTTCGCTTCTTCTATAAGGAACCTAATGACTTTTCAAACTTTGATTGTTTATATGTTAGAAAATAAGCTTGTCTAATATAGTTTATAAAGAAAAACTTACAGCTTAGAAAATACTTTACAAAGTAAAACTAACTTGTGAAAAAAACCCACTGTTTGAATTACCGGTGGTTAAAAAAATTTTAAATGTCATTTGTTTAAATCTACTAACAGCTAAGAAGATAAATTGTTTTTGTGCTCTTTTTTATATTATTTCCCACGCTGAAAAAAAAAGCTTAACTTCAACGTCTGGTCAGGGCACCGCACTCACCTTGATGTCTACTATTATTCTAAGACAAAGTTGAAAAAAAACAGATTATTTTTCTGTATTTCAAAAAACGATTGTCAGACAAGGTCATTATAGAGCGCTAAATTAAGTCTAAGCAAACAGGTTAAGTACATAAATAATGAAACTACCGTTTCACGGTAAGCCCGCAACTACAAAAAAAAACCTCTTTAAAGAAAGCCAAGATTCTAGCGCATTTAGTGCTTCAAACAAAACTAAATATTTCAACTATAACAAAATTTATGCCAGTTAGCGCGAGGCGGTTTGAAGGATTTTCGATTAGTTCAAACTTTGATGTCTTTAAACAAACGGTTTTACAAAAAAAAAACAACATAAAGGTATTTTGTTGATTTTATTGTAGTTTAAAAAAGGTACTTGAAAGATTAGTTTGATAAGTTTATTCAATACTTTAATCACTTTTTTTTATAAATTAAAATTAATAACAAAATATGGTGTTAATAAATTATACAGTATCCTTCTTTTATTCCACTGACATATGTTTCTGTGTGTTAACGGATTAACACACTTCAACTGAGCTCTGTAAAAAAATAAATACTGTAAGAAAAGAATAGAAGCTAAAGTAGGTGTATACATGTATTCATTAAAATAAAATAATTGCTATAGATTTTTAGAGGTTAATGGTTAATAATAAATAAAATACTTAATGTTAAATCCGACTGTTACAAAACTGTATAACATTTGTAATTATTAAGTTTAATTAAATGAAGTAAACTAAAGTACACAATAAAATAACAAGTCATAATTAGTGATGTACCGGATCCGGACTTTTTTTTCAAATTAGAATCTGACCGGACCCGGATCCGAACTTTTTTTAAAATTAAAATCCGGCCGGACCCGGATCCGGACTTTTTTTTCAAATTAGAATCCGGCCGGAACCGGATCCGGATTTTTTTTTCAAATTAAAATCCGGCCGGATCCGGATATTTAATACTCTAAGTTGTTTATAATGTAAGTAGTATAAAAACTACTATGTATGATAATGCAATTATATATAACTAACTACTAACTAAGTATAATTGTGTTAAGTTTATCTTTTATGTGTTATATCTAACTATATACTTTTGAATTTTGAAACTAAAAAAGTATTAATGTGCTGCTAAAATAATTAAATAATAAGAAAGTTTATTATATGTTATTAAGGTCTAGTTAAGATTAATAGTTAAAAATAGAAGCTGATATGTTTGCTAATTTTCTGAACAATATTTACATTTAAATTTTATTAAAGTTGAAAGAACAAAAAAAAACACTAAAATATCTTTTTTGCTAAACTAATGAACTTTCCATGATTTTTGGCAACCAGAATATCACCTAATTTTAGCTAAGATCAAGGTTGCCACTCTTTGATTCAAAAAAACTAACCTGAGTGATTATAAACTTTCCTGAGTCAGAATGAGGTTTTAAAAAACCAAAAAATTATTACTTTAAGCTATTAATCAATAAAACAGCTAGCCACAAGGTTGAACATTTTAAGTAATGTTTACAATTAAGCCTATAGGGGGGTGAAACACTTTTTACAAGTTGATATTATTTAATAGAATACTATCTTAGCTACCAGATGCTTTTTATAGCTTTACAAAATTCAAAGTAGTTTTTGAGACATAAGCGGTCAAAGCCGGAGAGTTCCATAGGGACCTAATGGAAGGCGCAAGCTAATAACGCGGAAATATCCATTTAACTAAAAATCTATTTCCTCCTAGGTTTTTTAAGCTAGGTACCTCAAATTTTCAAAAAAATATTCCTTACATAGTTTAAAAGCTTTTGAGTGTTGGAATTTCAAATAATTGAAATTTACAAATTTAAGGTCTTAAATTCAAAAAAACACCTTTTTTTGAAAAAAGGGGAATTTTTATCAAAAAAAAAAAAATTCCTACACTCAAATGATGTAAATTTAGTAAAGAGTAAACTGTAAAATTTGAATAAGATTGCTTTAAAACTGTAGGAGAAGATAGATTTTTAATAAAATGGTTTTTTTCGCCTTTTTAATTTGCACCTTCTATAAGGAAGCTATTAAGCTGGCCGGCTTTGACCCCTTGTATCTCGAAAACTACTTTGAATTTTGTTAAGCTGTAAAAAGTATCTAATAGCTAAGACTAAAATATATCAAATAAGATCAATTTGTAAAAATCAAGGTGGACCCCCTATAGCCTTACCAATCAAAAATCAATTAAAATCAAGTTCTTAAACAAAATTATTAAGAAAGTCACAAAATATTGAAAACTGAATCATCTCAAACTCATTCAAAATCTAAAAGAAAACTAGCCTGAGTTTTTCAAAAAATCTTAAAACTAGCCTGAGTCTTTATAAAAAACTAATTTAGTCTGAGGCAGCCTTAGATTTTCAAAAATTTCCAAAAATTTTCAAACTAGCAGGGTTGCCACTGTTTAAGTCAAAAAAAAAACTAGCTAGAGTGAGTGTAAACTAGCCTGAGTCTAAAATTACTTTAATCTAATAATCAGTAGAACAGCTAGCCATAAAGTTGACAATTTGGTAGTAAAGTTTTTAATTTTACAACATAGGTAAAGAGTTGCATTTCTGAAATGTTTGTTTCATAGTTTAAATGTAAACAAATGTAAATTAGCCATGTGTACAAAATGAGCCAATCACGGTAGGTGTTTAATTTTCGAACGTATTTTCTGACGAAAATGACTCTTTTTAAGTTACACAGGGTTTGTTTTTGAAAAAATACTTTTCTGTATGCTCTTTTTGACTAACTAGATCTGAATCGGCCGGATCCCTGTTAGGACCCGGCCGGATTCCGGACTTTTTTTTCAAATTAGAATCCGGCCGGACCCGGATAGTGAGTCAGGTACATCACTAGTCATAATATAAACTACTTACATGAAATGGAAGGAAGATATAATTCAAATTGTTTACTGGTTGCTAATTATTGAAAAAATTATATCCTATAATTACGTCACGATGTATATGAACATTAGGATTAGCTATTT
Source organism: Thalia democratica (assembly GCF_965202585.1). Classification (NCBI taxonomy): domain Eukaryota; kingdom Metazoa; phylum Chordata; class Thaliacea; order Salpida; family Salpidae; genus Thalia; species Thalia democratica. Next base: position 55,337,987 of record NC_139165.1, on the reverse strand, counting down.
AATTTATATAACAAAACCAGATAATTTATGTATTTTTTACATTTTTTTATCAAAACCAGGGGTCGGCAGGCAGTTGGTGCTCGCGGGCCAAATTTTAATTTTTCAAAACCTTCGCGGACCGCAGTTTTAATTTTAATGACATTCGAATAATCTTTTGGTTTTAGCTGTAGTCACACTAGAGATAATTTACTTTTATTCACTTTATTACTTTAAATGACTTTTAGATGCTACACATAGAATGCCTATTTAAATTATAAATATCTATTGGAACAAAACTTTTATTGTTTAAGATACTTGAGTCTTAATAAAATGTATACTTTCAAAAACACTTAATATATCAAACTTATTATTTTACTTACAACCTAACACTATAAAAACCGAGCTTGAAAAACATTTATGGGTCAATTTTATACATTTTTATATTATAAAACACCTTTTCATATTTTAAAAAAAATTTACTTTTGAAAAAAATTTTTGCATCTTAAACAATTTGCACTATTAAGAAAATTCAGTAATTAGTTAACTAAATAAAATTAGTTCCTCTTTGTATTGTAGATAAGCCAACTAATTGTTATTGTTTATTGAACGATAAAAAAGAAGCGCTCAGAAAGTTTGGTCTAAGGAACCTTTCGGTTATCGAGTCGTACACCGAGTCGTAAATAAAGTTTTTTAACATAAAATGCTCGAATACTTTAACAAAACACCTTATTATTATTTAATTAGTCTTTTACATGGTTGCCACTTTGAAAGCAAAAATGTCTAAGTTTTATCAAACTAGCCTAAATCTATTAAACGTTAAAAAAGCTAAAAACTTTCTGTTAATAAACCTTAAATACCTTACTAAAATATCATCATTATAAAAAAGGACAATATGTAGGAAGACAAAAAAAATTGCAATTAGTAAACTACACTACAGTCATAAAAACTATTCTGAGAAATCCAAGAGAAATCCTTATTCAAAGTGTTTGAAATAAAAGTTTCACACACACCTGAGTTTTTTTTTAAATGTATTTAACAGCTTTAACTTACTCTTTGAAATTTTTGAACTAGCCTGTTTGGTTAGTAACCCTGTTTAAAATAAAGTTCACAAAATAAATAAATATCGAAGTTTATTAACAGTGAATTAATTATTAAAAAAAAATATTATAAGTCAACTTGAAAAGACAATTAAGTTTTTTAAACATTTTCAACAAATGTAAAAAAAAAATTAAGCCATTAATGAAGTAGAAAGATTTATTTTTTTTGAGCATTATAGCAAGTCTTCATCAGCAAGAAAAATATTGCATTTAAAAAGAGTAAACATAAAATATATGACGAGCTATAAGAATTTAAAAAAATTAGTTTGGAGTAATTGTAAGAAACGAATAAAAACAAAATAAATCGCTTAAGTCAGCTTCAACAAAGCACATGATTATCTTCAATGACTACAGACCGATCAGAAAAAAAAAGTAAGGCAAGTTTTAAAGTAACAAAAGTAATTACTAAAAAAAATATACCGTTTAGAATTAAAAACTTATCTAAATAATTAGTGTTGGCGGTAGTAAAAAACTTTTGTCTATTTTATCAATGACAACAAAAAGTCGTGTTTATGAAATTTCTGAAGATTATAAAGCCGCATAAATCAAATTAGGCCTTTAATCAGTCTGTTAAGATGAGAGCACTGATTCAACAGATACTGCTCATGTGAGAATTTCTATTAGAGATGGTTTTACTAATTTCGACATTTTAGAAGAACTTCTAGGGTTAGTTCCAATACAAAGCACAACAATAGGTAAAAAAATTTTATAAGAAAAGTACAATGCACCAATGTAAAGTGTTTAAAAGTACAATTTTTTGCTTCTACTTTTAGTACAAAACCAAGTCGAAGGTAAAATAACTGTCTTAAATAATATAGCAAGATTTAAAAGCTTCTGTTAAGCTACTTTAAATTTGTTAAAAAAAATACTTATATGGTAGATTTTTGTGTCTAATCGAAACTTCATTATTTTTACATGTAAAAAATGTTTAAAATTCCATGTTTTTTTTCGATAATTCTTAAACTCAAGGTTTTTTCAGATTTTTTAAGCATATATTGTCAAATTCCAAGCTTTTCTGGGATTCAAGTTTTTTGGCAACACTAATTGTTCATATGTATACAAATTAGATAAATAATATTTCAAATTGTATCAGCTGCAAGGCTGATTGGAATTTAAAATATGTTATAATTCAAACCAACACTGTGCACTGAACAAAACATACATCATAAATTTAATTTGCTACTCTTTAAAGCAAATAAGCCTGCCTAAGTGACTAAAAACTAACCTGATATTTTAGTATACAAAAAGCAATTCAAGCCGAAAATTGAAAAATTACTTAATTGGCCTGATATTTGAAGTCTTCAAATAGTCATAGTCTGAGTGTGTGGCAATTTTTAGTAGCTTGTTTGATTAAATTTTGATTAACAATTTACAAACTTAATAAATTTACCATCCCTTAATCTAGTTTGTATTAAATAAGTTGTCACAAAAAACAGCAACTGTGTATATTAGTATGCAACGCATAAAAATTAACTTATTTTGCCAAAAAACATTGTTTGAAAAATGAAAAAGTACACTTAACAAAAAATATTTCAATTTATGTCATATATTGTTTTAAATGTGTCTGCACACATTTATATATTACATGTAGAAACGATAATATTAGAAAGCTATGCATAAACTAAACTTAATCTAACTGAAGTGTTAAATAAAAAGTGGTATTTTTTCATTCGCGGGCCGCATTCCATTCGAAAATAAAACGTGCTCGCGGGCCGCAGTTTGCCGACCCCTGATCTAAACTCTAGTTAAGTTTATAAAATTAAGGTATTTTTCGCACGCTGGTTCCATATATATAGATATATATTTAAAAAACCGATTTAGTAGATTAAAAAAAATTCAACAAAACATTGGCTTTGTTTGCCCTTAATTATAATAGATATTTTTTCAGTTTTATCCGTATTCTTTGAAAACACCCTATGGAACATGATTTTTTAATTTTCATTAGATATTTTAAGTAATTTTCTTTTCTTTTTATAAAAATATGCAAATATCTACAAGCTGTTACAAAACGAAACAAATTAAAATATAAGTTTAATGAAACATATATTTTACTCAAAAAAACTTATATACAGCAAAAACACTTTAATAGAACTACTTGTTAAAGTCTGATACTATTATATTAGAATATTATTATTAGTCTTAGGAATATTTCAATAAGCTTAAAAGAGTCCATATACACAACCTTCGACTACATTAAAAATAGATGTTTGTAAAGATTCCAAACAATAATTTTATGTAAAACTTTTTACCTATTTCTAGTTAAATGTGAATTAGGCCCATTGCGCGTACATTAAAAAAACTGATACAACTAAATCGTTCATAACGCAACATCTAAGACAGAGTTGGAAGGAATTTGATTGTCGCAAACCAAATTTCAAAAAAAAAAAGTTGCTGGCCGGTATTGTACTTACTTCTACTCACAAACCTTAGAATGTCTAGTGTAAGTTATGAACACCCTTTAAATGTACCTGAGACTCTTTTACTTTTGCTTTTTATTTCAAATACCACAGTATTTAGAACAAGTTTAAAAAAACTCTTTTGCAGGCCACATTTGCATGTTAACGGACCGCACTTTTAGCCTTTTCGAGCGGAATTTACCCACCTGTTATCTACTGAATAGTCAATTTCAATGTGGTCTTATAGTTTGCATTTGTTTATCAGTTAACTGATAGCAATTTTTCGGCTAGCGTAAACAAACTGAGTTGGTTTCGCCACCGTCAATAAGCAATAGACCAGGGTTTCCCAAACTTTTTTCAAAAAACCCGCTTTAAAAAAATAAAAAAAGCTATGGCACCCTCCAACAATATTTCTCAAAAACTACCATAAAAGCCCAAAAAACCTTTTTATTTTGCTCTTCATCATCAACTCCAGAAGGTCTAGTGAAGTTTCAAATTATGGCCTTGTGCCCCTCCCCCTGTTGTCCCTTTTGGGATTCCCCGCAGTAGACTGACTGTACGACTATCAACAACAGTCCACCTGACAATCAACATTTTTTTTGTCCTCATCATGATACAGATAGTCATGATGCTCTACCGATGAGGACAAAACAAAGACGTCGACTATCGGGTGGACTGTTGTTGTTGATAGTCGTACGGTCAGTCTATTGCTTACTGAATGGTAGCGAAATCAACTCAGCTTTACTGACAATTTCTACTGGTTATTAATTATTTGATATATAACAATTTTAGAATTCGGATAGACAAAATATTGCCCTGTGCATGATCTAGCTCGTGATGTATTTTACAATCAGAAAATAACTTGTGTAATACGGTTTACTATCATTTCTAACCTGCGATAGTATCTAATCCGATCATATATAACCCAATAATTTCTAACCCGGTTGTTTTTAACCCGATCACTTCTAACTATTTCTAACTAATTTTTTTGAAACCGATCATTTTTAACCAGACCATTTCTAACCTGATCGTTTCTAACCAAAACAGTAAAAATTTGTTGTTTTTAAGATTAATTTGTATCAATATTTATTTTTAAAACAAACTAAGCTAAACACATTTTTATTAAATTAAAATATAATTTTCTTATTAAAAACAATTAAATACATTGACTTTTTTCTTTATATCAATCTGCTTAAGTCGAAATTTTTTTGATAAAACATGATTTAATAGATTGTTCTACTTTTTTTAAAATTTTGCTTTGTTGAATTCTAAAAATAAGCTGATATTACTAGGTTTGAATCATATCTTATTGTCATTTACGTAACTAGAATATAATCTAACGCAAGTAAATTTTAAAACTTAAATTGTTACAAATGTAATATTTAGATACAAATATCTTCATGTTACAGTATAGTCTACTAGACGCTATGCTGTAAGTCTAACGCTAGCATTGTATAGTTGTTGACTAATGTATTACTTTTTTATAGTCGGTAATTTTCCATTTCAAGCTTTACAACTTCCTTAAATTGTTCTACAACTTGCACAGACACCTTTTTAAACAATGGTATTAAAACAAACATTAAGCGAGCTTAACAACTCGTGTTTTATTATTTGGAAAATTTTAACTTTTATACATTATCACTTAAACATACTTGTTTGTTAATATAACAAGTCCGAGGGTTATTCAACTTCGTACAGTTAATATTATTAAAAAAAAATCATTTAAGTTTATATGAAATCCATTTTATTAGTACCGACTTAAATTAGTACTTAACTTATTATAATTATTTTTTTAAAATTTCATTTACTTTATAACAAAGAGTTTTTACGAGCTTTTGCTCGTAATTATACTTAACTTATTATAGTTTAATAAACGAAAAAAAAACCCTCAAAACATTTGGTCCTAGGAACTGGTGCATGAAAAAAACATTATTAAAAACAATTATAATAATTATTATTATATAAAATACCAAAATTTAACTGTAAGTACAGTTTTTTTGAGTTCTTTTTTTGATGGTGCTTACGGCGTTTTAATTGTTTTTAATAAAGTAAATAGAAAAAGAATAAATACATCAACATAAGTCTAATGTAGTTGTACTTATCACCAAAAATATAAATCAAAAGATTTTTTTTTTCATTATATAAACTTATCTGAAAATTATAAAGAAGATTAACTAGATGATATTTGATCATCCTCGGACTTGACGTTGTTAGACTTGAGGGTGCTAGAGCCCATAAAAAAGTGGGACATTTCGGCTTTTTTAGTCTGCGTAGAATATAAATACATTTTTTTGTTAATTTTCTTTTCAGTGTTCATCAGTAAATTAACCTTGATAGTCAGTATTTTTTATTTTTATATAAACTTTATGTTTTATGTTGAATTGGCCATTTACGGTTTTCTTACTTAATAAAAAAAAACTTAAAAATATTTTTTATTCGTCAGTGAGTTCAGATTTAAAAAAAGACTAAGCAAAATCTTAATTAAGGACAAAAACTGGAAAGATCAAAAATGACCAATATCCCAAAAAATATTAAGTTTATATATAAAATAAAGACACTGACTTTTACGGTTAATTCACTGAAGAATATTGATAAGAAAGTAACTAAAAAATTATGTTTGTTTTTAGAGATATGCTTCTCAAACCAAAAAAAATCCAAAATGTCCCATTTTTTTTATTGGCACTAGCACCGACCAAATAACAATGATAAAAAAAAAACACAATTCATTTTAGCTGTATCATTTAGCTATTAAATTTTGTAAATAACATACTTTAATTAAAAAGTTTATACTGTTGTTTGTTTAAAAAATAAGTCAAGAAAAAAGTCTTAAACTATTCCCCTTAATTTACAATGATTTTTATTCAGTAAATCTTATACACTAAAAAAAAATTCAACATAAGCAGATTGATAAAAAAAAATCAAGTTAGAAAAATAATTTGAAACCACAACAAGTTGAAATTAAATTGATATTAAAAGTACATTTTAAGAAGACCTACATATAAAAACTTAGTTTTGCTTGAGACAAAACAAATTTCAATAAAAGAACAATTTTGTAGTTCTGCTTAGTTTTAAAATAAGTACTGACTAAAAAATATAAACAAGTTATCACTAATTGAGTCAGAAATGATCGGATTAGAAGTGGTCAGGTTAGATATGATCGGGTAATAAGTCATCAGGTTAGATATGATCGCGGGTTAGAAATGATTGGTTTCCATGTGATACAGATATAGTTGAGCATTTTGATTGCAAATAATTTCAAATGTGAAGGTAAGTTTATTTTTCGATAAAATTCAGTACTTATTCAATGGTTATTTCAATAAAATTTTGCGAAATGTATTAATAGTATGATTTCTAAAATTACTAGGACTACTGAGATAACTTTTTAATATTTCCTGCCTACGCAAAGTTTTCTGGTAAATCTAGTTTGTCGACAAGAAAAGTTGCGCACCCTTATCACAGGTAATGCTCGGAAAAAATATTAGAACTGCAGTTTAGCATTAATATATTCAAATCATATTAATTTTTAAAATACGTCTAATAAGATTTTAGTCTAAAAATCAAGATAAAAACATTCTTGATAATAATTGTATTAAAAATTGTTAACTATATCATTTTATAAATGTTTAATTTTAAATTTTTCGTGAAGGCGCAGTCACTTTTTAGACTTACTAAAATGATTAGTTAAATAGGTGAAATGTAGATAAGAACAGAAGAAATGTAGTACAAACTAAATTTGTTGTATATCCAAAGTTTTCTTCAACAATAAATTTTGCTTAGTATTTTAAGAACTGATATATTTATAATAAAAAAACAACTTCCAAAAAAGTTTCTACAACTTAAACTTTAAATTGATCTCTGTTTCAAACAAATTTAGCATACTAGTAAAAAGCTTTTACATCTTTAAAAGTCTTATAAACTAAGGTCATATTGTAATAAAATAACTGTTTTCCAACATTAGTCTTTTCATAATAAAAATAATTTTTTGAAGTAAAAAAAAAGTTTGTACTTAATTAGTTTTATGTTACTATAATGAAAAAAAAATATATTTGCAAAATAAAACTAATAAAAATTAATTTCATGTAGTTATCTGTATTCAAAAATGTAAAACAATAATTTTTTTATTAATTATATAATTCTAACTACCTCAACAATGTGTAACTTTCCTACTATATTGTTATAAAATTATTTTATAAAAGACAAACAGCATTTAAATATTAGTTTATTCACAAATTACAATTATTTCAACGTATGTGCAAAGTACTACAATAATATACTTATGATTTTTTTTTACAAAATCAAAACTAAGTAAATATATAAACAGTAAAAACAAAAAAGAAAGGCATATAGGCGAAGGTGAAAAGTTGTGATTAGTTTCCTTGAATCTAAAGTTGAGCTTCTTGAGATTGTATTAGTTTCAAAAAAAAAAAAATTATTATTACTTTAGTAAACTTTAAGTCAACTTTTTTTTTAAACTGTAACCTATTCATTATTTACTACTCTAATACAGAAGTACAAAATTTATATACATGTAAAACTATACAAAAATACCATGATTCTGAAGAAGCAAAATATTTTTTGTCATTGATTAAAAGGGTAGCAGGGCCACCAACGAGCAGGTTCACAACACGACCCCAGGGGGGGAAGGGAAAGGAGAGAAGGGGAGTTTAGGAGAATGTTATGATGAGGTATGATGGCAAAATTAACTTTAATATTTAACTATGTTTTGAGGCAGTTTTTGAAATACTACAAATTAGAGTGAAATTTAAACGCTTTTATTCTATAATTTTTAGTATGATTAAAACTTTATTTGTGTTATACGTCTTAGTTAACAAAAAATGAAGAAATAGAAATCTGTGCAATAGCTCTAAAAACAAATTTAGACTTTTTACAACTTGAAAGTTGAAAAGCTAAAACAAATTCAACTCAGCGCAGCAGCACAAGTACAAAACAATCTAGAATCAAAGAGCGAACGTAAAAAAAAACGAATTGACACAGAACGAAAATGAAACAGCTAACTTCACTGCTAGCTAAAGTTTTTGTCCTATTAAAAACTTATATCTAACATAGTATTATACATTATTTAGCTTGATGAAAGAATGTATACTGCATCTTAAATAGTACATACTTAGCAGTATATCAAACTATTCTAAAACTGCATTATAAAACCACTTGAAACTGATGATTGTGAGATAATTTTCGAAAATTATTCCAACAACAAGTTTATAAGTACAAAGTTTCGAAAAAGAAGGTACAAAAAACAGATAAAAATTATTTCAAACCTTTATTTACAAGTCTTAGGAGTATAACAATCAAAAAATATAGTTACAAAAATGTATTCACATTATTTATAAATAATCTCGTTTTGACATTACTTCTCTGAAACTAAAAAAAAAAAACAAGAAACTTATTAGATTCTAATAACAAATATGAGAAACTTCAAAGTTCTATTAATAAAAATTAGCATAGTGTAGAGAATATTTGAAAGCGTATTTACTACTAACTTTTGTTTCAAAATAAATGTTCTCAATTCTTCTAAATACAATTTAAAAAAAAATACACTGAATAATGTAGTAAGTACAAGTTGTTTTTTAATTATTAACTTTTCATTAAAAAAAAAACGGCAAAAAAATTAGAATACTACATTTACAATGTATTTAAAAAAAAAAATTCTTTACTACAAATAAAACAACATTTTAAGCAGTATAATGAATTAAACTATTTTTGACTTAATAAATATATTTAATAACTCTCAATGCTTGTTTCATGCTCAAATGTCTTAAACTTTATACGTGGTATTAAAAGAAAAAAAAGAATACTTCACAGATATGAAAAATTACTACAAATCCTTTGCTTTCGTTAGTCACTTAGTCAAAAAGTATCAAAACTTTAAATTACTAATACTATAATGAATAAATTATTATTTAGGTTATATTGTTAAATTATAAAATTATAAACTTTTTTAATTTGATGTTAATTTACAATATTCCTGAAGTCTATAGGAGGCTAAGTATAGTATAGTTCAAGTATTAATTAAGAGTAGTTACATTTCGTAAAAAACAAAAAACTTATTTAAAAACCTAAAAACAATTTTTAAACACAAACCAGTTAGTTTAAATAATTAGAAACATTGTACAAACGATGTAATTTAATAACATTAATTTTTGAAAATTAAAATATTAAATTATAAAACAATTACGTTTTAATAACTTGTATATCTAAACTGAATTTTTAGTTTCAAAATTAAAATACATTACTTTTTATAAGTTGAAAGTAATTATTTAAATAAGTTTTAAATTTAATACTTCATGTTAAGAAAACCAGAGAGATTCAAATTAGCATGAATAATAAAATCTATCAAGTATATTCTGGACTAAATAGTTTTAAAATAATTTAGAGCTAATTCACAAAAACAATTGTGAAATTTTCTTTTACGAGGAATTAGAGAAAACACTATTTATTTTTTTGAAATGTATACTATACATTCTGTTTTTAGAGCACACTTACAACCTTTTTGAAATTAAATTTAGTTACCCAAAGATGTAACCAAAGTACATAAAATACACACACACACACATAAACGTATTTACAATTTGCACCAAAAAAGGTTAATTTAAACAACTCAAAGAATCAAGATATGTAAAAATATTATGTGCTGGCTGGTTGAATATAAACGTGGTCAAGGTTAAAACATCAGGAAAAATTCCAGATTAAAATCAGTCAACAAAACAGGAAAAGTAAGTATGATTGAAAATGCAACCAAAACTTTCATCAGGCTATTAACTTAAGACTAGTGAAGCCCTCCTTATTATGGTTTTTTAGCCATTCAGCAGGAGGTGGAGGAAGATCCACTGTAGAAGGACCAGAATGATAATTTGTGCCTGCAAAGGTACAACTTTCTTTCCTAGCTGGTTTTTGTCTAACACTATACACCTTTGCCTTCTTAGGTAAATTAACAGAACCACGTACAGCTACTTTGCTATTGGAGGTGGTTACATCAAATTCATTCCTTATAAGTAGTTGGGAGTTAAAGCAATTGATTAAGTTATCATCAGAAACTGATGAGTCAAAATTACTTTCAAAACCACTCTCTGAGCCACTAGAAACTTTTCTGTTGCGCTTTTTGTTTAGCTTGGAATGATTATACAACCTATTTTTTGTTACACCTTTATTGAGAGCACTGCCAAACTCACAAGGATGTACTTCACTTTCACCAACATCAAAATATGTTGGTGAGTTTATGGTATTGTGTCTTTCAGGTATCTAAAATACAAAAGGACTACTTATAATTATTTACAATACTTAATTTTATAAAATACCTATTAAAATAAACAATAAAAAAAAGTTATGTTATAAGGGTCCTACAATATTACACCCTTTGCCTCAGTTTTTTAATAATTCAAACAATTTTCATAAAATATTTAGCTTGAATAACCAACACATTTTTACTTTATTAATAATTAATGCTAAACAAACAAAGTATGAATAAAATACAAAGTTTTACAATTAAATATTTAAGGTTTTAGTTTAAAAAGTATTGAAACATTACCAACTAAATACATATTAAATTATAAATACACTAATCAACAAATAAAACTTACATAAGAACACCAATGGTTGGAACTTCCTTTCACTGAGGCTTTTATCATAATTAAATTATAATAACACCTTTAATAAAAATAAATTTATTTTGAAATTTTATTTGTAACATTTGATCTAATTTTTTTATCTATCTATACCAGGGGTTGGCAAACTGCTTTTAAAATTTTTATACCAACTATTTTTTATGTATTTAGTTTTCAAATAACTTTTTTTAATTTTAGTTTTATCTTTAAAATACAACGTATCACCTTTTTTTTTTGTTAAAAAAAAGAAGTTTTTAAAGCATACAAAAATTGTTTCTGCTGACCCCTGATCTATACTTATAAGAATCTACTTATGAGTTTTAAGATTTTTGCTATTTAACACAAAACGACTTAATTTTGACAACTTTTAAATTAAATTACTAAATAAAAATGTAAAGGGGAAGCGCATTCAATTCTTAAGACTAGTTTTAACTGATAGTAATTTTTGAAACCCTTCAGCTAATTTTAGAAAAAGTTTAATTTCTTTGAAAGTATTTTTTTAGAGTCAACAAACTCACAAAATTTACAGTCTCTTACCACTATAACTTAAAAGTATTGTTTTTATATACTTATATTTATATACTTTTTATCTACACTTTACTTTATATTGTTTACAAAAAACTGAGAAATATAAGTCCTCAAAAAATGAGCTTAGAACTTAATTTTTAAAGTTATTTTTGTTTACTAGGTGTATGTGCCCAACAGCAGAAATAGTTCATTTTAAGTTTAGCAAAATTGTTATTTACTTGACCAAATTTTTTTTTACTTTTATCTTTAAAAATATGAAATATGGTTTCTACAAGCTGCTCATAATTTATAACTGATTACAACAAAAAAGTTTCAAAACAGCTGCTCAAAAACTATATAATAAGATAGAATTTGGTGAATTATTCTCAAGTCACTGTTTTAGTTTGAGCCTTTCATAATGAATTTATTGATTCTCTAACTTTGATACCTTTTATATCAAAAATTTATTTTTCAAAAAACAGTTAAAACAACTGGTAGCTTTGTTTTAAATATAAAAAACAAAATAAAATTTTAAACAAGTAATTTACCCATTTAAACTTTAATAGAAGAAAATAGTAAGGTTTCAATACCAAAATTAAATAATAGAACTTTTGATGTAGTAATAGAAATAATAATATATGTAGTATTAAAATGGTAAATAATATTCAAATAGTATAAAACTTATACTAATTATTTTGCTGTCATATACTGGACCAAATACTTTTTATAAAAACATAAACTACAACAATTAATGATTTTGTTACTGAGAAGAGTGAAGATATAGTTTTTGATGATTAGTTAAATCAGGGGGGAATGAGGTAAATTTTTGAACTTCAATTAAATATTTTAGAACTTTTGCCTTGTTAAATTAAGGTAATAAATATTTAAACGAAACTACTTTGAGTTTAACTGCATTTTTACTTAACATTCAATAATGTAAATTTGATCTGAGTGTGGCTGTTGACTGCTTATTTAAAACAACCATTGTTATGCAAGAAATAATTGTAAGATATGTTTCTGTTTGCCTGCTCTGAATCACATAAACTATTTGTTTTATAAAACTAGACTGCTGAAATTAGATGAAGTGTTTGATTTGAATATTGTTGTAGAATATTTGGACAAGTATTTTGCTCTTTTATTTTTAAACCCCCTTTCTACTACAAATAACAAGCATACATAACTAACAATTCTACCAACAATATTAACTACAGAGGCCATAGTCAAATATGGCAACATATTGTTTTATCCCTCAGATTTCCATTTTTTACTGCTCCTTTCTATAAAAACAACAAATATTTTGTCTATTGAAATCCTTTTAGTCAAATAATTCAAGATTTTAAGTAACTTTTTTTAATCAAGTTAATAATAAATATGCTTTTTAAAAACAAATGTTACATAGTTAACTTTTTGAAAGGTAGAATTAGAGTTTAAAATTATAAATATCAAGTATAACAAAGACCTTTTCACAATTCAAACAAAACTAATTCTGCTAAAAGCGCGCTTTTGCTGTGACGTCTTAATTATTCAACTGAATTGTCTTAAAACTGAAGCGTGCACCTTTTCAGGTCATCATTAGTGAGTATACAAACTTTCATTTCCATACATGCAGTAACTTAGTCAAACAAAACCTATGGTTTTCAAACACAACTATCCCTTAATAAGATGTCCATAATCTGGTGGTCACACCACACAGTGTATAAGCCGTAGAAAAGGTCATGGCACTTTATTTTATACATCAAAGCTTTAAGTACAAACATCATTAAGGGCATAGGGGGGGGGGGGGGGGGTAAACACCCTTTTTTGGTTTTTGATTTTATTTTATATAGTTTTTACTAAGCTACAAAATACTTTTTACAGATTAAAAAGATTCAAAATAATTTTTAAGATATAGCTGGTCAAAGTCGGAGCCAACAATAGGTTCCTTATGGGAGGCGCAAACTAAAACGGCAAAAATAGACTATTTTACTAAAAATCTATCTTTTCCTACATTTTTTGAGATAACTACCTCAAACTTTCAGGAAATGTTCCTTGATATATTTAGAAAATTCTGTCGGAAGGAATTTTGAAAAAAATAAAAAATAGAAGTTTTATATAAAAAATAAACAAAAAAAAATGTTTTTTTTTTGTTTTTTTGTTATAAAATTTCTATTTTTTATTTTTTTTAAATTCTGTTCCGACAGAATTTTCTAAATACTGCAAGGAACATATCCTGAAAATTTGAGGTAGTTATCTCAAAAAACGTAGGAGGAGATAGATTTTTAGTGATTTCTAGTTATTTGCCGTTTTATTTTGCGCCTCCCATAAGGATCCTATTGTCGCCTCCGACTTTGACCGGCTATATCTCAAAAAATATTTTGATTTTTTTTAATCTGTAAAAAGTATCTTGTAGCTTAGTAAAAACTATATAAAATAAGATCAAAAACCAAAAAAGGGTGTTTACCCCCCTATGCCCTTAAAGGGGTAAACCATGTTTTTTACAAGTTGATCTTATTTTATAGAGTTTTTTCTAAGCTTAAAGATGCTTTTTATCGTTTTAAAAAATTCAAATTATTTTTTGAGATATGATTAGTTAAAGTCGGGCCGCATAATATGTTCCCTACAGGAAGGGAAAACTAAAACAGCAAAAATCATTAATCTAAACTAAAACAGCAAAAGATATTTTATTTAAAATCTATCTCCTCCTACATTTTTCAAGCAATCTTCTTCAAACTTTCACAGTCTAATCTTTATACAATAATAAAAAAACATTACTTTGGAATTTAAAAAAAATGTTGTAAAATTTTTTTTTTAATTTTTGTGATAAAATTTTTATTTTTTTAATTATTAAAATTCTAAAGTAACATTATTTCCTTTTATTATAAAGAATGTTTCCTGAAAATTTGAACAAAATTTCTTGAAAAATGAAGGAGGAGATAGATTTTTAGTGAATTTTAAAATTTCTGATAAAATTGACCCCGAAAAATTTGTAGTCTATACGTTTATATTGGAAAGCTTTTACAAAAAATTAAATATCTCAAAAGTTAAATGATATTTTTGAATTCTATAAAAACTGGATTGTAGTTTGTACTTAAAGCTTTCATATAAAAGCCAAAATTAATTTATGTAAAAAAAATGTTCTTTGTCCTTTGTTGTTTCTTGTGAATATTAATGATATTTTTTCCTCTACTGAAATAAATATGAGATTGTTTGCTGATGATGCCTGCTTAAGCTACCTACATAGTGATCCTGAGTATTTAAATGAAGTTTATAATAAAAAATTGGTTAAAGTTAATAAATGCTAATAAACTTTTTAATTAATTATTTAAAATTTTTTTTTTAGTTTTTCAATAAAAATTCAAAAACTTTTGAATTTAGTGCTAAGATTAACGGTTTTCTTATTGAGCATTAATGATAGTATAAAATACTTGGGTGTGGTTTTGGATGATAAGCTGAATTGGAAGAAACACTGGAGTTCTCTGAAATCAAAATTGTCTAGGAGTTGTTATGTTTTGTCAAAATTGAGATATTTTTTGGACACACTTACAATTAAAATGGTATATTATAGTTTATTTATCCGCACATCCAATATTGTATATCTGCTTGGGATAGTGCTGCTTACTGTTTTTTAAAACCAATTGTTTGTATGCAAAAAAGAGAAATCAGGTATGTTTGTTGTTTGCCTGCCTTGACCACAACAAACCATCTGTTTAAAAAAACTGGTGTGCTAAAATTAAATGGTGTGTATAAATTGCAAATTTGTAAGTTGATGCGTAATACTATAACAGAGTTTGATGTAGAGCACAATAGATTTACACTTGCTAGCTCTGTTTACTCACACAACATAAGGTTTTCAAGGAAAATGAATTTTATAACCAAAAGACCTAGAATGACACTTGGCCTAAACTGCTTTAGGTATTTGGGTCCCAAGTTTTGGTGTACTTTTAAAAACTTAAAAAAAATATTGTTCCAAAGCTTAGGTTTTTTTAGTTTTTTTAATATTAAATTTAAGGTTTTTTTAAATAATTTTCAAAATCTAGGAATCTAGGTAAAATGGCCATCCTGTAAGAGGTTATTGTAATTGATAGCTAGAGATAAAATACTTAAACAAAATTATAAAATATATATATAGAAGTCTATAACAAAATAAGATATAATAATAAGATATAACAATATATATTAGCTTGTAAAACTAAGGTGGATCTCTCCCCCAAAATAATAATAAATTCTGGCCACAAAGAACACAAACCAAGAAAAAACAATATTTGATATAACTTGAATAAAGTTAAACTTTTAGAAAAGTGTTTTCTTTCTTACTAACTCTGCCTAATTAACCAATAGTATTGTAATAAAGCAGTTACACTTATTTTAATTATTTAAAGTAAATATATTTATTTTATGACAAAGAAGATAGTGATTACTTTACTGCAAAATGATTATTCTGATACTTTAATTGTAAGCAATAATGAGAGAGAAATCATGGAAGACATTTTCAGATCTTCCAGTTTACATGCTTTTATCTGAAGCTATTTTTTAAAATTCTTATCTGATATTCAGGGACTTTTTTTAAGGTTATAAAGCATCAATCTAAGTCGAAAACTCTACTCTTTGCAATAAACACTAACTTTTGAAAATTATTTAAAAGACATATTTGTTATTTGTATCTCAAGAATCGTTAAAATTTTATATTTTGATTTTCTTTTGACTATACTGAACTTTACATAGTTATAAAATTTATTATTTGAACTTTATCAATATTACAAAAGCTAGTTACAGTTTATTTTGCTGAATATAGTGTAGTATTCGATGTAATCTTGTATCAGCGAATTATCTTATAAAGAATCTGCAGCTGACGTCCTTATAAAAAGTCAAAATTGGTTTTTTAAAATGGTATGGACGTCTTCAGCAACGTCTTTAATTTTGCAGTTTAGTCTTTGATATTCAATTTATGAATAATTTTTTTCAGAAGTATTGTCACAAAAAAAAATCATTTGCCGCCTTTAAAACCTTTTAAGTCAGCAACTTCTCTTACAAAAATTTAAAATTATTCTTTCGAAATGATTTCGGCATCTTACCAAAGGTATGTATTTTTTAACTTAGTCTTTAATTTTTTATTAATTTTATTTTCTTGATAACTTTATTGAATAACTCATACCATACAGTTTTAAATTACATACCTAGTGCGCACTAAGCTTGTATTTTAATGACTAATTGTATAAATGTAGCTTTAAAAACTTTAACAGTCGCTGATTTGATTGAACTAAATTTAATTTATTTACAAAACATGAGAAATTCTTAAACTGTTTATTTCATTTTAATTTTTTTTTTAGCTCTTTAACTAAAAACGAAGAAAGTTTATGTCTTTCGCACGTAGGTTGTGGTTGGTCTGATGGACCAGGTTGGCTACGGCGCGAAGAGTGTGGGTCAACACCCCTTTTATTGATTCCTCTGTCAATGTTTCGCTGGCTACAGCGAGTTTCGGGGTTGTTGACCTTGTCTAAGGCATGATGTATGTCCTCTTTAGAGAACATACTATCCTTTTTGGTGGGCTTGGCTCTATTACTCATTATGCTATACCCACTATATACTATATAATAGTTAGGTATGGCCCACTAGTTATTTAATTAAATTTAGATAATTTAGATATTTAGATATTTTAGATATTTTAGATATTTAGATATTTAGATTAATCAAATTTGGTTTGTAAATTTCAGAGATTATTAAGAGCACCAAAAAGCAGCTTGCTTCTTAACTAATTATCCACAACAAAGCTTATTTATTCAATTTTGTATAACCAATTTACAGATAATTTCAATATAATGATCTATTAACACCAAAGTTTAGTTATTTAAATTTATGCAAACCACAGTAAAATTAACTTCAATTTACTTTATTAGACATTTCAATTTTAGAGACAGAACAAAAAAATAAGAGATTAAATTACAATACTCACAATTTAGCACATAGGAAGTTCAGCTTAAGCTTTTTGCAAATCTCATCATTTAAAACTAAAGGCGGCAAAGTTAACAAATTAATAAAAAACCCCTAATTAGAGAAAACTCTTTTGCTAAATTTAATTTTTAGCCAGAGGCGTTACATTTTCCCCTCTTATTAAACATTTTTAGAATTTTAACTTAGGTTTTTTAGATAAATATTAGTTTTAAGGTGTTAAACGTTTGTTAAACTGAAAAAAACTTTAAATATAGTCCAGGTGAAAACCATTATACACTAAAGCACTCAACTTAGAGATATATAAGCATGCAACATAAGTTTATAACTTTCTTTTTGTAATATACATGTAATAAACAGAAATAATATTTTAAGAGATACTTATGATCATCAACTTTATGTGCTAAAACGTACTTGCATATAACAACATTTTTGAGCTAATTCAAAATCTGGATTTAAACACTCTACTAGCTATTTTTAAAGTAAAATTAAAACTATAAGTATTTAAATGTAGTAAATGCTTAAGACACTTTTTAAGTGTGGTAAAAATGCTTTTTTTACAAAATAAAAAAGAAATTCTAAAGAAATTGTAAAGAAAAGACTTTTTTTGAATATAAATTTACAAATTCCTAATTACAATCATGAGTCAAAAGTTTGTTTAAAAGTCAATGTTTACCGTTCATGATGAAGGTTCCTTACTCTTACACTGGAGGTTGAGGCTCGGCCTCTTCTTACTCGCCTTCTCCTCCTCTTCTCTGGTTGCTCCAGCTGCGGCCGCTCTTCTTGTAGCGGTTCTCCCGGAACTCTGGCGGGAAGTTTGGCTCCACTGACGTCCTTCTCCGCGAATTAATCGCTGGCGACCTGGCGTTGTTCACCATCGTCATCAACGCCAACGGATTTGAGGGTCTGCTTGACATCATCAGCAGACGGGTTGGCATTGCCCCCCATGGCATTCGAAGGTGTGCTGCCATGTATGCATTTCCATAAGAATCGACATCGTCACTACAATTCTGCTGTACGTAGTGGCAGTCTGTTCCTATTAGAATGGTTCATTCTGAGGTCTCTGGGGTGTGGCAGTTCGACTTACCCCACCAAACTAAATGAGTGAAAGTTACTGAGCCATGATTTTTACAATTTGCTTGGCAAGCTTTCCCAGTGCTAAACAGGAGACAACCAAAACTCAATGCAATATAGAAAATTTTAGATTGTTATATACAATATCACACAGTACCTATTTTAGCTAAGATAATTACAAAAAAAAAAAAAAACATGTCTATAAGATACCAATTTTTAATGGTTGTACAAATAAATATAAAATCAAATAACCCCATTAATTTTAAAATTAAAAAAAAATCTTAAAGTTAAGTCATTTAACAGTAATATAAAAAATGCAAGCAGCTTCTAGGTGTTGTACAAAATAATCAGTGAAAATCAACTGTTGCTTATTTGAATAAGCCCTTAAGTAGTATTCATCTAAAAAGTACCAAATATCTTTCTATGCTTGTACAAAAAAACACCAGGTCTCCTGGCTTTGACCATGGCAGGCTTGTAATTATCCAATATTATCTCGAGCTCGTAGTTGTGTTTTGGCTTTGCGTGGTAGGTTGGCTTCCTGGTAATTTCAGGGAAGTCCATTAATAGTCTTTTGCATTTTTCTTCTAACGGAGTCGTATTCTTACCACCCAGATTGATGTGGTTGACTGAAGCGACTATTGGGGTGGGCAACTCAGCAGGTGCGAACAGTCTAGCTGATTCGTTTGACCCCGTCTTGCATAGTTGAGAGGTAGATGGCAGGATTGCTAGTTTGTTCTTTCTTAACAGGTCCATGCCAATAATGCCAAAGTGGCGCGATTCTTGAGTAACCCAGAACGAGTGGTTGATGGGCTCTAAATTCCCCAATTGAAGTTCGACATCCGCGCTACCAATAGGGTGGGTTGTTTTGTTACCAAACCCTTGGATGGTTCTACTTTGTTTAGGAAAATATTTGTCTATACCGTTAGTCAATTCCTTCGGCAGGATTGAAATTTCGGATCCGCTGTCAACCAAAAAAATGACATTTGTGTTTGAATCCGCTACAAATAGTAGGCCCTGAGGGAGGTTCTTCGGTTTGGGTGCAAGGAATTTATTTAGTTGAAATGTCCATTTTTTTAAACTTTTATCTTTGTTGTGATTGGTAGTGTCGAGAGATTTTTGTTGTGATTCTGGCTGCGGTTGCACTGACCGTTGGGACTGCCCGTTGTGGTGCTGGCTAAGGTAGCTCGGATCGTTGGCGCTTGTCGTGGAGGTGCTGGCTTCGGTGGCGCTGACCGTTGACGCTGGCCCTGGTGATGCTGGCTGTGTTTGCGCAGACCGTTGGGACTGCCCGTTGTGGTGCTGGCTAAGGTAGCTCGGATCGTTGGCGCTTGTCGTGGAGGTGCTGGCTTCGGCGGCGC
Source organism: Thalia democratica (assembly GCF_965202585.1). Taxonomy (NCBI): domain Eukaryota; kingdom Metazoa; phylum Chordata; class Thaliacea; order Salpida; family Salpidae; genus Thalia; species Thalia democratica. Next base: position 55,318,029 of record NC_139165.1, on the reverse strand, counting down.
TGACCGTTGACGCTGGCCCTGGTGATGCTGGCTGTGTTTGCGCAGACCGTTGGGACTGCCCATTGTGGTGCTGGCTAAGGTAGCTCGGATCGTTGGCGCTTGTCGTGGAGGTGCTGGCTTCGGCGGCGCTGACCGTTGACGCTGGCCCTGGTGATGCTGGCTGTGTTTGCGCTGACCGTTGGGACTGCCCGATGTGGTGCTGGCTAAGGTAGCTCGGATCGTTGGCGCTTGTCGTGGAGGTGCTGGCTTCGGCGGCGCTGACCGTTGACGCTGGCCCTGTTGATGCTGGCTGCGGTTGCTCAGAACTTTGGTTCTCATCAGGTGTTTCTGCTGCACTACGTGAGGCTGTTTGCTTTATATGAAAAGTCATCTTTGGTTTGTTTGAAGGTGTGGACACTTCATTTCCTGGATGACTTATAGTGCAGTTTGAGGCATTTCTGGTTGATCTCGGTTGAGATGGGGGTTGCTGTCGAGGGGCGGTTTTATTTACAAACTGGACAGCTTGAGTGTGAGATAGTGTAGCCCCAATCACTCTCCCTCTCACTGCGGAGAGTTTGGGAGCTCGTTTTTTGCATGAGGCGGAGATATCACCTGGCTCCTTGGTAGGTCTTGAGCCTTTGAGGTGTGTGAAACCTGGTGGGGAACCTGGATTTGAGGATCCATGTATGTATTCTGTCTAACCTGAGTTGAGATGTCGTGATTTGTCCTTGTGGATGGATTTAGACTCTTCAATTCATGTAATTCTTCTTGTAATTTTCGAAATTCCTCTAGAAGTTTAGCCCGTCGAATTTGTTCCTTCAAACCTTTGATCCCCTGTACTAACTCCTCGGCACCCAGTTCTTGAGGTGGCACTTGAATAGGGGGTCTCCTGTTGTTTTGGAGGGAATAGTCCCTGTTTAAGTTGTTAGGTTGGAGTGGCAAGGGTGAGGTTCTTGCTGGAGGAATGGAGCTGTTGCTAGGTGGTCCTGTCACCCTTGGTGGAGGCCCATAGTTGCTAGGTGTAGAATTTTGTTGGGGTGGGTAGCTTTGTCTTGGCAGACCACTTGGATTAGGCTGGTCTCTAGGTTGTTGATAACTGCCCATTGCTGCCTGGGGCTCTTCCCCCTTTTGGTTATTTCCTGACTGATCCTCCCCTAAGTTCATGTCAATCTCGGCACTGATTTCTATACCCTCAATTAAAGCGTGTTCACTCACGTCCGGGTCACCATATCTTTCGCACGTAGGTTGTGGTTGGTCTGATGGACCAGGTTGGCTACGGCGCGAAGAGTGTGGGTCAACACCCCTTTTATTGATTCCTCTGTCAATGTTTCGCTGGCTACAGCGAGTTTCGGGGTTGTTGACCTTGTCTAAGGCATGATGTATGTCCTCTTTAGAGAACATACTATCCTTTTTGGTGGGCTTGGCTCTATTACTCATTATGACACAATTGAAACGAAAATTTCAGAATTAATACTATTTTAAAACATAAAAAAGTTACTCTGATTTAAAAATTTATACCATACACATGTCAAGTGTTTATACTAATAAAAATGCTAGTTGAAAACCATAAACATTTGAGTTAAAGAATTGGAACGAAATTTTACAATTAATAACAAGTTTAGAATGATAGCAGTAACTCTGTATAAAAAAAATAATTTTTGACATACGTCAAGTATTTATTTAAAAAAATAAAAATTTCAATAACCAGAAACATTTGTTTTACACAATTTAAATTATTTACAAAAAATGTTCAAAATACTTTAAATATGATTAAGTATAAAACTAAAAATTTGATACTTAACATGATTACAAAAGCGACAATCATAAGAACTTTTATATTATTTTTTCGAAATAGTATAGTCTGTGACCCAAAAAAATAAAAAGAAAATTCCTTTAAAAGCTTCTGCAACTGATCTGTTGGAATATCATACTCTTTACAACAACTAAAAAACTACAATTTTTTCAGTTTTATAGTTAATCATATTTAAAATATTTTGAACATTTTTTGTTGATAATTTAAATTGTGTAAAACAAATGTTTCTGGTTATTTTTATTTTTTTTTAAATAAATACTTGACGTATGTAAAAATATATTTTTTTTATAAAGAGTTACTGCTTTTATTCTAAACTTGTCTATACTTGTATGAAGTCGTTATGTGGCTTCGAATAACCGTTTGAAATAAATAGTTAATCAAAGAGAAGATTGAACAGTAATGTAAGTCTTAGGAGCTTTTGCTTGGAATTATACTTAATAAAACAAATAGTATTGTAATTTTTAAATAATAGCTCATTTAGTATTTAATAATTACGAAGTCTTTATTTAATTAAGTAGTTTTTAAGTTTCTGTCATTTCGTTAGTTCTTTTATTGTACCATTTCATTTTAATTATTCAGAAATTAATAACAATTTTACAAAATTATAGTTATATATTCATAAATGAGGAAAGAGAATGATAAGCTATAAAAATGTGAAACGTTAGTTGTATAAAAAATTAAACACTAAACTATTTCTAAGTAAGTTTGGTAACATATACACTAAACAAGTTTAATAAGTTAAATAAGTTTATAAGACATATAGTTTTTGTTAAATTCAACATACAAAATATAGAAAAATAACATGTGTGTAAAAATATGACATTCATAATGATTTTAGAGTTACTAAAGTTAAGATAAAAGTGAAAATACTTCCAGCAGTTTTCTAGTCAAAATAAATACTTAGTTAAGAAATAAAAACAATAGTTAAGATGATATTATACCAGGGAGCGGGTATAAGCTTTTTAGGCTGGGTATTATAGATTTCGTTTGTATTAAAACATCAAGTAGATTTTGATAAATTACCTAATATAATGGTCTTATGTTTAGTAATTAGATGTAGGATCTTTATACTACATAATAAATATGATATTGTAATTTGCTTTAAATTAGACAATTGAAAGTTCTCAACTTAAGTAGCTTACGTAGATTCGTTATATTTTATTTTCACAGTTTATTACGAACAAAACATTATTTCATTCTTATATTAAGATATAAGAGATCATCAGTTGTTAAAATAATTCTGAAAAAAGTTATTGATATAAATAATAAAATAAACAGAAGGCATATAAAAATAAGTAAAACAAAATGAAAAAACAAAGTATTGAAAAACTTATGATTTAATAAGCTTATGTTTAAAACTAAAACTTGCTACTACTACTGCATTAATTTTTACTGTGAAGTATGAAATGTTAGTGCTAAAGTGGGTTATATAAAAAAATAAATTTATATTACTAAACTTTAGTAAGAATTTAAAAGTAAAAAATAAAAAAAAGTATGTTTATGTCTTACATTTTTGTTTTTAATAGTACTTTTAGTTTTACACACACTAAAGATAAAAAAATCAATAAAAATAGTAATAAACCGAACTTACATGGAAATTATTTGCAGAAATATAAAAATATAATAGTAAACTTAAAGTTTGTAATCAATAAAGGTTTTACTTTGAATGTTGAAGATTAAAGTTCAAAAAATTCTTGTAACTTAGCTATATAACGTAATTATGTTGCTTTTTGAACTGATTTACAACTTGAAATAATTTATTTTTGCTATAGGTTTATAAAATTTTGCTAAATTTCAATATTGAACATGGTTTATGTAATCAAACTTATAAACTTGTATTTTATACGGTTAAAAATAATTCAACTTACTAATTAACCAGTGATAGTTTAAATTTTAAAGCAGAGTTTCTGAAAATACGGGCAGATTGCAAACAGTTCGTATTTCTTATTCAAGTTGATCTTTTTGTTAGCGTTGGCTATCTCTATTTTCAAGTTGTGTAATTACTTTGTGTAATTAATCACTTGATGATAATTAAATTAAAAGTACAAAAGTTTTTTGTAGTGAACCATCAGATCCAAACTTTAGACTCAATTTAGGGTCCGGCTGTATCCGAACCCGACCAGAACCTAATTAAAAAAAGATCCAGATCATAAATTGAAAAAAATATCCCGCCGGATACTTATTTGTGGATCCGGTAGATCACTAATTTTAATTTAAAATTTCCATGTTTGTTGTTCACTAGAAGATTGTGTTATTTAAACTATAAACAACTTATAGACATTACTAAAATGCCGCTTTAAAATTTTAGTTAAAATTGGATTATAACTTTATTAAAACTTTTAAAATTTAACTTAACGAAGATGTTTAGTTTTAAGTATAAGTGTTTATGTACTTAACAAAAGTTAATAAATTTAGCATTTGTAATACAGTGCTTCCTCACTTATCCGGTTCTCGCTTATCCGGCTGGTCAAGGTCAAGAAGTAGATTCATCTAACTCAGCTAAAATCAATGTTTTTGTGTACTTTTAATATTTAAGATTGCAATAAAAGTTCTTAACTTATAAATAAGGTTTGATGTCAACCAGAAGCCACACCAGAAAGTGTGCCACAACACTCGTACGATTCCGTGAACTTTCTGCTAAGAAACAAGAAAGCAAACCACCTCCTTTCTTTCAATTTTCAATAAGAGTTCCGATATTAGATAAAGTGTTTACGGCATAATTTATTTTCTTTAAACCAATTTTAAACTTCATTGAAGTTTAGTTTTTTTAATTTTCGTCTGTTTTAATTACTTTTTCGTCAAAGATAATGAAACGAAAGTAAACCAACTGAAAATTTAGCGCTTGCTTTATTTTATTTGTTGAATAATATAAAAGAGGTAGATCATAAAACACCATGCTAAGAAGTGTGTGCGGATAACGGATATCTACTTCAAAACAGCGCTTCAAGATAGTAAATATAAAACAAAAATGCTTGTAGTTTAAAAGTAAGTTTAAAAAGGTTAAGTTTAATATCATCAAGTTTGATAAGATCAAGTTTAATATTATGGAGTTTAATATAATGGAGTTTGATATGACAGAGTTTGATATGATCGAGTTTAACATGACCAAGTTAGAAAAATAAAAGTTTTAAAGGATCAGGTTTAAAATGATCGAGAGTTAGAAATGATCGGCTCCTGATTGAAAATACAACTTGCAAAAATCTTTAAAAACGATTTTGAGACTAAAAACAAAATTTTTAGTAATTTCTTTAGCCTTTTTATTGTATGTGCTCTAGCCAGTAAAAAACAAATGAAGTTTCATAGAGGTGTCTTAAGTCATATAAACCCCAAAATATCCTTAAGTTGCCATAAAAGCACTGTTTTTATTTTTCGAGAAAAATTTCAAAAAAAAAATTGAGTTTTCTAACAATTTGTTTTTTTTTACATTAACACTATACCATATCCAAAAAAAAAAGATTATAAATAGCCATATATTTATGCAATATAAAACTATAAAGTATTTTTATTATTTTACATTTGGTTTGCTAACAGAAAAAATCTATTTACGATAAAAACCATCTTTTTTTGTAGTTATAAACGTTACAAACAAGTTAAAAAACAAAAGCTCCAGACCCCATTTTACTTATTTGCAAACATATACTTAACTTTTTTATTTATAAGGTCCTTAGACCAATCTTATTGAGGGTTTTTCTATTATTGTGCAATAACGAAAATGCTGAAAATAAAACTTAACCGTTCGTAGGTTAGTAATACCTAAGAAAGAACTAGCAAAAGAGGTAGAGAACAAAAAGTATAAAAAATTTATATGCACTTTAAATGTCACAAAAACAGTTTTAGTTTTTGATCTTTATCTACTAAAAGTTATTTAGTGTATATTTTTAAATATTTTGAATTCTATTTGTTTGTTTTACAACGACTTCTGTTCTAGTTACGATAGTAGGAAATTACAAGAAAACTAATAAGCAGCTAAAGTAATAGCAATAAGATTACAAAGTTTTAGCTGAAACATTAAATTTAGTTTAACACTTAAACTTTATTTTTTCCAAAGTTTAAGTTCCTGAAAATTAATTTCGACAAAGACTTTCCGTTAAAATCTCGATGATATAAACCATGAGAAACTTTTACATAGCAATTTTAAAAGTTGAGTTAATTTAGTATATCTTCTTTATTCTGTAAAACATTTCTTAGCTATTATTGGTCTAACTTTCAAAACATTCTTTAGCTTCAAAATATTCTTCCTCACTAACACTACCTTCGCTTTTATTTTGAGAAATAACTTTTAACAATGAGTTGTTCCGGTAAATAGTTAAAATGCAGCTTTCGCAAACTTTGATAGTTTGTTGGCTTAGGTTGGAAATATTTTGCGAAAGTGTTCTTACCGCTTCGAATGACTCGTCGTAGGCATCTGGGTTTTTTAAATTTCGTTTCAAAATATTTTGTAACATGTCTTTGAGCTCATTTTGACAGAATAGACTCAAAGTTCTTTTTGTCACAACACTACTTGTTGTAGCTTCACTGGTAGATGTATCAGCTACTAGGTTGGCGGTTTTTACCGAATTAAAACTTTCGTCTGATCTTTCTTCCAAATGTGCGTTTTTAAAATGATCCACAGCAAAGTTTAGTATACTTTTGATAACAGATTCGTTTTCATGTACAAATGGGCGATTTTTAACTTCTGTAGTGGAAAAAGTATTTTCTACTTTAGTACCACAATTTTTTAGATCACAAGATAACGTTGGTATATTTTCTTTAGACTCTTTAACGTTTGTAAGTGAATCCATCTTGTAGTTAACAAATCACTCTCTTTATATTGACAAATAATCTTTTGAGAACATATCGACATTGAATACACTAACCGAAAAAAAACTTAAGTCATATTAGTTTACCTATGTTTCAGTCTAGTCTAGTCTAGAAGGTAAACTTAACTATCTATACAAGACATTGTTGCTATGCATTTAAAAAAAGCTGATTTTTTTTTAATTAAAATTTTTTAAGTAAAAATATATACTTGCATCACACGATCTGACGTTTTAGAGATTTAATATTATATTTTGTCACAAAAAATGTTTTACTTTATATTGTAGTGGCCAGTATAAAACCGAACACGGTATTATTTTAAATTTTAAATCAGAATATTGTAATAAACTAAACAATCTTGGAATAGCATTAAAAAAACATCAGTCTTATATCAGATGAGTTACAGCAGCTACAATATAGTAGGTAGCAGTAGCGAAGCGTAGTGTTTTTGCTAGGTGGTGCATAGAATTTACAAGTATTTAAAATTCCCTTAACATGATGTTTTTATAACTAATACAGTAAGATAGAAATATAACAACGACAGCAAATTACTTTTCAACAAAAATGTATTAAAAAAATTACATAACAGTCTTATAATATTATAATATATTTTTTTACTTGTTTACGTTTGGCATCTGCACCGCCCCACGCGACGCCCCTGGTAGCACATGTCTATTAAATTAAGTACTTTACGGAAGCTAAAAAATTTAGTAAGTTTTAAATGTGTTTTATTATTTTTCTTAAGTTTATCTTATCATAGAAAATTCGTTTTAAATTAAGTTTCAACTTTTTTTACAATATTTATTGACAATTTATCTAGAAAAACCTTAAGACTCTTGTTAAACAGTTTAAGTATTATATGAGTACAAATTTACTCCAATGTATAAGTTAAAAGATTTTGAAAGGAAAAGAGAAATTTAGCGTTGTTTAAAAAAGTTATATTGACAGGATTAATTGTTGTTTTGATGGTCGTTAAAATAAAAACAATTTATAAAAGATTTAACATAGTATAATTTTTGTTATTGAAAATTGTTAAACATAAATCCTACTAGGGGTGGCATTTAATTTTAAGAACATCCACGTGTGATTACTATTTTAGTTTGTTTGATATGTAAACTATCGTTGGTTATCGAACTTTCATTTTCTTGTTAACCTTAGTTTTGATTCATTTGTTTTTTATTAGTATATAGTTCTTAATGAATTTAAAAAAAAAATCCGCCTTAATTACTTGAACATAAATTCTTAGGTTATCTATTTAAACGCTTGTCGCAGGATTTTTTAAATGATATAATATTTGTTGTTAGGAATATCCATTCGCTCCAGTTTCTAAACAGTACACAAAGAAGTTTCAAATATAATTATCAAACAATATTGTCAAAGCAGTTTACCTTTTGAACAAAGGTAACAAAAGTATTTGTACAACAGGGTTTCCCAAAGTGGGTCATCTTAGTAAGTCAAGGGGCAGTAAGCTGCAAAGGGGGGAGGGGGACGTAACTAGTAAATGGAAAATGAGTGGGTACATTCACGAGAAATTCGAAACTTACACTAGACATTCTTGGATTTCTAAAAAGTTAGGGCGCTAATTTTTTTACTTTTTAAAAAATGGTTTAGGGAGCCCTGGTCTACGCTCTTTGAAGTTACACATCTTTAAAACTATATACTTTTTAAACTTTTTTGCAACTTTAGGAATAATTTTTTTTTTGCTGTTTTGCAACAATGATAAAATACTTCTTTAAACTCGTCTTTAGTAATTTATATGTTTAAAGTCAACTTATATCAGCCAAAATTAATATAAAAAAGTTTAATGAGCGTAAATTTTTAACAGTAAACATGTGTAGATTTTTTTATCGTTTTGCTTCAAAGTAGACAACATTGTTATAATTTAATGATACTTGAAATATTTGTTGAGTTTAAAAACTGAACATTAATCTTTTTTAATTGTCTATTTTTAGCTTCTGTTTAATTTTTTATAACTTATGAACGTTACAACCATTAAACTAAATTAACATTTAGATGTATTTGTTTTTATATATAGCTTATATTTTTAGTTTGAATAAACATTTCAAAAGGTTTTTTAGGGTAAGTATTTATATTATGATGTTAATTTTTTTTTAATTTGTAAAATATTTTATGTATAAAACATTAAATACTCTACTGATGTAAATGTATTTTAAAAGTGTACGAAATAAAATTTAGAAAACTTACTATTAGTTAGAAAAAAAGTAACTTAACAAAATTAAATTTCAAGGTAATTACAGTCAATATAGTTAGTTAAACTATTGAGATATTCTTCGTAAAAAAAGGTATTTAATTTTCTTACAAGAAACTGATTCATGGCATTATTTAACAGGACTTTTTTGTGATTAAGCTAACAATATTACTTTTTAAAGTTTTGTCTGCCAAATCATTTATTAAAAAAACTAAATAAAAAGAAATAATACATACCAAACAATAAAAAAGCATTTGTTTTTCTTAAATAATATAACTGTAATTTTGTATCACGTTCTTTAAACCTTATACTTTTATTCTACTAACTTACAACATAAAAAACATATATAGCTTTAAACTAAAATAGTTTTTAGTTACAAATAGTAGTAGTCTGTAATTTAATTAGAATAAACACTGGTTAGTTTTAAACATAATTGAACCTTGAGTAAGTAGCTAAACCTACTCAAAAACTCTCTCAGCTAGAATAGTTTAATGTAGACTAGTTGTTTCAAATAATCATTTAACCTTTTTGAATTTTAGTTCATATCAAAGTATATATTGTTATGTATATAATATACATTTATATATTACATTTACATATGTGTCAGCAAAAACTTGATGATACATAAGATGAAATAATTTTAATATGGATAGTAAACTGTTATTGCAAGATATTTGTCTTTAGATGGACCAAGGTATCAAAACATTAGGCCACTTAAAGTGAAAGACACAAAAGTAAGAGAAAAAAAAACACTAAATAACCAAACTGTTTAAAATCAGAACATAATTTAACTCAAAATTTAAAGACTTACATAAAATTTATACTTATTAACTTTGTATTAAAGTTTTTTTAGTAGAAATTAAATAAATATAAATTTTCTGACTTGTAAAATGTTTACACAAATCATAGCTAAATAAAACTAAACCTTTCAAATTTCAGTGAAGTTTGCAACCGATCATTTTGTCTGCGAGTTTAAAGTCGGCGTGTTTCGGCAAATTAAAAATGACAATTCATAATTCAAAATGACAATGACTCTAGAAAAAGTTGTGAATGATCCTGAGGCCTTCCAAGCCTGTGAACAGAAGAAGCCAAACTGTGAGGAAAGTGAAACCAGCTCGGGCGAAGCGAAAAGTTCCCGCGTAAAGTTTGCAGAGTTTAATTAATTGAAACCTGTGAGGATGGATCGTGGTAAGTTTCTCGGGTCTTTGAGTCTTGTTAGAAGTTTCAGAGGTGCCCTCTTGCAGTCTGCAAGCAACAGGGATTTAGAAATGCCACCTGGAAGTTATATCGTCCTCGCGTAATTCCTACTCGTGATGATGATTGCTGTTCCAAAGGTTGTAATTCAAAGGGACGCTGCTGTGTCCAGTAACTTGCGTGTTGAGACCTTTTGCGCCTTATTTGCGTTAATTCTGCAGTACGATTTTGTTAGTTATTAAAACACTTTTTTCTGTTTGTGTGCTTAGTTTTTTCAAATATTTCTGGCTTTCAGAAAGAAGGTTGTCAATAATAAATTAAACACAAACAATCCGTTTGTTTTTAAACTGTTAGCAATTAAAAATGGGAAGGAATATAATTGAACAATAACTCCTAAAAACGTGAATACTAAACATAAATATTAATCTTAATTAAATATCGATAAGTATTTCGATAACTGTTAACTAAAAAAAAAATATGTTGTTATACTACAACTACAAAAAATTTCTAAAACTACATTCACATGAAATTCTTAGATTTCTATTTGTTTTTGGTTTGGAAATACGTTATAAAATTTAAATCATGAGAGTTTTATTAATTATTTAGATAAGTATTTTGTTTTCTGTGAAAAAAAAAAGTATTTTGCATTTTTAAGCTCTAAGCTTAATAAATATCATACTGTTTTGAAATTATAGACCATTTATGTAACCTTAAATCTATTAAACTTTCCAGCGTAAATTTTTAGTTAAAGGTGTTAAAATTTTAATTGCTGTTTAGAAAACTACTCGAAAATAAATTTTAGTTTTCTACGATTTCAAAATAAAGTGTTTGAATAATTAAAAAAAAAGTACCAGAACATAGACTCAATTGGTTTTTTTCTAAAAATAATGTTTCATGATATCATATTTAAAAAGAAACAGTTTTCAGCTTAAAATAAATATAAGATGCCTTAAAATAAACTAAAGAACAATTAAACATAAAAGCTAATTTTATTTGAATACAAATTTTAAGGTATTTGATTAAAACTTGTTTTCAATTAACCTCCAAACAAATTTAACAGAAAAACCTTATTTTTATATCATAAAATAGCATAAGTCCTAAACTATAAACATCAAATTATTTACTAAGATACTTGGTACAGAAAAATCAAAGTTTTAACAATTAAATCACCAATAGAACTTGTAAACACGAACGATGTTCACTTAAGTACAATGATGTAAATATTTCAGTAGCGTTATAAAATATTTTTTCAAATGAATTCATTTATAAACAAGACGTTAAAGGTACCCGTTGTATGCGACTCGATAACCGAAAGGTTTTTTCGTGCACCAAGTCCTACGACAAAATATTTTGAGCGTATTTTTTGTCGTTCAATAAACTATATTATTATAAAATACAAACTAAAAACGTTTTTATTGTTTCTTCAAATATCACATACAAATAACTAGATTTTAGTTTTCTTTGTGTTAGTAATTTGTACAACAAAATATCAGATCTGTCAAGTCATTCAAGCTAAACTTTTAGTTTAATCTACTCTCTAAAAGGGTTCAAATTTAATTTTACAGTTTTTAAATTTTTGTTTAACTAGAAAACCTTGTGAGAGTTATAACTACTAGTTTTTTAACTTTTAAGTGTATTTTGTATATATATTTATATAATATAGCTTAAGTTTATAGTTCGAACAAACATTTTTTAATTGTTTGAGAGATCAACAATTTCTGTTAAGGAAAAAAACTTCTACTGTCACATGTGTTTTAATAATGTAGAAGACGTAAAATACAAATACGTGATTTAATTCCAATCCGTCTAAGTTTTTATGCTGTAAGAAAAAAAAGGCAATAAAAGCTATATTTTAAAATGCAACAAAAAAGTTACTAAAGTGCCTTTTTGAGTTTTTAACTTTTTTTGAGTTTGTTATGTTAAATACTAAAAAAAATGCATTTTATACTTTCAAAGAACTTTTGCAAACAAAGTTAACTTTTTTGGATGTCTGGTTTGCAGTTCTTTCAATTTGACAACTTTCAAAATATCTTAAAAAACTTGTTATAAAACGAAAAAACCACAACTACTCAATATTTAACAATTAAAATTTACATGACAAGACGAAAAAAACTTATAGTTTTAAAAGTAAATTACATTTAACGTAGTTCGCAAAAATGTATAAGTATTGTTTTTTCTAGCAAAATGTAAGTGCGTCTAAAAGTATTAATTAAAAATAAAGTTAAATTCGTAATAATAACACTAAATTTATCGAACTATACTTGAGACAGAAATAAAAAACATTATGGAAAAAACACCAAAAATCTGAATTAAAAAAAATTAATTAGTTTTGGTATTAATTAAGTCAAAAAGTAAACACACCTAAAATTAGTCTATTTTTATAATTTACTGCATGAAAACTTTAGTTTTGCAAGTTAAAACATGTATTTTGTTTATTACAGATTTTGTTTAAATAATCAACTAAGTAACATTTGGTTGAACATCTATGCTTAAATTATCTTAGGCTTTAAACAAATTAAATATAAAAAAGTTATTGTAAGTAATACAATGGCTTAGTAATTTTGTTGATTTTAATTAAGATTTTTTTTGGTATAACAACTGACTATATAATACTACTTAAACTTTTTATTAAAAATTTAAGAACTAGAATTGTGAACAAATTATTAAAGGAATGGACTGGAATAGGAAATAAAAATGTTAGAAGTTGTCTCAGCATAGAAACGGTTCTCCTCTTATACACAATAAACTTTTAAGTGCAAAGGTGGTGTATCCAGTTTAACTGACATATAACTCGCATTTTTCTGTTGTAAGTATTAAACCAAATTCTTGGACAAGACGTATCCAAGTGGTGCACGACTCGATAACCAATGGGTTTTTTTGTGCATCGGGTCCTAGGACCAAATATTTTGAACGCTTTTGTTTTATCGTTTAATAAATAAAATAACAAAACCCTGAAGTGCTTACACTTTAATAGGCTAGGTTGTAAAATTTACTTATATGTGTACTCTACAATCAGTTAATCCTCCGAAAGCTGCTTAAGAGATGTGTGTGCAATAACTTTTCAACACTGTTTGGTATAATAACATCTCTTGTTTTCATTTTAAAATTAATATTATATTACATATACATTTTTGAGCTATGTAATTTGTAGGTAAACTTTTTATTTCTAACTTGTCCGTTTAACTAAAGAATTTTAGGTTACAAAAAAATAATAAATGTGGTAATTAGTTTTATTCGAATTATATTTCATCATAAAACCACGAGTTTATTTCTAATAGCTTAACCGTATCAATTTTTCTACATAAAAATTGAAAAGAAAAGTTAAGAGTTTACTTAGTTAAGAAAGCAAAAAAGGTATTAAGTATAAATTACCGAGTGAGAAAAGTAAACATTTGAAATAAACAGGTTGAAAAAATACAAGTCAAAATGTAGTGTTACCATTAAAGTGATAAAGTTTATAACTTCAAAATGTTTAATATAGTTTATTAAACAATATTGTTCATCATTAAGAAAAAAAAAATTAAAACATTAACTTTGTATGCATCATAATTATAGGGGACAGTACATTTAAAACAACAATGTCAATTTTAACTAATAAAATAAATTAGAACTCCAAATATCCGTTAAAATTATGTTTCTTTCTATTCTGCACTTTTCAGTTTAAAGATCGAAATTAACGCAAACAGTGAGCTAAACTGTTTTATGGCTTTTACAGAAAAAAAAACTCCTAGCTTAATTAACTATTAATTGGTTTTATTAGAACATATTTTTTGTTACTTATTGTCAGCATTTCTCAAGTTATCATTATATGCTTTCTACAAACAATTTTAACGTTTAATGTTCGTATAACTTAACAAAAAAGGAACTTGTCCAACTTTAAAAAAATGTTGTTTGAACATTTGTATTTGTATTAAAGCGACAATCTTTTGAATGAAGAAACTATTTTAATTACATTATTAAACTCAATTAAAAGAAATTATTTTCTATTGAATACAAATTAAATATTAGCTGCTAGTAAAACAGTTATTTGAAAATTAAGAAAAAATCAGAACATAGTTTGTTCACTAAAAAGCTGAATTTGTACGGCAGACAAGAATATGGGAATGCTTCTCTGTTGGTGAAGATGGGTGTCGATTAATTCCACAACCATCTTTTGTTTTGAAAACTCACTTTCCACCAAATCATAATAACCTGCCATATCTCCGACCTTCATAAAATATGAAAAACTATTTTCAAAATGCTAATACATTCAATTGATAAAAAAAAAAAGCAAAATCAAAACTTTTTAGCTTATTTAAAAGAATGTTATCAATTAAAATTCCTATAATAATATTTAATTCTATAGATATTTTAGTTCTATAACAAGAAATTGAATGTTTTAAAAAACCTTAAATAGTTTTTAAAACTTTATAGTAGTGCTTAAAATTTTCATTAACCTCAAACATTAAGAAATCATCTTTTGATTCAGCGTACATAGATAGAACTTTAACTTGTCTTTCTGACGGCGTTTCAATTGACCATCCGAACAAAGAATACACTGCCTTTTAAATTAAATTGGTTTAATAAACGAGTAAATTAAATAATTATCTGACTAATAACTAGTTAATCTAAATACTTGTTTGGTTTATCGAATATTATTAAGAGAAAAACAAGGCATTTCACAATTTTATGTCATTCTTTGTAAACAAATGACTAGATTAACCAATTATGATTGAAATTGATCAAAATGTATTTATTGACTTAATCAAACATTAAAGACATTTAATGAAAACTAATTTCAAAGAGCACTGAATATAATGAATTTCGAAGTAAATACGAACTACTTAAGGACTTATTACAATGATTAAACAAGCAAGCTTTTAAAAATTAAACTTTTAAGAAAATAGTTTTTTAGTTTTAAATAGATAAGGCCAACTTGTGTTAATTCTTTATTGCGCTTTATCAACAGATCCTTGTATTTTTCAGTTCTGCAATGTGCAAGTTCTAACTCTTCTTTTGCTTTCCGCGAAACCATAACTGTAAAAATCATTTATACAAATAAATAACTGTTTCAAAATACTTTCCGCGAATCTCTACAAAACATTTTTAATTAAGTAAAGGTAGGATGATAACAAAAAAAAACTAGATTTTTTTAATTCAAAGGTTTTACAAATCTGAACTATATATATACATTATCGTTAATATAATAACACAGTACAAAGGTTGCCATTGCACGTTCAACATAAATAATTTTACAACCTTCACTCATAGACACTTCATGGCCTTGTTCAACTTCGCGCAATTTCTTTTTTAATCTCAAGTTTTCCTGGTAAATCTGCTCATTCTTTTTTCTACTTTCTTCTCGCTTTTCGTCAACTGGATTCATTTTGAAATGAATAACCTATATACCGTAATTGCATGTAAAAATACTACTTAAATATATCCATAAACAATTCACCGTTAATATTATTTTTTTAGTAAATTTTGAATCCATTCTTAAGCTAAGTTTCCTTTACTAATAGTTTTATATCAATTTTAGCTTCTTTTAAAACTCCTCCATGATTCTTCAAAAAAAAAAAGCTGTTGTAGTTTATTTAAAAACATTATCATGTTCTAAAAAAATAAACTTAAGTTTTGGCCTTATAATAACACCGGTATTAAAGGATTATCACTGCTAAACTGACAAAAGTCATTCGACTAAGCTATTTATTTAAATATTATCTATATATAACATATTGTTTCAAAAATCTTAAAATATATTCAATATTTTGATGTATATACACTCTTTTAAAAACAAATAACATTAAAAAGTTCAAAAATAAAATATTTAACTACGTACTTGATTTAAAATAACTTAAAGCTTTCAACTAGCAATAAAAATAAATGAACAGACTTACTAATTCATATTTGGTTTATAATTATAACAAATTATACAATATCATTCTTTTATTACACTGTCATATGTTTCTGTAAATTAAACGAGTTAATAGACTTCAACTAAGCTATGAAAATGAAGGAAGTACTGATTAAGAAGGATACTGTATAATTTGTTATTATTTATTCCAATGAACTTGTTTCGCTAGGATCTTTTGTTAACAAACGATTAAATTTATATTTTGACTAGTTATTTAGTTTTTTAGAAATTTATCAAAAAAACCAATTTTAAAACGAAAGAAATCATCAACTTACTCTACAAAGCAAAACAAAAAAGTAATAACACTTCTTAGTTGTACTCAATTTGCTTTACTCTGAATATAAAGTAAATTAAATTATTCAAGGTTAGCCTGGTTCACTTTATCCAAAGGTCTAAAGTTCCCTAAAAACTTTTAAATAACTTTAAGTCAGAAAGATCTTTCTTTTCAAAATTAAAAAATACAACTCAAGCGCCTTAAAAAAAAATATAACATGGTTCATTAAACTTTGATATAATTTTAATTCTAACTTTGCAAAAATTTTAATACTCGTTACTACAATGTGTTTGTAATTTAAATGCTCAAACTTTCTTTCATGACAATGTTACGAAAACAAGTCAAATGTAGATTCGGAAAAACAGTTTTAAAAAAAAATAGATATGAATAAAAACAAACTGAGTGTAGGGTTTAGAATAGTCTTAAAAAGTATTAAATTATAAATTTTCAATATATATATGTTATATATATCTATATATAGAACTAAAATACACAAAATAAACTTTTGCTTGGGACAGCTGTTTCTGCGTTTAATACGCGTCTTCAGCCAAGTTTTATTCAATGAAAAGCAAACTTGTAAGTACAGCAATAAAATTATACAAAATTAAGTATTACGTAATAATAGAATAGATAGCTATTTTTAGACAAAATTATTAACAGAGATTTTAGATAAATTGTTTTCGATAATGTATGCAGCCAGTTTGTAATTCGTTTCTTTTGTTTACAGATTCAGATTTTTTAACTTTTAAAATTTCGATTTTTTCCGCATAGCACAATTTACACCCGTTTTTTAAATTATACTTATTTTTCGTTCTTGTTAATATTTCCCACTGAATTTTAAAATTGACTTTGTAAATTTTTAGTTTCCAAATGTACTGCGATAATGTTGTCGTATTTTTATGTTTTTTGTGTTCGAAGCTGTACTTGTGCTTTGTGTAGCGATTCTTGAAAGATAGTCCAGTCGAGCCAACATAAAACTTAGTCTGATTTTCAGTTATGACTGTCGCTTTATACATAATATTTTCCATTAGGCAACTTCCGTTTACCGGGCATTCTTGTTTTTTGCTATATATATATCTATATATATGTAAAAAAAAAAAAAATTAATAATACAAAATAATAAATACAAAAAAAAACAAAGTAATAAATTACTAATAAATAAAAAAAATGTCCTGTACAAGACGTTAAAAGGTATCCGTGGTGTGCGACTCGATAACCGAAAGGTTTTTCGTGCACCAGGTCCTAAGACCAAATAGTTTTAGCCTCTTTATTTTTGTCGTTCAATAAACTATACTAAGTAATCTAGTAACCTCGATTATATGATATCTTTTTTATAATTCATTAAGTTATTTCTTTCTATTAATAGTAATACTACAAATCTAATACTTGAAAAATTTTGAACTGTGATTTAATAAATTTAAACATATATTGTTTTAGACTTTATCTTATTAACAAAGTTCTATCGACTTAATTAAACAAAGGCAATCTATCTAGTAACTTATATTAACTACAGCAGTGCTTCTGAACCTTTTTTTAGTGGCGGAACCCTTTTCCAAAGTTCAACTTTTCCGCGGAACCCCTGATTTTAATTTTACATAAAATGTTTAATTAAATAAATGTTCTTTTTTAAATTTCGAAAGGCTTCGCGGAACCCCTGAGAGGCGCCGCGGAATACTAGGGTTACGCGGAACCCCATTTCAGAAGCACTGAACTACAGGGTACATTAGGAAAGTGTCTTAATATCTAAACTATTTAATAAACATATATAATTTAGTTTTTGATATTACAAAATATAGTAAAGTTTAGAAAAGAAAACAATAAATCTATAAACAAAAAGCTTCGACTTTAATTAACAATTTATTAAAAGCAACACTGGTTTATTAAAACATTGGTTACAGCCTGATCTTTTAATACTTTTTGTTTTTCTTATCTACTTTTTCTCTACAATTGCTTTTTTTTAAACCTTTATTTCTTAAACGTTCACTCTGTCAAATTAATTTTCTGTTTAGTATAATTCTTAAAAGGTTTGGTGTTAAAATAAAAGGATGTTATAGAAATTCAAAAACCTAATTATAAATAGTAAAACTATCATAATATTATGTTTTCAAACTTGTCAAAGGAGTTTCATCAAAAACATTAATTAATTTTTTTTTTTTGAAATAACTTTTGAAAAAAAAAGGCAAGTTTGTTCTAAAAAGGTAAAATAAGCTAACTTAACATTACTAAACAATTGCTTAGTGTAAGTCAAGCTTTCCAAAGTGGACAATACCGCCCTCATGGGGGCAATTTTGGCTATAAGGAAGCAATAACTAGTAAAATAAGTGGATAATTAACTAGTTAAGTAGCAATATACAGTAACCTGCCACATAGGTACGCACTTTGAACACAGCGCAAAAATGCGTTTCCAACCGACAGTAAGTACCTGCAAAACTAAAACTACCTACATAAAGCATAATACAAACATGTTAAAAACAACTCAAGTTTACAAATGACTATTAAAACAAGACCCAAAAACAAAAACTTTCACCATACAAACAAAATATATTAGTAAGTTATAAAAGTTATGAGTATATATTCAATAATATTTATCTATATGTAAGTATCTATTTAGGTCTGTTTATTGATATTCAACCGACAAAGATCTTTAATATATCTTGTTAATTGCACTGTTCATTATTTTAGTTTATCTAAATATTGAATGACTTCTGAGTATTTTGATTTATATTTTTAATCATGGGGTATGCAAATTTAAGTTGCACTGTTCGTTATTTTCGATGAATAAATAAACTGTGTTATGTTTGTCTTAAATATTGGATTTGATATACGATATCTAAGTTTATAACTTATTTTCTGGTTCCTTTAGTTATAATTTATTTTAATTCAGTACAGTATAATTATTTCAATGTAACACTTTTGCATTATTCTTTTCAGGTTTGGTTTTTTAATTTCAAAGTAAAAAAATATTTTGAACACAACGTTTTTTGGCTCAAAAGTGCGTACCATACAGGCAGTACGTACCTAGGAAACGCGTACATAGATGACAGGTTACTGTATATTAAAAAGAAGCAAATATTTCTATTTTATATTCTGCTAAGAGGGTGATTACAAAACTAAGTTGTGGAAACCCTGCTATAAATTTAGTATAAAAATCATGCAAGACCCAAATTATGGTTAATAAATTAAATTGGATAAAGCTTTAAGTATTAAATACTTTTATTCATCTTAGTCGTCCTATAAATAACATATATTTCTGATATTTAACTTAACTTTAAAACTAAAAAAAATCAAACATTTCCGCTGTAGGTACATTAAGATACAAACCAATGCAGTAAGTATATTTAATAAAATTTAAGAAAAAAACTTGCAGAGCTGAATTAAAAACTGCCTTTAAAGGAAAACAAGTGTAGATTTCTGAACTTAAACTGACTTTGTAGTTTAGTAAGACTCTGAATTAACGAGT
Source organism: Thalia democratica (assembly GCF_965202585.1). Classification (NCBI taxonomy): domain Eukaryota; kingdom Metazoa; phylum Chordata; class Thaliacea; order Salpida; family Salpidae; genus Thalia; species Thalia democratica. Next base: position 55,298,410 of record NC_139165.1, on the reverse strand, counting down.
ATTTTCAAGTACACAATAGCTGAAACTTTAGAAAACAAACAGCTTCAGTTTTTTGAAAAAATTAGAAACAACTTAAAAAAATTCAAAAATGGATAAGGTTGGTTTTTAAAAGTGAAAAAATTTGAGTTTTTTATTGAACTTCTAGATATTTAGTTAAATTAGTAAATGTAGAAAATTGTAATGAATTTGTTAATTTTCAAATAGAAAATATAACCAAAAGTTTAATTGAAATTGTAAGTAATATTTTTTTTTGTTTTTTTAAACAACTACTAACTTTAGTACTGTCTGGATTGTAGTCTCCTTGTAGTTTATTAAACTCTAGACTATTTTGAAGGTTTTCAATTTCTTCATTTTGACTCTGTATCTTCGCTTGTAATTTCTCATTCTAAAAATTACAAAATACATTATATATAACCATTTGCTAGTTTGGAGAACTAGATGTACTTGAGGTTTATTGCATAAACTATATAAACTATTTGTGGTAAATATGTTTAGTGTAAAGTCATCAAAAGTTAACTATTTTATTGCAAGTTTTCTTTACATTTAAGTGTGAAATTTGAAATGGTCTTACATCTAAACGTGTGTAACTTTTAAAATTGGAAACGGTTGTTTCAAATATTTGCTAAATTAATCTAATTCAAAACTAATTTACAGATTTTAATTTCATAAAATATACCATTTAGTTTAGTGAATTTTAAAATCATAATAAGTTTAGGATAATAAAGATTACATCAAAGGTGTGAGTCAAAGTAGCTAAGGGTGAAGTAATAAAAATGTAGAATGCTAAAAAAACTAAAATCTTTAGAAAATATATTCTAGACATATAATATTTAATAATGTTTCGGTGATACTTTTTACATACTTTTGAAATTATTTACAGATTATGTAAATTACTTTTCCTTGCATTTGGAAGGGAGTTTTATAAAATAAATTCATAAAAAAGTAGTTTTATTTTTATAATAAAAAACATTAAAAATAAACTATATACTTGAGAAAAGGTAGAATTTAAGCAGCTATAACATCTTTAAATTTAAGCTGAAAAAACATACTATACAGAAGAATTTAATAACTAAAAATAAATAAACTTTCATACCTTTAAGTAACTCCGGTGTGTTTGTTGTTCAATTTTTATTACATTAAAAACAAAATTTAGTAATTTGTATAAAATTTAAAAAAATGTCGATATAACAATATCTATAACAACCAACTTACAACCAAAATTTTGAATACACTACTCATAGGATGGGTCAGAATCCTTGGACTAATTTGAAAATAGTTTATTGGCAAAAATACAATACATATATGAAAAATAATGGAAAAATTTTACTAAAGATTTTTACTTCTGTTGTATAATACTATTATTACATATCTTTAGTAAAAAACCTCTTTTGTTATATCTTCAAGTTTCTTAATGCAAGCAACGTTTGAATCTCCCGAAATAACGACTTCATTTGAAGTTTGTATAGTCTAAGAAAATATTGTTTTAGTGTTTTTTTCTAAATAACAATAAAAATAAAAACCCAAAACGAGATGTAATTAAAAATGTTATTTTAGTCATGAAAAATAAAAAAAACTGTGAGTTTAATACCTCATTGTTAAATTAAAAAAATAAAAAGTACACCGAATAATTATGCTAAAAAAATGCTTTTTTAAACATCAACTGTTTCGCATAGACCAATAAAAAATAATTGAAATTAATTGAAGTTTACACAAGAACTTTAGTAGGTAGAATTCAAATATGAATCAAGTGGATTTTTTGCATAGAACTAAAAGAATTTTTTTAAACAATTAATATTAAATAGATTTTCCAGATAAAAAATAATATTTTGCAGAACGATTTTATATTCTAAGTTTAAATATTTCATTAAAATAGATTCAAACATTTAAAAACTATGAAACTAAAGACTTGTTCATTTTTTTTATTATAGTAAACGTTGAGGCAATTGATGCAATAGGGGTGATCCAACTTTTATTTTTTCATAAGTTAACATTGGCTTTTATTTGAAATCTTTTGTTTTTTGTAGAAAAAAAAATCTAAATATTTTTTGAGATACAACCAGTTTTGTAAAAATAACGAAAAATCTATCTCCTTCACTTATTTAGCGATTTAGTTGAATTTGAAAGGAAATGTTGTTTTTTATATTACGAACAACTTGTAGAAAGCTAATTTTTGAAATAAAACTTGGACTAATAAAAAATTATTAACAATATTTATGCTTAAGTTTTTTAAGGTTTATGATAATTATATCTAAACTCTAGTACAATTTAATTTGCAACTAAACTTAGTATATAGAAGTCACATCTGCAAAAATGACAGGCAATGCATATTTAACCCGTTTCTAATTTTAAAATGCATTTGCTGAACAAGTAGATTTCATTTCAATCAAGATTTTATCTTAAAAAAATAGATTAAAAACGTATTTATTCCTACCTATTAAAACTTACAATATTTTACTTAAAAAATATAAACTAACATTTAGCTTATTTTCCAGTTCTTTTACATAACTAGATTGCTTGCGATTAGCTTCGTTTAAAGTTTTTAATCTTTGTTGAAGTTGCAAATGGTGCGTAGTTGTTGTTAAATCAGTATCGTATGACTGTAGGTAGAAAATTTTGCATTCATTATATGAATGATAGACTTTTTTCTATTTTTAAAATTAATTGCTATATATACTAAAAAACATTTTCTAAATAAATAAAACTGGTACGAAGTTTTATTATCTTTAGTTTAGTAAAAACGTTATGTACTATAAAATTACTTGTAATATTGCTCTGAGTGAATTCTTTTCATTATCAACTATTTCATACTTTTTTCTCCATCTTAATAACTGCTCTTCATATCTATGATTCTTTGAATTCTTTTTTGAAATCTAGTTTTTATTTGTAACATGTAAGTGACCATTAAACCACATAGAAATATACTACAACAAAAAAAGTAAGAAAATTTTCAAATCTACTATCTTTAAAGCCAATTTGTTCCAATAAAAATTGTAGCACATCACTGAATGCAGGTTTGGCACATTGCAAAATAAACAAAGTCTGCCTGAGTTACTATAGAATATTTAGAGTCAATAAACTTATTAGTTGAAAGATACTTAACTCAACGATAGATACAGTAAAAAAACTGACTGATAACTGAGATTTAAAATAAAAAATAACAAAAACTTGATCGTAGTATTATAATGAAATTGCACCCTTCTTGTTTGCATTTCATTTGTTTGAATGTCAAGTTGTACAAAATGGCTACAAATGAGCCAATACCAATGCGCCGAGTATTGGTTGCCCAAAACCGATTATTTGTAAGCAATAAGAGAAGGTTCTTTAGGAATGACAGACTTTTAACCGGGTGATACATATTACTATGCGGAGTGATCCAGTGACGGTAGTTTTTGTCAGAGTCGGCGCAAACATGCTGTAATTCAAAGTCTCACTTTTCTGATTTCTATTTGGTATCCTCAGTTCAACATTGCAACAGTTAGACTAAAACAGTATCATAACATGTGAACAATTTTCCTCTTCAAAATACTTTTGGTTAAAAATAAACTCTTTTTTTTGTTTTCACAACTAGATAAAAGCTTTTGTAGTATTACACTAAAAAATAAAAAGACAAAATACAAATAAACAATTCTTATTCAAGCCAATTCAATACATTTGTTAAAAATATTCTGAGTCTAAAATAGTTGTGCGTTTCAAATTTTGTTTTGAGTATTTCAATTCAATTTATATAAGATTATAGTTATTGTTTTTTCTATATAATCGCATTCTAAACTTTCATTTTTGTGAATACATTTATTCAAATATTATTTTTAATATCCTGAATCAGATGTGGGTTTCAAATTTTGTTTAAAATTTTAACTTAAATACAAGTTTTATTAGACTGTGCTTGTTGTTGTTTTTTCTCATAAGACAAATAATAAAATATAATTTAGGTTGTTATATTTCTTAAAATTATGTTTGATTTACCCTAATTTAGTTTTGAATATTAATTTCTGTTTAAATTCTATTCTTAAACATCATCAGTACAGTACTAATAGATTAGTTGTTTATTGGTTCAGGCTAGAACCTTTTTGTTTTGTCTGAATTTTAAAATTTAATTTTTTAATATGGTTAATCCGAGTTCATTAAGTATTCCGGCCCCATTAACACATCTATTGCAGAACCAAAAAAATTACCCCTTAGGTATTCTGCCCGCCTGCAGCAGAAACGTATATTTAGAGGTCTAAGGACCATCTGACTACAGATCGTCCACCCGACTGAAGTGAGTTTTGATGTTGATTGCTCATTTAAATTGGTGAAAGAAATGTCATTGCTCAAATGAGAAAACTGTTTCCATGGTCAAACATTTAAATTACAACTAACTTATTCACCATAACTGTTTGTAAAAAAACTATTTAAACTTAACCATACTTTTCTTTTATAATTATTAATACTATTATGTTATGGAGGGTGGTACTTTATGATTGTGACAGTCAATAATTCTTTATCAGCTTCTAATTCAGGGTTGCCAAAAGTTTTTTGTACAATTCTTCCAGGTTTTTAAAAAACAAGTTTTTTGGCCCATTTTCAGTACAAAATTAAATATAAGTAAAAAACTGTCTTAAATAAACAACATTAAAAAGATACTGTAAAGCTACTTTGAATGTGTTTTTGAATGAAAAACTATTTTAATGAGATAAAAAGTCTTTTTTGTCTTTTTGATAGATTTTTCGTACCTAATCGAATTTTAGTTATTTTACATGTAAATAATATTACCAGGATTCGGTGGTAAAAAAAATTACGACATTGTAAAGTATAATAAGTTAAAATAGTAAACTGCACTTAACATTGAATAAAATACTTAATTTGCACTAGTACTATAACTTAAAAAAGCTAATTATATTCCAGTAAATTGAGCAATACTTTTTAGTTAAGACAAATAACTATAGTACTTTACATGAAAAATTTGTTTAGAATTCCAGGTTTTTTCAAAATTTATCAAAATCCGTTTTTTTTTTTCTTAAATTGTCAAATTCCAGGTTTTTTAGCAACCCTTGTAACTTTTTATTAAAAAACTCATAGAAACATTATTAAAAATTACAAATTAGCTTTTTTTTCAACGAAAAAATAGTACTGTTATAGAATATATTTTTATGTCAAAGTATAAAGGTTTAACTTATTAAGATTAAACTACATATTCCATTAGTTTTATTATTGCGTATGAGAAGCACCAAATCAAATTGATTAGAACATTTTTTTAATACCTCAGTTTTTAATAAGTTGGACTGTTTTCTTCCATCGCATCTTTCTTGCTGAAAAGCAGCCAACTCTTTTTCTAATAAAAGTTTGTCTTTTGATAGTTTAATATTTAAGGCATCCAGATCTTCATTCTTTAAAATAATACTTTATAAATTAAGATAAGAGAGAAAAGACAAAAAAATTATTATAATTTTAGGTGTATAAAAAATTATATAAAAATATATGGGTTTAAAAACTGTTATCATAAAGTTTCGCCTAATAAATTTTTATGTTACAATATCGTTTAACATCAAAAAAAATTCTATATATTTCAATAAAACACCTGGTTGATAAAGCGTTAAGACGCTGAAACGGCTATCCCAGCCAAAAGTTTATTTTTGTGTAACTAAATTTATATATAATATAAGCACACATTTTAATTATGATTGTTATGAGTACTGGATAAAAATACAAAAAAATATATTTAAAAAAAAATCATTCTTAAAACTCAAAGTTTTATATAATTAATGAAGTTTTAACACCTGTTATAAAAAACAATTTATATAAAAATAAGTTTCTTAAATGTCATACCAAATATATACTCTATGAATACCCAAATACAAATAAATTAAAAAGATAGAAAAAAATTTACAAAACTCTTTAAATAATTTGCATTGTTTCGACTTACTTCTATCAAATTCCGAAAATATTTTTAATTTATATAACTTTAATAAAGTTTCCTAAATTTAAATACTAATAAATAAAATCGCTTAAGTATTATTTTTAAAAAATTTTTAGTGAAGTTTGTAGTTTTTAGCACATAATCCTGCTTTTATATTAAGTATTGTTTTGATAAACTATCGATAAATCTAGCTTAGTTTGCTTATATAACATTAACAAATAAAAATGTTTAACCTGTTTTCTCAGCGATTCTACTGAAACAAACTCTTGTTGTTTTTGCTTAAGCTTAGTTATTTCTTCTAGCAACCCAGAATTTACTGCTTTAACTGAATCAAGTTCGTAATTTCTCTTTCTCGAAACTGCAAGATCGTTCTCCAAAATAATAATTTTCTCTTTTAATATTGCTACATTTTCGTTGTGTTTCCTGTTGTAAGATTAGTGGTATATTTAATTTTATCTAGTTCATTATTCCTATCACTACTAAAACGATTAGATTGAGAACAGTTGAAATGTTGTCAACTTACTACATTGCATCCTCGCTTATCTGGCCCTCACTTATCCGGTCGGTTTCAGTCAAGAAGTAGATTTATTTAAGCTAAAATAGATATTTTTTAAACCGATATAAACTAATCTTTTATAGATTTGATTTGTTTTCATTATATTAATTATAAGTTTTATCAAAGTTTTGTTTAGTTAGTTTTTAGTCTTTTTTATGTTTAGTTTGTTGAAAAAATTAAAATAACTTAATCCTAAGTGTACGTTTTACTATAAATGCACTGCACAATATAGAATAGGTACATTATTTATAAAATAAAATGCTTATTCTTAACCAACCAAAGGCTAATTCTGTCATAATTACAAAAAAAGCTTGCCCTACATGGCCGGAGATGGATCGAAGATGCACTATACTTTTACTTATTTATTATAACTTTACTAACTAATACAACTAAAATATGTTAAATTTATTATGAAATTAATTAAAATGTTTTAATAAGCTACACTTTATTTTTTAACTAAATTTTGTTATAGTTATTATATAAAACTTTTTATAAAACTTTAAACTACTAATTAACAACTAATTAAATCTTAAAATGTAATTGTGTTGTTGTAATACAGTAACTGCTTGTTTGGTTGAAAAGCAGCACAAACATTACAGTACAATGAACTTTATAAAAAACTCGAAATTGCATAACTGCAGTGGCATTAATCATTTGTTTAACTTTAAATTATTGCACAAAGACAGAAGATTTTTAATACTAGTTGCAGAGATTTTTTGATTTAAAATTTTCTTATATTAGTAAAAAAAAAACACTGTAAGAAAAGAATAGAAGCTAAAGTAGGTATATGCATGTGTCCATTAAAAAATAAAAATAATTGCTATAGATTTTTATAGGTTAATGGTTAATAATAGATAAAATATTTTATGTTAAGTCCGACTGGTATAAAAAAGTATAATATTTGAATTAACAGGTTAACCATTAACCTATAAAAATATATAGCAATTATTTTTATTTTTAATGGACATATGTATATACCTACTTTAGCTTCTTTTCTTTCCTTACAGTATTTATTTTTTTACAGAGCTTTGTTGAAGTGTGTTAATCTGTTAACACACAGAAACATGTGTTAGTGTAATAAAAGAAGGATACTGTATCATTTGTTATTATTATATAATCCAGTGAACTTTTTTCGCTAGGATCTTTTGTTAACAAACGATTAATTTATATTTTGAATAATTATTTTTAGTTTTATAAAAGGCTACTAACCCCTGTTTTAAAGAAGGGGTCAGCAAAGTTGTTATCTTAAAATTGTTAACTTAAAGATTACAATTCTGTTAATCCTATTAAGGTTTTACAACAGTTTATAAAAATAAAGAAAATAAACATAACATTAATTTCTACCGACTTAAACAAAAATATATAGTAGCAAGGTGTTCCCTTTACTACTCTTGATCAACAAATTACTTTTTTTTTAAGTTTTAAAATAATAAGATTTTATTACTACAAATTTAAGTTGAAACTATCAAAACAGTTTTACTTATTTTTTATAGTACATTGTGAAAGTACTCGTCGGTACTTTAAATAATTCCACTTATTTATTTCTATAATAATACTTATCCACTTATTTATTTCACAACATTTTCATATACAATCACAAACATTGAGTTTAATACTATATGTTTCCTCTATTTTATTATATACCGTGTATATTGTACTGTATATTTTAAACTTAGTTTAAATTTTTAGTAAACATTTTGCTGCGTAGTTTGTTTTTAAGCTGAAAAGCTTATTGATTAATTTGTTAAACTTATTATGACGTAACATTTCTGCACAACTTAATTTATGTTTCGTTTAAAAAAACTTGCCTATTCTTAGAGTTTTTTTGAGGTTAGTACATGCTTTTAAAAAATTTGTAGTTTTTGTAGACAATTTTATATTTTTATGTTTTTATTTCAAACTTTGTTTTTAAACCATAAAGTTCGTTTATAGTTACTAATCACATTAATATTATACATAATTATACATGTTTTTTTTCTAATGTGTGTTTATATTTAATAGACTCCGTAGATCTGTTCTTAAATTTGTTTGAGAGCAGTGAAACGACGTTAGTCGGAATAAAATTTTAACACAAAAACATCTGTGGTATATATATAAATTAAACTGGTTATTCAAACTTGAACACCTTCTACAGAACCCACTTGAAGGGCTTTTAAATAGTTTATCAGAAAAATACTATTTTAAAATAATAGTATATATGTTTCATAAAGCTAAACGCTTTAATCATCAGCTAGTTCAATTTAAAATAGCAAGCACTTTACTAAACAGAGATGTAAAAGTTATACGAAAAACACAAAACAGTATGACGTAATATTGTGCATTACAAAAATTCGGTACAAAAATTGATCTTTTCATTTAACAAATCAAACAACTAAGAATTCTCAAAAACCACAGTTAAGTGACTATAAAATACTTCAAAATGTATTGTATTTTTAGAGGAGCTTTTTTTAAAAGTCGACAAGACGATATGAACTCACTCCTCTTATTTAAACAACCTTCCGTTTTTAACGCATACATAATTGCTGTTGAATCTTTTAAGCACAGCCTACAAACAGGGTTATTACCATCTGCTATTGGCTGCGCTCTTTTTATCACCTCCTAAGTTAATCTAAAATTAATGTATTTGCGCTTTAGACCGCAAACATACTTTGAAAGCTCAGTCTTATTTTCGTATACACCACCTTTAAAAGATTTTTTATGGTTAGCATACCGAAATCTAAACTGAGTGGAGCATAAGCCGATGTAAAACTTCTTTTCCAGGTCAGAGTTAACTGTTGATTTGTAAATTATGTTCTCTGAACGGCAATTTCCCCTTTCAAATCATATTTACAGCCACCAGCGCAGTTACACTAATTTTTAATCAAATTACTTATGTTTAAAATCCTTGATTGTGTGACTTAATTAATCTCTTCAAATTTGCCATACATGAATAACTTATTTGCATATTATGTTTGTGAAAGATCTTTGGTAATGGGTTATTTTTGTTAAAATGTTTTATTACTAGATTTATAAATTCTCTGCTGATATTGTTAAAAAAGGAAGGCTGTTTAAATAAGAGGAGTGAATTCATATCGTCTTGTCGACTTTTTAAAAAAGCTCCTCTTAAAATACAATAAATTTTGAAGTATTTTATAGTCACTTAACTGTAGTTTTTATGAATTTTTAGTTGTTTGATTAGTTAGATGGAAAGATCAATTTTTGTAATGCACAATATTACGTCATACTGTTTTGTGTATAACTTTAGCATCTCTGTTTAGTAAAGTGCTTGTTATTAAAAACTGAACTAGCTGATGATTTAGCATTATGAAACATATGTACTAGTATTTTAAAATCGTATTTTTCTAATAAACTATAAATATATATATACAGCTTATAAAAATAAAACCATCATTCAACAGTTAGTAAATTAAATAAATAGTTATTTACGTTACAGCTTGTTGACTTTCATCAAACTCCTTTCTTGAATTTTCATACTCTTTAAACCTTTTGAACTCGCTTTCAAAGTTCTAAAACAATAATTTTTTATTAAAAAAATTAACTTAAGAAAAATATAAAATGCTACCTTTTTCATATTCTCTGTATACTCAACATCATTAAGCTGTTGTTTCAGTTTAGCAATCTGAACTTCTTTTTCAGTCAAAACTCCATTTAGTTCTTCATTGATGTTACGTAAATTTGTTGATTTTTCAACTCTTAATATTTAAAAAAAAAAATGAAAAAAAAAATTAAAAAAATATATATATATAGAGCAATTTTTACTTTTTAAAATATACTGTTTTAAACGTACAAAGGTTTGTAATAATCAATTTTTATTTGAGCCTCTTCAAAATCCAAACTTATTTTTTTCTTTTCTGACTCTAATTTTTTAACTTTACTTAAGTAATGACGTTTTTCTTCATCTACTTCTTTAATTTTTGATTCCAAGTCTGTTTTAATTAAAAATTAAAATAAGTTTTAATAGTGTAATTAGTTTACTTGTATTACAAAAGTTTCAAAATAAGTTTTACTTATACCTAAACAATTTCATACTTATGATGGAAGATATTTGGATATCATTGTATATATCATTTTACTTTTAAAACTCAGTAAATATAAATAAAAACTATATTGGGTTATGTTTATAAAATTTAATTACTCACTACAAAAGAATGAAAAGACCTAGTTCAAAAATCTATACATAAAAGGAAGAAAAATTTGAAAAAACAAAAAAAAATCTTGGTTTCATCATTAAATGTAAGAAGTGTATATACCATGTCATTATTCTATTTATGTTTCTTGATGCTAAAACTGTTTAAAAGCAATTGATTTTTAAAATAAAACATAAATAAACCTTCTACAATGCTGTTCTTCTGGTTTTTTAATTGTATAAGTTCCTGATTCAGCATATTAACTTTTTGATTTTTTTTAAGCAACTCAGAAGTAACATCTTCAAGGTTATGCAAATTTGAATAGTTTTGATTTTTTTTTATTTGTAGTTCGTTATACCTTTGCAACAAATATTCTTTAAAAACTTTATACTTAGACTTTAAAGTGCTTTATTACCTTAAAAAAACTTCATAATTTTTGAATTATGTATTAAAAAGTTGTTATACTTAGAAATTTAGGTAACCAAGTTAAAAATCAATTTGTGTTAATAAAAATTGTTGTGACATAAAGTAAGGATTAATCTAATCAGTTTTTGAATAGTTTTGAATACTAGAAGCTATACGTATCAATCAGGGTTGCCAAGTAAAACTTTGTAAATTTAGTCAGACTTTTAAAGATTTTGACCGATTTAGCCTGATTTTTACCTTCCTCTAAGGTATGCGTTTTAAGTACACACTTTTAGTTAAATACGCATTCTTAATACGTATATTTAATAAGTATATATTTTGAGTACACATATTTTGACAATTAAGCATTTTTGTACAATTTTCTTATTCAGTACACATTTTTGAACCAAAATAAAAACTTTCTGTCAGGTTTCTTTTTTATTTAGACTGGTAATTCTTAGCTACAAACTTTCTATTAAGTAGCTGCTATGTTCAGAATGTGTACTTCAGCAAAAGATTACTGTAATAATAAGTTATTGGAGTGTATAAGTAAAAACTTTAAATTAAATAAATACATTACTTTTACATACTTAATTATAAATATAATAAAATAAACCATATATCTGTTTTATAAAATACTTCTCCATTATTTGTTTTAAATCTCTAATATACAAAAATAAATAATATAATCTGCTTTTAATACTTTTTAAATCTAAACAACTCTGAAAAAATTATATAAAGAGGTAAACCACACGCATAAAATTGTTACATAAATCACTAAACTACGTGCTTAATTATAAAGATCTTAATAACTTACTTCAACAAAAAACAGTCTGATTCTAAAATTTTACAAAATAGACTTTTGCGTATATATCAAAGTTTCACTATGGAAGTGTCCTTGTCACAGATCATCAATACTAAAAAAATTACATACAACAACTGCTTGTTCAACTAGGGTATAGTTCAACATGTTTCTAAGAAAATTTTGCAATTTTAGTCTGATTTTATCAAGGGTTTTTCTACTTAATTTTACCATTTGAAAGCTTTGGAGTTTAATGATTTTGTAAGTAAATTTCTAGGAAAATTTTGCAATTTTAGTCTGACCTTAAATAATCTTTTGTCAATTTTTTTACTTTTTTAAGGCTTTGAAAATTAAGGAAATTTGATCTAAAAAAACTGACTTTTTACTATTAAAACCTAAAAAACTGAATTTTGGTCATTTTGACCCCAAAAAAAGTGACTTAGCATGACCCGTGGCAAACGTCTTGATTTATAATAAATCTATTTTTATAATCAATCATACAAACTCCTGTACCATGTTCAATTTTTAATTTTAATTTAAAATTTAAATAACTCTTTTGTTACATTTATAAATTAACAAAAAAAATATAAAAACTTGCAATAAACTTTTTTTCAAGTTGAGTTAACTTTTGTATTAAAATGTGTTGTTGTTTTTCAAGCTCTATATTTTTCAGAACAACCGTTTTTTCTTTGTCTGCATATTTTTGTCTTAAATCACTCAACTCCATCTAAAAAAAATTATTTGTTTTTTGTTTAAAAAGAATGATAAATAAATTAAAAACTTACTTGGTGTTTCACTTTGAGTAAATGGTTTTTACTTGAATTGACTTGCATTGGGGACACTGATTGAGTTTTTCCAAATAAACTCTGAAAATGCATAATACTGGAATTTTAAAAACAATTAGAAAACACTTTACAATATTATAAACTAAATTTATTTATGATGTACCTAAAATAACAAATTTGTACAATTATAATAATATAACTTACTTATTAACTTGACTTTTTTTAGGCAAATTTACATGCAGTCATTTATTGTTAAAAGGTTTTAAAACATCTATAAAGTTTTATACTAAACAAAGTGAGTTAATAATTGTTGCAAGGTTACCACTCTTTGAAACAAAAAAATCAGCCTGAATAACCAAAAACTAGCCCGTTAGATCAAAATAGCCTGAGTCTACAAAAAATTTAAAAAAAGTAATATGAGACAAGAAAATGGAAAAGAATATATTTAAGTAAGCTTATATCTAAAAATACTGAAACAATAACAAAAGGACTTAAAAAAACAAGAAGACTTCAAGTCATAGAAAACTAGCCTGTACTTTTGATTGGAGTAGAGTTTTTTTTTTCAAAAATATTTTCAATGAAGTTACTCTGCTTACAACTGTACACATACAATTAAAAAAATTTATAACCATTCAGTAATTATGAAGTCATAGCAAGGATTCGTTTTTAGCTTAACACTTTACTATTTACAATGTGTTAGTTATGAAAACTTGTATACATACTATTGATAATCTTTACTCTACAATATTGAAATTTTAAGTCCATAATTTTATTTTTATGACATTAAAACGAAAACTGTCTTTACTAAGAACTTTATTATTAGCCTGTAATTTAAATTTAAGTAATATACCTAAAAACTTTAAAGTTACTTCACATATAATAATGGAAACTTGTATACAGAGTATTCAAAACTTCTATTTCAATTTTACTAAATTTTAAGTTAATCAGTTCAGTACTTATGAAGTAACAACACTATAATTACTCAAAACTACAGTCTAACTAAACTCCAGACCAATAAAATATCTTGAATTTAAAAAAAATAATTCTAAATAACTTGAGTTTTCAAAAATACAGGGTTGCCACTCGTTTTTTCAATTTTTTTCCAGGTTTTCCAAATTTCTTCCAGGCTTTTAAAAGTACACATTTTGGGTCTATTTTTAGTTTTAAGTTAAATTCTATTTAAGAAACTGTGTTGATAGTATAAAAATATTGAAAAGATACTGCAAAGTTACTTCGAATGTGTTTTTTAATAAGAAAAATTTTTGATGATGACAAAAAATCTAAACTATATGATAGATTTTCTGTGTCAAATCAAAATTTTACAAATAAAAATCTTAAAATTACTAAAAACTCCAGGTTTCTCCAGATTTTGTGATTAAAATTCCAGGTTTTCTGGGTTATTTTTGCCTAAATTGTCAAATTCCATGTTTTTCCAGGTAAAGTGGCAACCCTGAAAATAGTCAAACTAACCCAAGTCAGGGTTGTCAAAGGTTTTTTGAAAACTTTTTTCAGGTTTTCTAAATTTTTCCAAGTTTAGAAAAAACAGGTTTTTTGATCCATTTTAGTATAACATAAAATTTAAGATAAAAAAACTGTCTTAAATAGTATACGGACATTAAAAAGATACTGTATAGCTACTTACAGGGTTTGTGCTCAACATTTTTTTTGTTTAGCCTGACTGAGACAAATTTAGCCTGACATTTTTTCAAAGTAAGGAAATCCTCTCAAGAAGTTATTTTAGGTTTTGAGGAGTCTTGATTTGTACTATTGTAGTCTCTGAATTCAACCAGCTTTATCTCAATTATATTTTGAGCTTTAAAAATCTGCAAAATGCAACTCATAGCTTAGTTACAACTCAATTGAATAAGACTAAATTTAAAAAAGTTGAATGACCCCCCTCCCCCTTATAAGATAACAAATTCAGTGATAAGTTTTATGGTAAGTGTTATATCTAATCTATTACTAGTGTAAAAATTCAATATATTTAACTTAACACAATTGTTCAATTCAACTAAGCACTAATTACAAACATTATAACCAGAAGATTTATTTAAAGATAAAACAACCTGTATTGTGTGTTTTACTAAAATTTAAAATGAAACGCGCTTACAGGAGTATTAAAATTCAAACAAACAGCTAAGTTGTTGAACTAAAGTGTAATTTTTAACTTTAAACTCTTTTTTTTATGAATTTTCATAATTATGATGTATATAATCTACTCAAAACAAAAAAATGAAGATTCTTAAAAAATTCTTAGAGATTCAACAAAAAGTTTTAAGCATTTATTTTTAAAAATACTGACTGATTTTTTCTTTAAAAACTTTTTTTTTTTTTTCAAAAATTTTCAAGCATTTGAACTGAGAAAAACTGAGATTCTCAAATTTTTAAATAAAAAACTGATTTAGCCTGACATTTATCAACTTTTTTCAAAAAAACTGATTTAGCCTGACGCGCACAAACCCTGTACTTAACTTTAAACGTTTTTTTTTTATTTTAATGACAATTTTGATTATATGATAGTTTTTTTGTAACTTTTCAAAATTTTGTTACTTGACATGCAAAAATTAAAAAAATTATTTAAAAATCTTTAAATATGTTTTTTAATAAAACAAATTTTTGATGATGACGAATTTTTTTTATTTATATGATAGATTTTTGAGTCAAATTGAAATTTACTTCTAAACATGTGAAAATTGTTGAAATTCCAGGTTTGTCCAGGTTTTTCTAGTGATTTTTGTTCGAAATTCCAGCTTTTTCCAGTTTTTTTTTTGCCTAAACTGTCAAATTCCAGGTTTCCAGGTAAAGTAGCAACCCTGTACATATCATATTTTATTATTTATTATTATATAAAGGGGGACATAGTTTTTTTTTCAAATAGTTTAAAATTATACAAACAATTTTTATTCTATGTTTTTGAACTACAAGTCTTCTTGTCCCTTTTTAGTTAAATTAAGATGAATAAAAGGTGGTTTTAGAACTTTTAAATAACTTAATGAGTTAAGTATAATTTAAGCACTCTATTATAAATGTTCCAACTGAAAAAATAATAACCAATTATAATAGGTTTAATAATAATATACATTAATAGATTTCAAAATTTTTTGTTATGAATTATACACAAACATTGAAATTTATTAATTACAAATTAAAGTAAAATGAAAATATTAAACAAAAATTACTTACAGACTTACTCAATCCAGGAATTAGTGAATCTAAATCATCATCAAACTCTTGGTATATTTCATCCATTTGTGTTGAAGGTCTACTTTGATTACTAAAGCTATGAGACATTTTTTATTCTTTTATAAAGTTTAATATGTTTAAACATAGAAATTTCTGAAAAAAGATGTATTGTGTTATCAAAACTAAAGCAAACACTTTGATAGTGCAACATATTTTAAAAATTAGCTTAGAATTCTTTTTATTCAAAATTAACAACTGTGATAGAAAGTAATTTTAAGAAAAAAATGTATTATAAATAAAACTAATCTTCTTATTTACAAAAACTTTTTGTTTTAATAAAAACTATTTTAGTAAAAATATTTTATTTTAGAGTTATTAGAACTTTAAAGTTAAAAAGAAAAAAAAGTGAACTGTGGTTAATACTTCGTTTTTTCAGCTACACAACAATAATTTATATTTGTCTTAAAATAAAATTAAACTCTAAAAAATACATTTAGAGTGTACTAGTACTTATTTTGTATATGTCTGCTTTCAAATATAAGCAAATAACTATTAACTTATTACCTATATATATTGATTTGAAAAAATATATAGACCTTATATTCAATTTTTGTCAAGCTAATTTATATTATTTATTACCGGTAGAAAGTGTCTTTTGTTACTTTCCTAGTTGCAAATATATTTTAAGTGAAATTTTAAATCATGTTTAAGTATAATTCTTTTTGTGGTGTTTTGACTTTTGTTATTTTTTAGATGTGTTGTATAATTGTACTATGAAAAAATACATATGTTAAAATAAATAATTTAATCCATCAATTCATTCCCCAGAAAACGTTTATTGTTGCAAGGGGTACAGTTTGAGACTGATGTTTTTTTACCATAAAAAAAATTATTAAACTTTGTAATATATCACAATTATAAAACTGAGTTTATAGTATATAAAATCTTAACTACTTGATAAATCTGAAACAGAAACAAAAATGTGTGGCTTAATGGAATAAGGGTCCTTGAAAGCTTGAAAACTTTATAAGTTGATTGTTGCAAAATTGAAACCTATGACTCACACATATATTAAAAAAATCTGAACCAGAAACAATAGGACCAACACAACAAGCAGCAAAATCAAAACATTGAAGCAACACACAATCAGAATATTTCCAAACTTACACCCAGTTATAATTTTTTAAAACTAAATTATTTAAAAACTATCTTGTTTTAAGTTTCAAAAATTTGCAGGAAAAGTTACATAAAATATATATTGTTTGTTGAACAACAAAAAAAGCGCTCAAAATTGTTGTTCCTTGGACTTGGTGTACAAAAAAACCCATCTGTAAATTACCACGAATACCTTTTAACGTCTTGTCCAGGACAAATAAAAATTTATGTACACATGTATTTTTACTTGTAAAGCAATATAATAATTACTATAACTTTGTGTTGTATTTTAAAGTTTAGACTTTGTACTTAGCTATAAAACTAAAAGTTTAAATAATGCAATGCTTAAATGTATGTGTACTACTAGTTTTGGTCAAACCTGCATCTCCAAATTACATTGCTCAGTCTCTTAAACTAAGCTATGAGCACATTTTTCATTTTGAAAAAGAATTATCAAAAAAAATACTTAAATGGCAGATACTATTTGTTGTACTGCGATGGCATGGCAAAGAATATATCATTTCATAGCAAAGAAAATTATCGAATCATGATAAGTTTCATTTCTTAAAAGTTCCAATTTAAAACAACATAATTATAGAAGTTTAACAACAAAAAATATTTCTAATTTAGTTGTAGAAAGTCCAGAAACAAATGCAATTTTTCCTATTATTTTGTCTTACTAGTTTATATAAACAATTTCTGGCCATGAAAGATTACTAAAATAAATAAGTGATATTAATTCTTATTTCTTTCTGGAGCTAACAAAAAAGATAATAATATACTTAAATTGATACTATATTATAAAAAAAATCGAAAACTTATATTTACATCTTAAACAAATTTTTTATCTGTAAGATTATAAAGTATATTTAGTTATAGCACAACAACAATGCCTGCAATAGCTAAGGGTTGTGTACGAAGTGGTGAGACCAATACGTTTTAAGTCAAGGTTTATCTGCCGTACAACAAATTAATACATAAACAAATAAAATAAATAACTGACTTTTCTCGGATGATTAATGAGAGGTTATATATATATAATTGAGAAATAATGCCTAACGCTTTACTTATTATGTATTTGGTCTATTGATATAACAAAACAATTGATCTAAGGTGTACCAACTATTTATTATGTTCAATATTTTAATTGGTCTATATTATTGTTTGAGTATACATTCGATGACTTGTAAGTTGTAACTTGAGTTTTTAAAACGCTTATGGTAAAATAAATTATAGCATAGCATGTTATTGCCAGAAAATATTGCATCATCATCAGCAAAGAATAGATCCCAAACTGAACTATTTCCACCTTTCTTTCTACTTTCTAACTTACTGAATTAATATAACATCCGTCAATCAATGTTTGTACTATGTAGCTTGATGCCGTTATGTATTTTGTATGATTTTTAAAAACATCTCTAATTAATGGTTACATGACATTTCAAATTCCGACAATTCAAGATCTTAAAATATTCAAAAGACCTTATAAGTAATATAAATTTGAAAATAGTATAGTTTATTGAACGACAAAAAAAGCGCTCAAAAAGTTTGGTTCAAAGACCCGGTGTAAGAAAAAACCTTTCGGTTGTAGAGTGGCACACCACGGATACCTTTTAACGTCTTGTCTAGGACAAAAGATAAAAAGGGATTGTAGATTTATTTATTTGCATAATGATAGAAAAAATATAAAAAAACCTTTATTAAAAGAGAATTTTGATATCTTCTTAAAAATACTATATTTAATTATTTATTTTATCCGTACCTCTAGTAAAATTTAATACTTTCCAAAAAAAATAAAGTATCTGTATATAACTAATAAGATTTTTACTTTTCAAGATATGGCCTATCAAATTTTTTCTAAGAATTTGAAAAGTCCGAATTTGAACAGTCGTGCATCCCCAAAAAAGTTTATGTCTAGTGAGAAAATAAATATTGTTTATTAAAAACTCTATAAGGTTAGTTATAGAACTTAGTTAAATCACATAAAAGCTAGTAGACTTGTTACAGAAGCCTTACGCCTTGAACAACCTAATAATTTGCAGCTAACCTATTATGTGTGTTAATTGGGCTACACGTTTTACAAGGACTAAAATATCTTACCAAACTTAGTATTAGGATTATACAGAGACGACGGACTAATAGCTATAGAAAAGAAATTAAGCAATGAAGAAATAGTAAAGTTAAGATAAAAGTGCACAAGTTATTAAAAGCGTAGGCATAAATTTAATTATTAAAAACCCTTGGGAAGATTGACTACTTGGAAGATTGATTTCAACCTACTGAACCATACATTCTACCCATACAGAAAAGACAACAACAAAATAAATTACAAAAATTCAAAATAAAACCACCCACCAACCATACTCAAACAAATCCCAAAAATGATAGACCAAACTTTCTAAAATTTCAAGTAAAGAAAACCTGTTGAACAGCATAAAAAAAGACTATAACTATGCTTTAAAGATAAACGAATACAATTATGAAATTAACTATACAGAAGAATGCAAAAATAAAAAAAGAAATAGAAAAAGAAAAATTATATGGTTCAGTCCAAAATATTGCAAATCTGTAAAAACAAACATAGGTAAAAAGTCTCTAAAAATAATAAACAAACACTTTGGAGAAAATAGGAAATTTAAAAAAAAAACATTATAAAATTAAGTTACAGCTGCATGACGAAAATTGAAACAATAATAAAAAACCACAACAAAAAATTAATAAACAACAACAAAATAAACAAAGATAAATCATATAACTGCAGAAAGAAACAAACATGCCCCCTGGAAGGAGGAGAATGTAGGGCAAAAAGTTTATTTTACCAGGCAGCAATAAAAACAGAAAAATTATCAAAAATATACATTGCACTTACATTGCACTAAGTGTCAATTAGCTAAAAAACGTATAGCAACACACAATACCAAAAATTTAGTGAACAAACGAAAAAAACTACCTCCAGTATAAACAAGCAACTGAATTTTTACAACTAACACACAAATTAAAAAAGGAAAACAAGAACTACAAATTAACTTGGAAGATACTAAAAACGGAAAAAAATCTAAACCAGGAACAGTAACATGTAGGTTGTTCTTAAAAGAATCTTTATTAATATTTGAATCTGATACAAATTCCATCAACAAAAGAATGGAACTAATGAACTCATGCAGACACGGAAACAAATTTTTATTAGTAAACCGGAAAACAGATAAAACTTAAATAAGAATAAAATACTAGAACAAAAAATATTTTTGACTTTTTCATTGAGTTTTGTTGATACTTGGTTTAAATTAAAGTTTTTAGATAGATCTTAATTCATTTTAGATAAAGTTTTTAGAAATATATTTTTAGATAGTTGTTTAATCTATTTAAATTTTGACTGTTACATAAACTTAATACAAATAAGATTTTGAAAATTTCAGTGACTTTGAGTTTTGTTAATGTTGATACTTGGCTTAAATTTAAATTTTACACAGTTTTTAACTCCATTTAGATAAATTTCTAGGTATAAATATCTTTAAACTTTTTTTTAATTTTTTTAAAAGCTTTTAATTCAGTTTACTATTTTTTTTGACTTATTACATTAATTAAATTTAGTTTGTTTTAAAATTAGTACTAATTTTACCTAATTTTACACTGATAAGCTTGAATTTTCGAATATGTAGCATTTTAGTTTTTTTTTAGATTTTCATGCATAAATAATACAATGCATGTTAAATAACATAATAGATAAGCAACATTGCTTTGTGCAGTTTACTATTTTATTATGCTTGAAAAGGTCGCATTTTTTTGCCACCGAAACCTGGTAGTAAATAAAATACTTAATTTGCACATCGTTATTTAAATAAGCTCGTTGCATTCCAGTAAATTGAGCAACCTTTTTTAGTTAAGACAAATAACTATATAAAAATTTAAATAAAACAAAATTAAAGGAGCTTTCGTAACTTGTAATTAGTGTTATCTTATATCTTAGTTTTATATACAACGTTCTTTATATCTAATATTTAATCTATTTCAGTATGATTTTTTTTTTCAGTAAAACTTATCAAACAAAATTTTCAATTTGATTTTAGCTCGATGACCGAAAAGCCTTTCTTTACAAAAGTAGTTTTTACTAAAACTTTTTAGCGTTTATTTTTTTATTGTGGTAAATAAACTATAACATGTTATTAAAAAATTAAACATTTAGACATCTTAATTCATACATCTGTGTACAATTTTGAAGCTGATGTTTAATCTTTTGATATTAATTAAGTTAAAAAAGTTTTACTTAAAAAAATACCTTGAAACTTTTAAACATTTGTAAAATTGCTGTAGTATATTAAGAAAAGTGTACTTTAATATTTTTAATTAAGTTAATTTTCTACGATAAAGACACTTAAAACTTTTTTATCTACTTTATTAAAGATTTTTAGTTTTTAAAGTTTTCAACTTTACTTTTATTATTATTATATTGTTTATTTTGCAATGTTGGACTCAGGCATCAAAACCTGAGCCACTTAAACAGAACACACAATGAGAAAATTAGAAATAAAAAACATTTATATTCAATAAAGAATAAACTTTAAAATAACATTAATTAAAGTTAAAACAAAAAAAAACTCATTAATAAGTTTAAACTTATTTGCTTGGTATAAAAGGCGATAACTTTGTACATAAAAACACATTTGTACAAAATTGATAAAAGTAAATTAGTAGTCTGTTAGGGGAGGCGTAGGGAAATAAAACTAATTAATATTACAAACAGAAAAATGAAGAACTTTTTGTTTTACTGTATAGTTTTTGTGAAAATTTACTAAATTTTACTGATACTTATACTATTTAAATCAAGTATTTTTAGTTTTAAGCGAAAATGATCCACCCTCTCACACGATACTACATCCTGTGGTAACTTGTTCCACATAGTCTTTGCTCTGTGAAAAAATTAACCTTGCCACTTACTGTTTTTAAAATTTTGTTTTTATTTTATTTTTCTATTATTTCCTCTTAAGTGTTATTTATTATTGGAAAAACTGAAAAATTGACTAAAAAAATCCTTATAATTTCCATTAGTAATTTTATAAAGCGTAAATAAATCAATTTCCCATCTTCTATATTTAAGAGATTTCAATCCAAGTTTAACCAATCTATCAATTATATGAAGTATCGGATATGTTACAACGACTACATATCAAACGGGTAAAATTTCTTTGCATAGACTCAATTTTGTTAATGACTTTTTTTTAATTTGGTGATTAAACTTGTGTATTTTATTCAAGCTCAGGACGAACGTATATTTTAGATAGTTTTGTCAGAATAGTGGCTAAATTAGTTTTAAAACTTTTTTATATTTGATAGGATGAAACTTGTGCAAAATTGTATAAATAATTTATGTGTTCGTTCAAATTTAAATTTTCAGAGATACATATTCCTAAATCCTTAAAAGCTTTAACTCTTGGTATTTTAGTGTTATTGACTAAAAGGTCAATCTAGTCAAACGGTTTGTTTTTCTTAGTTGTTAGAATTTTACACTTTTTAGAATTTAAATCACCTTTTTAGTTTCTAGCCATTTGTTGATATTATCTAGAGTAGATTGTAAAGATATATTTGACTCACTAAAATTTTTGTATCATCTGCAAATAAACTCATATCACTTTTAATATCAATGTTTGAACACATACCGCTTTTAAAACAGTGTTAACTACTTTGATACATTTGTTTTTGAGATAAGGAACTATCCTTAACAGCTGAACATGGGCATTGAAACTTACTTTTAAGATTAAATTTGATAAACTTTCACGTTTGATTAAATCGTTTTATGTATAATAAAACACCTGGCTTGAAAATTAAAAACATTGATTTAATCCATGTTAGAAGTTGAATGTTTGACGAGCGGTTAGGAACAAAACCAAATTGTTTATCAGATAGTAAATTATAATCAAACAGATGATTTAGAATTTTTATAGATATAATGTGTTCAAAATTTCGAGAAAAGCCACTAGTTAAAGATATTGGCCTATAGTTTAATGCGTTGTGTTTGTTACCTTTCTTATAGACTGGAATGACAAAAGACATTTTCCATTGATTTGGTACTTTAGCTAATTATATTGAGCGATTGAAAATCAATAAAAGTGGAAAAAATATTGATGGAATACTTGATAAATGATAATCGCATACTTAATAAAATAGGGTGGGATTGTTTCTGGGGTTCTAATGATTTTATGTTTTAGGTGGTTAATTACAATTGTTTATTAAGCGACAAAACAAAGATGCTCAAAATATTTGGTCTTAGGACCTGGTGCACGAAGAACCTTTCGGGTATCGAGTCGCACACCATAGATACATTTTAACGTCTTGTCCAGGACAGATTGAGTTTTTAATGACTTCATAGATTATAAAAAAGCTTTGAACCTTACTACTTTTTTTGAGCTAGTTTAAAATATTGGTGGTTATAATCTTTTTTAAATTACTTTTGTAAACTTCTGTTAAAAAGTGAGGCTATTTAAAAATCTGAGGTTAATTTTTTGTCTTCATCATGGTCATATAAATGGTGTATTGCAGTACTTAATTTTAGTTTAGTTTTTACGTAACTATAAAACTTTTTTTTCATTTGGGTTTTTGTAGAATTTTTCTTCATTCTCAAAATTGTATTTTTTAACGGCTAATTGATATTCTTTTGACTTATTTTTATAATCTTTAGAAAATGATTTATTTATCTTACTTTTTGGTACAAAATAAGTTTTTCTATTAATAATTTTTTAATGTTAGATAGATTTTTCTTACTTTTGTTATTTTTAGAATAAAGTGGTGTAAAACGTTTAATTGAGGTTTGAATTGTGCTGATGAATTCGTCATAAAAATGTTAAAGATATTTTAACTTGTTAAATAATGAAGTTCAATTTTTTTGATAGGTAATTATTGATGTTTTCAAAAAATGCCTTTTTAAAATGATATGAATCTTTAGTGGAATTGATAACTTTTTGAAATTTTAAATGAAATCAAGTTATGGTCACTCGTATTTGTTAATGGAAAAGCTATTGAATGAGATATGACTTTATCTAGACCAAAATTATCCGTGCAAAAATCAAAAAAACAGTCATGGGATTCATTGTAGTCTGTGCTAGAAATTGTCAAATCTATATTTGGTAGATTTAAATCCCCAAGAACATAAAAAGAATAGTCATATGGAAAAAACATTTTAATAGTTTTAATTACATTTTTATTTTGTTTATTGTTAAACGTTTAAACTAATCAAATACTTAATAATATTTGTAACAAGATTAATAATTAGTTATAGATCTAATAAACTGCTAAAAATTAAACTGACTTTTTTTAAAAGAAATAAAAATCCTTTCACAATAACCCTTTAGCAACTTTTTATGCTACATATTTAAATAAGGTTTGAAATATTTCTAAGAACTACATTGAGTTTGTTTTATCTTGTTTAAGTATATATTTATAAACTTCTTAAAAACTTCGATAAAAACCCTTTAGAAATAGAACTAACTCATTTATCTACAGATACAAATACTAAAAAACATCTTTTTTAGCGTTTAATAGACTTTAAAAAAATTAAGTTGTAATTATTCTTGTTTTAATTTCAGATTGGTTAAAAATATTCTGCTAACTAAAGAATAACGATTTAAATAATGTCTAAAGTTCAAAAAAGTAACTCTGTAAAGTAAGTGTTTAAAATTTAGTTTTACTTTGTTAATGGTTAAAATATTGTTTGATCAAAGAAAATAATTTTATTGTTTGAATTTTGATAAAAGCTTTTGTTTTTATTTTAGAGCAAAATAAAATTACTAAAAGTACTGTTTTTAAGTATAACCTTTTTTTATTAACGACTTTATTTAAAAACTATATACTTAAAATTAATTAACATTAAAGTATTGAAAATTAAACCAGGTGCGATCGTATAAAAACGTATTCAGAAACATAACTAATTTTGTCTAGTGGCAACATTTACAATAAAAGAATACTGAGGTTATAATTAAAGAAAAAAAAAAAAGCAAATAGTGTAAATTAAGTTAAATCGTGTTTGAAACATTAAAACTGAACAGTGAATATACTATAATTAGTAATTAATAGACAAACTACTAGCTAAAAAGGGTAAACACGTATCAATGTATTCTTTTCTATATAATTAGTCTCATTATTTTCGATATTTATTTACAAAACCTGCAGCCAACTATTTTTTACATTTAATGCCTAACAAAATAAAAAACCTGTTATTTTTTATTTTTATATTTTTAAATTCTATTGAAGTTTTAAAATATTTGAACTATTGTGTTTATATAAATCAAATGGATTTGCATTCAAAATAACGCATAAATATTTTTTATGTGTACAAATCAAACAACAGTGATGTTTTTTTAAAACAGCATGAAATTATAGGTTACCATTATATTTTACATCAGTTTTTTTTTAAACAAACATTCAATATTAAAGGTTATATATTTACTTAAAACAAGAATTGTTTGTATGAAAATATTTATGTAAAAACATTTATACGTCTACATTTTAATTCAATAGTGATGTATGAGTCACGAAATTTTTTTTATACATATGTAGTAATATTTTTTTAGTAGATTCATGATAAAGAATTGTTAAAACTATTTGAACAATTTTGTTTTTAAGAATTTGACTCATAAAAAGTAAAAAATTGTTTTCTTCAAAATTTAATTAATTTTTGTTAAATTTAGCTATACAGTACACCCTGAAAAAAGTTTCATCTTTTACTTCCGATCGTCTAGTTCTTAATTTTTATTGTGCAGCATTTTAAAATAAAACACTGTTTGATAAAAATGCAATTAAAAGATACCTTTCACAAATATATTTGTATACATTTATTAACTAGTTTTAAAATGTTATTATCATTAACCAATACTTTTCTTTTCAAGTCTTTTTGTTACCGAAATATTCTATTCCCATTTGTTTCTTTTAATACTAGTTTATTCAAAGTCGTTTTAAACTTTAATAAACTTTTACAAAAAGTGAATTTCAAAATTATGACAGCGTTTTTTTAACAGATACTTATTAGACTACAGTAGTTTATTTTCAATAAAAATAAAAACACGTTTCGGAAAGTTCCAATATATTTTTTGACTGATCAGAAGTAAACTGTGCAAACTTTAATTGATTAAATCGTTGAGGAATGCAGATCAACGCTGACTAAAAACAATTCAGCAGCGCGCATTCTGAGATTGCTGAATCGCAATATACTTTCATATGGTTCGCACACAGTACTAGAAAAGCTACGAAATCAAGCAACCACACCTCGTCACACGAAGCAATGAAAACAAAATTTGAGCCGCGGGCCATTTGAACGGCTGGTCACAAGGGAGCGACGACTTGTGTTAAAAAAGGGCACGTAATCGCTCCCGATGAACTTTGCTTGAGGAAAAAGGTGTAAACTATGAGTTTTATGTTGATAAAACTAAGTTGAAAAAAAAAAATATTCATATGATCTAGATAAACTTTTCTCTCGTATATAGTAATACATGTTTTATTATGTTTCAAAAAGGTTTTCGTAAGTGATAAAAGAATGAAAAATTCGTAACTATTTGAACAATTTCAGTTAAAAAAACTAAAGTTGTTATGTTTAAGTAGTTTTTATTTTCACTACGTGTTAGTAAATTAAAGAAAAAAAGTATTAACTTTAATAAAAATATAATTTATAAATAATATAAAACAAATTTCAGTTTAAAGAATGTTGTTTACAAATAATAAATAAATAGAAAAATATTAAGCAGTAGAAACATTAAGTATTTTAATATTTCATGGACAAAGGTCAGACTAGGCTTGTCATTTTAAATTCTACATCTAAATCTACTGTTTAATTATAAAAGAAAAGTTTTACTTTAAGATTTTATTGATTATTTAGTCTTTTTTAAATTACATAAAAGTTGATTTTTTTCAATATGAAGATTGTGTATTGTGTTAAGTGAGAGATAGAGGTCATAGTAGATTTTTTTTTCATTTAACAACGTTCTCTTCAATTTTCATCTTAAGTTTAAAACCAAAGTAACAAAGTTTTACTTAATCATTGTTTATAATCGAAAACTTTTAAGTTTGATTTTTTACGTTTTTTATTATAGTTATCGAAAATCAGTTTATCTAAGTTTACTATTTAAATCATTAATATGTACTTATTTCATAACTCCCAAAAGAAGTTTTTTAACAGTAATTAGTTAGTTTTTTAAGTTTTTCAACTGAAAGAAAACTAAATTTATACATAATGAATTTAAATAATAAATATTAAATGTTGCATTATAATTAAAAGTTCTTTATATTTGCAGTATTTTACAAAAAAAGTAAAGTAGTTACTCGTATAAGAAATACAAACTAAGCATATGTTTCAAGAAATTTCTATCAAATTGGTTGCTCTTATTGTGTTTCTAAACTTAACAGGTTTTATTATAGTTTACTTTAGTAAGATTTAGGTAGTTTTTACTTTTTTTTAAATAAGAAAAAAACAAAAAAAATCTATAGAGATTAATTATAGATAAATACTTTTAATAATAATTGTATTGTATCCTAGCAAGATTTTTAAACAAAACATATTTCTCACCTAGTAATATGTAATTATTTAAAAAAAATGTTGCTTTTTCGTTGTGGTCGCTATAACGTTGTAATTATCTTAAAGTAGCTTAACTGTTACAACTTCATATATCATTTAGGTATAACTGCAAAAAAAATCGATTGTGGTCAAAATTTAGATGACACATTCAAGCAAAAGACTGAATGCTGGAAAGCAGGTTAGTCAAGTTGAGGTGTAAAATATTTTTCAAAATAAAGAACTCTTTTTAAACAAATATTCTAACTTTTATTAAAAAAAAAAAAATTAAAAGACTGCATTTGGGACGAAAGCGCAATTGAAGGAGAACCTTGGTGTTATAAGCTAACATCAGAAGATGAAGAGCATAGTCTGATATCGAGTGAAAGGAATTCATATAAAAAAGACTTAGAAATAAAGATTACTAATGCCGCGATTCGTAAGAAATCATAACAATTAAACAAATATATTTTGCTTAAAAATTAGCTTTGTTAGAAAAAAACACTAATTTAGTTCTAAAAATAATAAAACTATTGAAAATTATTTAAAACAAAAATTTTGGGATATGTAATGTTAATTGAGTTTTTTTCCGACTATAAAAAGTATATATAAAAATGGCTAATAAAAAAAATTATAGTGACAAATTTATCAACAGAATACTCTGGAAATTGTTTGTTTCATTGTACCTCGTTGCCACATGAGAGCAGAACCTCTTGTGGTCGTAAGGATATAACAATGGAATCTTGTTTAAGAGGAGGATGTTGTTGGGATGAAAATGAAGTCGAAAATAGTAAAAAATGCTTCCATTCAGCTCGTAAGCCTTTAAGTATAATATTTATACATAATCGAAAAAAACTGCTTTATAGCTAAACAATAATAAATTAAAATGTTTTGAAGCATTAAAAACTTTAAAAGCAATAAAGAATTCTTGCCCAAGTGACCAATGTCAAATACCGGATGGTAAGATGCAACAGTGTTTTGAAACTCGTCAAGATGATTTAACAATGGAAACCTGTAAAAAATCTGGTTGCTGTGCAGTTTTCGTTAACGGGAAAACAGTTTGCTACAAAAAACAAGGTAAGATATTTCTAAAAACTATCGAATTTGAGAAAATAAAAAACATTTTGTATTTCAGATAAACCTTTAATTAAATCGAACTATGATGAATACCGTGGAAAATTTATTGAAACACTCAAAGAAAACAGAGTTGACATAAACACACTGTCTATAATTGATTTGCTTAGTAAGGAAAAGGAAGAGCTTTTAAAAATAACTAGACCTAAAACGTAAGTTAGATAGAATATCAAATTATTGTTAAAAAAAAGAAGTAAAAACTTTTCAAAAAACAGATTTAAAATTTTGTATGGTACAAAAGTTAAAAATAAAGAAGAGTTAAATATTTTGATCATTTGAATCACAGAACTACTACAACTACCACAACTGAAGTTGCAACAACAAAACGAACAACAACTCCGGCTCCAACAACTGAAAAACCAACCAAAGTAAAGAAATGTAGATGGTTTAAATGTATGTTTATGAGTAGTAATTTGTTATGATAGATATTTTTTGTCTGGGAAAACTTGTTTAATGAACGTATGCGTATTTACGTTATATGTTTTCTAAAATATTTACGAACACTTTTTGTTTCTAGATATTTAAAATAACAACAATTGAAACTTATAAATTTTAATTTTTACTTTATTAAGGTTGGTGGGAAACTGTGCCTCAGGAACCAAAAAAATGCTATCCATTAGACTGCGGGTCACCAAAATACTATCCAGGGTCACCTTTAACTCTACCGAAAAGCAGTTCTCTTTCTGATGAAAAGTCTAATTTATTGAAAAAAATAGTTGGAGGTTCAAGGTAAAAATTACTAATCTACAGTCTTTGATTAATTTCAAAAAATATGCGATTTCATGAGGATAATTTGATTTGAAAAAAAAAAGATTTTATTGCTAATTTTTTTTTGATTTTTAACAAATATATACTCATCAATTAAAAGGTATACTTCGAAAATAAAAATGACTCAAAAGTTAAAAAAAAAAGTTTATTTACTAATCCTAGCCAATATAAACATAAACTGGATAATCTTTATATGCTTAAATGGTGCAGAAATTTATTGTAGTGAAATTATTTTAGTTCAAAAACTAAAAATGATGATATATGTTAAATACACGTACTTTGTATTTTTAATTTTTTTCACAGGTTAAGTTTTAATTTTCCGATCTAATAATAGTGTTTTTTTAAATAAATTGAAGCTTGACGTGTGTGTCATTGTTTTAATTATTTATCTAACAGATTTTGATTTAGAAATAGATGAAATGTAAATAAACTGTTAGTCATCATTCAAAGAAAAAAAGATTTTGTTTTTAAACAGAAATAAAAATAAAGTTTTAGTCATCAAGTTAAAAAAAAACTTATATATAAAGTGAAACGTAAACAAATACTAAAACTTAAACGAGTTTTCAAAGCTTTTTATAAAACTAGATTATAAGTCAAACACTTTCATGCCCTTTTATTAAAGTTTAGTAAGAAAAAAAAAACTTCTATAAAATGCTTAACAGTATTTGTTGTAATTTTTCATATAGAATATGTACTCCAAAAAAACTAGATTAACTTTATAAAACTCCGCTTTTGCATTCTTACTATATAGTTTTTATACTTTTCAAGATTTTTTACAGTTGTTATATAAAAAAACAGTGCTAATTTTATTGCACTGCTTTTTGAAAACTCAAAAATAAATATTAAGGAAAAATAAATAAAAAAAGTTTTTATGTTTCTTATTATATATAAAGTGCAGTTTTGTCTAAAACTTTTTTTATCAACAAAAAAATTGTTAGTTAATTAATAGTAAAAAACAGGTGTAATCTTCAATTAATATTTGTACAGAGCTTACCCATTTAGCCATCCATGGACTGCAATGGTTATTAAATGGGAGGGTGAGAAAAAATTTTTGTGTGGGGCTTCGGTTATATGTAAACATTGGCTTGTTACTGCTGCGCATTGTACAAATAGGCAAAGCAAACAGACACGTTTACCAGAGTAAGTGTGAAAAACTTCTGGTTAAAGTAAAATAAAAGAACTTTCAAACAGTAAATCTGTTTTACAATAAAAATGTCTTAAACGATTGGTAGTTTTTATTGATTTTTTTCTGCGTTTTATTCGAACATAAAATTATTTAAATCGTGCTGTTGTTTTGTGATAAATAATAAAAACAAACAGTCGCAAGCACGTTCGCCGTCGTTTTTTCATGCACCTGAGGGCATTGAACTTTTTAAAGTTCGAATCAATATAATTTATGTGTTAACTATCTGATCTAAAAAAATAAAATAAGGTTTTATTAGCTTTTTCTTTGCTACCTAGCTTAGCTAAGCCTAAATCATGTTCATCTTTCAGCTTGGACACTCAGTTTTATGAAGTACATGTTGGCAGGTTTATGGGACCGGACCATGAAGCCGGCAAGCAAGTTCAAAAATTTGTTGGGCACGAAGGTGATAAAACATATATTTTTTATAGAAAAGCTTCTTCTAGATTAAACTTTTTTGTTTAAATGATTTTTTTGAAATAGCTTAAACTTAATCTAAGAGTTAATTAAAAATATACTTATACGCTATTTAAAACCAAAGATTTCTTAAATTATCTACTTAAAACCAATTATCTTCCAGTTATTGTTTTAATTAAATGTTTGTTTTTATTTAATTTACTTAAAAACTATAATAGAGCGTTAAAAAACTAGTTATCATATACTTCATGTTTCATGTTAACTAGTCAATTTAGGATAAAGCTGAAATAAGAAAATAATATTGTAAGAATAGATTTTAAAATTCGTAACTAAGTATTTAAAGCGTGAGAAAAAATTAAAAGTATTTATACTTTTCTCACCGACTGCAGTACAGCTAAAGCACGAAATTGAAAACAGCAAATTATATATCAAAACATCCGACAATGTTAATTAATTACTGATAAAACATTAATTTTGCGTGTACAGGCTAATACTCGGTTTACCTCGTTTAAGGCTGGTATACAATTAAAATAACAATTAATGTTTATCAATACTGTATTTTTTATATTCTATAATTGTCCAAAATTTATCATGTTTTTGATTAAGTTACAAATTTTTAAAGAAAAATTTTCAGTTGCTTCAAATTAGACTAATTCAAACATATAATTTAATTAAAACATGCATATCTTGTATAGTAGTATGTGATAAAATAAAAATGTAGAAATATGAAAAGTTACAAAATAATAAGTAACTTTTTCAAGCGATTTTACTAAATGTTTTATAAAAATTATGCAAGCTTAAACTTTATACTACCTAAACAAAAATTTTGATACTTAATTTTTAAATTAAGTAATTATGTTGGTATTTAGCTTACTTGCAACATTAATTTGTTTAAATTTGTCAACGTTTTTAAACCACGAAATCTAAAAATTTTACTAAAACACTTTTTAAATGAATTTCATGCACATTTGCTGAAGGTTTATAAAAGTTTATTCTAAGTAGATTATTTGAAACTGTTTTTAACTTTGTAATTTTGTTACTTTTATGTATAATTGTTTATGTGTAAAACGTTAAGAATTATATTTTCTGAACTGTCAAAGAGCTACTTTGAAATTTAAGCCAGATTATTTTTTGCAAAACTAACCATCA
This sequence comes from Thalia democratica, assembly GCF_965202585.1. Lineage (NCBI taxonomy): Eukaryota > Metazoa > Chordata > Thaliacea > Salpida > Salpidae > Thalia > Thalia democratica. The sequence goes on along the minus strand of NC_139165.1, from coordinate 55,266,319 downwards.
AAGGTTTTTGTTTATAAAAATATGACTTATGTTTTTGATTAATCTTGACTAGTACAAACTAAACCATAAATCGTTATTTATCGTTCAAAACTGATTAAAATATAAATTTTAATTGTTTATTGATATTTAGATCTATCAGTAAGAATTTTAAAGCTATTTGATATTCTATTTAATAATTTTACAGGTATTGACCGAATCGTAATACATAAAAACTTTACATCCGGAGTAACAAGGGGAATCATAACTAACGACATTGCGCTGATAAAACTAAAACAGCCTATTGAGTTTAACAATTTTGTCCAGCCTGTGTGCCTACCCAAAACTTCTGCAAAAGAGAACGACATTTTGTGGGCAACTGGATGGGGCGACACTAAATGTATGCTACTCGTATTGTTAAATTATAATGAATACCATCATTTACTTGATTTTTAATTATACTTTGGCAGATCAAGGACCATCAAATAAAAATATGAAACAAATTGGTATTAAAGTGAAAAACGAATCAGTTTGTGAAGCGCAGGTATCCGGATTCGAAAAATATAAACCACAAGGTGTTCTTTGTGCTGGAGGTGAAAAGATGCAAGACACGTGTACTGTTAGTTGCAATATTTCCTTTATAAATAACTTCTTAACTTTTTTATGTACTACCATTTGACTAAATTAGGAGTAGAGTTGAGTTGATATCGTAGTATTTTAAACAAATTTAGATCATTAGATCTTTGATATTTTTAAAAAGCTGGTAAAGGTTACCATTAAACTCCTATTTTAAAAATGTAAAAGTATTTAATTGTTATCTTCACGTTTCGCGCTGTTGCGCTTTATAATGCTAAGGCAAAAAGTATAATATAAAAACTTAAATAATAGAAATATAAAAATATCATTAAATAAGTTTAAACCGCTATGAAAAAAATATTTATTATTTTAAATATATTTTTAAACATTTTCTTTGTTTTATTAGTTCTACGTTTAATTTTATATTAATAGATAATACTGCGACAATTTAGCGTAAATTTTTTTTTTCTTTTTTCGATGAATTGAAATTGCTCAAATTATAACAGTATAATTTGCCTAAAAAATGTTTAGTTTTCTATTGTAGTTGGTTTTCAAAAAGACTATATAAAAACTTTGATTAAATATTGAAAAAAAATTGACTTCTGTTTACTTTACACAATGAAATTGTAAAAGTAATATTTTTTTTTGTAATTTAGATTAAAGGTATTAAGAAAATTAAACAAAAAATGACTTGTTTTTTTGTTTTTTACTTATATATTTCTAAAAAAACAATGCTAAAGTTCTAATAATATCAAACTACTTTAAATCAGTAAACATAAAATTTATGAAAATAAAATGATTTTAAATAAGTTTTTAAGAAAATATTTAGACTTATTATTATTTGACAAAAACGTTTTTTCAATGTTTAAGTTAATTTTGCAAACGGTACTTTAGACAAAAATACCTAAACCACTTCTTTCATATGACTTTTATGAAATATAGTTTTTTAGACTTTGATTCAATATATTGAATGATAAAATAACGCTTTAACTATTACTAACCATGGATTAAATGTATTGTTTATTAAACGACAAAAAAGCGCCCGAATTATTTGATCATAGGACCTGGTGCACGAAAAAACCTTTCGGTTATCGAATCGTACACCACGGATACCTTTTAAAGTCTTGCCAGGACAAGATTAACTAAAATATGACATAAAAAACTAACCTAAATTAAAACTTGCCGGAATTTAAAAAATAATTGTAAATAAAAAACTTATTTGAAGTCTGATATGTACTAACAAAAAAAAATATAGGGCGATTCCGGAGGTCCATTGGTAGGCCCAAAAATACACGTGCATTACAATGGCATGAAAAAAGTTTCTTCTTACAAATGGCAATTGTTTGGGTTGACTTCCATTGGATCACCATCTTGCAATACTCGTTCAGTGGATACACAACCGGCAATTTATACGAACGTAAACTACTTTTTAGAATGGATAGCAAAAAAGACTCAGAATTGTTGTGCTTAAAGAATGTTGATGAAGCTAGTTAGTAGTATTTTCACAGTGTGACAGTTGTGCCGCAAACTTTTAGTGTAAAATTAGTTTTTAAGTTGAAAAATTAATTAATGATAGTTTTCAATAAATTTATTTCATACTATACTAAAAAAATGTTTTGATTAAAAGATGTTCTTAGAAATTTTAACTGTATTGTACAAAGTTATACATATTTTCAAGTTTTTTTTGATTATTTATGCTTACATATAGATACAGTTCAAAAGGAAAGTTTTTAGCATACTAAACAACAGCATGAAAACTAAAAAATAACTAACAGTTTTTTGTTTAAACTACGATTGTTATTTAATGTGTATGTTTTCACTAAAAAAAGTCTAAAGAAAGTTAGAATTATAAAATAGTTATCTTAGTTGTATCCAAGTAAGTATTTGATGAGTGTTAAACTTTTTCATAGGTCTGATTTTTTTTATTTACTTGGCCTAAATTTGTTGATAAAAGTTCTATTCAACAGATATGTCAATTACCTACGTAATAAACTGCTGTTTCACCTTATAATTAAGTATTTTTATAGTACTGTAAAAACATACTATTTTGAAAAAAATATTTTTGAATATTAAAACGTAATTGTTTGTAAAACTTAAATAAAGGTTTTTAATATGAGAGAAACAAATAAAACTAGGTGTAAACTTTTAGAACAGTTTTGTACACAAAAAAAATTAAAAAAAACAATTTATGGTAGTATCCTAAGATTTTTTTTTCTAAACTAGTATTGTTATTGTTTTCTAAGAATCACAGGTTTAGGAGGTATTTATTTTTTTTTAAACGTTAATAAAAACTTAATTAATCTTGTACATGGTCAAAACCGTTTAAAAATGTTTTAAGTTTATACACCAAAATTAAGGGATTTTAAGTTTACCTATATAGAACTAATAGTTATACTTTTTGAAATAAGTTTAAAGTAGAGAGGGATTATCATACACTTTGATTAAAAAGAATTAAACAAACTTAACTTAATTCAAGTTTTTTGAACGAGATAAACTAATCGACCCTTAAAAATATAGTCAAAGACCTAGTGTATAAAGGTATTTCATGGTCACTGAGCTAAAACTGCTTAGTTACTTAAAGTATTTTGAGCATAATAAAAATAATTTAAGATAAAAAAATTTATTAAAATAAAATGTTTAAAATGACAATTAAAAAAACAAAATATGAAGTAAGCTGAAGTTTCGCAGATATTCAAAATCAGATATTCGCATTTTATACACTTATTCGCTATAAAAATGTATCCGTATAAAATTAATGGAGTTTACAATTCTTATTCAATTTAGTCTAAAAACATCTCAAATGATTTGTCTTGCTTTTTAAGTATAAAATTTTACGTTTAGATTAAATAAAAACATCAATTTTACTTTTTGACCTAAAAATTAGACTTTTTTTTTTATATAAAACAATTAAGTACTTTTAAATTTCATCAAGCTTACAATTTTTATTTAATTTAGACAAAAAATATCTTAAACAATTTTTCTTGCTTTGTAAATATTAAATTTTAGGTTTGGACTAAATAAAAACATCAATAAATTTTTTGACCTAAAAGTCCAACTAATTTTTATTTTACTCTATATAAACCAAACAAGTTTCTTAAAATTTTAATGGAGTTTACAATTCTTATTCAAATTAGACAAAAAACATCCTAAACAATTCGTCTTGTTTTGTGGATATGAGATTTTTTATTTACATTAAATAAAAACCTTAAAATTTTTTTTGTTCTAAAATTCCAACTAAATTTTATTCTTGTTTGTTCTATATAAACCAAACAAGTTTTTTTATACTTTATGAAGCTTACAATTTTTATTCAATTTTGACAAAAACAAATCAAACGATTTTTTTCGCTTTGTAGATATGACATTTTTGGTTTAAATTAGATAGAAACATCGAAAAAAACTATTTTTTTTCACCTAAAAGTTTATTTTTTGACGTTTTTATTCTATAAAAAACAATTAAGTTATATGAAATTTTAATTGAGCCTACAATTCTTATTTAATTTAGACAAAAAAAATTCAAATGATTCGTCTAGCTTTGTAGATATGACATATTTGGTTTAGATTAAATAAAAACATATTTTTTTTTACCTAAAAATTCAACTAATTTTTTCTTGTTTATTCTATATAAAACAACTAAGTTTCTTAAATAGTTAATGGAGCTTACAATTCTTATGCAATTTAGACAAAAAATATCTTAAACGATTTATATTGGTTTTTAGATATGAAATTTTTGGTTTAGATTAAATAAGAACATCAAACACTTTTTTTTTACCTAAAAGTTAAACTTTTTTTTTGTTTGTTTTAAATAAAACAACTAAGTTTCGTAAAAAAATAATTTTTACAATTTTTATTCAATTTAAACAAAAAACATTTTAAAAGATTTGTCTTGCTTTGTAGATATGATATTTTTGGTTTAGATCAATAAAAACATCAAAAAATTATTATTTTTTACCTAAAAGTTCAATTTTTTTTTTCTTGTTGCTCTATTTTATTTAGAAAATTTCATTAAGAGATAAATTAAAGAAATAAGCAGAAAAAAAAAGATCACGAAGTGTATCGTTAGAATTTAAAGACTCTTACTTTTTTTATTAATATAATAAAGTTCTTTAAGTCTCATTTAATTGTTTGTTACTTCGTTGCAATTCTTTAATCTTAATGAAAATGTTAAAGCTACAAAGACGAATTGTTTAAGATATTTTTGTTTAAAATTAATAAGAATTGTAAGCTTTAAGAAACTTAGTTGCTTTATATAGAATAAACAAAAAAAATATTAATCTAGATATAATAAGTTACTTATACTTATTGGAAAAGTGTTTATTTCTATTTAAGAAACCGACGTAAAAAATTGATTTGTTTTTAGTTCATATTTTTTTATGTGTTTTTGTTTAATCTAAACAAAAAATATCACACCTTTAAAGCAAGACAAATCGTTTAAGGTATTTTTTGTCTAAATTAAGTAAAAATTGCAAGCTCTATTATTTTTTTTACGAAAACGTGTTTATAGCAAATAAGTGTTGAAAAATGCGAATATCTAATTTTTGAATATCTGCAAAACTTCAGCTTACTCTAGAAATTACATGAGTGTCTACTACATTACTGTTTAAAATTTTCTCATGTAGATAAAAGTTTTTAAACTTTAAACAATTTGAAAACTTTTAAAAAATAAAAGTTTCAGTTAAAATAGCTCAGTTAAAAATATTCATCTACCGGTTCCGGATATTTTTTATATTTAAGATCTATTTCTCAATAGAAGATCCGGATTCGGATCCTAAATGCTTTAAGTTTTTTGTAGTTATAAAAGAGAACACACTTATAAAATTTAATTGTTATAATATTAATAATTAGTAAGTATTGTTTTAAGATATTTTGTTTAAAAAAAAATAAAGTTTTTGTCTAAGTATTTAATTTGAACACTAGGAAAAAATGTTTTAGAAAAAAATCTGTCTATACGAGTTTATTAAATATAAAAATCTATCTATATATCAGTTTAAATGTTGAATTTCAAGCTACTTATACGACTAAACTTGAGTTTTGTACCTTGTATGACGAAAAAGAAAAAGAGGTTAAATGTTACAATGTTTTAAAAAATAACAAACTTTTTTTTTATGATAAGCTTTACATTAAACTTTTATTTACAAAAATTTGAACTATAGGATTTACAATAACTTTTTTAGCAACTGTTAACATGTATAAAAGTAAGTTATCTATTAAATAACATTTATTCATATAAATGCCATTAAGCTACAAAGAAACCTATTCCTGTTTTTTCAAGCTGTAATGAAGAAATAAAAGTTTTTCGCCGGTTTTTAGAAACAATCGATTTCGCTTTTGTTTGTACAAGCTACCAGCTTCTGAAAATAACCTTTCAGAATTAACCAGAAGATGGTGCTGCCGAAAGAAACCTTCTTGCAAATCTGGCAAGATTTGTGTATTTTTTCTTGTTTGAGGTTCACAAAGACTTCAGCTTCTTTAACTTATTCAGCAGATAAGTTTTATTCAGCCAAAAAAAACTTAATTTATGTCTCAATATCTTGATCAACTGAATCTTGCTGTTCACTTTCGTTAGTGTTTGCACTTGTTTTCGATTTAAATGTAGAATAAAAAAACAAAAAATGTTTTGGAACATAATTTTTAGGTAGTTGAGTTTTAAGTTTATTAGGCGCTACTAGAGGAACTTGACCACTTTGACCAGTCTCACGACAACTATAGTTTTTTACTTTTGATTTCAGTTGCCTTACAATCTTCTGTTTGAGATTAGCAGGGAAAAAGTCAAGTTGATACCGTGGATCAACAGCTGTTGTGAGTAAAAACAAGTCGTTATCATGAAGGTTTATTGGTGTGCTGTTATTAGTAGTATAAAACCTTCTTTCGAAAGCCTCTTCTATATTTTCTGCAAAGGTTGTAGAACTACTTTGACCTGGTGGACTATTAGTTTTATGATTTAAAAACTTTTTTAGTACTGCTGCATGCGGGATTACACTTGACAGTAATGCGTAGTTTTTACTACACTGCTGCGTTACTATGTAAAAAAGTTCGAGCAATTCATAAAGGAGGCTAACAAATTTCCATAAATCAGCTGTAAGAATATTTTTGGGTTTAAATTTATTGTTAGCCACGTAGTTCTGGACTATTTTTCTAGTCTTTTCAGCATAAGACAGGTTGAGTTCCACCTCGTTTTAAAATCTTGCACAAGTACCAAGATTTTTTGCATTGACACTGATGAACCTAAAGTAACCTGGATTTTTTTTAGTTTCTCGCACGCTGTAGAAGAATGATTAAAGCGGCCGACAGTTTGACAGGTCTTGGCTATTAACACACTTATGTTATTATCTTAAAATAGTGTATCTTTAATTATCAGTTGAAGCGTGTGAATGAAACAGGGTGCTAAAGAGGATTCTAACAACAACATACCAGCCTTCATTTAAATGCATTGTCGCGCAAAAAAACTTGAATGCGATTCATATTAATACCCCAATTTTCAAGCATCTCGTTTATGTTTTTTACAAATATTAAAGCCAGTGTGAGAACTTTCTATTTCCTTTACAGTGCAAAGCTCGGTGTTTGTACTAAAAGCTTTCATTTAACCAATGCATTGTTAAAATAGGTATTATGTCTTTGTCTTCGAATTTGTCCATATGTTTATTGTAAATGACAAAAACAAAGCTTCTGATAGCTCAGTTTGTGTTTTATCTTCAAACTTTCATAAGTATGACGAAGCATTGTATCAGTGAAGTACTTAGTATTCGGACTAAATTATAGAGTCAGTAGAATAATCTAATCTGCAAGAAACTTTAACTTAACAGTTCACTATTTTTACTCTAATGGATGTATGTACCTGTGTGTTTACAAAAAATTATTAAATTAACTAAACTTTAATTAATCTGTTTCGCTTGACTAACTTTAGATATATTAAATACTCAAAACACAATAATCTAAGTTTATGAAACTAAAAGAAGCTCATCGCGGAAAAAAAATCTTTCCAAACTAACTCGATCGGGTAGAACACTAGTTAAAAGTCTAATTTAAATAAAAAACAAGTTACATTTTTGAAAACAAACTAATAGCAGACATGAACAATTAATTTACATCTTGATACAAAAAAAAATATTGTAAAACTACAGTTTTTCTAATGTTGTAAAACTAAAAACAATATGCGAATTGGTCAATAGTTTCCTGATCAATGAAATCCTTCGAGTGTAAGGTTATTCAAAAATAGTTATTAAATTACTTATGATTGGTTAATTTTAAATAAAACATTTTCTTTTTTAAAGGTGCGCCGTCCGTACGTTATACGTAAAAAATTACGTACGAATGTAATAAAATTATTACATAGTATATACTTCTTTTTTATAAAAAACTCATAAAAATTAGTCATTTTGACGTAGTTCATTAAAAAATGTAAACTTAAATCTACGTAATATAAAAAAAAACACATAATTTTGAATTTTTAGTGAACTATTAATAAAATATATTCAATCGCTTTTTTATTACGTTTATTCCAGTTTTTTCAGTGGTCCAGTCAAACTACGCCCCTGACATACTTTATTCACAAAAACTAACGCTCCACTAAATTAGAAAATGTTGTGTACAATAAAACAAAGTTTACAAAAAAAAATATTATTAAACCTTTTAGTTTAAAAAAAGTAATCATTAATATTCATCAATCTTTAAGTAAATAAAAAAACTATAAATAATAAACTAAAGATAAAATAGTTGAACTAGCACAAACTTTGAAGCTCTGATAGAAAACTAACTTAGTGACAAAAGAGTACTATTACTAAAAATGGTATATTAGTTTGATTAATAATGCTTCTGTCGAGTAAGTACTATTAAGGCAATAATTTAATGCATAAAAAATAGTTTTCTGTTCAGATTGGTATTTCTTATTTTTAGTTACGCACATCATATTATGTACTCTTTTTGTAATAATTATTATTTTACTTAACGACAAAAAAAAAAACGCTCAAAGCATTTAGTCCCAGGTTCTGGTGCTCAAAGAACCTTTCGGTTATCGAGTCGCACACCGGGGATACCTTTTAACGTCTTGTCCAGGACATGATTAAATTATATTCAAGGTGCGTACTAAAGAGAAAGATTACTGTAAACAAAGTATATTTTATTAAAAGCTTAGATAGAAGTATACAATTTAAACAACTTAGAACAACTAAGGTGAAAAATATTTTGATAAAACATTCTGCTTATTTTTTGAAGTTAATACAATACAGAAATATATTTTAGAACAAGACCGCATCGTACGACCATCAACAGCAATCTAGGTAGCATTCCGCTACTTAGTTTCGTTTTTATTGGGACTAATCAGGTAGATATGGTCACAATGAACAGCTGTTTAAGTCTAATCAAGCAGGCTTTAGTAGACTATTACTAAATAACGCATTTGTTTGTTATTTAAGTCAAAGAACTGACATAATCAATTCATTAAACACTTAATGTTTGAGACATTGTCCGATTTTATTATGAGATTTTCAAGTATTGAAAAATCTTTATACATTTGGACGTTAAGTCTGTGAAAAACAAAACCTTCAGAATTTATTGAAAGAAAAAAAGTGTTTATAATTAGACAAGATCTTTAAATTTTTTAAAACTAAAGTATCTTTCAAGTATGTAACGTTACACATATTTTTTGTTTGTTAAGTCTAGTTTTAAAATATTTGGTAATTAATAAACGTATCAGATACTTCAACTATATACTTTTTTACGTAAAATTAACATATTATACGACAACAACAATTAAAGATGCAGTATGACAATTATAAAGAGTGATCCGAAAATCCTAGGACTAGTTCAAAGACGAAATATTGCAAAACAAAAACATAAAGTTAGCATTACTAAAGTTAAAATATAACTAAGGAAGCTATAATCAAAATCAAATACTTATGCTGAAATGGTGTCCATCTTTTTTGATAAGAAGTATTATTCTTTCTTTTAAAATAAGGCTCGCAAAATTTTTTCAAGTAGTTAAGACTTTAGAGTTTTAGACCATTTTACTAGAAGAGATGTCTTTAAAATTCGGGTCGCTTGAGAATTCCACTACTAGATTAGCTAATTAGAGCAAGCTTTTTTTAAGCCAATCAGAGGCTGTTTTAAGAGTAGTAACAGTAGCTTAACAACAACTGATGCTAAACTGAGAAATGTAAATCATTCATTGAAATAAGAAATAAAATAAATAATAAAAGAAGAATTTAATGAAAAATGTATATTATGATAGATAAAGAAATTAATACATTTTCCTAGGATAATCTAATGATAGTTATAAATTAGCTAGTAATGTCCTAATGAAATTTAAAATAATTTATATTTTAAGTTTTGTATTAAGGTTAAATATATATCATCATTTTTTATTTTGTTCAGTAATATTTAATTTCGTTGAGGTACTTTTTATTATTATTCTTTTGTAGCATTTAAATAGAATGAGTTGGTTGTAATTTACAAAAAATGGTAAGTGTGTTTTTTGTATACTAATTTTTAAGTTAGAATGAATTATCAGTATTATGTTTGAAACGCTTTTAAAACATAAGCAACAGAGAAGATAGAATTTGTATAAGCCCTTCAGGCTAGGTATTTTTGTTATAAAAAACTAACACTAACTTATTAGAAGTTAATAAATTTCTGGAATTTTGTAAATCCAGGGAAAATTCTTCAAATTAAAACAATAAGACTTCCTCAAACTTCTTTAAAATAGTAAAACAACCTATATACTAAAAACAATATATTGAATAAGCCGTATTTTTGCATTGAAAATGTTCTAAATAAAGGACGAAAGCTTTGCAACTAAAGTGTTTTGGTTATTGTTTCATTAGACAGCTATTTTTTAGCTTTTTTGTTTTTGAAAATTTTTGTATAGCTTTGTCTGAAACAATAGTTAATTGGATTTGTTTTTGGACCCCGGAGTACGGCTTACCTGTTTTCTTAAAACAACCTATTAATTTATTGAATTTTTCTGATCCGTTATTTGTTCTAGTACAACCAACTTCTACATCCAAAAATTTTCCCACCAAAACCCTTGGTATTAAACAATTTTCTGAACCTTCAGGTTCAATCCTTTTAGACTCTTGCCTTTCTCCACCTTCTAAAAAATGACTTTGTTGACTTCACCAACTATTTTACCTAAAAAAACACAAAAACCCCTTTGTGTTAAACAATTTTCTAATCCTTCAGGTTCAATCCTTTTAAACTCTTCCCTTTCTCCACATTCTAAAAAAAATGGCTTTGTTTACTTAACCAACTATTTTACCTAAAAAAACACAAAAACCCCTTTGTGTTAAACAATTTTGTAATGCTTCAGGTTCAATCCTTTTAAACTCTTCCCTTTCTTCTACTTCTCCATTTTATTCTTTTTCACCTTTTTCTTATTCACCTTCTTATTCTTCACCTTCTTCAAATCCTTTAATATTGTTGACTTTAGGTGACCAAGTTTTTACAAATAGCTTATTAACCAACAAACTAAAACCTAAAATAGCTATGGAATTAATTATTAATTGTTCAAATTTTCTTTGTAATACTGACATTATAAGCAATGAAATATCTAATAAAAAAAAATATAATATATAATAAATATGATCATACTCATTATTTTTATAACTGGTCACAATTTAAAAAAGACAATAAAAAACATTTATTTGAAAAATATTTTGATCTAAATGATAAAAAGTATGTGGCAAAACTTGTTAAGAAAAAAGTTTTAATCGGTATATATCCAAATACAATAACTGTTTAGTAGATTGTTTAAGCCCAAGTGTGGGTCTAACTTCTATATGCAGGTTTTATAACTAAAGAATTTAAAATTATAAACTTTATTAGTCACAAACCAATTAATTGTTTTTGTAATAGTGTAAATGAGCGTTTATTGTTGTAGAAGATTGAGTGAGACTGATCTTTTTCTATTAAAAAAAAATTGTATGTAATAAAATTATATATAAATAATAATTTAAAGTTTATTATTCACAAATTGTAACATTATTAAGATCATTAACTACAGAATATTATTTAACTTTTGTTTATTTACAGGTTTATAATTTTTTATATACAAATTAAATAAATTTGTATATTATTTATTAAAGGAAATAATGGCTTCATACAAGAGGGAGAAATAGGATGACAGTGCTCAATCTTTGAAAAAGGACATCATACTTCACATTTATGTTAGTTTCTATTTATATTATATTAAAAAATTATTCTATATGATTGATTGTTATATAAACATTCCTTGCAGTAATTAGATTTTTTGTTTATTTCAAATATTTTAAAATAGCAAAATTCAAAAACTTTTAAACTATAAAAGGAACGTTTCCAGAAAGTTTGAGGTACATACGTTTGTATTAGAAACTTTCTACTAAAATTACAATATCTCAAAACTTAAATAAATTTTCAATCATATAAAAACTGGCTTGTAGTTTATACTTGAAGCTTTCTTATAAGCATATAAGAGCCTATTTTATTTTTAGATGGAATTTGAATAGTTGTGCACCCCCAATTCTATGCCTTTGAATCATGGGTAGGTAAGTCAAACAATGTATGTAAGATTTGGGAGAAATAGTTTTCTGTAGCAGTCAGAGAAATTAACAAGATAGGTTTGAATACAATTGTTGGTATGTTTCCAACTCGAATTTAACCATTTTTTAATCTTTGTTTTAACAATTAAAAGTTGCTATATTAATTTTTGTAGCAGTCTGAAAAATCATATATAAGCAATTTTAATCTAAGTTGGTGATCATACTTTTACTGTTTCTGAATTTTATATAATTTAGAACAATGAGTGTAAACATGATATATAATAGAAAAATTTAATTTTTTACAAACTCAAAGTTTTTTAATTTTATAAAAGTTTTTTGTTATATTTTTACTGTTTCTGATTCTATTTATATGTTTTTGATGAAAACACATGATACTTAAGTTATTTTTAGTGCAAAAAAATAAAACTTCATTTTGATCATTATATGTCTATTTATACTACAATATTAATTATGAAATAAATTATTTTTTAGTGTTTATTTTATGCAACAAAATTTTGTAAAAAATTTCTAAATCAAGAATAGTATAAATTTTTCAATATGTCCATCTGATCTTTCAGCTATCAAAAAAGAGATGGTGTCAGAGCTTGTTTAGGTTTTCTTTTCAATTAGAACTATTATTAAGATAAAATTTTGTTAATTATAGTTTAATCGTTATTAAATTTCAGTGATAGTTATTTTTTGATTATGTTTTGTTTGTATAATTTTACTTTTTATTTACAAACCAAAAAAAAAATTGATTTCAAAATGTGTTAAGTGTACTACTTAGACAAATTAAGTTTGATCCATGTTTTCAATTTTGTTAACTCATATAGTTTGTTTTATTAAAATGTGACCAGGCTTGCATTGATTTTAACTAGTGTATTAGTTAGATTCAAATTAGCTTTTGTATGTTAGTTTAAAAACAGTTTTTATCAATGATTGTTAATACAGTTTTTTTATTAATTATGTAAACATGTCTGCCTTTTTTATTTATTGGTTTTTAATTACAATTTAAAAATGTGAACAGGTTTGCCTTTTTTTAGTTTTTTTTTTAATTTTTGATGTTATTTTTAATGAATTTATTAAGTGTCTTAAAAAGAAAGTTACTGTTTAAAGCAGTTTTTTATCAATTGCTTTAAAAGTTTCTTTACATTTTAAGTCAACTTTATATCTACAAAAAATTGTTACTGATGTTTATTTTTCTCTTTATATTTACTAAACTATAGCTACTTAATTTTTTTTTATTTTAAAATTCATTGATTTTTAAATGCTCAACTTTGATTGATTTTAATAATTAAGTAAAACAAACCAATTTCCAACTAATTTATAATTAATAAAATGCTTTTAAAAGCTTAGTTTTTTATTTTATTATAAAGCCGGATGGTAGTAAACTATTTGTAATAGTAACTGTTTTTAATAGTGTAAAAGTTAATAGAATATATTTTTGCAAAATTTTTCTTTTTAAACAAACTAAAAAAATTATAATATTTTACCAGTTTTTTATTATATTTCAACTGTTTCTTATTTTGTTTATTTTCTATACATTTTGATGAAAACATGTTCGTACTTTTGTTATATTTAAATACTTTTGTGCAAAAATTAAAGTTTTAATTTAATAAATATTTATTTATCTGTACTATAGTATTAATTACGAAATAAAAAATTAATAATTTTTTAGTGTTTGTTTTTTACAACAAAATTGTGTGAAAATTATTGAACTAAGTAATATACTTTAAGATAAAACACAACTTTGATTATAGATCATAAATATTTTATCGTATAGAAATGGTAAATGAGCACATTAAAAAATGTACAACTGGCTGGCTTTGAACCCAGGTACCCTAGGTCTTAAAAATTTTGATCCGACACATTAACCCACCACGTTACGGCTCGCTTTCCTGAATAGCGGGTTTTGCATTTATATATCTTTCACCTTTTTAAACTTCACAATTTGAGCATTTTTAATCGTGTTACTATGTGTTTTACAAACACATATAATTAAAATAATTTACTTAATATGTTTTAAATCCTAAAATATAATAGTTTTGTATTAAAAAAAAATATTTGATAATTAGGCTAAAAAAAAACTGTAATTTGAAAAATTAAAAAAAGAACCTGGCATTTTGAACAAAAATCAATAAAAAAAAAAAAAAAAATGCAGTTTAAAACTTCTACATGTAAAGTACTAAAATTTAAATTTGACACAAAAAATCGATTGTATAGATAAAAAAATTTCTTTTATCATAAAATAAAATATTAAACAAAAACATTCAACGAAGATTTAACATATCTTTTTAATTTAATAATACTATTTAACACAATTTTTTACCAAAAACTTAATTTTGAACCAAAAATAGACCTTTGAACGTGTAGCTTTTTAAAACCTGGAAGATATTTTGCTACCGACATTGTTAATTTAAAAATAGTTCAAAAATATAAAAAGCTAATTACTATAACAAAATGTATTCCGGTATATAAGTTACTTTTACAAAAATCATTAACTGAAATTTTTTACAGTTGTTACTACTAACTATACTAGAGGTTGTTAACATTATCCAAAAACTAGCTTTTAAAAATAAAACTATTTATTTATCTTTAACAATGTTAATAATTTAAATACAGTTGACCTAGATGTGAAACGTTATAAAAATAACTAGTTAATTCAAATATCGCGGCTAAAAAGAATTCTATTCAGTTTAATTTATAACTTTATTAACTAATGTACAAAACTTAATAAACAGCTATCATATACCATTTACATATAAACTAATTTTGCGCTTACAAAGTTGCGTTTGCAAACGAAAAATATGCTTTGGTTGAATATATAGTGGGTCGTCAGACCATTAAGTCTTAGCAGTTCCATATCAATGATCTGTTGTTGTTAACCAAATTTATTTTACAGCGAGTTAGTCATTGGCTAACCAAGTAGATGACGTTTTCAAAATTTTTAGACAAAAAAGTTAGACAAGCTGGTTAATGACCACAATTTGTTTTTTTTAATCAAAATTAAAAAAAAAAAGAGAAAAACAATGGTTCACAATATTTTACTTTATTAAGAATATTCAAAGTTATATAGTTTTGTTTTCACTATTAAAAATTTAATTTTTGAAACAGAAATATAATCTTAGTACTAATTATGAATAAAAGCAACTTTTGAACAAAACTACTGAACTAATAGTTTAATTTAGTTACAATATCATTGGTATTCGAACAAGGTTGCATATTTCAAGTTTATTAAAGCTCTAAAATAAAGGTTAAAATTTGTTTTATTAGAACATTTACAATAAATCAAAATTTATCAGATTCCTTTACTTCAAATATTTTTTTTTACAGAAGTATTAATATAAGCAAGATAGTATTAATGTTTATTATAGAGTTAGACAAGACGTTAAAAGGTATCCAAGTAGTGTGCAACTCGATAACTGATATTTTGTGCGTATTTTTGTCGTTTAATTGATAATAAACAATTTATAGGACTCAAAAATATAGTTTGTTAGTGTACATCGCTAGTTAAATAACTTATTAACAAAAATGTTTTTTTAGTTTGATGTGTTATTTTACTTTAAAATTAATGTTTAAAATTAAATAAAATATTTTACCCAGCTATAGTTCAAAAACACTTATTTATGTCCAAAATATTTACTAAAATTTCAATAACTAACATCAATTTTGTGTTATATTTTATTATTATTATGTTTTTTTTATTATATATTAGTTACTTTCACTAAAATAATTATTTTAAGACATATCCCTTTTTGTTTTGTATAAATTAACTTAAGACTAATTGCTTCACTTCAACTTGTATAAACTATTAGTTAAATATTACCACAAAATTAGTCTTGAAATTTAGTCTTGTTCGATTTTTGACATAACAAAGTTTTAAAAATAAAATATTTGTCGTTTAATAATGTATAACGCAAAAATTAGTTCTCTCTTTTATTTTGTTTTATATTTGTACTGTTTATTTTTCGCTCTGGTTAAAATATAATTTAATTAGTTTTTGTTACTGTGTATCTGAGGGAATTTTGCTAGTAGTGGAAATCTCAAGCGACCCTTAAAATTCTAATATTTAGATAAACGACTAGCGACATTTGCTTTTAACATAGACTATATAATAGTATTTTCTTGTTTTAAAACAGGCAATGCAGGAGACCTTATCTCCACACTCAAAAAAAAAAAACAAACAAAAGTGTATTAAATTTTAGCGAAAATTAATAATGCATTATTTCTAGCAACTTTAGGATAGTTTATATTTATTCATACAAACTTTTAATTGCAAAGTAATTTCTTCAATAAGCTACATGACTATTAAAAAAATGGTTTGAAATTAACTCTAAAAATTTTTTAGTGCTTAATCTATCAAAACAAAATTGCCTAAACAAAATAACAAAAAAACACAAAAAACATAAAAACAAAATATATTGAATTTTAATTCATTTTAAAAAGACTGAAAATTAACTTTGCCGAAACTTTTGTTAGTAATACGATTTTTTTGTCCAGTATGTGTAATAAAATATTTTTTATATATTTTTTAACATTACTATAAACTAACTACTTCAAACCTATTTTTATGCATTTATTTCTTACTTAAAAAATTATAAATAGTCTAACTAGTGTTTATTACTTTTTTTAATTACTAGCGTTAATTAAAACTATTTTTGTTGTTTTTTTCGATATAAACTTAAAATATTTATTGTTAATGTAAGACATTATTATTAGTAAAATTATATTTGTTCTATGTAGTAAGCCAAAAAATATATAAATTCTTAAAAGGTATTCCCTTTTCTGAAAAATATTAAAACATCCCTTGTTTTTTCTATATTATAGAAATTACATTTATACATTTATACAATTATAATTTGTTATTGTTTACAGTGTAGTAGCGCTACTAAATATTTGTAAATTCGAACTAATTGTATATATAAAATAACTTCATTTTAGTAACCTATTCCCTAACACTATATTCAAAACACATTGCTTAGTACAGAAAAAATGCAAAATCTTATAAATAAGTTTTTGACACAAGTATAAATTTTATAAACTTTCAACCAATGTTTTTACTGTTAAGAGTTTAAAATCTTATTATTTTACTGTTGAAAAATGTTTTTACAACAGTTATTTCTACTTTCAATGTAAAAACATATGCTAGGTTGTACTTTGGTAATTACAGGGTTGCCACTCTTTGAGCCAAAAAATCTTCCCTGAGTGACCAAAAATTTCCCTGAGTAACCTTAAATTTCCCTGAGTTTCCCTGAGTATTTTTCAAATCTTAAAAAAAAAATTTTCTCTTCTAACACAAATTATTAATACCTCATTCTCATTTTACTTCTTTAATAATAAAAGGAAGGTTGTATGTGTATGCTTCTGCATTTAAATTTATGAAAATAACTGTTTTCAAAAACTCAATCTTAAAAGGTTTAAACCAATTAAAAATTAAAAACTAAATTTTTGCACAACTTTGTGTAAACTTGTTAGTTAAGGGCATAGGGAGGGTAAACACCCTTTTTTGGTTTTTGACCTTATTTTATATAGTTTTTACTAAGCTACAAGATGGTTTTTACAGATTTAAAATTTTCAAAATAATTTTTGAGATATAGCCGGTCAAAGTCGGAAGCAACAATAGGTTCCTTATGGGAGGCGCAAACTAAAACGGCAAATAACTAGAAATTACTAAAAATCTATCTTCTCCTAGGTTTTTTGAGATAACTACCTCAAATTTTTAGGAAATGTTCCTTAATATATTTAGAAATTTCTGTCGGAACAGAATTTAAAAAAATTTAAAAATAAAAGTTTTATAAGAAAAAAACAAAAAAAAATTTTTTTTGTTTATTTTTTATATAAAATTTTTATTTTTCATTTTTTTAAAATTCTGTTCCAACAGAAATTTCTAAATATATTAAGGAACATTTCCTGAAAATTTGAGGTAGTTATCTCAAAAAACGTAGGAGAAGATAGATTTTTAGTAAAATAGTCTAATTTTGCCGTTTTAGTTTGCGCCTCCCATAAGGAACCTATTGTTGGCTCCGACTTTGACCGGCTATATCCAGGGTTCGTGCGCAAAATTTTTTTCATTTAGCCTGACTGAGACCAATTTAGCCTGACATTTTTTCAAAGTAAAGAAAATCCCCTTAAGAAGTCATTTTAGGTAATGGGGGGGTCTTGATTAGTACTATTGTAGTCTCTGACTTCAACCAGCTTTATCTTAAAAATGTTTTTAGCTTTAAAAATCTGCAAAAAGCAACTCATAGCTTAGTTACAACTCAATAAAAATATGACTAAATTGTGAAAAAGGTGATTGACTTCCTATGCCCTTAACATAACAAATTCAGTGATAAGTTTTAAAATAAGTGTTATATATAATCTATTACTAGTGTAAAAATTAAATAAATATTACTAAACACAATTGTTCAATTTAATTAAGCACTAAGTAAAAACATTATAACGAGAAGTTTTATAATAAAACGACCTGCATTGTCGTGTTTTTTAACATTTAAAATATAACGCTTACACAAGTATTAAAATAAATAAATAAAATTTATAGTATTTTGACTAATACTTAAAATTGATGCATAATTATAAATCCTAAACTCTAAATAGATACACTGATTGTTGATGTCGTATCAGATTTAAAAAGCTTTATTTTAAGTTAAAAAACTCTTTAATATTTTATTCGTGTAAAGAAAAATGAATTGTACCTAAAATTTGTACTCCCAAAAAAATTTAGTACTTATATCTTAAAGCTAAGTTTTAGTGTTGTGATAATCTCTAATGACTTTAAATAAACAGTAAAATATATGAATTAACTGCTAAAAGTTTTAATCTAAAAAGTATTTGGTATAAAGACCTTAAATTATAAATCAAAACAGTTCAACCGACTAAGCTCTTAAAAACATTGTTGATGTAAACAAATTCGAACAAACAGCAAAGTTATTGAACTAAACAGTAAAATTTAAACTGATTTTTTTTTATAAATTTTCATAATTATGAAGAATATAATCTACTCAAAACAAAATGATGAAAATTTTATAAATTTTTTTAAAAATTCAACAAAAGATTATAAGCATTTATTTTTACAAATACTGACTGATTTTGTCTTTAATAACTATATTTTTATTTAGAAATAAATTCACATCTCAATTTGATCTTAAAAAGATTTCTCAATTTTTTTTAATCAAAAATTTTCAAGCATTTGAACTGAGAAAAATCGAGATTCTCAAATTTTTAAATAAAAAACTGATTTAGCCTGACGTTTTTCAACTTTTTTCAAAAAAACTGATTTAGCCTGACGCGCACGAACCCTGTATATCTCAAAAACTATTTTGAAATTTTTAAATCTGTAAAAAGCATTTTTTAGCTTAGCAAAAACTATATAAAATAAGATCAAAAACCAAAAAAGGGTGTTTACCCCCCTATGCCCTTAACTTTCTACATAAAAGAATAAAGTTTAATTTGTTTGACATTTTAATTGACAAAATTTAACTATACTATAATAATAATTTCACATGAAGAACTCACTTAAATGCATACATAATAACTTCATTATGACTTGTATGTCTTTCCTAGCAACTGTTCTGAATGCAGTAAATAAAACTTAAAAGCTTAACATTATTGTAAAAAAGTTAACAACAACTTTCATTTCTCTAAACTGTTTGATTTTACTTAAGTAAATATAAATTTAAAACTTAAAAAAACTACAATGTTAATACTAAGAATATTGAAGAACTAGCCGCAAGGCTAAAAAATTCTAAATAACCACTTAAATAATAAAAATTACTACTTTTGAACAAAATATTGAAACTGGATTAACTAAACCTCATTCTAGATCTAGAAAAAAATTTCCCTGAGATTTTCAATAACTTCCCTAAAATTTAGAGAAAAAATCAAAACTTTCCTGAGTTTCCCTGAGTTAAAAGAAAAATGCCAAAATTCCCTGATTTTCCCTGAGATTCCCTGAGTTTCCCTGAGATTTTCTACAGTTTGAAAATTCCCTGAGATTCCCTGATTTCCCTGAGTTCCCTGAGTGTGTGGCAACCCTGTAATTACCTAGGATGATGTTGCACCAATATCAAGCTGAAAATATATTATATTTGATGTCTTTTTAAACATATTTTTAGGCTAAAATATAAATTTTATAAATACATATATTAAATTAATTTTATTTATCATAAACTAATAAAACTTATTATATTTAATTGCTTTTATTTGACAATATAAGGACTTATCAATACAATAATTTATATTGATTAAATATTGTAAAATAAAGTCAATGTATTTTATTTTATCATAAATAAATTTAATTCTTACTATCAGGGTTTGTGTGCGACAGGCTAAGTCAGGCTAAATCAGTTTTTTTGGAAAAAGTTGAAAAACGTCAGGCTAAATCAGTTTTTTATTTAAAAATTTGAGAATATCAGTTTTTCTCAGTTCAAGTGTTTGAAAATCTTTGATTAAAAAAAATTGAGAAATCTTTTTAAGATCATATGAGATGTGAATTTATTTCTAAATAAAGATTTCGTTATTAAAGACAAAATCAGTTAGTATTTGTAAAAATAAACGCTTAAAACCGTTTGTTGAATCTCTAAAAATTTTTTAGAATGTTCATTATTTTGTTTTGAGTAGATTATATACGTCATAATTATGAAAATTTATTAAACAAATACAGGTTAAACATTACAGTTTAAGGGCATAGGGGGGGTAAACACCCTTTTTTGGTTTTTTATCTTATTTTATATAGTTTTTACTAAGCTACAAGATGCTTTTTACAGATTTAAAAAATTCAAAATTATTTTTAAGATATAGCCAGTCAAAGTTGGAGGCAACAATAGGATCCTTATGGGAGGCGCAAACTAAAATGGCAAAAATAGACTATTTTACTAAAAATCTATCTTCTGCTACATTTTTTGAGATAACTACCTCAAACTTTCAGGAAATGTTCCTTGATATATTTAAAAAATTCTTTTAGAAGGAATTTTGAAAAAAATAAAAATAAAAATTTTATATAAAAAAAAAAACAAAAAAAACAGTTTTTTTTTTGTTTTTTTGTTATAAAATTTTTATTTTTTGATTTTTTAAGATTCTGTTCCGACAGAATTTTTTAAATACTGCAAGGAACATTTCCTGAAAGTTTGAGGTAGTTATCTCAAAAAACCTAGGAGGAGATAGATTTTTAGTAATTTCTAGTTATTTGCCGTTTTAGTTTGCGCCTCCCATAAGGATCCTATTGTTGCCTCCGACTTTGACCGGCTATATCTCAAAAATTATTTTGAATTTGTTACATCTGTAAAAAGCATCTTGTAGCTTAGTAAAAACTTTATAAAATAAGATCAAAAACCAAAAAAGGGTGTTTACCCCCCCTATGCCCTTAATTCAATAACTAAGCTGTTTGTTTGAATCTTAAAACTCCTGTAAGCGTTTCATTTTTAATTTTAATAAAACACAACATTTCTAGTCGTTTTAATATAAATATTATGGTTATAATGTTTTTAAGTAGTGATTAATTAAATTAAATAATTGTCTTTAGTAATATATATTAAATTTTTACACTATAGTAGATTATATATAACACTTATTTTAAAACTTAGTACTGAATTTGTTATGTTAAGAGCATACAAAGGGGTCAATCACCTTTTTCACAATTTAGTCTTATTTTATTGAGTTATAACTAAGCTATGAGTTGCTTTTTGCAGATTTTCGAAGCTCAAAATATTTTTGAGATAAAGCTGATTGAAGTCGGAGACTATAATAGTACTAATCAAGACCCCCCAATACCTAAAATTACTTCTAAAGGGGATTTTCCTTACTTTGAAAAAATGTCAGGCTAAATTGGTCTCAGTCAGGCTAAATAAAAAAAAATTTGCGCACAAACCCTGTACTATGTATTTATATACCTTGTTTAAAACAAAGTATCTTTTTAGAATAAACATATTTGGCTTAAAACATAGATTTTTGCCTATAATTATGATTAAAAAAGACATTGAATATAAAATATTTTAAGTTTGATATTGGTGCGACATCATGGTGGTAAATTTATGTGAAATAATAAAAATATAGCTTGTTTGTAAAATTTTTGAGTTTCTATAACTATTAAATTAACTTTTTAGCAGCAGTAGTTCAGTATTAAAAAAAAGTATTTATTCTAATAAAATATAACATAAATATCTAATTTAAAGCATAAAAAACCAGAGTTTTAAATACAAATGAACATAAAATAGTATGCAGCAATAAATCTTAATATGTCAAAAGGCAAGCAAAAAACACTTTTTGATTCATGGAAAACAGATCAACCTACATTATCAAAGCAGAAAAATTGTACTAAGTCATTAGTCAAAAACAAACAGCAAGCTTCTTTGAAAAGTTCTGTCTTAAACTGTCAAGTTGACAATATACAACAAAAAATATCTAGACCATCTAACATATGTGATAACATAATTGATGATGAAGGTTTAATGAATGCAGTTGAAGCTTTAGAAAGTTCAACTATTGATAATAATAAACAAAGTAAGTGTGTTGTGTTATGAAAACTAATTAAAAAATTTGTTACTTATAGTTATGCTTTAACAACAACAAAATAATATGATAAAACTTTGGTTTTTCAAAAACTGTGTTTATACATATAAAAAAGTTTATTGAACACAATAAAAGTCAAAGCTCAAATACTTTGGTCAAAGACCTGCTGTGTAAAAAGACCTTTTGGGCTAAACATTGAAGCTTAAAATCTGTACTTTAGTATACTGTACATTTATATATTTATATTAATATATGTATATACTTATAGGTACATTTATAATGTACATTAGGGTGAATCTGCCCGAAGCCGCAACTTTCCAGATGAAAATTATTTTCAATGTGGCAAATCACATTAAAAAAAAAGGTACACAAAAATTGCTTCCTAGCTTTTACCACCATTCAGAGCTAGAACTCTCATTTCAGAACCATTTCTTAAACAACCCCTATGTAAATTGTATGGGACATTAACAATTAGACCTTTAAGTATTTGGTTGGAAAGTTTTCTACATGTAGCAATTATAACAAAAACACATTTTATGTGTTTTAAGATGATTTGAAGAAAGTTTGGAGGAATTTTTGATTTTCTGTAATTGTTTACCATTTTTTGTTAATTAAAAAATTATTTTTTGAAAAAATCAGGAGGTGCTTTCATTAAACTTTCTTCAAATCGCCTTTAAATCCATTGAATGTGTTGTAATAATTGCTTCATGTAGAAAACTTTCCAACCAAATACTTAATGGTCTAATTTTCAAGGCTCCATACAGTTTACATAGGAGTTGTTTCAGAAAAATGTCAAAGAGCTGAAATTCCACAAAAGCTAATTTTTTTTAGGGGCAACAGATGCACCCTATTGTACATTCTTAATAAATTTTATTATTTAGCTTCTTTAAAGTTGATAGAAAAGTTATCAGTTTATTTGAAAAAATATTTTAAAATTGTATAACTGTTTGTCTTTGTAATCTGTATAATTAAAACTTTTAATAATTTAGAATTGTTCTATTATTATTAAATTGAAAATTTTTAATACAAGTTTAAATAATGTTTAAATAAACTTGATATATATAAATTCAATAAAAAATTTTCCATTTTTTATTTAAATAACTCTAGATTAATTTATTTTGAGATTTTGAAGTGCATATTAAAACATAATAATGTATTAAAAGTTTTCTAGTTTTCAAAAATATATTTTATTGTTTCCTAACCTTCTGTTGAAGTTTTTGTTGAAAAACCTTGCAGTTTTATCAGAGTTGGTAAAACTGTAATTAATATATATATATACAATTTTATTCTTTTTAGTTATGATGTTAATCTTGTTAGGGATGATGTTAAATTAAAATTTCATGTACGAATTGAGTAATTAAAAAATATTGTTTTATAAAGAAAAATCTGGCCAAAGATATATTTCAAAATAATCAAATCAAAATAGACCTTTTTCTTTATTTGGTCATGACTTTTTTAGAAAGAAAAAACTAGTACTGTTCCAATAGATTTTTTTAACTGCAAGGAACATTTTCTTAAAATTTGACGTCTATAATTTAAAAAATTATGAAAAAGATAAATTTTTAGTATAATTTTAATTTTTCTTAAATAAGATCGACAATAAAAAGATTAAGGTTTATAGATATTTATCAGAAACTTTAAAAAAGATTACTATATATCAAATAATAATTGAAGTTTTTATAATTTATAAAAAACTGACTTTTAGTTAATACTTTAGGCTTTCTTTTAAAAGCAAATGTTAGTTGTATGTAAAAAGTATTTGGCTCATGTTATTTTTTGTAATAAACTCAAACCAAATGAGTTTCAACAGTTTTTGGTCATTTGATGGTTTTTTTCTTCTCAAAGAGTAGCAACCCTAATTAACTATAGTCTGTAGCTTTATGACTAAATGTCTTTCTCCAAACCAGTCCATTGACAATATTTGTGAGCGTTTAGAATATTTTTTTTGTTTTTACTATTATTTGTTATTTGACTATTGAAATCTTTTTAATGCAGAGGTATTTCCTAATGGATTTGATGGGTCATTAGGTGAAGTATGGATTTATCCTATAAACTATCCAGTGAGAGACTACCAGTTTAATATTGTGAAAACATGTTTGTACCAAAACACACTTGTGTCTCTTCCTACTGGACTAGGAAAGACTTTTATTGCAGCAGTAGTTATGTATAATTTTTATAGGTGGTTCCCAAGTGGAAAAATAATATTTTTTGCCCCAACAAAGCCGCTAGTTGCACAGCAAATTAATGCTTGTCATAAAATAACTAGTATTCCATTTGATGATCAAGCTGAGTTAACAGGTTGTTTATTTATTTTTTAATTTTTATAACAAAATAAATTTATTTTTTATGCCCAACCTCATAAAAAAATTAAACTTGAAATATTTATTTGTGTTCCATTAAAACCAAGTTTCATAGGTATTAAATTACTTTTATAAATTAATATTTGAAATTAGACCTTTTTTTTTTGTTCACTAGTGTATTTAATAAGCAACTTTTAATAATTCAATAACACAGGATTGCCAGAAAACCTGGAAGCCTGGAAAAACCTGGAATTTGGGAAATTTTGAAAAAAAACCTGGAATTTTAAACAACTTTACATGTTAAGTAAAATTCAAAAATCTATTGTATAAACAAATTTTTTTTATCATAAATTTTTTTTATTTGTTAAAAGCACATTTAAAGAAGCTTTAAGATATCTTTAATTTAACACAGTTTTTTACCTTAAACTTGATTTTAAACCAAAAATAGATCCTAAAACCTGTAATTTTAAAAACCTAGAAGAAACTTTGAAAACCTGGAGAAAATTTACCAAAAACATTTAGCAACCGTGATAATAGTTGTTGATAGAATTCTATATACTTCTGTGTAAATTTAAAAACTGTTTATTAGAATTATAAAGTAATTGTTACAGCAATTTTCAGTAAAAATAAGTTCATACTATCAAGACTGTTATTTCTTTAGACTGGAAACTTAAATTTAGCTAAGTATTACGTTCTATCTCAAATCAGCAATGTTTTAACTTATAACTAAAAAACAGTTTGTGCTTTTTCAGATTTAGTAATTAACTTTTTTAAACTATGTTAGTTTTAGTTTTTTTTTCTTAAAGTTTATAAACTCAGGCTTACTCCACTTAATGATAATTAATCAAATTTTTTTTCTTAACTATTAGAAACCTTGAATATGTCTATTAGAGTTTTATTAGTTAGAAAATTAACAAAAAATAGGAGCCATGGCAGCTGCAAAGCGCGAAACGCTTTGGAAAAAATGCAGAATGTTTTTTCTTACTCCCCAAACTATGAATAATGATTTGATTCGAGGTATATGTCCAGCTGATCAGATCAAATGTGTTGTGTTTGATGAAGCTCACAAAGCTTCTGGAAATTATGCTTATTGTCAGGTAAATTAAGTCTAGTTTATTAACCAAAATAGTGTGTAGTTTTTTCAAGGTGTCTTATTTTAACTTCTGAACCTGTATATGTCAGTAAATATATTGTTTATTGAACGATAAAAAAAGCGCTCAAAAAGTTTGGTCTAAGGACCTGGTGTACAAAGGAACCTTTCGGTTATCAAGTCGTACACCACACACAAATAAATGTTTTTTAATTAAACATTATATCAAAAATTTAGAAAATGATAGCTCAAGTTAAACTAACAATTTTTAAAAATAGTAGTGAATACCAAAAGTGTCATAAATTTTTAAAAGAAGCTAGTGAAAAGTTTGAGTTGTGTAAAATAAAGTTGACTGTGCTTGTACTTTTAGTTTTCTAAAATGTGTACTAATATTTTTGAATTAATTAAAATGTAAGCCATTTTTGTTCCCATTTATAAGTCATTCACAATGTAAACAATTTATTTATTTTATACATTTCTGTGATACTTTTTAGTATATTTTTTTTATTGTTGATAAGTTTTTCAAGCTTGGTGTGGAATATTTAATTCCTGTTTGATTAAGCTATATTAGTTTTGAAAATTTTAATTTATTTCAATTAAATATGCAAGAAAATTGCTGAGATAAATTTGTGTAATAAGTAAAACTTTTTTTTGTATTACTAGAATAAACAAGTATACTAAATGTTTAAAGAATAAAAAAAAATTGCAATTCAATATATGCAAAACTTTAAAAGTTTCACTATATCTCAACACTTTAATGCTTTTTTTTTTGTACAAAGTAACTTATAGTTTTCATTTTTATTTTTTTTATAACAGCATGTACTAACATTTACATAAAAAACAGTGGACTTTTCCCTCCCCCTAATGTCTTAATACTTAATTAGATGCTAATTAAATATAAGTTGTAAATATAAAGCTGAGAATACAAGTTTTATTTTAATTTCTTCATTAACAAGTTATAATTAGTTACTGTGTACATATATCTTAATCTAAAATTTTTAAACAGTTGCAAATTTAGTTTTGTTTATTATTATTATTTAAATATAAAAAATATTAATTCATTAAAAACCTAAATTCGAGGTAAAATAAAATTACTCCTATTCACTATAAGATTGCTTAACTGAAATGTTGGTAATGAGAGCCTTTTGTTAAATAAATTTTAGTGTTAAAATAATATACAACATAGGTATATTTTTTTTATATGCATACTTTTTGTTGTAAATATACTATATTATACTTTTTAACAGGTGGTTCAGCAACTTGAAGCATATGGTGTTCAATTTCGCGTGTTAGCTCTAAGTGCTACTCCAGGTAGCAACCTACTTGCTGCTCAAGAGGTGTGCGCCGATTTGTAAAAACATTATAAGTTAAATCGAGAGATGTTTTTAAATAAATTTTCAAATGAACATATTAATTTAAAAACAATTAACTTAATTAAAACAGATTATTAAGAATTTGAAAATTTCAAAGATTGAATTAAGATCAGAAGATTCTATTGATATACAAAAGTATACTCACAGTAGAAAAATTGTCAAGATTGTTGTTAAACTTACAGGACAAATCCTGAATATTAAACACAAGTATTTAGAGGTAACTGACATTTAAAAAAATATTATACTGTTATGCTATCTATAATGTACCTTTTAAACACTATTAGAATTACTAACTTTTTGCTCTTTTTACATAACTAGTTTCTGAAATTTGTTGTCAATTGTAAACCTTAAGAAAAACAGTTGTAAAAATATATACTCAAAAAGTTTATAAAAATATTTTTACTGTTTTATAATTAAAGTTATTAATATTTTATCGTATAAAACAGAAACTAAGATAGAAATTAAAGCAATTTGTTTATTAAAAACTGTTGTATTTTTAAACATAAAAAATACTTGTTTATACTTTTAGTAGCATTCTAGTATTCTTTGAAAAATAATAAGTTTAATTACTATTGGTAGTTAGTTCCTGATAAAATTAGTGATAAAAACAAGTAGTAAGTTGTGTTGACTAGGAATAATTCTCAAGACTTTAATATTTTAACGTTTAAAAAATTTTTTTACAGTTATTATCAAATGCTAGGGTTTATAAAACTAGCTAAATATACTGATAAAATAACGATTTAAGGAATAAACTTGGTAGTTTTATAGTTAAGTTTTCAAATAAAAATTTAGGTGTATAAGTTCAATTTAAGTTATTGAATTTAATTTTGTTTAATTTTTACTGATTTTTCAATTTTTTTTTTCCTATTCTGATATGACACCTTATGGCATTACGGCTTATGCTGCAAAAGTAACAATCATTTCAAATGTCTCACTTATGGAAAAAGTTCAAATATGATACTTTTTTGATATCTTTTTTACTAAGTTTTGTTTTTCTTTTTTGATAAATCTTACGTTCTGTGTATGAATTTCAATTCAGTTAGATAAAACGTATTTTAAGTTTTTGAAAAATTTTCATAAAATCAGACTTTTATATACCTTAAATTTAATAGAGATTACAGTAATTGTAAATAATAAGTTGTAATTATAGCTTTTAATTCTTTTTTTTGTATAGGTTATTACACACTTTATAAAGTCCTTGGCTAGGTATAATGTTCTGAACGATACCCACCCAGAATGGTACTCAAAGTTCAAAATTCTTTTACAACGTGATAGCTATAGAAAATCACCTCCACAAAATTTATCTGTTAGTTTGGTAAGACAATACCTTAATATGAAGTATTAGTTTTTTAAATATCTTATTTTAAAAATAAAGTCAAAAATTTTAGAAATTTACAACTAGTTCAAAGTATATTCAATTTGATTTAAAAGTTAAAAATGTTGTTTATTTATAAATAGCAGTAGTTATAGTTTGAATGTAATCTTTCTAAAGATAATATTAATTTTAATAAAATGGAAAAAACAGAAGCAATTAAAGGGCATTATTGAAGGAAATTTTGCTACCCTTATGAGTTTGTATCATGCATTAGAACTTCTTCTACAACATGGCATGAAGTGTTTTCATATTTTTATCAAAGGTCTGGTTGATGGTAGTAGATGTAAGTATATTTGTTCTATGTAAGTAAAACTTTTTTTATGTAAGAAATCATTTGACTAGAAGATACATTAATTTAATAAAAAG
The DNA here is from genome assembly GCF_965202585.1 of Thalia democratica. Classification (NCBI taxonomy): domain Eukaryota; kingdom Metazoa; phylum Chordata; class Thaliacea; order Salpida; family Salpidae; genus Thalia; species Thalia democratica. The sequence goes on along the minus strand of NC_139165.1, from coordinate 55,237,250 downwards.
TTGTTTTTAATAGTTTATAATTAAGAAGTAAACAGGTAATCATATACCACTAGTTAATTATCTTTATCAAATAAAAAACAAAACTAAATTTTAGATTTTTGTTCCAAATTGTAATTTTTACGAAGATAATAATCAACAAACTTTATCTCTGTGCATTATTTAGCTCATCATACAAAAGTCTTAGTCCGTAACGTATTTCTTTCTTGACAAGTTTATTTTTTAGCTCAATGTAACTGAAAAAATAACTATACTCTATCTTCAATAATAAACAGCACATTATACTTTCTTAGACTTATCTTATAGACGGATCGGTTAAATAAGGCTAAATCAGTTAGTTTGGCAAGTTTTAGGGTTTTAAGTAAAAATGTTCTAAAATAAAGGAATAATAAAATTTTAAACGTCCGGTTTTGACTTAGTTTTTGCATTAGAGGTAGAAAGTTATGACTATTTATCTATAAAAAGATTTGATATTATAAACTTTTTGATATAAATCTACTTACATACACATGTATTTTATAAGAAAGCTACAAAAATATACAATAAGGTACATTAAACTAGTTCTAGATGTTTTCAAGTTTCAAGATACATATTCTTTTAAACAATTCTACTTGATTAAGCAATTTTGTGAAGTTTTCTTCATCAAGATTACAACAATTGATTTTCATTCAATATACAACGTTTAAATGTAAAAGAGATCTTCAGTATATAACCTAAAGGTCATTTTTTAAGAAGTGAAAAGTTTTATATATATTCTTAAACATGATTTTCGTTCCTTTTGTATGCTGTCTTCACAAGTTGTTTTAATATTTTTTACAAAACGATTAAATTTTGTTTTGTTCATAGTAGTGTAGCTTCTATTAGTAGGTGTTAAAAATGTACAAGAATACTTTTTCACGTGTTCGTCATTTTCGCAGTATTTTTTATTTTTATATTGTTACTATAATTTAAATTCAGTTTATTTTAGTTAAGTTTTCATTAATATTTGTTTGAATTTTAGTTAGATTTTTTTTGAATTATTACTAGTGATGTACCGGACCCGGATCCGGACTTTTTTTTCAAATTAGAATCCGGCCGGAACCGGATCCGGACTTTTTTTTCAAATTAGAATCCGGCCGGAACCGGATCCGGACTTTTTTTTTTCAAATTAGAGTCCGGCCGGAATCGGATCCTGATTTTTTTTTCAAATTAGAATCCGGCCGGATCCGGATGTCAGACAAAAATGGCAATATCCGGCCGGACCCGGATAGTGAGTCAGGTACATCACTAGAATAAACTAGCCTGAGTCAGAATGAGGTTTTTAAAAACTGAAAAATAAACTTTAATCTAATAATAAGTAGAACAGCTAGCCACAAGGTTTACAAATTTAGGTGTTATTTACAATTAAAAATCTGAAATCAAGAACTTGAACAAAATACACTAGAAAATTACAAAATATTGAAAACTGGATCAGCTCAAACTCATTCAAAATCTAAAAGAAAACTAGCCTGAGTTTTTATAAAAAAAACTAAACTAGCCTAAGGCAGTCAAAGATTTTCTAAAATTCCCAAAAATTTTCAAACTAGCAGGGTTGCCACTGTTCACGTCATTAAAACTATCTAGAGTGAATATAAACAAGCCTGAGTCAGAATGAGGTTTTTAAAAACTGAAAAAATTACTTTAATCTAATAATCAGTAGAACAGCTAGCAAAGGTTGACAATTTGGTAGTAAAGTTGTGGACTGATTGTGGTGCACTTAACTTATTAGTACTACCCATCATAATTAAATCCTGCCTTATTTAATTAATATCTAACAAATACTAAATTCTATCTGAGACTACTTTCTATAATCAGACACGACAATTTTGAGTGATCAATCTTTTATATAAAACACAACAAGAAATACTAGCATATACAAAATTATTAATTACTTTGGTAACATTTTAAAAACTGGATGCTTATTAAATTTATATCAAAAGACTTAAAACATAAAACTAAAAATTAAATAAAACTTTTAGTAAACAAGAAACTGTAAAACTTTTAATAAACTATTAAACTATAAACCTGGCTTAAATATTTAAACAATTAAACACCTGTTGAAATATTCACTTTTTAAACAAAACACTACTTACAAAAAGCATTCACAAAAACGTTCAAGATATTTTGTTGCTTCAAGCTACACACCAAACTAACTAACTACTTAAATATAAACTGCCTGTCATGTTCTGATGTTTTGTTGCATCACTATTTAGTTTGAAACATCTCGTCATATGATTCTCATTGGCTCGTACATTCAACCGTATTAACTCTAAATATTATCTGAGCTCAACTTTAAACAATAAATAATGCAAGTATTCATTCCAAAGTTTTCAACTTTACAACATATGTAAAGAGTTGCACTTCATGAAATGTTTATTTCATAGTTTAAATATAAAGAAATGTAAATTAGTAACGTGTACAAAATGAGCCAATCACGGTAGGTGTTTAATTTTAACTGACGAAAATGACTTTTATTAATATACACAGGGTTTGTTTTTGAAAAAATACTTTTCAGTATGCTGTTTTTTAATAACTAGGTCCGAGTCCGGCCGGATCTTTGTTAGGATCCGGCCGGACCCGGATCCGGACTTTTTTTTTAAATTAGAATCCGGCCGGAACCGGACCCGGACTTTTTTTTCAAATAAGAATCCGGCCGGAACCGGATCCGGACTTTTTTTTCAAATTAGAATCCGGCCGGATCCGGATATCAGACAAAAATGGCAATATCCGGCCGGACCCGGATAGTGAGTCCGGTACATCACTAATTATTACACAATTTTAGATTAGGTATAGCTTAGATCAGGGGTCGGCAGGCAGTTGGTGGTCGCGGGCCAAATTTCAAGTTTACAAAGTCTTCGCGGGCCGCAGTTTTAGTTTTAGTGACATTTGAATAATCTTTTGGTTTTAGTTTTAGTCACACTAGAGAAAAGTTTTACTTTTATTCACCTTATCATTTTAAATAACTTTTAGCTATACATAGAATGACTATTTAAATTTAATTAAATAAAATTAGAATAAAATTTACATTGACTAATATACTTAAGTGTTAATAAACTATGTACTTTCATAAGCACTTACATAGTTAAATTTAATACTTTTGTAATTTTACATACAATTTAACTCTCTATAAAAACCAAACTTGAATGACAATTTATTAGTTACTTTTATATATTTTTTATATTATCAACCCCTTTTTTCATATTTCTAAGAATATTAACTTCAAAAAAAAGTTTTTGCGTGTTAAATAGTTTACATTCATTAAAAAATTTATTAATTAATTAATTTAATAAAATTAATACCTGTTTGTATTATAGAAAGCTAGAACAAATTCTTTAACATAATTAATTCTCGAATACTTAAATAAAATATCTCATTAGTAACTAGTCTTTTACATGTTTGTCACTAAAAAAGCAAAAATGTCTGAGTTGTATCAAACCAGCCTAAGTTCATTAAAAGTTTAAAAAGCTAGTAAATCGTTGTAAATCAAGCTCAAGTACCTAGTAAAAATATCATCATCATTAAAAAGTACACAAAGTGTAAAAAAAACAAGAAAAAACTACAATTAGTAAACTACACTACAGTCATAAAAACTATTCTGGGAATTCTAAGATTTATTTTAAGTGTTTGAAATATAAGTTTCACACACATCTGAGTTTTCAAGCTTTTAAAATAGCCTGTTTGTGTAGCAACCTAGTTAAAACAAAGTTCACAACATAAAGAAATAACGAAACTTATTAACACTAAACAAATTACATGCCAAAAAAATATAAGTCAGCTGGAATTGACAATTAACTTTCTTAAACATTTTTAACAAAAGTATAAAACTTAATTGAGTCATTAGCGAAGAGAAAAACCTCTTTTTTATTAAGTATTACAGCAATTCTTTATCTGCAATAAGAATTTAAAAATATTAGTTGTAAAATAAAAGACAAGCAACAAAAAAAAAATCGTTAGTTAGGAGTTATTGCGAGAAACGATAAAAAAACAAATCACCAAAGTCAGTTCCAACAAAGCACATGATTATCTTCAGTAACTACAGAATTATCAGAAAAAAGTTGTTAAGGCAAGTTATAAAGTAGCAAAATTTATTATTAATAATGAGATACCGTTTATAATTGAACACTTTTTTAAAGAATTTTTGTTGGCAGTAATGAAAAACTTTTGTTTATTTCTTCAATGACAACAAAAAGTCCTATTTAGGAAATGCATTAAGGTTATAAAGTCGCATAAATCAAATTATGACTTTAATCAATATGTTAAGATGAGAGCACTGATAGAAAAACTATTGCTCATCTGAAAATCTTTATTAGAGATGTTTTTTTTAACTTTGACACTTTAGTATAATTTCTTGGTTTAGTTCAAACACGAAGCACAACAATCGGTGAAACTTTACAAGTAAAGGTGCAATGCACCAAAAGTTTTTAGAAGTACAATTCCTTCTTTTATTTTTAGTATAAAGTTTAATTAAAGCTTAAAAAGTGTCTTATAAAGTATATCAATATTAAAAAACACTGTTAAGCTACTTTAGTATATTTTTTAATAAAGAAATGTTTATTTGCTAACTTTTTTGTGTCAAATCGAAATTTCACTACTTTACATGTAAAAATAAAAATTGTTTGAAACTTCAGGCGTTTTCAAAAATTCTCAAATGCAAGTTTTTTTCCAAAATTTTTAAGCATAAATTTTCAAGTTCAAAGCTTGAACTTGATATATTATAACATATATTATAACTGAAACTAACACTTTGGGTTGACCAAAACTTACATCATAAGTTTAATTTGCCACTCTTTTAAGCAAAAAAGCCAGCCTGAATTAACAAAAACATTCCTGATATTTTTGTACACAAAAAACAATTCTAGCCAAAAACTTATAAAATGACTTAGTTGGCCTGAGATTTGAAGTATTCAAATAAAATAATAATATTCAAATAAAATAGTGTGTGTCAATGTTTATCAACTATCCCTAAGTCTAGTTTATATTAAATAGGTAGCTCCAAAAAACAGCAAATGTGAGTATTGATATGCAAGTCATAAAAGTCAACTTAGTTTGACAAAACCAATGTTTGAAAAATGAAAATGCATACCTAACAAAAACTATATTAGTTTATGTCATACAGTAACCTCTCGGATCTTTACGCACTCGTGACGTTACGCACTCTCGTTTAGTTACGCATTTCAGAATTCTAAAACATTCAGAAAATATTTTTTTTTTTTTTTTAATATTGCACAATTTAGGTTTCATGTATATTTTTAAATTAAAATATGTTTTTGAATGCTAACATACCTCTCTATATCTTTAGACCTTGTAAATTTATGTTCCTTGACTAATTGATAAACATTTAGTTATATCTCAGTATATCAGAAATTTTGTTAACAATAAGAGATTAAATCAAAATTCTGAAATAATCATGACTGTGTTTAATAATGACAGTGTAATGTAATAATGAGAGTTTAAAACACAAAGAAATAATACAGCAGTCTTGCCCTATATAATGATAAACACCATTTTAAAATTGTAAAGAAATGCTTAATTATAAATTGAATTTGCTAAGTAGAATAGAATATAAATGTCACATATAAATAAAGATAAAGATGATTTATACTTATTATTAAAAAAGTAAAACTATTTCTACTCGTATTATTATTATTTTATAGAATTTCAAATCCTTTTTTTAATATATGTATAGTTTTATCTGTTGTTTTAATATTTATAAATGAAGTAAACAAATAGTTAAAAGTGGGAAAGTGCCCAGTCTTTTAGCAAGAAGCAATATCAAAAAACAGCCATTATAGTGAGTATATTTGGTCCCTCTCGTTTCTTTACGATCTCTCATATCTTTACGCACTTTTTCTGTGGACACAATGTGAGTAAATAAGCGAGAGGTTACTGTATATATTGTTTTAATTGTGTCTGTACAAATTTAGATATTACATGTAGAAAAAACAAACTTAGAAAATTATGCATAAACTAAACTTACAATTATGACAAAAGTTAAATAGTTAAAAAGTTTATTACTTATTAATTGTTTCACGCTAGTGCGATGATCACAAGTAAAAGTAAACAAACTAATAAGTTGCAACGGACAAACATTTTATATAGTTTTAGATAATGTTTTTTGATTTATTAGTTTTAGATGGCTCCTTAATTGTGAAGCTCTTTAAAAATTTATTGTTAAAACAACTTCAATATAAACTAAACTTAAACTAACTAAAGTATTTTATAAAAAGTGGTTTAAAATATGAGCATTTTTTTAAGTTGGTGTGCATATAAATTAGTTCAAGTGCAAAGAAAACTTCTAAAAAATTAAAATGTGTCAAAACAAAACTTAAATAAACCTTTTTTTCTTATTACTATGTTATTTTAAATGTTTTTACATTAAAACATAACATTTACAAATAAAAAATATATAAAAGAAACTTAGGTATAAAAATATTGGAAAGAATATCTAAGCTATAAAGAAATGACAATTTAGTTAATTACTGTGCATTGCTTTTGTACAAAATGGAAAACATTTGCATTTAGTTTATTTGATAAATAGGTATAATATAACTAACTTATTAAATTCAAGCACTCTTTTTTCAGATAATTACTTGCTGTTGTAAAATAGATGTTATTATGAAACTCAGAAAAATATCCTCTTAGATTGCTAATCTGTCTTTTTCACATTTTTAAATAAAGTAGAAACTTCTTCTAATTATTTTTAAATGCTATACAGAGACTTAAAACCAAACTAAACAAATTAAATCGAATTACCGAAAAAAATTCTACTTGAAATATATATATTGAAATATATATATTTTTTTTTTCAGCGGGCCACTTTTACATGCTCGCGGGCCACAAAATTTTCTTTCGCGGGCCGCATTCCATTCAAAAAAATAACGTGCTCGCGGGCCGCAGATTTACCCTTCGCGGGCCGCAGTTTGCCGACCCCTGGCTTAAATTATAAACTTGAAATTCGTGCAAAAGTGGCGCCTCACAAAAGATGCCTTGAGCCAAAATTACGAATCGTGCAAAAGTGAACCGTTCCCACTTTTTATTAATTTAAGTATTGTAAAATTTAAGGTCTTATCTTTGATCAATTTGTAAAGACTCGTCTTAAGCTTTCTAACTTAAAGTTATTTGTAGCATTCGGAAGAACAAAAGCGGTTTTACAGCAAAATGTTGAATTTCAAACTATCTTAGGCCAATTAGAAGAGTTATATGGCGAAAATCCTAATTCTAGTATTTACCAAACACAAACTAATGGAATGGTATTTATAATTAGAATAATTTAAAAAAATTGTTTTAAGCGGTTATACTATGGTTCTACTTTCAGAACTAAATTTTCACCTATTTCAAGTAAACTTGTGGAATCACAATTTTATAACTTTATTCGTAACTTTAAATTTTAAACTTTTACCCACTGGTACTATTTACTAGTACAGATCAGTTAATATTTTAATTTTTTGATAGAAATATTGTTTTACTACTTGTTTAAAACTATTCCATTAAATTTTAAATTGTAAATTTAAATATAATTTATTTTCATTGGTTTCAAGATTATGGTTTTTCTAGGCGTTTAGTCAACGTGTTGTAAAAGAGCAAGTTTATAGTCACCCTAAATTCAAGGAGCTTGAAAAAGTAGTTTTGGACCATTTTAGAACATTTGAAGAAAATGAAGGTTTCTTTTTAGTTTTCATATGAACTAATAAGATTAGCTGATTAACAATTTTATTTTTTATTTTAACATGTCCAAAAATATCATGTAAAGACTATTAATTAAACAGTAATTAGCTTATTTTTTTTCATTTTTTGGAATGTTAAGTTAAACTAAGTTAGTCAATTACAAACCTAATTACTGACAAAAACACTCTAAAAATCAAGTTAATATTTTTAAAATTAATTTTATTTACAATTACTTACTTTACTTGGACAAGTTAAATGTATGAACAGAGTAAATTTAACTATTCAAAATTTAAAGTTAATAGTTTGCTAATAGAGATTCTAGCGAAGCAAGTTCACTGATTCAATTTCATATTTTCACAGTACTTTTCCTTTATAAAACTAATATATGTTTCTGTTTGTTGACAAGTTAACACATTTCAACGGAACTCCGTAAAAGAATAAATCCTTATCCTATGTCGGATTATAACAGTCGGATTTAACATCATATATTGTATATATTATTAACTATTAATCAATAGTAATTATGCTAAGTTTAAAATACATATATACACCTTCTTTAGCTTCTATTTTTTCCTTACAGTATTTATACTTTAAAGAGCTCCGTTGAAATGAACATATGTTAGTTTAATAAAGGAAGAGTACTGTGAAAATTTGATACTTTTTTTAAAGATTAACATAGTAGAACTGTGTGAAAACCCAACAATCTGTTTAAACTGGTTTACATGTATTATATTTTTTGAGTATATGAGTTTGTATAAAACATGTATTGTTTTTCAGTAAATATGAGTTGAATTTTTAAGCTCCTAATTTAAAACTGAGAATCTAATTTCTTTCAAAATTAATTTTCAATGTTAGCTGTTTTAACATGTGGAATCTTTAAACATATTTAAATTTCTGTATAAGACTTTAATTAAAATGACATTCTTTTCCTCTCTTGAAACTTTACTCTGTACAAAACTTGTTTGTTGTTAACATTAGTTCACACATAAATTTTACGACTGATTAGTTTTGCTAACTTGCTTAGAATACAAAGTTACTTATTCAAATTTATCTCATACAATTTAATGTCCTACAATATAATCTAGGGATGGCAAAAGTACGGCTAGCGGAATGAGTCGAACAAAACAAACAAAATTTTTGGCCCATGAAATATTTTAGCTTCTAACGAATTGTGCATACATATTAAATAAATCTTTTCAATAGCATATGTTTTGAAATATGCTCTTAGTTTGATTCATAGGGCACACTAGCGGTTATTACATTACAGTTTTGCACTTAATATTTCAATGTTTCATTTTTATTACACAGCTGTTCAAATACACTAGGTCGTTAAGATTTTTCAAAGTTGCCTACCCCTAGTATAATCTATAAAAAAGGAGTATTTTTCCTGTTATCCGTACTTTTTAGATAAACGTAAAAGTTTTTCCAATTTACACCACTTTTTAAATTATACAACATTATAATACACGTTTACATCGGTATTTTCAAGTATTATCCATAAATAAAAATCAATATAAATGATGAAAAAACAGAGGAAACGAAAGTGATGATTTTCAGCCAATATAAAGACAGTGTCTATGAGATAACAGAAATGTTGCAAAATAGCCGACCACTTTGCCGACCCATGAAGTTTACTGGCAAACACGAAGGTGGAAGTAGCACTGCAACTACAAATAAAAAAAGATTTACTCAAAAAGACCAGATGATGGTGAGTATTTTTTTTAATACTTTTGGTGTATAATTAATATTTTCAGTGACTATATTTAAAAATGAACAATAACTTAAATAAATGAAGTTTTTTATTTTTTCTTTTCAAGCATGAATTATGTTCACTTTACGAGTGGCTTTAAAATTTTCAATAATTAGAATAATATCAATATATTTAGATACATTATTTACTCATAATGTTTTGTTTCAGATAATAGAGAAGTTTCAGTCAGGTAATTACAACACATTGGTTTCAACGTGCGTCGGAGAAGAGGGACTAGACATCGGTGATGTAGATTTAATTGTTTGCTTTGACAGTCACAAATCCCCCATAAGACTAGTTCAAAGGATGGGCAGAACCGGTAGAAAAAGGGATGGTAAAGTTGTTATGCTTGTCACTGAAGGGAAAGAAGAGAAGGTAGATTTTTTTTCATGACATGTAGTATACGACTATTTTGTAAAGAGTCTACCGTTTAAAATCAAGTACAATTAAAATATAATTAGTAAAGATAAATGTTTTAATTTTTTTTTTTCAAAACTTCATTAAAATATAAATAATATAATTTTAAAAATATATTTAGGTAGTTGTGTTTCATCAAACTAAAACTTTATTAAATAAAGGATTACAAAGCAAGTATGGATAAACGAAAGTCATTGATAAGAGCTATTGAAAAACAAAACAAATCTGGTAAAAAAAGTTTAGATTTTTTTCAAAACAACATCAGAATGATACCAGACTGCTTTAATCCTGCGTGTTATAAGAAAAAATTTGAAGTTTCAATTTCTGATGTTCATAAAAACAAAACCAATATTTTGGACATGTTTAAAAAAAGTAAGAATTTGCTGATTTAAAAATTGTGAAAAGTTTTTTAATAATGCTTTTAACTTTTTTTAATTTTTAAGTTCTTTTTATATGCTCATCTATTATTAAAACAGATGCTAAGAAAAAATCTTCAGATAAGACTTAAGAGTTGTTAAGCAAATCGCAGGCTGACGAATTCCATCAAAACCTTTATCTTACACAAAAGTCTGTAAACACCACAGTAAAGAAGCTTTCGAAAACTCCGTTTACTTTGTATTCCTTCGACAAAGATCAAGTATTATATGTTTATGACGTTTTTTTTTTATAGTGACGGGTTGCCACTACCTCAAAGTAGTTTCAATTTAACTTTGTTACTTCGAAATTTTTGTATAAGTATTTTTTTGTTAACCCAGGATAGTTTTATCAAACTTTCAATAACCTTTTATTTGTATTTTGTGTTTTATATATCTTTTAAGTTTTGTAAACACTCCCGATTTAAACAAATTTAGAGAGTAAATTCTTTGTTATAGTTTACTTTAAAAGTTACAAAAAAACTGTTTAAAAAAGTTAATTATTTCTACTTTTTTTAGCTAAAGGTTTAATTTTTTCTGGAGATGCTTCTTGTATGATTATAAATGATTATAAAATATATATGAATTTTATAATAATTGGAAGACTTTATATGATTACTTTTTATTATATATATATTTATTTTTTAATTATATTTTTTAAACTGTCAATCATAAAATTTCTTAAAAACGATTGTTTATTTAAAAATAAAATATAGACTGAACAACTTTTTAAAGTGTAGTACAAGTAGGTAATTTTATAGATAAAATATATCATTTACAACTTTTGAATATGCTCCTTCCTTTATAAAACTACTAATAAATTGGCTATCAATACTTCATATCTCAGAAACCATTTAAAAATGGTAAAAAGAAACTGGTACCTAAGTTGAAAATCTGCAAAATAAGATCAACTTGTTAAAAATATTACATACCTTTTTATGACCTTAGTTTACTCTTAAAAATTGTATTATGTTTTTAATGAATTAGGATTTTTTTATTTAGTTTTGTATATTTTATAGAATAGAAACTCATATATCTTTAAAATTTTTCTATTTGTGACTAAAGTAACTTGTATATTTACTGTTTAAACTATTAAAAATTAGATATTACTTAACTTATGTAATATATTTTATTATAATAAATAACTCTTTATCAAAAGTGTAGAATTCAGTTTACAAAAGAACCATAATCACGCTGCATACTTATATATTTTCAGATTCTTTGCACACTTTTAGATAAATACTGTTAGTCTTGCCATTTATATGGTACAAAAAAATGTAGGCTACCTAAGGAAAAATAAATAGGGCCGAAGGTGCAAGTTCTTTTAGCTGTACTGTTGAACTTAATTTAGTTGGTAGTGACTCATCCTAGTTTTTTAGCTTCTGATAGTGGCAATCCTGATTCAAATATTGCAACTAATAACCTTGACAATTCATTTATAGTTATAAAGTTTACTGTAACAGAAGAAAATATTTTTTTCGTTTTCTATGTGAACTTTTATTAAAATACAAGTATTTACTTTCAGTCTATAGTTATTTTTCAGAGTATATATTAAGTTTTAATAGTACTTATTAAATTAGGTAAAACGAAAAAAACCTGTTAATAAAGATGAGTTTTCTCTCATTGAGTGGCTTCCTTGGCAAACGAGATTGAGAACAACAAATGGCTTCATGACGCATTCATCTAGAACTAAACTACTCGCTGAAGTAAGTTTCCTTTTGTTACTTCATTACTTTAAGATTGGCTTTATAAACATTATTTTGAATCTCAGGTTTTAAGTTTTTGTGAAGTACTTAAATCTAAAGAATGCAAGTCAGGAGTCAATCAAAGTTGTGAGCAACTTGACAGCCCTTTGAAAATCAAGGGAAATAAACCGACAGTCGCTGATATGCTTATGAAAAACAAGAATAGGCATAAAAAAGAAATTATTACACTATCTTCTGAAGATGAACTTAATGAAAACAACACAAGTAATTATTTTTTGAAAAAGATTGTAAATTTAATTTGAAAACTTAAGCTAAAAGGTACTTAAAGTTCTGTCTTGTTTGCTCAAAATTTTTTTTAATTAATTTAATTTTTTTTTCTATGAGCTCATTTTAACTTTTAGATGTTTTTTAAATTTATTGTAATATTTAATGTAAAAAAGTCGAAATTAAAGCTTGTAATGTCTATTTAAAAAAAAAATTGAATGATAGCTAAGTTAAGAAAAATCCAGTTTAAATTTAAATAGTTAAGTTTTAACTTTAACATCATATGAAATTAAATTAATTCAAAAAAATTCAGAAAAATTAATTAATTTCTAAAATAGTTTTTATATATAAAACCTATAATAGTTCTGAATTTTAGATTCTTATGCCTTGGAATATTCTACTAGCATTGTCAAAATGAAAGCTTAATTAAATTATTATTGTTATTGTTGTTTAATTACTAATCGTGTCATTAAAGTCAGTTATTTTTATTTAACTAAAGTATTTAATTTGATATATAAAGTTATGTATTAGTTTTATTTATAGGTAATGTAAAAAAGACTTGTGTTATTATACACTTTATGTTAAGGTCACAAAGATCATGAAACTTATTTTTAAGGTCACAATTGTGGACCTAAAGATATTGATGAGCTCCAAGAACTTTTTCCGCTCCCAATTTTTCCAAAGTCAGCTAGTCCAACATGTAGTACTTTGAAAAGTCCTTCTCCAAAAGATCAAAAAGCAGCTTCAAGTTTTAATTTTATTTGGAATGAACTTACAGCATTGCCAGATCCGGTGGAACCTGATAAAAGTGATTCTGACTTAAAAGTAAACTCAATAGAATCTAATATCGTATATAAGTTATCACCTGTGGCAATAACCACGAAATCAATACAAAAAATCAATAAAAATGCAAGCAATAGTTCTTCAATGACAGATAAAGTCCAATCTCACCAATTGAGTGATTTAGTTTTAGGAAGTCAAAACTCAAAAAATTCTTTTTCAAGTTATAAAAACACTTCTAAAGCTGATTCTGTATTATATAAAAATAAAACTTCTTTATCGCAAGATGAATGCCATTTAGAAAGTTTAGTAGATAAAAACAAAAGTTATTTTTCATTAAATCCAAATGGTACTGATAACTACACCGAAGATAATGGAGAGACTAAATTAAATGATGATGAAATTACTTATAGTCCTCAAGAAGTTGATGATTTTGACCCCATGGAAGACCATTTGATGTTTCACAGAGAATCAAACCAATCAGAAGTTCACTTTGAAGAGCCTAATCGGTCTCAACTTGAAAAAATCAAAGTACAAGATAACGTTCTTGATGAAAATTTTAATAAGAATTCAAAGAATAATCCTAAACCTGTTGAAACTTTTAGTTCAAAAAAAGAATCAAACGTTTCTCCTAGCAAAAGTAAAAAAGAAGAAAGTTCTGTTTTTGACGTATCTGCTGATCTTTTTTGTAGTCAATTTGAGTCTGATTTTAATTTGGGTTTTGATTTCGATAAAGTTGTAGCAGAGGCGGAAAGTGAAGTGGAAAAAAGTAATAATAAAACAACTGATGAATTAAAAAAGGAAAACGTTTACCAATCACAAAGAGTAGAAAATATAAACTTTTTTGCCGAATTATCTAAAAAAGCCAGCAGTACTGCTAAAAAAAATTCTATAAGTTTTGCTGCTGTTAAGCCAATGACTGTAAGTTCTTCAATTAAAAAGGTCCGTAAAAAAGTAGCTGAAAAGGTTAATATAGATGACTCCCAAGGGTGGGAAGACGACTTTAGTATAAATTTTTCTGAAGTTTCTGCTCTCAAATCTACTAAAAAAGATACAATTCGAAGCAAGGTGAATGTTTCGATAGGTAAATGAAATTAATTTAAACCTTAAATAGCTTATTTAAAAAGTCTTTATTTATAAAAAACAGTACATTTGTTAAAAAACTGAAATTTAAAATATGTATGTATACCACGATACTACTAAGTTAGTTTTATATAGTGATCTACAGGATCCATAAAATTAGGATCGAGCCGGTTTCGGAACTGTTTTTTTAATTTGTATCCGTCCGGAATCGGACCGAAAAAAACTACTCGATAGATGGACAGATGTGATTTTTGTAGTTTGTATATATTAAATTAAGACACAATCACTAAACACATTTAAAACAAGTTATTTTTTTTTCAGTTACTATATCATCAGATAGTGATGATTCTGAATCTTGTCAAAACAAATTTGTGCGAAAAAGAATGAAGGTTATAGATGATGACTCTCCATCTCCAATAAAATGCTTTTTATTAGAAAAAAGAAATCAGCAGTCAACACCGAAATCTAAATTACAAAATGACTTTAAAAAGTGTTCGAAACAAAAGGTTTTAAAAATAATTAGTTATTTGATATACTAGTATATCTATTAGACAATAACAAAGTCTTTGCCAAAGTTGTGCTTTTCACTTGCAGCAAATTTTTAGTCTATTCTATATGTTTACTCTTCCATACTGATACTATCTGTAAATACGTTTTTAAGTAGGGTTTAGTGAATTTATTACTGTTATCTATTTGGACTTTAGTATTTAAAGTTGTATAAAAACAATTATAAAAAAAAAAACGCAAGTTTTGTTTTTGTTAGTTTTGTCTATATTTCAAATGAGTTATAGTTATAGTAAAGGTTACTCAAAATTGGTAAAATTATTATTTATAGGTTTACACTGAATTCAAAGGCTAGTTATAAATACTTTACATCATTTTACATCATTCTTAATAGTGTACCAAGTACTTAACTTTTTTTCATGCTTTATTTAAATAAAAGTTCTGACAGTATTTAAAATAATTCAGATTAAAATAAGAAAATAAATTATTTCAGCTAAATTTTGTAATTACAAGGACTAAGACTTCAGAGGTTTTATTATTGAAATGAAAGATTATTGGCGAGAAAAAGGCAGATTTTAAAGTACAAATTTTGAATGGAACATAATAAATGTCATAGTTTCATTTTATATTCTTATTAAACGTAGTTAGATTTAATAAAAACATAAACTAATACAAATCAAGATGCTTTCAGCAATAAGTTTCCTTTATGCAGGGTTACCAAAAGCCTTGAACTCGAAAATTTAAGCAATAAGAAATTTGAAAAACCTGGAATCTGAGAATTTTGAAAAAAAAAACCTTAAAATACTTCTTTTAAACAAAAATAACTAAAAAATTTGAAACAATCTTTACATGTAAATAATTAATTTTTGATTAGATACGAAAGATTTATCATACATAAAATTTTTCATTTGTATAACTTAAAATTTTATTTGTTATAAAACACGTTTAAAAAAACAATAAGCAATCCTTTCAATACTTATATACTGTTTAATACCGTTTTTACCCATAGCTTTAATTTTATACTAATAATTGACTAAAAAACTTGTACTTTAAAATCCTGGAATAAATTCAAAAAACCTCGAAAAAATTAAAAAAAAAAAACCTTTTGCAACCCTTTATTTGTCAAGTTTTTCATAAAACCAACCTCTAAGTAAGTTTTTACCACTCTGTATCGGTTGCAAAAATCTAAATGCAGCACGAGTGTTTTAAATGTGTATTATGGATGGGAACCGCTCAGTTCTAACCCTCGAACAAATCCAAGAACCGCTCACCGACCGTGGGTAAGGGTTAGAGGTAACAGTAATAATAAAGTATAAATAAAACAAAAATTAATAAAAAATAATAATGAATTTAAAAAAAAAAATTGGGTGGAAGTTGTGCGGGGGAAATTATTAGTATACCATTATGTATATTACGTTTGTTTTATCACTAGTAAAGCTTTAAGTTTATTCCGAATTATTTTAAAATAATTGGTGATTATTGATAACAAAAGCTTGATTTTTTGTAAAGGGAAACAGTGCTAGATACAGTCCATACAATTTGAATGTAAATGTAATGTTCTAGAGGCTCGTAAAATACTTCAAATAAACTATAAACACAAGATAGTTTTTATCATTATGTAATTTTACTCGTGTTATAAAAATGATGAGTATAATAATTTTTAAGTACTATGTATTACAAGCACGTGTGTAATGTTAGTAATATTAAACCGAAAAACTTTTTTTTTCTTTGATTATCATATGTGTATGGAATCTTAAAACCTAACTTTACGTATAATTTTTACTTGTCTCTTTCCTTAAACGTGATTATTTTCAGAAAAGTCGTGTCAACAGAAACTTGTATCACGACTTGTTGGATAACGAAGCAGAACTTTCAGGTTCAGCTTCTGATGACGAAGTTGAAGACTCTGCTGATGACTTTTATGAAGAAGATTTTGTCAACGATAATGAGTTTCTCACTCAACAAGTTAATGAAAAGGGTATATTAATACTATTTTATTTGCTTTATTCAAGATTGTGTTAAGTTATATTTACAATTTGATTACTTATTTAATTAATATATTAATCTTACTAGTGGAATAATTCAGAAAAATTTTAAACATAGTAATCTAAGGACTCAATATTTTTATAAAAGAAATTATATGCGAGTTTAAATAATCTTTATTACAATAAAAATCATCATAGTTACTATGTTTGAAAAATCAAAATATTTTTATTCTTTCATAGCTTCCTTTTTTTGAAAAATAAAATACTTTTAAAGTGTTTATAGATGTATTTCCAAAATAAATCATTAACAAAGCAGTATTAAATAAATTGTTTAGTTTTTCAAAATTAGTATTATAAAAAACTTGATTGGTTTAATAATCAGCTTAGCATGTTCAAAAATTTATCTATCAAAGTAACTATAAATGGTCGCTTCTTTAGATTTGCATGTACTTTACTAATAATCTTGTAACTAGCTTTTTACTTATATTTAGCATACTTTTAAAAAATACATAACTACAGTATACTTCCGCTTAAGTACGCAAATTGAACCTGACCAAAAAGTGCGTACTTAGCATGGGTAGTGCGTACTTTTTGACGTCATAGTAAAATATTAAATTTAGTTGTTTGTTTTCTTTCTTACAACTAGTCACCAAATAATTAAGCCAAATAAACAAGTCTTTTTATTTTAAATACCATTTAATACATAATTCTAATTTGCAAAAATTTTTTTAAAGATTTTAAAATGATTTATTATTTCTATAAAAATTTTCTACATAATTAATACATACATTTAATATAGAAAGTCAATGTCAGTCAATGATATGAAAAAGAATATTTCCATATTTTGTTTTGTTAGAGGGAAAGTACCAAACTACAATGTGTGTACATTTAAATTAAATTATGACTTAACTATGTTGTATTTGTAGGTTTTTTTAACTTTGTCATCTAGATTTATTTATTTTATAGCATTACAGCTCAACTATCGTTATTCTTTTCACTTTTCTGCAACCACTACATTAGTTTTTTGTTTATTAACAATTAAAGTTATTTGAATAAGCAATTATTCAGGTTATTTGTTTATTTAAACTTGACATAAATATCTAAAAATATTATAGAAAATATATTAGAAATTTAGATTTTTTTTTGTCTTTCTCGATAAGTGCGTACTTAAGGCGGGGTGCGTACCAAAAAAAGTGCGTACTTAAGCGGTAGTCTACTGTACTTTAGTTGCCATGCTAGCAAAAATTTAGAAAATAAATTTTAAAACTTTATGTTGTTATATAACGTTTCATGTAAACTATTTCGTAATAAAATACTTTGGTAAACAAAATTTTGTCATCAATTTAAAAATTCTGAAATTAAATATTTAAATATGTTATTAAATACTCATTTTTTGTTTTTCTCACCAAATTTTTAATGTATCTGGACACGAATTTTTTCCGTTAAATTTTGTTAGACATGCTGTTGTATGAATGTATTTTACAAAAAAATCATTAAAAAATAATGTTATTTAATGTTTTAGTGATAATTATATATTTTTACAGAGTAAGTTTTTCTAATAATTTATAAAACATAATGACAGGCAAGTTCGTTAATGAAAGAGAAATGTACTTAAAGTCAATAAAACTTGACCAAAGCTTACCAAATAAAGATTACAAACATCTTTACAATAAAAAAACAAAAATGGATGTTTTTTCCCAGGTTATGATTCAAAAGATATATTTTTAATTTTTAAAGAGTTTGATATATTTAACTTTTAGTCATATCACTTTAGTTTATAAGTTGAAATTTATATTTTATTTGTTAAAATAATGATACATAATTTATAACTTGTATATAGTTTTGTAAAGTTCAATTCTAGTCTAATTTAGTACATAATTAAAATATTGTTATAGTTTAGAATTACTTATTTCTAATTTCTTTTAATAATATCTAACAGCCGTTAGATGTCAACAGTGAAAGCGATTATGAGGAAGACAGCTTTTGTGTTGCAAGCGATGAGGTTTCATATGAAACCAATGATGCTTCATTGCAACCATCTGCCACTCAAATATACAAGGAGGAGAAAAAGTATGGAATATTAAGAACTAGAAGAGATAAGGTTGAGATTTTTTTATTGTTTAAAAGTATTTTATTTTGTGTTTGAATTTTAAAAATTAATTTTAAAAACTAATAAACGAAAGAAAATTAAAAACCAATAAACAAAAATGTTAAAAAAACAAAAACGCGTCAAATTGTACTATTGTTTTTACATGAGATTTTAAACAAATAATTAAGCTATCTTTAAAGTGTTGATACAATAAATGATGTTTAAATCTGGTTATATATTGTAGCTAAAGCTAGAAGAAAACAAAAAAACTCTAGCAAATAGATCTAAAGTGCGTACAAAAAAGAAAAGAAAGCGAATAGTCGTAATTGAAGAAGACAGCTTCAATTGTACTCCGCCCAAAAGTATTTTTTACTTTTTTTTACAATTCAAGGAAACAAACTGATCAAATATTAAAGAAATTAAATAATAAATACTTTTTGTATTTTTCGGGTAAATCAAATAATAAGTTTTGCGTTTAAGTTTATGAATACAACACAATTAGTAATATATTTCATAACACATTCACAGTATTATAAATAACTTTACTATAATATTCATAAGTAGATAGTTTTTTGTACCTAACAGAAGTTTCTTATTTAAATTAACTTTTCAATATTAATTTATTGCATTTTCTTTTCTTTTAATCAATTAACGAAATTTCACAAGGCTTAAAAAAAAATTTAGTTGCATGTTTCTTGTGACATAAATATAATTCATTTTTTAGAACTTAAACTTACGAATGAAGTGACCACAAGTAGCCGCTTTTGTGGAGTTTGTGAGTGCAAACTTTCGGCTGATACCGAAGTATACCTTTGTGAAAAGTGTCTTTCCTTTACAAAAACTGACGAAAAACTTTTTGAACGTAAGTTGGTTACCAAACATTAAAACTCCTTCTATCTCTAGTACTTAATACAACATATGAATTACAAAGTTTTTAGTAATAAGAGATTGCCACGGGTCAGGCTATTTCAGTTTTTTGTGGTCAAAATTACTAAAAGTAATTTTTTTAGGTTAAAATGGCAAAAAGTCAGTTTTTCAAGTCAAAGTGGCAAAATGTCAGAATTTGTCAGTTTTAATTTACAAAATACCTTATTTTTCAAAGCTTTGAAATGTTAAAAAATTAACAAAAAACCAAAAAACCCTTTAAGGTCAAACTAAAATTGCAAAATTTTTGTAGAAACTTACTACCAAAATCGTTAAATTCCAAAGCCTTCAAATGGTATAATTTAATAAAAAAAAATCCTTTATAAATTCAGACTAAAATTGCAAAACTTTCTTAGAAACATATTGAATTAACACCCTATTTGAACAAGTAGTTGTATGTAATCTTTTTGGTATTGATGATCTGTGGCAAGGACAATTCCATAGTAAAACTTTAATATATACAAAAAAGTCTATTTTGCAAAGTTTTATAATCAGACTGTTTTTTGTTTAAGTAAGTTATTAAGATTTTTATAATTGAGCACTTAGTTTAGTATTTTATGCAGTAAGTTTTAATTATAAGTTATTTGTCAGTAGTATACTTCACATTTGAGACACTTAAAGTTTGTTTGCAAACAGGTAAGCAGTGAGAAAAAAGTATACCTAGTTCAGTGCAAAATTTTAAAAGTTTAAGTTTACATATTTTATTTGTACGTAAAACTCAACTTAATGTGTCACACAAATACATTTGATATGAAATTAACTTTGAAAGCAGTTGAAATGTTAATAAAATATTAATTATATTTAAACTCTTTTAGTCGTTGTTGCATTATTTTTTAAGAAGTTTTAAATTTGTCGTGTTTTGGAAATATTAACTTACAAGTAGCTTGGTGTTTAAAAGTTGAATGATTCTTTAAAATTCAGATTAGTTCTTAGTTTTAAGTACAGTTTGTAAAACATAAAGGGTACTTAAATTCGATGTGCTGTTTAAAGCTTTTATATTTAAGTGCTCCATTTAAAATATTTTATTAAAAAATTTAACTTCCAGGTTCTAAAACAAGTTCTACGACTAGTTTTGATAAAGAGACGTCAATTCAAGAATCTTTAAAAAAGCAAAAGCAACTTAAGTATAGATTGGTAAGTTATTTCTTTATTTCTGTCAGTTGTTTAGTTTTAATTTTCCTCAATCATGTAATAAATCAAAAGTTGGTATAAAAGTAAATTTTATAATTGCAGGCAAAACGTAGATCAAATAACAGCAGCTGTGGTGAGATAATGTTTATACTTTTTTAAATATTATTTTAGTTCTTATAAATTTGTTTTAATATCAAAAGCTTTTAATAGTAAATTAAAAAAATAATAGTATAAAATGTTTTATTCTGTTTCATCGCTTAAAAGTTATATGTTTGTAGTCATAATTTATAAAACGTTATTTGAAACAAGTTTTTGAAATGTATTTACTAAATTTTTTCAACTTATTAAAATGGTTTGTTATATTAAATTATGTACGTAAAAATATGTATGGATAACTGATTAAATGATGAAAGTTGTATCAATGTTAATATATTCAATTTTGATTGTGATATTATTTTCCAAATTACTTTTTTAAAAGTAAACTTAATTTAGTTAAAAGAAGAGAATTAATGCAAAAAAAATCTTTAACATTTTAAAATGCTTATTCTTTGAACTTAAAAAACTAATTGTTTTGCAATAAATTGTTTACTAAAAGTACTCTAAGTAGAAGTTCCATTTAAAGTGTTTTTGATACTGCAAAAAAAAAATTAAAGTTTATTATTAAAAAATTTTTGATGGGTTTTTTATCCTTTTTAATACTGCTATATCTGTTATTCATTTATTTCTCAGTATATAGTAAAAGTAACAACTAATTAAAACCTGTAATCCTGGAAAACCTGGAATTTGTCAATTTAAGTTAAAAAACCTGGAATTTCAAACATTTTTCACATGTCAAGGAGTAAAATTTTGATTTTTCTGCTGTCATCAAATTTTCTTTAAACATCTAAAGTAGGTTCACAGCATCTTTTTCAATGTTGTTATACTATTTAACACAGTTTTTTTATCTTAAACTTAACTTTAATTTAAAAATACACCCAAAAACGTGTACTTTTAAAAACCTGGAAGAAATTTCTCAAAAACCAGTGGCAACCCTGTTATTATTACAATTTTTATATCATACTTAAATATAATTTATTGAACGATAGATTCGATTTAACTCATAATAATTACTCTTTTTTTTGCTTGCAATTTTATAAAAGGTAAAACTTATACATTTTTCTAAAGTAAACGTAGTAAAACAGTAAAGTTGTTTTTTAATATAACTAAAGAGTAAAATAAGATAAATTGTAATAATGTTTAGCAAAACAAGTAAAAATTTAATGATTCTTTTAATTTTGTTAAATTAAAACGCACTTAAAATTAAGTAAACTATTTCTATGGTTAGTATATGCGTATTTAATGTTCTCTTGCAGCTATATTCACAACTACAATGTGTTATCAGCTTGGTTGAACATTGAGTTTCCCTTATAACTTTTTTCTATGATATATTGTATTTTATAGATGGCTCTCCAGTCTTAGCAACCAAAGAAAAGTCAAAGAAAGCTAATATGTCTCTAAGGTACAAACTATATTATTTATCTCTTCCATATTCTTTTGTCAACTAATTTCTTTGTGATGTCTTTAGAGTTTTTTTTTAATTTATTATTTTCTTTATAATATGTTCTACATTTAAAGTATATGTTTATTTATTTGGCAGTGAAAAACTTCACAATTCTACAAGAAATTTCATAACAAAAAACTCAACTACAAAAAAATCACTTATTGAAACTGTAACAAATAAAAAACATGAGTTTAATACACCTATAAGATCACAAGTGAGTTTATGTGAAAATATGCCTTTAGGAAGGGTTACCACATTTGAAAAAAATATACCAAGTTAGTACAAGTTAAACACATACTTAAATAAAATATGTTAATTTAAAATGTGTGTTATATAAAGTAAAGTAGTAGCTGTTAGTTTTATTTCGGTTTTGTTTTATATATTTATTTTTGAATAACAGGTAGCTGTTTGTTATAAGCCAGGGTTTTCCAAACCTGTTTCACAATCGCCCACTTAGCAAAAATTAAAAGGATTGCCCCTGTTTATTTGATATTGTCCCATTACTAGTTAATTACCCATTTATTTTTTCTACAGCCTTACTCATTAACCTTTTGTTATTATCCCCTCTGATAGCTTAAATATCCCTTAAATAAGCCATATCGCTTATTTTGAGAAATTTTGGTGTATATTGTATTAAACTTAAAGCAAAAGACTTAGCAGCTTTTAAAGTAAGTATACCTCTCAAAAAATTTGGTAATAGTTTATTCTAAGGAGAATAAATAATATCAATATAATTATTAATAAGATTCGATAAGAACCCAAATAAGAATATTCTAAACAACTAAACTTTGTCCCATTTAGCTGCTGCTGATGTTTACTTTAAATTATTTTATTTTTTGCAATTTATTAGCATTTTACTTAAAGCTTATAAATCTAGTTGATTTCTTTTATTAGTACTACTTGATAAATATTTATACCTAGTTTTTGATTATACTTTTTCCCGTTGGTTATATAATTGAATAAAAAAAACTTATGCTTTAAAAATCAAACCAGTATTTTTGTCTTTTTTTCTTACATGTTCTGAATAATTTGCTCAGGTTTTAATGCCTGGATCCAACAATTTACTACAAACAACAGTAATAATAAGTATTCTAGAAGTGATATTAACCAAGCAATATTATTCTTTTATTCAAGTTTAAAAAACCAAATTGTCTTCTCAGAACCCGTAGTTTAAGAGCTATAAATATTTACGTACTGTATATAAGTACCTAGTAAAGTTTTGTTAATTTAATGATTATTACCTACAAAACAAAACTTTTTTTAAAGTTTAACATCTAGTATTAAATTGTATTTGAATAAGATTTTATATAAGTACTGACGAGGTCTTTGACCGAAACTAAGTTTACTAATTAAAGTCTTTGAAACTGTATTAATATTTTTGTTTTCAGTATTTAATATAAAACTATATGAAACACTTAAAAGCTTCAAATTTAAACGAGTATTGTTAATATGATTTTATATGAATTTAGTTTCCAAATAATTTGTTTTTTTCATAACTAAAAGGTGATATTAGAAATTTAGCAAAATAAAAATAACCTAGTATGATTTTAGTATAAAAACTAAAAGTTTTTGGGTTGAATTTTGTTGTTAATACAATAAATGAATTTTAGTGAATACAATTTTACCAGATAGTCACTTGATTCTGATGGATGCCCGTTCATCTGCTAACAACAGCAGCAAGTTGGTGCAACGAATAAGAAACCACTACAACTCACAGTTGGTCATTTCGCCCATCCGAACTTGCTCGTTCGTAGTTGGAAATCGATGCGCTGTTGTGAGAAAAAACTGTTCCGATTTGCAAACTGCTGCAGCACGACCGAAACTCGCCGAATTGCTGAGAAATTGCCACGATAAATACGACGAAGTTTACCTTCTTGTTGAGAAAGACCAGCCCAAAATCAATGCTAAGCTTTGGCAGAAAAAACAGTCAGGAAACAACCCGAATTTTCAGTTTACAGTTCAAATGATCTGTCACAGCAAAACACTTGTCTTGTATTCCGAAAATCAGGTCAGATTGATTAAGATAGTTTTTTTTTTTAAATGCTTTTACTAGTCATAAGTAAGAAGTTGCGTTTTTACATTGTTTTTTTTAATTATCTATTGTTTACCGTTAATTTGAAATTCCTCAATTAATAATTGCAGGAAGATACAGCTGACATTCTTATAGATCTAGCAAAAAACCAGTATAATAATGACAGTCATATTGATTTAAATTTGGCCAAAGTAGCAAGCAGTTTTAGCACATCAGATAACTTGAAGTTTAAAATTTTGTCTCAGCTTTATATGAACATTCCTTGTCTTTCGTTTGTTGATGTTCTCAGCTTGGCTTACCAATATAAAACACTGAAAGAAGCTGCTGACAGGTAATACAAAAATCTGAATTGTTACATATTTGAAATTTCTAATAAATTGAATAAAGTTTTTTATTTACTTAGTATGCTCTTTAAACGTACAGCTGAAGCAAATATGTGTTATTTATTTTTAAAGTTTATAAAAATTGGTAAGTTTGAAATAAAAACACTAAATTTACAAACACTAAGTTTTTTTTCGTTCGGTAATTCACAATTTTGAAAAAAATAAATATAATTTTATTTCACAGTTCAATTCAGCAGTTACGAAGCAGATGCAATTTTCGTTTAAAGATAGCCACCGCAGTTTACTCATTTTTTAGACACAAATTTGACCTTCAAATGACTCCTTTATGATAAAGTAGAACCGCTAATTTTTTCATGCTGTACCAAAAATACCTCAATGCTAAGATAAATAAATATATGTTTGAAATTGAATGTTTTAAGCACAATTATTTTTTTTTATAAAATAACTTTTATAATAATTTTTGTAGCGAATTCTTTCATTTTTAAATTTTCATGTGTTGTAATTTTTCACAAAGTGCTTTTAATTATTTTGTGACGTTTAGTTAAGCTTCTTTTATACAAGATAGATTATTAAACTATCATCATTTGTATTATATTTCAAATGTTATCACTTCTTATTTTAGTAATTTTTAAGTTTAAAACGTACACATAGTAACTAGATAAATAAATATTTAAAAACCTCCTTAATTAAAAAAATAAACTTTTATAATTTTTTATCATTTATTTCAATGAATACCGTAAATTTTTAACGTGCGTATCTTAACTTATGTACTTTTTACTTGAATTCTTTTGATAATATTTCTAAAAAGCAGTTAGTATTCTTGATAACCGAATTCTTTAACTTCAACTTGAACATTGAGTAAAAATAAACTGGTAGTAAGTAAATAAGTAAAAGTTCACAAAAAATAAGGTTTAATATTTACATTTTATAAAAGTCTACTGGTAAAGGTTATAACTTAAATTGTTATTAGCTTAAGTGTCAAAAAAGCGAGTGAAAGATAATTTGATAAAAAATAACGTATTAAAAAAAACTTTTTTGTTATTTATCAATAAAATTGTTAAGCATAATGTAACACTTTAGATAATGATAAACTATACTAAATATACGTTTAAAAAAAAAACAGGTTTCTATTGGTGAACAAAAAGTATTTTTAAATATCATGGTTAAAATTTCAACATGAATGTTTAACTAAACTTAAAACTGTTTTTACTTGAGAAAAATATATCTAATGAATTGTTTAATACTATAGATTTAAGCCTCATATTGTATTGAACTTCTTTTTATTTATTAGTTTTTATCTGAATCAAAAAAAATTATATCTATTGTTTAAGATAATTAATTAATCGTCTTTAAATATTTATAACGCTACTAACTGCTAATAATATTTAACAACTACAACAAATTTGTATTATCATCACTGATTTAGTCACTATGTTAAAATTAACAAGTTTTAATAAAAACTAACATAGTTATTAATATAATTTTAAAATTTTGTAATTTGATTTGTAAAACCAGTAAAATCTCACTACAGTAGGCAAATAAGTAAGTAAAGCACCTTGAAATCAAGACAAAAAAAGGATACCCTACTGAACACTTTTTGCATTTCAGTTTATTCTTTAATAACTATATGTTTTGTAGTCTACAGGGTTGCCAAAAAGCTGGTTTTGATAATTTGTGCAAAGAAAACCTAGAATTTGATAAACTTTGAACAAAAAAAAACTAGAAATTTAGATTATATACAAAAAAATTGTATTACTTAAGTTTTTAATAATATTAAATAACTTAAAGTAAAATAACAGTATATTTTTACATAATTTAAGACGGAGACGGGTCAGTTTTGCACAAATGGTCAATTTTACACGAGAGAAAAAAATATCGACCAACGGTTAGGAGTAACAGTGAAAGTTTAAAATAGAAGAAAAAAAAATACTGACCAAGAGTTTAGGGTAAGAGTGATAATAAAAAATAAAAGTTTAATTAATAGAAAGTAAGATAAGTTTTAACCCGTGCAAAAACGTCTCTTCGTGCCTTTTTGATACGTATCCATTTAAGACAGTCCTTTACCTTAAATTTAATTTTACACTAAAAATAGACTAAAATACTACTTTCAAAAACCTGAAAAAAATTGCTATCGTATCTTTTTTATTTATTGTAAAGAATTAACCGTATTGAGACCATGTTTTTACTTGTTATTACTTTTATATATGTATATATATATCTGTTGTATAAATCTAATTTATGCTTTCTAATAATGGAGTCTTGAATATAGTAAATTATGGTTTCTATAGTTATTGTTGTTAAAATACTTTCCCAATTTATGGTATAAACATCTCAGGACTTTCTACAATAAATAGTAGTTCTTTTTATATAGAATTTGTTTAAATTCAGTTTAATATTTTTTTTTATAAATAACAATTTAAACTAAGTTTTCATACTGAATCTTAGATTATTTTAAATGCAATAAAAACCTATGTTTTGTGAGTAGTTTTTTTTTTGAGTCTTTGGTTTATTTTACATTTATAGATTAAAGAATTAAGTTTCGATTTCAATGTTTTTCTCTTACGTGTTTTCTAAATAAGTAGCTCGGGTTTTGAGTAAGCTGAAGTTTTGCAGATATTCAAAATCAAGTGCTCGTGTATTTTGAACATTTATTTGCAATAAACACGTTTTCGTAAAAAAAAATAATGGAGCTTAACACTAGAAATCAATAGAACAAGAATTATAAGCTCTATTTTTATTTTTAATTTATTTTTTTAATATAGAATAAACAAAAAAAAAATTAATTGGACTTTTAGGTCAAACAAAGTTTTTGGTGTTTTGTATTGAATCTAAACGAAAAATGTCATACTTAAAAAGCAAAAAGAATCGTGTTTAAAATTTTTTTAGTCTAAATTGAATAAGAAATGTAAAATCGATTAAATTTAAAGAAGCTTGTTTGTTTTATATAGAATAAGCAAGAAAAAAAACTAGTTAGACTTTTCGATCAAAAAAAATGACGTTTTTGTTTAATCTAGACTAGACAGAAACCTTAATATCTATATAATAAGATTTTTCAACTTTATTTTTCAACTTCACCCACAAACAGTCGCTTCAGTACTTTGTAATTTTGTCCGCTTGGTATGATCTCACCAGCAGTTTTTCGCGACAATGCCTGCCTGATGAGTCCCTTATCAGGACGAAACCGGTCGTAAGTTGTCTTGGATATCGCTGTTGATAATCGTATGGTAAAACCTTTAAAAAAATATATATTTTGTGACCTAAAAATTCAACTAATTTTTTTCTTGTTTAATCTATATAAAACAACTAAGTTTCGTAAAAAAATAATGAAGCCTACAATTCTTATCAAACTTAGACAAAAAACATCTTAAACGATTCGTTTTGCTTTGTAGATATTACATTTTTGGTTTAGATTGAATAAAATCATCAAAAAACTTTTTTTTTTGACCTAAAAGTTGAACTAATTTTTTGCATGTTAATTTCATATAAAACAACTAAGTTTCGTAAAAAATTAATGGAGCTTACAATTCTTACTAAACTTTGACAAAAAACACCTTAAACGATTCATCTTGCTTTGAAGATAGTACATTTTTGGTTTAGATCGAATAAAATCATCAAAAATAAAAATTTTGACCTCAAAGTTCAGGAAAAAGATCACGAAGTATATCGTTTAAATTTAAAGACTCTTATCTTTTTGATTAAAATAGATAGTTCTTTAAATTTAATTTTAATATTTATTAATTCGTTGCAATATTTTGATATAAATAAAAACGTCATAAATATAATGACGAATTGTTTAAGATGTTTTTTATTTAAAATAGATAAGAATTGTAAGCTAAAAGAAACTTAGTTGTTTAACAAAAGAAAATAACAATATTTTTGAAAACATTTTTTTTTGATGATTTTATTCAATCTAAGCCAAAAATGTAATATCTACAAAGCAAGACGAATCGTTTTGTTTTTGTCTAAATTTAATAATAATTGTAAGCTCCATTAATTTTTTACGAAACTTAGATGTTTTATATAGAACAAACAAGCAAAAAATTAGTTGAACTTTGAGTTCAAAAAACCCAAAAAAAAATTATGATTTTATTCAATCTAAACCAAAAATGTAATATTTACAAAGCAAAACGAATCGTTTAAGATGTTTTTTGTCTAAATTGATCAAGAACTGTAAGCTCTATTAATTTTTTACGAAAACTTGTTTATACCGAACATCTGTTCAAAAATGCAAATATCTGATTTTGATATCTTCGAAACTTCAGCCTCCCCTGCTGCGCAATTACGTATTTTGAGTCCGGATTTCGCAAAGTAGTTTGTGGCAGTTTTAAACTTTGACTTTAAAACTATGTTTTTTTGGGCCAGTGTAATTTACTGTATAAATAAATTTAATTAACACAAATTTGGATGAACAGATTTACAACATCAAAAAACTTATTAACCAGAATTACTTTAGTAATATGTATTCAGTTTATTTGTTTTATAAATGTTTACAAAAACAAAAGTTCAACAAATAAGTCTCCAGAAAACAAATAATAAGTAAAAAAAACTAAACTGTTTTTTTCTAAGATGAAAGTAAGTAAATGAAGTTAACTCGTTTTTATTTGAAAAATGTATTTAAGACTGGTCTGTATTCGGATAAAAACTAGAAAATCTCACAATACACCTTAATATATATTTCGCTGATCATAAATTTCTAAAATTTAACATTAAATAAAAACAACCAATAAGTTTTTTTAAGTAAATTTTTTTTAAAGTATATTAAATTGGATTTTTGCTGTTTAAAATATACTACGCAAAAAAAAAAAAGAAGTTTGTACTTAACTGTTAGTAAATTGCAAGTCTAAACACACTTAAAAGGTAAGGAAGTACAATATTCTTTTTACAAAAGTTGAAGTACTTGTTGTAAACTTTAATAAACGATTTAAATATTGTAACTAATTATTTTAGTTTGTTTAACATGTTATTACAATTAAAATGCTATCCAATCTTTTATGATACTGTAGTTGTGTCTAATAAGTTAATGTTTATTAACTTGTTAGAATTATAAGTATCATAAGCAATTAATACTATTTGTGATTGATAGTTATTTTCGAACACCTATATTTTATACATTGTTTATACTTAATGAAACTACACATTTATCTTCTACTCTTCATCTTCTATTCTTTGAAGTACTTGTTTTTTTATAATATAGTAAAACTGTGTTATTATTTCATTATTATAAATATAAATTTAAGCGTTTGCTAATAAAAATCCTAGCGAAACAAGTTCACTGTAATATATAATAATAACAAATTCAAACAGTACTCTTTATTTATTAAACCAACAAATGTTTCTGTGTGTTAACAAGTTAAGACACTTAAACGGAGCTCTGTAAAAAACAAAAACTGTGAGAAAGAATATAAGCTAAAGTAGGTAAACAAAAGAAAATAATGCTCGCTTAATATATACTAGTAGTTGCTATTTAAATATAAAATATGCAGTAAATTAAAAACAAGTTTAGAAAATATATTCAACATAAAACTACCTTATATTTGAACAAAATAAATTTAAAAGTAAATACATTTGTAAATAGATAGAAATAGATGTAATTAGATAACAAACAAGTAAAAAAAAAATACCAAATGTTTTATTTTATAAATTGTTTTGGTGTAAAGGTTTATATACTGTTTTGATATTATTTGAAAGTCGCAAAAAGTAAAATTTAGTATTCAAAACTAAAAAGCTTTACTTTTAATTTATTTCGATATTATTTTTTACCAACAAATCATGTTATGAGTTCATGTACTAAATTTAACCTTTTAGTTTCTACAAAAAGCTATTATATGTAATGACGTCTTGCTTAAAAACTGTTTAAAATGTTATCCAACGTAAAACATACAACACCAATCGAACCAAACTATCGTTAGTCAACATTAAACACATTAAGTCGAGCAACAAATAACCTTGAGCTCAATAGAGTTAATTGGTTTCAAAAATCTATTGATCTTTATCTGTAGAATAGCATTTCCCATTAATAATAAAATGTCTAATATTTATATCAAATGTCTCTTAAAAATTTGTTATTTTTCCATAAAACTTAAATTATAACTTAATGTACAGAAAATTAGTTCGTTACCAAGTAACAATAAAAAATTAACACTAAATAGCTCAAAGTTTGATTTATTTATTTTTTGTCAAATTAAACTTTTCTTGCTGGGTTTATAATGATTTTACGAAAGAGTAAAAGCTAAAAATACAAAACTTTCAAACAACGATGGTCACATGCGTATCGGATCTAAAATATCAAGAGTCACGAACCAACGAAAATGCAAGCTCTCGAGATCAACAGTTCAACTTTATTCGAAAGGAGATAGACGTAAATGTCGATTTTTTGAATGTTGTTGCTGTGCCAGGCGAAAATTTCTCGGAAAAGTCAAGAATTTCAAACAAAAGTTTGACTTATTTCTTGGATTTCTGTGCTTGTTTGGTGGACTTTCGTGTGCAATTATTTGGTTGTACGATCTGGCTCAGTGGATTCTTGAAAACCCGGGAAGAACCAGCCAGGAATTTACAACCACAACAATGGTTTTTAGTTTACTACTAAATTTAAACAAATAATTTAAATTTACTTTAAGTTGTTTTAAAAGCTTACAAGAATTTTTTTCAGAACTTTTTTGTTCCTTTTACAATTCTAAACAAGTATTTAACTGTTATTTAAGACAAAACAGTTGAATTAAAAAACAACCATTTGATGTTTCTGTTAAGTTTTGAAATTTTAAAATTTTTATTTATCAAAAATGCTTTATTTTAGATTTTAGATCTGTTTGCACTACAAGTTTTTTTTAAGTAATTGCCTTATACCTTTTTGAATAAAAACAGACTAAAAAATTTGTTAGTTTTTCATTTAAAAAAGAAGCTTCTTTTCATAATAGTTTTTAAAATATAATTAAAAGTTAAATATGATTAAAAAAAAAATTTTTTTGTTGTAAAAGTATAAATATAATAATTAAGCTTTTAAAACTTCTAATAACTTTTTTTATTGTACCTTTTGTTATGTGTTAGTATCACTAATGCGTTTTAGGTTTATTTAAAAAATTTTAAGGAAATATGATATTAAAATAACCATATTTTCGATAGATTTTGTAGATATTGGAGTAAAAACTTTAAAATAAGATTTTTTTTTCTTTATTAGTCGGCAATATGTAACAAATTAATTGCAGACTTTTTCCTTACAGGCATTCCATATTACAACCATATATGCATCTATACATGAATACATCACAGCCTTAATTCGACCAAACAGAAATCAGTACAAATTGTTGTTTTTCGCAATTAGTAAGTTTTTATTTTTAGCTTATCAAAATTTACTTAGTCTTTGAAAATGAAGCATATAAAGTATAAACTAATAAAAATTAGAACGCTGTGCACACTATACACACCGTTTTTTTAGGTACAAGCTCATTGTTTTACTTTTTTTAATGGAAATTAAACTACAAGTTTGAAACTAATTTTTACTAATTGTGGTTATCTAATTTTTATTTAATGTTTTGTTTTAAATTTAAGTGCTCTTAACAAATCTGAAAAATACGTTTTACTTATATATAAGAGAAAAATATTTAAAAAAGAATAGAACCAAAAGTCTATAAAAGACATCCAAGTTAACTAAAAATTAATAAAAGTATACTAAGTTAATAAAAATACAAAGTTGTTTTTATTTTTCAAATTTATAGCGAGTAGGATGTCTTATGTCAATATTAACTCATTAGTTCGCTTCATTTTTCCTTTATTCTTTGTGTTCAAACATTATTACATCTTTAAGAAGTCTGAAAGTTTGTTTGACCGGTTTTTATTTATATTGACGTTTTTTGTTTTTTCTATAAACTATCAGCCAAAACAAAAGTATACATTATGTGTGCTAGTTTTGACAATTTATTTTCACTTACATACTAGCACTAATGTTTGAAGTCGTTAGGATCTCTTTTCATTCTTGTTTTTTGTGTTGATATACGATTTTAAATTACATACATTTAACCTCAATCCCAGTATAAGTTTTAGTCATATTCTTTATTATTATTTTTTTAAATAGCACTTTCTATTACACAATTCTTTTTCTTTAGAAGGAATTCGTTTTTGTTTCTACAATTTCCAGTTATACTTTTGATGTTTTCCTTCTTTGAATTTTCGAATACTTTTGTGCTGTTATTCTTTAACTCGTTTTTAATACAGCAGTAACTAATTCTAATGTGTTTTGTTCTTTATTTTTTTAAATTGCTTTTTATTTAAATATTATCCAATCAAATTATATTGTCTGCTTATATTGGTTTTAAATTATTTACAAGTAGAACCAAAAACTTTTTTTTCTTAACCTTTCTTCTGTTTGAATCATAACTCTTAAGTTTGATACGATTTATTAAAAAAACAATAAACAATAAAAAATATGCTAAAGTAAAGTAGCTTAAGCTCAAAAGTAAAAAAAACTAAATTATGAGTGTTTTTTAATGTAAAGACGGTGTATACCATGGAAACTTAAGTTGTTATAAACCTATATATTTCCTAGGTTGTTATAAACTAATTTAAACAATCATTTTTTAAGTTTAAAACATATTGAAGCTTAATACTAAAACCTTAAAGAAAGCTAATAAAAGCTTTATATAAACAAAATTAGTGAAATTTTAGTGAAAAAAAAAAAACAATTATAAAATAAACATTTTTTAAACGGTAACAAATCAAAGTTTTGTTTGCCCGATTAATTAAAAAAAAAGTACACCATATTTAAAAGAACTAAAACTACTATCTTTCTTCTAAACTTTATTTTATTTTTACTAGTTATTAAAAGTAAAACATAGCTTTTTTTAAATCAATACTTTACGTTTCAAATTTACACTTTGTTTTTTTTTAGTTTAAATTATCAGTGTACTAACGGCTCCTACGTAAGATTCTTTTCTATTCAATACGTTTTTCATTCCTTACTTTTCGAAATAAACAAAAGTTAATCGTGTAGTACTTTTTGGTATGTTAAAAATAAATTAAACTTTCGAGATAGATGTCTTATTTCATTTTATTTTGATGAAAATATAAAGGTTTTTCTTGATAAATTTTTTTTGATACTTTTTCTACTACTTATAATTATAGCATACTTTACAATATAAATCTTAAACATTATCTAAGTTATAACTTAATCGTTTTTACAAATGTGGAGATAAACTCTTTTGCTTTAAAATCTCACATTAGATTAAGCTCAAAAAAAAAAAACTTTTATATTAACTTTAAAAATGTAGCCTTAAATATTAATCAATAAACTAGTAAATAGTAATACAAGTAGTTTAAATACTTTTTTTATGTACATTAATATGAAAGTGAAGAAACAAAAGTTACTATTTTATTACAGTGTAAAAATTTGTTTTTGTGATTTTTTTTAAACTATTGTTTTAATTAAAAACTTTTTAAGTACATTTTTATCCTGTTAAATCTTATTACTTGTTTTGTCTTTCGACATTTTTTACCACTCAGGCTTTACATAAGTTGCGATAAATTCCAGTACATTTCAGTAAAAATAAAATTCTAAAATTTATATTTTTCACAGTTTTCAACATTTCTTTCTTTGTGATGCGTGTAATTTTGGAGCTTAGTTTCATCAACGTTCGCTATGAAAAGTATTATAATTGATATGGTTTGAATTAGTGGTAATGAAGATAACTTAAACTTATTGATTACGTTTTCAGTTTTATGAGAACTGCTACAATAAACAAAAACACAAGTTTTAAAAAGTTTTTCACATTAAAGCTATTGAAATGATTAAAACAAAATTAATCATAAATTTATTGAATATATAAGAAAATGAATATTCTTAGTAATTGAATGTTCAGTAACAAATTATGCTTCTAAAAAGGTTAGACTACACAAAATCCAGTCTCTTTAAAGACTGTACAACTTATTAAATATTTAATTTAAAAAGTCTTAAAAATGTATGAGTTTCTAACTTATTAATTAAGATTTCTATAACTTCGATCTAAAAAACTACAACATTTTTTTATCTACTGATACAAGTTAATTTTTCTAGGTTAAAAAAAACAACAATATTAAACATAAGTGTTTATAAGGTTTTAACATAATCAAAAGTTACAATTTTTTATCTATATGGATTTGTTAAATTTGTTTTTGTGATTTTTAAATACTTTAGGTTAGTTGGTAACATACTATTTCAGTATTTGCTGTTGTTTTTTTTTACGTTATAAATAAGTTAGTCTTGTATTTCTACGTTTTAAACTATCTAATTTTTGAAAGTAATACTAAAAGTTAATCATACACTACATGTATTTTTTATTTTGAATCAAAAAAGTTTTAGATGTTTTTAACGTATTAAAATATTTCAGTGTGTATTTGAATTACTTAAAATAATTTGATGCAACAAAATAAATAATATTGCTTTTTAAGTTTACACAAACAAAACTATTGCAACTTTTTTTAAAATAGCAGTCAGATGATTCATTGCAATTTGTTAAAATGTTTGGTATCGTTGAAATACTAAGCTTTAGTAGTTATAAAAATGGATTTATATGTATAATCTGGCTTAGAAAACTATAAAGTTTTATAATCTTAATTTTTAATATTTAACTTACTTACTTCTGAAAAATATTTAAGGAAAAAAATTAAAAAAATTTTCTAAAAACATATAATTAAAAAGTTAAAATATTTTTCTTTCAAAAAAAAAACTTTTAAAAATGGCAAGCCTGGAAGCATAGATGCCATAATTTGAGTTTTGTTATCTAGCTACTGTAATGCTATGGGTTTTTACACTTTGATCGACATGTGTCTAGTTTTGAAAAAAACCTATGAAGAAGTTTTAGTTTCACAAACGCTAAACTTAGATTTCGTTATAACGGCTTTTCTTTAGGCAAGTTTATATTTGTCTCAATAGAGTGGCCAAGTAGCATCTCTGCCTAGAAGTACTTAGACACAAATATTTGTGCAATTTAAGAATAGAATTCATATAGTAAGACTCTTTATACTAATATTTTCTTAAATTGTAAACATATGCATGTACAAATTGCATGCAAATAAAATTAAAGTTTATACATTATTTAATATAGTCGTCATAAATAAAGTTTGGGTTAACTTAGAAATTGAGTTTGTTAAACGATAAAAAAAAGCGTTCAAAATGTGTCCTAGGACAAGATAGGTGAACGAAAAAAACCATTCGGTTAGCGAGGTTGTCCAGAAAGTTGTAAATACTATTATTTCTATCTTCGGCATAGTTCTAGTTCTACAGTCTTGACAATAAATTGCAAACAAAGAAAAATTTTTTGAGTTCATAAACTTTAGTAATTCTTATTTATAACGACTCTTCTTTTAGTAGAATAAACATTTAGCTGTGAAATTGCAAACAAATCGCAACTATGGTGTACACAAAGCTCTCAAAAGGAAAAAAAAATCTTTAAAATAAAGTTTGTAGTTAACCTTACACTACTTTTGAAACTTTAAACGAATAGAGATTTAACGCATAATTTATATTAGGGAAAACATATTTAAATAAACTTTTCTTAGCTAAGTTAAATTATACTCATAATAACTTTTAATTAACCTTAGATAATATTTACCACTAGATGAATACTATAATTTAAACTTAAATCCTAATGTATGTTAGATCTTTAATATCAAAAACTTAAACCTAACTCAAATGTTATCTTTGTTAGCAACACTAAATTACCCGCGATTAAAAATAATAAAACCTTGGAAACTATATAGCTGAAATTTAAAAGTGGAACCATCATATTAATCTAAATAAGTTTCAGGAGTTTGATTTTACCAAAATCTAATAAGTTTCCAAATTAATAAAATTACCAGTATGACAATTTTATTTACACCACTTAATAACTGATATTTAGTGTTTATTTGCGTACTAAGCTGAAGTTAAACACTAAAATTTTGATTTACATATATTTGATATTTATAAATATAATCATCAAGTCAATACAAAAAAGTTTTGATTCTTTAAATGTTATATTTGAAGTATACTTAATCTAATATATTATGTTGATAAAGAGTGATTTAACTTGGTCAAACATTTTTGAAATAAGACAGGATTGCCAAAAGACCTCAAATAAAACAATTTAAGCAAAAAACCAGAGTTTGAGAAATTTTGAAAAAAACTAGAAAAGCTTTAAATTATGAACCAAAATCACTAAAAACCCATGAAAACATTTAATTATAAACATTTAAAGTAATGAATTTTGGATTAAATATTAAAAATTTATCATCTAATATAAATTTGTTGTGTAACATTTATATTTCAAAACCGTTATTTACAGGGTTGCCAAACTTTCTTCAGGTTTTCAAAACTTCCTCTAGGTTCCATAAGTACACATTTTTGGGTCTACTTTCTATTTAAAGTTAAGTTCAAGGTAAAAAACTGTGTTAAATAGTACCAAAACATTGAAAATATACTGAAAAGCTACTTCAAATGTAATTTTTAATAAAAAAAGTTATTGATGATGAGAAAAAAAAAATTATATATGGTAGATTTTTTGCGTCAAATCAAAATTTTTTTACTTAACATGTAAAACTTGTTTAAAATTCCAGTTTTTTTTTCAAAATTTCTCAAATTCCAGGTGTTTTAGCCTAAATTGTCAAATTCAGGTTTCCAAGTTTTTTGGCAACCCTGTATTTACCTTAAACTCAGTTTTATACTAAAATAGACGAAAAATTGTACTTTCATAAATCTATAAAAAGTCAAAAACCTTTTGCAACCCTGGTACAATAATTATACTTATTTACTTTTTTAAACTTAATAAATATATAATAATAAATCAACTATTTTAAAATAGTGTCCATGTTTGTTATAATTTATGTTGCAGCACAAATTTTATTATCAGTAAAGATTAGTAATTTTAAAAAGAAACTACATAATTTATTATAACGATATTATAAAAAAAGATATTTACAAATTAGAATTCAAAATGCAACATTAAATAGTTTAAAGAAATTGAAGCATTGTAATAATATGGACTTCTTTTAAACCTTTTAAAAGTAGTTGATGAATTAAAAAAAAGAACTGTTAATAAGTCTTTGTTAAGTGCATATACATAACTAATAGCGCTACTTTTGTTCATAAAGTGTTGATGATTTATTATTTATCTTTTCCTAATGATTAAACCGTTAAAAATCAAGAGACAATAAAGTAGCACTTGTTACTTATAATATCAAACTGAAGTACCATTTATTTTGAAATTAAAACTAAAAAGAAAGCTAGTTGACGAATTTATAAATACATTTTTTACATTTTGATAAAATTAATTTTTGGTAGTTTATTATCACTTCATTATAATGATACTATAAATAACTAAGAACAGAGCAAACAAAAAATTAACTTTGACAAATCAATTGATAAAACTTAAATTACAAATTGCATAATGTAGTTACAAAAAACAAAATTAAGTTTGATAAACATAAAGCATAAACAATAACTAAACAGATAAAACCAAAATAAAATTAGAAACTTTAACAGCAACAATGAAATAAATCATTTATAAAACGTATATATAAACTTTAGCAATTATTTACAAATTCTCAAACAAAACTTTTAAATAAGGAAAGGGATAATTGCTTTTCTAGCACGAGGATAACTTGAAAACTCCTTTTTGTAATTTCTGTGTTTGCCAATCGCCCACATTGTCATTTGGTATAAGCCCAAAGCAGCAAATATTCCGGAAGCCAAGCATGACGTCATAATTGTAAAGCACACCCATGAACCGGCTTCATAAGTGTAGTTGGGACAAGACACAAAGTTGAACAAGCTGAACGTATTATTCAAAATATGATGTTAAGAGAAAAAATTCTCAAATTTACTTTATTTTATTACCAAAAACTAGAAAATTACTACTTTATTTTCAAAAAAAAAAGACTTATAACACCACAGTAGTAAAATAATAATTTTAAAGTAGTTATTCAAAGTTTTACTTTTTGTAGTGTAAGCGGTGTATATAATTGTAATTATATAAGACAGCTTTTAAACAATAAACTAATGTGATTAAAAAACGAGCTTAAAACATGGATTCAAATATACTTAAATTGAAATGCAATGTATGTGTTACTTAAATTTTATTTACATACTAAAATAACCTTGAAAAAGGATTTCCATTAGGTACAGGTATCTGTCTTTGTTTGGTGCCTTCCTTGCGCAGATTTTTGAAAAGCATATGGATAGAAAAGTTACCAAGTTGACAAAAAATAAAGCAAACCAAAGCCACTTTAACCTTAAGTAAACAGTTAATAATTAAAATTAGTCAAAAGCATAGTAAGTATTTTGGCTATGAACAACAGAAGTCAAATTTTACCTGAGTATCACAAGGAGCAGTGTAAAGAGGATGATTTATCAAGTACGATTGCCATGCTGCAAATGTCCAATAGTATGTACAATTTTTAAACAAATTAGCAATTGGCATTGTTCCATGGGAAAACCTTTTTCAATTTAAAATACATTAAACATACATACAATTTAAAATAAGAATTGCAAAACAACGAAGGAAAAAATAAAAGATAGCAAATGAAAGAAATCAGTAACAAAAAATTATTATGACTATCATTATAAAATGATCTAATTTAATGTTACTAAGTATCTAATTTATCTCATAACAAATAAGTATCAAACTAATATCAAAAATCTTTTCCAAAATGTACGTTGAAAAAGTAATTATTTATTTAAAAATATAAAAAAATTACAATGTATAAGAAGAACAGTAAATTTATTAGCAATTTTTTTTTTTTAATTAATATCTTACTTCTGATATTTTTAAATTTTTTAGCTTTTTCCCATGTGTGATAAAGTAACCATAGTAGTCAAGCATTACATAATAACAGTATTGTACTTTGCAACTGTTAGTATTTTTGCGTCTGGAGACCCTTAACCCATGTAGAATTATTTGATAATCTTAGTAATTAAATAAAAAAATTGAGAGCACTACTTATCAAGTATAACTTTTCAAAAATACTTTGCAAAATATAACATATTAATATTTATAGTTTCTTTATGTAGTTAACTATAAAAGTACAAAAAATATTAGTTTAGTTACACAAGAAAAATAGTACTTATTTAAAGATATGACATTACTCATTAAATCATCTCTAAACACTAAAAATATGGGCTAACTTTGAAAAACACTGACCTCAACAAATAAAATAACCTGCGAATTAAAATATTTAACAGTAATTATTTAATAATAAAGAAAATAAATAAATCATTATAGTTGCTTTTTTTTAACTTAATTATTACAAATAAAATGGTTTTCAACAAAACACCAATTTATAAAACAAATTTGAAAAACATACCTATGCACAAACTTAGTTTCCAAGAGTCTTTTTATGTAGTGAAAAGAGTGACACAACATAGCTATATAAGCTGCATAGGATACATTAGAAGACTCAGTTCCATATATGAAGTTTGGGCGAAAGTAAAAAAACAAGTACACAAATAAGGGACCTAAAAAAGACATTAAAAAAAGTATATAAGTAAGCAAAATTTTAAGAAACTTTAGAGCTCACTGAAACTAAACTAAATCAAACAAATACTATCATTTCATAAAGTTAGTATAAAATATTAAAACAAATATCATTTATAGTTAGGTTTAAATCTTTCTTTTTGCTTTGATTTTTTTTTTACAACTACACAACTCAACTTCATAAAAATTAATCTAACCAGTTTAAAAAAATAGTAACATTTGATTACAACAAGTATTTGACACATGAAAAAAAATCAAACACATAATAGTAAAATAACCTGCATATTCAGCGTAAAAAACAGTAGACCACCCAATCTGGGGACCTAGATCTTTGAAATAGATAGACTCATCTTCAATGACATTTTCAAGAACATCAGAATCCTTTAACGACTTTCCTCTGAATAAACAATAAACTAAACATTTTAATATAAACAGAATTTTAACTACAGCCTACACAATTTTTTTAACTTCCATTTAAAACACAAAAATAAACAAATATGAATATTCTCATAAGCTATTTGCATGTTACAAACTAAGTGAGAAAAAAAGTAACTAACTTTTTTTTTGAAAAAAAAAAAAATAACACAACTTAAAATAAACTTAACATATTTGATTTGTAGTTATAAAATTACATACAAAAGTTTATTTATGTGTTTAAGAGAATTGTAAAAATTAAAAACTTAAGAAAAGTAAACATTCAAAGGTATGCAAGTTAGTTTGATATCAATACAAAACAAAAGACTATATATCTAATAGAAATGGTTATCAAAACATAACTTGTCATGTAAATATTAACATAAAAGTAACATATATAACTAAGCACAAAAAAGTAATTAGAATAAACTTTTATATCTTTCATAAATTGTTTACTTATATGTTTATTTGAGAAGTGACCCATTAAAATCTTATAAAAGAATTTGAGTTGTCAGAATTTTAATTATCAAAATTTAAATAGTCACGTAACCAAACTAATGATAATGTGTAACATATATAAGTTATTTAAAATATATTTTTTAAGCTTATATCAAAAACTAAAACAAAAAAAACTAACCTAATAGAAGACCTAAAAGACTGTCTACTTATATATTTAGATGGGAATTTTTTTTGATACAATTCTTTTAATTGACTGATTGTTGTTTGTTTTTCAATATCATTTAAAGTAGTAATTAGCTTTCTTGACTTAGCATTAAAAACTTTTAATTCCATTATAGTAATTTTTTCAGAAAATGACTGTATAAAATATGCAATATTAAAATTGGATAAAATATAAAAACTATAACTAAAAAATTGATATTTGCTACAATTTTTTTTATAAAATACAAAAACCTATTTTACTGGGATTAATTAACCAAATGTTAATATTAGATTACAACTTCTTTACAAATTTCAATAACATTATGACATTGAAGTCTTTTTTTTTTTTTTTTTTTAAGGCTTCAATTTTGTAAGCAACAAACTATAACTATTATGGTAAACTTAAGTTCAAACAATTTTAAATTTAATAAATTTAAAGTAATAGTTGAATAAAATAGTATTTTATGACTGTATAATATATGGTGTTAAACAAAGTGTCTGCAAATCTTTAGTTGTTTATATAAAGAAATATTTTTATAAGAAATTTAATGGTAGTAGCTTATACTTTGAAAAATGCAATTATACATGCTATTTTATGGTAAAATCAAATATTTGTTAATGCAAAAATTAAAACTAAAACAGTATTGTATCATTATGACTGTACTACAATGTACAATATGTCTCTAAAGTTTTAATTGTTTATACCAGGGACCAGCAGGTCAAAAAGGAATAATTTCAATATGCTTAAAAAGCTTACTTACTACCGAATTTTTTAAACAAATAAATTTTGACAATAGATTTTTTTTAAGATAACACTAAAATTTAAAATATAAATTTAACAAATTTATATTAAATTACTTGCAATAAAAGTTTAATTGTGTCCCATGGTTTATACAAAAAGTTGTTAGTATTGAATTTCAGATAGTACTAGCTTACTTGTAACTAAATTTTTGAGTCTCAGAAAATGGAGCTGTAGAAGACATTATTTTAGAATGACAAGTAATGTTTAGTAAGTTGACAGCAGTTTGTAACTAAGAATTGTACAGTATATTTTAATTCAAAAAATAGTTAAAGAAAAAAGATCTCAATTAAATTATACACAAAAATGTTGAAGATTTTTTTGTTCACTTTTAAAATTATCAATCATGTTTATTTTTAATCGGAAAACTAACCTTATACTTAAGAAAAAATATTCTAACTAGCACAAGTTTTGCAAAAAAAAAATCAAACTAGCATAAGCTTTCCAAAAATTAGTTATCCTGAGTTACCTGAGTGTGTAAAGAGTGTTTTGTGGAGAACTGAGTAACTTTCAATGCTTTTACCATAAATAGTTCAAACTTAAAGATAACATAATTGCTATTTAGTTAGAAAATTTTAAATGGCTACTTAACAAATAAAAAACCTGATTTAGTAGTAACCATGTATTCATAATGTATTGTCATAAATTTTTTTTTAATAAAGTTTTATAAGAAGTCAGGAAAAGGTTAGTTAAACTGTGTAATTACCATGAATATTATAATATAAAAATAATACTAAGTAGACACTTAGTACTTTACATAAGTTCAATACACATCAGGAACATCGTGTTTTTCTTAAATATTTTGACAAACTATGCTTGTTAGATTTAGTACTATAATAACAGATATAAAATTACTAATTTACAGATATAAAGATAAAAAATATACTTCTCAACACTTAATTATCTAGAATACTTAACAAATTGATAATACTACTTTTTAAAAATGCTAATATAACAAAAGATAGATGATGTGCAGACGAACTGTATGCATATCAAAAATAATAATAATACTTTTGTTGTTCAGATTAAAACAATAACTGCTGAGTATTTTAACTACAATAACTTGTATATGTTAATTTGTATTGTTTTATGTTCAATTTTTTATTTATTGATTCCGTATAATTTATTGTGTATGTGGATTTACTATTGAATTATGTTATATTACTTAACTTTATACTAGTTTTAAGCAGTATAATTTTTGTTTTTATTTACAAATATATGACATAATCATATTAAATTATTATTTGTGCTAACAAACATTTAGTGCACTGTTTTAAATAACAGCCTGTTACTTTTTAACTTGTGATTTGAGTATTTAATCAGTTATAATTTAGTCTATCACAAAGATTTTTGCAGCAATCACATAATTGAATAGCTAGTGTAGTATTTAGTTGCACTAAACACTTGTTTGGATCTTTAGCTTTTCCCACATTTTATGTTTAAAATGATGAGATTTAACGCCATATGCTAAATAACACCATTAAAGGTTTATTTATTTAAAATAATAGCTTTTTTATAATTAACAGGCAGGTGAAACTACATATGTTGAATTATGCTTTCTTAACTTTTGCACAACTTAATTAAGACTAAAAAGTTATGTATATAAAATTTCAGAATTACAACTAATTGTTTGTTAATATACATCCTAACAAAACATGTTTGCTGGAGTAGAAAAAACAATTTGCTCATTTTTTTTCTTTAATTAACTAAGATATGTTTATATCTCTTATAAAAATTAATACAGTTCACTGCAATTTGTAGTGTATTTATTTTTCAAATAAACAACTATTCTTTAATTTTAAATTCAAAAAATTTTTAATCAATATTTATCCCTGCAGATTCATAGAAAACTTTTATATTTTTTAATTACCACATAATAATTCCTAACAGATATTTTAATAAAGATATTCAGCAAAAAAATTGGGAAAGTCTACAGAACCAAAGCCTGGACTTTCATATGCTCAAGTTAACAAGGTTTGATCATACCAATTCGATCATCACACCACAAGCTTTTGGGTAGACTGAGACCTGCTTCAACTCATTAGTCAGTCACAACTGAAAAACTCTAACTCTAACCACAAGCAGTTTATACATTCAAGAAGCAACCATTTGCTGGCATTGATCAGCGACATCTGCATTCTCTTTTGCTGTCCAGCGTTTAATAAATTGTCCACTAGACAAGACATCTGGTACGCTTGTTCAACAAAAAAATCAATCAACAAAAAAATTGGTGAAAGTCTACAGAACCAAAGCCTGGACTTAGTCAGCAAAAGAGAATGCAGATGTCACTGATCAATGCCAGCAAATTGTTGCTTGCATGTATAAACCGATTGTAGTCAGCAAGTTTTTGGTTGTGACTGACTGATGGGTCCTATTAAGGACAACACCATTCTCAGTTTACCAGAAGCTTGTGGTCTGATGATCGAATTGGTGTGTTCAAACATTCTAAAGATATTCAGAATATATATGTTTTATAAACTGAAATTTATTTTTTTTAATCAAATAATTTTAATATAAATATAATATAGTCATTACTGAAATAGTTTCATTAAAAGATCTTGAATGATAAAGTACAAATAAATTTTCTGATAAATTTACTTTAAGTTAAACAATGGTAATTGTTAGCAAACTGTAGATTATTTGTATGCTCTAGTAAACACAACTGATACAATTTAAGTTTGTATTTTCAGGGCAATAAGTTCATAATTTATTTTAAAAATAATGATAAATATTGAAATTACAACTAAGCTTGGCAAATAGGTCATGATAAAGAAAACTACACTTGAAATATTTACAGACTTTGGACTTTTAGAGTACTTAAAATTAATAACTATTATTTTAACTAATGTTTAGTTCGGACGAAGTTGTAGATTAGCTAATAATCGTTTTCTTGTTAACAAATAATACTATTTTAAATATTTATAAATTATAAGAAATAAGTAGGAAGTGTAATATCTGTTTATATTTTTTTGTGCATAATTTAAACATTATGCGGTACAATTAA
Organism: Thalia democratica; assembly: GCF_965202585.1. Classification (NCBI taxonomy): domain Eukaryota; kingdom Metazoa; phylum Chordata; class Thaliacea; order Salpida; family Salpidae; genus Thalia; species Thalia democratica. The sequence continues at coordinate 55,192,255 of NC_139165.1, read as the reverse complement.
ATAAAAAGAAATTATTTTTAGTACAATACTCTTCATTTGAATTACACACTTTGGAGTTTGGACAATGCTTTGTGCTCGACGGGGGTAGCTTCAATTTTCACATTATAAAATTGGTAACTTTAAACAACATTAAATTATTTTTTTTTTTTGAAACGTGTTGAAATTCCACTACTGTTTTTAAATTACATTAAAATCATGCAACTAATTTGCATATTTGCTGAGTCAGCAAAATATTTTTAAAGCTTTTTTCAATATTTTTTTTATATTTATACCCTTAACCCTAACCCCCATTACCCAAACATAAAAATAAAACCAAATTTTTTTTTTTTTTATTAAAATAAAAAGATATACAAGAAAAATATTTTGCTGACTCAGCAAGTATGCAAATAAGTTGCATGATTTTCAAGTATCAGAAACAGTAGTGGAATTTTGAAGCTACCCCTCGACGGGAAGTGCCTAACTAAAAAGTTTCAACACGTTTCAAAAAAAAAAATTAATGTTGTTTAAAGTTACCAATTTTATAATTTGCTTTTGAAGGATATACTATAACTATAGTTTAATGAGCTTAGCAATAAAAACGAATCATTTTTGAAACTAGAAGGACTAACTACAATTTTGCAAAGTCTCTGTTAATTTGTTTTACAGTAAACATGTTACGATATTAGGTAGATGCAGATAATTATGCATAAGAAACACGGGAAAAAGGCGACCGATTATATTATCAAAAATTTATTGAGATAATTTTTATAAAGGCATATTTAGTAATCATTTTTAATATGGCTAAAGCAAAGAGAAGCTTTCTTAAATTTCATACATAAAATTATCAATAGCTTCCTGTAGAGGACAAAATAAATTTGTTACTATAAATGATAAAATTAGTAATGTCTTTTAACATAAAGTTCAAGATAAAGCAAATCGTTTTTGTATTTTTTAGGAACAGTAAGTATAGCATAAAGAAGAATTTCATTAGATGAAGACGAAAAAGTTGATGTTAAAAAATTTTTTTCTTGAAGTATTCTTAAACGTATATATATACTAAGTTTTTAGCCGTAGAAAGAAATGTTTAGCAAAATGAAAGCTGATTTTAGTAAGTAACATTTTAAACTACAATTAAATTCCGATAATTATCAAAATGTTTAAAAACTGCTTTTCAAAAACATCAATAAGCGTCAGTCAAATTTAAAAGACAAGCTAATATTATATTACAGAAACGTTCTTTAAACATCTACTTTAGTCTAACATTCAATAATTGTTATTTTTGTTTTATAATTGTATATAGTTATTGCTTTCTTAAGTATTTTTTGTGATGCTAATGTATACTATGATGCATTTTGTTTCTAAAGTATTAAAACTTTTTAAGAGGATTTTGAAATATTTTTTTTTATTTTTGTTTCAGTCATATGCTTTATAGTTATAAACTGAATCGTTTATATTTTTGTATAATTTTTACTGTTTGTTTATTTTTTTATCGTTTCTTTTTACTTTTGGTTTAGTTTTACTAAATATAAGTAGGCTTAAAAAACAAATTTTTAATGTGAGCCCCACTGTAAAAGTTTCATACTCAATGAAGTGGGTACCTAAAAAGTCCGTAACAGGTCACTTTTGCATGAGCGTCACTTTTGCACAGCGTTACTTTTACACGAGTGGACACTTTTGTATGTCGACTCTTTTGCACAAGCTTTATTTTAGCACGACGGAGTACTTTTGTACGGCGTTACTTTTGCAGGGAACAATTTTGCGCGGCGACTATTTTACACGTAGGGTCTTTTGTGCGTGGCGTCATTTATGCTAGGCATTACATTGTTACATTTGCACGGCAACATTTACTTATCGCACTTATACTTTTATATTTTATTCTAATTAAGATTAAAAACATGATTAAATTGATTCGTAGTATGTTGTTATAATATTCTAGGTAAAACTTCGTGCAAAAAGTGACCCTAACGTGCAAAAGTGACGCCTTGCAAAAGTGAAGGTTTTATATTTTGTTTTCATTAAGATTAAAAGTATGATTATATTGATTGTTGTTACAAAGTTCTAGGTAAAACTTCAAATAAAAACCAAAACTTTCCGTTACGATTTCTTAAAAAAATCATCACATTTTATTCTAAAATAATTTGCGTTTAAAAGCGAAGTTTATATAAATTGATGAAAATAAAACTTTAAATTTAACTTATTTAAGTTTTCTTTTTAGGAATTAGACGCTGTGCAAAACTGAAGCTTTCAAATTTTATTTTAATTAGGACTTAAAGTATGATTAAATTGATTCGTAGTATGTTGTTTTAATGTTATACGTAAAACTTCAAATAAAAACAAAAACGTTAAGATTTCTAAAAATCACTAAATTTTATTCTAAAATAATTTGCGTTTAAAAGCAAATTTTATTTAAGTTTATGAAATATAACTTTACATTTCATTGATTAAAATTTTTGTTTTAGAAATTAGAAGCGTGTAAAACGGACGCTCGTGCAAAAGTAAAACTCCGTTCAAAATTGACCTTCGGTTTAAAATTTCGCTGTGCATAAATATTTCCGTCTAAATGTAACGTCTTGCAATGAGGTCTCCGCGCAAAAATGTCACCGTGCAAAGATGTTGTCGTGTAAACGTGAACCTTCGTGCAAAAGAGTCGCCATGCAAATGTTTCCATTTGTGCAAAAGTGACCCTCTGTGCAAAATTGTTTACTCGTGCAAAAGTGAATTCGAGCAAAAGTTTCTTAATTCAAAAGTGACACCCACCCAAAAAATACATACTAAGAGAATAATGATTATATAAAACTTCTTCAAATACCGATATTATGCTATGCAATATGGTTTAAAAAAAAACTTTTATGTTTGTTGTTTTAAGTTCTAAAATTTTATCATCATTAAAATTAATTTCATTAAACACAGAAAAGAAATCGACGCTTATAATAATGAATATAACTTTTAACATATGTAAAAAGATCTCTTGGTAAACGAATCACATGCCATTTATATACTTTAGCAATTTTGAGCTGCAGAAAATTTATTTCTAAAATTAGAAGTACTAATATTTTTAAAAAGTAACAATAATAAAAAAACACAACACTTAACCCAGTAGAAATTTCGCATGATAAATAATAGCATTTAACTGGTAAATGCAACAAGTTTTTAAAAGTTGTTAAATAAATATTATTGCTAAAAAATTAAAAATTAAACTAAATATATATATTTATACATTAAATTAACATAATTAAGTATAGCAAAAAATTGCAATTATCGAGACTGAATCATTGAGACATAAACTTATTTACTGTAATTTAAGGGTCTTCAAGATATGCACGAAGTTTTAGGGTGCAGAGAAAAATTATTAATGTTGTTTGTTATTTTTATTTATTTTATGCGAATTAAATAAATCTTAAAGTAAATTTTAGCCCTGGTAGTTTATTTTGTTTTTCGTTTATTAACCATTTTGGTGAGAGCCGATCATTTCTAACCCGCCTTCATTTCTAACCCGATCACTTTTAAGCTGATCACTCCTATCCCGATCAATTCTAACCCGACCTATTCAAATTAGATCATTTCTTACTCAACCAGTAAACTTTTTATCTATTTTTAGATTTCTTTGTTCAGATTTTATTACAAGAGTGTTCTTTTTGTGAAATTTAATTTTTCTGTCTAAAACATAACTTAGTGTTTATGTTAATCTACTGAAAATATACTTTTAATAGCAATTTTAAACTTTTTTTAAGGTAATAATTGTAAAAAAAATAATATATCAACTTAAGTACTAGTTCAAGTCGTAATTAAAATACTTTGGATATAATATAAACTTCAGTAAACGTTTTAAAAAGATTAATTAGATGATATTTGATAACCTTCGAACTTTTAACGTTAATAAACAAATCTGTTTAAGTGATTATATCTAAAGATTAACATTTTTCACTAAATAATACAGAAGTGTTCTAAATTGTTTAATGTTTGTTTTTATTCCATTATCTAAATAGGTCTGTACAAGTTGTAGAACAATTTGTGCAGGTTTTTAAGATTAAAGTGAAAACTTAAAGACTATAAAATGGTAATAGATTAGTCAACAACTATACAACGCTTGCGCTAGACTTACAACAAAGCTTATGGACTGTAATATGAAAATATTTGTATCTGACCATTAAATTTGTAACAGTTTAATTTTTAAAACTTACTTGCGTTAAAATGACATTCTAGTTACCTAAATGAAAAGAATATATAACTTAAATGTAGTTAAAACAGCTTACTTTAAGAATTCAGCAAGGTAGAATTTCAAAAAGAATTAAATAATCTATTAAGTCATATTAAATCAGAAAATAATGTTCGATTTAAGCAGGTTTATATGAAGAAAAATTCAAAATAAGGAAAACAATTTGAAACTACAATAAGTCAAACTACAATTTATTTAAATTAAATCTATATAAACTTTGAGTTTTGGTCAAGATGAAGTAAATATATTTTGATACAAGAACAATTTTATTAAGATTAATTTGGTTTTAAAATAAACAATGATTAAAATAAATCTAAAATACAACAAATTTTTACTGATCGGGTTAGAAATGATCGGGTTAAAAATGATCGAGTTAGAAATGATTGGGTTAGAAGTGATCGGGTTGGAAACGGTCGGGTTAGAAGTGATCGGGTTAGAAAATAACCGGGTTAGAAATGATAGTATACCCAATTTGATACACGTGGTCAATTTTACCCAACAATTTTATTTTAAGCTGTCACCCTTAAGCTTTCTTAACAAAGCATATTAAATAAAAGAAAAAAAAAATTAATAAGACTTAAAAAAAAAAAACATATTCAATCAGAAGCGCTTTGCTACTGCGGCTGATATGGCAACATTTGACCATCTTGACATTTTCTTAAGAATTGAAAAACTTATCTAATCTGCTAAACGAGAAGTAGTTGAAATGCATATTAGATGTTCTGGGGTTTGTAAAATAAATAAAACCATCTCAGGCATAATTCACTTGAGATTTAAAACTTGCACGAAATAAACTTGGGCTCATAATGAAAACAACCACTAAATTGAATATTGGGATGCACATTTTTTTCTAGTTTAGTGTGCACAGACATTTATCAGCTGAAAGACCAAGGATGTAAATAATAACAACAACCAAAGATAAAGTTGTTATAAGTAATTTGCTAATACATGTAACAAGATGCTATTTGTTTATAACAATAGTTTATTGTTTTTTTAGTAGCACTACCTCATTTAAACTGGGAATATTTTAGGATCGCCCTGCTATTTTAGGTTGTAAGGTGTTCTAATTATTGTAATTAGCTAGCGGCTATTAAACTCAAAAGATGTTATAGAGATATTGACAATGTAATGTTTGTAATTTTTTTTTTGCAAAAAAGACCCTAAGATTTCTTTTTATGCATCTTGAGTCTTGAGCAGTCATGTTATAATCAAGATGCCAGTTAATTACAGCTGTTAATATCAGCTGTTTACTATAGCAACTAAAATGCTAAAGTAACAATTTGTAGCTAACTTTTTCACATTTTTTACCTTATATTAAAATTTCATTAGTTATTTTTATATTTTTTGTATTTTTTGTATTTTTTATTTTATTTCTTTTGTTTTAATAAAATTAGTAAAAAGTTAACTTTTAAAATTTTTAATTTACATTGTACTATATTATTATAACATTTTGTTTGTAAAATTAAAACAGTATATCATATTAATTTTATACATAAGCTCTTTCTTTTATAACAAAAATAAAGTTCTTTAACTTAATGCTTTAAAAAAAAAAACTTATAAAGTACAAAAAAAATTTTTCTGTGATTTTAAGTTTTAATTAACATTTTTGTTTACTGACTATAATTTTTTGTATCATGTGTTTAAAAAAATACATAATTTCTTCAAGGTACCACAAATTAAAATGTTTCAACATCTTAATATATTTATAAAAGTTTTTAAATTTTAAGTTTTAAAAATTTTCAGGAAAAGTTCTTTGAAATATTAATGATATGGTTATACTTAATAAAAAAAACAAATTAATATCAAAATGTTAAAAAATATATTCATCCTCCTATGATCTTAAAAATCAATTTTTTTTTTCTTTTATTTCTCATTAACAACAACTTTTAATGGGCCATAATAATTTTGGTTAAATTCAATCTATAAAAATAGAACAATTAAACCAACGCCAGGCTTTAAAAACAAGTTTATTGTTAATGAAAAATTGTTTTTAGATTTTTAAATGTAGTTAAAATTTAATAATATATATTATTTTTATAAATAAAATTTTCAATATAATGGTGAAACTATTTTTCATCCTTGTTATTAGTGCAACATAAACCTTGGCAAATTATTAATTTTTAATTTAAATTAATTTATTTTTAACTACATTTTAAAATCTAGAACAGTTCTATTTATTAGAGAAAAGATTAAACATTGCATGTAACATATTGAGGTGAATATTTTACCCTTATTTATGTAAAAATATTAAAAGACAGCTATTCTACAATATACTATAAATAATTAAACTTAACTATGAAATTCACCTCTTTTATAATTTTTTTTAAAATATAAACAATTTTGAAAAAATTATAAACAGGTAAATTATACACATAAACTTATTACCCAAAACACTAAACCTAGTGTTAAATTAAAATGAAATAATTCATTCACCTAAAAAAAACAATTAAATTTTAAAATATGCTAGATAAACTTATGTGTATTATCATTGTTTTACTAAGAAATGCTACAGATTATCAAACTGCATACAAAAACTGCTTGTTCAAGTAGGGTAGTTTTAGAATATTTTAATAGAAACATTTAGCAGTTTTATAAAGGATATTCATTTAATTTTACAAGATGAAGGCATTGATAATTAATTAATTTTGTAAAATTCTTGGAAATTTTTTCAATTTTAATCACACTTTAAAGAATTTTAATTAACCTTTTACCATTCAAAGACTTGTTTTTAAATATAAGGAATTTAGTAAATTTAAACTGACAAAATCTGGTATTTTTTTTAATTTAGTCAAATTTCCTGACTGTTTTCAAAAAAAGATTTACTTTACTATTCCTGTTACTTGTTTTTATTTTTGCTTTTCCTGAGTTTTCTGACTTTTCCTGACCTTGTTGCAAGTCTCTTAATTTACAAAACTAGTTGTATAAACCTTGAGTTGTATACTAAAACTTTCAAATATAATTTTTTTTTTTAATAAATTACCTAATTATAATAAAAAAAGACTCAATGAATTTGCCATATCAAAAATTTAAAATAGAATTCATCTAAGCAAATATTAGTTTCAAGTTTGTTAATAAAAATATTAAATTATATTAATAAAAGGAATTAATAAAGCTTTCAATTTTATATTTCATCTTATCAATAATTATAAAATTAGTAGTAAATATTTTACTCTTATTTATGTAAAAAATATTTAAAAACAACTATAATATAACTACAATAAACTACAATAAACTAACTACAATAAACTAACTACAATAAACTACAATAAACAATAAACAACAACTACAATAAACAACTATAATATAACTACAATAAACTATAAATAATTAAACTTAACCATGAAATTCACCTCTTTTATAATTTATTTAAAAAATTTAAACAATTTTGAAAAAATTGTAATGAGGTAAATTATAAACATAAACTTATTACCCAAAACACTAAACCTAGTGTTTAATTAGAATGAAATTATTTATTTACTTAAACAAAAAACAATTCAATTTTAAAGTATGCTAGATAAACTCTTGTGTATTATCATTGTTTTACTAAAAAATGCTACAGATTGTCATACTGCCTACAAAAACTGTCTGTTCAAGTAGGGTAGTTTAACAAAATTTTAATAGAAACATTTTGCAGTTTTATAAAGGATATTCATTTAATTTTACAAGATGAAGGCATTGATAATTAAGTAATTTTGTAAAATTCTTGGAAATTTTTTCAATTTTAATCACACTTTAAAGAATTTTAATTAATTCTTTACCATTCAAAGACTTGTTTTTGAATATAAGGAATTCAGTAAATTTAAACTGACAAAATCTGGTATTTTTTAATATTTAGTTGAACTTTCTGACTGTTAAAAAAAAAAACCTTACTATTCTTGTTATTTGTCTTTTTTTTTCTGCTTTTCCTGAGTTTTCTGACTTTTCCTGACCTTGTTTCAACTCTGCTTAATTTACAAAACTAGTTGTAAAAACCTTGAGTTGTACACTAAAACTTTCAGGTATAATTTTTTTTTAGATAAATTACCTAATTATAATAAAAAAAGACTCAATAAATTTGCCACATTAAAAATTAAAAATTTTAAATAGATTTCTACTTAGCAAATAGTAGTTTCAAGTTTGTAAACAAAAATAATAAATTATATTCAAATTACTTTTAAGTGAAATCTATGTCTTGATAAAATAATTTATAATGAATCTTAAAAAATTATAATAATCAAACTTTATTTTCAAGTTTAAAAATTCAAATAATTTGATAAAAGTAGGATATAAGAAAAAAAAATTTGTCTATTTCATCTAATTTTTGGAAAAAAAAATCAAATAATAAATTAACTTAACATCAATTAGTTCCAAAGCTACAATGTTTTTAGTTTATTAACCATTTAAATAAGTGGAAGATACTTTTCTTTAATTTTTCTAACCAAACATTACCTACAACTATAAGGTTAAAAGGTAGTTATGATTAAATTAACAATAAAGTGACTAAAATTAACCTTATGAAAATAAAAAACATAAACTTACATTTAAGGCATTCATATTTATAAAAACAATATGGTTTTAAATATGTTGGTGTAATTGAATATATGAAACTTTTATGTTCTCAACTTGTAAAATACAGCTTTTTCTTTCATAAGAAATTTTAATTCTATTGCCGGGGATTTTATTTTTTTATTCTACTGCGGGGATTTTGTGCTCTCCGATTTAACATCTCTGGTCTTGAGTATAAAAAGTTATTTTAAGTTTAGTTTTTATTTTCTCTTATTTTTTTTTAACTATAGCCGTTATAAGTAAACCTTTTTTCAGTCTACCTATTTAAAACATTTCCTTTTAAACTTAATTCTTCAAGACTAAACGCTTGACAATAAAATCTTAATAATTTGTAGTATTTTACTCAGTTAGATTCATATAGTTCTGAACTTTTGATATTGCTGGCTAAAGTTTTTTATCTTAAAGTGATCTTTATATAAGCTCTTATAAATCATGTTACTTTAATTCAGTCTTTGTAGCTAAAACTCACCACTATTTTTTAAAGAACACAGAGAAATTATCATAACATTTGAAATTATGTTATCAGTTTTAAAAAGTATGAACTATCACTAATTTTTATTGTCTTAGGAAAAATAGTTTGATATTTTTATCTTTTTAAAAGAAAACATTTTAATAAAAAATAATGGCGTAGCGTATCTAAAAAAACATATGCTTTAAGATATTCTGAAAAATTAATGCTAATCTAACCACATTTGACTTTAAAAAAAAGTTGAACAACTCCAAATGCAGTTGATTTTTATTTGGTCAACCTAATAAAATTATATATGTTTACTTGGTTGTAGCGCTAGTAAGTTTTTAAAAATTTAGTTAAATTAAATGCATATAAAACAGTTTACGTCTTGTCAGTTTTTAATAGTAAACTGTTTTGAAATGCTTGAATAATTATAAGTTTGATTTTTATGTACAAATTAAAATTAACAAAAAAGAAATGTAAGCATTATAACATAATAAATGACCTTTAATCTGAAAATGATAGGTTTTAAAACCTTAGAAAAACTAAGATATATATCTAAACATACATAAAAAAATTACTTCAAGTAATATATGTACTGAGTCATACAAAAAGTTTGACAACAGTTCATATTAATATTAATTTTTTTTTTTTGTGTATAGATCAATTAACTTCAATAAATTTAGCAGTCTTAAAAATTCCATTTAATTTTTTTTAGTTGCTGTGCCAATAAATTACATATTAGAAAATAAATTTATAAATAAATTTAGTTATTATTACTTTTTATATATGTTTGGACCACTAGGTTTTGATCTTGCAATGTACAACTCAGAGAGTTTTCAAGGCCGTCATTAGGATCCCTAGGCCATCAGATCACACGGTTTTTTTATTAATCGTTTCTGAAGCTTTTTTCAATCAAGTGCATAGGTTTATAAAAATACAACAAGTTAGATAAATGAAAATATGATAATAAGTTAGAAAAGATGTTATTTAATTTGGAATATAATTTTAATTATTTTTTTAATTCTTGTCTTATGCAAACATTTAAAAATATGAAAATAAATCTGCAATGTTTTGTACTATAATATATTTGTCTACTTATATTTATAAAAGAAGATAGTATAGTTTATTGAACCTCAAAATATTTGGTCCTAGGTCCTGGTGCACGAAAAAGTCCTTTTGGTTATCCAGTCCTCACCACGGATATATTTTTAAGTCTTGTCCAGGTCAGATAAAATTTGTTTAGAACTGTATAAATATAGTCTTTCTGCCTTGCAGCTAGCTTTACTTAAATGTAGCAAAATATTTTTCATAGCCTATATCAATGAAAAGTTCTCTTAAAGCAGGGGTCTGCTGCCTTTTCTAGGTCACAAGCTACTTTTTCTATAATTTTTTATTTAGAAGCTTGCACTATATCAGAGGTCAGCAAACTGTGGCACACGAGTCACACAGAATTTATTTTTTTCAACTAACTTGGTATAGTTTTGTTTTCAAAAAAATATTTAAAAACTTGTTATACTTAAAAGGTAATATATTGCCGAAGTTTTTTGTTGTTCAAAAAAAAAAGTAAAAAATATGTTTTTAAAGCATATTAAAATTGTTTCCTTTCGACCTGCAGACCCCTGCACTATATGTATATAAAAAAAGAAGTCTTCATTGGGCCTCAAAAAGTGTTGACCCTGTATATTATTAACATATAAAACAAATAGATAGTTCATCACATTCACTTAACAAACAAAATAGATAATAAAGATGAAACTATACTACTAGATTTAAGATTAAAATAAAAACTACAAAACAGAAGTGTTGATCATACTTACTTAGTAGGCATACCAAAAAAATAAGACTTAACAAAAAAAAAAGAGGACTACATACAAACATTATGGAAAATCATTTTAGTTTATTAACAGTTTAAAAACAATAACCTACTTGTTTTTGTTTAAATTTAAGTGCTAGAAAATAGACCTAGTCTTGAAGTTAATCCGTATATAATCCAACACTTTACAAGCAAGACAAAATAAGAACTTAAGGCGATAATACTGTTAATGCTAGAAAAATAAAACTCACAGAAATCTTGCTAGGTTAGAATAAATTAAGGTTAGAAACAAACTGGTATAGTATACTAATTAAAAGTTCGTCATAAAACAACTAAGGCTGTATTTTTTTATAGAGTCATAAATATATAGCAATTATCTTTTTTTAAATTTTTTATTTTATTATACTTTGGAAATAAAGTTATGTAATTTATATTTTTTTTAACTAGCATGTGTTTGTTTTTGTTTTTTCTTCAAAGATAATTTATTTTATGAGCTTTTTTACTTAATTGTTTTACTTTAAGTCATTTGATTAAGTTTAATACTTTAGCACTATAATCATATTAATGGATAGTCAAGATTTTGATCGTCAAAAAAAATTGGATGCAGGAAGAGTTAAGGTATATGTTTTAAAATAACTATTTGTAAAAGTAAATAACAATTTAATATCTGAACTCTAGCTTGCACCAAGTAGTATGTACAGGAAGAAATCTTTAAATTTTTATACTGTTTTTGATGACTGTTATTTAGAATTCATAAAGAAAAAATCCCAAGTTGCATTATAGTTTTTCTAAAATTTTTAAACTTTATTGATATGCCTTTATAAACTTAAATGATAATATTTGTTGAATGTTTTAGTTTAAGAAATACCAGAAGAAGCAGTCAAACAAGAATGCAGTAAAAAAGTGTGAAGACGAAGAATCATCCTTTTCATCAACTTCAAGTTTGTGTTTTTGTATTTTTATAACACTGTATATTTATTTTAAAAAAGTTGAAATTGTAGTTTTTTGATGTTGAAATAAACTGTTTTAGTTTATAATAGATACTTTACCAAAAAAACAGTTTAAATTTAATATAATTTACATTAAAAAGTTAGTTATTAAAAAATATTAAAAACTATTTTTATAACTACTCAAATTATTTTATTCATTGTTTTTTATTTTTTAAACAAACTATACTACATACTATACATCTTAGTTAATTGTATTTATACTGTTAAGTTAATTATATAATAGTTTGTTTAAATGTTTTTTTTTTGGAATTAAATGTTACTTGTTTTTTAAACTTTAAAAAAGTTATGAATTTAAAATATTTAAAACTTCTAAATCCTCTACAGTTTAAGGAACCTAAATTATATGATAAATGAAAAAAAAGTTTCTCGTGTGATTTTAAATTTAGTTTTTTTTTGCATTGTTCTCCATATGTTTTAATAAAAACTTACTCTATACTTACTATGTAGAGTTTGTACTTATGTTTAAGCTTAAATATGGGATTCAATATTTATTTTACTAAAATAACTGTTTGGACTTCACAAAGGATGTTGATTAAATATATTATATATATAAGTTTACAATACCGTAAATGTCTTTGATTTAAATGTTAAATATTATTATTCTTCTTATTATTTTACTTGTCATTATATTAATTTCGAAACTTAAAATTTTAACTTTACAATAAATTCAACCTCTAGATTAAAATTTAGTTTGTTTTGTTTTAAAGTAAAAACATGTTTTTATTGAATTGTTTAAATACTATTTTCCATGACATATCTTTTTAGACTTTTTATTTAAGAACTGACAAGGTCTTTGAACGATACTTAGTTTGCATAATAAAGTCTTGAAAGAATGAATATATTTAAATTTTTAATGTGAAAAAATATTAGAATACAAGGCAAAAACAGCACTTTTTTCAGGTAATCAGAAGTTGAACAAAATAATACCTCCTAGATCAGATGAAATTGTTACTGATCATTCCTCAGATACTTCCATTGATATTGTAAGTATGATTTTTGTTGTTTTGTATTGGAACCATGTAGTATACGAAATAGTTCATATAAAGAATAACTAACTATTAAAACTATCTAGTTAACAAAATATTATTTTGATCAAGTTAAAAAAAACGTTAGTGAAAAAGAAAATTTCAGAAATTCATGATCTAAATGCCTACAACTGTAAATTAAGCTTATATTGTTTTTAGAATATTGATAGTTATTAAATTATTATAAAAAAATATTGTTAAACTATTACAAATGTTGTTTTATGAGCACTTTGAACAAAATGCAATGATTGTTATAAGTAAGAAAACAAGTTGTTAATAAAACAAATATGCTGTTGTTAAAATTGTGTTAGTGATCTTATATTTAATTTAGGATCATTTTGAATTGGATACAAATTTGATAAATTACAGTAAACTGAAGTCACAAAATGAAGCCCTTTTGGGTAAAGGTTAGTTTTTACTTTTTATTTGATAAAAGAATCAATAGTTTAATATCTTTTAAAAGCAATAGCAGTTTACATAAAGTTTCTATAATATATAACTAGTTTTTTCGCCAATAAATAAAGTAGTATTTTGATTAAACTTAAATTTATTAGTATTATTATCTTTAGTTTACCATTCTTTATAAAATGCTTAATCATAGCTTTCATTTATATTTTTTCTATATTATATGAATTTTTTTTTTTGTTTGTTTCAGTTAGTTGAAAATTGATAAGCTAAGATTATTAAATATATAATTATAAGTTAGAATCCTTAAAATACATCTTTATTTCTAAAATAGCTATGGTGTTTGTGTAACATTAAAACTTTTTGAGCTATTATGTACTTAAAAAGTAGCGAAAGTCTAAAAGAAATCACCTAATTTTTAAACTAACTTCAAACTGAGTCAGCTACAGTTGAAAAGTTAAGTTTAAAATATTTTTCATTTTTTTACAAAAGGACTGTGTGTATATTAACTTATTTAAGCTAATTTTTGTTGAAGTATATAATGTAACTTGGTTTTAGCGAAGAAAAAATAACATCATAAATTTAATTTTATAAAGTTAACATTATTATAAATTTTTATGTTAATTTTGTTTTTAGTTAAGGCACTAAAAAGTAACAACGATATGAGGGAACGTGATTGGGTGAAAAAGTTTGATGAGGTAAGAGAGAAGATCGCAGAGCAACATATTTACACTGACAAAGTTAAATCTGAAGTTGAAAAAAAGTTGTTACAAGTTTGTTCACATTAATTTCACATAACGAGTTATAACTTGAGAAAAATCTTTATGTTTATAGGTCTTCCTACAAAAATAAAAGTGTATATAGACTTTTCTAGTACTAACTAATTTTAAATTTTTATTCTATTTTTGAATCTTGTATATTATGAAATTGAAAAAGGAAATTAGATGCAAATGGTTTTCATTTAAAACTGTTTACAATCGTTGTAATATGATCAAAACGTTTTTTAGTTATTAATTTTGTTTTTATTTTTTTACTAATTTAGAATTTCTACGAAATAAAATAAACTCAAAATATGTTTTAAATGTGTTAAATTGTTAATATAAAAAAAATCACAATTCATTATACCCAAATTCGTATTTAAGTTTTAAAATTAGTTCATTTAAATTGATTTTGTTTATAAATCTTTACTTTAAGGATTTAGCAAATGTTCATATAGTTTTTTAGATATTTATTATTAAAAGATTAAGTGTACATGTAAATATATTTTGCCGTTGAAACCTGTTTTGTAAAATTAGGAATTATTTTTTTAGAATGAAGAAAACTTATCTGAGGCTCAAAAAGCATTGGAGCTAAGTGAAAAAGAGAAAAACAAATTAAAGTCAGAAATAAGCAAATTTGAACAGTCAAATATAAATCTGCAAACTCAAGTTTGTCAATCTATTATATAAAAGTGTTTTTTAGCTAAAATAGAAGTCATAAAATTGATTTTAATTTGGAAATAATCATTTGTAACCTTAAAAAGATTTTAGGTCATGTTAATAAAACTACGTTATATGTTTTAAAAGTTTTACAGTTATAATCTTTTGATGTTATTTAGTATTAATCTTTTTCGAAGTTTTTCGAAACATTTTTTTAAATCTATTTAATTAGTTGTTATAACATATTATAACATATTATATTGCCTGCTTTATGTTGTTTTAAAAATCCTGTTTTCCGATCGTAATTATGTTTTATTGTTTAAAGTTTGAGTTATGTAATAAGGTAGTTGTTAATTAAGATTATTCACTGTAAACTGTAAGAAAATCTCAGTTATCAAAAATTTGTGTAACTTTCATGATTTAGTTTATTGTTCACTTCAAACCGTTTTCTCCATTCAAACAGTTATTGTTTGTATATCAAGCAACGAACCTTTTTCATGTGCAAAATCGTATAAACTTTTTAGTTAGTCTGCGATTAACTTAATTTCTACCTATTTTAATCCTTTATAAATTTTCAGACTATTTTTGTGTTTCTAGTTTTTCTATAAATGTCTTTTATAAATGATAACTTTATATAGGTTTAATTTATGGTGTTTGTTTATTTTACAAAGAGAAACTATATTTCCAATTTTTTTTAAAGCGTAGAGTACTCTTATCAATGATTTTTCTTTATTTTAGAATTTTGTACGAAAAATAAAAGTTTGAATATAAATAAATATGTTAGATAAAATTACAGGTAAAGGAATTAAGTTTTAATATTACACAAGAAAAAGTTTATAAAAACAATTTACAAGAAGAACTAAATAAAGCGAATGACGAAGTTAGCCGACTTCAATTTGATAAAAAAACTTCTGAGCAAGGTTTATCGTGATATTCTTTTATTTTATTTTAATTGAATATTTAGTTTTTTAATTCGTTTCTAAAATCAACAGTTAGTCAGCTGTTCCAGAAAAACTCGGGCAAGCAAATTTCAAACCTCGAAAATGAGAAAAACTTACTCAAATCACAAATGACTGAGATGAAATCAAAATGTGAGAGCTTTGAGTCACTTCTTTCTAAAAACAAGGTTTGAAATTTTAAACGGTTTGAAATAAAGATAAAACTAACAGCTGCTAAAAACAAAATTAAAGTAAAAAAAGAAAACTAAGGCGATTTATATGTTATGTTTTAGTAAAAAAAAAACAGTTTAAATTTGAACTTTTACATCCTCAATTAAAATAAATTAGTGTTCAATAGTATTTTAATAAATTTTATTTTTTTAATCTATATATCAGGAATATGAGCTTACAACGCAGAATCTTAATGCTCAACTTGCTTTGTTAAAAAGTCAGCTCAAGGACTTTAAAATATCGAAAGAAAAACTCATTATTGATAAAAACAAACACTTTGATGAATTGCAATTACTTATTAAACAGGTAATTTTTCTATACTAATCATATTTAGGTATATAATGAACTAAGCTATACTACTATTACTTTCAGTTGAACAAAGTTTTATTAATTTTCGTTCTTACTTTTATTGTATAAGAACTATAACAAATTAGTTATACATTATTTTAGGCAGTGTAGGATAATAATTGTATACTTTAATTTTACTCAGTAAAATATTATTAAGTATTAAATGTTTTAGGTTTTAGTTTTTTCCCAAAATAATAAATAAGTTTTTAATTTTGTTATTTTGTTTTTTATATTTTATTAACACATAAATTTATATTATTATAAAAATTTTACTTCAGAAGTTTTGAATTCTAAATACCAATAAAAAAGTTTAAGTTATAGCGCCAACAAACATAATAAACTTAAATAATATTTTAGACTAGCGGTTCTCAACCTTTTTTTTATCTTTTAACCCTTTTCGGAAGGTTATTACCAAATATAACTGTTCAAAATATAGTTTTAATTGTTTGCTAACAAAAGACCCTAGTAAAGTAACTTCACTGGAATATAAGTAAAAACAAATTATACAGTTATCTTCCTTTATTCTACCAACATATGTTTCTGTGTGTCAACGAATCAACACACTTCAACTGGGTTGTTAATAGGAAAGATAACTCTAAAGAGTTACTAAATTTACCCTCAATATACAAAGTAGTGTTCAATTTTGAAGATGAAAACTATATTTTTTGACCTTTAAGCTTATTAAATATAAAAAGTTGCAAATTTTCAAGAGTTTTTTAAGCTAAAAAATTAAAAACACAGTTAATAAACACTAACTTACATAACTTGTAATAAAGAAAATTTACCACTAGGGGTAAGTTTACCCCAGGTTAAGAATCGCTGTTTTAGACCATAATTAAAAGCCTCAAGTGGTAAAACAAAAACTTGAGTTCTTTTTTAATGGTTGAAATACTTTTGTTTACTAAGTATTTTCAAAAATATTAAAGAGCTTCAGCAACAATTGTAAACAAAATAAATAAATGTTGGTCGTAATATTAATTATATAGTCTAATATTTGAAAATGTTTTATATTTTTTTGCATGTAAAAAATAAAAAGAGCATTTCTTATAAAAAAAAACTTTTGCATAAGCGATAGTGAAATATATATATTTAGTTTTTCTTTAATTGATTAATAATTAAAAATATATTTTATTAGGAACGTGTTAGCTTGAAGAAAATTTTTTGATTTTAGTTTATTTAGTGGATATACAAAAATTGAAATTTTATTGTTGTTAAATTTTTTTTTATAAATAGTTTATTTTATCGAAAAAAAAAGTAGTTATTATATACAAACATTTTGCACAGTTATATAAATGTATTTATTTAGAAAATAACCATCTATATTTTAATAACAAACAAAAATTTTTCTTCTTAATTTTTTTGTGGACCTAAAAACTTTTGGTTAGTTAACAATTATCTAGTTATACCTCAATCTTCTATAGAAATACAAGTGTTAAAATATGTACGATTACTTATAAAAATAGTATTTTATTTACAGCTATAAAAAGTTTTACCGTTAGATGTTGCTGTAGGTCTCTTTTCCATAATGTTTTATGGAAGTCTAACAGCACTTTGATCTCTTTACCGGACTTTAAACAGTTTTACGTATTTTATTTTTTTATTAAATTGTATTTTATTATTATAAAACTGAAATATAACTGATTTACTTAAGACTTACAAATAAAATGTTCAAGTTAGACACAAATTATTTAAAGCTATGAAAAAATAAGGTGATCTATTTATAAGTAAGCAAATAAGATTTATAACTTTTGTATTTAGTTTTAAAAATTTATTGTTAGTATTTTTTATATACTAGTTTATTACTTCATCATGCGCAACTTTATCTCATTTAAGTTAAAAGTAAATTTAAACTTTCTATATAAATTTGTATTCTCAAAAAAGTTAGTTTTGCGTGAAATGTAGTTTGCAAAAGTAAATTTATTTAAAAATTGTTTTAATGAATTTTTATTAAACTGTTTTAATATAGTTTTTAAATGGCTACATCAAAAAAATGTATCAAAATAATTAATTTAAAATACTCAGTTTTCAAAACATGATTAAAACTATATAGAAGAAACATGGTTTATAAAAGGTTTTTTCAACTAATAAATTATTTTAAATTTTTGAAAATAAACTAGAACGGAGAAAAAAAAGCGTAATTTAAAAATATGTATAAAAAAAAAAGTTTATACAAATTTTGTAATTGAACTAAAAATAAATTACTCCAACCTGTTCTAAATAAGCTTTTTGGATTTTTCTCGATACTAACCAGTTTTTATTATTGTGGAAAGACAATGGTTGTTTATTTACATCCTAATTTATTTATTCATATTTTTAACAATATTAATTTTATCTATATCATAAAGTAATATTTGAAAAGTATACATATTAAAAAAAAAAAACATGTGTTTTAATTGTTCTTTATGTGTATTATTCCAAATATAATATGTACAAAATATCATTAAATTAGGCCACTATAAAATATTTATATGTTATATGTTGAAAAACGTGCAATTATATAAAAAACAATTAGATGCTGTTTCAACAAGTTTTAATAAAAAAAAACTAACTTATTTAAATCAGATTTAAATTTTACCTCAATTATTGCATAGTAAGTTGTTGAAAAAATAACTTCGGTAGGGTTTGATTTAATTTATAGTTGTAAACTTTATAAAAAAATTTTAAAAATTTAAACAAATTCTCACAACAGTAGATTAAGAAATTTTAATTTTTTAGGAATTTTTTATTTTAACACTTTATTTTTATTGTCGTTCATAAAAAGTTAAGTTTTGGTTAATATTTGTTTATAAAATTTATTTTATTAAATGTTTAGTATGATGTAGGAATAGTAATAATAGTTTTTGAATTTTAATACATTTATACATAAATTAGCAAACTATATATTTGTAACATTATACTAATTTACATTTAAATTAATTTAGCAAACTTTCGATTAAAGTATTATAATGTAAAGTTTTGACTTGCATATCGTATGTGAATTGATTACTTAATCAAGTTAACGAATAATGTTTTGTTGCACAAAAAAAAAACAAAGTTTAAAAAGAAATTATATCTCATTATTATAAAAATAAACTAGTGTTAATTTTTTATGTTAAAAACGGTTTTTTAAGTTTCATTTTTCTCATAATGTATTGCAGTTATTAAATTTTATGATTTTTTGCTCTATAATTTTTGTACTATAATTTTTAAAAGTTCTGTAATTAATTTCAGAAATCCGAAGATTTGAACAAGTTACAAATAGGTAATCAAAAATTACTTGAAAATGTTCATTTGAAGGAGAAGTCTTACGAAGAAAAAATAAACAATTTGCTTGCGGAAAATGAAATTAAAATTGACTTAATTAAGAAAAAAAAAGATGACAAAATTAATGAGTACAAAGTAAATTTTACACAGCAAAAAGAGTCAATTCTAGCTAAGCATCAAAAAGAGGTTAACGGTTTTTTAAATTCGTTTTATATTATTATGACAATTTTTCGTTGCTTTTAAGTTTGTTTATATTAAAGTTTTAGGTAAATAGTTGTTTTATTTTTCTTACATCGTATACTGAATTATTAAATACTTATAAATTTTACATGAGTTACTTCGCTGTTTAGCTGTTTAGAAAAAAAACTTTTTTTCTTAAAATTGCATTTTATGCAATCTTTTTACAGTTTATGAAGAAATATTTTCATTAAGCTATGAATGCAAATCTAGCTTTTCAAGTGTAGTTTGAGTAGTTGATAAGTTTAAAAGGAAAAGCTTTAAGTATAATATAAGTAGACAAAAGTTCTCGTTGTCGTTCTAATTATTATTTATTAGTTTTCAAAATGTCAGCTAGCGAAAGTGTGGTATCAGTTAAAGTTTCTACATCGAAGGAAAATTCACATGAAAATTCTGATGACGAAAAAAGTTCTAAAAACCTTTTTGCCTCAACGTATGATAGTTCTTACGGTACTAACGAATATCTAGCTTCTGAGTTTATTAACAGTATTGTTGAAAAGGTTGCTGACAATCAAGAAAGTTTAGTCTCGAAACAAATTGTTAAGCCAGCTTTCGAAACAAATATTGCTAGCAAAAATTCTGAAAATACTACAGCTTCTTGTAGTTATAAATCGGAAAGAAGTCCAAAATTTGTTCTTTTAAATAAAGCATTATGTCCTTTGACTAGTAAAAATCTTTTATGTTCCACTAAAAGTTCACTTGAATTTGATCCTTTAATGAAAAAACATTTAGAAGCTGTACAAACAGAATCCGAAGTAGATATTAGTTTATCAAGCGATTCTGTTGATGAGTCTTCAAGTTTCGATTCTGAAGAAGAATTAAAGCCCTCTAAAGGTACTTTACAGCGTTTTAAGGCTGTATTAAAGGAACTGAAAGGCTCTACAATTACTAAACATCAGACAGAAACTTCTTTAGCGACCAGAGAAAAAAATAAAAGTTTTAGTTTGACTTCTAAAGAAGAATTGTCACTTATCGATTGTAAAAATTCGGACAATTCGATTTCATCTCTAAGCTGTACTGACCAACTTTATAGTTGTGAAAAAGTTACTTCTTTTGAAACTTCCCAAAAAGGTTTCAAAATTACGGTTTTGCATGAAAATGTTGATAATAAAGAATTATCGCAATCTAAGAATAAACATCTACCTTTTGAAAAGAAACACTTGAATCAAAAAAAATTAAGTTTATCAGTTAAGAATAAGCCAGAAGATAAAGTCAATGTTAAAAAAATTCAACAATGTGATTCGTGCAAATGCTATAATTCAAATAGTTGTCTTCCAGGAAGCATGAACCGAATTCTTAAGTTTTACAGCAAAAAAACACCACATCAGCACGAAGTTCAATCTAGGTCTAAGCATAATGATTTATACAATAGTGAAGATTGTTGTTGTTTGTGTCACTTAAAAGATAGTATCAATAAAAGCAAACTACGAAAGCTTCACGTTGAAAAACAATCAAAGTCTGAAAAAAAGTTATGTGACTGTAAAAAAGTGTGTGTAAAACTTCTTAAAAAGGTGTTTTTAAAGTTTTTTTGTTGTGTTTAAAACTGCTAATAGCATAAAAAAAACTTAGTTAACCATTTTTATACTTTTAACAGCAACAAAAATTACTATTGGGTCTAGTAGCATAACAAAATATTTATATAACATCAAATTATAAAAGTGTTCTACAAAATATCGACTAAATGTCATTTAAGAAAACATAAGTTATTATTATTATTTTTTTTTTATTATTGGTAAATAAACTTGATTGTTTGTAACAGATGGAAGAACTTCGAAAAGAAGCAAATAAGCAGCTGAAAGATGCAAAGTGCACTATAGATAAAAAAAAAATTTTAGATATAGAAAATATTAAACAGGTAGTGTATGTGACAATATTACAAAATTTAAAGTAGGCTGTTGTATATTTTAAAATGTTTACTTTATGATTTAAATTATTTTCAACTTTGAAAACATTACAATAAAAGTCTTAAAATTGGTTACTCGCATTCTCATAAAGCTTCTTACGTTACTTAAATAAAACTGATTTTTTTTAGAATAAGTATTTATTTAAACTTATTAGATAACGGAAAAAAGTAGAGCTCGCGAAGTAGAAGAGTTGAATTTTCAACATAATGAAAACATTAAAAAGTTACAAATGAAACATCAAAAAGCATTACAAGATAAAGTACATGAATTAAATAACATTCGAATACTAAGTGAGGAACGGATTAAAAGTGAACTAAATGTTAGCGTTTCTATTATAATAAAAAAAAACAATTGTAGTTTTTAGTTCTTGATCATATATGCATACAGCGTACAGTAAATTTAGTCTAAAGTTTTAAAAACTATTACTTATGCTTTGAAAACCACCATTTCTTAAAAGTCACATTGTTAACTGGTAAATAGGTAGAGTTTGACGCTAAGCTAGAATCACAGCTTGTTCTTTTGCGACATAAGCTAATGAAAGAAAACGATATTAGCCAGCTTGACCTTGAAAATAAGCATAAAGAGCAATTATATGAAAAAAATGATGAACACAAAAACGAAATTGAACTATTTAAAAAAAATTACCAAAAACTTTTAGACGATCAGGTAAAAGCTCAACAATACGAAATAGACAACCTAAAAGCAAAAAATACAGGTTAGTTGTTATTGTAAATAAATTTAGGGTGTTATAAATAACCTAGTACTTGATTGATTCAATACTTTTTGATGATAACGCCTAAAATTTTTATTAGCAACTGATGTATTATAGAGATTTTATTCAATTAGATCCAAGTACAATAAAAATAATCTTGAAAGTTTTTCTCCTTGTGTTTATACTAGTTGAAAACAGTCATTCTTCAATTCATAATTAAAAGTATAGTGTTAACGTATTATAAAAGTTTATTATAGTTAAAGATGTATAGTATTTTCAATAAATTGACTGAGTTTTAGTTTCATGACAATTCAAATTCTGACAAATTAATTAAGCTTAAGACTTTAAAAAACATTAAAAGTCAAAAAAAAAGTGTATCAGAAGGTCCAATATAAATTATGATTGTAGTGTAAGTTAAAAAAAAGTTTTATCGCTAAAAATGTCCATACTTATTAAATTTAATAAATAAATTAATTTAACTTATTTTAATTTCCTTGACCATTTCTCAAAAAGAAAACGGTTAGAGTAGAAAAAGATAAAAATGTACCAAAAGGTCTAATTAAAGTGATAGTGTTGATAGATATAGGTAAATATTATAATGATATTAAAATATTTTAAATCTAAAATCATGAAGATTTTTCAAAATTTTAACTGTTCTTTTATCCGGAGGAGACACTTGAGTATCTCAAAGACCATAGAGAGTTTTTGTGAATCAGAAAATAAAGAGTTTAAAATTTCCTGCACCTAAGTTAATTATATTGGATCTATTTTAGCTATTATTCTTTTGATAACTAGTCAATAATGAAAAGTTTGAACTATTAATTATGTTTTTTGCTTTATTTTATACTTATACTATCCTTTCTTAAGCTCCAACACAGTAGTCTAACTAGTAACATAATAATTAACCAATATATATCTATAAATATATATATAATATATAAGATGTAACGTTATAAGGCGTTAAATCCTGGAGATCCTGATAAGCTAAGCTTATCGGAATGTATATCACAGATGTTCTTGTGCTAAAACTTTATTTCAACTAACGGCGTTTCACTGCTCTCAAATAAATTTAAGAACAGATCTACGGAGTCTATAAAATGTTAACACACATTAGAAAAAAAGCAGAAAAAAGCATGTATAATTATGTATAGTGTTTATCTAGGTAGTAACTATAAATGGACTTTATGGTTTAAAAACAAAGTTTGGGATAAAAGCATAAAATTATAAAATTATCTACAAAAAAAACAAATTTAATAAAAGTAGGCACTAACCTCAAAAAGCTCTAAGAATAGGCAGGTTTTAAAAATGAAAATTAAATTGAGTTGTGCAGAAATGTTACGTCATAATAATTTTAACAAATTATTCAATAATTTATACAGCTTGAAAACATGAAGTATTAAACTTGCAAGTATATGTAAGTTTTGTGAAATAAATTAGTACATAAGTAGACAGAGTTATTTAAAGTAGAATCGTCGGTTATGGGGACAGATATTCGATAAATCTTGCCGCTTATTCAGAAGTAGGTCTTTATCTTCTGCTGCAATTACTGCTCTTTCTGTATTGCAAGTTGGGCAAATTCTACTTACTCCGTTGGATGCATGTTTTATCTTTGAAACAATACTCCACTCCATGTTTGGCCTTTTACCGTACCTGTGAAAAAAACTCCAGACATAATCCGATAAACGCGTGCTTTGTTTTTTATTTATATTTTTAAAAGTATGTTTATGATTAGCATATCTATCCTTGAAACTACCTGCTGTACTTCCGATATAAATTTTATCTGGGCCCTTACTTTCAACTTTAACTTTATAAATAACATTTTTAATTAAACAATTACCTTTTAATGGGCAGTTATCTTTGTTTAATTTACGGCAATTACATGTTTTAGGCATATTACTTAACTTATTACTATTAGGGTTAGTTGGTTTTGAATATTTATTTATAGTTTTATTGTTATGCATTTTGCTTATACTTTTAGCGCTATTGTCGCTTACTTGTTCTAAGTTTTCTTTTATCATTTTAGAAATACTTCTAGTTATACGTTGATTATTATAATCTACACTATTGTTAGTACTATTGATATCGATATTTTCATTATCATTAACGCCGTTAGTTGAAATAAAGTTTTAGCACAAGAACATCTGTGATATATAATATATATAAATTTAAGTTGTTACTTAGTTAAATGATTTTATATTGACATCAGAACATAAGGAAGAAAGTGAATCATTAAGGTTATGTTTAGAAGAAAAACTTGTAGAAAAGGATAAGTACATAACAGATATAAAAGAAAGCTTTAATGAGGAAATCAAACAAATGAAGTTGAAGCATGAACATTCTGTTGTTAGTTTGAACTTTAGTTATCTTTTCCCAAACCAAGCTAGATATATAATGTAACTTCAAATGTTAAACTTTGAAAATCTAGAGTAACTTGTAATATAAAATAAAATATTTTGTTGATGTAAGTTTTTGTCTAAGTTTTACATTAGATAATTAGTTTATATATTTTTAAGTATTTTTATTTTTATAATCAAAGCAAAAATCCAGGTTAGTTAATAGTATTCAATTTTTTTTTTACAATATTTTGTTGATAATTTATTCCAGTCATAATGATTATCTAATAAGACAAAACCATTAAAGGTTATGTTGTTTTACTTATATATGCAAAGCTTATATTAATATATTGATAATAATTTTTCTGTGAATAAATTAGAAACTGACTATAAGAATACTTTAAAAACTGGTTTCAATTAAAATGTTTATTATAGTTAATGTTTACATTAGATTGAGTTGAAGGAAGTTCAAGAATCTAGTTCGAATGAAATAGAACTAATTAAAGAAGAACTTAATAAAAAGTTAGAAGAAAAAGACAATGATTATCGCGTAAAATGTGAAGAATTAGACAATCAATTTAAAGAATATCAGCAACTACTAAAAGAAAAAGACTATAAAGTAAACCAAGTTTAAAAAATAGTAATTACTTTTATGCTAGCAAATGGCATTAAAATAATCTTACTTTGATTGAAATTTTATTTTCATTTAAAAAAAATAAATAGGAAGTGATTATAGACTTTTTTATCGACCACAATCCGATTTTTTTAGTATGACATCAAACCGCTAAATTTTGTAACTGTGTAATTTTTATTTTTTTATAATACAACTCAAATAATAATTTTATTATTTTCAATATAACAGGGTTGCTAAAAAACCTAGAATAACCTGGAAAAACCTGGAATTTGACAATTTAAGCTAAAAAACCTGGAGTTTGAGAAATTTTGAAAAAAAACCTGGAAAACCTGAAATTTTAAACAAGTTTAATATGTTAAGTCGTAAAATTTCGATTTTTCACAAAATGTCTATCCTATAGATAATTTTTCTTTTCATTATTAAAAATTTTATTTATTAAAAAACACATTTAAAGTAGCTTTACAGTATCTGTTCAAAGTTTTTATACTATTTAACACAGTTTTTTACCTTAAACTTAACTTTAAACTAAAGATTGACACAAAAATGTTTGCTTTTAAAAACCTGAAGGAAATTTTTAAAATCTGGAGAAAATTTGCTAAAACATTTGGCAACCCTGATATAACTTTCATATGAACGACTCCCATGATTTGTACAATCTTTATAGAAACATGCTAATTAAGTCAAAAAATTAAAAAAAAAACTGATTTTAAATTGTCAAATAAATTTTAGATACTATTTTTGTGTGAACGGAGGGTATAAATACGTAAAAAGTAAATCTTTGTATTAACATAAAATATATTTTTAAAAAACTTATTCTGATCATTTACAACAGTTTTGTGAAATACTTAACTATTTCTCATCAGTCCTATTTTTAAAAGGTAAGGCTGTTATTATTGTAAGG
Organism: Thalia democratica; assembly: GCF_965202585.1. Lineage (NCBI taxonomy): Eukaryota > Metazoa > Chordata > Thaliacea > Salpida > Salpidae > Thalia > Thalia democratica. The sequence continues at coordinate 55,165,909 of NC_139165.1, read as the reverse complement.
TATTAATGGCTGTTAAAAATTAATAGATAAGCAACACTTATTTAGGATACGAAATGAGTTAAATGAATGGAATAATATAAAAGAAAAGTTACTTTTTAACCAAATAGGCTTACTTTCAAGCTAGTTTAATATAGTTACAAACTTATTCCTAATTATGAATAAAACACACTTTGAATAAATGCAATTTATTTTATTTTCAATAATAATTCTTAGCTCTGAAGAAAGAAACTATTAAATCACGACACAAATAAAGTCTATAAAAAGTATTAACAATCGTAAAGTTATATAAAATACTAACATCAACTCCGCGATGTAGGCGTTTTCTTGATTCTCTAAACTTGAAGTAAAACGTTGAACTTAATCGAAACTTATTCGTAACGCGGAATAACTAAGCAACTAACGCGCATTTGAAAGACAAACGCAAATATATACGCATAGAAATGAAGTTAACTCCTTAAAATAAAATAATTGTTTGTTTTTAATACTGGAAGAACGTCACGAAAACTGCGTAAAACAGTTTACAACATCCGCTTTAAAATAAGAAAATGAAATGTTAATATCATTACAACTTTTTTTAAACTAACAATTTGTAAATCTCGATGTAAATCTCTTTTTTCAAACCACTGTGTAAAAGCTAGAGCAGGGTATCCCCAAGTGGCCATATGGCTCAATGATTTAGGGGGCCATAAGCTGCAAAGAGGTACCAAAGGGGGGCCGTGACTAGTAAAGGAGCCATAGTTTGAAACTTACACTAGATATTATTGAGGTAATGATGAAGAGCAAAAAAGAAAAAAAAAGTCTTTTAAGGGTATATTTAAGAGTATTTAAGGGTATATTCGAAACTTATTCTAGATATTTTGGAGTTGATGGTGAAATGCAACTAGAAATTACGGAAAATATAAAAGCTAACTTTATACTATCGCTTCCCAAAGTGGGCTATTTAGAAAGTTAGGGGGCCATAAGCTGCAAAGGCAGGGACAATAATGTTAAAATTTAAAACTTTACTATATATTCTAGAGGTTATGATAAAGAGTGAAAAAAGGTTTTAAGCGTATTTAAGATAAGTTTTTGTTGAGATAAGTTAAGTTCTTTTTTAAAAGCGGCATAGCTTTCATTTTTTTCAAAGGGGGCCTTATGAAACAAAGGTTGGGAAACCCTGGGCTAGAGTGTAAACTAAATACTAGATTTTGTATTAAAATATTTAGTAAATAGTAGTGTAAAAAATGCAGATTACTGAAACTCAAAGAGATTTCGACAAGCGAAACACAGATGATTCAAAACAAATAGTTTTGGTTCAACAGCAGCTTGAAGCAAAAACACTGCAGTTTGAATCGTTGTCGATAAAACTCGAAGAATTAAATCAACTCTTGAAAATAAAAACACAGGAAAATGTGGACCTTAAAGAGGAGCTTAATTCAGGTTTTAATACTTAAAACTTTTTTTCATGTTTCAATATTTAAAAATATTAGAAAAATAACTCAAAGCTAGTTTCAACTATAAAAATAGTACTTTAATTTGTAAATAAAATAATATTTTCTCTTAAAGAAATTATAAACTATTATTTATCATTTTTATGTTTTTACAGTAAATTAAAACTTTTAGGGTGTGCTACTTGAATTAGAATATTACTTTAATTGCAATTTAAATAGATTGAAAAAGTTAACTGTTAAATCAGAAGATCCAGTTTAATTTAAAGTACTAACTGAAATTTAAATTGTTGCAATTAAAAAAAAATATTTTAATACTTTAATGTAGGTTTTTGTAGTTATAAAACTTATAAAACTTTTTATTTGAAGGCAGTTAACTTTTTGTTTTGTTTTAGTTTATTTTAAGCAAACTTAATTTAATAGTAATTGGTTTTTATCTTTTATATATTGAACAAATTGTGTTCTAGGAAAAGTTAGAATGGAAAATGAACAAGTTTTGTTAAATAAGTTAAAGTTAAAAGAAGAAGAGCTTGAGAATAAAATTGATGAAATAAACAAGGAAAATGAAAACCAGATGGAGTTTTTGAAAACAGAGTATGAAGCTGTAAGAAATTTTAATATTTTACAAAATAAACGGTTTATGCGTTTTTTTATAGCATGTCACTTAAAAGAACAGTTTCGTTTTTTGAAGTTTTCGAGAGTGTGTGCTTTAAATTGTACAAATTTTATGCTAGCTTTGAAAAGTTGTTGTTTTTACTTACACTTTTTCCAATTCTTCTTTAAAGTCGCACAACAAACATTATCATTTCAAAACAAATTTGTATATTTAAAACTAATGTTATTAAAATGTTAATTTTGAATTTATCATGTGACTTTAATAATAGTTAAACTTTTTTAAAAAGACTGTTAGTCCGTTAGTTTTTGTATTTATATAACTTTAATCTTTTGTTTTATATCATATGCTAAAAGTATATTTCAAAAATAAAGTTTGTTTTGTGAGACTCGCCAGAAGTTATTAATCTATTTTAGTTACTTTTAAACCTCTTTTTACTTATTATTATTAGTAAGTATTAATCAAATAAATTTATTTTGATTTATTATGACTAAGTTTCGTTTTTTGTGAGTAAATTAAGTTTTGTACATTTAAGTGTGACTTTTTTGAAAAAAAAATTACTTTATTAGATGATGAATGAGGAAATTGATGTTAAAGATGATAAAATAATAGACCTTGAAAAATCACTTGAAAAAGAAGGAGAAGAAAAAAATGAGCTGCTTTTACAGCACAAACTTCAACTTGATCAGTTAAGGTTGTTATTAAAAATAATATCAAGTTTGCCACACACTCAGGCTATTTTGAACTAAAAAAAATCCGATCAATTAGAATTTTTCGAGATTTTTTGAAAAACTTAAATGTTTTTTAAAACCTAAATGCGATTCCGTCAATTCAACCTTAGTATAAGTTATTTTTAGCTAAGTTTATCTTTACCATTTATTTCTTTGTAATTCTACCATGTCGATTTCAATTATTAGGTAAAATTTTCTGCCTTACAGCTAGCTCTGCTGTAATTAAGATTTAAATGTTTTGACAAAAAAATTAGAATTTTGATGATAAAATCAATAGTTTTGATTATAATTAAATTAAAATTTTCAAATTATCGTAGCTTCTTATATTTTATTATAAGTTATTTTATATTGTTTCAATCGTATATGTACTTTTATATTTCTCAAATCAATGGTTGTTGTTTACAATATCTACTTTAAACTTTTGCATAAAGATAAAAATAAACATGCTATTCATACTTAAACAGGTCGAAAAACAAAGAACAAGTAGAAGAATTAAACGCAAGTTACGAGGACATGCGGGCGAAAGTGCAGCAGATGGAAGTGAAATTGCACGGCATCAACACATCGCTCGTCAACCTCGATCCTTCCAACGAGTCTGCTTCTTCCGAGTATGATTCTAGTGGCGTTTCTGCGTTAAATAAAGATTATCGCAGGTTTGCATGCAGTATGCCCAACGCTAACAACATGTAGTTGAGCTGTGCGATCTTTTTCGTTTACTTTTTATTTGTATCAAACTTTTGTTTTAAGCATTGTAAAGTTGTGAACAATGATTACAATTTAAATACAAGTTAAGGTACAATATATATCTAAAAACTGATTAATGTTAGTGTTTACTTAAAAAGTTATATTAGTTCATAATCAACAATTTTTTTTGAACTGGATTATAATAAACTATGTTTACACAATGTTAATATAGTAAAAAAAGTTTTTCATTTAATAGTGTATTTAGAAAAATGTTTTTTGATCGCACAGTTTCACTCAAATTTTTTTTATTTACTAAAAACTCCTAATATCAAAAGTATAAATTCTGCATGAAAATAATTTATGTCTAGTAAAGGTTTTAGTTAAATAAAAATTTTAACTAGTTAATTGACAAGCTTACAACATTACATTAATATTAATTCATATACATATGCTACTAAACCATTAATTTTTAATTGATTCCATTTTTTTAGTTTTTGTTTAATATCAAATTTCAAGCAAATGTAAACAGTTTGTTGATTTATAAATCTGTATTAAGAATTGTACTAGAAAAATTAATGTTGTGGTGATCGGTTTTTGTTGTTGCTTCTAATTTGTGTCTAAAGTCACTAAATTGTTATGCCGCTTGATTGTAGTATTTATGTGATTAATATTAATATTTTAATTATTTATGGTTAGATAAAATAATGAATGATACTCTTACAGCTCAGCTAAAGCTAAATAACTTTAAGTCATTAGTAGTATTAAGTATAGAGTAGTATTTTATATTGATGTTCCAGTATTTACTGTTTGTTCATTTTATAGTGTTAAACTAAAATACTTTGTTTAAGTTTCTTCCCTGTATTTAGCAGCACTTAAATAACTGGTTCTTAAATGTACAGTAGGTTTATCGACAATGTAAGCACATTTTACCCAGACAAAAGTCGTGCCTTATGTGTAGTGTCTGCATTTTAGTTTTGAGAAAAAATTGCCAATTTACACCAAATAATAGCTAATATCTATTTTTAGAAATAAAATTAAAGTCTATTTTGGAACTACTAGAGTTTTTTTTTCAGAAAATAGTTTTGTTACATTTGTATTAATCATGCTTGTTTTAATACTTAACCCATTCTTAATTAACGTCATGTTTTTGTTTATAAAAACTTTATTTGTTTATAAAATATCATAGTTTTAAAAAAAAAAACTTTTTTTCACTAGTTTTCAAGACTTAGAGCGTACTTTATATAAGTGCGTACCTCTTAAAGCGCTTACCTTATCGATGTTCCTACTGTGTTGTTGTTAAATAGAGTTTTTTCTATTAAATCATAAGATCAGAAATGAAATACAGCTAACTGATGTCACTAAGTTATTATACTTACTTTAATAAAATACAACCAAATTAAAAGTATACTGTTAAGTTTAAAAATATTTTTTTTCTTCTAATATAAACTTAGTCTGGTTTAGGATAGTCACTTATGCTTCAAAGAGATATGATGCTGTAAAACGAATAACTTGATAAAACTATATAACAGTTTTTCTTAATGTTAACTATTAGCTAAAATTTTAATAGTAAAAATGTTTATTTTGTACTACCTTTAGTTAGATTAAATTTTTTTCTAAATATAATATTAATAAAAATTAAAAAAAACAGCTCTCTCAAGCTCACGAGATTGGCTGATATATCAGGTCTAAGTGACGTTATACAAGAATGTTCCTCTACTTCATCTTCGAGTAGTGACAGTGGGAAACAACGCAGTGACGGCGTCAAAAAAAGTATGAAGACATCTTTCGAACATACGAACTTGTGCACTTCAGTTGAACACGAGATTACAACATTAAAAAATAAACTGGACTTTATTAATTTGAAGTTCGTTTTTAAATTTTTTTCAAAAATTAAGTTTAAATTGTAAACAATATTTAAGTTATATCAAATACATACTAGTGTTTATTTATTTTTTATTTGTTGAAAATTTATACCGTTTTGCAGGAGTTTTTTATTTTCTTCATATCAATTTTTTGCGTTGTTTACTTAAGTTTAAAATTTAAATTTGCTTTTAAACAATCCATACAGATATAACATATGTGCTAATATAACGCATTTTAATTAAAACATGTATTGTTGATTTTTTGTTTGTTTTTTAACTAATTTTATTATATTTTGAAAGTAATAAGTCACAAAACAATACTATTTCTAAATTATGTAATACGAATTTGATTTAACTTGCAGTTCTGACAAGCATCAATCTGAAAGCGAAGTATTAAACTTGACTTCTCAAAGCAGAACTACGCCTACTAATGAATCTGTTTATTACCAAGAAGATGTTGATAAAATAAAATCTGAACATGAGCAAGGTTTTATATTATTTTTATCATTATTATTATTATTAATATTGTTACTATTTAATTCTTAAAAGATCGCGTAATACGTTAAAAAATTAGTAAGAGTAAAACTACTTCTGGTCAGTTTATTGTTTAGTATATGTTTAAGAATAATAGTTTAATCAAAATAGAATCAATGGAAATAAAGGCAAAACACCAAAGGACGATCGCTAATATCAGGCTGAAGTGTGCGTCGGACACTGCTCAACAGGTTTGAATTTTTATATGAGTCTAACTTTTTAAAGTTGTATCTGCATTAACAAGTATCATAATCAAATTTATTTTATGTACTTGTTTAAAAATTAGTTGTTTGAAAAATGTTCAAATTAAGAGTGGAAATCAAAATTTGCTATCATTAGTTTTAAATTAGACCAATATCTCTAACAAATGGCTTTTCAAGAATTTATGAACATATTGTATCTGTAAAAATTCTCAATCACCTCTTTGATAACAAATTATTAACTAACAAACAGTTTGGTTTTGTCCCAAACCGCTCATCAACCATTCAACTTTTAAAATGCTTACATTCTTGGTCAGTTCCTTATCTCAAAAATGAATTTACTAAAGTAGTTTATACGGATATTCAAAAAGTCTTTGATTCAGTATCACACGAAAGATTATTAAAAATTTTAAATCAGTATGGGCTACATGAAAACTTAATTGATTGGTTTGATAACTTTTTAGATAATAGATCACAATGGGTAATCATCAATAATACACTTTCTGACTCTTTGAAAATCTACAGTGGAGTACCACAAGGTGGTGTAGTTGGTCCCCTTCTCTTTTTAATTTTTATTAATGATATTTGTTCAAACATTGATATTAAAAGTGAGTTAAGCTTTTGCAGATGATGCCAAAATCTTTAGTCAGTCAAATACTTTATTACAACTATCTTTAGATAATATTTACATATGGTTAAAAACAAGAAAGCTAAACTTAAATCTTAGCAAATGTAAAATTCTAACCATTAACAAAAAAAAATCTTCTCCAACTGACCTCTTAATCAATAACATCAAGTTACCAGAAGTTAAAGTTTTTAAAGATTTGGGAATTTATATTTCCAAAGATTTAAATAGAATGAACATATCAACTATCTATATAAGGTTGCACAAACTACATGTTATCAATTATTAAAAAGTTTTAAAACTAATTCTGCATCAATTCTGACGAAACTATTTAAAACATACGTTCGCCCTAAACTTGAGTATAGTACCCTAATTTGGTCCCCCCATTTAAAAAAGGATATTAATAAAATTGAATCTGTGCAAAGAGGTTTTACCCGTCATATTTGTAGTCGTTGCAACATATCTTACACATCATATAATGATAGAATGATTAAATTTGGTTTGGAATCACTAGAATATAGAAGATGGGAATTTGATTTATTAACTCTTTACAAAATTATCAATGGCAAATATAAAAGTTTTTTTAACCAGTTTAATAGTTTTTCCCAAAATAAATATCAACTAAGAGGAAATAGTTTGAAAATAAAATGTAAACATGATTTTCAAAACAGTCAGTGGCAAGGCGCATTTTTTCACAGAGCAAAAGCTATGTGGAACAGACTACCTCAGGATATAGTATCTTGTGAGGGGGTTGAACAATTTCGTTTAAAGCTAAAAAGATTTGATTTAAAAACAATAAATACCAGTAAAATTCACTAATTTTCCATTATAAACAAAAGGAAAATATTCTTTTCCCTACGCCTCCCTCCTACAAACTATTGGTTTCCTTATTTATTTTGTAATTATGAGTTTTGTTTTATAAGCGATGATTTTAGACAAACTTCTTTATTGTGTGTACTAAGTAATATATAAGTTTGAAATTTTTCAAATTGATTTTTTTTTAAAATTTAGTTCATTTGTATATCATATTGTGTTTAACTTGGTGTTTTCATTCAAATTATGTTATTATATATATATATATAATTTATCTTAAAGTGTTGAAAATAAGTTTATTTTCTTTTTCTCATTTTGTGTGTCCTGTTTAAGTGGCTCAGGTTTTGATGCCTGAGTCCAACATTGCACAATAAACAATATAATATAATAATATTATAAAAAAATTAGGTGTTGCACATAAACTTTTTAGAAATGAAAGAAAGGCAAATTTGGTTTTAAAATCATTGGTGTTAGCAATAGTTAACTAATAAATTTAACTTAAAAGTGTAGAGATTCTGAAAAATTTTTAAACTTAAAAAAAAATCTTGATTAACAACGCCTATCTAATTTTTTTTCTGAAACTTTTTATTTGATGTTTCGTCTTCAAAAAAAGTAATTGGTTTACAATGTGCTGTTACAAACTGTTGGTTAAATTAAAGCACTGAGTTTGTAATTTTGTAGAAATTTACAAATTTATAACTTTAGTTTAAAACTAATTAGGCACGAAAATGTTTTGCAATATAAATACATCGTTTTAGATAGACGAAGAGCTAAAGACCCAGGAGATACAGCTAAGAAACGAGTTTGAAAATGAAATGAAGCTTTTTGGACAACAGCTCAAAAATGAATTTGATGAAAAACTTTTGCAAAAAGATGAACATCACTGTAATGGTTTGATATTATATGTATTTGGTTAATGATCGGTATTTAAATTAATTTTTTTATGAGAATTAATTCTTTTCCAACAGCTTCCAAATCAATAAACTCTTATCTGAGTACTACAGATTGAAACGAATATAATAAATTTAAAATAACTTTATTAATTATATAAATTTACTTAGTTTGTTGTAGAGTTAACTAAGCAAACTTTACTAGTAATATTATTTTGAAATGCATAGGATACATAAGTTAAACTCTTCTAATTTCTCTAATCTTTGAAAATATCTAAAATATTATTAGAGTATCAGAAATTTAGAGTTTTAGAAAGTTTAGAATACAGAAAAATCCTATTTTTATTTTATTTGTTTTCTGATACGAATTTTATTTATGCATTTCTTAATTTTAAACTGCTTGGTCAGCATGAATAGCCATAATGAGTGACAACCTCGATAGTAAAAAATTACTTTTTTGGCCAGGGTTATATATCTTCAAAAAAGTTTAACTACTAAGAACTTGTTTAACTAAGTAGAAAATAGATTAACATAGCTTGGAGCTTAATTTATGCAAATGAGATCACATTAATACATTCACAGGCTATTTAAAATTTCAATTAACTTAAATTTGTAGTAGAAAACCAAATTTTTAGTATCACATAGTGTTTTAGAAATTTTAGAAATGTTATACTTAAAATCATAGGCTATCGGTTGAATCAACATAATGTTTTAGCTTTTCAAATTTCATCAAAGTGTACTTTTTTATTTTTTAAACTCCTCTTAAGAAATAAAATCAGATAGTAAGCTCATACTTTGATAACATAAATGCAAAATGCAAAAATATAAAATTCCGCCTTTTAAAAATAGTCACTATGCTTGCCTACTTATCTGCTAAAATCGCTCATAAGGGACGCCCCTGTTGGAAAAAGCTTCTTTTCACAGCCATGTGAATTTCTATAACTAATTTCCCTTAGTATTGCATAATTTTTACAACTTGAGAAGCTCTTAGTATATTTTTTTATAGTTCCATAAAAATTATCAAAAAGGAATTTTCCGATTTTTAATGTTTCTAAATAGACATATAAAAGTAAAATATTTAATGAAAAAAAAATTAGAGAAGTTGATTCAAGAAATTAAAAAAAATTTCTTCACCATTTATTTTTTAGAGTTAAATCAACAAGCCGATAAGATGTCAATCGATTTGGAAAATAGAATCTCAACTGTTTTGGAGGAATTAAATATCACTCATCAAGTTAGTTTGCTGAAATCAGCTACATTTCAAGTGTATCAGGCTAAAGCCGCAAAAACTACTTTGCTATTTCTTGCAAGATTATCATTGTATGTTATTGGTATTTTAGTAAATGTAAGATAGAGAAAGAAAAATGCATGTTGTAAGTAAAAATTATATATATATATGTATATAAATACAGTAATGTTAATTTATTTATCTTGTTAACAGGAAACAATAACAAAACTTCGTACTGAAAACGAAGAAAGGTATACTTTATCAATAAAGCATGTTCGAGATGAAATGGAGTTAAAGTTATCTGAAAAGCAGAAGCTTTTAGAGGAAAGCTTGACGTGTAGAAAGCAATTAGAAACTTCTATTGACGAGTTATTAAGTTTTGCTTGAAATTTTTTTTTTGTGAAAACAGCTAATATTTTTATAAGTTTATGGTTCTGGGTGCACGACAATTCAAATCTAAAAATTAGATTTAATATTTCTTATTTATTGCAAATTAGATTTTTTAATATGTTTTTGTTTTCAATTTTTTCTTTATTACTATAATCTTAGTAATTATACCTAAATAAATATACATCTTTTCATAATTTGACATATGTCTAAATAAAGCTTTAAACTTACTAGAATATGGCCAATTTAATAGTTATAAATTCTCTCTTTCTATTAAAACAATATTGTTATCATAATCCTTACAATTAGACCTACTTAAGCAATTTTGATTTTTAAAATATAAATTAGTTTTTGAGATGTGGAAAGTTTTATAAAAAATTGAATTTTTGTAATTTGATTAGTCACGTGACCATGGTTTTTTATCCGTATACTTGTAAAATATATGAAAATAGTTTTTATTTTCTTACCAGATAAGTTAAAACTTTACTTCATAGTAAACCAGGCTGACTTTTTATAAAATTTAGTTGTAGATTTTTTGATTAGAAATATTCTTAGCAGACTTATAAATTAGAACCAGCAAAGCCAAATTAAAAATAAAGTTAGTTTGCGACTTACTCAAAGCAATAAAACTGTTTTTTAAGAAAATTTATAAATTTTCAGCCTAAGAAACAAACATGAAAAAATAAAAAACTTGTACGAATGCTTACTTGAAGATTTAGAAAAGGGAGAAAGCGATTTCATAAAGTAAGTATATTTTGACAGTATTTTTTATTATAACTAATACTGTGTTTATGTTTTTTAAGTAACTTTTAAGTTAATATATTCAATACTACAAAAGTTAATTTGAATGTATGAATTTTTAAAATATTAAGGTTCAGGACAACTTTTATTAGCTTTTGTCAAAGAAAATTTTTTGATAAATAAATAAATTCAGCATATAATCTTCTCTTTGCTTATAAAAATATATTAAAAGAGTATTACTTATTATATAAAAGTGACATATTTTATGTATACCACATAATTTATCGACATATATGATGTTGTTTGAAATAAATATTAAATAATTTTATAATTAAGAAAAGAACAACGTTTGCACTATGAAGAAATTGCCGAAATTAAATCTAACTATGAGAAAAGCTTAGAGGAAGGATTACAAGAAGTTAAACTAAAGTATGAAAAGGTATTTTAAATGTAAAATTAGCTGATTCAAGTCTATTTTACTAAAATTATCTAATTTTAGAAAATATCCGAACTTCAGCTAAAATGCGATGCTCAGTTAGATGACGAAATGATAAAATCTAGCAATACAGTTAGTGAAAAGTTTCAGCAAGATATTGCTATTTTGAAAAGTTCCCATGATCAAGAAGTTAGTTTAAAGTTTTTTTATAAAGTTACAAATTATCTGAATTCATAATAATATGCATTGAAAATCTTACTTTTATGTTTTTATTAACCATAAGTATAATCTGAACGTATTTCAGCTAAAAGCAATTGCTACACGTCTTATCGAAGAAAGTGAATCAAAAAATGAATACAGAAATAAAAATGTTGGTTTGCGTTTAAAACTCATTGGTATTATGAACCAAATTTATACTATAATTAAAAAGTAATTTTGTTATAAAAACCAAAATGTACTTTAAAAATGTTTTTAGGAACAGTTGAAAAATCAGATAAATCAAATAAAATTGAAAAGAAACTCCGAATTAGAAAATTTAAAAAATGATCTGATAAGAGATCACATGGAAAAGTTCGAGGTATAATTGTATGCATTTGTAATATTTTCTATATATATTAAGATAAGCAAAGTCTGTTATTCTTAATCTTTAAACAACCATAACATATTATATTCTGAAAGAACTTTATCTTTTGTTTATATAAGTTTTTGTTGCTGTATTGTTTATGATAGAAAATCATTGCACTATAAGTAGTTAATTAGTTTTGTTTTTATAGCAACTTATATATCAAAAATACTTTTTTGCTTCGAAGGAGGTTACTGCGAAACTTGAGCAACACCACAAATTAGAAATGGACGAAGCTTTGCAAAATGACAAAGCGGAAATCGAAAAACTAAAACTAAAAATATGTGATAAAAATAACCAAATTTCGACAATGCAAGAAGAACAAGCTCTCGAAATTGAACAGATTTTGTCTAATTACATTAACAAAAGTTTGAAATAGTCTTGTGTATATATGGGTTGTTATTAGCATAAAATAACCATATAATATTAAATACATTAATAAAACGATCTAACTTTTGTTATATGTCATGGGTAAAAATATAAATATTTCATTATTCGTATACGTTTTAAAACTTATTAGACTTTTGGAGGTTCAAACATAACTTATAGAGTATTCTAAGTCCGTTAACGTGTTAATTTTAGTATCATTTTTTAAAATTTTAGTTAGAATGTTTTAACTAAAAAATATTACCTTTTAAAAGCAATTTGTTATACCTTATTCAGCATAGCAACACATTAAGTTCAAAATTTAAAAAAAGCTTAAAACTAGGTGACTATGAGTACGAAATAAGCCAGATGGTAAGCAAGCATGAAAGTGAGCTTGGTCGGGTGTTAGAAGAAAACAAGTTGCAAGTTGCCAGCATCGACCAATCACATCAGCTCATTGTCGAGAGCGAAATGAACAAGGTACAGGCCGAAATACAGCGTAAAGTTGACAGCCTCGATCAGAGGCACAAGGAAAATGTAAAGAACATAACATCTGCTTACGAGGATAATAAAAACAAGCTGAGAGCGAGACACGAGCTGGAGTTAAATAATATTAAGACTGAGTTTGAACAGAAAATTTTTAAAATAAAAAGTGAAATGGACAAAAAGGAAGGCGAGAAACAAAATTACTTGAACTCACAAGTTGACCAGGTTTGTTTAGATCTGTTTTTGTGAAAACAATAATATATGAAGACTTTTATTAAACTGTCTTTTACATTCAATAATTTTTAAATTCTTAAATATAGTATCTATGTAGAATTAATTAAAAAAAAATCGAAATGTTATAATTTTTATTATATGTACAAAGAGTATTACAGTATACTTTTTAAGAAGGTGTTTTTTTTTTTAATTTGCATTAAATAGTCTATACGAATAAGTTTCGTGAACTAAATTAGACACATATTTTTATAGTAAGCGAAATTTGTATATTGAAACATTTGTTTACAATGAAAAATTTTGAGGTACTAAGTGTAAACTTTTCCAATTACAGCAAGTTTTTTAAAAACTATATCAATTTCACTAATACACTGTTAACTTTAGCATAAAACTTAGTATTTTATATTATTTTTAATATTTAAAAAATTCCCTTTCTAGTTGTCCGAAAATCTTTTTCGATTGAACAACGAATTAGAATCGATGCAGCATTTACGTAATGAACTTGATGAAGTCATGCTTAGAAAAAATTATCTTGAAGAGTTGAACGTAACATATTTAGATAAAAATAAAGAAATAAGTAACGAACTTAAGTCTGAAGCCGAAAAACGGGAACTTTTATCAAATGAGGTAAAAAGTTAATAATTTTTTAGAACATTAAACTTAAAACTGCATACAATTAATCATCTTTGATTACATGTTTTTAAAGCTTCATATTTCCTTTCGATATTTTGCACTTTTGAATGCCAAGCAATTAAAGTTAGAAAATAAAAAAACAGGTAAAGGCTTTGAAAACGAAATATAAGGATGAAGTTGAAGATTTAAAGAATAGAATGGAGTTTGAAAGAGCTGAATACGAGAGCGAGTTAGATAACCTGCAGGTTGAATTAAACCAATCAAAAGAAAATTATAAGGTATAAAATATGATAAAATATTTGTTTTTAATTAGTTATTTAAAATAAAAAATAAACTTTAACTGTTTAAAAAAATTGTTTGCATGCATTTTGCAAATATAATAAAGTTATAAACTAAATAATAAATATTTGTATATAATTTGTTTCGTTTTTTGAATTGATTTATTGAATTTGTTTAAGTTAAGTTTTTAAATATATAAGATAAACTACATTTTTTGTTAATTGTTTTTAATTTTTATTTTAGCTGTTTATATTTTAGGAATTAAAAGCTGAAATGACAAAGAAAAAAGTGAAAGTTCAGATAGTTAATAAATTTACCGAACTGCTATCATTGCACAACAATGATATTCAAAATTCAGAAATTGATGCTGAACAAAACTTACAAAACTTTATTGACAAAAAGTATGTTAGATTACAGTAAATTTTTTAAATTGGTATATTTTAGATATTTACATTCATAACTTTAGTTGCTATTAGTAGCAGCAATTTTTCACTCTCTGTAAAAACTTAAAAAGCATTGTTGATGTAAATATGCTTTAAAATTTAGTTAATATTTAATAAATAATCATGTTGTAAAAATGTATTAAAGCAATAGAAAACGTATTCTGTTAAGTATAATAAAATTATCTAATACTGTTATCATAATATAATTAAATTTTACTTTTAACAGAGAAAAAATAGATTCGTTCAATAAAAACTTGGTAACTACATTAGAAAAACTATATGAACTTAACCATAAATGCGAAGTAAATATCGGTGAAAAAATAAATAATTTGCTCGGAACTTCTAATGATCAATCTGGTTAATTTTATTTCTACTTTTTACTATTATTAATTTTCAACACGGTTTATTACAAGTTTTTTATTTAGCCTTCACGGATTTTTTCCTACTTTCTTTAAATTGCAATAAGCTTACAGCATAAGTATTCACTTAGTTTATAAAATCAGTAGAAAAAGAAGAGCAATTAAATCAAAAGCCTAAAGATATTTTGTTCGATTGTACCTTGTCTTCAAGTAGTCTTGACTTAATTATGCAGTCTGGAGCTCATTTAAATGATTCAGTTGATAAACTAATTGATCTTTTATATACCTTAAATAGTCAGGTATTTTTTAAAGTTTATATTTATTGTTACTTTTTAAGTCGTAGTTAATATAATTTTAATACTTATTATAAAAAGCAAATTTTATATTAATAACTTTTGTATCATTAATTTATCTTTCAAAAAGTATTTAAATAAACTTTGTTTTTTTTTTTAAATTATCACAGTTAAATTTAAAACTTATTATATTATTTAAAGCTACATATACGTAGTATATTCTATATTTTTATTATTTTAATCTTTTTTGCTTAAGAATTTGTTACAGTATTTATTTTTACAATGTTTTTAGTTTTTTTATGCATAAACAAAACTATTAAATTAGTGTTACTATCGGACCTTCTACAAAATTAAAGTCCATATTAACATTTATTTTACTAGAACAAAGTTTTGATAAGGTACTGTTTTATGCAAAAACTATTTTCTTTAAGACTTAATAATCTAAATTCATTGATATGGATAACAGCTGAAAGATTCACAAAAAGCACAGACTTATCTTGAAAATCAGTTAGAAACGTTTTTAATGACCCAGAAAAATAGAACAGCAGTTGATGAAGAGATTATAAACAATGACGTTAGCTCATTAGAAAAAGCAAAACGTTTGTTGATAAAATTTAAATTGTTTTTTGTAAAGTAAGAAACATATGAAACATAAACTATTTTCAGAGTTGTTAGTAGAGAAACTTGACCTAGTTCAAAAACTAAAGCAATCTTTGTTCGTATCTGAAAGGAATGAAAAGGAAGCTCTGGAAAAAATTAAAGAATATGAAAAGGTGTATGCTGAAAAGCAAGTAAAATTGAATGAAGAATTGAAACTTATTCAGTTGCAAAAGCAATCACTTGCACAAAATCGTGAGGAATCAGAAAAAAGTAAAGTTTTCTGTAAATTTTACCAATAATATTAAAAAAAATAGTTGATAAAAGTTTAAATTGTTTTGAATTTACACGTTTTACACTTATCCTCTGTCTTTTAAAATACTATCTGTTTTTTTACGAATGTTTATAGTTTATAGTATGCTGGCCAAATATTACTACCTATTTTATAGTAATTTAAAACTTTAAAAAATTATTTTAATTATTTCTTATGTGTTACATAGTTAAAAACTTTGTTCATAGTTATTTAATTTAAATTAATGAATTAATTTAATTTTTGTCTACATTTATTTTTGTATCTTAAATGTACTATGCTGTATCTTACTGTAATAAAATCAAATTAAGTTTTATCAGTAATGAACTATTGTTTTGCTACTAAAGGTCTACTTAAAGCACTCGAAAAGCTTCACCAAGAAAAGCAAGAGCTAGAAGTTGAAAAAGAAGAAGAAAAGTTGAAATTTATGAATAATATGAAATTGTTAGAAGCTGCAATCGATGAAAATAACGAAAGTATTGAGTTAAACGAAGAAAATTATCTACAACAAATTGAAGATTTTAAATGTCAGGTAAATATTTCGAGTGACTAATTCGAGGTATTTGACTAAATACAAGTTTTTTTGTTTCATATACTAAAAACGTTATAGATTTATTATCTTTATTATTTCATCTAAATTAATAGTTTAAATGGTAACAGTTTGTAAACTAATACAAACATATATAAAAAGTATTTTTTTGTTTTAAATTAATGATTTTATAAATCTTAAGGTTGAAGCGTTAAACAAAGAGGTCGAATCTCAACATAAATACTCCCAACAACTACAAGACGTGATTGAATCAGAGAGAAATGAATTTGAACGAGAAAGAGAAGTGCTTAATGAAGATTTTAAAAAGGCCAAAGAACAAACTAGACAAGAATTCTTAGTTAAGGTTTGATTTATAAATCAAGTACTTTTTAAGTTCTTAAATAACTTCGAAAACAATCTCGACATTTATACTTCATTTTACAATCGTATTTATAATCTAATTTAATGATTGTTTCGTTATAAAAATAAAAATTCGTGAGGTACAGTATTACTTTTTTTTTCAATGGTTTAGAAAATATTATTGCAATATGTCTAAACTTATGCGTAATCAAGTAAAAAACATTAAATTAGAAAAGTAACGATCAGATTTAAAACTTTAGTACATTTTTTATTTATAGGTAGTTAAAAGTATTAAATTTATACTATAATGCAATTGAGTCATATTACAAACTTCTTAGATATACTTTTGTACGGTTTAAATTTATTAGAAAACATTTTATTTTATTGTTATTACAATCTTATTATTAATTTCAAATAGAAGTCGACCAAAAGGAATAAGCTTACAAACTGATTTTGTTATATAGCTTTAAAGAAATAATTGTACAGTATTTAAAAAGTAATAAAAAGACTTTCTTAGTTTTAAATGATTATCTTCAGTTAATTAATTTTGGTTTACTATTAGTGTTACAATTAATAAAGTGAAAAAGTCAAAATCTTGTAAAATTAAACATTTTACTGCTCATTTTTATCACAGTAAATATATTTCTTAACACTTAAAGTTTAAATGAGCTATATAAGTTTAAATTAAGATCTATACTAGGTCCCTTTATTTTCTTTAAGTTATTGGAAATAAATATTTTAAATTCACAAACTTTAAACTTTTTTAATGAAGCATTAATACCAAGAAAATTACCAATGTAAAAAAGTTTCAACAGCTATTAATAGACATCGAGTTATAAACAAGCTCATTGTTTTTTCACATTACATTCGCAATAACATTCGCAAACAATTTTACTATATCCCAAATTTTGGTAAGCCTAAAGTTTCTTTAATAACCTAGATTACTACAGTAAAATTTTATTAAGCTAATATATACTTTGTAGAAAAACAAAACATTATTTGGGTATATTTAAAATCAAAAAAATGTTCTAATTTTTGTTTTTATATTGTTTTAAACTTAAAGTTTAAAGCTTTTAAACTTAAGTTTTTAACTTTACACTTATTTTGCTACATTTTTTTTACTACATCTGTTCATTAATCTTTATTCATTAGTTTTTAAACTCGAAAAATATGGTAGTTCAAGACTTATACTGTGTACAAAAGATTATTCTATATATCTTTATCATAAACATAGCTTTATTTTAAATTTTATGCATAATACTTGTAAATAGCTATCTGATTCAGACGAGGAGAATAAAACACTTGTTGATAGTTTACAAGAACAGGTAAAGTAGTTTTGATTATATGCATGTTATGTGTATTAACGCTTGAATGTACTTACAAAGTTTTCAAAATTGAAAAACTCAAAGTATCATATTATAAGGAATGTTTAATAAAAGTTCTTAGGGCTTATGTTTGAAAACGTATATATTTGAAAATATAACATTCTCTACTACTATTCCCAGCAGTATTACGCTTTTATCAATGTGCGTAATAACAATCAGTGCCTTCAAGTTTACTATATGTGATGTTTATTGTCATTTTGCAGTTGCTTGTTTTGTAGATATGTTATCTGCAGCCCTAGCTGCTTTTTCCGCAATTTCTTCTAATAGCAATGATCAAATATCCAAAAATGAGGTTCAAAAATTAGTCAGTTAAACGTATTGTTCAAGTTTTAATGTTTTAAAACGAACTTGTTTCTTTTTTGTTTTTATACAAATGATCTATTTATTATTTTTCGTATATTTGGAAGTGAAAAAATGTAATTTTTGTTATAGGCTTTAGTTTCAGTATTTCTAAGTGTTTTTTAAGCTACCTATACTAATATTTTTTATTTTTAGTATTTAGCTTTCTAGTTTTATAAACTTGTTATGTTATTTTTAGACTGAAAATTATTAACTTAAAGAGTCAATCTTAAACTCTTTTACATTTTCTCAAGCTCATATCTAATCTCAAGTATTAAAATAGATAGCTATTGATTTTTTAACTTTTTTTATGCAGGTTAAAAATTTGAAAGAAGATCTGTTGTCTAGGCAGCAACTTTATGAGAAAGATTGTACTGACTATAAAGCTAAAATTGATTCATTAACCGATGAATTAAATGAAAACAAGCATAAACTTCAGCTTTCTGAGAAAGAAGTAATGATAACTTATTTTAAATTAATATGTAAATACAATTATGCGTTAAAATAACTTAACATGGTTTTGAAATATGTTAATCAATAATATAAAAAAATTGGTTTTATTCAAGTTTTTAATTTCTCGTATATAGAAAAAAAAGGTTTATAAATAATGTAAGATACCTTTGCTAAAAATTTTAATTTTAGTCATTTGAATCTTGGAGAATTGAAAGTAAAAAGTATCAAAAACAGTTCAAACTAACATTTTAGTTTTCAATATCTTTACCTATCATTTTTAACTGTTTTAGTAGTATATAAAACCAAGCAGAATTTTTTTAGCAATATATATTTTAAGAAAGTTCTTGAAATAGATTAAGTCTTTACACGACGCACTGACATCAAAAGAAGAAGAGTGTGATGACGTAATTAGCAGGTTACATGCTCACGAGCAACAAGCTTTGACGTCACAGAAACGGTTGGAGGAGTTAGAACAGGCTGTGGAGGATCAGCGAATCCTTATGTCGAAATCACGTGACGTTAAAAATACTATTATGTCACAAAGAGACTCAGTGAACCTTGAAAAATACGAACACGATATGATCAACAAAGACAATCAAGTTTGTTAATAGTAAACAAACTTTTAGTATATTCTTAAAGTTTTTGTTTCCTGATTGTAAATGAATTGCTGTTAACATAAACAGTTTAAAAAAGTGCTCACTTAATGGGAATGTTTGTTTGATACGAGGATTTATTCCAAGTTATACGTATTTTAGTTGTGTAAACCATTTCTACATTAAAACAAAAATATAAGTATGGTACCCATACACAGATTAGTTTGCTCATGGAACAAATGAACGAACTTCGTAGTGAAAATGGTGAAAAAGATCATCAAATTGAAAAATTAGTTGATGATATTAAAAATTTGCAGAATGACAAAAATAAAACAACTGTTTCGCAGGTTATTCATGTTAGAATAAAAAACCATACAGTAAAGAAAATGAAAATTAAATAAGTAACACTTTTTTATTTATTTTTGATAAAAAAATAACAGCATCTCAAGTTTATAGTTTTTGTAGGCTTCGTAAAATCTTTGAAATTAGGTTTTTTGTTGAAGCGTATTTGTTACCATCTCAATAGCTTTTGTTTCTTTATGATTTTTTTTTTAAATCGTAGTCTTGTTTTTCTAACTCATACAAAAAATGCTTTTACATATACGTTCAAACATACACATGTAATTAATATTTTGATTTATTGTTTTTATTTTTAGTTATATATTTTTCGTACTTATTTTTAACAAATAATTTAATAGTCAACAATGCTTGGAGATGAAACTTTCATGTCTTTCGAACAATTTGACTTATCGAAAATAGAAGATTTTGAAAATGTACTGGAGAGTAAAAAGAACGAGTTTACCAACATTTGCGAAAACCGAATGAAGCAACAAGAAGAGTTCGTTTAATTTTTTGTAGAAGTAAAAACTGTATTAGCTTATATTTTGTAATCTTTTATTTCAACAGGCAAATAATTGAGCTACAATTAGAACTAAAACAAGCTGATGAAAAAATACAGCAACTTACAGAAGAACTAGATCAAAGGTTTAGTTGTTTTTGCTTATTTATATTTTAAACATTGAAGGCCACAACGTTTAAATACACATTGTAAAATAAGAGAGACGACTCAGATCAATTACAACTGTCTATAAATTTAAAGAGAAGAAAAAAGATTGCATTAGTATTAATATATATGTACAAATATTCTTATAACTTTAAATTTAGTAAAAACTTATGTAAAATTGATTTAAGAATAATTGCTGTGAATTAATTATTGAAGTGAAAAATTGCAATCTTTTGGTTTTGATTAATTTACGCCATTGATAAAACTAGAAGTCTGTCTGACGACTTGAAGACCTCTTCGTGTTGTGTTCAAACCGATCAAATAGTACAAGTAGAAGTAAGTACTCAATTAAACTATTCACAAATGAGCTTAAATGAGTTGAATGATTCGACCGAAGATTTTTCGCGTGCAAACAGTAGTTTGACTTCTTCCACATCAAAAGACGGTGATGGCTCAACCAAAAACATCGAGTTTTTAAAGGGGGGATTCAAAGAAGCTGCTGTTCAATTTAACAATTCTGTAGAAGTAAGCCTTATTTTGTTTAAGTTTTTTACTTTTAAACACAAAGCTATCTTTTTTGGTACTTTGATTAAAATTTTATAACTTTAAAAGCTATGTCGTTAAAGTAATTATATTTTTTTAGATTTGTGAGCAATTGAAAGACGTTCAGCGCGAATTTTCCAAGTTATTGGAAGAACACACCAGTCTTGAACTCAAGTATGAAGCCCAAAAGAAACAAGCAGAAAGTAAAGTTAACAACGACAAACAAATAAAAGACTTACAAATTTTGAATGAGGAGCAGAATATCAAGTTCGAAAATGAGCTAAATGAACAGAAATCACTTATGCTTTCGAAAATAGAAGAAGAAAAGAAAAAATTTGAAGAATTCGTACGAGAAAATTTTAAAGATAAAAAAATAGTTGTGCATAAAGACAACAAATTCAAAGAAAAGATAAATCCGGTAGAAGTAGAAAATGTAAGTGCTTGGAATATATCCATACGTAGATTCGTTAATATTTTGAAACATTTACCTAATACTTAACTGCCCGTACTTTTTATTGAATAGTGTAAACTTTTATGTTTTTATTTAAATGTTGTTTGTTTATTTGTTATTCAAGTGTACCTCTTAGGTCATTTAATTGGTGTATCATACACATTTATCTTAAGAAAAAACGAGAAATGATAAAAAAAAATTATGCTTTTGTTTTTTTTTTCTAATAATTGAAAAAAATCAACAGTCATCATCAGCTGAAAGTTCACGCAGTTGTAGTGAAGATGAAAGTTTGCAACTAGCTTCAGAAGAAATTGATTATAAAAATCAAGTGATTTATATTGTGATATACTTTTACTTGAGTAACTATAACTCCGAGTAGTGATCAATGATTTTATAACATATATATTTACAAATTTAGTATATAATCCTTGATGTTTTTATAGTATTTATAATATTAAATAACTTTAAAACTAAAGTTTAATAGTTTTTAAAGTAAAATCACATATTTGTTTGGACACTTCTTTAATACATTTTAATGTTCTAATGGTTTTATGATTTTTTTGTTGATAACTTAATTCCATAAAAAATTTTCTGATTTAAATAGCTTTTGTATGTAGGTTAAATTTTAGTAAAAAAGTGCCTTAATTTCGACTATTTGTGCGATTAATTCATATTTTGTAGTGAAGAGCAATCTTTTTGGCTTTATGTTTGATGTATGATTTAATTATGTTTTAATTTGCTTATGGTCTAAATTCAAATATAAAAGAATAAAATATTGTTTTATATGGAATTACATTAATATCCGATCAAAATGAAATATTCATTTAAAATGAATTTAATCAGTACTTTTATATTGTTAATTTTAATGACACAGTTTTTCAAAAGTTTTGATATTTTTTATGTCAAAAAGGTTGATATAAAACGAATTAATTTAGTTTTTTGTATTTTTTCAATGCACAAACAAAAATGTATATACTATTTTTTGGGAAGACATGCTTGAGTGAACACGATACAAAAAAGTTATTTGTAAAAAACGTTCTGACTATAATGTTAAAATGTGATTAGTATTATTTTTTTGTTGTTTAATTGATAACGTTTACGATATTAAATTAAAACAAAAGTTTTTGTTATTAGGATACTAGTGTAGACTATATCAAACCTGATGAGTCAATTCAAGTTGAAATGGTTGAGCAAATAAAGAAAAATTATCAAAATGAAATAGAAAATTTAAAAGTTTGTTATTAATCATTGCAATATAACAATATGTCATGTTTGTTACTTGTATTTTGATCTAGAAAGTTTTTTTGATATTTATGATTTTGAACTCAAGTCGTAAAATATTTTGCGAGTGTAAAATTTTATAAGTCTATTTAACTAAACGATAATTAAAAAAGAATATCCCTAAAAGAACATTTTTGTTGAATTTTAGTAATTTTCTAACAGCAAAAGTACGATGAAAGTTTGGGAAAACTCCAAATGAAAATCGAGCAGATTGAAAACAGCCGTTCAGAAAAGCAAGGCAATCAGCCGCTAGTTGCTCAAAAATTGCAAGAAGAGTTGCAGCTCAGCGAGCAGGCAGACGAGAAACTGCTGCATTTGTTCAAAGTTCTTCAACATTCTGCCAACAACTTGCACGATAAAACAGATGATGCAGCTGACCAAAGTTGTTTGAGCGACCAAAACTACGACGTGAAAGATGACTTAATTACGAAGATGTTTAAAAAACTGACCGGTTTGACAACTGACGTACTTATTTTATCAAAAGACAAAAGTGATCAAAATATCAAAGATGAGTCTAGGTAAATTTGAAATCCTAAAATAAATATATGATATATTATTAAAACTTTAACATTTAAAGATTATATGACTCCATTAAAATGTTTGTTACTTAATATGTTTTTTTATATCTAATTACTTTATCATTCAAAAATCAAACAGTTCAGAGTCAAGTACTGAGTTGGATTTGGAAAAGTCAACTTCTTTATCAGCAAAAAATAGCTCAAAACTTCAACAAAGTTTGTACCCTCAAGTTGGTGCCGGTGGTGATATGCCTAACAAACCGTTTAACGAAGAGAAAATTAGCTTGCAAGAAAACAACGATGCTTTAAAAAAGCTTCTTAACGAAACAATAAACTACAATATTAACAATGTAATTTCATTTGAAATCAATTATAACTAGATGAAATAGTTATAGATGAAATAGTTATGTGTAATACATGTAGATTTAAACAAAAAAAAATCAAAATCTTAAGTAAAATGTATAGAGTTTTCAAGTCTTTTTATGTTTTATAAACAGAAGTACGATGACTACGACGTAATAAAAAGACAAGAGTGGCGTGACTCTATGTTGATTCAAATTCGCGAAATTCTGAACAGTGATATGAGACTTCTCATTAATGAAGTTAGATCCTTGATACGTAGCTCGCAAAATGAAGATGTTGATAACAATATATTAAAAGAAATTCGCTCAAAACTGAACAGTTTAAAAGTAATTTGAAAAGAACAATTTCATGTTTTGAATTACATAAAATCTATATTTGAAACATGCATTAACAATGTATTTAGTATTTTTTAAATCTAAAACTTTGACTAAATCAATTTTAAAGTAATGTTATAACTTTTTATAGTAGTAAACTTGAGATACTTCTAAAATACTATTTAATCCAGTTAATGTATGATATATTAATCGAAAAGTAAATAACTACTTGGTTTAAACCTTGCACTAAATCTAACAAAATTAAAAAATGTTTAAATTTTAAATTTATTATAAAAAGTTCAAGTTTTTAGACATAACAAAAAGTTTTTGTGCATAGTAGCCATGATAAATATTTTAAGTATTGCAATGTACTTAAAATCATAGTTTGAAATTGTATAGGGTCGATTTCTACATTTTAGGTAGAATTTATTTCAAGGTAATAAAATTTAAAGTAACTTTAAAGTTATGAATAATAACTAGATACATTTTAGTAAATAATACGGTTTAGAATTAAGTATGATTGTTTTCATAATAATTGTTGTAGAAATACATACATTACATATATTAAAACATCACTTAGTTATTTTAAAGTTTGTAATGATAATTTTTAGTTAAAATTGAAGTGTTGTTTAACTATATTGCCTTAGTTTACAATAATTAATACTTGTATTTATTGAATACTATGTATTTGAATGTTTACCGTAATTAACTTGTACATAACTATACATATTAAGTTGAAGATTAAAAGTACGGCTTTGTAAAAGGTAATAAACACATAATTACAATTGTTATACTATGGAAGTTTCTCAAAGTAATTAGTACGATTTTGTTACAAATGATTAGTATATTTTATTTGTTTACATAACATAGGTCTTTACAGAAAATAATAATGTTTAGTTCAAATGTATCATATTTTATTTTTCTAATCAACTAACTAAAACTAAATACATATATTTTATTAAGAAAAAAAAATACTGTTTAATGAAAAAATACTCATTTTATTGCTAATTAAATTTGACATTGATTTAAAATTTCAGGATAAAAGTTTATCTTCCGACGTAGAAAAATTGCTTTCACGAGATAGAGATCAGTTAATAAATGATCTGCATGGTCTCCATAGAGAATATTCTGAAAAATCTGCTAAGGTATTTAAAAAGTAATTATATTATTAAGTAGACATAAAGTAATCGTTTTAATTTTGTTTTTAGTTTGATGTAAAAGTAAACGAACTGCAAGATAAAATTAAACTGAAGGATGACCAAAACCGTCAGATTCTTAATGACTTCAATCAAAAAGGTTACTTTAAAACTAATATTGAAGTGTATATTTTCTGTTGATTAGCAATAGAAATATGTTGTTTATTTTTATTAGTTTGCACCACTACTTTTAAACTGTAGTGTTCACTTTTAATCAGGTATGAAAGCACAAAAAAAACAAACAATAATAATATTTAAATAAAATATTTATAAACTGATTAAGATTGAATTAGAGAGTTTTTTGTTAATGTAGGTTTTAGTTTTTTCTACAATTTTTATTTGAAAATTTTTGTATTTTTGGTAGTGCAATTGCTTCAATTAAAGTTGAAGCAATCCGAAATAATAGAATCTGATCTGAAAAGATCACTAGAGCATGAAACATCAAAGTCACGTGAATTCGTAGACACGCATCACCGCACGTGTGCTAATATGACCTCACAAATAGAAAAACTTCAGCTGCAACGCCAGCAGGCCGAAGAATCGAATATTATGAAAATAGAAATATTAAGGTATATAACACTTTTATGAAAATCTCATAAATTACAAGTATACAAACTAATATCTATTCTTAACCAACTTATGAGTTTTATTTAATTTCTATTAGTTTGAGTTTTTTATAATAGCTAGTTCAAAAGTTGTAAATATTCTTGATAATTATTAAGTTTGAAACCAAAAATTTATTAAACTTGTTTAAATAATAAACTAACTATTATTATTAAATTTGTAAAATTTTATAAAAAATACATTGATTTTTATACAGGAAAGAAGCAGAAAAGAATGAAAAAATCCTCAAAGACACTTATAATAGTTTAGAGCAACTAAAAGAGGAAAGTAGAAAAAAGGAAAATGAAATAATAAGAAATTGTGAAAACATTAAAAGAGAACTTCAACTTCAGAAAGAGGAAGTTATATGCGAGCTCAATCATCAGCATCAAATGCAAATAAGTGTTAGTTATTGTTGAAACACATTATAATCTTTAACAACAGTTGAGGCTGTTGTTTATTTAACATTGTGAGTTCCTAATGAGTTTATTTTTAGTATTAAAACACTTGACAGTTTTTAGTTTTCGTACTTGAAAAACTATGCTATCTAGGTAGAAGTATTTCTAAATGGTATAATTATATAATTTAATTTTATATACTGAATTTTCTCAGCTTTCACAACTTTAAGTCGATTTGAAGGTAGTGTTATTTAATATATTTACTTGATCTATTTTTTCGTTTTTATTACAATTATATTGAGTTTGTTTTTATGTCAATAGACACATACAATAAAAGTAACTCAAGGATATAATTCAGAACTTATTTTAAGCAAAGCTTAGAAGTTGCACTACAAAATCAAATCTAAAAAATAAATTTTAAATGATCTAGTCAAACATGATTTTAGTCACTATTAGTATAACTTGAAATTTAAAAATTAAACATAATTAAAATTTGCCCCTTAACCTACATAAAAAAATAATTATTACTATTTTAAAGTTTTTAACATATTTTTTTTTCATTCTTACCTACTAGCTTTGCGGAATATCTCAAATGAGTTTATCGATTTAGATTACATCATTATAATTCTATTTGACTAGAACTTATCTTAGAATATAAGTAGTATTATAAGTTTTTTAAACAGTTAAAACTATTTAAAAGTATTTAGTATTTATTTGAATAAAAAACAGGAGTTAAAATTGTCTATTAGAGATGAGGAGGTGAAAAGAAACGAGTTGTTAACCAAACAAATGGTTGAAGACACGAGGCGTAAAATTGAAGCAGAATTGACGGAAGAACGTCACAAAAGAGAAGAAATAATTCGTACTAATGAACAAAATCAAGTAATTGCAATTCAACGAGCCACCTTAGATCTCAAAACCAAGTTTGTTTGATTTATTGATAAACTTTCACAGTTACAAATCTAGTTTAATATAGTTTTAGGTTTATTAAGTACTGTTTTTTAATTTTACATATTAGGTTTAATTAATGAAAACTTATTAAAAAAATTTTTTGTTTTTATTTCACGTTAAGTTCATACGGAAATACTTAATACAAAGTTAAAAAATCTTTTTTTTGTAAACTATAAAAGAAGTATTCAAATCATTAATTAATCTAAATCAATTTTAAGCTAATTAAATTTAAGCTAAGTATGTAAAAAGTATCAATATTTTAATTCAATTAATTAATCATTTAGTTAACTTAGTCTTTTTTGGTGTATTGTGTTTTTTATGTAGTAAACTATCATATAATTATTTAAATCCAATGTTTTTTGATTAAATAAAAACATTTTTAAACCAATAGGTACCTTTTGATCATGCCGTTATTTTTTATATAAACATTTATAAATGTTATTACATTTTCACCAATCCCTTTTCTACTGCTATCAATTGTTCAGTATTAGCATCGTTTAAAAAAAAACTTATTAATCTTAACTACCTTGTTTCTATCAATATACATTTAATAGTTTTATGTCAGTTATTAGTTATATAAACTGTTATAACCAAATTATTTTTTTCCTGCAAGCTCTTCATTGGACATAAGTTTAAATTGGTTAGTTTGTAACTATCTTTTGTATGAATTGTTGTTTTGTTGTGTTTTTGTCAGTTCTGTAAATGCTGTATTAAAATATAAAAGGGTAGTTATAAAAAACTCGAGTCACTTAAACTGAAAACACAAAAAGAGAACAAATAAGTTCTTGATATAAATAAAATGAAATACTCACAAAAAAAAACATTAATACTTACAAAACTTAAGCTGTTATTGCATTTAAAAAAAAGGGAAACTTGACAATT
Organism: Thalia democratica; assembly: GCF_965202585.1. NCBI lineage: Eukaryota > Metazoa > Chordata > Thaliacea > Salpida > Salpidae > Thalia > Thalia democratica. Next base: position 55,137,957 of record NC_139165.1, on the reverse strand, counting down.
TTAACTTTATGTTCAAAAGTTTTTGTGAAAGATGTTATAAATACTATAAGAAATTGTTTTTATTTTGAAAAATCTGTTTCTGTTGAGTTGTATTTTCTTTAACATAATTTTTATAACTTAAATAAGCGTTTTTTTAAGGTGCGATAAGTTGGAAGTGTTACTTGAAGCTGAAAAACAAAGATGTTTGCAGTTACAACAAATGATTGAAGATGAAGCCATTAAAATCTCTGATTATTGTAAAAACAAGGATAATAAGCACAAACTACACATAGATAGTATAAATGAACAAGGAATAAAACAGTTTGACAAACTAAAAGCTCAACTGAGTTAGTTTCTATTAAGTTGTGCAGATAACTTGTCCAATTTTTAAAAAAAGATTAAAAATTAAAACTTCTAAACTAGTTAAACCATTTTTACTATATTTTTGACAGATGTAACTTCAATTTTTCCTACTTTATATCTATTAGTTTTTAAAATACTTTACTTATTAATTGATAAATTTTTTAATATAAATGTTTGCTCGAGCAGATGAACAACTGGCTGAAAAGAAAAAGTTGGGAGAGCAGCTCGAGCAATTACGTGACTCAAACATGCAACTCAAGCTGTTAACGTCACAAAGCATGTCTTCCTTGGATGATGACAAAATTAAAAATCAGGAACGTTTTAATAAACTCCTGGTTGAAAAAAATAATATTGAGGTTTGAATATTAATTGCAAAGTTTAAATGGTGTGCAAAAAACGTTTTTATCAAAAAATAGTTTTGTTGTAATGTAGTGTCCTGATGACTCCTTATATAGATTAATTATTACAATATAAAGCTAAGCTTGGTAGTTTATTCTAAATAGGGTCTCCTTGTAATGTTAACCTTTGTACTGTTAAAAAAGTTTTACAATTTATTGCACAATAAAACATACAAAGTTAATACACTAAAAATACATATAAACACATAAATATTCATAACAATAATAATACTCAGCTTAACAACAAATCAACAGGTGACTTTGGCAGTCTCCATTCTACCATAAACCACGTATATTAAAAAGAATCATATTTAAGCAATATTTTGTAGATTAATATTTTATAAAATTAATTTTTTGAAATATTTTTTTTTTATAAAGTGAATTTTTCATAGTTATTATTGTTGTGTAACCTAAAAACCAATTTTTACAAATTTTTCTACCTATAAAAAAAGACTATAAAATTTATTGTATCATTAATTAGCAAATCGGTTATTTTGTTTAAACTTTTACAAGAAAGTTGTATACTTTGTAAAAATAGGCTCGACTGATGGAATGCCAGCATCATTTAAAAGAAAATAAGGAGAAACTCAAAGAAGAAATCAGCCGTAATACTCTTCAAAATCAACGCCTTTTACGTCATACTGCTATGCTAAACAATCAGATAACAAACCATGATAACGAGGTAGCACAGCTTCGAAATAAACTTGTTAAAATCGAGGGTGAAAATGAAAAGTTACAAACAAATGTTGTTGTGTCAGGTGAATTTTTTTTTCGATAGACATTTTATTTTTTAAAACGTATGAAGATATGACCTCAACCTAAGTTAATAATTAATATTTGAAAAAATTTAGAATTACTTGATAATTAATACTTCTCATTAAATAGAATGAATTTATGTTGTTTATTCCAAACTGTTTTGTTAACCGTTTTTTTAATAAAAAAATTTATTCAAGTTCAAGTTAATTATAACTTAAGTTTCTTCTGGAAAATGTTGCGTTCGTTTCAAGCAAATTAAAATATAAATAGTTTGTATTTTTAAGCAAATTGTTTTCTGGCATAAAACTTGATCTAAATTTGTAAATTTTTTTTTATGTTGTGATTAATTTAGAACTAACTAGAATTATGTATTTAAATAAGTACAAGAAAATTTGATAACTTATATAAATTTAGTACTTAGACTTTATTTTTATTAATGTTTTGAAATTTTATTTAACTTATATCTCCACAGTTGATAATGGAAATAAAAACCTCCGCCAGATGGCAACAAGAATTCACAAGTTGTACATGCAGTACATGAAGAGCGAGTCGTGTAGAAAATCGTTGGCATATCAGAAGAAATATTTGCTCATGCTTATTGGAGGATTTAAAGTTTATATACTTGTTGTTACAGAGAGTGTTTATTTTAAAATTTACTCAGTGAAAACTAGTTGAATCAAACTTAAGAACTATTGATCATAATGTTTATCAGAAGTTAAAGTTTTTGCTACGTTGTACTTACAAAACACATATAAATAACACTTACTTTAGTTAGAATGCAATATATTCATTGTAATTAGTTGGATGTTTATATAATATTTTAGATTTTAGTATAATTTGATAACTGTTTATTATCGTACTTTTTTACTCTACAGCATTAATTGACAAAACAAAGTATTATTAAAACACTGTTTTTCTTCAGACTTATTACTTTTCAAGAATAAAATTGATGTGACTTCTAAAAAATGATTCTTTTGAAATATTGCTTTTAGGATTCTGAGGAAGCAACTTTGGCATTATTAGCACAAATGGGAGCATACCCTAACGACGACTCGATTATACGGAAAAGGTACAAGTCTCACGCTTCAATAAGATCACAGTGCGGTAATTTGCGTGGAATATCAAAGTTCAGATCTGTTGCCAGAGTTTCCATTGCTTGCACTAGGTTTTTTGTGAAAAAAATTAGTTTACATACCAATGAAGTTTATAAAAAACTATAAATATGATTTAATGAATAATGATATAATGTAACAAATAAAATTATTTGTTTTGTTTAAAACACTTACAAAATTTTAATTTGTAGGATGAAATATTTAGTTTCAAAGTGGGTTCCAGCCAGCAAAAATCTGACTTCTTGCATTGAAAATAAACACGGAGTTAAAATACAACCTCATTTATCAGGTATATGTTTTTATTTGAAAAGTAAATTAATTATTTTGCAAATCTCATAATTTTTTAACCTTGTTTTTAGAAGTTCCAAGCTTAATTTTGTCCACACGTGGGTGCTACAGATCATCATCTTCAATATCTACCGGTAGATTAAGCGATATTTCCAGGTATTTTTACTTTTACTGTTCGCTAAAAAAAAAATTCTGAAATTTAAAGCAATTTTAATTTGGTAGGAGGGAAGAATCTTACAGCAACTCTTCTAAACGGACACCTCAACCAATAGAAGCATACTTAGAAAGTCTGGGCAGTATAAAAAAGACTCTTGTTGATAGTGCACCTTCTGTTACATAAAGGTGTCAATTATTATTTTTACTTCTTTTATATAAAAACTTCACTGTAATTTGTTGCTTATATCAAGGGTTCCTTATTTTTGCACTTTTTGTTGTTTTTATATTATGTTTTAAGTAAAATTTTCATGAAATTTTATTATACCAAAGATTTTCAATTGTTTTAGCCTTTAGTTCAAGTAAGTATTTGATAAGTTGAATAATTATGGCACGGTTGCACAAATTTTCATTTTGTCACAGTATTAAAATTAATCATAAAATAAAACACTTTTTTTAAATTCGTCTTTTATATATAACTGTTTGAGTTTATAGTTTTCTCGTACAAACTATTTTAATTTTTTATGGTTGAAATTATTCCAGAAGTTTGTTAGAGAGTTAAAAGTGTTTACAAAAAATAGATTAGTTGTTTTATTTGGTTGCTTATAAATAAGTGGCTTAATAGAGTTTAAGGAAATATTAGTTGAATCATTTTCTTAGTTATCGTGCTATTTTTTATTAAATTTTTTTAAAACCAATAAAAAACTTATATTTTCTGCAATAAAACTTGTCAAACGTACGTCTAAGTTTTTATTATATACTAACAATTTTGCTCTTAAAAAACAAGAGCTAATTTAAAATTTCATAAACCATATATTTTAATATTTTACTAGATTTTCAAAGCATTTAATATTTGTTACTATAATTTTTGGGTTCGGGTTTATTTGGTCAGCACTTGAGCCCATAGAAAAATTGGGACTTTTTGGCTTTTTCTAGTCTGTGTTGCTTATCTCAAAAAATACATATAGTTTTTATACTAAGATTATTTTAATGCTCTTCAGTGAATTGACTTTAGTAGTTGGGGTGTTTGTTTTTTATATAAACTTGATGTTTTTGGGATATTGGCAACTTTTGTTTTTTTTTTCAGTTTTGGATTTTAATTAAGGACTTATTTCTTAGTCAATTTCATTTAATCTAAAAAAACTGACGAATAAAAATGTTATTGTTAAACATTACAAAAAAAAGCTTATTTATAACTAAGAACCACAAAAGGGTTAATAAATTATTTTTGTCTTGCTTAGCATAAAAATATCTTTATTTGTAAGTGATTTTAGACTTTCTTTTTTTGACTAAGTAAAAACATAATCAAAGATCAAAACTGTAAAAACCAAAAAAGGCTAATATGCCATCATTGTATTTTATTAAGTTAAATCTTTACAAATGCTACAGATACAAAGATCTTCACACTACAGTCTATAAGCTATGCCGTAGGTCTAGCGCAAACGTTGTATGATTATTGACTAATCTATTACTACTTTATAGTCGGTTAGTTTTCATTTTTAGCTAAAAAAAAACACAAATTGTTCTACAAAATACACAGTCCTACTAGGTAATGGAATTAAAACAGACTTTAGGCGAACTTGATTTTTTTTTCTATTTAAAACTAATATTAATTACGAGATTATAACCATTCTGAATTTTACGTATAAAGAGTTGTGTAATTTAATAAAACGGAAAAGCATGAAATGTTGACTTACCGTCTAGCTCAGGGGTCGGCAAACTGCGGGCCAATTGCGGCCCTTGGAGGGTAAATCTGCGGCTCGCGAGAATGTAAATGTGGCCCGCTGAGCAAAAATATATTTTAAGTCTAATTTTCATTGTAAAAATGCTGTAGTTTGTTTAAATTTGATTAGTTTCATTTGAAGTCCCTATTTAACATTTTGAAACAATTAAAAGGCTTCACTGCTTTTGGTTAAAATTGTTAAAAAGACAGATAAGCATTCGAGCCGTGTTTTTTTTCTCAGTTTTATAATAAATTTGACTAAAAATACTTGTATTCAGTAAGTTATCTATATAAATATCTTAAGTAAATGAACAAAATGCAAATGTTTTCCCTTGTGTACAAAATAGACAGTAATCAAGGAAAACTTCATTTCTTTACAGTTTATATATTTTCTTTAATATGTAATTTATACCTAAGATATTCTATCACTATATTAAAGTGTACACAAAATCATTAAAAATAACATAATAAAAAGAAATAAGGTTTATTTTATTTATATTTTAACAAATTTTCAATGTTGTATAAGTTTTCTGTGTACTTTAAGTTAACTCCTATGCACATCAATGTACAGAGATGTTCATTTTTAAAATACTTATAAAACTTTATCTAAGGTAGATTAAGTTCAATTTAAGCATAATTTTCGATTATAATTGTTTTTACATACAATATCTAAGAGTCCACAGACACATTTAAAACAATAAATATGACATAATTAAATTAGTTTTTGTTCAGTATACAGTTTTTTTTACAAACAAAATTTTTTGGCAACTTAGTTAATTTCTTTGCATTGTACACTTATACACACAGATGCTCTTTTTTGGAAAAACCTATTTAAAACAAGCTAAATTTAGGGATGATAAGTTTGTTGAGTCTGTGTATTACCAATCAAAATTGTTTAAATTTAAGCAAATAAACAACTTAGCATTGCAACACACTCAGACTAATTCAGGCTAATTTATAAACTCTTTGAAAATCATGCCAATTTAGGAATTTTTCAGTTTTTGACTTAAACTTTTTTTTTATTCTTAAATGTAAGGATACTTTTTTGATCACTCAGGCAAGATTTTTTGCTTTGAAGAGTGGCAAATTAAACTTATGATGTATGTTTTGTTCACTTCACAGTTTTAGTTATGATATATGTTAAGTTTTAAGTCTTGCAGCTGCTAAAATTGGAAATATTACTTTATTATTGTTTACATACAAATGTAATCAATCATTGTTGCTAAAAACCCTTAAATTTTGAAAAAACTTGAAATTTGACAGTTTAGGCTAAAAAAATCTGGAACTTGAGAAATTTCAAAAAAGACCTTGAGTTTTAAACAATTTTACACGTAAAGTAATGAAACTGTGACTTTACACAAAAGATCTATCAAACAAATATATTTTTTGTTCTCAACAATTTTAATGATTTAAAAACACATTAAAAGTCGCCTAACAGTATCTTTTAAATGTTGCTGTACTATTTTAGACAGTTTTTTTTACTGTAAACTTAATTTTAAACTAAAAATAGACTAAAAACTTGCACTTTTAATATCATGAAAGAAATTGAGAAAACCTGGAAAAAATTTCTTAAAAACCTATAGCAACCCTAAAACTGTTTACATTCTTTCTAAGAGTTAAAAATAGCACAAGTATTTTTTGTTTGACATATGTTATTTATATACAACATAGGATTTTTTTTTCAGAAAATAAGTAAAAATGGTAATTTTAAGTATAATGACCAACTGTTTTAGTTTTCTTATCTTTAACAACCCTCGTATGTAATCAGATTCATATGATTTCGCAGTAAAATGTTCTTAACCTTCTTAATAAATGCATATAAAACCTTATACAGAAATTATCATAGTTATAATTTCAATCACAAAAATAAATTAAAATATAAGTTTTTTTACAACTTAGGTACTTTGTTTGACATGTATTTTATACCTAAGTTTCTCTTATAAATTTTTTATCAATACATGTTATATTTGAGTGTACAAAATTTTTTGTATAAAACAATAATAAGAAATAGTGTTTATTTAAATTTGGTTTTGACTAATTTTGATTTTTTAGAAGTTTTCTGTGTATCTTAAATTTATTTCTACGCACACCAATGTACAGAGATGCTCATTTTTAAACCAAATCTTAAACAATACTTAAGTTATTAAAAACAACTCAAACAAATATTCTCAGATGAGCAGCATTTGTTGTTGTTTTCATCTTAACAGATCGTGTAAAGTCCTAAATTGATTTATTTGACTTTGAAATATCAGAAATTGCCTGAAAGGGACTTTTTGTTGTCACTGAAGAGATTAACAAATAACTTTTACTACCACTAACACAAGTTCTTTGAAAAAGTTTTAAAATCTAAACGGTGACACCTTTTAAGTATTTACTTTTGCCACTTTATAACTTACCTTGACAAATTTTTCTGTAAAGTTTGTAGTTACTGAAGATAATCATGTGCTTTGTTAAAACTGACTTAAGCGATTTTTTTTTTAGTTTCTCGCAACAACTCCTAATTAATGTTTTGTGATTTTTATAAATCGTCTTATATTTTTAGTTTACTCTTTTTTATAAGCAATATTTTCATTGCAGATAAAGCAATAATTAATTGCTACAATTATCAATAAAAAAAGTTTTTCTACTTCATTTATGGCTTAACAAATTTTTATATTATCGTTAACACTATTCAAGTAACTTAACTGTCCATTGAAGCTGGCTCACAATAACTTATTTTTTCTGTATATATTTATTTCACTGTCAAAAAACTTCGTTATTTCTTTATTTCGTGAGTTTTATTTAAAACAGGGTGGCCAAAAAAGTCAACTAGTTGAAAAACTCACACTTGGTTAAACCTATTTAAGAGATTTTAGAAAACAGTACGTGTGAAATTTTTATTTCAAACACTTTGAATAAATCTTTGAATTCTCAGAATAGTTTTTATGACTGCAGTGAAGTTTGTTAATTATAATTTTTTAATTGTCGTTTTAAATATTTTGTACTTTTTTATGGTGATACTTTTGTTAAGTATTAAACCTTTTGTTTTTCAAATGAAGTTTTTGGCTTTTTTAACTTTTAATAAACTCAGGCTGGTTTAATGATATTCAGACATTTTTGCTTTTAAAGTGGCAACCATTTAAAAGACTAATTAATTTTTAATAGGGTATTTTATTAAAGTATTCAAGCATTAATTATTTATTTAGTTAACCAGCTACTGAATTTTTTTTAAAGTGCAAATTTCAAAACGTAAAAACTATTTTCAGCAGTTGACATTTTTTAAATTATAAAAAAGTGGTTGACAATACAGAAAATATATAAAAGTGACTTATAGATGGTTTTCAAGCTTAGTTTTTTTAGAGAATTAGTTTTTAAGTAAAACAAAAAATATATTAAGATTTTCTTATCAACTTTTAAAGATAGTATATAGTTTATTAAGTCTTGAGTATATTAGTCTATGTAAATTTTATTCCACTAAATATGTATAATTTAAATGGGTAATCTATGTGTAGCTAAAAGTCATTAAAGATAAAAAACTGAATAAAAATAAAAGTTTTTTATTAGTGTCACTAAAACTAAAACTGCGGCCCGCGAAGATTTTGGAAACTTGAAATTAGGCCCGCGAACACCAACTGCCTGACGACCCCTGGTCTAGCTTTTATTACATTATTAAATTTATACCTAAACCTAGATCAAAAAATATTAATGACACTCAAACAGACTTGTTTATTAATATTACAAGTCCGAGGATGATAAAATATCGTCTAGTGCATCTTACTGAAAATTTTAAGTTAACTTAATATAATATATTTAATTGTATTCGAGCTTTTTTTTGTTAAAATATAACCAAGTTAAGACTAATGTTTTTATAATTTGTTATAATCTTTACTTTAAAAATTGTAACAGCGTAAGCACAAACAAAACAAGAACGAATAAAAAGATATTATTAAAAAAACAATAAAGTAGTTAAACTAAGTATAATTATGAGCAAAAGCTTGTAAAACTCTATTTTATAAAGAAAATCTAATTGTAAAAACAAAATATACATCACTTAAGTAATAATTTAAGTCGTAATTAAAGCATTTTGGATATTATATAAACGTCAGTGAAAATCTTTAAGAAAATTAACTAGACGAGATTTGATAACCCTTGGGAATTGTTAAATTGAAAAAAATAGTCTGTTTAAAAGGTTATATCTAAAAATGATTACTTTCCACTAAATAAAACAAAAGTATTCAAGTCTGCTGATTTTTTTAAAGTTTCCTTATCTTAATATGTCTGTGCAAGTTTTAGAATAACTTCTGCGTTTTTTAAAGCTTATAGTTAAAACTTACTGACTATAAAACAGTAATAGATTAGTCGACAACTATACAACGCTTGCGCTAGACTTACAGCATAGCTTTTAGACTGAAATATGAAGATTTTTGTATCTGAATATTATATTTGTAATGGTTCAACTCATTTAATCAACTTTCTTTAAAAATATATTCTAGTTACGTAAATTACAAGATGATGTAAATAAAATAAGTTTATAACAGCTTACTTTAGAGTTCAACAAAACAAATAAAAAAATATTAAAATCTAGAAAATTCAACAAAATCAAAAAAAAAAAAGTTTTAAGCAGATTGATATAAATAAAAAGTCAATATATGAAAAATAAAATAAAATTATTATAAGTTATAACAAACTGATTATTAAGATATTCTTTTTTATTAAAACTGCATAAACATTAAGTTTTGCTTATGACAAAGTAAAGTATGTTTTAGTTTAGCAACAATTTTGTAATTATTATTTAGTTTTTAAAATATATAATTATTAAAATAAATCCAAAAACAAACAAACTCTTACTCATCGGGTTAGATATGATCGGGTTAGAAATGATCGGGTTAAATCAGGCCAGAAATAATCAGGTTAGAAATGATCGGGTTAGATATGATTGGGTTAGAAATGATCGGGTTAGAACATATCGCAGGTTAGAAATGATAGTAAACTATAAGTTTTAGAACTGCGAGTTTAAAGACGATTTATGACATACTTTTAAAACAAGTTTACATTCATTTATGAAGTTGTGGCCAAAAGGCATCTATGGTATGGGGTTATAGTTCAAACATTTATAGTTTCATAAACGTTTAGAATATTTTGAGTAGTCTATTATTAAGTCACTAAAATGTAAAACATGGAATTACTAAGTTATTCAGTAAACATTTTTTTTTGCTGCAGTGTATGTCAAATCATGTTAAGAACTATCAAAACTATGGTTTGAAATAATTAAAGTAAATGCTTTTTTTAAAAAGTGCATTGAAAATATATGTAGACTACACAGTAAATTATTTTCTTTTAAGAAGTGTACTTTTTAAGAGACACTTTTTTACACGAAAAGAAAAAAAACATATAAAAGCTTTTTTAGTTTGCATTGGGTGTTATGAATAGTTAATGATAAGTTTTACTTAGCATTATAGATGTTCTTTATGTTTTTGAGAACTATCAATATATATAATATAACATTATGAAAATTTTGTTTATACTTCTGTTATTTCTTTAATACTTTAAACAAATAATAAATTGTTGTTATACCATCGGCGGTCCAAGACTCGATTTCTAAATTTTGTACTACCCTGATAAAAATGAGTAGAAAAAAAATTGAATAGTTGCTTAGTCTACTTTATAACGGAAAGTTAACTTAAACTTTCAGATTTTCGAGTAGTTTTTACCAGTCAAATAGTTTTAATTAAAGAACTGAAGTTCTTTTTTCAAGGTATGTAGTTTCAAAAACTACTTTTTAAAAAATAAAATTAGTCATTAAAAATTTTCATAAATTTTATAAGTAATTTTTCAAAGGGACAGTTTTTTTTCTAATAAAAAGTTTTAGAATAGAATTTATAGTAAAAAAAATAAGTTTATTTTAACTAGATACATTAGTTGAAGTAATACTTTTATTTAATCGTTCTAAAGAGTAATTTAATCAAATGTTTTGTAAATGAGCTGCTTAAGGAGGCTATAAGCTGCAGAAGGGGAAAGACATAAGGCATTAATTTGAATTTTATACTAGTTTTTTGGAGTTGACGCTGAAGAGCAAAATAAGAGATTTTAGGACTTTTTAATACTAGTTTTATGAGAGAGGAGGCCACAAATTTTATTAATTTCTTCAAAGGAGGGCTTATGAAAAAAAAAATTGGGAAACCCTGCCCTAGAACCACTTAAACATATGTGCTGTAAGAAATTTGTAACTGTGTAAGTCATTTAAACTAACGTTCGATTCAAAATATTGTTTTGCCTTTTATTTTAGAATTATAACTATCAGTTATAATAAAAACGAATATAAAATAACAATGAAGTTATAATATTATATTATAAAGTATTTTTATGCTAGATTAAGTTAAATTTTTAGTTAGCGATCTTTAAAAATAAATATTTGTTAAATCAATCTGATGCTTTTATTATAAAATAATGTTATTTGAAAAAAAAAAATTATACAACAAGATTTTATTAGACTTATTTTATTGTTAGAGTACTTTTTCAATAACAAAAAAGCCTAAAAGAAGATTTTTTTTGTAAACTTTTTAAAAAGCTTTAATTATAAATATAATTAGAAATTAAAAATTCTTGGTTACTATTTTAAAATCTTAGTAAAAACTATGGTTATTAGAGAAACATTAAAACTAAATAAGTGTACTAATATTAGGACAAAAACCAAAATTCAAACCAAAATATAAACTGAAATTATCTCAAACGAAATCAAAAAGTACAAAACATCATATAAAACTGTTGTGGAAACCGACAATAACAAATACTTCAAATACGTCAACGGAAGCATGATATCAAAATTTGTACATAGATTGAAAATTAAAGCCAAAAGTATGAGATTGAGTGGAGTACTAGGTAATCAACAATACTTTAAAGCCAGGTTTAAGAAATCTGCTAGCTATGATAAAAGGAAACTTCAGAACAAAATAAAGATTATTATAATAGAACAACTCAACAAATGAACTTATGTCGCGTATTTCTCTGAAAAGTGGAGTCTAGCGGCAATTGGCTAAAATAAATAACTATAGTTATTGAATTTTAATAAGATAATTTTGGTTTCTAATTAATAGAAATTTAAAACAAGTGTTGTACAAATTTTAGTAGAACTTTTCTAGTATTCAAAACTAGTTTTGTTTTTTTTTTGCTTCAAGTATTTAAAAAGTTATTTAAGTTCAAGTGCAACCTTGCTATTTTAATAGAAAAGTTACTAAACATTCATCATTTTTATTTTAAAATGATATGCAACAACTACAGAAAAATATTTGATTTTGTTATTTATTTCTAGTCTTTATAACTTTTTGTTAAATTTGATATAGTGTCTGTCAAGAGTGAAATATTTTAATCAAAAGCACAAAACTTTTGATTTTTTTTTGTTTTAAAGTAACTTTTTACGCAAAATAAAATTAAAAAATGTTTAAAAAACTGCTCACAAAACTCTTTTTAAAAGTTTGAATATATTTACTACTAATATATGTGCTGTATCAAACATTTTTAAAAAATAAAAACCTCAGTATTTTCTAAAATTGCCTTAAAAACACATCTGAGTTTTTTAAAACAAAAAATAACAAAAAACCTAAAAAAAAATATTATTTCCGCTTTTCAATATTTTTAATTTATGTTTTAATAGAAAACATATCATAGAAGATAAAAAATCTAAAATGAAGAACTATATACATTCAAGTGTTTTTGTTTAATTATTGTAAGAAAAAGTAAAAACTTAATTTTATATGAAGATTTTGTTAAATATTTAATAATAAAGTAACTTTTTTCAATAAAAATTATAATTTTAAACAATTTTTGTTTTGATGTTCTTTAGAAACCCAGTTTATTATCACATTACCTGAGTGTATTTTCACTATCTTTATAGTATTTAGTTTTTGATTTACAATAACATTTAATGTGCAATTTTAATACACTAAAAAAAACTTTTAAATAATTTAAAAACAAGTAAAAACGTTCATAATAAAATTAATTTAAATACTTTATTAATTACATATTAGGGAAAGTACCATTTGAGACATACCAAAAAAGTTTAAAATAAAAACAAATGTGGCAGGGAGGATAACTATTAAGTTAAGTTGAAACCTTTAAAAGTATTTACATGATAAAATATTGTAAAATATATAAAACTTTTACCACATTTTAAGTTGTAGATTTTTTTGTTTATATTATTATTTATAAAAATGTTCATATTTTCCTTAAGTCTGGACAAGACGTTAAAAGGTATCCAAATGGTGTGTGTGACTTGATTATCAAAACATTTTTTCGTGCACCAGGTCCTAGGACCAAATAATTGAGATTCAAAAAAAAAAAAGTATTATTCAGGTTGTATAGTTTTAGATGAATAGTAAATAAATAAAGTCCCAGAGCTATCATCAAGTATTTTAATTTTGACTAAAAACATGCTTTATAAAAATTTATTAAACTTAAATTCATTAATTAAAAAGTTTGTTATAATTGATATACTAAATAGGTTATTACTTATTTTAATGATTTAAATCTGTGCTATCAATACTTTTTGTAGGGTACTAAAATTTCAACTAGCTTTTTAGATATCAGATATCAAAGTTGGTGACTTTAAGGCCATTAGGTGGTGAGTAATTTTTTGTTTACAAAAATTTTACAACAAAAAAAAACTTTTTTTGTGTATTTTTATTTTTTTAAATTCTTTTTGACAGAATTTTAAAATATTCCAAGGAACATTACCTGAAAGTTTGAGGTATTTATCTCAAAAAATGTTGGAGGAAATAGATTTTCAGTGATTTCTAGTTATTTGCTGTTTTAGTTTACTGGCTATATCTCAAAAAATATTTTAAGTTTTCAAAATCTGTAAATAGCAACTTGTAGCCTAGTCAAAACTCAATAATATAAGACTCAATTGTGAAAAATGTGTTTTACCCCCTATGCCCTTAAAAATGTTATTGCACTGAACTGCAATATTTTATAAAATAATAATGGTTTCTACATGAAGCTTTAAGTATAAGCTATGAGTCAATTGATATAGAACCTAAAATTTTTAATTAAACATTGAGGTATACTTGTTTTTTAATGTACCATAAATCTTGTAGGATATATACAAACATTTTTTTCATTGAAGACTTTCTTTTATAAACTCACTAAAAATCTATCTGATCCTTCATTTTTTATACTTCAAACTTTCAGGAAATATTTAACAAACTTTAAACTAGTTTGTTCTTAAGAAAGGAATCGATTCCCGGCTAGGAAGATAAAATTATATTTAAGAATTGTAAAACTTATACACAACTAAGTATCTATGCTACACACCTGTTCATGTATAAAAAGCTTATTCAATTAAAATGTTTGTTTCATAGAATTGGAAATATTCCTTTCATAGTTAGATAAAAAATCATACACTAACAATCAAAAATAAAACAAAAAATTAGCATTTGATGAGCAAAAGAAGAGTCTTTTACAGTTTTGTTACAAAAAACAACTAAAAAGTTTATGAAAATCTTTTTTTTTTAATTGAAATTAGGCTGAGAATCATTGCTTAGAAGCACTAGTAGAAGGATTACTAATATAAAAGTCTTTTTTTTGACTTTTTAAATTTAACCCTTTGATAAGGAACAAGCTGATTTCTCAGACTATGTATTTTTATATCTATAAAATTAATTTGTACTTAAAAAAAAATTAAAGAAGCAACTTTCAGATAAGTTACAAATCGTTAAACTGAAGTCAACGTGTAAAAATTGCCTAATGCCCTCAATAACAGTTCATTATTACATGTAGAGTATTTAGCAAATCTAATATATTATTTTATTTTTGTTAATTTACATAAGTGAATGAAAACTAGATAAATTTATATAAATACTTTAGTAATTTTTAGTTGTTTTTGTTTACCACTTTTTTAGATGCTTCTTCATAAATTAATTTAAATTACAAATACTATTTTATAAAACCAAACTGATCAAAAATATCTTGCTAGAAATATATTTTCTCTTTTTATGAAATAAGTTTATGAAATAAAGTACTATTTTAAGGACAAAGTTTTTTTTATTGTTCATTAAATGTTTTTAAAGCCACATGAAGTTATTTGTAGCAAAATGTGTAAAATACTTCATATCATTTAATCATATATGTGTTCGATTATTAGAAAACATTTAGAGATTTCTACTTCATAAAAGGAGAACAAAGTTAGTATAAGTAATGTAAGTTATATATTTTTTTGGTAATGTGTCAAAGTTGCACGAAGACAAAATTGCACGAGGTTACTAAATTTCACAAGGGGATTAAATTGCACAAATATACTTATGCACAAAGAAAAATTTGCACAAGGGCACAAAATTGCACAAGGGAACTAAATTACACAAAGACAATTTTGCACCATGGTCAATTTTGCACGAGTTACATTTTTGCACCAGAGTAAAAAAAAACAGAATAAAAAGAAAAAAAACTAAACTATAAATTAATAAATAACAAAAAAAATTACTGATTGAAGTTAAGGGTTATGGGTACCAGTGATAGTATAAAAAAAACTATAAAAAAAATAAAAGTTCAATGAAAAAATATTTGACCCGTGCAAAAATGTCTCTGTGCATAATTGTCTGCTTGTGCAAAAGTGTCTTTGTGCAAAAGTGACCCTTTGTACAATAGTATCTTTATGCAATTTTATCCCTTTGTGCAATTTTGTACACTTGTGCAAATTTGACAGCTACCCATGTTTTTTAATACTAAATAAAAAAAAGTTTGTGTTTTTTTACTTATACTTTGTTTAGATACAATTATCATTATTTAAAAGGTAAACAAGTTAGTCAGTCAAAAATACAACTTAACTAAAAAGTGGTCCCCAGTTTAAAACAAGTCTTCAAAAAAAAGTTATTGTAATTAAATTTAATTAGTTTAAATAGTTAATAAAAAAATAAGTTATTATGAAATTTTATTGTATTTTTTTTAAATCAAACTATACGAGCTGTAAATAAATTATGATTTTTTTAATAATATAGATATGTACTAATAAACAGGTTTATTTTTTTTGTAAATATGCTCTTTCAATAAGTGAACTACAAAATTTAAGAAACAAAAACTCTAAAAAGTAAGTTTTCCAAAAAGTTATCAGTTACGGATATACTTATCTTTTATATACTTTCATATTAATTTCTTATCTAATATGCACTTTTAACACCTTGATAATTTAAGTTTTATCAAAATAAATTTTGTGATAAATAAAGTATTTGCATCTCAAAAACAACAGTTTACTTTTTATTAAGCTAGTAATGCTATGCAGTTTAGTATTTTTTAATTAAAGATGTCATTAGTGTTAAAAAATTTGTTAAGAACTTTTTTGTAAAAACAATTTTCTAATTTTTTTAACTTTTTTGTTCGAGTTTTTAAAAATTGCTTCATTTTTAAAGTAAAGTTTGTTCATTTTAAATTTTAATAATGACAAAAAGATGGAACAAGTGGAAAGGTGACTGTGTTTTTTTTTGGCAGTGTTATTGCTATTGTTTTTGTTGAGTTATTTATAGCTTACAAATATTTTTCAATGTTTTTAATTCAGACTTCTAAGCCCTTTTCATTTAAAAGGCTTTTTTTTTATAAGATAAATTTTACTTAGCTTTCCCATTAAAGTGTATGAGTAATTAAAACAGTTTATCTACTTAACTTAATGCAAAAATAATAATTGTTTACTATTTTTAGAAAGGATGTTATGTGGGGATATTTTACCTATGATAAGTGAAACTCGGCAGTGTAACATTGGTTCTGATAATGCAGAAATTGAAGAAAAAGAAGTTTTTATTTTTGTATAATTTTTTAGAATTTTTATTTAAACATATATTTATTTTGAATTTAAACAATCTAAAATTTTTTTATTATTTAGCTGTTTATAAAATAAGCTAAATATGGTTATAATTAATAAAAATTGCAACTAGATTAGTTTATTATGATTTTTTTTTTGTTTAAACCTTACATAATAAAAAAAAAGATAATTATTTTCTTGTTATAGGCAAATCTTGAACTCTTAATTCAAGCTGTTGCTGAAGAAAAGAACAAAATTGAATTAAATTTAGAAGTAAGTTATGGTTTTTTGAATTATAAATCAAAGAGTTTATTTTAATTTAGGTATACTTACTTGTATCAACATTTTTTTCATTATTATGTTTAGTAAAATACAAATAAATTAATTTTAAAAGCTTGTAATGTTTAAGCATGAAATTTGAGTTAAGACATATAAAACTTTTTTTGTCAAAATTAAAAACAAAGGTTTTTTGAATAAATAAGTTTCTATCATAAACGTTTAGAATATAAAAATACTTAAAAATATAACTTTAACTTGAAAAAAAAAATTCATATAGTACCTCTGTAATCTTTTTATAATTTATATATTTTCACAAATATACTTATTTTGTTTAATAAAGAAAACTTCTTTTGGTAGTTTGTATTACTTACACAAAGTAATACAAACGTTTTTAATAGTTTAGTAACACTTTCTATAAATATTTTTTTATTTTTTTAAAATAAAATAAAACCACTTTCTTATGACTAACAAAGTAACTATACTTTTATATGTATGTATGTTTATAGTTTGATAAATAAATAATTTTATCAGGAAGTTCGGGAAACATTAGCAACAACAAAAAATAAGCTTGATGAGTGTGAAAAAGAAAAGAAGTTTTTGACTGAGCAGCTTAATAAAAAACACCCATCTGTGAGTACCTAGACTTAATAAAAATATATGGAGAAAAATAATCTAAAAGTTAAAATAGTTATTTTAAATATTTTCTTATGACTGTTTTTATTTGTTTTCATAATGGTGTTAGGAAAATAATTCTAAAAGGTGTCTTAATTAAATCATGTACAATCTAAGCCATAGGTTAGCAAACTGCGGCCTGGGGTCCAAATAAGACCTACCGAGCAAAAGTTGTTTGTCTTTAAGCTAAATGACTATTAATGAAGCAAAAGCAAGCTGAATTACTTTTATAATAAAAGTTAACACATGCGCTCTTTTTTGCTTGAGAGTGGACTGTTGTCTACTTTGCGAATCAACATAATGATTAAAGTAGACTCTTTTTGGACTCCACAAATAAATTTCTAGTTATTTATGTAGGTTGAGTCAAAAAAACAGGCTACCAAAACATTTAAAAGTACATGCATAAAAATATTATGCTTTTCAGATTTTTTAGTTTACATAAACTGTCAGTAAAAGTTTTTTAAAAATATATTTAAAAGCCTATTGGTATAAAATATTGTTAAAAAATAAAAATGATAAGTGTGTACAAATTTTGTTTTTACAAAGGATCACACTGCTCTATCACGAGAATTACATGTTTGCAAGGAGAGAGTGCGAGAATGTGAGGACGAGATTAAAGATCTCATAGCTGAACGGAATAACACTAAAGTTAGTAACTATAAACAACATGTCTTCAAAAAGAAAAAAATAGTAATGAAGCTTTAAACTCAAAAGTATAACCGGACAAAATCTTTAAAAAATAATTCTAAAAAATTAAAAGTATTAAGTCTTTTAGATTATTAAAATAATGTTGCGCTGTATTGAATGCAAATATTTGATCTTTGATTTAATAAAGTATGTAATGTTAAGTTTTTGATAAAGTTACTCCATTCATAGTATAAAAATTCTCAACTTTTAGTTTTTTTAATTTAAAGTCTGTTAAAAGTTTTTTTTTGTTTTTTTTTTTATTATATTTCATTACTGATATACTAGTACCTTAACACAAAAAATGTGATTTTATTTTAATTTTAGTATTTTTTGTAATTAAAAACAATAAATAACCTATATATAAATTACAATTATTTTATATATTTTAGCTATTATCACAATAGCTTTGGAGCTGAGTTAGTAATCTTTTTACATATTTATAAACTGTTTGCATTAAATCAGTTATAAGTTGTCAATAAAATAACTTTCATCTTAATATATATTTGTTTTATGATTTATTTTATATTTTTTAAAAATATTTGTATCAACTTCTCATTGTTTTCTAAAAACTTATAGAAATATTAGCATTGTTGATTCATATCAAAACTAAACCGTAGTCATGTACTAATCTGCAAGCTTTTGTAAATAAAAACAACAAAATAACAGTTGCTAATGAATCACTTGGAGTCGTTAGTGGCACGACATGAAAGGTCGCTGCGTGCCACTGTGGTTAAAAGGCAGCAGCAAAATGGAGGAGCTAGCTCTGAAGTTGAAGTTTTGAAGGCCCTCAAAGCACTATTTGAGCATCACAAGGCTCTTGATGAAAAAGTATTTCTATATGCTTTTTCTTACAAAATTATTAGTATGCACAAAATTTACTAATAATCAGTGTATGAAATAAGTTAAAGAAAAAAATTAACATAATAATTAACGATTTTTAAATTAATTAGCATGTGTTAATTATAACTTATGGGTGTTTTCTTATACAGGTTCGTGATAAGTTGAAAGCTTCCATAGAACGAGAAATGCAGCTTGAAGAATTGTACGAAAATTCGAACAGAAATGTTAGTTTTAATATAGGGGTACACTCATTGAAAAAATTCTTTATATACATATATTTTTACTCCTTTAAGAATGTTTTTTTTTTATAAATTATTCTTTAATTTTTGTACAAACATTCAAAAATAATAAGATTTAGTTCTTTTATTTGCTATAGTTGTGAACATGTTTCAACTAAATAATTAAGATTGCTTGAAGCTTTATAACGAGAAAATGATATAGTTATAGTAATTAGTTTATAATACAATATTATTCACAAATAATAGTTTTTATTATTCTTTCCTGTTGGTTTATTTTTTTAGTTCGTAGTAGCAGATGTAAACTTTTATAAAATTGTTAATATTTTTTTCATTAACTAGTATTAATACTATTTTATTTAAAAGGTTGTACAAAATACGTTAAATTTCAATAATGTTATGTGATATAATAAAAGATAAATAGACAAACTATTTAAACTTTGTTGATAAACAATTTTGGTTAAAGTCATTCAACCAAAATGTTAAGTTTATAGAAATATTAACCATAGCTATTTCCAGTCTATATACTTGTTTAATTATCTTTTAAATCTACACTGATTGACTGTATTTAATATTATCCAAGTAAAAAACTAAATTATATAAGTTTAAAGTACCAATTTTTAAATTTTTAGTTGTAAAAAATATTATTTAAGTGTAAATGATTTTTTACTCAATTTGATTGTTTATTTTTTCACCCTAAAAACAAAGTTCATTTGTATACACTCGAAATAGATTATTTTCAACAATCTAGCTTTCCTACTTAAAAAGTTGACAATCTTGTAAAGTACAAAGACCTCAGCTATTTCGTAATATATATTAGTTTTGAGATATAATTAGTTATAAACTAAAGTTGGTATACAGATTATATTGAGTCGAACTTTTTGTTAATTTTATTTGAGTATAAAACAGATATGCTGTGTTATTTGTCCTTGACTAAGTATTTGTGCTTGAAGCTGTTTATCTAAACTTTCTTTTTCACTCCCTTATTACATTGAAACTAAATTAAATACTTTGTATGCGTTTTTTAAGTCTTTACTTAATTTTAAAGATTACGATTAGACACCAGTACTACTGATAAAATAAATGTTTTGATATAGAAAGTAAACACAAAGAAAAGCTTTTATTTTGCAATAGTTTCCCGAAGTTTTGATGAATAAAGCATGAATTTGAGCAAGCGCACACATATGTATATATATCGCGTAGTATTGATCGTTTAACTTATTCAAAGTCCATATGCTAACTGCACAAAGTTTTTTTTTTCCTGTTTTGTCTTTTTCTATCATTAACGTTTTGCGCCACTTTTTGACAAGTTCCGAAAAGCTGTTTACGTTACTTTTGTGAATGAAAACCTTTTTCTGAGGGATGTTTTGATGGTTTATGCATTGTACATAAATGAAATTTTTATTTTTAAGTAATCTTTGCTTTGATGTGCATGTGCTGTATTTCCCGTTTTAAAAATAAGTACAAAGTTTTTGTTCAGTAAAATCACTTTCATATCTTTCATAAATATTGCACTCTAAAAACTACTGCTTCTCTTTAGTATGTTTATATATCTAATAAAAAACGGTATGCCCAAAATTGTGGAGATGACAAAAACAATAAGGAAACATACAAGTTTTAATTACTATAACATTTATTTAATTACTGCTTAAATTATCCTATAGCTTATTTATTATATGAATGCTATTTTAGTAGTATTTTTTTGGTAGTAACCAAAACTTTATGTCTATTTTACTTATCAATTGTAGTAAACTTTACCAACTGTAAAAAAAAACTTTTTTTTATTTAATTTTACACGATACTCTTTAAAATAAATAATCTTATCAGGTATTTACATTTTTCTCGTTTTGATTTTATGTAGCTTTTGTACTAAGTTAGATTATAATTCAATATAATTTATCTAGGAGTTTATTTCATAAATGAAAATTAATAACTACTTTATGTGCTTGTGATTAGATTTTCTACTTACTCAAAATTACTTACATATCCTTTCAATCACCTTTTTTGCTACTATTTAAGGTATAATTAATTTAAACAGAACAAGTTATTAAAGGAACAAATAAACCAAATGAAGATGCATCAGAAGTCTAATGAAGATATTTTGAAAGATGTCAATGTAGCAGATTATAATGAAAACGGGAAAAAAGTATGTTGCTTGTTTTTTTTCGCATATCTGTACTTTTTAATCGTTCTTATTAGTGTTTGGTTATTATTACTTTTACTTTAGAAAAACGGTAAATAGTTATTATTTTTAGTAATCTAAAATTTTAAGGAAAAAACTGGAGAAGATGGTGATGAAACTCAGCAATCACAAGTTGAAATACAAGCTTTAAGGGTGGTTAAGTTGCAAGAAAGTAAAGAAAAGCAGGAAAGCGAACTGCAGCATGTAAGGCAAAGAATCACCTACCAGAATAATAAGTGTGTATATGATGTTAATAATTTAGGCCAAAATCTGATTTTTAACCTTCTCATCAAAAAACATAAATATAAGAATATCGATAGTTTTCATTTTTTATTTTAGAATTCAAGAGCTCGAAGAAAACTTAGACACTGCCAGAAAAGATCTTATAAAATCGGAAGACTCGAACAATCGTTTGCAAAAGGAAAATCAAGAAGTATACTTGTTTTGTTTACCATTAACTGTTTTTTAACTATAATACAATATTTTCAGATAGAAAAAAAACATCTTTTAAAAAAGTAGTAGCATTTAATATACATGCTGTTACAATTGATATCGGTTGTTTTTAAGGTACAAAATGTCCAGTATAAATAAATAAAAAAAAAAGATTTGAAAATTAATTAAAACGCTAAAAAAATGTTTTCAAAGCTTACATTGTTTGTTATTTGATAAGTAAAACAATTATTAAATGGTTTCATGAATGATAATAAAAACAGACATCGACAGTCCGGAGAGAATTAGAAGAGAGAAATTTACAAATAGAGCACAGGTACATGTCTGTTCAGCATGAATTTAATAAAATACAAGGTATCAACGATCATCTGCGAGGGGAACTTGTTAACAGAGATGCCAATATTAAAAAAGTTTATTTTAGTACTTGTTGTATTCCAAAGAAATCTTTTAGTTTTTCCTATGAAAAGTTGTGACTAGCTAGATGTATAAATTAGATGCATCGCTTATTGTTTAAAAGCAGTTTTCAATAAAAAGTAAATTTATTATACTGCAATTGTTTAATTGAAACCTTTTTTTGTATAGCAATTACAATTTTTTTAAAGCTTAGCTTTTTTAGCTACTAACACAAATTTTAACACTTTAGCAAACGAAAAATGATTACTTAAAACTTATAGAATCAAAATTAGTAGATTTTTTAGTATAAGTACTTTTTAACCATTATATTTATTTTCGTGCGTTTTCATTGTTTTTATTTTGCAGTTACAAGAACAAAACGAAGTTTTCATACAAAAATACGAAACCGCAGAGAAAAAATATAAGCAATCAATCAGACGTGTTGAGGCTCTTCCAGAGGTATGCTTATTAAATAAAGCTTATAACTTTAAAAAAAAAAATGATAATTCATAATTTTTAAAAGTGAATCTATTAGCATTAATAAAATTTTTATAATGAATAAGCATTACTTAAAAATATTTTAAGTATTAAAGGAAATATCCAATAAGTAGCAGTTAATGTTTAGTTGTTTATTTTTTGTTTAATTTTACTAAATATAATATTTACTTTAACGTCTATAGAATGAAGTTTTGTAACTCGTATATTTGAAGTACGGTTTTTGATATTACGGTTTAATTAAGATAAAGATATAATAAATTAATTTAAATTAGTTACGCTAAGTTTTGATTCAAATAGTATTTGGTAACGTACGTTTTTATTCAATTAAATTTTAGTTTTTCTAGCTTTGTTTATATCAATTTTTAACAAGCTTAAAACCATTTTGAAAACTTAATTTTGATCTTGTTCAGCTAACTTTTTCCTACTTAAGTTTAAATATTTATTTTTAGGTTTTAAATGTAGATAGATTACTCATTACAGTATTTTTTGTTAATGAAGGATTAATTATTGTTTTGCACGAATAATATACTAGGTACATAACAGTTTTTGGTTATCTAATCATTAGTTTTTGTTTACTTTATACTAACTCCTCAGAAGCTTTTATTTATTTGTTTTCTTATCGTTTTTCCCAACTATAAAAACTTTAAGCAAAATGTTTAAGTTTACTAAATAAACGCTTATTGTTTTTACACAAATTTTCAAAACTTTATTAACATACTTCGTATAAATTTGTTCACTACTTTATACTGCTTATAAAATTAGTGAATTCCAGTTAATGAATAAAAAAATATTGGTTATGACGAGGTGCTGGTTGAAAATCAACCACTTATAAAACCATTGTAGAACAGTGTTTATTTATTTTTAAATTTCTATAAATAGTCTGCTTAACAAAAGTATAGAGGCATACATAGCCAACTTCTAATCTTTAATTTTATATTTAGTTTTTACACATATATTGAATAGTAATATCACTGTTGTATAACAATTGATTATGTGTTAGATTTTAGTTTCAAAAAGAAGTTTCATAAAAATATTGTATAAGTACGAAAACCTTAAAATAAACGCACATATTGAACAGGTCGAAGCTGAACTTGCCCAGCGAAGAGCAGCTTTAAGTCAAGCAGAAGAAAGACACGGAAGTTATGCCGAAAAAGTAAAGTCTCTCGAGGAGCAACTTACGGTTAAAAATGAAGAAATATCGAGGGTGAGCTTAAATCTTAAAGTAGCAAGTTATTCAGTACTGACTTTTAACATTTTAAATTTTACCGAATTTAGACCTGGAATATGACAATTTAGATTAGAAAAACCTGGAATTTGAGAAATTTTGACAAAAACCCTGGAGTTTTGAACAACTTTTACATGATAAGTAGTAAAATACATGTATCTATCGTATAGATACTTTTTTTTGTCATCATCAAAAAACTTTTTAATTAAAAAACACATTTAAAGAAGCTTTACAATATCTTTTTAACATTGTTATACTATTTAACACAGTTTTTTACCTTTACTTAATTTTAAACTAAAAATAAACCGTGAAACGTCTAAATTTAAAAACCTGGAAAAAAAAGTTTCCCGAAAAACACTTAGCAACCCTGTTATTTATATAAATTTTATTGGGTCTTACTTACACAATTCAAATTCTTTATTTAATTAAAATTTTAAACTTATTTTCAATGTGTTTTAAACAAAAAACTTTAATCGTAAAACTCCAAATGTTGAAATAAATTCAACATTGGTCGTTGTGTTTAATTTTTAGTCTCTTATATTTTTATATGTAGCAATGTTTAAGTTTTTATAACCATTTCTAATTATGAGATTCGTTGCTTAAAATAGAATTTTCTAAATAACTTTTAAATAAATTTTTTTGAAGCATAATACAGAAAAACTACTATATAGATTTTATTTTAAAACTCTAGATTTTTAACTAGCAAAATGATATCAAGTGTTACCTTTTCAGAAGCAATGTAATAAAAAAAATATCTAAGTACAAAGTTAAAGAAATATATTACGGCCTTTTTATAATTAATATTATATAAGTATTATTCATGCGTTGGTATATTTTAGCATTAACAATAAATATGTATTTTCAATGATCAAAACATCATTTATAACACGGCTGTTGAATTTGTACATTAACTAGTTTTTCTTTTCTGATTTTGCTGTTTGTTTTTTTTTGGCTACTTTTTCTGAGTTTCGTTTGACATAATATTAGGCTCGTCAACATCAAAAACTCAGTATAGACAACATCCAGCGACTGACGAAAACAGTTGACAGGCTCATGGTAGAATCTGAGGAACGGCTGAAGTTGAACCACAAGGAAAAATTATCGGCGCAGAACGAAAACGTAAGATTTGTTGTGACGTCAAAGTAATGAATGGCTTATACGTTTTTTTTGTTTTGCTAAAGTTGTTGCAAAGTGTTGCTACACTTGATTTGCTTACTAATGTTCAAGTTTAAAAGTTTTTATTTTATAGTTATAATGTATTTTTGAAATAAAAACAAACACTGTTTACATATGTTTCAAGTTTAATGTTTGATCATCAAAATATTTTTAGATTAAGTCATAAGAATATTCTTTGCTTTTGTTTACATAAAGAAACGAAGTTTTTAATAACAAGTATAAATAATATAAAATAGTATATACATAGATATCAGTTCATTTTTACTGAAACTGTCATTTTATTGGTAGTACAAAAATTCCTTTAAAAAAATTTTTTCAACTATTTTTATAACAAAATAACTTTTTTTTTAACTTTTCCAACAATATTAGAATTGCATGTTTTTTGAACATTGGTATTGCTTTTAATTTTTGTACATTATGGTGTTAATAGTTAAACGTATTTCGGAGTTTAGTATTAAACATAAACAAACTTTGTTTTTTTTTTAATTATCCACAGTCAAAAAATTTCTTTTATTCATTCTATACTGAGAGCCTAAGGTGAAATTACATGAAAATAGTTTTGTTTAAGTTAATTTTTACAGACTTTAAACACTAGAAAAAAAACTTTGAAATTTTTTTTTTATAATAGTTTTAACATTTATAAATTAAATTTTAAACTTAAAATTTAATTAATCCACAGTCAAACTTATCTTCAACCACCTGTGCTGCCTGTATCGATTATTTTGCTTTAGCATCTGTAAAGCTTAACAATTATTTTACTTGTTGCTTTTTTGCATGGTTATCAAAATTTAAGTAAATAGATTTATTAAGATCAAAAGTGTACATTCATTTGATATATTAACGTTTTTATTCTAAACATTTTCGTATGGTTTGTAAATAATATAACATACTTAAATTGTTAATAAGTACAAGAAAAACATAACTGTTGTATGAAACGATTATTGTTAAGTTTAAATTTTAAGGGATTTTAAAACTGTATGTTTAAGTATGGTTCACATGTACTCGATATTTTATTCTTTTTTTTTTTAATTTCAAAATATTTAATGTACATTTAATAGTGCATGTACTATTTTATTTAATTTAAATTTTTTCGTTGTTGTTTACTACGTTTAAGTATTGTTTTAGTTGCTTTATTTTGTTATTCTAAGTATTCTGTTATAAAGTTTCGCTCGTAATTCAAATTTGGGTAATACTCTAGTAAAGATTTAAAATACCCCACTTTCTATTAGCTGTATTTAGGTTGGCGCCAATTTTTGCTTTTCAATTTAAAAAAATACTATTTCTTAAAAAAAACATTTATTTTTAGTAAGCAAACACGTAAAAAGAAAGCTAAGTAAGTAAAAAAGAAGTATTTTGAAAAGAAGTTATAAAGTTTAAAGTCGTAAAACCTATCTTCTTGTTTTATTACATGGTTTTTTACTTACTGTTGATTACATTAATAAATACTTGTTGTTTTATTAAATAAAAAAAATTATTAACCAGATAATTTTTTTGTATATACTTTTTTATTATCAAATATTTAACAGCAGTGTAATTTTAATACCTTAAAAATAAATTACACCGCAATAGAAATGCATATCGCTATAAACTGAATATCTTACAAACTTAATTTGTTTAGTAAAAAAATGTGTCTATAAAGAAGTTCTAGTAGTAGAGTTAGAAAATTACTTATGCTTTTTTATTTTGAGAAAACAGTTAAAATATTTTTATTTATTTAAAGTATCATAAATTTAACGCAATAATATTTTCTGAAATATAGTATATTTTATTATTTACTTTTTTGATTGAAAATATTCTTTGAATTAGCTTGGGAGTATCATAATATTTTGTGCTGATAGTCCAAATCAAAATAAATATTAAAAATATATTTTAGTATATGTAGTAAAGTTTTGTCTTCTACCATTTAGTTGTTGTAAACAGCAGTAGTCTTCGCGTTGTGTACCTGTGCATAGACATTATTTTACTTTGCACAAAAATTAAAGTGATAAAAAAGGTTTAAGAATTTATTAACGTAAATATTTTTGTATTTTATAATGTTTGTTTTTTCTTTTTTTTAAAGCCAATTAAAAACAATAATAACAGTTGTTTTAGTTTGTTTATTTAATAAAACTATCATACCTTTAAAAGCTCTTTTTCAATTACAGTTTTCATTTTTAGTAGCCTAGTGTGCACAAAATATATTTTTAGTTATTTACTGTGAACAGCCTATAAAAAGTTGAAAACCACTGGTATTTAGTTTACTGCATATTCAGCATGCTTAGTATTTTTATATTACTTATGTTTTTTTTATTGATTTGTAATTATAAACTATACTTTATTTAATCAAAAGTAATATTTTTTTAGAACCATCTGACAGACAATTTAGAAAATATGAGTAAACAGTTCGAAGATGTACAAGCTGAAAATGTATGTTAAATAATTTATTAGATTATAAAAAAATATTTGTAAATCCTCAATGATTTTTTATTCATGAAATAAACTGTTTGTTTAGATTATATACATACAGAATGCGAGTTTAAAATACTATGTTACACGTTGTGCAATAAACGCTGTTTTTTTAATTAATGCTATTTGAACCTAACCCGACAATATTGCCTATTTTAAATAACTACATTGCTAAAGTTATCTTTTCTGTTTCTTTTAAAACCCAACTCAGTTTAATGTCTGACATCTTTCAAAAAATTTTATAATCAGTTTATTTTTTAGGATCGTTTAAAAAAGACAATTGAAATGCTGAAAACAAGTTTAAACTCCAAATCAACAAATAGAGTAAGTTTTGTTGTTTTAAGTTTATATTCAATAGTTAAAATAGTTATTTAAACATACAATAAGTTATGTACTTAAAAGATATATAGTTAAAGTTTTAATAATCTTTTTACCACGGTTTCCCAAACTAATTTTTATAATTGCCATCTTGGCATAAATAAATATAAAGATTGCCCCTTTTTATTATATATCGCCCCTTTAATAGTTACCGCCTCTGATAACCAAAATTTTAATAATCCTTATAGCTAAGGAGACGACTACGACCACTTTGGGAAACCATGTTTATAATGTTTTAAAACTAGCTTGTTTCGTGATATACTTGTATAAACTATACTTGTTTAGTTTTTGTTGATATGAAATATCATTTTTTGCTGATAAAAAATTTGCCGATACTTAATAATTTTTCATAGCTTGATCAGTGTTAGTTTGTGCGCATAAAATTATAATTTTGCAGCCCCAAAGCAATTCAACAAACTATCCGAGCAACTCAGTCACGTTGCTACGAAGCAGCAACAGGAGCAAACACGTGAACAACTACAACCAATCATCATCGAGTATTGTCGCCGCTGGAAGCACTCCTGACCTGACGAGGCACCGAAGATTGGTTGGAAATTCTTCGGGAGCCATGACTTTGAACGCACATGGCAACCAGCATTTGTTTTCCATTGACTCTTCCCGGCAACACGGTGGAAGTGACAACTTGATCGCCAGTTTTGATCGTGACAATGTTCCTCATTATGTCACTTTACGGTTTATTATATGATATATGTTAAAAAATAACAACCGAAAGTACACAAAACAAAAAGTGTTATAAACAAAGTTTGCATTAAAATTAAAAAAAAAACATTTTAAATAGGCGCTCTTCAAATGAAAGTAATTACACGCGAAGCAATCAAGATAGTAACCATCTTTTATCTAAGCCAACTTCTTTTATGTCAGAACATAAAAATGGTTAGTTTTATAAAATCATTTATAGTTTTTGATTAAAGTGATTTTTTTTTCCCAATAATTTAGAATGCAAAGTTTTACTTTAATATATATTTTGTACACAATTTAAATTAGCTTCTATTACAAAAACAACAATGTACTAAATTTTTAGCATTTTTCTTTTTGTAATGTATGTTATAATCTTTAAAGACTCCGTAGAGCTGTTCATATTTTATGGGCAGCGAAACGCCTTAAGTCGAATTAATTATTTGCGTACAATGTTCCTAAATAGTTTATATAATTTCTTTGCATTATGTTACTAAACTTTCTTCTTTTTTAGAGTTTTCAGTGTTTTTAAGCTATACATAAAGTTAAAAAGTTATTTAACCGAAATTTCAGATAGAACTGTGTTTACTTCTTCAGAACTTTTGTCTTCTCCTCGAGCGTCAAGTCCGGCTAGTTCAATCTTACAAGCTAATAAACGAGAATACTATGATCCCGAATCCCATGTTGAACACCTTAACTCTAAACTAAACGCCATTAATAGAGAAATTAGGTTTAAACAAGATATATAATTAGCTTAATACATTACTACTATTGTAAAACTGTTTTCATTATAGATATTACTGTTGTAATACTAAGTTGCAACTATTGTAATATATGTTTTAAATTTATGTTACTTTTAAAATAAAAACAATTTTAGTTAAACTCAAACTCAGAAAATTGTTGACGTTTATAGCACTTAGAAATGCCGTTAGTTTTAAATAAGTTGAAAAATTTTATCTTTTTTTTATATTCCAACAAATATGTTTCGTTTTGATCTTTTATTAGCAAACATTATTAACAACTAATACTTTTGATCCTTGTAAATCATAAATATCAATTTTTAGTGAGCTCCAACATCAAAAACTTGCAACATCTTATGGTGATAGTTGCATACTAGAAAACGATATGGAGCAACATGGTGGGAGAAGAACCATGTTCCAATTAGATAGTGGAAAACTTGTATTTCCTGGATCTGATTATACTGAAGTTTGTAGTGTAGAACTAGATTATATATATGAAAAACCTTAAATTAGAATGTGCTGTACATGCACTATTTGTTTAATGTAAACGTTTTCTTAAAATTAAATACTTCTAACTTTTTTTACAACAAAACTACTGACCAGATATAATATCAATTAAAAAATTGTATAAGTGCAAATTTGTCACTGAAGCAATTTTTTTCTATTAATTTTTTTTATAAACTAATCTTAAAAACTGAAAGTCGTGACAAACATAGTTGACTAAAAAGAGATTATTTTTTAGCCTTCAACATCTTACATGAAAGCTTTCGATAAGTTTCCTTCAACTGCAAGCGATTTGGGTGCTCACAAAATGTATGTTGTTAAAAAATTACTCTAACAATTACATAAAACAAGTATCTACAACTTTTGATTTTTATGAGATAATTGATAGTTAAGAAAGACTTGTGCTAAAAACATATTAAACTCGTTATTGTGTAAGTATATTCAAAATAACAAAATAATGGTTTATTAATACAGATCCTAACGAAGCAAGTCGCTTGAATGTTTTGTAAAAACAATTAGTATAGTACTTCTGTTTATTAAACTAACATTTGTTTCTCTGTGTTAAACAATACTGCAAGGAAATTTGTACTGCAAGGAAAGGTTCGAAGATAAAGCAGATAAATATTAGTATTAAATAAAATATAAGTCAAAATTATTATATATTAATAATTAATATTAGATACAATACATGTTATGTAATTGAGTTTGCTTTTATTAATTCATGATTATTGATTTACTCCATCTTTTATAACAATTTGATTACATATCATATATTGTATCTAATATTAATTATTAATCCATAATGATTATGTTTTATTTTGTACTAAATACACATAATCATCTTCTTTATATTCTATTCTTTTCTTGCTTTTATTTACTTATAGAACTCCGTGGAACTGTGTTAACTTATTTAACACAGAGAAACATGTACTAGTTGTTTAAAGAAAGGTACTGTGCAAATTTTGTTATAATTGTGTAAGTTAACATTCATAAATCACAATTTTCATTCCATTAAGTAATGTTCAAAAATTTTCTAGCTCTTCAGAAATGTCTTACTCTGTAGATGATATCATAAATGCATCACCTTCCTCGTCGACAACCTCTTCTTCAAAACAGTATAGTGATAGAGGTATGACGTCACAAAGCAAGTCTGGTGGATCTAACGGAAGCATGAAGAAGAAAAACACAATAAAACATTCGATCAGCAAATTGTTTCATAAAAACAAAGACAAAGTTATTAGTTTTGTTTACTAAACGATTTAGTTTATTAAGAGTTTAAAACTGTTAAAAAAAACAGATTATGTTTTAAAATGCTGTTTTTTTACAAAAAATCCATATCTAGTTAATACTTTAATGTTTCATATCCCAACAGAATTTTATTAGACATAATGATTAAGAAACTGATAGTTATTATTTTTTGAATTAGCATTTTATCTAAGCTTTTATCGCAATTTTTTTAATACCAAAGTTTAATATATATGTTTCAGTGTACGTGAACTACTTTAGCTAAACTTTTTAAACACGTTTTTTTACTCAACTTGTCTAAAAACAGTCTTCGCGTGGCAGCAACCATCGAATCAACCAAGCTGACACAACATTGGGTGATGATTCTGCAGAGTGTGCATCTGGTGACTCAACAATGAACCTGATTGAACAGCAAACTATCTCAAATACGATGCGCCTGAAAGAAGAAGCAACCCTACAACAAAAGTTTTTAAAATTTAAATATTACTTTACTTTGTTAGTTTACTAAAGTTTTAAATTCTTTTTGGATTAAATTTTGTTGGTGTGTATTTATAGTCTTAAGCTTTAGAGCTCGTATAGTGACTAGTATTCAATGATAGTACCTTAATTGCTTTTGTTTTATTTTCAAAGCAGTTGCTGTTGCGTTTCTGCCCTTCACAACGAACATTAATGTCCACAGATGTTTCCTTTAGACTACTATGATTTTTGTTTGCTAGTTCTTGTTAAATTCAGATTTCTATTTAAAAAAATTGTTTGTCATTGTTTTGTTATTTCTTTTTAGACAGCATCATTGTCCATTGAGATGTATTGCTTTATATAAGAACTGTTAAAAAAGGTCTCTTTTAAACTAATAATATTGTTTTAAATCCTCGTTGTTTAAAATGTTATAACCTTCAAAAGTTTAGATGGTTTATATGATAACTTTTAGCATAAGTTTTATTATAGTTTACTTTATAACCTATAATTATCAAAAGAAGATAAACTTTGTATTTGGAACTTTTAAAATCATTTGAGAGTAGACTATGTTTTTTCAAAAATTGTATTTTTTGTAGAGTTTTATCTTAGCTATAGCTACTTCAAACCGGTTAACAAAAATCTTTCGATATATAAAGGTTTAAAGTCGCTAAGTTCAATAGGTTTCTTATGGAAGGCGCAAATGAAAAAGGCGACAAAAAATTTTAAGAAATTTATCTTCATCTTATTTTTTGACTAAACTTCTCAAGTATTTAAAGTTAGTCCATTACTTACAAATTGATTTACCTGAAAATTTTCTGTTAAATTTTATTAAGTTAATGTTTCCAGAAAACTTGAGGCCTCAAACTAAAAAATTAAAAAATAAGTTTTACTTTTATTAAATCTTAAAATTTCTCAGAAGATTTACCATAAAAAATTACGGTTCATACATTTGTATCTGAAATGTTTTACAAAAATGACTACCTCTCAAAACTTAACTGAAGTTTTCTTATTCTATCAAAACTGATTATAGTTCATACTTTAAGCTTTTATATACAAGCCAGAGTTAATATTGAAAAAAATCTTTATCTTCTCTTGCCCTAATTGATTTCGACGGAGGTCTTTAAGAGCAGAGGAGGAACTTTCCAGACATGTTAAATGCTTAACTTACCTGTCTGTAGGTAACAAATTAGTAGGCTGCCATGTCTAATCATAATGTGAATTGTTTTTTTTTTAATGAGACGACAAATCAAAAATGTAAAATCTGTTTTAAGTAACAAAAATAAAAACAACTTTATTTAGATACAGAAGAAATGATTGAAAGTTTTGCGAAAGACAAAGTTAAAGTGATAAAAATACCAGAAAAAGCTTAATTTAAATCAAGATTAGGTAAACAGAGTTTTTTTCAAGTTTAAAATTACAGAGAGGTGTAAGCTTTTTTTTAGAATTTGATCTCATTAAAGATATCTCTAAATTAGCTAGCAGTTTCTTTTTACTGTTTTTTAGATAAAAGGTACACAGTCGGAGAATTTGTTATGTGTTTTATGGAAGACCTAAATTAAATAAGAGAAAAACGAACGTATCTTCTCCTACAGTTTTAAGCAATCGTTTTTAAACTTTATCAGTGTAACCTTTATTTAAATGATAATAAGCTTTTGTAAAATTTAATTTAATTTGAGAAATTTTCTTACAAAAAAAATATTTTTTTTATAATGCAAAGAACATTATATTAAAAAAAATAATTACTTGCTTGAAAATTAAATGAAAGATTAGCTTTTAGATTTTTTTAGTTTCAGAAAATCATCAAAAAAAATATCTTCTTTATATACGTGTGTGGTGAATACTTTTTTTGAATGTATCTCGAAAGTTAGTTAAAATTGTTAAAAAAAAAGTATATAGTTTGAGCTTTCAAATAAAAACTAGTATTATTTTTTATAAAATATTTTAGAACTGCTATATTGCCTTTTTATTATTTAAAGCTACACTTTAGATTTTTTTTGTACTTCTAGCAAAAATTTTTTAGTAAAAACTAAGTTTCATACCGTGATATAAAGTTCTATAAATTTTTATTGCTTTTCATTACATATTTATTGCTGTAAAAAATTTATCATTTCGAAATTTATTAAAAAATAGTATATGTTATCTGTTTTTACTCTTTCATTTGTTTTTATTATAGAAATTAATGTTTATTTTCACAGTTTGTTTGTTTAAGATAAATCAAAAGTTTTTTTTTGTTTTAATTAAAGTCTTTTTTTTTTAATTTATCTATTCTAAAGAAAAGAATAAGAATATATCTTTATGTATCTATCAGGTGTAAAAACTTTACTTTTTTTTTTTAGACATTTAAATAATATATTTCTTACTAATATTTACACAATTTCTGGTATACTATCAAAATCCACCCGCGTTCAAAATCCACCCGATTTTTTTTTCTTATCAATTTATTTTATATGTTTTATGCTTTTTTTTTTTGTGTATTATTTATTTACTTTTGACTATCACTGCTAACCCTTACCCTCGATCGGTAAGCGGTTCTCGAATTTGACTGGGTAGATTTTGGTCGCGGGTGAATTTAGAACGTGTCCCCAATTTCTTGATGTCAAGCATTGTAGGAAATTTTTAATAAAAGCTGTAAACTGTTAAATGTAATAACTAATATAGTTTTGTTTAAATATTACTTCCGTTTTTAAAACTGTATATAACTATTTATGCAAGACTTTGTTCACCTTTGGTAAAACTAAATTTAAAACTTTTTTTTACTTTGAAAAAAAAAAAATACAAATATATTTATTATTTTTGTTATTTATAAATCTATGTATATATATTTGTTGACTCCGCGTTGTGGGAACAAATAAAAAAATCAATTTAGTTTAAATTTAATTAAATCAAACAAGTTTATAAACTAGTTTTAACTAATGTTTAGTTTTTTCTATGTAAATACTTTGAATTATATTTTTATTTATTTTATATTATTCAGACACAGACTTTTAGAACATGTACGTGAAACTGGTAAAGCATTTTCAACATGGGACAGTCAAACTATCGTAGCTTGGCTAGAAGTAAGAATAATTTTTTACCTCTCATTTAATGTTGGCGAAGTTTTTCAGTTTAACAAGTTATATTTTCTTGAAAATTTATAAAAAAGTTATTTAAATTTCTTGTTTCAAGTTACGTATATTTAAGTAAAACTAGTACAAACTTATAAAAATGCAGTTAAAATAATGTCCTTTATTGATTTTTACTTACTTATAAATTTAGAGTAAAGCAAAATTAGATTTAAATAAGTTTGTACTAGTTTTACTTAAATATACGTAACTTGAAACAAGAAATTTAAATAACTTTTTTATAAATTTAATAACGGTAAACTGTAATTAGCATTGAAAAAAAAATTTAATTGATGCAATCCAACAAGTGTAATCGTCAACAGTTATGGGTTGGGATGCCGTCGTGGTACGTGAACGTGTGCAAAACCAACATAAGATCGGGTGAGATCATGGCCGGGCTGTCAGACACGGAGATACAGCGGGAAATCGGAATCACCAACAAGCTGCATCGGTTGAAGCTGAAGCTGGCCATTCAGGAAATGATCAGTCTCACGTCGCCATCAGCTCCACCTACCTCCAGAACTGTTTGTGCATTTTTGTTATATGTTTAATTGTTTTTTTTTTTTTTGTAATGTTTGATACATATTAGAGTTATTAAAATGTGGTAACAGACGACAGGAGACGTGTGGATGACACACGAAGAAGTTGAAAAATTATCTATTTACACCAAATTTACGGTTTTCCTTGTAACTTTGTTGTAATTTCAGTGTTATATTTTTTCAAATTGAAATGGTATAAATTTAATTGTTATTTGTTACAAATTTTATCAAAGATTACTGTTTGTAAGTTGATTTTAAATAAAATTTAATCTTGGTTAAGCAAACTGACTATTTGTTGCATCGTGCATTTTCATTTTAAAATATCTCAGCTCGCTTAATTTCGAAAAAGGTACAAGCTTTTTTTTTATAACAAAAATTTTATAATTGAGTTAGATGAATTACTGTTAAAGGTATAAAAACAGTTGTCAGTGCATGCTTTATAAATGTATGTCAATTTTTGTGTTGTAAATTATTTATTTTTGTTGATAATTTTAAGTGAAATAAAAATTTATTTTATGTACATAATCTTTTAAAACACGTTCTGATTTTCATGTTACTATACCCTGATATCTTGAATATAAAACTAGTTGTGTGACTTACCAAAAATTTAGGTTTTTAAAACTTTTTACGAGTTAACTTTACTTTTAGAAAATCAAACTAGTATTTGTATACTGAAATTTTTTCTTATATTATTTTTTTATTGCAAGCCTGGAGATTGCGGATGGTCTGAGGTTAACAGATTTCTTGATTGTTTATATACTATCATCATATTATCAGTTATTTCAACTTTTATTAACGATAATAAAAATACTTCAAAGTTGTGAAGTTTCAGACTGTATTGTTTTTTATTTATGTTAGTTTAAACTTGTAAAATATTTAAACAGATGATAGATTCGTACTGTTTGTTTTTCATTTTTAACTGTAATACAGTTTTTATTTGTTCCCATTTTAATTTAATTAAGGCAAAATATTATTTTTCAAAGGTTGGAGAATCTTTAGCTTTTTATGTTTAAACATTTTGTTTCCGCCAACAGACGCTAGCCTATGGTGAAATGACACACAAGTGGATCGGTTTAGAATGGCTTACCAGTCTTGGTCTGTCTCAATACAAGGCATACTTCATGGAGTGTCTCGTGGACGCTCGTATGCTTGACCATCTTACCAAAAAAGACTTACGGCAACACTTGAAAATTGTCGACGGTTTCCACAAGTTTGTTTCGAAATTTTCGTTTTTAAGTTTTTCACTAAAACATTTTAAAAGTGTTCTTTAATTGTTGTGGAATGTTTTAAGCCAAGCTTTTGTTTCTTCAATACTCTTATTTAAAATAAAAATAGTCACGTTAGGTTACAGTCTTATAATGTTTAAAATGATCGAAACATTAATAACTCGTATCTTTTGATAGAGTTAACGACTGTTAAAGTTTGCACTGTTGAACTCCGACAATACAAATTTTAATAATGTTGTGTTATTTGTTGTATCTTTTTAATATATGTTAAAAAACAAAAATAGTTTACGACCATAATTTTAGATCTACATGCATTTTCTTTTGTAAAGGTTTATGCTATATATTTTTTTTAGTATACTGTTTAAACTTTAAAAATAATTTTGTTAATTAGACCTAAAAGTTCTTTTTTTTAATTAATTTTACTTTTTGAGATCGGGACCACTTTAAATTTTTTTAGAGTTAAACTGTCCGAATTTAAATTGTCATGTAACACTTTTGACTTGTATATTTTTTACGATATTTCGACTTAACAAAACTGGATAGCATGAAGTTGTACATCATTAAACTATTTTGTTCTCTTCGTTGTTTATACTTTTATTTTTTAGGAGTAGTATGTTGTTTGGAATACAATGTTTAAAGCGACTTAACTATAACAAGAAAGAACTGGAATCAAGGAGGGAAAAGTGTTTTGACCAAAATAAAGGTTAAACTACTGAATAATTGGTTTTCTTCTTTTTTTTATGTAAAAAAAATGCAGTAATGATCAATTTGTACTCACAATATCCATTTACTTTTTTTCCGAGTTTCGTTTTCTTAGGTTTGGTGTTTGAGACTTGCATGCAAATTGCACTTGACTAAATAGATTACTATAACAGACGTGTTAGTTTGGAGCAACCAGCGTGTAATAAGGTGGCTTCAATCTATTGGATTAGGAGACTACACCTCACATTTGCCAAAAAGTGGAATTCACGGAGCTATGATTGCTCTTGATGTCTCATTTGACTCACAATCACTGGCACTTTACATGCAAATTCCTAACAATAAACTACAGGTTTTGGATTAGTTTTAGTTTAAATACTCATGTAACAGTTTAGCACTGTTTTCGTTTAGCACATGTAACTTAATATAAAATTACTTATAGTTACTTATAGAGAACAAAATGCTGTAAACAGTTAAATAGTATTATAAAACTTTAACAATTGTTTGTATTTTTAGTTTTCTTACATTTAAATTCATATAATATACCTAATTATGTTTGATAAAAACTATACTATCAGGCCAGACAAATTCTTGAACGAGAGTTTAACAACTTGGTTTCTACTGGTACTGACAGAAAGCTTCGATTAAATGAGGTATGTTTTTTAATGAATTTCATAAAATAATATTTTTGGTTTGATATCTGACTGAAAGTATTGTTGCTTAATGTTAAATAAGTATGGAAAACTGCATTTCATTTTATAGCTATGTTTGCTTTACTTTTGTTTGAAAAGATAGTTGATTGAACAGTATCACAGCCACAATTTAACTTATTGATACTTATAATACAAGTAATCAATTTAACTTCTTACTATTTTAGTTGCTTCTATCGAAATTATGTTATTTGGTTGTTATGAGCTATTGCTAAACTATATACTAAAATAGAAAATTTATTTTACCAGATTGAAAAATCATGAGCAAAAACAAATTATAAAATAAATTAGAATGGTTTTTTATACAATTTTAAATTATCAATCTGAACTTACATAAGATTTTTAAAAATAAAAATGCAGTTCTTTTGTAAATTAATGTAGATTGTTGTTGTAAAGTTCAATACACTATATAATAACTTAATGATTTTATATCTCAAAACAAGATAAATTTCAGATTCTTATTTAAGTTTAATTTAAATAAATAAGTTTTTGATAAAAGTTTAATGATTTTTATGTTGAAATTTAATTCTTTGGCGTTAAGCATATAATTTATTCATAAAAATAAAATAAATTAAATATTTAGTGCTGTAACTTTTTGTTTTTAATTGATTGTTCCAAGATATTATGATCTAGAACCTAGGTGCTAATAAACAGCAATCCTTTTATCTTTGGTTAAATAAAAAGGAAAATTATTTTTTTGATGTGTAGTAAACTATTTTATTGTTTAAAGTTTCCTTTAAATTTTACAGTAAAGTTTATTAACTTAAAAAATCAGTAATGCTTGAAAAAATGTAGCTTAAAAAATAATTAGTAACTAGGTGTTTAATATGTTGTTTTATTTTTAGAGATTGTTTTTTTAAAACTTTAACTCTACTCTACATGAGCGATATCAATCTTAAAAAAATGTTGAAACCTTATTAGATTTATTAAGCAGTTGTGTTGTTAGATTTATAAAAGATTAAAGATGTAAGACTTTTAAAAGCTACAACGATTTTTCATTGCCTTGTTGCTATATTATCATTGCATGTTCATTGTAAAATCATAGACTAGAAGCTCAGCTAGCAAGCCATCATTCCTCACTCGCACTCTCTCCGGTCGTCGCAAGAAAGGTGAAAGATATGGGGTGAAACCGGGACAATTCAAAACACTGACCCCGCAAGTCGAAGCTAGTCCCATATCATTTACAAGTCAAGGTAGCATAATCAGTGGAATTTGTTACACTTTTATACATCATAGCATAACTTTGTTGTTTGTTTGCCATTTTTAAAGAAATAGTTTTGATACCGTTGCTTGAACAATCATCTGCAATAAATTTCGAAAATTTTTGTACTGTAAGACTTAGAGTTTATGTCCAATAAAGGTATAATAACGATATAATCTTTTGTTTTACCAAGCAGTTTTTGTTTACAATTAAACGACTTTTAAAAGTTTCTTTAGCAATAAGTTATAAGATCTTGTGACAAACCATCTTGGTATAAAGTTTATTCCAAAAACAGTTTTATAAGTAGTATTTTTTTTTAATTAAACTTCTTACTGATAATTTTAAAATAAACCTACCGAGTAGTTAAATAAATAATAAACGCAGATTTCTGTATAATTACAAATACTTAATAAAAGAACTAATGAGTTGTAAATAAATTATATCTATATGTTTATTAATATAGGTAATAAAAAAAGTACTGTTATTATTATTTTTTCTTGTTTTGTTTGTTTTCAATAATCATTTTATTAACTAAAAAACCAGGTTCTGATACTAAATCGACAGAAAGCACAGAAAGATGACAATGACGTTGTGATTAGATGACAATTTTCTTTGTATTTTTAGGTTACTTTTAATTGTACAGCTTTTTTTGTGCGTTACTATGATTGTTAATATAGTTTCTATCATTACAAAAAAATAACGAAAGTAAATTACAAGTTTTACATCTTATATTTTATTTTAATATTACAAAATCATGGGTAAACTTTAAACAAAACATATTTGTTTTAAACTGAAATAAAACTGTTTATGTAGTAAACAGCGTAAGTCCTAAGGTTTAATCATATTTTAAAAATTATTTTTGTCATAAAAAAGTTACTTATTATATAAGCCAAAAATAATTATACCATAGACAGTATTAATTTTTGAAACCGTATTATTACTGAATTACAAATTATTAAATAACAAATATATTAAAGATCGAAGGTGCAGTTTTCAACAAATTGAGTGCTTTTGTGAGTATTGAAGCATTATGAGTTTTTTTTTGAAGTTATACAGTTCCTAATCAATCAAGGGGACTTATATCAGCAATTTTTATAATTTGAACATTTTTGAACTAAATTTCAAGCCTAATTTATGTTTACTTTCTGTTTTCGATAAGTTTATAATATGAGTTTATTTTAGGTAATTTTAATGAAATTTAAAAGTTTTATTCTTTCGTTTATTTATTTATTTTGCCTGGTGAATTTTGTTTTTGAATACCAGCCGTCCTAAATGTATTTTTTTCATTTTCTTAACAGAATTTTCAAACTTTTGTTGAATTACTCACCTCATAGTATATCATAATTACTTCTCGTCGAAATAAATGTTTTTTTTGGCTGCTAAATTTAGTTTTGCGGTAGATTTTAACTGCCGTTTTCTTTGTAAGTTTTGGCTAATTTTTTATAAAAACTTTTATTTTACATTAAAACAGGTGCATTTGAATTAATTTCTAATCTTTTCAAGTTTTATGTCTTTTTTTATTTTCATATGATAATACAGTGGTATTGTTGTAAATGTTTAATAAAAAATCTGCATCAATCCTTTTCTTAATGAATTTTCATAAATAACTGAAACGAAAAATTTATAATCGAAACGAGTTCAATCATTTTAGATCTTTCGGTTTCCAGTTATTAAAATATTCGGATTCGGCCGAATCCGAGTCTTATTTTCAAATTAGGATTCGGCCGAATCCGAATCTCAATTTTGAAATTTGGATCTGTCCGAATCCGAATATCTTAATAACTGGAATCCGGAAGATTTAAACTGCTTGTTATGTAAATAGAAAACAAGTTTATGAATAGTGACTACGTATTATGTTATTACTTATTTAAAAAAAAAAAAGTTTGAACAATATATTAACGTGTTAATAAATAAATACGTTTTCATTTTAGAATAATTTATTTTAAAAGCGAACAAAAAACAAATGTCTTGCTCGAAAAAACATTAAGCTACATACACAAAACTTAGTTTCAATTTTTGATGGCCATGCAAGCAACATTAACAATTAAGTTGTACTTTTGTTATGCAAAATAAATAAGTTATAGACTTTAATAAATGCTTAAAGCAGAAAACAAATCTCAAATAAAAGTCAAAACATTTTACGTTTAAATTAACAGTTAGTTCTTATTGTGACCATAAACGAATTAGAACATAAACTTTTGCAAGTGTTCATATTTATCATACAAAGTGCAATTGAAAAAACATGGAGCCGTAACAAATTGAAATCAATACCAACGGTAGTAAAGGCCTAAGAAAGAGTAGGAGTTACGATTATAATAAAAAGTTTTTAAATTTCACTTAGGATTACACTTTTACCATAACTAAAAAGAAATATAGATTAACTTAAGCAACTGTTTTAACATATAAAACGAACTACTATCGCAAAAGATGTCTCTGTTATACTACAAAATACTATTCTTGTTTTTTCAAGTTGTGCTGGAGAATAAAAGTTTTTTGCCGGTCTTTGGAAGCAATCAATTGCGTTTTTGCTCGTTCAAATTCCCAACTTCAGAAATAAATCATTCAGGATACACAGAAGATGATGGTGCAG
Organism: Thalia democratica; assembly: GCF_965202585.1. Taxonomy (NCBI): domain Eukaryota; kingdom Metazoa; phylum Chordata; class Thaliacea; order Salpida; family Salpidae; genus Thalia; species Thalia democratica. The sequence goes on along the minus strand of NC_139165.1, from coordinate 55,096,256 downwards.
CACGAGATTTCCTTGCAAGATGTGGGTATTATGCTTTGTTAAAGGTCCACAAGTTTAAAACTTTATCCTCTTCAGTCTCTGCATTCAAATCTTCTGTAGTAAAAAAGCCTTTGTTTCTGCTTCAACTTTTTTATCAATAAAATATGTTGCTCGTCCTCCTGTGTAGCTGTGTTTGATTCTATTTTAAACAAAGAAAAGTAAGTTTAAAACTTCTTCGGACTAAAATTTACAGAGTGTTGTGGTTTTGGTTTCTCTGTGTCAATATAGAAGAATCAACACCTTGATTAGCCTCGAAACAGATATGCTTTCTAACATTTAAAATCAGCTGCTATTTATATATTTTTTGAGGTAAGAAGGGAAAGTCGAAATCGTAGATCAACAGCTGTTGTGACTAACAGTAATTTGTTTTCATTCAGGTTTATTCAGTTGTTGTTATTGGTATAGAACCTTCTTTCGCAAGCCTCTCCTATATTTTTGGCTAAATTTACAAACATTTGATACTTCTTCTGAATTTTCATAAAAATTAATAAACTTCGTCAGTGATTTTGCATGCGAGGTCACGCTTGAGAGCCATGCATCGTTTTTATTACACTCCTTTGTTACAAAAAAAGGTTCGATCAGTAGAATAATGTCATTAACCAGCTGCCATTCTTCAGGTGTAATATTCGAATCTTGATCGTTTTTATAGTTAGCCACATAGTACCAGACACTTAATTTTAGCTCTTTCAGTCTCTCTAGCATAAGATATGTTGAGTTCCACCTTGTATCTACATCTTGATCAAGAAGCAAGGCTTTTTGTTTGTGCGTGATCAAAATCAACCTGGATCATACTAAAACTACCAAAAACATTTACATTATTCACGGTTGCCACTCTTTAAGTCAAAAAACTGAGTGACCTTAAACAGTCCTGAATCACCTCGAGATTGTTTTAAATCTTTAGAAAAAATTTAACATCTTTTTGGCATCAATAAAAATCAAGTTTTTAACAAATTTGGTTATAAAACAAAGTATAAAAACATTGAAAAACATTACTGTAAAGCTACTTTAAAAGTGTTTTTTATTAGTAAAAAAATGTGATGTTTACAAATTTTTTTATCTATATGATAGATTTCATTGTGTCAAATCAAAATTTTACTACTTAACATGTAAAAATTGTTTAAAATTACAGTTTTTTTAGTGACTTTTGTTCAAAATTCCAGGTTTTTTTTTTCAAAATTTCTCAAGTTTCAGATTTTTCTAGGTTTTTTAGTCTAAATCAGGATTTCCCAAAGTGGGCCAAGTGGCCCCCTAGGGGGCCATGACAGATACTCAGGGGGCCATGAGCAGTAAAGGAGCCACAGGGGGGCCATGAGGCTATAACTTGAAACTTACACTAGATACTGTTGAGTTGCAGATGAAAAGCAAAAAAAAAAAAAAAAAGGTCTTATGTGTATTTTATGGTAGTTTAGAAACTTACACTAGATATTCTTGAGTTGCAGATAAAGAGCAAAAAAAAGGTCTTAGTGTATAGTTTATGAGTAACCTATATGTTGAAGGGGGCCATTGCTTTTTCAAACTCTTTAAAGGGGGCCATTTGCAAAAAAGTTTGGGAAACCCTGGTCTAAATCGTCTAACTCCATGGTTCCAGGTTTTTTGGCAACTCTGTAAAGAGAATGATATAACTTCAATTATTTTCAGATCTTGTTTTCATAAAATCTTTCACTTGAAAAAATAGAACATCAAATAAAATAAAAATTCATTAAAAATTTGTGAGCTATGGATGTTGGTGGCCCAACATACAAAGTCTCTCAGTTGGGTCAGGTTGATTGTCTGTGGAAATATTGTGAACCTGACCTTTTTGCCCATACTTTTCCTGCAGACGGGGTGAATTTCTAGCACGTTTGTGCTTAGGGCCCTCTACAGGAAGCCTGGTATTTATATTATTTGAATTGGACATAATAAATATAAAATTCTTTTATACTAACTTATTATAACGTATCAGTGACTTTTATCTATCAATACTAAAGACTATTCTAGACTACTTGATATAAATTAGGCAATATAGTTTGGGTGGTTTATCTATTATAAAAAAACCAAAAAACTATATTTCAAAATTTCTTACTCAAAAAATATAAGCTGCTTTTATAACTTTTTTAAATCACTAGGCAAAAGTTTTTTGAAGAAATGTTGCATCATTGATTTTAAGCCTTATTTCTCATAACTGCAGCAAGCTCTAAATATTCTCTTAATATTCAGAGTTCAACAGTTAATAATGCAAGTAGTTGCAGCAGTTCATTTGTAACGCCTCTGGCTATAAATTAAATTCAGCAAAAGAGCTTTCTCTAATTAGGGGTTTTTTGTATTAATTTGTTAACTTTCTAAATTGCCGCCTTAGATTTGAATTATCAGATGTGTGAAAGCTCAAGCTGAACTTCCTATGTGCTAAATTGTGAGTATTGTCATTAATCTCTTATTTTTTAGTTCTGTCTCTTAAATTGAAATTTCTAATAAAGTTAAATTGAAGTTAATTTTACTGTGGTTTGCATAAATTTGAATAAATAAACTCTGCTGTTGATAAAATTAAATTGAAGTTAATTGTACTTTTGGTTTGCATAAATTTGAATAAATAAACTCTGCTGTTGATAAAATTAAATTGAAGTTAATTGTACTTTTGGTTTTGCATAAAATTGAATAAATAAGCTTTGTTGTGGATAATTAATTAAGAAGCAAGCTGCTTTTTGGTGCTCTTAATAATCTCTGAAATTTACAAATCAAATTTGATTAATTTAAATGTTTAAATTTATCTAAATATCTAAATATCTAAAATATCTAAATTTAATTAAATAACTAGTGGGCCACACCTAACTCTTGATATAGCATAATGAGTAATAGATCCAAGCCCCCCAAAAAGGATAGTATGTTCTCTAAAGAGAACATACATCATACTTTAGACAAGGTCAACAACCCCGAAACTCGCTGTAGCCAACGTAACATTGACAGAGGGATCAACAAAAGGGGTGTTGACCCACACTCTTCGCGCCGTAGCCAACCTGGTCCATCAGACCAACCACAAGCAACGTGCGAAAGATACATTTCAAATTAATTAAGACTTTATTGTTAACATTTTTTTTTTCTTTAGAACATTGTTTTCAAAATAAAATATTAAAATGTTTGAAGGTATGTATAACATATATGCCATAAATTAAAATTATCAATTAATTGAAAGATAAAATATGAACAAAAAGTATATAGCTAAAAGTATGCAAGCATCTGCTTTAATGTTACATATTTAAGTTGCATTTTTTTCTTTTTTAAGTTGCAGCAGTTCATTACAATGAGCAAACATAAAAAACTAAACATATGATGATTAAATATAAGCTGTTATCCATCAAACTGAGATAAAACGCTTTAACTATGTACTTAATTTTATTATAGAGTCTAACACTTTTCATAGTTTTTATACTGTGTGCAAAACTCTTAATCAAAATTGATGTAGCTTTTATAAGTGTGAAAAACCATTTTTTATCCACTCAAGCGTGAAACCAATATTTAGTTTTACATTTCATTAAAATTTAGACAAACATATAGGTAAAATTCAAAAAGTTTAAAGTGGTCTACCGAATCCAAAATTTCGGATTCGGCCGAATCCGAGTCCGAGTCTCATTTTGAATTTGGGATTCGGCCGAATCCGAGTCGAAAAAGGCCGAATTCGTCCGAATCCGAGTCCGAATCTTGGATTTGGTAGATCACTACCATGTAGTACAACAAAGTACAATGCATACTTTAGCTTAATTATAAATAAACTAATTTAAGCCGTTTAGGTTTCAAGTTGATACTAAATACACTATATTTTTGATCAGTTTCATTTTATTACGACATGAAAAGCACCAATTTGTTATTCTAATTAAATTACAAAAAGCTAGTTTAAAAAATTAACTGTTTTCAGTAATAAACGTGACGCGAACTAGTTCAGTCATTTTGTTATTTTCAATAAATTGAGTTGTGTTGAAGTTGTTTCTGCTGCGACATCGGGGTATTTCCTTATAAATTGCTCCGGACTTCTGCTCAGTTAATATGACTTGGTAGCGATGAGGTCCGCTACCTTTCGGAGGGCTCGGTGCTTGATAGTCTGTTTCAGCATTATACGTTTTAAAAAAGTTAAAATAAATTTATATAAATACTGACTAAACTTTTAAAAAGTAAGTACTTACGTTGCAATAATTTGTTATTAGTCGTATCAAAGAGACGTGCTGAAACTATGATGCCAAGTTAAACAATGTAACTGTATATTCAGGGTTACCAAAAAATTTTGAATCCTGGATTTTGAGAAATTTTGAAAAAAAAACCTAAAATTTTGAACAAAAATCACTAAAAAACCTGAAGTTTTAAACAAAAATGGCTATTAAACCTAGTTATAAGTTGTTAAACCTAGAGTTCGAAATAATTTTTAAATATTATATTGTAAAACTTCGATTTGACACAAAAAACTTATCATATAAATAAAATATCGTATAGACACAGATAAATTCTTTTATTATCATCAATTTTTTTTAAACACATTTAAAGAAGCTTTCAGATATCCTTTCAATGTCGTTATACTATTTTAACAAAGTTTTTTGCTTTTAACTTAATTTTAAACTAAAAATAGACCTTAAAACGTGTAATTTTAAAAACTTGGAAGAAATTTTGAACACCTGGAGAAATTTTGCCAAAAACAGTTGGCAACCCTGTAAATACTCAAATTTAGAAGTGAATGATGTTCAAATCAGCAGGCTCAACTAACTAGAAAACCTCTTCTGCGGCCTGGACTTATTTCAAAAAATTTTTGCAGTCTAAAAATATTTACAAAATGATACTTTAGCTATTTGAAATCTTTATCGGCAAAAATGTAATACAATGAAATTTTAATAAGCACAACTTTGTATGAAAAATCAAATTAAAAGCATATTTTTTAACAAAAAAACTTAGTTGTATTTATTTTGTACGACTTAATTTAATCCAAAAAGTACCCGTAGGCAAAAAAATTTTGTTTTCGGGTGAGATCTATCCCGCGGCCGTACTTTCCCTACCCCTACTCTAAGTTATATCTTTTTAATATACATTTTGTTCGGTTTATTAAAAAAACGAAATGAAAAATAGTAGTTCAAAAATTAAAGAACTACATTTTATAGTAAACGGTATTTATCGATTTCTAAAAAACAAGTCTTTAGGTTTGTCCAAAAGCATAAATAAAAACGGTTTAATATCACTACAAACAGTATTGTACTAAATATTTTAAGTTTAATTTTTAGTACATGAAACTTAAGCTATCAGATCTACAATAACCTAAGTCATTTAATTTTATATACAGATACCCAAAAGAACTATTAAATCTTTAATTGTCAATTAAACATTGGAGACTTTATAAAATCCTTTACCATGCAAAAACAACATATATATAAACCAATTAGTTTTGGCTTTGTAAACCCAATTAACTATAAGATATGATAATTATTTTATAACGAAGTGTATAAATCTATTTTGTGCAACTATACCTATATCCGTTAATTGATAAAATCTTAAAGGTTAACAATATCTAAGTTTGGACTTATTATTTTTGATACAAGTCACGCACAAGTAAATTGTTTAACCTACGACAATAAAATACCTTGTAGCTGAGCCTCAAAACACTTTTAAAGTTTAAAAATATTCATTAAGAATTTTGATAAAAAAACTAAAATAACTGTTTAGTAACAATTAAACACACGGGCAAAACAATCCATAAGAGAATATCCACTTGCAGCGTGCTCAATTACATCAAGGGCTTCATATTTAAGCAAATCCCCGGGTATGTTGTACAATCCCCAGTGTAGCCAGTCAGCTTTAGTTGGATCATCTTTACTTGGTGCGTCAGGGTCAACCATTAAAAGGCCATAGTATTTGTCCTGTATTAAACCAAAACTTTTTGAGTTTTTAGTTACAAGTTTTTTTTTAATAAATGTTTTTATGTTTAGAATATTAAACATACCCTGTTCTTAATTTATCAAAAATACATAGATTTTTAATTTTTATAAATTTTGTTTAGTTTAATATATAAAATAAAAGTTTTATTTTACATTTTAGTTTGATATATTTTTATTGAAGTTTTATATTAGACATAAGCTTCTTATAAAAAAAATTAAAAAAATACTATTTTTGGTTAAGTCTTCTTAAAAATAAGTATTATAAAAAGTTTTGCCTACTGTTATTAAAATTTTTATCTGAAGTATTAACTTTATTAATTTTTTTAATTAAATAAGTTAGCATTTTAACTTTTACTGAAATCATCAAAATGTAGTTAAAAAATTTACTTATCAAATTATTTTGTTAACACTTTTATTTTTTTTTTTTAGTATTTTAAGTATAGTTTATTAAACAACAAAAAAAAAGCACTAAAAATATTTAGTCCTGGGATCTGGTGTATGAAGGAACCTTTTGGTCATCGAGTCGTACACCACTTGGATACAGTTTAACGTCATTGTTCAGGACAGTATTTAATTTGGTAAAAGTATTGATGATTTTAATTTAAAATATTATAAGTTTACTATTAGTGGTCCTTGCTTAATTTGTTTAACTTTAATTTTTTGATAATATAAGTTGAGAATAAATTGAATAAAGAATTTTATCGAATAACTAAGCGTTTTTTTAAATCTTGATAAGTTGTTAAAGTTTAACAGATACTTTGAAATTACTTATAGAATTTCAAGTTCTTCCAAAATGTATAATTGACAAAAAAAAATTCTTGTTGACACAAAACCAATAAGACTAATTCTTTTTTAATGCATACACAAACTGAAAACAGAAAATTTATAACACATACCACCAATAATTAGAAACATTAAACTAAATCAAGCTTTTAAGATTATAAAAAATTGAGTTACAAGATTTTTTAATTTACAAAACTAGCCTTCTAAAACTTAAAATATGTTATATTTATAACAAAATTATTAATTTGTTTTAATAACAGAAGTATCATAGCTTAAGTGTAAATTTTCTATCTAAAACTGTACTTATTTTAGTATTGTTATTAAAATTATTTTATCTTCAACAAATATAAACTAAAAAATTGTATTATGTTTACATTTTTAAATAAACCTTAAATGAATACTATAAGTTTTTCTTTTATAATATTTTTAAGCCCTATGATTGGAGATTTTATAAGTTCAGTAAACAAATAAACTTTAACACTTTTTTTTTTGATAATGGATTTAATATGTAATTCTTTTGGTTTTTTTAGTTTTAGTCTATTTAGATTTGATACAATATAAGATATTTTAAAATATAATACTTTTGTAATACTACTTTAGGTTTGTTTTTGGAATTTCTAAGTAATAAAAAGCATTTTAACACAGCGTATTTCGACTAAAAATCGCGTACCCAACCGGCAATTCGTACCTAATAAATGCGTACCTAAGCGGCAGGTTACTGTACTAAAATTTTTTTAATGACCATTTATTTTACTCCGGAATCTAACTATATCATTGTATTTTTTTTTCAAAGTTCCAATCTATTTACAAAGCCAAAAAAATTATTTTTTTCTATTGAAGACTTTTTCACAGACCATATTTTTGTAATTTTCGTTGTGCCTAAACAACTTCAAACTTGCATTTTTGCTATTCATTGTAGTTCAATCGTTTATAAAAATTTAATATAGTTAGTTTTTAAATTGTTTAATAAAGTATCCAGCACATAGTAACAAGTGGAATTTTTAAATAGTTTGTTTTATAAACTTTTTTTTTTAATGTTTCTTTTAATTTGTAGACTTTTATATTTAGTAGTTTCTATTGTTTTTATTAAACATTTTACATCACGTTTTTAAACTAATAGTTTTAACATAAATTTTAATTGGTCTTTGATCAAATTATTATTTTTTAGTATTTATACATTAAGTCATTTCGGCGATTACTTTTGAAACATCTGAAGGAAATAATTATAATTGCTTTGAAAGTTAAAGTTTTCTGTATTAGATTCAAGTTAAAACTTTTCATAAACTTCTGAAATAAAAATGTTTTAATCTAAATGAAGAAGACCTGTAGTAATATTTCTCTAAGTTCAGTTTTAAAGCTTAACTTTTTCTGTTTTAATATGTGAGGACTTTATAAACTTTATTTTTGTTTTTATAAATAAATTCTTACTATTATTTAGTTTTGTTCAAAGAAGAACATCTATTGTTAAATTGAAAACTGATGGTTTTATGAAAAAAGAGTAAATTTAAGTGTTAATAGTTTACACTGGTAATACTGTTAAATTTGTTTTGTTGCATTTTCCTTAAAAATTACTATTTACTACTATTTTAACAAAAAAAGTCTAAATATTTTTTAACTTTTTAGCGTAAGTGGAGCGAAGTTTGAAACCATTTTTCAAACAAAATAATTCTGTGGTATAGTAATTAAACTAAAGTTGCAACTTAAATGTGTTTAAAATAGAAGTAATTTACAAGTATTTTATTACAAGTCTTTAAATTATTTTTTTATTTAAACTTTTAGCAATAACAAAGTCTAGTCAGTAAAAAGTAGTATTAAGTTTTTTTTTAATTTTCGAATTATTTCTTCCAATTAACTTGGGAAACCCAAAACTCTAAAAATAAATGTTTTACTTGTCGCATATGCTAATCTTTGAACTTTATTTTTTAAACTTAGTTTTTTTTCTATGAATATTTTTAGGCGTGTTTTGTTCACAGCTACTTTAGCAGCATTTTTATATTGTATCTTGGTACTAAACTGAACTACACAAATTTTTCAACAACTATCCATGTGACAGTCTGAGACCTGGTTTCGTTCTTACAAGGACTCAACAGGCAGACATAGTTACGATAAATAGTTATATCAGTATTGTGTATATTTTTTTTAAAGTTATTGAATATAAAATTTTAAACAAATATATTTTAAGTTTAAAGTATACTTCGTATTATTTTTCCGATGAATCTACCTTTCAGTTAAAAGAAACATTTAAATATTTAACTTTGATAAAATTTAAAATTTAACTTTAAGACTTTAAAATTTACTTATGCAATGTACAGAAATTTTTTTGTACTATTTTGAAAATTTATAAAGCAAATAACTTGTATTCACTTACATCATGAACCTTGCTTGGTTTGACAAGCACTATTGGGCTTTTGTTCGGATGATGTTTAAAAAAGTAGTTTGATATTTCCTGTACTTCACCTTCATTACACCAAATGTCTTCGTCAAACTTAATTTGCAAAAAGTGCTTGTCTTCTACTGGTCCTGTTATGATGCAATAGCAATTAAAATAAGTCTAATAGTCTTTTAAAATAAATCAAAATTTAAACAATTTTTTCAGCAAATCGTGCTTTATAAGATTTATCTGCTTTATTTTTTATTTACATGAAGATTAATTTTAGGCACTAAGCGTATTTTTTAAAACATCAGTAGTCATTATAGTCAGACAGCTTGCCAGATTAAGACGTCCTTTACAATGGACTGACGTATAATATTTAAGACGTTCCACAGTTTTGGGACTAAAATTTTTTTCAAAGCAGGTTTTTTACTAATGAAATTTCCTAAACGTCTGAAACTTCTACTTTTGTTTACTTTTTTTTTTTAAATAGACACATGACGATTTAATTTTAAAAACCCGTGACATATACAACAACAGCTACATTTCGAAGAGTAAAAAGCTGACAACTATGTTCTAAGTTTTCAACATTTTAACAAGTGTATCTTAAATTAAGTAAGTTTAAATCGTATTGTAAAAAAAGTTTAATTTAGTTTTTTATTACGTTTTAGGTAGAAACTAGCTTTATAAGTCAAAACTGTAAAAAATTGAAAACAAAAAATTTAAACTGATAAAGTAACATAAAACATATAATATGATTCACAAAATTATTTAAGAACTTTAAACACTTAATAACTCTTATGCAAAATTTACTTAATTCTTAATACTTATACTTAATAAGGAGTTACAAAACAATATCGTTAATAAACATTTAAAGTGTTATAGCCAATAATTTTGAACTTAATTCAAATTTAAAAACAAAGATATTATTCTGCATGAATAATAGCTTTTAATCATCTTTAAGGAAATTGCTGTGTTGAATTAGAAAAAAAATAAAGTTCAAATTGATATTTATAACAGATAAATCGACTAATATTAGCTACGTTACTTAAAAATAGAGTGAATTATATTCAAAATTAATAATTTAAAATATACTGAATTACACACAAGTTTTTTTAAAGCAACTCCCCTTTGTAGTCTTCTTCTGTTATTTTTTTCTTTTCTTCAACATTTTCTTCAACATCTTGTTGTTGTTCGTTTTCTTTTGTTTCTTTCGAACAACATTCCTCAGATGCTCTAAGTAAAGCAATAGAAATTGCTATCCAACAAAAAAACAAACCAGGTTTTATCATGATAAGCAATAAACTACCTCAAACAAAAATATGATTTACTGTTTAAATTGTAATTAAATTAACAGGCATTTGATTTCTTATTACATAGACAAAGTTGAAAAAATTTTAAACAAAATATCACTTAATAGATAACCCTTTAACTTTTATTTTTCTAGTGTAATATTTTTTTATTGTATTATAATATTTAATTTAAACTACTCTTAAGGTCTTAGAAGGTATAAAAATAATATCTGATTAAAGCAAATTTGCTTGCTCTACTACACTATACTTTAAATATATTCAAAGTTGTCTTTTTTAGGTTATAAGAATAGCTACCTTTTTAAGAAAATTCGACAATGTTTCAAGTTTTATAAAAAACTACACATAGTATAACTTCTCATTAAACAAACATAATAAATAAAGACATAAGGTTTTACTAACTGTTTTATCATTTCCAAAACTCATTGACTTTTAAAAAAATAGTAATAATTTACAAAAGTTATATACGATAAAACTCTTTAAATTATTTTTTTTTTCTTTCATTTAATCTATTTCAAATTTAAATTTATATAAAATATGAATTTGACACCATAACAAAACATGCTTATAGTTGATTTTACTTGCTAAATCTGTTATCTTATAACGTTAAAAGAAGCAAATCTAAATTCTTAATTTTTATAAAGCTAATGACGAGCTATTAATTTTACGTGTCGATTTGTTGTGTTCAAGTGCATAAAATAATCAATATAAATTTTGAAGTGCAATTATTGAATTGACTTTGTTAATTTTTTATTTACACATTAGTCCAAAAACCAAAACAATTTTAGTTTTATTTTATTAACTTTAGTTTGAAACACCTTCTTTCTTTGTTCCTAGAAATTAATTTTTAAGAAACTATTTTTTCATTAGTTTAATATACAAATTTTAATTAATACCTAAATTGCCATTAAAATAATTTTTGTTTTCTTTTAAACGTAATTACCGTACAGACTGTTTTATTTGAAGCATTAAAACCTTAGCTAAATGCTTATTGTACCTTGTTTAAAGTAATAGATTATATTATTTTTACTACGTGTATAAAAACACTTATCTTGTTTTTTATTATCTACTATACAAAAGCTTTGTCGGAAAATTAATACTTAATTAACTTAATTATTTCTTAAATACACGGACTTAAAAACATCCTAAAAGTTTAAACTTATGTGCTTAAAATAAAAAGCAACAACTCGGTACATACAAAAAACAATTTCTTTTAAAATAAAATACATATTTATACAAAAAAGTACAACTAAAAGGATGATTTTCTAGAATCTTTGTTTAAAATACATAACAAATTTGTACAAAATTAATAAAAGTAAACAAATAATCTGTAGGAGGGAAGCGAAGGGATTAAAAAAAAATAAATTACATGTTGAGAAAAAGTTATCAGTAGTTGATCTAAAAGATGAAATAAAAAGTTTATAAACTACTTATTATTTTTTTTGTATTTGATTAAAATTATTGTTTTAATAGTATTCAAGTAATTATTTTTTTACAAAGAAAACATTCCACCATCCCACGCGATACGAATTCCTGTGGTAATTACTTCCACATAGTCTTTGTTCTTTGGAAAAATTAATTTTGCCACTGGTCGTTTTTGAAATCGTGTTTACATATAACTTTTTTATTATCTCTTCTTCATTCATTTTTCGAATGATAAAAAGCTAAATTATCAAAGTTTAAAAGCTAAGTATATCAATATAAAACTAAATCATGCTGACTCTTTCTAAACACTTTTGACTTAAGATTTAAAACGAATATGATGTTTTTGTCAACAGTTAAGAAAACTGAAAGATTTATTGTGAGAGAATTTAAACTAAAAAACTCATAAATTAGTAGATTGCTTTTTTTCTAAAAGAACGTATTAAATGTTTGCAACCTGTTTTATACAATTTTAGCTTTTCTGAAACAAGGTCTAATTAAAGATTTTTTACAACCAATGTCCGTTTTAAAGACATATTTTTCAACAAAGGAAAATTGAAATATATAAAAGTTTAATATTGCTAAATTTGTATCGTATCGAAGTAAAAAAAGATTATCGATTATGTTTGAAAAAAGTAATAATAAAAATAGTTGATTTACTGATAAAATTTGTTACAAATATGACGTCAATTTATTTTTTATTTTTGTACAAAAACATAAAACAAGGACAAACTAAGTTTTACCCAAGTCCATCTCTTGAAGATATGGCCTTGTGCTGTTTATCCTAGTATATGTTTTCATTTGGGAGTCTTTCAACTTTGTTTGGTGTTTACTGCTTTTATATACGTAAAAGAAATGGGGGTAACAGTTGAAGTATGTGCTGGAGCGTGGAACTCTCACTCTAATTAACGTTTTTAGAGTCAGATCTTCCTTTCACTACTTTAATTTAGTGTTTGTAGTTTTAAAAGGTAAGAATTACGTTTGTTACTAAATGGAATAATGATCGTCTTTTTTTTCATTCAAGGATTCATTCGATTTTAAAACTTCTATTATAGTTTGTAATGTTAAACTAATTACATTAAAGTATATGATAGGAAAACATTATAAAATTAAACTTTTAAATGTTTTCTGCTGTTTATAGTATTTTGTCTTGCTATCACAAATTAAACTCTTAAACTGTATTCAATTTTATACTAAAACTGAAGTTTTCATATTGTAAGATAATACATTCATACCATGGAAAAGTATTTACTCTTGTTATGAACTATTATTAGGTTTTTATTTCAAAGCATTTTTACTTAAAAACTAGAAGTATTAAAAACTAAGTTTAAAAATAATAATGCTGTAAGTCTTCATAAAGTTCTGTAAAAGCTCATTCTTAGGATGTTTACTTAAACTCTTTTCTTATTTTATGAAACTTATAAAACATTAAAAACAGAATGGTAGGTATTAATTCTTTTTGAAATATTGAAATCAAGAGAAAACATTGGTATGGCCTCTACGAATGGTACAGGATTAGACCTGTCGGAAGACATTAAGCACTTACGTACGGTTGGCTACCTTCTAGGAGGTCGCGTCAACAAGGGAGCCTTTTCAATCGTCCATTGCGGTCTGGAAATGAAAAGCGGAAATGTAGTTGCTATCAAAATCATTAACCTGAATGCAGTCAGTAGAAATTTTAGGGACCGGTTTCTGCCGAGAGAGCTTTCCAATATCAAGCGCTTCAACCATCCCAGTATCATCAAAGTAATTATAGTGTATTTTTGTTATTAGAACATCTTTTATTTGTTGGAAAATATGGTTTGGTTATACAATACATTCAGTATAGGTATTTATGTTATATATGTGAACAACTACGAGGTGTTGTTATTTTGTATGCAACCAAACTCTGTTACCAAAAATCTGGGGTACTTGGTATGTGTTAAACCTTCAAAATTCATAAAACAAAAAAGTTTAAACTACGTAAGACCTTTTACAAACAAAAATAACGTAAATTATTTTTAAAACAGGTTCGCAAGATTTCCCGAAATGAAAACAAAATTTACATAATAATGGACTTTGCTTTTTCGAGTTTAAAAAAAGAAATTAATGACCGTTCATATATAGGTTAAAAAAGACTATTTTAAAAATTTTACTTTAATTTTAACATGAAATAAACATATATTTAAATAGAAGATTAAATTTTTGATGCAACATTAATTATTAAGGAAAACATTTAATTAAAATAATTTACCAAATTTAAGTTTATTATCTAGAATATCACTGTTACATTCTTTCTAAAAGTTTTTGTTTTAGAATATTCACGATACAAGTTTTGAAGTTTTTTTTTATTTATCATTAACAGGTGAAAAACAAGCGAAAAAGTGGTTTTTCCAGCTCACATCAGCTTTTGAGTATCTGCAATCGCATGGAGTGGCGCACCGCGACATCAAACTTGAAAATATACTTATTGATAAGCAAAGGCATGTAAAAATTTGTGATTTCGGATTCTCGAAGTTGGTGGCCCCACCGCGCAAACAGCAAGCAACGGAAGCTAGTATTGAACATTCACGCACCTTTTGCGGATCGATAGCATATTGCGCACCGGAAATTTTGCAAAAAACTCCTTATGATCCCCACAAGAGTGATGTTTGGTCACTTGGTGTCGTCCTTTACAAAATGGTTACTAGAGTTTTTTTTTTGTACACTTTATTTTTATTTAAAAATATATACACTTCACTTATTGGACGAAAAGCTTCATAAAAACATACCACGATTAACTTTCAATTATAGCGAAGTATTTTATTTGTTTTGTTTTATTATCAATAAAAATTGTAAATAGACTTATTATTTAAGTAATTGATTTTGAGTAATACTTTTAATCATGGTTTCCCAAACATAGACCATGACAGATACTCAGGGGGCCATGAGCAGTAAAGGAGCCACAGGGGGCTATAAGGTCATAATTTGAAACTTAATTTAGATATTCTGGAGTTGTTGACGAAAAACAAAAAAAAAAGGTTTTAGGTACTTTTATTGGTAGTATTTTGAGTAATCTTTTTGAAAGGGGCCATAGCTTTTTTAATTTCTTTAAAGGAATTGAATTATGAATTATGAATAGTTAAACTAAGGATGTTTCATTGTGCTGTAAAAAAAAACAAAGTTAGACGGAGTTTAAAAAAAAATGATCCAACGTTCAAAGAAAACTTTATTGCTCTACTAATAAACTGAGCACTTTGTTAAATAGATGTGATCATTTTAATGAACTTTAATAATTTTGATCTTTTGTTATAATAAATTATTACTAACATTAAAAAAATAAAAATATTTTAATAGCTTTTAGCTGAATCTAATAAAAACTAGTTTAAAGTTGTTTTTTATGTACTCTTCAAATCCATTTAGTTATCTTTTATTCAACATCTAAAAATTTTTGTGAAAAGTTAATACAATAACTATTTTTAATGCATACCAAGTACCAGTATAACATAATTACCCAAAAAACAAACGTTTTGCATATCAAGTAAAAATTTTTAATGAAAAATTATTTTTTAAAACGTATATGCCGCTTATTTCTACGTTTTAATAGATTGATGCTTTATGAAAAAATAGTTGCTGCTAAAAAAAATGCTTATAAAATGTTTCAACAGGTTGTTGGACAAATGCCATTCGGAGAAGGAAATGATTTGGCGTGCGTGAAAAAAGTAGCTGACGCTCAAGGAAAATCTATCGAGTTTCCTCCTTTTCCCAAAACTTCTCTTCACTGCCAGCAACTTATTCGCGCCATGCTAACTGTCGAAACTTCAAAGCGGATCAGCTTAACCGAAGTGCTTCAGTCGCCTTGGCTCTGTCTTGCTGCTCCTTCAAACGCGCCCAGTTCTGTGTTTAACTTCGGGGCGGGCGGCAGTCCCCAGTACTGTGATTCCAAAACTTCGGCGGCAACAGGCAGCACGACCTTCTCGTTGGTTTCCCGTCGTTGCAACATCACCTCCCAGCGGATACAAGGAATTCACAACGGGCTGAGGAAAAACCCAAGCACGTGTTCGTCGCGGTCGAGTCGGTTTTCACTTGACAGCAAGGCGTCTAACATGAGCAACGTGGTCAGAAGGTCGACTCCCTCTCTGATGACCCGCCTTCGTCGCAACTTTCAATTGTTCTCACCCCGATCAATACTTAAAAAGAAGTCCTCAACATTGGACTAATGTGTTTTGATGATTAAAAACTAAGTTTTTTTATTAACGGTTGTGATAAGTACACCTACTGTTTGGCTCAAGTTTCAACTTGTAATTTTTTTAAGCTTAAGCTACCATAGTTTTTAGGATTATTTTAACTACAAATTATTTATCTAAAAAGAAATTAGTTGTCTTATTTGTGCAAAATGCTTTAAACTTTTTTATCAATTTTGTAATTTAATAAAAAAATTAACATTAAAAATAAAATTTTAAACAGATTTCCATTTTTCAAGAAAATTTATTTTAATTTTAAACAAAATACAATAAAGTTTTTTTTTCAAAAGTTATTAAAATTACCATTATAGTTTTTTATAAGCTGATGATATTTTGTTTTAAGATATTTATTACTTGAAGTGGTCAGTAGTATTTTAATTAGTAATTTTGGACACACTAATTTTAAACTGAAACTTAACTTTGTTTCTCTAATCTGGAACCATTGAAAGTGTAAACTAATGTTAAAAAAAATAACTGGGTTGGCATAAATTAAGCACTTCCCTAAACAAAAAGTTTTTTTTATAACTACTTTGTATCGCAACTGATTTTTTACTAACTTTTAAAATGCTACTAAATGTAAAAACAGTGTAGGAGTCTAATATGCACGAAGGGACATTTTTGCACGAAGACACTTTTGCACGGGTTAAAGATAATTTAATTTATTTTTTTAGCTAAATTTTTTACTAATTTATTTTTACTACCCTTACCCTCGGTCGGTAACTTTTTATTTTTATAAATTATTTTTTAGTAATTTTTTCATTTTCTTGTATTAGTTTTATTTAAACTTTTAATTAGGTTTTTTTTATCACTGTTACCCCCAGCCCTTGGTCGGTAACTTTTTTTTTATATCATCGTTTTACTTTTTTTTTTATATGTTTTTTACTATCGTGCAAAAATTACCCTCAGTGTAAAAAAATTTGAGTGCAAAAGTGATTCCTCGTGCAATAGTGTCTCTTCGTGCATATTTAACCCTTCGTGCATATATAAACAAGTATTAGTAACATATAAAGTATCTTCGTACATATTTGACCCGTTCCCGTAAAAACATGGTTGTAAAATATCATTAAAAAAACCAGAAACGATTCAATTAAAATAGTATACCCAAACAATAACAGATGATTCATAAAGAATTTAGTTTTCAGAAATAATCCAGATTGTTCAGAACAATAGTAGAATAAGAAAATAAAGCAAAATTTAATGAAACAATGTATTCAGAAAGTAAGTTAATAACTTAGACAAAAGTTTTTAGATTGTTAAATTTCTTTAGACAGTTTCAAACAAATTACATTTTACCATAGAATGTTTAATATTTTTAATCATGTCTTAAACTTTTTTATACATAAGGTTTAATTAACATTATATTATTATTTTTTTTACACATTGTGCTTAATTTTTATACCATAATTTAATTTGAGTGTTATCTTTGTATTTGTTTGCCATACCTAAAAATTGATCCTATTTAATAAGTATTTACCAGGATAAATAATTCTTATGTAAATAAACAAATCATTTAATAATGATACATATAGAGCAGAGGTAGTTTTTTAATGTACTTTACCATACATAATGTTTATAAGAAAAAAAAAGGATGGTAATCAAAAATTTAGTAATGTATAAATATGTTTTAAGAAGTACAATATGTTTTTATTTGAAAAAACAAGATTGAACTACATAAAAAACGAAGTCTGTCAATTTTTTTATCTAATTAGTTCACATATAATGACTAATTACTTATATACCTTTTAAATGTTAGTTTTTGTCGAACAAACATTTACTCATCATTAAAAAAAACTTTAGCGACTATTATTAGTAGTTTTATTTCAATTAATTGCTAGCTATTAAAATTATTAGTAATTTTTTGACCATTGTCGGCAAAGCCAAGATGTTTTCCCGCGATCATAGCTAGTAATAAACTAATTCGTATTAACGGTAAAGCGATTCAATTTATGGCAAAATATTTTTTTTAATAAACAACAAGTTTTAAAACTTCGAAAATAGCTTTTACTTTTAATTAGGTATGAATAAAATAACACACTATAACTTTTTGTGACAGTTTAATATATTTCCGTATTTGTCATCATAAACTTAGAGTAGAACTAAATATAAAAAGTTTCTCACTAAAACAAAAATATATTAAACTAATTAAGTGATCAATGAGAGTAATAAATAATCAATGTAAAGCTATCATTAAATTAAACTAAAGTACAACTAAAGGAAACAAAATGATTAATTTAACTAAATAAAGACACTTTAGAATAGAATTCCTTTTGTTGGCACAATTTTGTATTTTTAATGATGTCTTTAGTTTTTTAATTATGCTAATTTTAAAGCGCAAAAACTAAAACACTTACAAATAAATTTCAGTTGCAGAATTACTGCATAAATTGCACTTACAATTGATAAAGATGTTACAAAACTAATATTATTTTAATTTAAGAAACATATTTAAACAGTTTTTAGTGTAAAGACAATATAAACTACATTGAAATTCAATGAAGTTCAATTTTTTAAACAAAATTTATTAATTCTAAAATTTTACAAGTATTAATAGTTTCTTTACAGAAATACAAACTTATTTGAGCACAATAACGACAAAGTTATGTAAACAAATGCATAAAAACGAACAAAAATAAAGGATGAAGTTAATGATTAAATACTTTATGATTTAAATATATAAAAATCGGTGCTATAAATGGAAAAAACTAAATTTAATTTCCTGACAAACTTTATTCGTTCTTTGGAAGTAACCACCTAGCTTTAGGGTTTGAGTCAAGCATTGGTCTCCAAAAATCATAAATTTCTCTTGCTACGAAGAAAGTGTTTTCTGAAAGTCGAGTGAAAAATTTTAAATTTATTATAACATATTACTATATAACAATTTTAATCACTTTTCACCACAAAAGTTGAAACAAAACATTTTTTACTTGAAAACTTAAAATGCTAATATTTTAGATTCTAAAACTACTAATGACCTCCAGATGTAGTTCGAAGTGTTGTAGTAGTAAGTTTTTCAGTAAATGGTTTTTCAACGTTGTTGAAAACATCTTGTACAAATTTAAGATGGGGAAATGTTGTATTACTCTTCATTGAACTTTCAACGTATTCAATAAACAACTCCCAGCGCGGTCTAAATCAAAGTTATTTAGTCTATTTATTTCAATAAATGATATAAGAAAATATTATAACAGAAAAGTTTTGAAAGATAAAATAAAATTTAATCTAATAAATATACTGAGTATAAGTTTTTATCAGCAGTAAATTATGTCAACTGTTTCATAAACTTATAAATCTACCACTAAAAATTAACTTAAGCTTTTTTTAATCAAAAATAACATCGCTAATAAAAAAGTATATCTATATTACTTTAGCTTATTTAAACTAAAATTTTATTTATTTTTGTTTAATAATCAAGCTATTGTAGACTTGCAGCTTTTACAATTTTATTAAGTACTTAGTAATAACTTAATTACTTTATCAAAATAACAGCTTCTAAAGTGTGTTAAATTTGATAACAGTTTGGATAGAATATAAGGTTACCTTAATTTGCTAATATTTATTGATAAGATGAATTTGTTAAACTTTATCATAATTATATAACTACAAATGTAAAAAGTATCTGTTTAAAGTTATTATTACTAAAAGATAAGATTGTCATAAATTTATGTTTAAATTAGTTATATATAATCCGAAGACCTAGACTTATAAATAAGTTTTACAACAGTTTTAAATTATTTTTTTGTGTAAGTAAAGCGTATGAACAAACAGCTTTTCTTTATTTTATGAGTTATGTTTTGCTTTAGATTAAAATTAATAAACAATTTATCGTTTTTAACACAATGCTAAATGTTAGAGAATAATATTACAAAATACAAAAATTCCTTTAATATATATAACTATAATTTTTATAAATATTATATAATTTTCATAAAATTAAATAATTTATATAATATAACTATAATATTGTAATCGATATCTGCCCTGCGTTGTGATAATAGTTAATAAGTTTACAAAATAACTAGTTGTAAACACTGACAAGTTTAAATTTATTAAAGCACTATGACGTTTGCTTAACGACGAATTTTTAATACAAAATGCTATTCTTGTTGTAGCAACGGTCAGTTTATTGTTGAACTCTGGCTGATGACATATCATTGAATTGGAACTCTGAGTGGATTGCAGTTGAGTGTTTAAACTTTTGTAAATTTGTTGCTTTAAAAGAAGTACCAAATTATAGATTAAACTTTGTTGCTTATTAAAGAAATTATTGAATTATTCTTTAGCTTTATCAACTTTTTGTATAATTTTACTTGAGTTATACGTATTTTTTAAATCACATTTGTTATAAAATATTGTTAATTAAACTGTGCTGTGTAATTTATAACCGGTTGTTTTTAATTTAAGCTACTATTTAAGTGATTACTATACCATTAGAATGATTAAGACTAAGAAGGGCTTAAGACAAAAAAATAAGTTAACGGGTCTTGCAGATACTGAGCCATCAGTATCTGCTGACTTCAATGGCGACTCTGACTTGATATCGAACTCACAATCTCCCAGCAATATTCAAGCGACCATAAACAGCGCTCATGATACAGAAGTAAGCGCGCAGACTAGGGAAAATAATGAAATTGTAGATTTTAATGCTTTAGATGAAGTTGACTTAGACGTTGAGGATTTAGCTCACTTATTAGAGCAAGCTAAGGTTTTAGAGAAAAAAAATAAACTAAAAAATGAACTAAAAGCAATTTATAGAAGATTAGATACCAATAAGACCATAAATGACAGCGGCCTCACCCTTAACAATCACACCTCGCACGCTTTAGGCGAAATGTCAACACAAATAAGTTTCAAGAAAAAAACTCTTGAAAATTGTAAGCTTTTTCAAAAAATTGATGCCGTACGCGATCCGGCTGTGGAGTTACGTTTTTTTGCAGACCGGTGTACGGCTTATGGTATAACATCTGAAATGGAGAAGTTTGAAATTCTCCAGAGAATTTGGCCCCGTTCAGATATAATTGACTTCGTTGAAACACATGACGAAGACAGAACATATAGCAGTCTTGTTAACTTTTTACAAGGCAAAGGTAGCAAATTGCCTCGTATATTAGGTGCAAGCCCATCATGGCCAGAGCCAGTTCAATTCCAGGACTTGTTTTTGGCAGCTAAGCAATGGGCAAAGTCTAAAGAGGAAGACAGAATTAAATACTTTATGCACAGACATGCCCCTAATAATTTAAAAAACAAAATTAAGGAATGTTTTGGGCTTGAATATAATGAGTTTATTAGGCGCACGGAGTTTATATGCGATATTGAAGAACAGAGGGTCTTTGAAAATGCTAAAAACTTTTCATACGAACCTCAGCGATTTAAGCACAATAAGAGATACTCTTACAAACAAAAATGGCATGAGAACATTCCACAAAAAAGGGAACATTTCCGCAGTAATGAACACAATCGTAGTCAGGGGTATTTCGAGGAAGGGTATAACAAGCGCACGAATTACGAACAGAACGCGCTTTGTCACAAACATGCTAACTTGGGATATAGTGCAGACTATTGTGCTGCAGTCGCAACTTGTCCTATGTCTCCGTTAGAGCAACAACACCACCAAAAAAACGAGCTCCCGTCCTACACACAGTAAGAGGAGTTGAGGATGGGGTCAGAAAACCTCTTACAAAGATGGTTGAAGCTTCTCATTGTTTGTCATGCCATTTAGTTCCAACTAACGTGACAAGTAAATCCACTAAAAAGCAGTCAAAAGTATCTAAGCAGAAAATTTTTGTTCCCAGAAAACCTATAGCCTTTAGATTGACTGGTCAAGTCAAGTGGTTTCATGTTCGCAAAGGCTATGGTTTCATCCATAATGAAGAGTTAAACAGTGATATTTTTATCCATTATAGTGCCATAATCAAAAATAACCCTAGAAAATTAATGAAATCAGTTACAAAAGGGGAGGTAGTTGAATTTGATGTTGTCATGGGTAGTAAAAACTTACCAGAGGCTGCTAATGTTACAGGTCCAAACAATAAACCAGTTCGAGGTTCACGGTATGCTAAAGATAAGAGACACATCTATAACAAAAGTTTCAAATTGCAGCAACCGCCTCTACGAAATAGTTACATGTACTACAGCTGCAACAAACTAAGCAATCAGCAGCAGTGAAATAGGAGACCAAATAGTTACAGAAGGTATTACAATTCCGATTTGAGCCTACAACTTACAAGGAAGGATATTAGAAGCTTCAAGCAAAGCTTCAGTTATAACAAGTATCGAGATTCTTCGTCAGAAAGAAGTGAATCTGGCTACGAGTCAGAAAAAAGTATGATTTTTCAGAACAATTCAGGACTAGGGAAAGTGAAAGCTTTTGTTCCAAGGGTCGCATCGTGTAGGGAGATCGATAGCTACAATAGGGAACTAAAAAGTCCCCATAAGTTATGCCGAAGCATGTAGCTCAAATGAATTCTAAACGTTCATTCGGCGTAAGTATCTTTTTTTTTACTGTTTTTAAGCGTTTATGTATATTTAGGGGTAGTGAATGGAAAACAACTGGTTATAATTTTATTTTCTTTCTATTTATTTCTTTGGTAACTAATTTATTTAACGATTTATTAGTAGTTGATTTTTTTTTTAGTTGTTGCAATTAAAATATTATTTTTGGTTAAAATACCTGTACGAATTTAATACAAGTTTTTCTCTCCTTTTTAATTTTTTTTTCTTTTTCTTAAATCTTCAAAATTGGTTAATTTTTTTAATTTGGTACTAAAAAAAAGCTGACATGTCATGGATTCGTGACATTTTTGAAATCACCAGAAGTGTCTAGAGAAGTGTGAATTGTTGCAGGCGGGCAACCTGTTTCAGCTGCAAGAGAAAAGAAGCAGTTTAATGAGTTACGTCAGTAGTTGTTTAGCAAACCAGTATGTGTGATTTTTCTTTCCTGTCTACTCATGACCCTGAGGCTTATCATTGGAGCCTGGCCAAGAATGCCAAAAAAGGGTAAAAAGAAAGGAAAATGTAATCGATATCTGCCCTGCGTTGTGATAATAGTTAATAAGTTTACAAAATAACTAGTTGTAAACACTGACAAGTTTAAATTTATTAAAGCACTATGACGTTTGCTTAACGACGAATTTTTAATACAAAATGCTATTCTTGTTGTAGCAACGGTCAGTTTATTGTTGAACTCTGGCTGATGACATATCATTGAATTGGAACTCTGAGTGGATTGCAGTTGAGTGTTTAAACTTTTGTAAATTTGTTGCTTTATAAGAAGTACCAAATTATAGATTAAACTTTGTTGCTTATTAAAGAAATTATTGAATTATTCTTTAGCTTTATCAACTTTTTGTATAATTTTACTTGAGTTAATACGTATTTTTTAAATCACATTTGTTATAAAATATTGTTAATTAAACTGTGCTGTGTAATTTATAACCGGTTGTTTTTAATTTAAGCTACTATTTAAGTGATTACTATACCATTAGAATGATTAAGACTAAGAAGGGCTTAAGACAAAAAAATAAGTTAACGGGTCTTGCAGATACTGAGCCATCAGTATCTGCTGACTTCAATATATATAACTTAATTCAAAGGGAGAGTAATAAGTTAAATGGTTAAAGAAAGCTCTGTCATCTTGATTTATCACATATTAGTTTTTAGTTTTGATTTTCTTTTTTTTTTCAAAATTTCTGACGATATAAATTTTGAACATTTTAAGTATATTATTTGTACTATTTGTATCGACTGGTTAATGATTATTTCAATCTCGAATCATTTCTTTAACAATTGCGAATATCTCTTCTTTTTTATTAGTAGTTGTAGTAACAGTAAAATGAGCGTTTTAATTTTAAAACTTATAAATTTGCTACATTTCAGTTTTTATTATATTACAACCTTAATGATATTTTTAATTTTACTTCCTTTTAAACTAATTTTAAAGTTAAAAACCATACTATATTGTTAAATCAATTCTACTAATTAATTAACTGTTATTTTACTATATTTCAAAAAAGATGTATAATACATAATTTTTGTTAAGTACTAGTATGTTTTACATTTCCTTAACAATTAACAACGACTAACTTTCAACATAAACTATTATGCATATATTTATTTTATTTTACTAAATCTGCTTCCTAATTGTATATAACTTTGATTTAATCTTTACAAGCATTTAATATATAATATACATGTTACATCGAGTTTCTGTGATTTTTATTGTCTTCGCCGTTGTTAAGTTTTTTTAAATTTTATTGATTCACTAACTAATGGTTGATGTTTTATTTAGTTCAAAATAGATCACAAACATAAAAACTAAATTAACAAACTTTGCAATACAAATTAAACAGTTGAAATAACCTCATTTATATTGTGACGTAATTATTAGATGTAATGAATGTATTTCGTTGATTGATTAACAACAGTAAATTTGAATCAGTTATCTTTACCATTAACGTGAGTTGTTTGTTTATATTATGGTTTGTTGTTTTGTTGTGTATTTTAGTTTACTTTACTTGTTTTAGACTTAATAATCACAAATATTATATAGTTTTATAACAGTCGGATTTAATATTAAGTATTTTACTTATTATTAACTATTATCTGTAGAAATTATTTTATTTTAATGAAAAACATGTATACACTCACTTTATTCTATGATTCTATTTTTTCATTACAGTAATTATTTTTTACAGAACCCAGTTGAAGTGTGTTGATTCGTTAACACACAGAAACATATGTTGGTACAATAAAGGAAGATTATTGTACAATTTGTGTTTATTTATATTTATTTTAACTATAAGTGATTTTAAAAACTTTTTACTTAATACTGTTTTCAGATATGGTTAACTATTTTTAGAGATTATATTGTTAGATTTTAATAACACGTTAGCATGCTAACTTTTATGTTTGTAAATATTTTTTTTTTAATTTCATGTAAAAACCATATAAAATCAGCAAACTTATAATACTGTGACATGAGGGTTGACCAATGCTTGTCAGCATAATCCATAATTTCTCCATTTTCTCCCCATGTTGTAACTTGCAACCTTGCATTTTTCTCAAATAAGTCAGATTCCTAACAAAACCATCGAAATTATTACAAAATCTTAAACTCATCTAAAATTGGTAAAAACAAGTCTATTGTATGGTTTTTCAACAAAGATGTTATAAACTAGCAGAAAAAAATTAATTTTATTAAATGAATTCATAGTACATGAATCAAAAAAAAATCAATAAAATAATTTCATCAACTTCTTTAGTTGTTCCAGAATTTCTTGCAGCATTAATCCAACTTTCGAGTGTAAAATTGGAATCTGTAGAAAGAATTCTGTCCATTTGATCGAAAAGAATCATCATCAGCCGCCCGAAAAATTTCAC
Source organism: Thalia democratica (assembly GCF_965202585.1). Taxonomy (NCBI): domain Eukaryota; kingdom Metazoa; phylum Chordata; class Thaliacea; order Salpida; family Salpidae; genus Thalia; species Thalia democratica. The sequence goes on along the minus strand of NC_139165.1, from coordinate 55,070,872 downwards.
ATTGTAAATACTATATGATTTTTTGTGCATGTAAGCCTATCAATTAAAACGTAATTGAAAGTTTTTTTAACAAAAATACAAAACAAGCCTTGTAAATAACATTTTTTAAACACTTAAAAAATAATAACTTAAAATACTGTATAATACTTTAGTATACATGATAATAGTAAATCATTTCAAAGCAAATCAAAATTCATACTTTATAATTTTTTTAAGGAATGTTTCAACATTTACGATGTTATAAAATAAATATAAAAACTAATTTCATAAGTATTTTTTTTTAATTTAACAAACTTCAATAATATTATAATAGAGGTATCGGTGAATTTCTTCCAACATTTGTCTAGTAACATCGACAGCATCATACCTCGTAGTGGCAGTAGAAGGTAAATGCTTGATTGCAGACATGAAATAATCCCAAGCTTCTAGTTGACTGTTTTTATACCAAAATTTTAGATAATATTGTTTAAATTCATCAAACTTCACTTTACTGTCTTACTCAATATAGTCAAAAATAGAAACCAGATTGTCAAAATTTCATGGGTGAAATATCATAAATCATTTTTGAAAATCTTAAGTTTTAAATTTGAAAAACTTCAAAATGCAACTTTAATTAATTAAACCAAAACCTTAGCTATTTAGCTAATATCAAAGAAGAAAATGGCATGTAATAAAAATTCAGACACCATATCAATTACAAAAGTGTTTAATTAAGAAGCTGACTATCACAAGAAAAATTTTGTACATTAATTTAAATAAGGCTAAGATAAAGTGTAACTATATTCAGAGCTTATGTATATAACTTTGAGTAAATCAATTTAAATTTTTTCATACTAAATAAAAAATCAACAAAATTGGCGAAAGTCTGCAGAACAAGTCCGGACTTTCGTTTGCCGTGAGACAAGACTAAATAAAAAACATTCAAAAATTTTTTTTTTAACGAAGCATATAAGTATCAGTAAAAATTGAGTATTTTGAATTTATTAGAAAACTATAATCAAATAAGCAAGAAAATTCTCTTCAAACATATTGTATGAAAATCTTAAAAACTGAAAAGCATAACTCTTTAGTTTTATTATCTTTAGTAAAATAGTTTTAAGATTATTTTTTTTTTATTAGATCATAGTTTTATTACATATTTCTTTCAAACTTACAGGTTGTGAACATTTTATTATATTAAATACACGTTTTATTATGGTTTAAATTTGTTATAACAATTTAAAACATTTTTTTTAATACAGTGGTTTTTTATATACAAAGTTTTGGTATAAATGCAAACCTAAATAAATAAAAGGCATTATTTACTTTTTAATCAATACACTTTGAAAGCAACTGTATATTGGTAGGTATTAAATATATACTTGCATTTTACAGACAAAATCAAAAAATATTTTACTTTTATCAAATTAAATATCCAGTTATTTTTTTTTGTAAGAACTTCAATGTAAACTTATTTAAATTTTAAAATTTACAGTTGTATTAAAACTTAATAAAAATTGGTTATAATCTAAAAAAAGTGTTAAAAACCTAAGATATTTAAAAACAAATAAAACTTAAGAAACCTATCAACAGTGTACCAATCAGGAACTCCAGAGTAACTGAGGGAAGGTCGCTTGCATATCGGTCCTCTAATCAGAACTTTAGTGGAAGGTCTGCCTTCTTGCGTGAAATTGTAGATTGTATTAGCAAAAATTTTCCAAGCAACGTTTGCATCCTCGTTATACACTCCATACCTTTTTTGTTTATATATTTAGTTTTAAAAACTAACTAGGCTTTTTCAAAGTCTTTAAAAACGTTAAGTTATTTTAAATGAGAAGTTTAAATAAAAAACTAATGTGCAGGGTTCGTGCGCAAAATTTTTTTTCATTAGCCCGACTGAGACCAATTTAGCCTGACATTTTTTCTAAGTAATATCCCTTTTAGAAGTCATTTTAGGTATTGATTAGTACTATTGTAGTCTCCGGCTTCAACCAGCTTTATCTCAAAAATATTTTGAGCTTTTAAAATCTGCAGAAAGCAACCCATAGCTTAGTTACAACTCAATAAAATAAGACTAAATTGTGGAAAAGGTGATTGACCCCCCCCCCCCTATGCCCTTAACATAACAAATTCAGTGATAAGTTTAAAAATAAGTGTTATATCTAATCTATTACTAGTGTAAAAATTCAATTTATATTACTAAACACAATATTCAATTTAATGAAGCACTAAGTAAAAACATTATAACCAAAGATTTATAATAAATCAACTTGCATTGTCGTGTTCTATAAAAATTTTAAATGAAACGCTTACAAGAGTATTAAAATTCAAACAAACAGCTAAGTTGTTTACTAAACTGTAATGGTTAAACTGTATTTTTTTAATGAATTTTTATAATTTTGATTTATTTAATCTAGTCAAAACAAAACAATGAAGATTCGTAAAATTTTTTTAGAGATTCAAAAAAAGGTTTTAAGCATTTATTTTTACAAATACTGACTGATTTTGTCTTAATTAACTAAATCTTTATTTAGAAATGCTTATACACTTCAATTTGATTTTAAAATGATTTCTCAATTTTTTTTTAATAAAAATTTTCAAGCATTTGAACTGGGAAAAACTGAAATTTTCAAATTTTTAAATAAAAAAAAATGATTTAGCCTGACGTTTTTCAACTTTTTTCAAAAAAACTGATTTAGCCTGACGCGCACGAACCCTGAATGTGAGACTTTATTTTTAAGTAAAAATCAGTAAGTATTCTTTTTATTTTGTATAGGGTTTTATTTCAAAACTATAATGTTTAAATAACTGACCGCCTTTCAACAAAATCTTCCATCCATCTGTCTACATCAATTGATTGGAGTTGATATCCAATATCAAGCATCATTTCGTACAAAAAGTAGTTCTGATTTATTCCTTCTGGGCTGATACCAATTCCTACCATGGAAGAATTAACTGAACTGTATGCAATCATGGGATCCTTTAAATCAATAACTATATGGAAACTATACATTTTAACATTTGCTTACTAAGAGTATATTTATGTACTTTACTTAGTTTATCTTTTTTTCAATTAAGTTTATTAGGATTATAAATAAAACATTTTTCAACAGCTAAGTATTTTTTAAAAAATTTACAGTGTCAACCTTTTGAAGCGAAAACTGACCTGACTCATTCATTACAGAATAGTCTGAGTCTATTAGCAGAAATGCATAAAACTTGGAAAAAATATGTATTAAACAGTATTAGCAGAAATTTGAAAGATTAAACTACTTTATTTATTAAAAACATAAAATCATCTATAGTAGTAAACTTTTAGTCAAAAAATATAACATAATTTTCAAGAAAACATTAATATAAAATCAATACGTTATAAACTTGAACTAGTTTGAGTATTAAATTATAATAAATTTACCTGAGTTGTTCAAAAAACGGTTCAATTTACCATGAGTTAGCCTAAGAGAGTTGCAAAAACGGTTTTCAATTTTTAGACTACTAATAAAAAAAAATTTGTTGCACATTAACAAAAGTATGTATACTAGTAATCAAATATGGCTGTAAGAACTTTATGATTACTTTATATAAAACTTTTTAATTAAAATATGTTTCAAAGTTACAAGTAAAATTAATTACTTTTATTATAAACCTATTTAGTTAAAAATTATTATTTTCAAAGATATACGAACATTTTAGCACCTTATTAATATGCTGTATTTTTCCATAGAATCCTAGATTTCCCCCAAAGTCATGCAACATACACCAAATAAATGGCTGGCCATAAAATGAATGAGATTCCAAATACATAGGAAATGATTCGGCAAACAAGTCTAAAACTATCATCCGTCCCTAAAAGTTTTTTCAATGCAAAAAAATGTGGTGTAACCCAGTTCTTAAAATTATAAACCACAAAGTGAAATGTACTATCACAAAAAGATGATAAGTTTAAATGCATAACAAAAATTGTTAGGAATATACCTTAGGCACTGATGTTAGTAAAGCTTTTTTTTGTGGATCTTTCCAGAACCAACCAGCATTGTAAAACAACCAGCCTTGCATTAACCTTTGGAACAAAATATTCTTGAGAAAATATCATTTTGAAAACTATTTATATGGTATAATACTACTTTGTTAAGTATTTACAAAATAAAAGCAAAAATTACCAATGAGCGTCTTTGTCAGCAGCTTGCATGGCATTAAAAACTGCATAACTGCTGTTTCCAAGATAATCTGGGTCATTAGACCTGGGTATCATCTCGTTGTAAATATCACAGTTATAAATATGATTTGTTCCATTATACTCTTTGATTTGTTCATCAATAAATTGACTGCCTATTTTTCTAAGTAAAATATTTTATTTCATTTTAAAATTTTTGTATGAACTTAATTTGAAACTTACTTGAACAAAGGGTCATTAGGATCTAATAATAGTGAACAAGAGTTGTTACAATCAAAATGAGACCAACCAGACAGGCGTGTGTAGTTAGCCTGTAAAAAATAAAAAATTGTTTATTTTTACTTGTTACTATCTTTATTCAAAATTAAACAACTAAATCATGGTACTAACCAAACTTTAAAACAGTTGCTATTAAGATGTACAATTTAATCGAAAGCAGTAAGGAAACTGGCAATAAACTGTTTGTAATTAATTGTTTATTGAAACTTGATATATATTTTAATTTACAACAACAAATAGACAACATAATTATGTCCAATCTTATTTATAGAAAAAAATCGGCGAAATTCTACAGGTCTTAGGCCTGGACTTTTGTATTTCTTAAGACAAGCTCAAGTTAACATTAAGGTTTAATCATACCACTTCAATCTCAGTTTACTCAAAGCTTGTGGTCTGATGACCGAAGTGATACGATCAAACCTTTATACAATCATATTTATCAACAAGTTTTGATTACACCATTTAGATCATCAGACCAGGACTCTCCGTAGACTTATACCTAGGTTTTTTTGATATTGAAACTTGTCATCAGTGGTAAAAAAAATTGCAGTTGACAGTCTACAAACAGTTATCATGTTTTACAACGAAGCTACTGATTGCTATTATAATCACTGACATCAATTTTGTCGGTTTCTGTGCAAGGTTAAATAAATTTTTCACTTGCGAGATATCTGGTACGTTTGTTTGTAATAGGCAAAAAAGGGCAGAAACAATACCTAAAATTTTATAAGCTCGGTAAAATCTCAAAACTATTTAACGAAACGTTTTGGTTTTTTTAAGTAAATAATCTAAGTTTGTTGATAAACATTAAAAAAAAATGCTTATAAAACAAACCAAAATACAATTTTTATTTTTTAAATTAATTTTAATTTACATGAGTTAAGTTTCAAGTACTTTAAATGTTAAACATGTTGTCCTTTAGCTAACAAAATGAGTAAGTTTTCAATTAATTTTATGCATTTACATAGTTTAAAAAACTTTGTTAAACAGCAAAAGCACTTCCTCCTGCTTAGTTGTTCTCTTATAACATCTATTATCTAAGGGGTTTAGCAGGGTGTTTGTTTTTTGTTTTTTTAGTTATATATATTAACTGAGACGTTCTTTGGTTACATGACAATTCAAATTCGGACAACTCAAATTCCAACAATTCAAATTCTTAAAAAAATACTTAAAAGATTATATCTCAAAAAGTAATATATATATGAAAAAAATAAAAAATACATATGTAGATTTTATCTAAAACTACAAGAAACTTTTTGTTTTTAGCAAAATCTTGAATATTTAAAGATATTTTGAAATTACTAAAAACAACTATGTTTTTTACTTTATTTAAGCCTTATCTCAAAAAATATTTAATGTTTTCCAAAAAGAAAAAAAAATGGCTTTTATGTATTAACAGGACTTACATATGTATTTTTTATATTTGACAAATATACATTACTTTTTTAGTTGTGACTCTTTCAATTTTTTTTAAGAATTTGAATTGTCCGAATTTGAATTGTCTTAATTTGAATAATCGTGCACCCTGTTCTATTAACATAGTCATAAATCTATGAAGCTCAAGTGGTAAATTTTATTGCTTTTTTTATTGGAGTTCTGTCTCTAATTACAGGGTTGCCAAACTTCTTTAGGAATTTCTGGTAAAAAATGCTGTAAGTATATGTAATTCACCACTAGTGTTTCTAAGTATGTATAGTATACCTTTGGCTTTTTTGATTGAAAGGGACAGCTTTTCTGCTTAAATATGGCAAAGAACAACTTTTGGTCAATAAAACTCTAAGTTTTTTTAGAATTAAAGTAGTATTTCTTGTTGTTTTGCCAACTTTACAAAACATATAGCTTCAGAAATCATTTTTATCAAACTCATAATCTATGATTAATTATGAGCAAAGTTTAAAGACACAAGAAACTAGACAAGATTTTTGTGAAACAAAACAAAATGAACATTAAGGAGTGTACTGGCCTGCAAATGTTGGTTTAGATAAAACTAAAACTTGTAAAACTAAGTTCTTTTCTACAAAAAACAACATAAAAAAGGTAGTGCTGCATCAAACTTATATTACAATATGATCTTGGAAGATGGTGAAGGCTTAAAGTTTTGTTCCACAACATTTTAATCAAAACTATTTCAATACGATATGCTTATGTTTAAATGAGTTGCTTTAATTGTTTTTTTATTGACTGTTTTACTTTTTATAGTGTTGAGAAAAAATATAAAAAATTAAAGTTTATGAATAATGTTCATATTTTAATATTCATTACACAATCATAACTTTTGTCAATTGACTTCCGATCAAAATATCAAATTGAAGCTTAAGTATAAATGAGGCAACAATTTTATCTAGTTAAAGGATTGCCAAATTTTTTTGAGAAATTTCTTCCAGGCTTTTAAAAGTACACATTTTTGGGTTTATTTTTTAAAGCTAAGTTTAAGATTAAAAACTGTGCAAAGTATTATATCAACATTGAAAAGATACTGTAAAGCTACTTTAAATGTGTTTTTAAATAAAAACAGTTTTTGATGATGACAAATTTTTTTATCTATTTGTTAAATTTTTTTGTCTAATTAAAATTTAAAAAATCAACATGTAAAAATTGTTCAAAACTCCAGGTATTTTTTTCTCAAATTCCAGGTTTTTCCAGTTTTATTAGCCGAAATTGTCAATTTTCAGGTGTTTCCAGGATTCAAGGTTTTTTGGCAACCCTGTAGTTATTGCATTTATATTTTTTTATTTTCATTTATAACCATAAGTGATACAAAATTGTTTTTTAAAAAATATTATAGTTTTAGAATAAATTATGTCCATTAGAAATGTCTGAAATATTTTGCTTATTCTCACCATATAACACACAATATTAAAATTTCAATTTTTTACACATAATTTTAAAATGTATAAAAAATCCTAAAAGTATCTATCAAGTGTATAGAACTAAATTTAAAAACAAAAACTACACAATATGTCTTCTTATTTTGTTACATGTATATAAGTAGAATTTTAAATATTTTTTTAAATGCTTAAATTACTAAACTAAAGAACATAGAAATATTTAAGTTCTAAAGTTTAAATTAAATAACTTTAAAAACTTGGAAATAACCAATGTTTAAGATAAAAGAAGGTTTTTTTTTAATAATTAAGTCTTTTATTATCTTTAGACAAAAAGTTACTGTTTAACTGAAATACCTCTCAGTAAATTTAATATTACCTTTGGAAATATTCTAGTTAAACATTCAGGAATATGACCGGCAAACGCAGGAAGAACTGGTATCATACCTAATACGCGCATCCTTTTAAGTATTAAATGTTGCATTTTTAACTGATTTTTCTTCCATGTGTTTGGTAGAGGACCAGCAAAACCTTTTAAGTTTCCCATTCTTCCCCTAAAGTTTCATTATAAAATTCTTGCAACAATTTCCAACTTGAAACTAAATAATCTTTAAACTAATTCTTACCATGCAAGATATGCAGGACCAGTGAAATGACTGTCCATGTCTTCTTGTGTACAACCATAAGATTTGTAAATACGGTCCCAAATTTCTTCCTGTCCACTAAAAGCAAGTGGAAGATTTATTCCATTAAGTGCCATCCAGTCAATTTCTCGTTCCCACCTATTTATAATTTGTTATAATTTCATTTTGTGATACGTATAAAAAAGTTGTGTTTAACAAACTAATTGAAATGCAGATGACAAGTTTATCACATTGTTGGGAATTTATTTAAATTGCTTTAATAAATCATAATTTTTACTGTCCTTTTTTAGTATAAATTCCAAACTATGATGTGTTTTAATACTTTATACTCAATAAAATTTGACAGATCCTAATTTTTTTTTTACTGTATAATTAACAATACAAAACTTGTTTATTGAACTCTGAAAAGAATATTTTACTAAATAACTTTTTGGGTACAAAATTTAAATAAAAATATTGAAAAATAAATTGCATTTTTATTTAAGTAAAAAAAAATTTAAACACACTTATCTACTACTCTTGTATCTATTTAATTTTTACAAAATTCTTATCTAAACAGTATTTATGTCACATTTTTTATTTAAACTCATTATGACATAACCATGACATAACCATTATCTAGCCTTAATACATGTTGATATTATATTTTATCACTTAGTTAAACACAATAGTAGTAGATAAGTGTGTTTTGAAAAACTTTCCACTTAAACAAAAATGCAATGTATTTGTCAATATTTTTCATTTAAATATTATACTAATTTAATAATTACAGTACTATAATTTTTTTAATAACAAACAAATACATTTAAGTTTGAAAATTATTAAACAATTTATATACTTTTAAAACAAATAATATAAAACTTAAATCATACAACTTAGATCATCAGACCACAAGCTTTTGGTATACTGAGACCCAGATGCTTTTTTTATGAAAATTGACAGTTGCAAACAAAAAAACTTGCAGTCCTTAATCTACAAACAGTTTATGATGATTACATGAAGCTACCGTTTGCTGGTATGATCAGTGACATCAGCCTTGTCTAACTGTCATGCAACATTTTTTACAATGTCCACTTGGCAAGACAGCTGGTACGCTTGATTAAAAAAAAAAGAATTTAAAAAGTTTATCATAGTCAAAGCCTGGACTTTTATATGCTGTGATACAAGCAGGAAATTAACATAAAGTTTTGATCACACCACTTTGATTACCAAACCACAACTTTTTTTTAGTCTAAACAAAATTACATACTGTTGTTAACAATAAAATAAAACTATGAAAAGGGGATTAAAAGGTCAAAAAGTAAATTAAAAAGTATTGTTTTAAACTTTAAGATATTCAATATTTATTTAGGAATTAAACTTGGTAATTTTTATTAAAACTATTTAGTACACCAACCTTTTCCAATCCCACCAAACAAATGAATAGCTAACAGTACAAACATTTTGATAGTAACGATAGTTAACTCCTGCTGTTATCTTCACTGGATTTAGTTCAGGAAAGGGTCTAGGTAATCTACCTAAATTATCTCCAGCCCATGACATATGCTTTCTATAAATACATTTTTAGCAAACAAAACTAAAATCAGTCTTTTAAAAAAATAACCAACTTGCAGTAGTATTTCAAGTAGTAATTTAAACCATAGGCAGCATCAACAGCTGTTGGTGCAAATATAATTAGTTTTCCTTCGTCCGTTAGCATCTATAAAGCTTAATTTTAAATCAAGTCAACTATTAAGGCCATAGAAAAGGTAAATCATAAATTTTTAACTTTACTTTATTTTGTAATTCTAATTGAGTTACATGTTGCATTTCACAAACTTTTAATAGTAAAATTGACTTTTTAGGTAAAACCAGTTAAAATTTGAACGTTACAAACGATTTCTTATGGGAGAAAAAACATGAAACAGTGAAATTACTAAAAATCTATTTCCTGCTACATTTTTTGAGATAAATACCTTAAATTTTTAGAAAATGTTTATTGCTATATGTAGAAAAACTTGTAATAAGCAGATGTTAATTTTTATGTGTATACTATATATAAATATTATTAATACTTATCTAAATATTACAGGGAACACTTTTTTTGAAAATTTAAGGTATTTATCTCAAAAAAAATAGTAGAAGATAGATAATTAACAATTTTTATTCATTTACAACTTTAGTTTTCTTCTCCCATAAGGAGCTTCTTGTATTCTCCAACTTCAATGGGTTATACCTCAAAAACTTGTGTGAATTGTAAAAAGCTGTAAAAGACTAATAGTATATGCAATTAACATAACAAAATAAAACTTGAATTATGTAAAAAACTAAGTATTTTTTATTTTTAATACCTCAATATTTGGTGCATACTTCGGATTTATTTCAAACTCTATGTCTTGAGCATCTTTTTCATGGAGAACTCTGTACAATAACTGTTTAAAGGCAATATACTGATCTTCTGTTGATGCTACAGGTTTTACTTTTTCTTTAACTTCATACAGATAATTTTTTGAAAAAGAAAACTTAACAAACAATAAAACTATGAATATTGTTTTCCATGAAAGCTTTATCATTTCAAGTCTTCCAATAATAAATATTTTTTCAATTTTATCCTAATAAATAATGATCACTGTAAAAAGTTGAGATCTTTTTTTTTTTCCTTAATCAAATACTAATAAAAACATAGATTTATTTTGTTTGTTATAAGTTTTTATTATTAAATAACACTTTAAAAAAACAAAATTCATTTTTTTAAAACTTAACTTTTGAAACATTGGAAAAACATTACATTAAATTAAAAAAAAGATTTGTGACCCTAACACAATAGTTTAAAATAAATTCTTAACTTTTCAGCAAAAAATATAAAAGTTTTTACTAAAACTTTTTTATTTATAAAATTTATTTTTAAATATATCTTGTTAATTTTTTTTTAAATATTCTTTTTTAATCTTTGTTCATATTGATATCATAATAGATTAGGATTAACAATTTTTTTTATGTAGGTAATTTACACTGTTATCAGTTCACATTAATTTATTATTGTTACAAATCACATATAAAACATTAAATACAATATGTATCACAAAACTGTGATTTGTTGACATTTTTTAATGTAAGTTTTAAAATTTTAATCATGTGTGATAGAGTTTTTAAAAATACACATATATGAGACTACAAAATTTTTTTTTAATAATAAATGTAAACAAATTTTAAATAAACACACTTATAAGTGCTACTAACTCTCTTTTATAACAATTTGTTTCACATAAATTATGTTTTGGTAAATAAGATTACAATAATTCCTTTGCAAGTTTTATATGAAAAAGGCCTAAAAAGGTTAAAATCAGATTATAGATATATATTATAGATTAAAATTCTTATCATATATAAGCATTTAAATAGGGGTAACATCAGATTTTAACTACCGTTTTCAGGGGTGGCTTCATATTTCCATTACTTTTTTTGAGAAGCTTGAAAACCATGGAAATCATTTGCATATTTACTGAGTCACCAAAAAAATTTAAAGCTTTTTTTTCATGCCCTTATTCCTAAACCACAATAAAAAAAATTAAAAAAATATTTTTTTAATTTTAAAATTGAAAAAAATATGAAAATAACGCTTTTTTGCTAACTCAGCAAATACGAATTACTTCTTATAAGCAAATGACATGCATGATTTTCAAGCTACTCAAAAACAGACGAGCATAGAGTTAATTTTATAGGCAAATTTATTAATTTTTCAAAAAACTTAAAACTTTAATGTCAATTATTTTCCTTATCTTAAAAGCTATCTAAAAATATTTTTTTTCATTTTAGAGAACGCACCTTTATATTTAATTCAGAAAAAATATATTTAGTTTGGGGTTGGAATTATTTCATGGGGTCCCTCCAAAAATAAAGGTTTTTTTTTGTTTATTTTAATTAATATGGTAATAAAACCAAAAATAAATATTTTTTTTTATATTTTTTTTTCTTTTTCCTTTAGTTTGCATGTTATTAAACTCTTAAATGTTTATTTTGTAATTAATGTTAATATTTTTTACGATTTGGCCCCAAATCAAAATGATGTATACTACACAAACTACGCACAAACTAAAACGGCAAATAACTAGAAATTACTAAAAATCTATCTCCTCCTACGTTTTTTGAGATAACTACTTCAAATTTTCAGCTAATGTTCCTTGCAATGTTTAGAAAACTCTGTCGGAACAGAATTTAAAAAAATTAAAAAATTAAAATTTTATAACAAAAAAACTAAAAAAAAAATGTTTTTTTTGTTTATTTTTTATATAAAATTTTTATTTTTTAATTTTTTCAAAATTTTTTCCAACAGAATTTTTTAAATATATCCAGGAACATTGCCTGAAAATTTGAGGTAGTTATCTCAAAAAACTTAGGAGAAGATAAATTTTTAGTGAAATAGTCTATTTTTGCCGTTTTAGTTTGCGCCTCCCATAAGGTTCCTATTGTTGCCTCCAACTTTGACCGGCTATATCTCATAAATTATTTTGAATTTTTAAAATCTGTAAAAAGCATCTTGTACCTTAGTAAAAACAATATAAAATAAGATAAAAAAACAAAAAAGGGTGTTTACCCCCCCCCCTATGCCCTTAATTATAAAATAAACATTTAAGAGTTTAAATAAGATGCAAACTAAGGGAAAAAGAAATAAAATTAAAAAAAAAATATTTATTTTTGGTTTAAATACCATATTAATAAAAAAAACAATAAAAAACCTTTATTTTTGGATGGACCACATGAAATAATTCCAACCCCAAACCAAATATATTTTTTTTAAATTAAAGACAAAGGTGCGTTCTTTAAAATAAAATAAAAATTTTTTTAGATAGCTTTTAAGATAAGGAAAATAATTGACATTTAAGTTTTTTGTTTTTTGAAAAATTAATAAATTTGCCTATAAAATTAACTTTATGCTCGTCAAAAACAACTTTTTTTAGTGACGTCATTTTTGAACAAAATAGTCAAAAATTAAAAATCAAAGACTGAATTGCAAAACTACAGACCTTAAGGAAGACGCCAATACCTCTTTTAAAGACCAACTTTGACTCTTTATATGAGAATTCTCCGAAACAAAATTACATCGAATACTTGGCGAATACTACACTAAATGCTGCAGTGTTCAAAAACAGTAGTAGTAATCAGAAGCTACCCCTATTCAAATGCTTGCTTAATTTCCCCGCTTCTGCAACCTCTCTCAAGCTCAGCTCATGTAAGGACTGCTGAATATTCCACCAATGCGTCGCTGATTTGTTTAAAATTTGTAGCGCTAAAAAGCATAAAAAAGTTTTTAATTTTTTTAAATTATTACGAAACCAGGGACAAAATGATGCGATAACATTAAAAAAGCAAACATGTTGTTAATAAAAAATCTAAAACAACTCTAATGTTTCAAAGATAGATGTACTAAGTTAACTTAAAAAATAACTAATTTAAGTAATATAACATAAAACAGTTAGTTTTTAATAATTTAATTAGTATTTTTATAAATCACTAAGTATTATTAATTTTTTTAATAATTACCTATAAAAAACCAAATTTACGTAAATTTTAAAATAAACAAGTAAAAGAAACGTACTTTTGGGTAAAAAAATATAAAATAATCAATAGTGATTAAATTTTTATGTTAAAACTCGGAAAAAAAAAAGAAAACCTATAAACGTTATAACTTAATCAGTTTCAATAAAAACAATGGTATTTAGTACATTTTGTATATAAAATAAACAATAAAACGTCTTTTAAACGTCATGTATAGATCAACTTTTTGTATGTAAATATCAAAATATTATTAAAAGATGGTTTGATGAAAGTTTATAGAAAAATTAAGCATAAACAAAATTTCACGTTTTAAGAGACAAGAATACACTTTATAAACAATTTGAATTCTACTTATAACCCTTTAATAAATAAATGATAGAATATTAAATATATTGTCAAAACAAGTTAACCAAAGGAATTAAATCAAGGTTCGTACAATCAAAAACTTTATTTTAAATTCTCATTGGTAGATAACCCGTTTAGTAATAAACTTTATTAATTCTTTGTTCTTTAAAACAAAATTTTTCATTTGTATTCAAGCTGTTTTCATTGAAAACACTCAGAGAAAACAAAATTTTAAATAAAAAATAACACAAAACGCTTACAAAACATCTTGATTCGAGATTTTTATCACATATAAACAAAAAATAGTAAAAAAAAATATTAAAGCAAGTTTTTAATATAAACTTAAAATATTTTTTTTTTACGAAAATAAACATAAAAGTATAGTTGAAAAAGTTTTAAAATTATTGAAAAACAAAGCTCTAAAAATAATTAAGAGTTAGTTTAATAAAGGAGTAAATTTTATGAGATCTATATAGTTTAGAAATAAAATGAGTGTAAGGGGTAGGCGTAGGATTTTATTAATTGTAGGTTAAAATATTAAGCTTATACTTAGGCATAACAGTTTAGATTAAAGTAATTATTACTTTAATTTAGTTTAAGTAAGTCAATTATCTTGTTTGTTTTATGTATTAACTTGTTGTGTGTATTACGTATAATTTTTGTTTTGTTGTTTGTATTTTTTTAAATAGCAAGTATTATACTTGATTAAATATAATGATAAAATTAATTTAAATATTAATTTAGTTGTTTTGTTATGTTAACAAAATAGGTACATAATTAATTATATTATCATATTTTTATTGAATTAGTATTTATGAATAAATGAATTATTCAAAGCAAAAACTCTTGAAAAATTGTTAAATTTTTTACATTTATAAATGCAAAATATGCTGTTATACCACAGACAACATGGACGAGTGGTTAAGGCAGTGTATTTTTGCTCAGAAACACCTGTGTTAGGGTTCAAAGCCCACCACTTCCATATTTTTATCTATTTATATAATTATGTAAGTAACCACATATAATTATAAAAAATAAATAAAAAGTCAATTATTATTTATCTATTACATTCAAAGAGTATCTTTAAGAAGTACGCATCCGTGTAAGATAAGGTTTAAGGGCATAGGGGGGTCAAAACACTTTTTTTAGAATGTGATCTTATTTTATATACTTTTTACTGAGCTACAAGATTTTAAAAATTCAAAACAACTTTTGAGATATAGCCGGTCAAAGTCGAAGGCAACAATAGGTTCTTTATGGGAGGCACAACTAAAACAGCAAATAACTAGAAATCACTAAGAATATATCTTCTCCTAGGTTTTTTGAGATAACTACCTCAAATTTTTAGGAAATGTCCTTGCAATGTTTAAAAAAACTTTTGCAAAAAAAAAATAAATATTTTATAAAAAAAAAAAAAATGTTTATATATATTTTTTTAATAATTTTAATAATTCCTTGCACCAGTATTTTCAAATATTGCAAGGAACATTTCCTATAAATTTGTGATAGTAATTTCAAAAATGCTAGGAGATATATCTTTAGTGAATTCTAGTTATTTGCTGTTTTAGTTGTGCCTCCCATATGGAACCTATTGTTGCCTCCGAGTTTGACCGGCTATATCTCAAAAGTTGTTTTGAATTTTTAAAGTCTGTAAAAAGCAACTTGTAGCTTATTAAAAAATATACAAAACAAGATCACATTACGAAATAAATTGTTTTAACCCCTCTATGCCCCTAAATTTATTTTTACAGGGGGGTTACACTTTTTCTTAATGAATAACTGACCTTTAACTAACCTTTAACTAATATTTATTTCTAAAAAAAAGTGTTTTAACCCCCCTATGCCCCTAAGTTTATTCTTACCTTACACGGATGCATACTTCTTAAAGATACTCTTTGAATGTAATAGATATATATTTTGAAAAATTTGTGCGTACCTTACACGTATGCGTACTTCTTAAAGATACCCTTTAAATATAAAACATATATGTTTTAAAAATTTAGTGAGTATCTTACATGGATGTAACCCCCTGGCCTCAACTGTAATTTCCTTATGCTTATTTAATGAAAGAATCATAGTTATATAAATAAACAAAAACATGGAAGTGATTGGCTTTTAACCCCCTATACCCTTAAAAAAAGTTATTGTGGCAAATTAGATATCTGTTGTTCAAACAATGTTTTAGATCCAAAACAAAGTTATAAAAACAATCAGAGGCCTAAGTTACCCTGTGACCTTTATTTTATACATTTAACCTGAACTTAATTAAAACTAACTATAACTGTAAATATTATAAGCTAATACTTCAAGAAATAATATAAATTAAATCCTAATAGATACTTGTTTGCCACTCTTTGAGCCATAAAATCTTCTGTGAGTAACCTTAACCTTCCCAGAATTTTTTTCAAATCCTTAAATACTTTTAATAAGCTATTTAAAAAAATTTCCTGAGGTTTTCTTAAAAATCTTAAAACTGCTTTGAGTTTCCCAGAGTTTAAAAAAATTAAAATTTTTGTGAGTTTCCCTGAAATTTTCTATTGTTTGAAAATTCTCTGAGCTCATTAGTGTGTGGCAATCATATATATATATTATTACATAAAAGCCAATGTGAATTTGATAATTATCTAGTATGATGTTGGCACCAATATCTAACTGAAATTATGTTGTATTTGATGTATTCTTAACTATAATTTTTGGCTAAAAATTTATATTTATAAGTACATAAATTGAGTTATATATCATAAATTAATAAAACTTAAATATATAAATGCTTTTATTAAACAATATAAAGCAATTAAATATTTTCAATTTTTGTATTGATTATGATATTGTAAAACATAATCATTCGAATACTTTAGTTTGTCATAAATAAATTTTATTCTCACTATGCATTTAAATCTTGTTTAAAACTAAGTATATTTCAGGCTAAACATAGTTAGCATAAAACATTGATTTTTAGCCTAAAATAATGGTTAGAAAGACATTAAATTCATTATAATTTCAGCTTGACATTGGTGCAATTTCATCCTAGGTAATTACTGTAAATTTTTAAACAAAAATAATGGACCCCACCACTCATAACCTTATATTAGAAGTTAAAATAAATAATCCTAACTTAAATTATTATTTAATATTTTTTTCTCATCCTACAGATGTATTACAGTTAAATTGTATACAAATTTCCGAAACTAGTAAGGTTTAATACTTTTACAGACTTTAGAATTTTAAACCAAGTCTTTTGCTAACTTGTAACAACTTGTGGCTCCAAAATATGATAAATAGCATCAAAATTTACGGTTGGATAGCTTTATCTCTATGAAAATAGATCAGCCAATCAGCGACACATGTGTAGAATATTCAGCCCATGTAAGGAGCAGTAAAAGAGGATATTCAGGCACCCTAACTGATTAAAATTTGTCTTCTTAGTTTTTTGAAAAAGCTTTGGTATCATACTTTAATAATTTCAATTTTTTAATTCAAAGGTTCAAAATTGATTAAGAAAAGCAATAAAACTCACAATAGTTGTAACTAGGTCTATAATTTATTTAATATTTACAACTCTTAACTGTTTTAAACAAAAAAACTTAGAATTATATGTCTTGTCTTGTGGATTAAGTTGTTTTAATTCAATTGAAAACAAGATTTTTTACTTACTTTCTTTAAGTCTTACTGTTTTTTTCTAATTTAAATGTGTTTTCCATTTACCCAGTAACATTCATAATTTTTTAATTTTTAATAAAAAGTTGAACAATTTGGGCTAGTAAACTTAAAAGTCAGTCTGATTTGATTTTCATAAGTACTGAGTCAGCAGAAAAGCTTTTTTCAGATTGTTTTTTTATCTTATTTCTTTAAACTTTAATTTTTGATTAATTGTCAATGTGTTTGGTTGAGGTCAGATGTGGGTTACGTTACGGATAACGTTATAAAAAAAAATATTTTTTTTTATAATTTGGCAACTCAGCAAACATGCTAACTAAACTGACATTTAAGTGTATTTTTCAGTATTTGTATAAATATGTTTTTATATATTAAAAAGTGTGCCCAAATCTCACTTTAGTTTTTAATGATAAAAACTAGCTAATAACAAATTCAGCCTAGTGGTAAGTTTTTGCGTTTTCTTATTATTTAAACTAAGCTTATCTAGGTTTTGAATTTCTAAAATCCTGTTAGTTCTATTATAAATAAAATTCAAAAAAAATTTTCATCTGTTTGCTACTTTCGAGCTTTAACAAACAATTTAAACATTATGATCAGTTCCTGATTTAAAGAATTTCGTGTCGTTTTTATTTATGCACTAAAATCTAACTTATTAGCACGGTTGTCATATTTTAAGTATTTTTACTCACGTATTTTATTGATATCACATGTCCATAACTATTTGTTTATTTAAACTTGAAAGACTCAAGTATTTATATAGCGTTATACTCACAGTCAATCTAAGAACTCTGCTTGAATGCAGAGTTGCCTGAATTTCAAAAGCAATGAATTCTTAGCTTAAGTAGTTATGTTCAATTTTTTCGAAGTCTAGTAAATATATCAGTTTTATGTTGTTAAGCATGAGCCTACTTAAAGAAAAAAGTTTGAAAAAGAAACAAAACTAAAAAAACTATTTTTAGCGCAATCTTTTATTTCATTTTATCATTTAAAATAAAAGTAAAAATAAATTTATCAGCGGAAATATCTAATAAAATAGCAAATCTTATAATAAGTCATTACGTATAAAAACATAAACATTTTATGCTGTTTATATCAACTAGAAATTTACTTTTGAAAATTTGTAGTTATTAAGATATTTTTTAAAACGTTGAATTCATTATTACCATTTAAAAGTGTCTCAGTTTTAAAGGCCAGTTAATAAAATAAGACTTTTTGTTGTCTTCTTAAAAGTACTTATAATTGTTAGAGACAATAATGCATTGGATATCTTATAGTTAAACAGTGCTTAATTGTAATGGAGTTCATTAAAATTATTTTAGTCTAGCTTTTGTTTGTTGTGTAATCTTTCACTAACAACTTTTAAACTTGTTATAAATCGTGTCAATAAACTATCCTACATCATTCGCTTTTGAAGATAAAAAAAAGATTGTTTTAAAAAACTAAAGATTATCATTATACTATTACAATATCCTCATCTTTCTCCTTTTTTATTTCTGTAGAGGTTTAACTAAGAATTTTTATGTTCTATTTGAATGCAGTTAAAATATTTAAACAAAAAAAATTACAACATGTTGAAGAGATTTACAATATTTAGTGTTGTATGAAGTAAGTAGTAGTTACTTAACTAAATATTTCATTACATTAAACTTTTTTTCGAATCTAATTGTTAGCAGAAAAGTTTGTTCAACTTAAAAAGCAAAATAATTAGTTTAATAACAAAAATTAAGGTATTATTTTTGTTTTAAGTTAATAACTTAACGCTCTAGTAAATAAAGCAATGCCTGTTTACAAGTATAGTTATATGGTTTTGGATTTTTTTCATTCATAACATTATGCATGTCATTGTCCTAGACAAGACGTAAAAAGGTATCTAAATGATGTTTGTACGACTCGATAGCCGAAAGGTTTTTTCGTGCACGAGGTTCTAGGATTAAATATTTTGTATGCTTTTTTTGTCGTTTAATAAACAATAATGAAGTTTAGGTAAAGTGTTAAAACATCAGTATAGTAAAATTATAAACCCCTATTCTTACCTAAATATTTTAATTAGTATCCTTTTTCTGAATCGAAATTTTTAGAAAATAAATTGAATTTTTTATTTTAATTAAAACAAAAATTAAAATAAATATGTAGGATATTAGCTTATCAGAAGCGCCTTAAATTTACTGGTGAAAACTCTGCTTTTAAAATAAACTTATTGACAAATTTCAGCCAATCAAATTCAAGCAGTACTGCTGTAGCTAGCAGATAATAGAAAATGTTACTTTGTCTTCCCTAAAAACAAACATGAATTAATTTTGATATCTATTAATAGTTTATAAAATGTTACCTAATGCGTGGCATATTCTAATCACTTGTTGGAAAAATTTTACCTAAATTAAAAATACTAAAAGTTTTTTGATATCATTTTAAAATTTAATTTACCAATTAGGTTTATAAAAATATTATTTAATTTTGTTTTATAGCTCTTTGTTACATTAAGCTAATGAATTTATTCTTTCAAGAGTTTATTTTACAAACTAAGTTTTAATCAAAGACCTTGTCAGTGCTTAAATAAATCTTATTTGAATAGAATTCTTAAAACCAAAACATATAATATTATTTTAAACTAATTTAGACTAATATCTAAACTATAAAAACTAAACTGCCCATAATTAATCACTCCTAGTTTGTTTTGGTTGTGCTTGATTATTTAAAATTTGTTAGTTACACAAATACATTTAGTTATGTCTTCATTTCGTTGAAGTATTTGTATTCAAAATTTATAAGAATAGTTTAAAATACAGTTTGTAAGAATTTAATTTAACAAAATAAAATAGATATTAATTTTAACATATATAAGTGTTTTAATAATTTCTTAGTTGATAAAAGAATTTGTGCATATGTGCACTAAAATGCTTGATGACCAATAAACTGTTATTGTTTTAAAGTAGTATCTAAAATGTTTATTTTCTTTGATCATTGTAATTATACACATGAAATAACTTGTAAAGAAATAAACTCATTAGAAAATATCTAAGTTATTAATTTTGACTCCTATTAATATTGTAAATCAATGAATTAGTTGTAACTTAAATTTTTCTTAAAGATAAAGGCATATGTTGTTTTTAACTATACATTGCTTAAATTTATGTCAATATTTTCTAATTTGATTTCATTCCCACCCTTTTACTAGGAATTAGTGATCAACAACTTATCCAGTATAAAATTTTAACATTTGGTTTTGAACAAACTGTTTTTTTTTGTTTATTTTTTATATAAAATTTTTATTTTTTAATTTTTTTAAATTTTTTTTTGTAACAGAATTTTCTAAATATATCTAGAAACACTTCATAAAATTTTGAGTAGAAAAGGTGGATTTTTAGTAAAATAGTCTTTTCTGGCATTTTAGTTTAAACCTGTTGTTGCCTCCGACTTTGACCTGCTATATCCCAAAAATTATTTTGAATTTTTTAAATCTGTAAAAGCGTCTTGTAGCTTAGTAAAAACTATATAAAATAAGATTAAATTTTGAAAAAAGTGTTACTCCCATGCCCTTAAAGTTATTCTTTTGATAAAAGTTTGTTTGTCAAAGTGTTGTTTGTGCAACCTGATAAAGTTTAAATCAAGTACTTAACTTGTAAGAGCAATAGACTTTTGTATTACTTATTTGAAGTATTTTCACAGAAACTTTAATTGACTTTTTGATAGCTGTAGTTATATTTACCTGAATAAGTGATAATATATTATATATAAGATATACTACATAAAAATCAGAATATGAACTAAAAAATATATCTCTTTTAATACAACTTCTGATTATACAATATTAGTGGGAACCTACATTGTTAGTTTTAAGTTAAGTTCATCAGAAAGTCTAATAAAATTTTTGTTAGCTTATTATAAGAGGTAAATTTTTATTTTATTTATCTTTTTTTGTTGAAAAATTAAAATTTTAATAATTAAAACAATTTGATTTTTTATAATATCTAGTTGAAGTTATGCTAAATTAAGTGTTTAAAGCTTTATGATGGTGTCAAATAAAGCTTTTTTAAATGTCTATTGTTATTTATTTTAAGCACACATAAAATTTGTAAAATAAATTTAAATTGTGAATACTTGATGTAAAAAGCAGTTTTTAAGGGCATAGGGGGGTTTGCAATATAGCAAAAAACTGCTTTTTTTTTAATATAAAGTTATTATTTTTTATTTTTTTTTTTTAAATTCTTTCTGACAGAATTTTCCAAATATATCAACGAACACTTCCCGAAATTTTGAAGTAGTTATCTTAAAAAATGTTGGAGGAGATAGATTTTTAGTGATTTCTAGTTATTTTCTGTTTTAGGTTGCATCCCATAAGTAACCTATTGTTGTATTTGACTTTGAACGGCTATATCTCAAAAAATATTTTTGATTTTTAAAATCTGTGAAAAGCATCTTGTAGCTTAGTAAAAACTATATAAAATAAAATCAAATTGTGAAAAAACTGTTTTTTACCCCCCTTGTGCCCTTAATAATTCATTATTCTAAAGAAAAACATTTAAAATGTTTCACGCAAAGCAGATTTTCAAATTTGAAATCTGTAATAAAATAGTAATGGTAAAAATGACAAATAGTTTAAAATTTGTGTGAATGTTCAGAAAACTAGAAATTAGAAAAATAAAAAACAATTTAGAAAAATATTAACGCTTTAAAACCTTTAAGATAATATTAATAAATTATAACCTATGAACACATACAAATAATTAGTTTCTAATTTTAATATTCTCAACAAAAAACTTAATTCACACAAATATGAAAATATTTTATTACAGATTTCCAACTTAAAAATACTTGAAACATTGTAATTATTTTTTTAAAATAAAAAACTATTAATTTTCAGTCTCCCCTGTGGGTTGATTACTGTGTCTAATTTGTTTCAAACTATAGTTTAAAGTAGTTTTTGTTAATAAATAGAAGAAAAACAATTTTTGATTTCAAGTTTTTTAAAATGACTATACACTAAAATGATGAGATATTTTTTATTAACTTTTTGATAAATGTATACATAATCAAACAAAATAAGTTTTATTATTAGTATGACAAAAATGTACTATGATTATTAGGCTAAAAGTAGTTTTTATAATTTAATGAAATATATATGTTTTTGGAGTTGTATAATAATTAAAAATATTAACAGAACAGAAATATATTATTTTTAAAAACAAAAAGTAAAACTAGTAATTTGCTTCTATGAGGGAAAGCAAAATGTTTATCTGGCTTTAAAAAGCTAAACAAATCCTAAACTCATGGTTGCCACTTTACCTGGAAAAACCTTGAAAAACTTGGAATTTGAGAAGTTTTGAAAAAAACCTGTAACTTTGAATAAAAATCACTAAAAAAACCTGGAATGTTAACAATTTTCATATGTTTAGTAATAAAATTTTGGTTTGACTCAAAAAATCTATCATATAAATAAAAAAAATTTGTCACCATTAAATTTTTTTTCTATTAGTAAAATATTTAAATTAGTTTTACAGTAACTTTTCAATGTTTTTATACTATTTAACACAGTTTTTTACCTTTAACTTAACTCTAAACTATAAATAAACCCAAAAATGTGTACTTTTAAAAACGTGGAAAAAATTTGGAAAACCTGGAAAAGTTGTTGAAAAAACAAGTGGCAACCCTGTTAACTATAAAACCACATACGACACATACATATTATAATAGTGTTCATTTTAATATTAACAGTTATTTTATGTTTAAAAAAAGTTAATGCCTTGTTAGTGTGTAATTTTTAGAAATATAGTTTTAAAGTTAGCAAATTTGTACTGTAATGTTTCTTTATTTGAATAACAAATATTTCTGTGTGTCAAGCAAGTTAACACACCGGAGTTGTGCACACTTCAACGGATTTGTGCGATTTGGTCCAAGATATTTAATTTATAATTATGATTTGATAAAGGCTCCCCATAAAATTTAGTAGTTACATAACACATTTTGTTAATTTCAATACTTACAATTAGTAGTAGTTTTTTTTTTGTAATGATTAATTGAATATTTCTAAAATAAACTTAAACCATTTAAATATAAACAGCGTTGCTACACACTCAGAATAACTCAGGATATTTTGAAACTTTTCAAAATCTAGGATAACTCAGGATATTTTGAAATTCAGGCTGACTTAGAATTGTTTTTCTTTATTCAGGATAGTTTTGAGATTTCTGAAAATCTCAGGAGTTTTTTTTTATAGTTTTTGAATGTGGTGATTTAGTTTCCATATTTTGTTTTTTTATTACCGACTTATTTGAAAAACTTGACTTTTATTGGTTTTGAAAAGTTTTGTTTTTTAAAGACTTGAGAAAACTCAGGATGACTTATGAAAGATTAAGGTCACTAAGGACTTTCAGATAGTTTTTATGATTAAAAAATCACAACCTGTTTACAGAAAAATACAATTTTAATAAGTTTTTATTATATTAGTAGCTTAATACATTTTTAAACTAAAATCTAAAAAAAAACTCTTTAAATTTGTTTTTAAAATTTCAAAATTTTTCATTAAACTACTAAAAGACATGTTGCCAGCTTGTAGTTCTAAAATTAAAATTATATATCAATATGTTTAAAGTTGTAGTAAATGCTTATAAAAAGTATACATTATTAAAAGGATCTTTTTATATTTTAAGAATATTCTGATTAAATGAACTAAATTTATTAAGTAATACAGACAGTACGAATTAAAATCAATTTTATAACTTGAGTCCTTGTGAATTATCTCTTTTTTTTTAATAAGTATTAAATAACAACCATTACAATCCTAATAAATTGATCTTTTTCCACATTTAGAATTTATTTCAGATTTAATTATTATTGAGATATGCTGATATGGAGGCTTAGAAACCTAATTTTCAAACTTTTTAAAAAAACTTGATACATATAACTATATAATGTAGAACTATGTGCCAGACACTATTAATCAGATTAGATAATCTTTTGGAAATAACTATTATATACTACAACATCTCTTTTTGGTTTTGTTTATTATAAAAACATTTTAAGTCAAATTTAAATATCTTTTCAGTGATTTTATTTTACTAAAAACAATTTTGTACCTTTAATTTAGTTTTCATATAAAAACTTAGAAACAGCTTATAAAAAACCAGTAGCCACCTTCAGAACTTACTTAAGTATGGTTATTATAAGTAAAATTGAGTTAAATCATAGTTTGGTTTATGATAAAAAAATATTTTATCATAATGTTTTTGTTTAAACCTTCTGGTACTTTTTAAATTTTTATAAAATTTTAGGTTGTCCAAATTAAATTTTCTTTTAACCCAATTAAGTAAAAGTTAATTGTTTACAAATACTTCATTGCCTATACCGAGGATCGGCAGACATTTTGTAGTAGAGAGCAAACTTTTAGTAAAAAATTGTTGCCGCAATTGTAGTTTTATTTCTAACTCTTCATAACATACCCTAAATATCTAGTATAAAATTTTTTATTTCTGTTTTCTCTAGAAAACTCTAGAATATCTTGCAAAGTTTAAAAATATTATTTTGTGGTCCACATTTTACCTTTTGCTGGCTGTATCCTGTTTGTAATAAAGCATTACCATTACTTTTAAGTATTTAATGTTTAATAGTTATAAAAAAAGTTCAATACTTAGTAAAAAGGTTCAGCAGTTTCTTGTTTTTGAAATTCTGATGAGGTAAGCTAAATTTATTTGTATATAGCTTTGTGTTCAATCAACAAAATCAGCAAAAGTCTGCAGAACAAGTCCGGACTTTCGTTTGCCGTGAGACAAGCTCAAAATTTAACAAAAGGGTTGATCATGCCAATTCGATCATCAGACCACAAGAAAGCATGATAAACCGTTTGTAGATTGACAACTACAAGTTTTTCGGTTGTGACTGACTGATGAGTCCTAATAAGGACGAAACCGGTCTCAGTCTACCAAAACTTGTGGTCTGATGATCGAATTGGCATGATCAACCCTTTTGTTAAAACAGCTTTGTGTTCAGTAAGTGAGGTAAAAGTAACACATTTCCTGAAAAAATATTAAAACTTACATGATTTTGGTTACTTAGATGTTTTTATTTTACAGATATTCACACAATGAAGATTTATTTAATTTTCATTGTTGTATTAATTTTTTTAGCTTCAAATGAAGTTTCAAGTGTCTCATTGATGAGTAAAAATACTACTGATAATACAACATCTGCAAATGTCATAGTTACAACCATAATAAGTTCAACAGAAAAACCTGATACAAATTCATCAAAACCAGCAAATATGACAAATACAACTACTCCAGTTGTAACAACTCCAGTTACAAAAACTTCACTTACTACAGCTTTGTCTACAAAATCCTTACCTACTGCAGCTTCACCTACAAAATCCTCACCTACTGCAGCTTCACCTACAACAACTCCTTCAGGAGCAAAATTTGATGGTGCATCCTTCATTGGTGGTATGATTGTTGGAGTAGTCCTTATAGTTTTGGTTCTCGTTGCTTGTCGTTTAATAAGAAAAAAGCCTGATTATAATGTTATTTAAAAGTTTTTACTTTGCTTGTAAAATATATACATTATTTCATAATTTATTTTCAAATTTTAAATGTTTTTCAAACGTCAAAGTTGCAAATTAGTATTTAGTTACTTCAAGAATTGTATGTAGTTAAGCATTCTTGGAATCTATAATAACAAATTTTGTTTCTCTATCTATTTGCTTAAAGTATTTACGTTTTTTAACCTAAACATATTTGTTTTATTAGTTTGAACTAATTTAAATGTATAATTAATATATTCAAACAATACTTTCATTATTTAAATAAAAAGCTAAGTTTTTAAATAACATGATTCTTGTATATTTAAGCAAAAACTTTTAAAAAGTTTTTAAGGTTCATTTATCATAAGTTGAGGTTTACAAGTACATTTTAGTTTGTAGTAGATTTTCTGCAATATATCTTACAGTTTTAAACATAGAAAATATTAAAAGAGATTCGCTTGATCATTATACATAATCATAAAAATTTTTTTTACTTACATTTAAAAATCTGATTTAAAGAAATTGTACTTACTATTAATTATGTCATTCTTCTTTATAGTTTGCACTTTTTTTATTGTATACTTTAATTCAATGTCTGTTAAAATTTTCATGAAAACTGTTTTAGTTTAAAAATTATAACTTAAAATTTATACACAATAAACTCATTAAACACTATGTGTAGTTTTATGGTTATAAATGTGTTGAATAAATACAAACATATAAAGAAATAAGTGACATATTTGTTTCAAAATTTATAACTTAATTTGAATTGGAGGAATTTTTTTTTTTAAGCTTGATTTTTTTTGTATTGTACTGATGAATCTCTAAACTCTTACATACATAAGAAAAAGTAATTGATAATAAGCAGTTAATTGATTTGTTTAAAGTAGGATTTTTTTACTTGTGACTCTGATTTTGTAAAAATTTCGTTTTAGATTTAAAAAGCAGCAGTTTAACAATTATATTTACAGTATAAAAAAGGTTGAAACAACAAAACCTTGTTATTGTATTTGTGCTAAACCTAGTATTATGAAAAAACAAAATGATATTTAGGTAACAAATACTGCTAAAATGTTGATATGCACAGTGCATCATTTTTGCGGTGTAGAAAAAAAGCCAAGCGCAGGTAATGAGCTAGTAATTATGACTCTCTTGAGGCGAGCTCTTGACTAGGTTGTAGTTGGTTGCAGAATTAGGTAAAGATTGTCTAAAGGTTAGTGCTGGCTATTTTTTATAAAAAGTTAATTCACTATTACTTAATTGAGTTTTTTTGCCATGTGCTCTTAGTATCAAAAAGGAAAAGCGCAACTTTTGCGAACAGTAGTATATAAGACTCTGTTGAGTCTTCAGGGGTACACATCTAAGATCACTCCTTTATTGCTGATGCACTGCATCGTTTTCATTGCGGGTCATCTTCAGTGTTATAGTTCTCCTCGTGGCGGCGGCTTGACTCTGAATAAGAAACTAGACAAAACTCAGCTAGTGTCTAGAATTAAAAGATAAAAAGCCAATGTTTTTATAATATAATCAAGTTTACACAGTTTTACAAAATATTGAAGATACAAAACAAGTTTTTATAAGACAATGAAAAAACAAGTAATTTTCATAATGATTTACTTTTGACTGCCAGTAAAGTCTGATGTAAGTTTTAGGTGGGCCTTTAAATCTTATGCAGGTCGTGTTTTTAATAAACAATCATAGCGTTCTGCGTTATTTTGAAAAGTTGTACAAAATAATTAAAACAACTCTTTGAATGGAAAGATTCCAAGGAACTAATCGTGTATTAAGCACTATACTGTGTAATTAAAAAAAATAATAAACAATTAACGGCACATATAGAAATATTTGTTATCAAAAAGTTCAATTTTTGTTGATATGGAAAAATATTTTTCAAACTAGAAATACTTTGCAGCCCAAAAAATAAAGCAAGTTGGCAAGCCGTTTTTTGCTCACCTGTTAAAATGATTGCAAACTATTTAGTTTGGTTTATTTTCCTCAAAAAAAATAGTTATCGTATCTAGCTTTCTTTTTAAAACTTTTTTGTATTTCAAAAAGCTGTTTTTTTATTGTGACATCTTTGATCTATAATAGGGTGCTGTTATTTGTAGGCAAAAAAAGTAAGCAAAATAATTTGTTTTGTATTTGTACAAACTGGCAGTCGTTTTTTGGGTACATACTGAGAAAATTAATTAGACTGTCGCCTAAACCATATTTTTATCTAAAGCAGTAATGTTTTTAATTTTATAAACATATGACTCAAAGTTGTCAAAAAAAAGTTCTTTAAAATTGAATTTTTTATTTAAATACTATTTTTTTATTTTAACTTTGTTAAACAATAATTGAAAATTAAGATATAAAACTTAAATATTTCAAAACGCTTTGATATTCAAAAAAGTTTTCACTACACTTTTAAAGAAACAATGACTTAAAGAGTTGATAATACCTTACTTAATTATTTACAAAATAGTTTGTGTTTTATAAACTATCTTATACTTCGTTTTTGATGTTTAAGTTAAAAGTTTTAATATTAACTTTGTTATACATTATTTTAGTATTAATTCTGAACTTTTTCTATTAGTTTTACTTTGTTAATGTTAGCAGCAAATTTTGTGTATATATTTTTGAACAAAAAATAATCTATCTTCATTTTACATAAAGTCTTTTACTTTTTGATATACATAGTTTGTTTAAGAAATACAAAAAAGTTACATTTTGTCTTTCTATAATTTAATTAAATGATGCTAATAATTAAAAAAAAATAAAAACAAATTTTAGTTTTAGAAACAAACTTTATCAATTTAGTTTTTTCAGAACTTCCTAGCTTGTCTAGTATTTTTATGTAACGCTTTTCAAGTAAAGCATCGTAAATTGTCGCAGATTGAAAACTATACCAATAAAAAATTTATAATACAAAGAATTTTTATTAGATAATTAAAATAATTGCTCGAAAAGCTTGTAAAACTACTCAGTATTAGACCTAAATCTGAGTTTACTACAGTTTATTTTTGTAAAAAATTACTAAAGTAATCAACTATCTTTTAAAAATTACTTATTATGACAGAAGGTTATATTTCCATATAAGTTATTTTGTTAGTTTATAGAAAAATTAAATTAGAAATCTATTTTCCTCTATAACTTTTTAAGCTGTAATAAAAGGAAGTCATAAACAAAAAAATCGTAATCAGTTATATAACTTACTTAATTAACAGTTTTGACTAAAAAAGTATGCGATCACGTAATAAAGACATCTCTAAAGCTATTTAATTATTGAAACTAAAGTACATACGAAATGTAACTTAGCTTTCGAAATATGTTTGTCACTTAGCGTTAAAATATGGACCATAAAGTGTTTATTTTGATAAGTAATAAAAAGAGCACAGCCTATAGCCGATAGTAATAAGCCGTTGCGTTGATTTTGCTTAAAATAAGCGACCGCCGTTGTAAATGCATTAAATAAAAAGGACTGTCTTTATGAAAAGTAATGATTTTTTTTGTACACACAATAAAAAACACTTTTAAAGTTCAAAAAGTTTTAAAATCACTTTTGTACATTAGGTTTTTTTGTTTTAAGTGCAGTTGGTTTTTTTTGAAAAAAAACTTCTTGCATAAAAATAAAAATTACGTAATGATGTTTGTATTTTTAAGTATTTTGTCTTCGTTTATTTTTAGAAATTTATAAATTTTATGGCTGAAGATCTGAAATGTAAAATTATAATTAAATTTTTTATCCTTTGATTTTACAATAAACCTTTATAAATGTCCTATCTAGTTGGTTCAGTAAACCAAGGAACAACTAATGTTTTTTATTAAATTATATATATATATATATATATAAAATGAGGTTAATATTCAAACTTGAACACCTTTTACTGAGCCCACTTGAAGGGCTTTTAAATAAATTATTGAAATGGCGATTTTAAAAATACTGGAACATGTGTTTCATAAAGACAAAAAGGCTGTCTTTAATCTTCAGCCAGTTCAAATTTAAAAATCACGGCTGAATATAATAACTGTAATTTTTAAATTTGAACTGGCTGAAGATTAAAGACAAGCTTTTTTGTCTTTATGAAACATATGTTCCAGTATTTTTAAAATCGCCATTTCAATAAATTATATATATATATATATAATAAAAAGGTTTATTTAAAGATGTAAAACTCAAAGGACTCGAGTTTCGTGCCTATGCACTCATCACGTTAACCTTTTTATTAATAAAGCCCTTAAGGTGGGCTCAGTGTGAAAGACGTAATTTATCAAGTTAAATAACTTAATTCTATATATATATAATTTATTCAAATGGCGATTTTAAAATACGAAAATGAAACTGAGCTTTCGAAGTATGTTTGCGGCCTTAAGCGCAAAAACATTGATTTTAAATTAACTTGGGAGGTGATAAAAAGAGCACAGCCAATAGCAGATGGTAACAACCCTGTTTGTAGGC
Organism: Thalia democratica; assembly: GCF_965202585.1. Taxonomy (NCBI): domain Eukaryota; kingdom Metazoa; phylum Chordata; class Thaliacea; order Salpida; family Salpidae; genus Thalia; species Thalia democratica. The sequence continues at coordinate 55,040,484 of NC_139165.1, read as the reverse complement.
TGTGCTTAAAAGAATCAACAGCCGTTATGTGTGCGTTAAAAAAGGAAGGTTGTTTAAATAAGCGAAGCGAATTTATATCGTCTTGTAGACATATGAAAAAGCTTCTTTTAAAACACAACAAATTTTAAAGCATTTTATAGTCAAATAACTGTTGTTTTCGTTAATTTTAGTTGTTTAATTAGTTAGAGGGTAGATCGATTTTTGTACTGAATATTTGTAATGTACAATATTACGTCATACTGTTTTTTGTTTTTTTGCATAACTTTTGTATCTTTGTTTAGTACAGTGCTTTGTATTTTGAATTTAACTGGCTGATGATCAAAGCTTTATTAAAAATTAAAGCTTTGTGAAACATATGTTCCAGAATTTTTTAAAATCGCCATTTGAATAAATTATTTAAAAGCCCTTCAAGTGGGCTCAGTTGAAAGTGTTTATGTTTAAACATTAACCTTATTTTATATATATATATATATATATAATTTATTCAAATAGCGATTTTAAAAATTCTGGAACATATGTTTCACAAAGCTTTAATTTTAAAATCGCCATTTGAATAAATTATTTAAAAGCCCTTCAAGTGGGCTCAGTTGAAAGTGTTTACGTTTAAACATTAACCTTATTTTATATATATATATATATATATATATATATATACATATATTTAAGAAACGTTATAGTTTTTTTGCATAATTTTATTTGTACCTTAACTTATGTTTTATCATATTACTGTATTAAACTAACAGAAGATCTGTTCTGTTTAACATAACATAGAAACATATGCATCAGTAAAAACTTAGTGTCTCATCAATATATATGTATATAATATACTTCTAACACTTAGTAAATTTTAATAAAGAGAGTGTCTCTTTAACGGTTTGCAGGTGCCGGTATATACTAATACAACACTAAGTTTTTTGAAACAATTGTTCCACTGTTCTGATGAACAGAATAGATCCTCAGTCAGTATTTTACTATCTACTTGGTAATATGATAAAACATAAAATGTAATATTTCAAAAAAAACCGTATAATTGTTTCATATGCATTTTTGCATATAATCTAAACTTATTTAAAATCGAAATTCATTTAATTAAGCTCGTTTTAAATTTATAGTTAGGTATCAATGAAGTAAGCTTTGTTTCTTTAAGTACTTAAAAGTCAATTATACATGCTATTATTATTAACTTACAAATCAATTTACTTCATATATGTTACTTAAACCAACAAAGTTGTGTCGTGTAGGAATAGCTGTTAACTTGAGTAGCTCAAGAATTAGTATATTAAAACGTAATTTTCGTGTTAAAATTATATATTTAAAATTTAAATCGTTTATAAGTAAATTATCAATTAAAAAAAATCTTTGTTACTTTCTAGTACTATTATTTTTTTAATTGCTTACTTAAATTGAAAAAAAAAAAACAAAAAACTTTACTTATAACTATATTACTTACACTGAGACAACTTAAACTGCTTGTTATCTAAATATTACAAACATGTAGATAAAAAAATTATGAAAAGAACATTTTATTTTTATAATACTTAAAATTTAAGATTTAAACAGTTCCCTGTACTTTTTAACTTACAAAATTAAATTCACAAGTTCTAATAAAGTTTTATTTTTTAATTAAAATATATCGTTTTTCTTTAAATAAGTTAAATAGTTCCCTGTACTTTTTAACTTAAAAAATTAAACTTTTAAGTTCTAATAAGTTTTATTTTGTAAATTAAAATATATAGTTTTTCTTCAACTACTTGAACTAAATTAGTTAAAAAAAAGGATAAAATATTGAACTATCTTTCAGATTACGATTTTAAAGTCTATATTTTATAAAATAAACACTATATTTCATCTGTAAAAAGAATTGATTAATAATTTAATTTAATTAAACAATGTTTTTAGCAAAAGTAAAACTAACTTTATGCAATAAATAGTAAGAACATACCAAATGAGTCGATGCTTTATGCTTTTTAATATAATCCGCTGTATCAAACAATAGAATAAAAATATTATAAATAATACGTAAATTATAACTTTTCCAAATATTAATAAAATACTAAATTTTCTTTGTAATTTAAAAAAAAAAAAAAAAACGAAGCACTATGAAATTTTAAATTTAGAACACTATTGAACCTTGATTTTTTTTCTATTGCAAAATAAGTTTCCATTTTATCATAAACGTTATTTTAGCATTAAATTTTTAGTCTTTTGATTAGCTTTTTAAATAATAGTACTTTTATATAAACCAAATAAAGTATAAAATATAAAATTGTTTATATTATACGAGAAACTTTAATATATATATTTATAAAACTGTTAATTAAAACTAGTAGTTAATGTTTTTGGTATATAGTCTAAGAAAATCATGGTTAAGCTTAAAAAGCATAGTATCGAAATGTTTAAAAACAAACAAAAAAACATATTCACACTACTTTTGACAAACAACTAAAATAAGTTTGCTTCTGAATAAAATACTTTTGATATATAACTGTCTACTTTGCAAAAAACTTAAAACGTCACATGATATCATCCGGACTGATTAAGTTCAAAAATATTCTCATATTAGTAAGATTTTTGTATTACTACTTTGCTAACTTGCACAAAAGTTTCATACTTTCGCTTAATTAGTCATCTATCATTTCAAATTATTTTGTTCTTTTTATAGTCTTAAACTTTGAAGTTTTTGTTTCACTACCTAACGTAATTTGTAATATTTTTTTAATAATTGCAAACTTTTTAACTTGTTACAATTCACTAAAAGAATAAAAAAACTGTGATAAGTATTTAAAATTTTACTTAAAACTACATTTCTTGTAGTTTTAGCAGAATGATACAATTGATGTCTTAGTTAGTAAACAAATATAACTAGAAAATTTAAGATATACGTTTTCTGTATCAAAAAACACAAGTTTTGAAATATATTCTAAGTTCAAAAACAAAAATTTAACATAACTACAGTCTTGAATTAAAAAATATTTCCACTGCTAAAACTGAACAATATGCAAATTTAAATTAAAAATTAAAAATTAGAATTCTTGTTTGTTTATCTCAATGTAAAATTTAAAAACAACTTAAAAAAAATTATTCTAAAACTTTTACACTGGTTCTTATAAATGCTATTAAGAAACATTAAAAATTTACTTTGTTATTTATCAAAGAGTTGCTGTCAATAATTTAATTATATTGTAACGAAGAAAATTAAGTTGTGACAAAAACAAATTAATTTGCTAAAAATTTAAGTTAGTACATAAAAAAGTAAAAGGGTTAATAAGTGTGTATTTTAAACACATATACATTTATATAAAACATTTAACAAAAAAATTCTTAACAGTTACAAACTTTTATTACAAAGTAAAAAGATTTAGTTTTTAAGTCATTATTTCTTCATGTCAGTTTATAAACACGTTTGTAGAAAAAAATGAGTAGTTTCAAATATCACGAAAAAGCAAATGCCTTTTTAAGTTGTTATTAGACAGTAAGTTTTTTACGTCTAGAACTAATTTTGCAAGTGTAAGTCTCTTTTTTACTTTAAAAGGAGTCAGTCGTTTTTCTGTTTAGTAAATATTGAATTTCATCGAAATATTAAGCGAGAAGACAAAGAAGTAAGTTTAAAAAAGCTTTAAATTAACAATCTTAGTGAGCTAAATTTCAATGTATGCTATTCGAAAAGTTAATTGTCACAGTAAACATATAAATTGCTTGAAATTGAAACTGGTTTTGTATTAGTATATGTTTTTCAAGTAAAATAGATATTTTTTTAGTTAAATATGTGAACTATTTATTTAAGCTATCAGAAGTCTAATGAAAAAAAAAACAGATTAGACAGTAATTATTTAATTTTTTTTTTCAAACCTGCAAAGTTATTATTGTCTACGTTTTATGAACTTTTTTTTGTTTTACTATCTATATTTTTTAAGAATTTAAACAGTTTTTAATAAACAGCCTGATTGGTTTTTATAAGTTTAAGATAGATGTTAAAATCTACTAAATTTTAAAACTTTAATATTAGAAAAAGCTAGAATGATTGAAATAAATTGTTCTGCATGTCATTGAAACATTGAGTTAAAACTATATTAAAGTTAAAAAGTATGAATATTTTTTACAGAATGGTATTTAAAATTTTGTATGGAACATTTCAAAGGAAGTAAAATTTTTAACACTGTTAAATATTAAATACTTCTAGTGTATTAAACTGTTGCTGTATAAAAAGTGAATTTAATTTAAAATAAATTTAGCAATACAATTATACGTCAGCTAAATTTTATGAAACTTAAATTTCACTTAAAGTAAAGCGCTATAGAACATGATAAGCTAATAAATTTTAAGCACAAAACTAAATGGTTTTAGTGTTAAAAGGCTTTATTTTATGTGCTGTTTACCGTTTTAATAAAACTTTAACAGGTCAATAATAATTCACCGAACTCTGGCAGTAAATTAAATGTTCATTGTTTTTTTTTTTTCAGCCCTTTATTATTAAAAGTAAATGAGCTTTTATGTTGCATTAAAGCAAATTAAATTAATACAAAAAAAAGCCATATAATTCTTTTATTATTCATAAAGTTACACACTTTAGATTTTGTTTAAGTTTTACAAAAATGTTTATTTACAGTGCTACTTAACTTTAAGAGAGCTATTATATAAACAATGCTCGTATAGTACTTTATAAAAAACTGCTTAAGATAAAATTAGAAATTTAGTATAAATCTTAAAGCCCTAGATTTTAAAAAGGATTAAAAAAAAATCATATGATTCTATTGAGTTTATGAATAAAACTTGCAAATACAACTTTAGTTTTTAGATTAAGTAAAATGAGAATAATAGTTATAGTATACACTGTGCTTATTTTTTCGAAAAACGAAGTTTTCGGAGGTTGTTTCTTTATACAGTTACAAATTATTTAAATTTTTTATAATTCATGAACTAATTTAATTTATCCTGGTTTTGTTTGCTCTATAAAACTTTATTTAAATACTAATATTTGTGAAATTGAAATAAAATTATAAACTAATTAAAGAAAAATAACTTGGTTAAAAGTTTATATAACTTTTAAATAATTTTTTTTGCGATTATGTTACTTTCAGTACACAATAACTTAATCTTATATAAAAAACTTAATGTATTAATAGTTAACCATTAAATAAGAATTGTTGTACGATACAGTATATACTATTACAGAGTTTTACAAAGTTACGAATCCTACTTGGGATTGCAAGGAAGACTTCAACTGTATTTTACGTTGGGGTCCTCCAAAAGGTTATAAATGTCACGATGAAAATAAAGTGGGAATGAAAAATGATCTCTTCTACAGTGTATACCGTATAGAAGATGCTAGTCTTTATGAAAGTGGTTTAGAAGAAAACGGAACGGTGTTTGAAAAAAAATATTTTAAGTTTATACTTTTATTTAAAGTGACTGACACCATGTAAATATTACAAAGCAGCTGACAGAAAATGTTTATACTTTTGTTTAGTTCTATAATTTACTGTCACTTTAAAAAGGAATTAATAATGTTGTAACTTAATAACTTAGCGTTAAATTGTTATACTTTACACAATTTCATTTAATAAAAAATGGATCACTTTAACTTGAAATCGTTAGTGCTCGAAAAAATAGTTTATAAATAGTTTTGTAAGTAAGCAAACTCAAAATTTAAAAACAAAAGAAAATATTTTTTTCATTTTCTAATTCTGCTACGATTTATAACGATTTATAAGCTATAAACTATTATGAGCTTCTAAAAATATGAGTTCAAAAACATAAAACTATTTCTTAAGATAGAAAAGTACTAGCGTTTACACAAATTTTGTTTGTAAATTTTTATTCATTTCAGGTTTAGCTATTTTTCAGGATAGATAGCATCGAAATTTATATTTTTTACGTAACTGTTCAAAATATAGTTTTAATTGTTTGCTAACAAAAGGTCCTAGTAAAGTAACTTCACTGGAATATAAATAAAAACAAATTATACAGTAATCTTCCTTTATTCTACCAACTTATGTTTCTGTGTGTCAACGAATCAACACACTTCAACTGGGTTGTTAATAGGAAAGATAACTAAATCAAAATTTACTCTTTTTTTATTTTGAAAAAGTAAATTTTGATTTAGTTATCTTTCCTATTAACAACCCAGTTGAAGTGTGTTGATTCGTTGACACACAGAAACATATGTTGGTAGAATAAAGGAAGATTACTGTATAATTTGTTTTTATTTTTTACGTATATATATATATTAACATTAAAGTTATACTTGTCTATGTAATTATTTTATAGTTTATAGAAACTTTTTTCTTTTTTGTAGAAAATGCTATGTTGCTTTGCTTTGTTAGCTTAAAAAATCTAAGCATTGTATAAGTTATTATTTAATGAAAAATAAATTTAAAATCACAATAAAACTTAAAAAAAAAGTTATCAAACTAAAAGACAAAAATGAGGAAAACGATAAGTTTAATCCAAAGTTTTGCTTATAACAATGGACGAATATTTTTTTTAGATTTCACAGTATTGGCGAATGTATGAACTTTACAACTTGTTACTGTGACCTTACTAATAGCTTAAAACCGTATTTAAGTGCTATTGACTATTACAACAAATTTATAATTTTATCTACAAACAATAACCACGTTTTATTGAATACTGATTTTGAAGATGATTTTGAAAATTATGGCGTACATGCGTGGATTGAAGAAACTGAACATAGTTTGTTAAACATATTTATTAATTATATTGTAAACGTACTTTGGCTCTTACAGGTGTATTTTGTTACTGGTCGTCGTTAATAGTTTGTTAATCACTTTTTTATACGGAAAAAATAAAACAATATCTTTTTGAAAAGTTCACATAATACAGAGTAGTGTAAAGAGAGTAAAAACATACCTTTTCAAAACATTGAGATAACATCAATTTATAAAGCACTCAAAACAAGTTCAAATTAAAAAAAAAAAAACTTTCTCTATAAATAAAATAACAATTTCTAGTGTAGCCTTAATAGTTTATTAGGTAGTGGTTAGTAAGTAAAATTTAATGACTTAACTTTTTATTAAGCTTTTTAAAACATAAAATACTTTAATTTTTAAATTTAACTTATAAATACTTTGCAAACGGTACAAAAATCTTAAATATGAACTATTGAATTTATGTAATACTTATGTAGATCGTTATCTTGCTTTGTATTATTTGTAATTGTGTATATATACAAAAAAAAAGCAATATTTACATACTTGAGGTTTGAGATAATTGATGTTGAGTTTTTTGTATTTAAAACCTACAAAATAAATTTTATCATTTATATTTTAGACTTTTTTAAACAGTAATAATAAAAACAAATCGTAATTACAACATAATTAAATATTCAATTTAGTTAAAGTGCTAGTGTAAAAAAGACATGGCTTGTTCGTTTTAAACAAAACAGTAAGATTTAAAAAGAGTACTTGTTAGTTACATGGACCCCGCCAAAATTTAACTTGACATTGAGAAATTTAACAAGTGATGACAAGTACGCATATGTCAACCTTAAAATTGCTACGAAATATGCAACAATAAAACAAGAAACTAAATTTAGTGAGCTTGTCCAGTTTGAAGAATGTGAGTATCGCATAAAGTACAAAAATTTAGTAAGTTTGTTTTAGACTTAATAAATATATATTTTTCCAAGCTAAAAAGTAGTTTTTACAAATTAAAACTTTCGTTTACACAAAGAACAAAATATTCAACATTAAAAGTATTTTATATACTTATTTATAAACATACAAAAAAGTTTTATGATCAAGCTTGCTTCAAAAATTGTACTTTTTTTTCTGTGTTCAGGGTTCGAAAAACTGGCTAAAAGTAACTGTTGGTTTAAATACAACTGAAATTAGCTTACGAGTACATAGACGTATTAAAATTTCGACAAAAGCTTGTTTTGCTTTAAAAACAATGTGTTATAAAGAAAAAGTCCATCCACTTTTAGAAGAAAAATTTTCTGATCCCCAGTGCATCAATACAGGTTTGTTTTCATTAAGTAAAGCAAAAAACTATCTACGGTGTAAAAGTTCTATAACTTTAAATTAGATCAAAAAAGTACACTTGCGGAATTAAATATTTTATAGTTTTCAATGCCGTAAAACTATCTTTACTTTTTAGTTAATCTTTACTTAAAAAAGTTAGGGTAAATATTCATTTAGAGATATCTCATTTAAATCTTTTTTAAGTTTCAAAAAAAAAAATGCAAAGTTATTTTAAAGTTGTCATATATTTTTGCTCCGAAAATTAACTCTTATCATTTAGCAGCCTACAAAACTTTCATTTTTATACTTTCGTTTTTAAATATTTTAAGTTGGTACACTTTTTGTTATAACTTTTTAGCTTCATTATTAAGATATCTGCCTTATTGAGACAAAAAATTATCAATCATTTGATTAGATATCAGCCGAAAGGTACCTTTGTACACCAGGTTCTTAGACCAAACTTTTTGAGCGCTTTTTTATCATTAAATAAACAATATAGTTTATAAAACCTATGGCTTTTTATTAAAAAAAAAATTTTCAGATATTTTATTAAAATGAATATAGATTTGATTGGCGAAAGTTGTCATTTAATAAAATATGAATTTTCAGCCTTTAGTATTTTACCAAGAAAAAGTATTTCTTTATAGTCGATTGATACTAAATTAAAACTATTACTGTGTCAATAATACTGATTTTAAATTTGTTTCGTAAAAGTTTAAACTGACTGATCTGCATTGGTCAGTTAAAAGCAAAAAAAAAAGACTTATTATTCTTTTTTTTTAGACTTCATATAGAAAGACATAAACTTTGAAATATATCGCGTTGAAGCTATCCTTAGTATTCCAGTAAGTATCAAAAGAAATTAAACACAACTCAAATGGCCCGTAGAATGTCTACAACAATATTAATATATTTTTATACAAAAAGTTTTAATAACAAAAAATAGCTTGTAAATTTTATTTCTCACATGAACAAGGTAAATAATCTTGTTAAAAGTAATGTGATGTAGGTTGAAAACTAGAAAGGTGTTTAAAGTATAAAGCAGATTGATCTTAGATTTCAAAACTGATGATAAGTATTAAAGCTTTTATTGAATGACTCTTTTATTTTTATTTTGTCATTTAATTAAAGAAAAAAGTACTTAATAATCAGTTCACGTTTTTTATAACGAAACCGAAACTTTTATATTGTTTACTGTTGCCAAGTCTGCACAAGTTTTTGACTAAGACATCTTTTAATATATGACAGTTCAATTTCGTCGTCCAAATAATTCAATAAATAAACTTTTTAGTTTTTAAGCTCTTTTCTTTATAAGTAAATATTTGTAGGCTTTTAGTGTAGAGAGCTATCACATTTTATAAAAAGTAAGTTAAAATTCGACGTGTTGTCATTATTAATTTCGAATTGTTTTTTGAGTTAATTATTAAATTTTTGAGATATTTTTTTGTTAGTATCACTAAAAAATGTTTTTATTCTTCTAAAATTAAAAAATATGTCTAAATTTTACGTTTGTGTTAGTTTAAGATTTTTAAATCGTATACCCAAAACTTAATTAAAATTAATTTTGTTGAAATAGAAAACATTTGCGAAATTTATGAATTTAAAAGATGTATCTTATGCAGATTACATTCTAAACTACGATTTAAATTATAATAACTACTTTTATTAAAACTTGCTAAGAAAATGATAAAAGTAATTTTATATCTTTATAAAATACTCATAAAAACACGTTGCAAACATCTAGTGTTTTAATTGATGGTAAACTTTATTCTATTAATCTCTGTATTTTATCATTGCTAAAACTTAGTAAGTATTTTTTAGCTTAGTATATAAAGTTTAAAGGAGGAATTAATTTTTTGTTTAATTTAATTAAGGATAAAATTTGTTAATTATTGTTAAATATTTTATACACGTAAAACCATATAGCATTACATTATTATTGCTTAAAACATCGTAACTTTAAAACCTTAATCATGTTATAAATTAGCTGCATAGCTTTAAAGTATGGGGGACTTAAAAATTATTTTGATAAAATCCTAATGTTTTTCAAAGTAATTATAATGTTATTCATTAAAATTTCTCTTAAAATTTTGTGCAGATTTGACTATGTGTTTTTGTTGTGTTTTCAGAAACAGTTTTTTAAACAGAATTAGATAAACAAAATATAAAAGAAAAATTACCGAAAATTGGAAGTTTATCAATTGAGAAGGGAGTTATGTGGGCAGGAATAGTGGTGATTATTCTGCTGGTTACTATTATATGCATCACAATTGTTAGATCAACAAAAAAATTAAAAGAAAGCATGGCTCAGTTTACTAGAAGTACTGTTCCTGAATCACTTGTTAGTGTCATGTTATTTATTTTCTTAAAATAAATTTTTCACATACGTCCAGAAAAAAAACGTATTTACACAATTTTTATTTTGTTTTTTATTTATCTTTTTCTTTGTATAATCATACTTTATTGTTAATTTGAAAATACGTTAAATTTAAATCAGTTTGAAAAATAAATACACTTTTACTGTTCTTAAACCATTTTACTTTTTATAAAAACAATATCAATAATTGAAATAAAACTATAATATTTATTAGATAAAATCTACAAATGACAACAACCGAAAACATGAAGGGTTGGTTGTGTCCTATGAGAAAGTATACGAAAAAGCTGACGAAATTAATAAACTGTACAAGTGCTATAACTTTCTAGATTATGTGGGCAACCTTTCTAACACACAATCTTATTGTAGTCAACAAACTATTTCAACTGATGATGCTGAAAAAGTACAACTAGTTGTTTTAGAAAACATAAACACTTTTGAAGATCACGGCTATACTAGCACATTTGATGTTTAAGTATTTTATCAACTCGGTATACACTTTATTGATCTGAGTTGAGCTGTGTGTTAATTTCAAACTTTGACTGTAATATAACACCCGAAAACACTAAAAGAAAAGTTGATTCTGCATATTATTAGCTATGTGACAAATTGTCAGTTGCTTAAAAACAAATTAGTGGATATTTTTGCTTTCTTTAAACATTTCTGTTGAAAATAATTAGTCTTGTAAGATTTTAATTGTTTTAAGTGAATAAAGCTTATTGTTTATGTTGGTTAAACCTAATTATCTAGGCAAAAAAATTCAGCTTTACAGTTATATAAAATAACTAAATAAAACAAAGCTAAATAAAGCTGATATTGCGTAATAGATGAGTTAATTTTCATAAAACAACTAATAAAGCACAAATTTATTTTACGATATTTCATAAAATTAACAAAAACTTAAGTTTTTGAAAATTAAACATAGACATAATTTTTCAATTAATTTTTTTACTCACATGTTATTATTAAAGTTCAAAATTTTAAATTAAACTTGTTTCCATCTAAAAGCAAGGTAATTAGTAATTAAATAGTCAGAACTTAAAACATCTATATCTTTATATCGGACGAAAAAAACAGAAACTTTATTAAATTTGTATACTTTCTAAATTTAAAATGTAAGTTTTTAATTCGTTTTTACTTAGCCTGATAAAAACAGTACGATTTTATGCATAACAACTTTAGAAATATTAAGTATAAAAAAACATATTTGAATTGAGAACTATGTAAAACTCTTTTATTTTGTTTTGTAAAAGTATTTTCATCTTTTAAAAGTTACTTTAGTAAATTATCAAAAATATTGAACATTAAAAAACTACTAAAATAACTAAATTAAAACTTATAAACACTGTAGATAAACTATGACATATTTAGTATATATAATGCTTAGTAAATTGTAAAAACAAGTTTTATATTTTAATGTCTATATCAAACTGTGTTACATATACTTTTGTAAAACTTGTAAACAAATTTTTAGGGTACCTTAGGTTTTCGTGACTTTGAATTTCATTTAGTTTTTATAACTTTATACTCGTAGTATGTGTTCAAGGTAAGTTTTGTTTTTCTAAACTATAAAAACATTTAAAAGCTTGTGTTTTTTATATTTTTAACCTATTTACAGTTTAAAGCTTTGTTTAATGTGGTATTTATTGAAAAGAGTTTTCGGAATTCATTGTTCTATTTTCTACTTTATTAAAGCATCTTAAGTTTTTAATTGTAAAAGTTTTTTAATATAAATATTTTAAGTTTTTATTAATATAACTGTTTTAACAAATATTTAGTTAAAAAACTTTTTGTCTAAAAAAGGTTTCAGTTTACTGAAGCCTTTTTTTTTTGTTGTAATCATAATCAACAGTTATGCTTAATTATCAAGCTTCTAAGACTTTCGCGGTATTTTTAAACCGGAATTTTTGAGGTTTCACACTTAATTAACTTAAAAAAAAGCAATGAATTTTAGTTCTTTGAAATCTTTAGTTATCGTTCTATTAAGTGTTTATTATTCTAAGTTTATGAATCATTTTTTTTAAACTACTTGAAAAACTTTCTTAAAATTCTACTTAATCATAAGTCACAAAACAACTTTTCTAATACGAACACTCTTAAAAATGTTCATAGTTTAACTAAACACAGTTTAGTTTACACACTTTGCAAAAGATATTAGTACCAGTAGTAGAAATAATTTTGTAATTAAAAACATAAATAAGAATGAATTTTTTATATTGCTTCTTACTTTCATAAAAAAAAAATGAATAGCCTTTTTTAAATTAAATCTCTGCTGAAAGTATATACAGTTTACCTCTGCTTTTAATACTTCAATTTTTAGTAGCTACATTACAGTTTGAAATTTAAAATAATACAAGGCTTTATGAAAATTTGTAAAAAGTGTAATAATGTAAAATAATTTTTTATACTTAAAATCAGATATATTTTTTACGGAAAAATGTTTTGAAGCATCTAAAATGTTAAGCTAAACTACATAGTGATATTTTTTAACTCCAAAATTATCTCTATAGCTAACAAACTGTAGACGAAAAGGGTTTTCCGACCCTGTTATTATTTTTTGTTTTAATTTATTCTTTTAATGTCTAAATTTACATTTATAGATTATTACTTACATTGAAACTTTTATAGTTATTGTCTTAACTGTAAAAGATTTCTCAATTTACTGAAATGTAAAGAGCTAATTTGAATAAAGATGTGCAAATTAAATATTTTATTAACAACCAGTTTAATGTCTATAAATATTATTATAGTATTATATATAAGCAACATTGTTATATGCAGTTTAATATTTTATTTTACTTAATAAGGTCGCAATTTTTTATCACCGATGCCTGGTTGTAAATAAACAATTAATTTGCACATCTTTATTTACATTTAAACTTAAAAAACTTAAAGATTGTAGTTATATAAAATAAGATACTATTTTAGAAAAAAATTAATAATTTATTAATACTAAATGCTAGAAGTACTGATTAATTCAATCCAAGAGTTTGCTTTGGAAGCGTACCGATACAGAATTTCAAAACCATTTTTCAAATACATACATGTTGTTAAAAACTTTTATCAATATATGGTAGTATTTTATTATGTTACCTTTTGTACTTTAAAAATTTTGAGTTTCAAGCTAGATGTGTTAAAGCAATAGGAAGTTGTACAAAAATTAGGTCAATAGCCGTTATAGTTGTAATTGAATGTTTTACAGTTTGCTTTTTTTTTCAACTACTAGTTCCAAATTTTTAAACAAAGTTTTCAAAACGCTTGTTTTTACAAAATTCTAATATACCGTTTTATATACTGACTTAAGATTAAACAAAATAAAGGCTGTTTCGTATTATAAAAAAAATATCTGTTTTTAATAACACAAGTAACTTATAGTTAAATAAATATAATCAACATTATGGTTTTAATAAGTTTTTAGCAATTTTTTAGATTTTTTTTTGAAAATTTAATTAAGAAACTTTTGATTTTAGAGTATTTTTTAACCTGCTTAATCAATACATACTATTACTGTTATTAACTTATAAATGACAAAGAGTTATACAAAAATGTTTAGTTAAAAAATTATAGAGTCTTAAAAAAGGTTTAAAGTCCGAAATATAGAATGGAAATAGTATAAATAGGCAATTCGAAGTTTAATAATAAAGTTTTTATAAAGTTAATTTAAAACAGTTAAATATCAAACAAAATGTAAAATTCTTGCTATAAAATATACACAGAATAAATCAGTCATCTACTACAACACGTTTGTTGCAGCAGTTTTTCGTTTTAATTGTAAAAAATAGCAGTTTTATAGTACTTTTTTATTATTTTAAATTGCCAGCAACAGTTTAACGACCTTTTCGCATCTGTTTGTTGTAAACTTAAAAACTTGTTTAGTTTTCTATATAAAACTTTTCTTAAAAGCATGTCCAGAAAAAAATATTTTGGTACACCAAAGATTTTATTATTGAAAAGTTACAAGGTTGTTTTCTTCAATTATATTAATCATAAAAAACTACAAATTTGTAAATTTTAAGAAAACATTTCTACAATAAAAAACTGAAATTAATCATATGATACTAGTAATTAAATTAAGTGTATAACAATAACATTTTTTTTTTAACAGATCGCGCTTATATCTTTACTAATTAATATGTTTTACTATTTAGAAAGGAACTTACTTTAAATGAAATCCCATTTTATGTTTTGATTGTTTTTTAAATAGCATTTTCAAATTATCTTAAAATAAAACAAGTAATAAAATAAAACAAGCTAAAAAGCTAAAAAAAACTTAGTCTTTTTTTCTAAATTCTTGTTTGTATGAAGGGTTTCTAAAACTTTAATAGTAAACTAAGCTTCCGCTGTTTTGTAAGTGATGGGCAAAATGTTTGAAAATATTTATTTTAGGAGAAATTTTAAATGCAAACTTTGATAAAATGTATTATTTTTTTAAAGTTTTATTAAAATAAACTCATACTTAGCAATAACTTTTATTCTTAATCAAACAAAAAATTTAAGCTTAAAAAAAGTTACAGAATTTATATTACAAGTTATAGCTCTTTATAAAATATTTTTATATTATAATAAGTCACGAGCTGAGTTTGGTCGCTGGCCGAAATTTGTCTTTTGCAGAAATATGTTTGCAGTTACGTTGATTTCTATTAAACCAAGCAGGATTCAATAAGCTTAATCTTAAAACATAGAGCAAACAAATGTGGTAGAAAAAAATTGTAAGATAATTCTTCCAATAAGTTAAAACAGGTTTTATTTCTTATAACAGCTTCATTTTAGACAAAAAAGAACTTCAAAATCATTGTTTTGATTAAGCTTGTACTGTTGAACAAAGTACTGTTTCTTAAAAAAAATGTTTTAAAAGAAACGTGTTTGAGATAATTGCCTGGTTTAACTGATGCTCTAAAAGTTTATTTTTAATAAACTGATATCAAATGAATGTTTTTTAATGTTATATTGTTTATTTAACAACAAAAAAAGCGCGCAAAATAAATTATTCTAAGATCTTGTGCATAAAAAACCTTTTAGTTATCGAGTCGTACACCTCTTGCAATCAGTATAACGTCTTGTCCACAGGACCTATCATTTTAAATTTAACAACGTGCTTTTATCAAGTTTTTTGTACGTAAATACTGCTTGATATTTTTTGATTGATAATTTAGTGCTTTTTCCTCAGTGATTTTTATAATAAGAGTACATAAAATTGACTTTCTTTATTTTAACATATATGAACCGTATATAGTAAGCAAATTTTACCACACTTTCGATGTAAAGAGCTGTTTAAAATTTATTTTTATGTTTAATTGTAAAAAAGTGAGCAGTTTATCTATATACTTCATATAATAATTTACACAGTTTTCAGAAATGCTACTTTTTTTCTTTTTGTGCAATAACCTAGTTAATTATTATACTGTATTTAGAAATTTATGAATTTTTTTTTTTCATGATTTTGAAATTTATTCTTCAATTCACTGCGTTTGTAACAGTTTTTTAATTTATTATCATTACTACTTTTATTACAGCTCCATTGCAGTTTAATAACCAATTAAGCAGAAAAGTCGGTAACTGACAACTTTAGTAATGAGCATTTTTGTATAGTTGTACTATTTTAGTTACAAAGACTTCTTAGACTAATATTATCAATGTTAAAATATATTGAATTTATGTACATAGTATTCTGTATGTGAAGTTAAAAAATTCTTAATCCAAAAAATTCTAAAATAAAAATGCTTAAGTTAGTCTGCTGTTTATAAGTTAGTTGTCTAGTGAGTCGCTGTAGTCATCTGAGGAAAAATATGACAAAAGACTCACATCTTTTTATTTTTGTCAATTTTGATCTCGATTGCACTTAAAAAAACTGCAATTGAAATGTTTGAAATGAAGTTCGATATATTTCTGATTAAAATTGCAGTAAGTTGAATTTTTTAGATGAATTTAACCTAAATATTGTTTCCACATTTTTAGGTTGTATACAGATTTATCTTGCATTTTTTAGTGCTAAATAAGTTTCAAGTTCGGCAGACTAATATACTGAAGGATAGCGTTAGTCTTTTATGAAAGAACATATCATTGCAGTTTTTTAGTATAAAAAGAATCAAATATTTTATGTTTTTTTTCCCCAACTTATCTGGAGCTGTGCTATAGATAGAATGTTTTACGCAGCTTATTCAGTTTCTGTGGAGCAGACTTGTCAAGGGTTCTCTTAAGCATAGTTGCTAGATTGGCTATAAGCAAATTATGAATATTACAAAACCATGATGTTTTAAGATGAATTTTACCGCAAGATCAACAACAACAGCATCCGAGACAATCCTACGACCGGTTTCGTCCTTATTAGGATTCATCAGGCAGGAATAGTCGCGAGAAACCGCTATTGTGATCTTAAACAAGCGAGATTAAGTACAAAGTACTGAAGGGCCCGTTTGTGGGTAAAGTTGAAAAAAAAAACATTTTTTCAATTTTACCCACAAACGTCCCAATAAGGACGAAATCGGTCGTAGGGTTGTCTCGGATGCTGTTGAAGTTGATCTTGCGGTAAAGTTCATTGTTTATTATCGATGGCATATAACATCTCAACTTTGTTGATGATGGCCGAAATAAATACTGGCTCTATTATTCAAATAATGCAGAAACTTGTAAACATTTAATATTCTATAAAAGTTTGTTAAACTTACAATATCATGATAGTGTAACATTTGTTAACTATATTGATTAACAGTAGCAGTTCTACTTCAAAATTTTAATCATTAATGTATTTTAAAGTTGTTGGAAAACTTTTCATTTAGAAATTTTATTAAGGTCAATTTTTTATTGATCATGGCTGCTTCGTTTTGTGAAACTTCTTAGCTTGTTTTTACAAGAGTGATCTATATCAGAATTAATGCTGAAGAAATTAATTAACGGTGAGGAATCAACGCTTGTGCTAGTAATAAAGAGCTCCTGGTTAAAGTACAATGAAGCTAATGCCACTTTGTGGAATGAGGTTGGCAGCAGAAAAAACTTACGTCGGTATGTTATCTTAAAAAAGAAGCTCATTAAGATGAAACTGTAGTAGAAAATAATTCAAGCAGTCTTTGTCCCTTTACGTTTATTTTTCCATCCCAAAAGACGCTATGACACAGGACACGAGATTTTATCACTCGGAACTCTAGCAAAAAAGTACCTAAGTAAGAAGGTCTTGATACGATTTCAATAGCATGTTAGACGCTACCAAAGATTTTTTCTTTTTCAACTCTTTAAACTGATTAGCTTGGCACGGTTTTGTATTTCGGATAAGATAGAAGATCCCTGAAGAGGTATAACTCTCAAAGCATCTGGTTTACAGAAAACATTCCAAACATACCTGCTAGAACAAATAATTAGATAAAAATTGTAAACTAAGTTGTATGTAATCTAACTAATTTAAAAATTCTACTACTTTGACTTTAGTTTGTCGACAGTCTAAGTTTAAGAAACAACAGTTTTTAAATTCGCTTAACTCACGCCGCTCTAAAACTCTTTTAGCTATGATTTCATATTTCAAAACAGACCACCATGTACTCTACATTTATTTTTACTTTTCTGAGAAATAGTTTTTTTTTAATCTATATTTTGTTTATTGAGTGACAAAAAATACGCTCAAAAAATTTGGTTCAGTACCTGGTGTACGAAAACACCTTTCAGTTATCGAGTCATACACTAGAACAGTTTTACGTCATTTCCATGACATTGTCAGCTAAGGAAGTTTTTGGTAATGTAGTAGTATAGAAAATCAGTAAAACATTGTTTATGGATAAATTGTTTCTAACATTATTAATAACGTTTAGATTATACCAACGTTGAGACTTGTTAAAGTTGTTTTATATTCAACTTGTCCAGTTGCACCCGTTTCGTATTTCTTGAAGTCTAAATACAGTTGAATCCGGATTTGAAACAAAAAAGTACGATCGAGCAAGATGCAGTAAATCTACAATCGATTTTTCAATAAAATTAATTTAAAGTGTAGTACACTGTATACTATTTTTCTATTATTTTTTTTCTTGTAAACAGATGTATTAAGTTTTTATATAAACCGTTATAAAGCTATCCTTTTTTATCACAAAAGTTTATACATAACTATATAAGTCTTTAATGTATAACTTGATGACTAAGAGGTCTTTAGTAAATCAAGCAAGGTCCTTAGACTAACTTATTTTTTGAGCGTTTTCGTTTGTGTTCATTAAATTTTTATTGTTATATGTTAATAAATACGATTAACCAAAACTTTAAAACAATATTCAAAAATTTGTGTTAAAATGTTAGACATTTGCTTTGAAAAAAGTAGTAGTATAGCAGAAAAACAGTTTCAACTAGTTAAAAACATAATTAAAAACTTAAGGTTTTTAATAATTAACTTCAAAGGTGAAGTTAATGTGAAAACTAAAAAAAAAAGCAATTTAAAAAATGGTGAAATCAGTATGGCATCATATTTTGGAAGAGTTTACAGTTTTAAAGAGTTTTATTCTTAAAACTCCTTTGTATGGCCGTTTTGCCTAAATTGTGCGATATCTGATTGCTTAAAGTGAGGCCGCTATTATTTATGGTGTTATTTGAATTTATTCTCCTTTAAATGGATTACAATTCGTATCTAAACTTTTTTTTTCTCTAAGAGCCTATTCTCTTCTACCAGCTTAGCCAGTTCATCAACATACCTAGCTTGCGCGCTCACTTCTGTGATATAAGCGCTATTTATGGTCGCTTGAATAAAACTCGAAGATTCCTGGTTCGATATCACATTAGGGTCGCCATTGAAGTCAGCAGGCACTGATGGCTCATTGTCTGCAGACCCGTAAACTCTAGTTCGCTTATAATATACTTTATTGAAGAAAAAGCGGAAAAAAAAATTTTTTTGCTCAAAAATGTTTTGGTTCAATGACCTGGATAGCAAAAAGACCTCTCGGTCATCGAGTTGCATACCCAAACTTAATCAATATTATAATGAGCTAAAAATGAAAAAAAATGAAAAATTTAAACTCTAAAACGAAAAGCTCTATGAAAAGAGACACTATTAAACTTTACAACATTAAATATTTTTCTTAAAAAAAAATAAATAGAAAAAAAACAAAAAATTTTCCAAAAAAAATAAAGAATTTTTACACACACATATATCTAACACTATATACACATAAATATATATCTAACTTTACTTTAAAAGGTTAAGTTTTTATCTGAAATTTCAATTTTAAAATTAATCCAGAACTTTGCAAATAAATTACCCTTTTATATGATTTAAAAAGAAAAAAAAAAAAATATTAAGTATTTCCTTTTTTTTATGTGTGTTTAAGAATTTCGACTCTACTACCAACTTATTTTAACCTATCAAAAAGTAAGTAACAGTAAAATATAACTATAACATTGAAAAAAAATAAAAATAACGTAAAACTGCA
This sequence comes from Thalia democratica, assembly GCF_965202585.1. NCBI lineage: Eukaryota > Metazoa > Chordata > Thaliacea > Salpida > Salpidae > Thalia > Thalia democratica. The sequence goes on along the minus strand of NC_139165.1, from coordinate 55,020,730 downwards.
ATATTCAAACAAAGTAAAATAAAGCTGTATCCATAAAAAAAATTGCTTAAACTAGATTAAAAGTATAGAATAAATATATCATTTTAATTAAGTATTTTGTGCTAAAAAGGTTTTTTTTTTGATAATTTAAGTTGAAAATAAAAATATTTCACATTTGAATAGCTACATAAACTGTTGTAAATTTTTTTTTTTTTTAGAATATTAAAGAAGTGATTTTTACAATAACTGAACTTAACTTTTATAAATAAAAATATGAAGATACGTTAAAAAAAAAAAAAACTCTTTTCTCTTTGAAAAACTTGTCTAAGTCTTAACTGAAATAATAGAAAGAAAACAACATTTGTAAACATAAAAAAAGAATAATTTTGCTTTGCTCAAAAAGATATTTTTTTTTAAGATAAATTTGCTTGAAACAGTTATCTCAGCTTGCTTTTTAAATACTTTATTTTCTGCTAAAATATAAACATCTATAACTATTCTTTTTACATTTTCATGCAATAAAAAAAATATATAATAATAAAGTATATATTAAAAAAAGTTTGTAAGCAGAAAAAAGATTAAAAAAAAAATTTTGTAAGTATTCTGAACTTAATTAAAAAGTAATCTAAAGGAATAGTCTTAAAAATAACTGGACAGAAAATACTAAAATCTCAACTAAACCAATGTTAATGTAACCAAACAAATCTACTTTCCAACAAAAAAATTAAAAAAATAAACAAAAAATTGGATATTAAATGAATTACTAAATAGTAAACTTTAACTACAATCTTAGAAATAATTAGGTAGAAAATGATAAAATCCAGTCTAAACCAATGTTACTGTGACCAAACAAATCAACTTTCGGACAAAAAAAAAAATATAAAAAAAATAATAAAAATTTGGATATTAAATGACAAGTACTATTAACTCCTTAAACAAAGTAAATAGGGAGTAAGAATGATCACTAATGACCTTGAGAATTACTATTTAAAATATAACTTTTAAGTTCATGCTGGAACTTTCCAAAATGAGTTATACTTTTTAAACTTAATGGTAACTTAGTCCACAACTTACTACCTTGGAAGGATAGTGATTTATGACCTATTTTGCTGTTGAATCTAGGTAGGAAAAAATTTGTTTCTGAAGACCTGGTATGATAATTATGTACATTTTTTACACTTTTATAAAAATTTTTAAAGTTATCTGGTAACAAATTGTTGTTAAACTTAAACATAAAAAGACCTAATTCATATAAATACAGACTCTCAACATTTAATATTTTTTTCTGAGATTTTAATTCTCTTACACTGTCATCATATTTCTTATAATGTATGCACCTAAGTGCTCTGTTTATGAGAACATTAATATCATTTATACATTTTTTATTTGCTCTTCCCCAGCACAACAAGCAATATCTAACATTGCTCATAAGCAAATAATTAAAGATCAAATATAATGCTTTTTCATTTAAGAAGTGTCTGGTTTTATATAATATACCCAATGTTTTTTGTAATTTTGTTTTTATAGTTTCTATGTGTTCTGACCATTTTAAATTTCTGTCTATAATTATTCCCAAATATTTATAGCTATTTGTGTTTGATATAACTGTTTTACCTATTTTTACATTAGGATCTTTATTTTTCCAAAAAATATTTTTTGATTGATATAAAATCATGCTTCTGGTTTTAACTGTTCAAAATATAGTTTTAATTGTTTGCTAATAAAAGATCCTAGTAAAGTAACTTCACTGGAATATAAATAAAAACAAATTATACAGTAATCTTCCTTTATTCTACCAACATATGTTTCTGTGTGTCAACGAATCAACACACTTCAACTGGGTTCTGTAAAAAAATAATTACTGTAATGAGAGAATAGAAGCATAGAATAAAATGTTGCTTCTACTCTTCGTATCAACAAACATTATTAAGAGATCCTCCAGGTACTTAGAAGTACCTGGAGGATCTCTTAATAATGTTTGTTGATACGAAGAGTAGAAGCAACATTTTATTCTATGCTTCTATTCTCTCATTACAGTAATTATTTTTTTACAGAACCCAGTTGAAGTGTGTTGATTCGTTGACACACAGAAACATATGTTGGTAGAATAAAGGAAGATTACTGTATAATTTGCTTCTGGTTTTATTAAGATTTAATTTAAGTTTATTTTCCATTAGCCAATCTGACACCTTTTTAAGTTCTATGTTAAAATTTTTACTGTCATTTAGATATGTGTCTTTTGTATATGTGTTGTATAAGACATTTATTTTTTAATCTTAAGCTCTTTTTCGGCGACTTAATCATTATACTAAATATACTGGAGAAAATGTTTAGATAACAACTTAAATGATAATTCTAAATGATAATTAGAATTAAAAACCACAAGTTGTTATAACTTACTACAACAAAGTTTAATAAAGAGTATTCAATAAAAAATGTTAGTTAAAAAGACATTTTAAAATAAGTAAAATTGCACACAAAGTTAATGAAGCTAAAAAATAACTTAATAATTTTGTACTTTCTTTTGAAATTTAGGGTAACAAAGTATTTAATACAGTCTATTCGCTTAATTGAAGTTCCAACTGAAGGATACAATCCAATTGAAAGTAGAAGGATATTGTTGCAATGTCATCAACAAGAATTCATCTCTAAACTTCCGTTACTAACCTTAAAAACCGTATTTATATCAAAAATCAGTCGTTATGCAATCGTCAAGATAATTTTTTCATATTCAAACTTAGCAGTGTTTCTAGATAATTTATTTGAAATTAGGTATAAACTCTTATTTATAAATCAGAGACAATTCGCGATTTCCATTACAATAGTTTAATTTTATTAATTTTTTGCGTGTATGTATAGTAAGATATTGTTTCAAAGTAAAACATTATTGTATATACTACTTGAGCATCGTAAATAAATAAATTTACTTAATTTTTTTGAACGAGTTTATTATTTTGAGACTTTTATTGTAACTTTAAATCCAAAAAATTTCTTAATAGCTTCTTTTAATTTTTTTTCTGAAAAACAATGAAATTTATTTATTTTGGTGAATATTTTAAAATTTTGTTTGGACTTCAAAACAAACTATCCTGGTTTTTTTCTACAATTTGAAAACTTAGTTATAAAAGTTAATTTATCCAAATTATCCATAAGAAAACATGTTAATTAAAATCAGACATAGTATATGATACATAATTATAAAAAAAAAAAAGAGGTTTGAAAGATTAAATCCTGGGCTGAATTTTGTTAATTTTTAATCCACATAATATTTTACATAATAATCACATAATCCACTGTTGACTCAAGTTTAAAAGAAACACTTAAGAACTAAAAAAAATATTTTAATTTCTAACCTTTTTGTATATGTTTCAACCACTGAGTTCATCTTGCAATGTTCCACTCAAAAAGTTTTTAAAGCCATCATCAGGACTCCTACACCATCAGGAAAATGTTGACAATTTAGAGTGAGATTATTTGTTGTGACAAAGATTTTAATATCTTTTTGTCTAGTGCTTTAATTGATAATGTGTAGACAACTTAGAGAATTGTAAGGTGAAATACTTTTATTGTTAGTTTGGAAATAGAATTAATATGTGCTTGTGATATATATTTAAAGTTTTTTATAACAGCTCAAATCAGAACTTCAGCAAACTCAATGTTGAAGCCATTCTTATTGATATAACATAATAATTATGATATGAAATGTAGTTATATTTTGTTGTGTATAAAAATATTCATAATAAAAATGTTTGTTTTAATTTAATGAAATAAAATCCTAGTGGTGGTTTTAAAAAATCTGAGTATAATGTTGCAAGATTAAAACTTAAAGGTTGACACATGTACAAAAAAATCTGAATGCTTTCACTAAACTTAAAAGCTGAGTAGAAACCAACATTTAATTAAACAATTGGTGTTTAAAATTTTAATAGTTGCTTTCTCATGGAAATAATCAGACTAGCTAGACAAAGCACTCTAAAACAAAAAAAAAAAGCTTATTAAAACAGTCAAAGTTTGCAGCCATGTTGTTAAATGTACAAATATAAGCCAGTTTTTTTTAATGTTCTAACTAGTGTGTTATTAGTTTAATGACTATTTGTACTTTACCTAAAAAAACACATTTGATATTTCAAAGTATAGGTTCCATTACCCAAAGTACTCTAACACAAATAGTTCTTTATTAAATTTTGCTTACATGTTGTTAGATATACAGTTATGAATCAGTCTGTTTTTAAATGTTCAATTTTATGTATTATAAGAGTTATAACAGTATAAACTTTATTTACCCAGTAAAAAAATGACTCTAAAATGTTTCACATTACCATAGTAGTCTATTAATATATACTAATTCTATCTCCTCCTCCTCAAGATTTAAAAAAATATTTAAAAAATTTTCAGTATAATCCTTAAAACATATGACCAGTTGTGGAAAGCAAAATTTTGAACTTCTTGATAATTTTTTTTTAAATAGAAAAATATTTTTAATTTGTTTTACTAGTCATAAACATCTTTTAAATTTAAAAAATCTTATATTATTACTTTTTTATAAAAAAAATGTCTTTACCTAATAACTTTAAGTTAATGAAATTTGAAATGTCACATTAAACTGATTTTTAGAAGACTTTCAAAGTTCCAAAAAATAAATTATGAAAAATTTCTCTTCCACACTTTTATAATCAAAACTTTAAAAAAAATTTGTTTTATATCAAAATATAATCAATTTTTATAGATATTTTGGTATAAACCAAGGCAGGGGTTGGCAGCCTTTTGTAAGACAAGAGCCATTTTTTCTTGATAAAATTGCTCTTGAGCTGCATTGTATAGAATGAAGTCTTTGTTTGCGCAGTTTTTACAAAACATTTGTAGAAGTCAACATAAAAATAATATTTTAAGTGACAAATGTGATAAGTTAAGCAATAGTGGAGCACTAATAAAGAGTAGCTATTAAATTAACAGCCTAGTTGTAAACTTTTACCACTATAACTTTTCTTTTTAATGTTTATGAAAGGAAGATTTTGAGCTTAAAAGTACCTTGCAGGTTGCATATTTTGCCTTAAAGGGCTGCAATTGGCCTGCAGTTTGCAAACCCCTGGTATAAACCTTAAGGTAAAAATAAGAGCCAATATTAAATTTTGTAAAATATGTTCAAACTCTAATAAATTTAATAAAAATATATTTAGAAGTATTTGTTTAGCTTGATTATGTTCTAAAAGTACATACTGAATTAAAAAATTGTATAATATACTTTTATCAAAGTAAGGCTAGTTTTATATTGCAAAAATTTTGTCTCAGCTGAATTTTTTTAAAGAGTTTTATACAAAAATATGTTAAGTCTTACTAGGCAAAGTCTAAAGAACAGCTTGAGTTAACCTGATTGGCTATATATTAACCTGTCAGTTATAAAACTAATATTTTGTAAAATCTTACAGTAGAAGATTTAAGGGTCTTTTCTCAAAAATAACTTGAAATTAAAAAAAATCAAATGTGTACAAGAAGGTCCAATTAGTAGAAATGATGAAGGTCTAAAATATTTAAACAGAAAAAAACTAGAGAAACAATTCTTTGTTGCTAAAAGTAGAAATACTTTACAAAGAAAAAACCTTTCTTACCCATGTTTCAAAAAAAAAAATTGTAATTGAAAAAATATACTAAAAGGTCCAATTAAGAAATATATCAAGTAAAAAATAAAATTAAAAAAAGTGATAGGCAAGAAATGTTCAGAATGTTGAAATTTGTGTTGTCAGAATTTTATTTGCCATACAAAAGTGTAAAACAACTAAAACTAATAATTTATTTTTAACTATTACCTAATCTTTCTTTAAATCTACTAGTATAAGTATTATTAATATTTTTATGCTATTTTTTTTAACTTTACCTACAAATGGTCGCTTCAGTGCTTTGTACTTAAGCCAGCTTGGTTAAGATCACAACAGTGGTTTTCTAGCAACTATTCTTGTCTGATGAGTACTAATTAAGACAAAACCGGTCTAGAATTGTCTCGGATGCTGTTGTTGTTGATCTGGTAAAGATCATTAATTGTTAATAGTTTTATGCAAAGGTTTATTAGTAAGACATATAATCAAAATAAAACAATTTTCAAGTTACTATGAAGTTTAGTTTTGATTACTTTTTTAAAACTTAAAGACTAAGTTTATATGCTTTAAAAATAATAGGTCAAAATTTTTTAGATCCTGACTATTAAATTTATACAAAAATGAATCTGTCTACTGGAATAGCTATATCTTTGTTGATTTGGGGTATTTTTCATTTAATGTTTAATTTCCTTGTAAGTTTATCAGGATTTTTGTTTTTAAAGTATTAATTTTATTGTAATTATAAGTTTCACCCCTAAAAATAATTTTATACATATATCTTGTTTAAAAATAATTACTGTAATGAGAGAATAGAAGCATAGAATAAAGTAGGTGTATATATGTTTTCATTAAAATAAGATATATTCTACAGATAATAGTTATTAATAGGTGAAATACTTAACATTAAATCCGACTGTTATAAAATTATATGATATTTGTAATTATTAAGTCCAAAATAAATAAGTAAGCTAAATTACACAACAAAATATAATATAAACAAACAACTATTATGTAATTCCTATTAACGTAAGTTGTTTGTTTATATTATATTTTGTTGTGTAATTTAGCTTACTTATTTATTTTGGACTTAATAATTACAAATATCATATAATTTTATAACAGTCGGATTTAATGTTAAGTATTTCACCTATTAATAACTATTATCTGTAGAATATATCTTATTTTAATGAAAACATATATACACCTACTTTATTCTATGCTTCTATTCTCTCATTACAGTAATTATTTTTTTACAGAACCCAGTTGAAGTGTGTTGATTCGTTGACACACAGAAACATATGTTGGTAGAATAAAGGAAGATTACTGTATAATTTGTTTTTATTTATATTCCAGTGAAGTTACTTTACTAGGATCTTTTATTAGCAAACAATTAAAACTATATTTTGAACAGTTATATCTTGTTTAGCAATATACCTTAATAAAAGTCTACAATTTTTAAATAAAGTTGAGTGTATGATATTAAAACATAAATTAGGTTAGATTGCTTCATAAATAAAAAAACAATGTATTGTATATATTTTTTACAACAAAACTATGCTGTAATTTAATATTAGTGAAAATACTTTATTAATTTTTGTTACTAAAAGTATTAAACTCATTTTTTGAGTTATTTAATCATACAGGTTTGTAACTAGGAATATACTAAATGACTGGCTAAAAACATTTTACATGTTTAAAAAAATTTAATTATAGTTATTAAACTTGGTATAGGTTTTATTTGAACTTATTTAAGACACTTGAGTGATGTTATTTTTAGGTTATAAATTTTAATTATAATAGTTATCATCATTTAGTTTTTGTTAACTTTAATATTATAACCTAATTATCTTAAAAAATAGTGTGTTAATACTACCTACCAAGTTCTTCCTGTTTTTATTAAAAAAACTAATTAGATTTCCATGAATAACTCAAATGACTAAGTTGCTACAAGCTACATCCACCGATCCTTAGCAAAGAATTAAAAGTTCCTTATAAGTAGAACTTCAAAGTTGATTTATTAAACACACGTACTATTTTGAAAACTTGAATATTGTGTGTAAATACCAAGTAAATGTATTTAGTCATATTTCCTTTACTTTTTTGTTTTATATTATAATGGCTGTAAAACTTATTATGTAGTTTTTTACCTGCTTTACAAATGTAGTCACATACAGTGAATTATGTACTTGTTAATTGTATATTTAATATAATTATAATGGAATAGTGAAAAAAATAAGTAGGGGTTGAGCTGTAATTTTTTTTTAAACTTTACAAGGATAGGCTTTTGCATTGATGGTATGAAAGCATGGAATTATAACTTTGAAAACACAATGTTTCATCATTTAAAATATTGTAACTAACTACACAATAGCTACAAATTGTTTTAAAATTTTTTTAGCCTTGTCTAAGAAATATTTATTTCTAGAAAAATTAACTATTGGTTTATACATTTACTAAAACTTTTTATTTTGTAGCAGATTCAAATAACTTTTTATGTTATGTTTAAAAGTTTTTTATCGAAAAATTCTGTAAAATGAAAATACTGTTAGATAGTTAAATTTGTAGCAATAAGTTTTTATAAAAAAAGTTGGATAGTTTAATGGAAATTATTTATAAAAGTTTGTTATGAGAAGACATTTAAGAATTAAAGAATAGTTAAATAGACCAAAACTATACTATTTACTTTAAAGTTTTCATAAAAGTTTAATTAATTTTATTCAAAGGATTTGAAAAAAAGATTCCATAAAAACAGTTAATCATTTAAAAAACAAAAGTATTAATTTAAAATAACTCAGTTAAAAGTGTTTAAAAATTTAGTCTATGTAAAACATTAAACATAGTTCTAAACAAAGTGTTTCGTAATTTTATCATTGTAATAAAGAAAAACAGTTCTGTAGAAGATCAATTAAAACGTATTTATAATAAGTTTGTAATATTTACAACTAACTTTTTCCTTATAAAGATGTTTTTTTAGGAACAAACATACAGGAATACTATCAAGCATTTTCTTTGGAGAAATGGAATAGAAATTAGTACATTTCACATTTCAATTTTTAGTAAAAAGTTTAACAGATTCTTACACAGTCTATCTAAATTTAATGTCAGAGTCTGGTTTAGTACAGGTAGTACTTGTTTGTTTTTAAAGTTTTTTTATGTTTTTTTCTAACTATATAAAGTTTCAAAGAAAAAAGACTCTTATTTTTTAGTAGCTAGTTTAAAAAACGTTAGCTTTATTAGTTCTAAAAAAGTAAGCTTAGATTATGATTTAGTATGCAATTAGCTTAATTAGTATCTTAAGTTAAAATACAATAGCAAATATAAAATTACTTAAGTATAAACTATCAATATTATTTAGGTGTCTTTGTTTCTATCTTATTGATGATAGGGTCTGTTATAACTTTAGTATACAACTTATGGACTATTTATAAGAATATTACTCAATCTAAACAATTTCAGCATTCTGATGAGCAGGTAACAATGATTTTATGAATAAAAAAGATATTCTAGAATTATTTAAAAAATAATATAGATAACTTATTTCATGGTAAAAAACTCTAAGAAAGCTTTTATTTTACTAATTTTTACAAATTTACAAAATTTTTCTAATTTAGTTATTAAGTAACTTTTGATATTAGTTAACAAAAATAAAATTCTTTAAAAAATTTAAGATACAAATTGTATTTTTTTGATAGCATTAGAAAAGTATCAAAACTAGAAAACACAAGTTCATTATTTTTCTTTGTCATAAATTTAGAAAGCAATGACTCAAACTTATATCCTACTATCCAATTTTAGTTTAAAGTGAGTTAAAAAAAATACTCCACAAAAATTTATTAGTCTTAATGTAAGTACCTTAATTAGGGCTTATAAAACTCTCAGATAGACTGAACGTTGAGTAAATACATCAAACTAGTCTCTAAGCCCATTTTCTACTGATCAGTAAGCCTAGCTATCCCATTTTTAAACGTAAATAAAACTTAAAGTTAAACTCAAACATAAACTGTAAAAACGTTGATAAGATGCACAATGCCTGGACAAACAAATATTGACTGCTGCACAGCAAATTTGAAAAGGCTTCAAACAAAATTTAAATGTCAAAATTATATTCGAAAAATAAGCTTTGTTCAAACATTATTCTATTTGCCGGAACAACAATCTAAAGAATATAAACTATCTAAAGAAAAAATTGACTGATTAAAAACTTCAAATACTTATTTAGTGTGAAAATAAAAAGTCAACAAAAATAAACATTTTAGTCAGACGATGTTGTTTATAAAAACAAATGAATAAAAACAAGTTTTTTACTATGATAAGTTTTGTAGTTTTTTATATAAGTAAGAAGTTGTTTCTTATTTAAACCAATTAATATATTAGACATAAAATTTTATTATTTACTACAATTATTACATTTAAACATTTTTAGTAAACAGTCGAAAGCTTAAAATAATTTTCTTTTTTTAGTACCTATTACACAGTAGTTTTGATCTAAAAGTTTGTTGAATAGATTTTTATTAAAACGATGCAGCTGTTTCAAATAATTTGATTTGTGTGGTTATTTTAGACACTAGTTTTAAAAACAAGCATTATTGTTAAGGCTATGTACTCCACTTTTAGATACTTGAAACATTTAAAATTTTTTTACAGGTGTTGCAAGTAGTAATTCCTGGTGTTAACATGCCATTTTCTACTTCTGGGTTTCTTTTTATCTCTATCATAATCAGTGCTTTTTTTCACGAGATAGGTCATGGTATAGCTGCAATTAAGTTAGTTTTTTTTAATGCAATTGAAAGTAGTTGTTTTTATTCAAGTCGTAAACAAGACGTTAAAAGGTATCTGTGGTGTTCAACTCTATAACCGAAAGGTTTTTTCGTGCACCAGGTCCTAGAACCAAATATTTTTTTATCGTTCAATAAACTATATATACTGTACACATAAATTTATAATGAAAAACTCTACAGCTATGTGAAATTAACTATGATCACTAGTTAATAGTTCTCTGTTTTAAAAAATATTGTAATTACTGAATTGAATAGTTATAAAATGTATATTTTTTATGCAGAGAAAATGTCAATGTGGAAGGAATGGGATTTTTTATTTTTTATTGTTTTCCTGGAGCGTATGTAAATATGGACAAGTGTGACCACCTTCATCCAATCAAGAGACTGCGCATTTACTGTGGTGGGGTCTGGCACAATCTTGTGCTGAGTAGCTTCACTTACTTGTTGATACTAGTTGTTCCTCAACTTATCTGGCCTTTTTATAATCATCAAACAGACAGTGTAATTGTACAGTATCAAAATCAAGTAAGCAAGCTTGATAAAATTATGCTTACTTGATAAAATAAAGATATGCTTACTTTTATATACCTACATAAAGATTTACCAATTTTCTTATTTTTCTAAAGAATTTTTTTTACACAATACTAAAAGTAACATTTGTTCTCTCTAAGATAACATTAACTTAATAAGATCTACAAACTAAGTGGGCCAAAAGTGATTTCATGTTTATTATAAAAACAAATAACTACTTCCTGAAATAAAAGATTACAAGTTTCAAAATATTCTTTTTTTTTGCAGTAAATGTTACAGTTTCTAAAGCTATCCTAGAAAAAGAGCACTTAATGACAGAATAGTCTAATAAAATTTTTGTAGGACATTAAGTTACCTATATCTAGACAGCCCTGATTTATTCTTTTGATATATCAAAAATATTAAGTTTTTGCCAACAAGCTCCTAACAAGAACAAAAAGAAAAGTATTTTAATATAGAATTATAGATCGAAACCATAACCAATTTAATCCATTTGTAGGTTTATATCTAACGACTTTACTGTGTTAGATTAGAATAATCAACAATCCAAAGGTGTTATTTTGAAAATAGTTTATAAATTTTAAATTTATAGTCAGTTTCGTAAAAGTTTCTGATACAAACAAGTGGATCACAATTGTTGTATTGTCAACCTTCTTTGAAACTATAAATTAATCTCCTTTTTTGTTTTTTGTTTAAAACTTTCACGCGTTGGACCAAAATAAATAACTAAAACTTTTGTAATATGTTTTGTTCACTAAATGGCCAAAAAATAAATGAGAAAATAGTTTTTAATTGAGCTATATTTTTGCACTTTTTTAGTTTGCAACTTCAACACCAAACCTACTGAACTTACCAACTTTGATCTTTCATTTCTCAAAAACTACTCTTATTATTTAACTTTAAAACGTTTACAAAATAAGACCAACTTGTAAAAACCAAAGTGGACCAAGCTATGGCTTACAGTTGTTTAAATTTTTTACTTAGTAGTGTATTAAAGGTTTAAATTTATTACAGTTTTTGTTATAATACTATTTTTTAGCTCTAAATTAAAAGTTAATAGTTCCCAACTTATTTATGAAAAAGGAGACAAATTTAAAAGATTTTGTTTAATCAGATTTAGTTAAGTTGGTTTGTTTCCAAGCTAGTTTTGTGTTATATTTTATTTAATAGTAGCCATTAATAATCCAGCAATAACTGTTTTGTTCATATTAGATTTATTTACATATAAAGTTTTATATTACATTCAAGCCAACTTATAACTTAAGATTTGCTTTAACCCATAAAATTATCAATTTTAAGCCAATTCTTTGCCCTATGTTTATGAAAAGTGTTATATTCTACCTATTCGTTTCAATACTAATAAATTAACTTATAATTGAAGAGCTCTACAGGGCAGAAAATTGTTTTGTAGCTAGAAAATGATTAGACAAAATTTCTAGAAAAAGTATTAATTTCAGCAAAAATGTTTGAATAAAGCAAATCCTTTAGAAAAAGAATTCAAATGTAACTTTTGGCCCTAACTGTAAATTCAAATCAAGATATACCTAAATAAAGGATATGAAACTAATTTGATTGTTATTGAATTTGATGAATAAAAAAAGTACTGAGCTTTTATTACTTTTTTTCAACTAAAGTTGTGCATCTAATAAATTTATAGTCAAATAAATTATAAATACAAAAACTTTATAAAACTTAAATGAGTTTTGTAGATCTAATGGGCAACTGCCAATATTCAAAAAGTTTTTTTTAATTTTAAAGTAATTCAGGGTTCTCCTTTTGAAAATGAACGGGGGTTGATAACTGGTGATATTTTGAAGAAAATAGACGATTGTGAGTTAAAAGGAATTAGTGACTGGTATTACTGTATTAATCAAACTAACTTCAAAAGCCAATTAGGTTCAATTTTTAATTATCTATGTATTTTACTTTTAGGTATGGTTATACTGTCTAACAGAACAGTGAAATAATTGTATTTGTAAAATGTAGTGTTTTATATGGTATATATATATTTTTTTTATGTTTTATAATGTATGTTTTACGAGTTAAATATTTTTTTTTTACAATTTTTAAAATATAAAGGCTTTAAAGATGAAAGTAGTTATTGATTATAAGGTCGTTCAGTCTAAATGTTGCTAAAAATTAGTTTAATGTTTTTAAGATGTTGCAAGATTTGTTGATTGAAAACATTTTAACTTTAAATTTTTTTTATATATAATTTAAATTTAAGTGTTTTTTTATCTATAATAAGAAATAGCTGTTATGATTTTTTAGTAGTTTAGCTTACTATAAATTATATTATCTAAAAAACTTCAATCAATTTATGTTATAATTTAATCCTTTGTTTGATCAAGGAAGTTGTATTGATAGAAGTTCAATAATTGATTCGGAAAACTATAAAAATGAAAAGAATTGTTGTAGTGATTATCCTAGTAAATTTATATGCTACTCATACACATACTCAAACATCACGGTTTGTTAGTTTTTATATTTTATACTCTATGATAATCTGCAAAGTTAATATTATGAGACAACTTAATTAGAATAACAATAATAACTTATAGTTTTTTATTAGCTTTGGTTTTGCAATTAGTGTTCATTTTGTTTTACTACTTAGGTTACCACTAAGTGAGAAAAATTAAAAATTCTATTGAATGTAAGACCAGTCTAAGCGAATTTTAATCTATTTTGAATTTTAAATGAAACTTTTTATTTTACTTTTAGTTTACGCTTTTGACAGAAGCCATTGTGAGTTTACCAACTTATATCACAAAAACTTTTTTCATGCTCATAATTTTTAACTGTAAGTTTTGTATGGCTTTGTTAAATCAAATATGTATTTGAAACATAATTTAATTTTATTAAGAGTTAAAAAAGGAAATTAACTAGTTAATTTATTGATAGTTAGCCAATGAATGAAGTTACTTGTTTCTTAATTTTGTACAATGAAAATTTCAAATAAATGCTTAAGAATTAATCCCTTTAAGTTGTAATTTATTCTTATTTAGGTATATTGTACCTTAATTTTTTATGTTATTAGAGCTCAAATTAAAATTGCTGACTTATAGTTTGATTGATTTTGATAGTAACTGTGCAGTGCATGTAGACAACTATCGAATTGCAATAACTAAAAACTAAAGAATTGAAACACTTGAGGTTTTAAGAAGTAACAATGAATTTAGTTATTATATTTTTTACAGTAAAAAATAAATACAGGAAAACAGTTATACATGTTTAAATCCGAGAAAATTACAAATAAATCAAGTTTGTCGTCAAAATAGTGAATGTAGTCAGAGTCAAATATGTGCAGTACCTTATAATGGTTAGTTTTAGAACAAATTAATCATAAATTTTGTTTAAGACTAATAAAACTAGTGTCCATTTGTATTATGCATTAAAAAAATAATTTTTTTAGCTTAATCCTTAATCGCTTCTTTTACGTTTGGTTGTTGACTTGTTTTCTTTTATTGTCTCCTATCTATTTAAATTAGTAAGTTATACGAACACATTCACTGATACGTTCTAAAATAAATTATTTGTTATATTTGTTTGTAATGGAGCTTAGAATTATTCCGTTTCAAAGTTAAATGAAAAAAAAAACATCAAAATAAGTTTTGAAAATAACGGTAAAACTAAGCTAACTTGTTATACTATTTTCTTTTCGTTTTCTACCTGTTTAAGTTTAGCAACAACTATCATAAGAACCCCCTTTACTTTAAACTATGTTTATTTTATTATTTATACTAATTATTGTATGAATATTGATATAGTTATATGTTGATAAGAAATGATTTAAAACAAGCTTGTTTGGATATAATAACAAGTTTTTGTTACTTCAACATATTAAGTATTAATCTAATGTTGTTTTGAATTAGAAACTGACTAATAGAGTACTGAAGAACTAGTGAGGGGCATAAAACTTTTAGTATATTAAATATACCACAGATGTTTTTGTCTTAAAACTTAAATCCGACTAACGGCGTTTCACGGCTCTCAAATAAATTTAAGAACAGATCTACGGAGTCTATAAAATATTAACACACATTAGAAAAAAAAACATGTATAATCATTTATAATATTTATGTGAGTAGTAACTATAAACGAACTTTATGGTTTAAAAACAAAGTTTGGAAACTTTGTTCAACATAAAAATAAAAATATAAAATTGTTTACAAAAACTACAAATTTAATAAAAGCATGTACTAATCTCAAAAAATCTCTAAAAATAACTAATTAAGTTTATTTATTATGTTTCAAAGCAAAGTTCAGCTATTTAAGTAAAAATTTACATTATATACATACAAATTTTACAAAAAAACACATTGTGCCGTAATTTTGAATTCAGAGTTTAGAACGTTTTTATACAAATATTTCAACTTAGCATCGAACTAATAAAAAAAACCCTAAAATCTCTTGTAAATGATCAATCTAAAAAAGACTTAACAAAATTATAAAAATTATATAAAACTGTTAAAATTATTAATGTTTTAAGTAAGCTTTAGTTTACAGACAATTTGTTGTTATTGTAGTATTTATATCTCACTAAATAAGTATTGAAAATATAAATTTTAGGAGTTTTTTAAATAAATGTAAGTTTTTCGCACTTCTTAACAATAATACCACGCGTAGCCATTGATATGTACAATTTTCTAATTATTAATTTTTAAACATTTTATTTATTCAAAATCCCTTTTATGTGGGCTCAGTGAAATTTATATTTTATTATCTAGGTTTAATTTATACATACATGTTTGTTTACTTGCTTATTTGTATAATGAAATTAATCTTTTAGCAGTGTTTTTAAAGATTTATAGTTAACTCTATTTTTTGATAGCTTATTCTTATATTTTGAATTGTTTATGTTTATAAAATTACTTTAAGGTGAAAAGCAACGGCTTGTTAAAATTGCATTTGAAAGAGACGAGCAATTAGAAACGATTCTGTATTTAGGATACCACAGCGACCTTTTTAACTATATAAAAGTTACAAACTACATGCCTAGGTTATTTTTATTCTCATACAAATGGCCAGAGATTCTTCTGATGCAACTGAGATTTTTGTATTCGATTTCGTTTGGTCTAGGAGTTGTCAATATTGTACCTTGCTATTTTCTTGATGGAGAGTTTGCTTTTGATGTAAGTTTATTATTATTTTTTTAAGTTTGACTTTAATAAATTAATGTTTGTAAAAAAATAACATATCATGTGTTTGTTATATACTGACAGGCAATATTAGACCTGCTGGTTGGAGTAAATAAAAGTAAGAAGAAAAAGATAACTAAAATAGTTCTTGGTGGAGGAACAATACTGGTTGCAGTAAATCTTGTCTTTTCAGCTTATCTTGCTTTTACATGAAGTATACTTTAGATACTAAATATAAATAACAATTTTAAAAGCTTTTTAAGCTCTTCAGTACGTTAATTCTAAAACCATAACAGCCGTGTTGTATTCTAATCAGTGGATAGCTTTTTATCTGTTTGAACTTTTTTAAACCACTTATAATAGTGATTGTATATACGAGCAAATATATCACAGTTAAAGTGTAAAAAACACTACAATCGTTGTACACAGTGGGTCCGAATCGTGCCGAACTAGAAGTAGGTACCTATTAATAAAAGTTAATGTAAAAATTATTTCTATGCTATTTCACAAACAAAAAGAAAATAAGTTTTTATAAAAATATTTTTTAACAATTATAATTATCAGAATTTAAATAGTAGTAGCATTTTAGAAGTAGGTGTTTTTTTTTAATAGAATTTTGCTTCTCAATTTAAAACTAAGTTCATTTCAAAAAAACAAGATATTAATCGGCTAAAACTAAATATATAAAAAAAAAAGCTTTTTTTATAAAATAGTGACAAGGTGTGACTCTTAGCTTTATCTTATTATATTTTTCAAGTCAAAGCTTTTGACTGATAAAAACATTTGTATTGTCTATATGTGCTGTTTTTTTTACTATCTTGATCAGTTTAGTAAATTAATGACAAATAATAATATACATTACTACCTTTTAAAATGAAAAAGCTAAATTAAAAAAAAACCTATTTTAAGGTATACTTTGAAACTACTTTTTTTATTTTTATTTTGAAAGTTGTATAAATTTTGTTTAATTAAAATTTCTATGAATAACCCTGAGACAATTGGCATAACTTCAGTTGTAGAATGAATTTTTGAATCTTGTTTAAAGCTCTAAGTTTACTAAACTTTACTTAACTGAACCTTTGTTTTTTTTAGACACAAGTTTTCAAAAAAAAATATCTAAAATAAGCTTTTTTTTCTCTTTCTAATTGCGGTCCCACTGTGAATAAAACCTTACGTGCTACTATAATTAAAAAAAATATTTATAGTGTTTATGTATTAGATAATTAAATCATTAGATAGTTCTACATAATTGTACAAAGATCTAGTTTTTTATAACCAAAATAGTCTATGTTTTTTTATATTGTAAAATGATCATATTTTTTATTAAACAACGAATTAAACAGCTTTTTTAAAATTAGCTTTTAAATACTTATTTATAATTTTAAGTACTGTTTTGTAAAAATTTTTCAAAGTACTGTGTATTATAGAAGTTTAATTGAATTTATTATTTTCCAAAGAAGAATAAAACTTGTGAAATGTATTTAAAATAGTAACTTTGTTTAATGCATGTTAGCTTATATTTGTGAGGATATATAGTCTTAAAGTCGTCTCAAAGATTTTAAATATTAATCTTCAAATTGTGGTTCATACTTTATGTAGTTTTTAAAAGTAAATATTTTGTGTTTACCTTGTTTAGTGAATTTCTTATAGTTAATAAAAAAAAAAAAACACATTTTCATTTATTAAATCCTATGTCTTTATAACTTGAAAAAATTCTAAATATAGAGACAAAGATTTTTAAAAGAATAGTCAAGTTTTTACAACTTTGTCTATGATAACTCAATCGAAAGAAACTATCAATTACATTTAACCAATAAGGTCATAAATATGGCATTTTCTAGTCCTTTCCTGTAAGTATATACAGGGTTGCTCAAAACCTGGAAAAACCTGGAATTTTTTAAATTTTGAAAAAGAAAACCTGGAAAAAACTCGAATTTAGAAAAAAAAATCATTAGAAAAAAAAATCATTAGAAAAACCTGGAAAACTTGAAATTTTAAACAATTTTTACATGTTAAGTAGTAAAGTTTCGATTTGAAAGAAAAAATTTATTATATAGATAAACTTTATTTTATGAAAAATACATTTAAAGTAGCCTTACAGTATCTTTTCAATGTTATTATACTATTTAGCACAGTTTTTTACCTTAAACTTAACTTCGTACTAAAAATAGACCTAAAAATGTGTACTTTTAAAAACCTGGAGAAAATTTTGAAAACCTGGAGAAAATTTGCCAAAAACATTTAGCAACCCTGTATATAAACTAATTTGAGAATGTAATACAACATTTTATTTTTATATAGACTTTTTAGAATTATTTTGTATAAAATGCTACTAAATAGTTGTTCGAAGTATAAAACTATTAATAAGTCAAAAATATTTTTAAGTACTTACGTTATTCTAAACCAGGGTTTCCCAAAGTGGGCGATATCGCCCCCCTGGGGGCGATTTTAGTAAGTTGGGGGGCGATAATTAGTAAGGGGGCGAAAGGGTGGGCGATAACTAGTAAGGGGGCGAAAGGGGGCGATTTTAAAATTTTGGGCAGTCATAAAATTTTTACTTTTTATATTGCTATTTTACTAATTTTAGCTTGCTATTTAATATTTGACCCTGAGGTAAAACTTAAACAAAAAAAGTTAATTTTGTTTATGTAAAATATAGAGAACAAAATCAAGTAACTCCTACTTTCAAGTAAATTACATATTTTCGTTCATATATTTTCTTATTTGACAATTACATAGATCATAGACGATCGGAATTTATCTCACCATTTCGTAACCTGACATATATGTTATTTGGGATCATAAATGGTTTGTAAAAATCTATGTTATATGTTATTAAATTTCTAGGTAAACTGGCAACCCTGTATACTTTTATTTTTATTGGAAATATCATGAGGTGATAGTTATATCACTTCATGATATTTCCAATTGTTTTTTGAAAAGTCACTAAGTTAAACTAAGAAATAAAATTGTACAGGGTTGCCAATTTACCTAAAAACCTGGAATTTGACAATTTAGGCAAGAAAAAAACCTAGAAATCTGGAATTTTTAACAATTTCAATATATTAAGTAGTAAAATTTAGATTTGACAAAAAAAGCTATCATATATATATAAATATGGATCCCTACGAGGCAGATCTTTTTAAAGTAAACGACTTACAGGAATTTTTCTCAGACTACAAACTGACCTTGAACTTAAAGTAAATATTTCCAAAGAACGATATGAAAGCTTGGACTCAACAAAAACTAAGGCAAAAGTATCCAATTATTTGAGAGAAACTTAGATTGTTGTTTATAGTTTTTCCTTCTAGCTATCTAGTTGAGAAAGCTTTCAGTTCAGTTATCAACATCTTGAGCAAAACATCTAATCTAGATATTCGTAAAGGAGGCTTTATTTTACTGATTAAGAACCAGATTAGAAAAAGCAAGCAGTCATGAACCTCATCCTTCACATTATATTAGTCTTCAGTAGCAGACATTATTTTTTGAAAGTTTTATTTTATTTGATCTTTTAAAATACTTCTTATTTAACCTGGTTTGTATTGTATTTAAGTAGTCTTTTTTAAATGAAAAAATTATTAAGTTATTTATTCTACAACAGGTTTGCATAATGCCTAATAAATATTAATTACGGTAGACTTCCTCTTGAGTTCGCACTTTTTACCAAAAAAAAAGTGCAAAATTATATTTTCTAAAATTTAACTTAAATAAAGTCTATTACTAACTAAGTATTAATAAAACAAAAAACTAAATAATATTTAATAGCTTATATAGATCATTTAATGAATGTTTGTTTTATGTTTTAGTTGACTTCATGTGTATGCATAACGTTATTGCATATAACATATTTAAATTTATCATTGTGTAAAAAAAATGGTAACAATTTTTGAGTTTGCACTATTTGATTTTGTTCAAAGTGCGAACTTAAGCGGAAGTCTATTGTATTTATTAAATGGTTTATGTTTTAAATCTGTTAATAGTTGTTTTATTTTGACCTTGTTAATTTTGTAGTTTATATTTGGGTTTTACATAACACTAAAAGTTTTTATAGCATAGTCATTAAAGTATTTGTTTGAAACACCTTTATTTGACAAATTTTTTTTATTACTTCTTTAACCTGTATAAATAAAAAAATCTTAATAACCATTAAAATTTTTATTTCAAATTTTTTTTTTGGTTTTAAAAGAGTATATATTTAAGGTCTCTATTTTAAATGACTTCAAATTTTTCATTTAATAGATTCTTAAACTCAATTTTATTTTCTAACTTGATTTATTATTGTTAAAATCTATAACTTGATATAATCTTATAAAAATCTATATATTAAGGAAATTTAAACTATTAATACAACTGTGTTTTGTTTTATCTTAGTTTTTAATATTTTAGCAGTTAGAATGTGTTGTTTATTTTAATAGTTCAACACTAGCTTTTAGTTTTTCACTATTTTCTTCTGGTAAATTATTATAAGCTAATAAGTAGAGAAAAAATAAATTTAAACAGTATTAGACTGCTACAATTACAAAACAAAATTTTAACCTTATCAAAAGAATAGTTTAATCGATCACTTTCTGTTCACAGAATTAACTGTAAAAATTTTGATTTTTTGAATTTCAATTAAGAAAAAAGAAAATGTTAAAATTAGGGTTTAGTTTCCTAAAGGTTATTCCAAGTCAAATACTATTTAATGGTATTCTACAACAAAACATATAGTTTAAAAAGTTTAAAAGTAGTCTATAACTTTACAACTAACTTGCTTATAATATATTTTAGCATTGAAATTAATAATTTTACTGCATTAACTGAAGCTGTTGATGATTATTGTGAGATAATCAACCAGTTGGTCAAACTTCCTCAAACTAGATCAGAAATTATGTTTTAATATTTATTTTATTATGTGTAAAATAAACTGTTCATTCTTTTATAGTTTTTTAATTTCTGGTATAGTAATTTTAGAATATGCCTGTTTATATAACGATTTAAGTATTTTGTGCGGCTTAAATAAGTTACTTAGTATTAACTTCTAAATGTCCGAAATTCGTTAAATAAGAGATTATTATAATGTCAGGTTTAAATTAAGATTTCAGATGGATAACGTACGGTTAAGATCCAGTCAAATTTCGACCCGCTAAGTATCTTGAAAACTACTTGTGCAAAATAAACAAAATTTAGTTTTTTGATACTTAATATTTTGAAATACACTTTAAATTTGGTTTTCAGTTCACAATAGTATTTCCTAGATCACAATAATACTAAATTATTTTATTACAATTTTGCTCGAGTTTTTTATTTTTCATATATGTTGTTTTTTTAGATTATGCAGCTCACAATTACATTTTTTAACGAGTTGAAACTAGAATTTTTTTTTAGTAAATATGAATTGCTGACTACAAAAGTTGTCCACCACTACCCTAAAAGTTTCATTAGTTTCAAAACAATTCATATCTAAACAGGATTGATTACAGATTACACAAAGCTTTTTAATAGTTAAGTATTTTAATACACTTTACTGGGCTTATAAAAAAACAAATGTAACTTATTTTCTCGAGCTCTGTAAACTACGTTAAACACAGCCAAAAAGTGGGTGCATAAGAAATACCAGACTAAATTACATTTCAAACACAACTTTTTCGGCTCAAAAGTTTGTACTCAAGAGAAAAAACTACTTTGTAAAATCGTGGGGGGCGATTATTTTTCAAATTTCTGAAATGGGAAACCCTGTACTAAACAGTGTTTTTAGAAATTAAAACTCCACCATGAATAAGGTAAATTGTATTATAAAAAAGACAACTGCACAGTTTTTATGTTAATAAGTTTTTTTAAAAGTTATAGTATGAGTTTTAAGATTTTACAATTAAAAATTGGTTAAAAAAAATTTATGGTATCTTAACTAGCTTGATTTTTGTTATATAATTTTTTTATAAGAAAGTTTTGCTAGTTCTTATATCTCAAATTTATTTGAAGTGTAATGCGTAAAATTATTTCACCCTAAGCTATGAGTAAGCTAATATAGTCAATTGTGCATCAGTTACTGATAAAAGTTAAAACGTTTTTTTTTTTAATATCTTTTGTTTTGTAATGTAAAAAAAAATCTCTCTCTATAGTTTAATATATTGTGCCAACTTTTAATAACTTATTAAATCCTATTTTAATGAACTGCATTTAAAATTTTAATATTTAAAATTTTATAATTTATAGCAATTTATAAATAAAACTTACAAATTAAATTTAAGTGTTAGTTTAATTAGTAAGGTTATACAGATTTGAACTTTTTACCATAAATTAAAAAAAAAAAATTTTTAGTTTAGTTTATCTTACAAGTACAACAGAGTAATTTAGTTTGTCAATAGTTTGAATTTAAACACAGTTGTCAGCTTTTGAAAATACCATACTTCAGCAAAATATTTTCATCGTAAGCACTAATTACAGAAATAAAAAGTGGACATGTTTTTGAATAATAAACCATTTAATATGCTGCTATAAATAAATTAACTTATTATAAATGAATATTTTAAATTATATCTCAAACTTTGAAAAAAAAAATTTAAATAAAATTCATTAAAACAAAGTAGTAATTTGTATATTAATTTAATTGAAACATTAAATTAGCGCTATAACAGTTTAAACTTACTGAGTAATTTGTCAAGATTTTTTAAATTCGGCTACATTAAAGATAATTGTGATTTACTAAATTTACAAAGAAAACATCGATGAAAGTCTAACATTGCCAAAGTCTGGACTTTCATGTGGCGTTACTTTACTTAAGTTAAGAATTTTTATGTTTAAATTACAAACCTTTTATTGTTTTCTAATATAATTTCTAGTAGTTCTAAAAATTCTCAAAGTTACGGAATTTTTTCTTAAAGAATACTAGGCGTTACAACATACACTTTTAGTTTAAGTATTCAGACTAATTAAGGATTATTAAAAGTTAACTCCTGTTATTAAACTTTGATTTACTACTCTCTTTTATTGAGATATTAAGATTAATTTACATGCATTTCTAAGTCCAAAAGAATTTCTTTGAAGTAAATATTCATTAACCCTGACTCAATTTATGAAATGTACCTTAACTATAGTAAGTAATTTTTTTATTAACTTTGTTAAAAAAAGTTGTTCAACCTAATTAAATAAGTACTTAACTGCATCTCAAGACAGTCAAAAAAAGTTACCTGAATATATACTACCTGTTTTGTCCTATTTAGTAATATGGAAACATACGTTGTTACAAAAAACCGTCTGTGAGAATAGCCCAAAACAAAATTTACGCAACTAAAACGTTTATAACTTAATGTCTAAGATATAGTTAGCTTTTTTGTCTGACAATATTATAACATTTTGAAAATACTGCAAACAGTAACCTTTCACCTAGGTATGCACTTTGAACGCAGCGCAAAAGTGCGTACCCAAATGGCATAGCGTACCTAGGATATTCTGGTATTCATTTATTTATTAAGATTAATACAAAAATGTTTAAAACACTGAAGTTTACAAATGACTATCAAAGAAAAATTTCCAAAAACTTTCATTATAATTACAAAAGATATTTATTGAAAGTATATTAGAGGTCTTGTGTATTTTTTTTGATCTATGTATTGTATTTAAGCATTTATTTAGTTAAATTAAATTTGTAAGTTCAAATGCCACTGTGATTGTGTGTAAATCGGCAGAATGTCTCAGAGATTTGATATCAGAAGAGACCAACATATTTCAAAATCCCTTAGAACTTGGATGGACACAGGTTTGAACAAACCATCCAATAGGTCATCGGCGATTGCCGAACACTTATCAAACAATTATGATTGTGCAAACAATTATAATGATAGTCATTTTTCAATTGTAAGTAAAGCACGTAATGTTTATCATCTAAGTGTTTTATAATTCTTATTTATAAAAAGGTTTAGACCTAATTTATGCAAGCAACAGTACGTTTATAATTTTAATTTTTATAAATTGTTATAAATGTGGTGTGTCGCTTACTTAATTTTACTTATCGTTTGTTTTACTTTTATTTTCGTACGTTTTCTTAAATTGTAATTATGTAAATATAAACTGTTAATCTATCTCTAATTAACTTCGCTTAGCTATATTAATTAAATATTTTCTGATGAAACCTATAACTGTTTACTTACTCAAAGTTTAATTTTAAAATTAGTTGTTAACAAAAGTAGTTGATAAGTGTTAGCTGAAATTTATTTTACTTGTTTGCTAAATTGAAGTGTTTTTGAATGAATTATGTCTAAAATTTCTGTTTAATACAACATTTATGTTTCAAAAATTGAGTACGTAAATGTTGATTGTGCTGTTCATTATTTTCGTTTATCTAAACTTTTTATGAATAAAAAAGTATTTTTTTGTTCCTATGTTTTAACCATCTAGTATTCAAAATCATATTGCACTGTTCGTTTTTTTTCGTTAAATAAATTAACTGTAATATGTTTGATTTTAATATTAGAGTTTATATACAATTTGTAAAGTTATAGCTTGTTGTAAAATTCCATTAACTTTAATTTATTTTAATTTTATACAGCATAATTTATTTTTAGATGTAATGCTTTTGTATAACTAGTTTAAGGTTTGCTTTTTTTATTTCAAAAAATTGTAATTTGAACACAGCGTTTTTCGGTTATAAAGTGCGGACCATACCGGCAGTACGTACCTAAGAAGTGCGTTACTAAGTGGCAGATTACTGTACATGTAATGTAAGTAAACTTTGTTATGCTATTAATTAATTTCTAAAACATGAGTTTAATGCTAATATAGTAAAGAAAGATAATTGTTTAAGTACTTAACATTTTCGAAAATTCAAACAACTAGAATAACTTTGTCTTTTTTTTATTGTTGGCATTTAAGTACCCAGTTTTTATTTCAGTTTAAAGTTGGTACAGTATTTTCTTAACAAAAATAGTTAAAAAATAAATATACATTTAATTTTACAGGACGTAACTCTAAAAAAAGTTGTTTTATATAAAAAAATTAAGTTTATTTGGTTTTGATCTATACTTTATACTGCTTATTGTACTACAAAAAAAGCGCTCTAGATAATTGGTCCTAGGACCTGATGCACGAAAAAACCTTTCGGTTATCGAAAGTTTTAGTTCAAACAATAGTGCAGAAGTTTCTAGTTTGTTTTTAGATTTTTTTTCAGTATCTTTTTATACTTTTCTGCAACCTTGTACTGCTTTAAATCTTCAGTATTGTCTACAAGCCTAAGCTAAAGTTAAGATAGTTGTTTCTTAATAATCTTTATTTAAAGTTTTATCTGCAATATTGTCTATCATCCACATACCTCAAATTAGTCTAACTAAATGAAAAATAAACTAACTTATTTGCAAATTTATAAGTTTAATTATAACTGTCTAGCTAAATTTTAGTAATTAAATCAGGGTCCACACTTTTTTAAAACCAACAGTATTTTAAAATAAACAAAGTACAAAGTTAAACTTTTTGGGAACTACTAACCTATTTTGAATTAAGTAAACCTTTCTTTTGCTGCTTCAAACTGCTTGAAATACTAATAAAACTAAATTTTTTCTTAGATTACATTATTTTACTAAAAAATACTTAAATTACCTTAATAGTTCTCCTATGAGTATTTATTACTATTTATAATTTTGTTTTACATATATGATTTGTGAATTTTTATTTTGTGTCTTAAATAGAAACAGGTTTCGCTTTTGAAACAACATTTTGATTCCTAACAAAGATTTACTAGCTTTAATCAAGAACTATAAGCTCCAAATTTGTTTAAAATGTACCACGTGTTTTAATTTAGTTTCTTATAATGCTAACTTTAAAGTGTTTAATTATTAAGTTACTTCCTTTCCTTATAATTGAAAACTGTTAAAAGTGTTTTCAGTTCCTAGTAATCTTTATTGTAAAGTTTAAAATTTCCGACTAAAATAACTTTATATACTCTTATAATGAATGCTTTCTAAGTACCACAAACTCTTTAATGTATCTGAAGTTAATTTAGTCATAATTAAATAAAACCTTTTTGTTATCTAGTTTTTATTACAAATTAATCTTTTCAAATTAAAAAAAAAAAAAAAAATATTTAGACTATAAACTATTTAGTCAATCTAATAAATTAGACTAATCCTTCTAGTTTAATTTTTATACTGTTTGTTATTTTAGTACCAAAAACTCTTTAATTTGTTTAAGTTTATTTAATCTTAGTTATATGAAAACTGTTTGATTAGTTTAGACTATAAACTTTTTGGTTAATTCAATGAAATAATCTAAAAATTTTAGTTATTAAACTTTTTGCTTATTATTGCTTTTTTTTACTAGCCTTATATGTTAAAGCTGATTTGACATAAGCTCTGTAAAATCTTTGCATACCTCCACTGCCTTGTGGATCTTTTTAGTTAAATTAAAGTTTTAGAAGTAAACTTGAAAAAAATTAGAAAAAATTAAGTCTATAACACCTTTGTAAAAAATCTTCTTAGTCCCCTAATTCGGTTCTTTAGGTGATAAAGAATTCTTGCGAAAAATTTGTAGTTGGAGCCAACTAACCAGTCTGACCGTGTATACAGTGTTATTCTGAAAAATTTTCCAACAATAATTGACATTCTGTTGAGTCACTTCTTATTAGGGAAAGTTAGATCCCAGTGCATGGTTAACACTTCGATTCTAAACTTTATGCCTTGATTTTGTACTCAGAGATCACTTCAGCTTCGTAGATACAACACGGAATGCGGCAGTAACCGAATATAAGGTTAATTCTATTTTGAAAAAGAATTTGTGCCAGTGGTAGTATTCGTCAATAGGAAGAATTTTTTCATTTCATTGAACAATAACCGCCTGCCTCAAGCTGAGCAACCCTCAAGAAATGAGGTGTTGTTTAGCTACAGTTTACCTTCCTGACTCGGTGCATATGGATAGCTGTAACAGCAAAGAAAAATCTGAAAATGAGTCACCTTACAAACAGAAGCCAAAAAAGAGACCCACTCTTCATACCTCCGCTCGATTACTGTTGGTATGAACACTAAGAAACTATTAATGAAAAAATAAACTTTTAATATAAACCACGAACTTCTTAGCTTCAAGGTTTTTCTTCAGGAGACTTCGTTCTTTTTCTGGTCAATAATCTATTAGAGAGAAGAATTCTATTTTTTTTTTGTAATGGTTAGCCTAATAATGAAAGTATATAGCATAGTTTAAAACTTGCTGTCAACAACAAGCGTTTACAATCTGTAGAAGTCGGATCTAATATGAAAAACGTATTAAACCTAATTATTAATTTTATATTCCGGTTATATTTTATAATACATACAATATACTAAAATATATAAAACTAGAGCATTACTTTTTTTTGATTTTACAAGATGCCTGTTTTAGTAATTTCAATACCAGTTAGTAATAGAAAGTAAATATAAAAATAGTTATTTATCATTTAAATTGCTTAAACTATAAGTTTATTTTTCTGGAATAAAGCTGTTAGTAAATGGTATAAAATTAATAACATTTTTCGTTTAATTAGTTAAATCTTTAAAAAATATATATTTTAGTGATAGCATTGCTCATTAAAACACTTTTTTACAATAGTAAAAGAAAACAAACGTTTAAATCTACTGTAATTTATCTCAAAAGCTACCTTTCTTAACTATTTAGTTGTAATTGTTTGAAACTTGACATCCAATTTAAATTTTCTTTTTAAATACTTTTAGTGAAGTTTGTTACCAATTTTAGTAATTTCGTTAAAGATTACAGGGAGTATCTTAAAAAACCTATGCTAAAAATCAGTACGTTAGTACAAAGATTAAAGTTTATAGAATTTTTTTTTTACAGTTTTTGGCTGTCAAATTTTTCAAAAAATAAAAACTATATCTGTTATCAATTTTTATGAATGTGTTTATAAATATCTCGAATTAATAAAATACACGGAGGTTTTAATGGAATGCACTTGAGCACATTAGTGTGCATATACTACTGTAGTTTGCAAAAAAAAATGGTAAAGGGTAAAACATTAATTAAATTAATAGATTTATTAAAATAAAATATTCGTTTTTGCTTTTTCTTTTAGAAAAAATAAAATATAACATAAACTAATAGTTCTCATCAGGTTATTCAAGTTTTAAAATACTCAACACAGAAAAGTAGCAGTTTATATTTTTATAGTTTAGTGTGCAAGATTTTGCTTTATAATAAATTACTGTGCAAAGCTTTAGAAAGAGTTGAATAAAACTGGATTACACTAATAACTTTGAAAAAAATAACTAGTATCACACTATTGCAGTTCAAATAGTAAAAATTAAAAGTAAAGTATTTATAAGAACAAGTTTATTGAGAAATAATTAAATTTCAATCTTAAAAACGAATTTAATTAACAAACAATTATTTCAATAACTTTAAAGAACAACCTAGTGTTGAGAGAATTAAACAAACAAAAGTTAATATAAGGCAGCATTGGTTGCAGTAATTTTAATTGATCACCATCATAAATTTTACTTCAGAAAAAAACTGAGGCATAAAAATTATAATAAGAAAAGTTGTTAACAAACTAATAGAGTTGTTTAAGTAGAAATATCAATTTTGAAGATACTGAAGAATGTTTGTTACAAACCATTGCTCAGTAAACTGCAAATGTTCACCTTCAGTGGCCAAAAACACCAACTTTCCATCCTCTTCCATTTTTTTCAGTCCTAACAAGTCCTACGTTTATAACATTAACTTTAAAAAAAAATCGAACAGAAATTATAAAAATTGCTAAAGAAAAAAAACTTGTTATTTAATTTTTTTAATTATTGATCTGTAAATATAATAGTTTACTTTTTACGATACAATGAGCTAAATAACTCTAAAGTGTATATGAACACATATTTAATTCGGTATAAAAGCATGGAAACCGCTCAGTCCCAACCCGCGCACAATTCCCATCTGATCAATTCCCACCCGATAAATTCACACCCAAACAAATCTCACCTGAGCCAATTCGAATCCGATCAATTCCCACCTGAATCAATTCCCACCGAAACAATTTTGCACGTCAATTTTACACAGCATAACTTTTGCACGGAGAGTTATTTTTGCATAGTGTTAGTTCTGCATAGGTGTCACTTTTCCACGAATTATCACTTATTTATGACTGCACTTTGCACAAAGCGTTCTGTTTGCATGGCATCAATTTTTTACTGGTACCATATTTTGCGCCAGGTCACTTTTTTTTGACTTTTTTTAAAATATTTGATAATACTAAATTGACAAAATTTATATAAACAGCTTTGTAAAAATATTAAACTAAAATGACGACGGGCACTTTTAAACTTCGTACAAAAATGCCGACGGGCAAAAGAAAAAACCTTGCAAAAGTTACGAAAAACTTGAGTGGGAATTAATCGGGTGGGAACTTATTGGATGGGATTTGATTTAGGGGGGTATCGATCAGTAGGGATTTGACTCGGGTTGGAATTGATCGGGTGGGAATCGTGCGGGTAAGAACTGAACACGTTTGGGAAATATTAATAATAATACCAAAAACACGGTATTTAGAATTAATAATCAGCATTTGTAAAAACATTACAATATTTAGTATTATTTAAAGATATAAAAACATATCATAACGGTTACTAAATATTTATAATAAGTTGTATACATTACAAAGTGTATACATAAGTCTGTTTAATAATAACTCTTTAAAGCTTATATATTATTAAATACAACTAAATAACTACAATTACAAATCATTTGAACATACATTTTTGTAGAGATCAGTTTCTTGAAGAGGAACTTCCTTTTGATCCGATCCTACCTCGTAAAATCCAAACCACTAAAAAAATAACACTAAGTTAAACAAAACTTAAAACTAATAAAAGAGTTATAAAAACTTAATTTAATCTTTTCAGAAAAGTTTTAATTAAAGATTTCAACTTAAAACAGTACTTAATTTTATTGTTTTCAAACAACTTGCATAAGATATTTTCTGTAATACTACTTTACATGAAGTGAGAAACTCAAAGAGTTTTTTTAATAGAAAAATTGTTTGGTAAAAAATTTGTACTGAAGTATTTTATGGCTAACTTGAATAAATATACACATAAATTATGCTCGAATAGCTAATTAGCTTATGTAATCAAACTTATAACAAAGTATTTTTTTTAATCAGAAAAAAAAGATATTTTAAATTTTGTACACAAACACTAAAAAAAATAAACAATAAAGGTATTAAAAAAATTATCTAATTTTTAAATTAAAAATCTTTGTTTATAAATACGAACGAAAAAAAATAAACTGACTTCACTTTCAAGGGGTTCAACCATAGTGTCATTAAGATGTTTGACCATGACAAACTTGTTTAAACTGGTCAACCTGTCTTTGTACATTTGGTTGATTACGTTTTCGTTGTTAATATCGGGCAAGAAAATATTTTTAGTGAGATATTCTTGTGTGTTTACAGCATCATGCCAGTATTCTGCTTGTACGAGTCTGTCAAATTGTTTTATTACAATAAAATGAGAAACACAGCAAATTATAAAATACCTTATTTTACAACTGTTATAGTTTCAATTAAATTTTGCTTTACAGCTAATCTTATAAAGCTGTGTTTAAAAAATTGTTATTAATAGAACTGTAGTAGACTGTCTTAATTTACCGTAAATTCAGCTTAAGTTTGTTTAATAAGAAATACTTTATATATTGAACTACTTTGGTACAATTTTTTGAATTTTACAAAATATTGAGAACAAAACTACTCTATAAGAAAAATTTAGTACAAAATAAAAATTGCAGTTTAAGTTTATTTGTTTGAAAAACAGGAAACTTTTTGTATTAACATGACTCCTGCTTGTTTTGAAATTACGTCACAGTATTTTTTGTTTGTACAGTTTTATAAGTTTTGCAGTATACTTTAAAAAAATAAACTACTTAGGAAGCGGGAAGGTGAAACTTTAGTTTAATTATAATCGTGCACATAGTAAATACAAGTTTTATATGCAAAAATAAATTTTATATCTTCCGAAGCAGTTTCTTTGTATGTCAGCCTTCTCAACAACATTTTATTTACTACCGAGAAAAGCTCTACAAAAAATAGTGATATATATAAATAAATAAATATAGAAAATAAAAGTTTATTTTATTAATTTTTATCAAATAAAAGTATAAGTCAAGAATAAATGCAACCAATACATTTTATACTTGATTGAAAATATTTGATTCATATTATAAATTTTTTACACAACAATTTTTTGTTTATAATAAATATACAAAAATTTAAATATTGTAAATATTACATATGTATGATTATGTTTTAACAATTAAAAATTAACTCCATTTTAATATTGTGTTGGTTTTTAAAACATTGTACGTACTTTTAAAAATATTTAAGACGTTATAATGATGTATTACATTATTATAATATTCACAAACATAATAAATATTCACAACCAATTACTGTTGTCTAAAATATATTTAGTAAAAATGTTATTATATTTCGTTAAATATTAAAGTACAGATACTTGAAGCGGTTTACTATAAAAACTGAATATATATTTTTATTTTTATAATTTTTAGACTTTCCATACTAAATTTATTTGTTTTAAGTAACTTCATTAATTTAATTCAAGAAATAATCAAATGAAAAATCTATTAGTTACTTCACAAAAGTAAAAAAAAAATCAACTTTACAATTAAAAAAAAAAAAAAAAGTTCAAGAAACGCATGGCATAAGCAAAAACGAACCCTAAAACTATAAAGTATTATATCAAATTATGGGATTCACGGATAAACAGAGGCATTTTACAGAGTATTTTTATTTTGATGTGTAATACTCTAACATTTACTACTTATATACTGTAACATGTTTTTTATAAATATTTTAAAACTCATAATATTTTTTTAATTTAATCGAGTAGTTTACTGATACAAAGATATATAACTAATAGAACCTCATAAGAATAATTAAGATTTTATTGTGACTGGTGAAAATCGAAAAAAAAAAACCTTTAAACCAATATTAATGTAAACCTAAAGTGGAAATTTAAACAAATCACAACATATATTACTGACTTTCAAACTCATCACTTAGAACTTTTGAGATATCGTTATCTTTTATCAATAAAAAAAGCTAATTTTAATTTAGTAATCTGTAATTGAAAAGAAACATTTTTAACTAAAGGAAAAGAAATACCAAGGTAAAACTATTACATGTAAAAAAAACAATTATTAAACTTAATTTTAAATTAATTATAAGTAATAACAACTTATTTAGGATTTGTAGATTTATATATGAAACTTTCTTTGATGAACTAAGAAAAATATAACAGACTTTTTATAAATGTAAAAGTAGCAATAAGTTTACCTGTTCTGTACAATTGGATTATATGCCGCTTTGTTTAGCAAATCTCTGATAGAGTCACAGAATGTCACAGATGGTGGGCAGTTTGGTAGACCATATACACCTTGGTGCTGGGCTCCAAATGTGATAAGTGAGTTCATTTTTATATTACCACATTGTTGCACTACTGCCCGTCTTAACGATTATATAAAATATAATTTAAATTACTAAATTACTATTAATTAAATCATTAAAATTACTAACAAAAATTGGCCACCTTGTGAAAAACCGATTGCATTAAAACCGTTTTCGAGTTTAGGATCAGCTCTAATTTTGTCACAAGCCATTGTTACCTATTTAAAATGTTCATTGATCTTATAAATCTTTTTAAAGTAAAAATTTAAATTTTAATCAATTTATTTTGTCTTACATTAAACAGATAAAATTCTTTTCTCAAACACAAAATATAATTACTTATTAAAGCTATTTCAAAATCATGGTAATAAATATTTTTTAATTAAATTTTGTCATGTATAAAGTATAAAAACAAAACTACTGATTAAAACTATTAGACAAACACTAACCATTTTTGGACGAGAAAAAGAGAACAAAACTATTGTTTTTATTAATATTTAGTTATGATCAAGTAGTAAGCACCATTATTAAATACTTTATTACCTTATGAGTACATGTTTTGTTTTGAATCAACTTTGTAAAATCAAATCTTAAAACAACAATTTAGTACTAATATAAAATTTTACTGTTTAGTCATATTGTTACATTTAAAAATTTAGAATTGTATCAAAAATAAAATCTTTTCATTTTAAATAATTCAGTACTGATTCTTACTTTTAAACAGTCATTTTAGGTTAAGATAATAAGATTAACTTGTTTAATAGTAAGAAATAATAAAAAAGTTAATCTTCTCGAATAAAAGTAACACTCTGTGGTTCTCAAACTTTTCAAAAACAGTGCACAGTAACTTACTTAAAATTAAATTTTGTTCACACAATAATATAAACTTTAAACAAATCATTTTTAGAAAACACTTTTTTCTCTGTTTCAAGTGTCTCTTGAGGTAAATAATGTATTAAAACTGTTAATTAATGTTATAGCAATTTAAAAAAGACAAAATAAACTTAGTTCGTAAAATCGTTTCAAATTATAAAAAAATCTGAGCATATTAAAATAGGAGAGTAGAGGTGCACAAAGTAAGAGCTACTACTTTGAATTATCTTACTTCTCTGTAAACACTTAATGGTTGATTTAAACAAACTTTGATTTAAAAACTTTTTTAAGCAATTTATTAGTTAATAATACATAGCTAAAAAAACAATAAAATAGAGTGCATAAATTATTTTTTAGAATAAACAGAACCAGTATTGAATTGTCTATTACAGAAACATAAAAGTAATAATAAAACAAAGACTTACTAAGAAGCAATAAAAATAACAAAATAGTAAACTACTTGTTCAGGAATTGGCTTGAAAAATCCGTTTAGAGTGTCACTCATAAAACCATTACCAATTTGGAGTGAGTGGATGTAAACACCAGGTAAATGCCTGTCAATCATCTTCATTACTGATCCCATACTAAGAGGATTGCAGCATGAATCACCTGTTTATCAAGGTACTGAAAGTTGAAAATTTACAAATAAACATATTACATATATTATAACATTTTTTACTAAATACTTATTATAGAAAATTATATGGTTTAATAGTCTATAGTTAACTTTTTTTTTAAGTTAAAAATTTAAGTTAATTGATTGATTTTACACAAAAAAGTAAAACTGAATTTAAAAATAAATTATAGTTCCATAGCCAAAAATACTAGTCTGACTTTGAAATTTTGTTAATGATTTAATAAAATAAATCAAAAAATACCCATTCCGTGCCATATTACAATAGGAGTTGGTTCAGATGCTTGGCAGCCAATAAAAAATACAAATATTATAAAAATGTTATACATCGTGAACTTTATAAAACATATGCTGTCAAAAAAATTTAATTAAAGCTTCAACTATTCAAACAAATTAAGAAATATAATATCAGTTAATGTCGTAAGTTTTCAAAAACTAAAAAATGTACTATAATCTTGACTTATTAAGTGTAAAAATACTGTGGAAAATTTTGCACATGTTGTTTGTTTACATAACGCAAACGTTAACAGTCTTTCTTTATCTTATCTTGGTTAGAAAAAGACAAAAATAATTTTTTGAAGGACAAACAAATACAAGAAACGTTTAAAAGTTTCAACAATTTGAAATGAAAACTTTAAAATATAAACAATAAAATAATATCCAAAAATAAGTAATAATATCTATACTATTTCTTAAATAATTTATTATATACTAAAATTGACTAAACACCATCAAAATTTAGGGAAGTACAGGAGTTAATACATTTTTAAATTCAGTATTGCTTTTTGCAATAACAAACTGTTAGTTGCTTTATTTGTTTTTTAAATTTAAAAGTAAGTTTTGAGGTACAAGTTTGAGAGCTTAGTAGGTGCAAACTAAAAAGGCTAAAAAAGACAACTTCAGAAAAAATATATCTTCTACAATTTTTGAGCAACCATTTTTAAAATTCATGAGTGTAAAATTTTTGTAAAATTGTAATAACTTTGTTGAAACAATTGTTAAAGTTTAAACAAAAAAAAAATCATTAGCATTTAGTATTCATTTATACTTATTTTTGACCCCTGAGAGATGATTTTGACATATATGTACTCTTTAGCACTTTTGGTGTATTAAGAATTGAACGAATTAAATACATCTAAATTGTATACATTTAGCTCATATTAGATTTAATTTGTCAAAAAGCTATGCATTGCAAAATTGATTCTAATAAAATATGATGCTTTATCTTCAAAATCATACAATTTTATGTTACAAAAATTTGCATAATATAAACATGTTTAGCGACTAGTTAAATGTTTGATTTTGAAAATTTCTACAAAAACTTAGAAAGTTGTTACTGATTTATATGTTTGTTGATTACTGTTTTTTATTTAAATTGTGATTTTCTTATACTTTTTTTCAATGAAAGTTTTATGGGTTTACACAAGTGACAGCACATAAAGAATCATAGGTTATGTGGAGCAACATAAATTGCCTTATATACAGTTATCACTCATACTTCAACATTACAATAATTTTTGAAGTATTAACATGACTGCATACTTTTATATTACATTCAATAACATTAGAGGTAGTTTAAATTGTTATGTTCCTGCTAGGACGTTATCACACGTCATTTCAGATGTTTTAATTTTTTACAGATTTGTAACTTTTTTGAGTTAGCTACGTCCCTGCTTACTTCTAATTGCAGTTTGTTGGTTGATATTATTGTACTTTTTTTTTTAAATTATATAATTACTGTCATAGAAAGAAGTTTAATATCAAAAAGTTTTTTTAAAAACTATAAATAGTTTAAAGTATTTATATGAAAATCAATTGCGTTAACTTTGTTAAACAAAAATAGGATCAGCATTCAGGTGTATCAATAGGATGAGATGCATAAGTTATCTGAATGTTGGGTGGCAACTTTTTGAAGTAAAAAAGCCAGCCTGAGTTACCAAGCCAAAAATAATTTGCATGAGTTTATTAGAAATTTGAAAATTTTTGGCAAAAAACTAAAAAATACTTTTAATTGAACTTAATAACTAAAAATAGCAAAATAATAACAAAAAAAACTTAACAACTTTATTAAAACATATTGATATATGTAAAAACTTGCCTAATATTTAAGAAAGAAACTCAAACTAGCCTGAGTTTTGCAAACAAGTTATTAATTTCAAATTAACCTGAGTTGGCCTGGACTAGCTTAAGTCAGCAATATTTTTATTTATTTCAAATTAGATTGAGTTGTTCTGAGTAGCCTGAGTGTATGGCAACCAAGTGAACGTTTTAAAAAATTAAACCTATTTTGTTTTTCAAAAGTTTAAAATCAAAAGCTTAAACTACTACAATGTGCTGTACAGGAAGTAAATTAAGTACAATAACCAGTCAAACAAAGATTAATTACTTAATAATTAAATAAAAATGAAAACAAATTTTTATTTTCAAAATTTTTTACAACTGTTTAGACAACATATAAGAATAAATATATAAAGTATTAAAACGTAAACTGCAGGTTTGGATGGATTTCTTATCAAAGATAGTTGACCATAAAGTAGGTTTGGTTACAAGATAAAACTATATGAATGTAAGGATGCAATTAATCAGCTAAATATAGAAACATTCCAGGGTTTTTTTATGATTATTTAATTTTACAAAGGAGTTCAAATTAAATAAAGTGATCTCAAGATAACTACTTGTTTTAGCTTAAACTGTCTAATTTTGCTCCATATTTTAACTAATTGGTAAATTAATAATTCTTTTGTTAGTTTTGTTTTTTGCTGAAGCTTATATTTTTTCAGGTGTTTTTATTTAATCACTGAAAAGCTCTTTGTGCACAACTTAGTTTGCTACATAAACTTTAGAAAAATGAAAAATATAGTTATTCTGAGTTAATGAAGTAGAGAGTCTCTCAGTGTGCAACTCTATGACCGAGAGGTCTTTTTGCATATCCAGGTCCTTAAACCTAAACATTTTGAGCAATTTATGTTTTTGTTCAATAAAATACTAAAACAGTATTACTCTTATCTTAGTACAGTACTTCCTCGCTAATCCGGTCCTCGCTAATCCGGTTCCTCGCTAATCCGGCCGGTTTTAGTCGAGAAGTCGACTTATTTACTTTAGAGTTTTTAGCGTTTAATTTTATTTTACTTCGAAAAAGTATTCAGTTTACGTTTTATAAGTATGCAAGCAATGTATTGTTACATCATAATAAAGTATCATTTGTATAATCTTAAGTTTATTTTCATACTTTTCCCACTTAGTTGTAACAAACTTGTTTATTATTCATTTGCAATTTTTCTGTCTATGCTAAGCAAGTTACACTATAATATACTACAATCAACATATCTGGTTAAAAATAGATAAGACAGCAAAGAAACGAAAACGCGTTCAACTAACAATTGAAAACAAGTTAAAAGTTTGCGAAATGGCAAACAATAATGTGCCTAAAGCTGTTATAACTCATCAAATTTCGTGAGTTTTCTGCTAAGAAACGAGAAAGCACTGTAAAACAATCTTCCATTCTTTCTTTTTTTTCAAAAAAATTCTTAATTTAGTTAAAGTGTTAACAGAGTAGTTTATTCCATTAATTTTGAAATTATAAAATTTTGTTTGGTTTAGTTTTGTTTGTTTTATTTTTTTTTCTTTGAACAAAGTAAAATAAATTATATTAACAGAAATTTTATAGTATGTTTTGTTATATACATTCATAATATAAGTAAGGTCGATAATTTGTAAAAAAAAGCGATATTTTGTTCTTATCCGGCCAAAGGCAAATCCGGCCGTATTTTCAAAAAAATCTTGCCCAACTTGGCCGGATTAGCGAGGAAGCACTGTATTAGGGAATTAACTATAACAAAGATAGATACTGTTTTAAAAGATTTTTAAGAATCAAGCCTACAGTGTCTTTGTTATGGTAAATTCCCTAATACATAATAATTTATTATTTTTGAGAATAAACAATTACTCAGTTTCAACGCAGAGCGGATTTTCAAATTGTAAACCTTAAGATTTACAATTTGAAAATCCGCTCTGCGGTGAAACTGAGTAATTGTTTATTCTCAAAAATAATAAATTATTAATTATCAATCTCCTATTAGTGGATAGATTACTGTGTCCTATTTATTTGTTCTAAACTCTATAGTTAAATTCCCTAATACTATACCTTTAAAGACTTAGACAGTTTAAGTTAAACTTACTGTAGACAGACTTTTGCTAAAGTCGCTGAAATTATTAATCTATCTTGAAAATCTACACCGGTACAATTTAGCATAGATAGAAAATTTATGATAAGCATTAAATAAAATATTTTCCTATTTCTTTTTTCCATTAATAAAGCATAGTTAGTAAAATGTTAAACTACTCTAAACAAATAATCAAAGTAAACTTTAACACTATCAAATTGAATTTTATAGTAGGAGTCATGTCCTAAACACATAAAACTTAAGCCAGAAGAATTTCAAGACTAAATTCTAAAGCCTATTTAAAACCTATATAAAAACTTAGAAAATAAAAAGTTTTTAGTAATTACTCTAACCGTTTTTTATAAAACTTAAAGTAATTTGCAAGCATACTTTGTTAAACCAAACAAAGTTTCTTTAATTTCAAACAAGAATTTAGAATTAGTTAAGATTTATATTTATTAAAAAACGTAAGGCGACTTGCTTAAAAATCCCTACAAGGTTCATATTTATTTATTTGTTGTCAACTATACTGTTATAAATGTTTAGTAATAAAAAGTTGAATAAAAATTTAAAACATACAAGTTAAACTTTTTATACAATTTTTACATAATTAAAAAATTTATACACTAAGAATTCCTTTAATTTACATTTACTTATTAAGATCGAAACGAAAAACTTTATAAGCAGAAATAAGAAAAATTTAAAAGTATTAGTTTGTAAAGTCACTTTATCTACATTAAAACAGTAATCTACCTAGACTAGATATTTTAAAAATATTTTTTTTAAACATTTTGAAAAATACTCCATATCTTTTTAACTGTAGTATATACTTTTATTAAATATAAACAATGAACTTCACCGCACGATCTACAACAACAGCATCCGAGAAAATCCTACGACCGGTTTCGTCCTTATTAGGACTCATCAGGCAGGAATAGTCGCGAGAAACCGCTGTTGTGATCTAACCAAGCGGGCTTAAGTACGAAGCACTGAAGCGACCGTTTGTGGGTAAAGTCAGAAAAGTTGACGCAGGCAAATCTTCACAGCTCAACGTCTTAGACATTGTCTGCTTAATGTGAGATTTTACTCTCCACGCTTGTTTTATCAGTTTTAGCCAGTATTTATTTCGGCCATCGTCAACAAGTTGAGATGTTATTGTTACTTTTATTAAATAAATTTATCCATAAAACAAAATAAGAACCTTTTTTTACTTCCTTTGACCTTCAAAAAACAATTTAATTTCTGAATTAAAAAAAGCTTTACAATTTAATAAAACTCTTTAAAGTAATAAAGACAAAAATTGTTAAAATACAAATCAGCTCCTTTTATGAATTGAAAATTAAGATTGATAGCTTAAACTTTTTTTTAAATATACTGTATCTGCATTAAATTTTTTTTCACAATTTTTATACCATCATCTGATGCATTAAGATTCAAAAATTACCATTTTGACATTTAAAAACATACCTAAAAACTTTAACTATAGACTAACATCTTTGACTGGTGACTTTTATGAGTTTCTAAACGTATTATATATAAAATTATTTTTTCACCGTTTTAGTTACAACCTGCTAACACCGAAACAAACTAGCATTTATTCATAACCGCTCACTTAGCATTCAGCTTTTGACTTGCTTGCATTATTGGCTTATAGCTAACCTTATCAATGAATATATAAAAGTAGTAAATATTGAGATTCAAAAAATCTTTAACTCAATATTAAACAAAAGATTGATTAAAACTTTTATTCTATGGATGCATGACACCTTTAAAGATTTTAATCATTGGATCACAAAGAAAAGTTGTTTTAATTCATCATTATATTCTTAAACATTTTTAGGAGAATACCACAAGCTAGAGTAGTTGTTACTCTTTTATTTTAAACATATATTAAAGATTTTACAGCATATAACATAGATTTGTTTACATTAATTTAAATAACACATTCATAATAAAAATAATATATTTAAAACCTTAAAATGGGACACTCACATTAACTGTGTAAACAAAATTGTATCTGTTTTATTGTACTAAGTATTAAAAAGTTTTACAAAAATTTTTTTAAACAGGTACAAACCTGAAAAAATGAATAATAGTGTTTATCTTAACACGTGCAACATATAGTTGGCCCCGTTATCTAAAATAATGTATTAAAGTTTTCAAATTTATGCAGATAAAATTCACACGTTTTATATGTTATCGTTGCAATATACTTAATACATCATATAAAATTCTGGCCTGAAGTGTTTGGTATGTAGAAAGTAAGAATTAGAGTCATTAGTATTCAACT
The DNA here is from genome assembly GCF_965202585.1 of Thalia democratica. Lineage (NCBI taxonomy): Eukaryota > Metazoa > Chordata > Thaliacea > Salpida > Salpidae > Thalia > Thalia democratica. Next base: position 54,980,348 of record NC_139165.1, on the reverse strand, counting down.
ATTTCTTAAGCGTTTAAAAAAAAGACATTCAGTATAATTTAAAAAAATGGCAGTTGACAAAGGTTCTTTTTTACAAGACATTGATTCTGTGGAATAAATTATTCCAGAAGTAGTTTTGTGTAAGAAGCTTGGTTTGAAACTTAAAAAAAGAATAAACAAATAATTGCTAGTAAATAAAGTTTAATAAGTACAAAAATAGAACAATAAAGTAGCTAAAAAAACTTACTTTTTAATATTTTACTTCAAATGAATACTGATTTTAACTAACTTAAAAACTTTCCCTACAACTCTCCCTTTAAATTAGTTGTTTTATAGTTTCTCATATTTACATTTAAAGCTAACAACCCTTTTTGAGCAGTTAACCGAAAATTACTTTTACCGAGTGGGTTATACTTTTAGTCGTACTTATTTTAAATACTTGTATACTTTTAGTTTTATGCTTTACTGTGCACCAAACAAGTTTCCACAGAGAGATATTAATCGCGTTCATGTTAATTACACATCATAAACTAACTAATTTGATACTTTACCTATAATTATTTGGCTAACTCAGGGTTGCAATTAGCCTAATCAAAGGCGCTAAAGAGTTTATTGTGTTCATCCTTGACTAGTATTTACCAATACTTTTTTTAGTAAATCTTCTTCTTTCACGTATTATGTCAGTTTGCCCAACTTGTTGGTTTATTCTTTCCAGGAGAGTTATGTTACGGATATTTTGGTATTATAGTTATACAAAACTATATATAAGCAAACTTTAAGAGTTAATGAAACATATAGTTTTAAAAATGCAGAATTATCCATAATTTTTACTTTTACTTGATATACTAAACTTTTTATAATTTTTTTTGAAATAAAGTTTAATAAGTTGTTTTTATTTCAATTAAACGTAAATAAATTTTTATTTATTCAGCTGAAATGTCTGTCTTTAACAATTAAACTGTGTTATATATGAAATTTAAAATGTAAAACATGAAGGTGGTCATATGCTAAGTATAAACCTGCAGTAAAAAGACCTCTAGCTCTATTGGGCGTAGTAGGTAAAAAAGCACGGTTTGTCTGTGATTGTGCAGGTTTATACTTAGCATATGACCACCTTGTTGTTTTACATTTTAACTTTTATATATAATACAGTTTAATTATTAAATATTTAAAATATCTTTATAAGATCTTTAATTTAAATACTCGACTGATACTTTGTAAAACAACAATCAATTATTTTAATAACTATTATATACAATATATATGTAATTTAAGATCATTATGATTTTATGTATGTCGCTGTAACTTAATTATCGGCCAGTGCTTTGTAAGCTTATAACAAGTTTTTTTTTGTGCTTTATTTTCTTAAAATTCTACATTTAAACTAAATCTGCTTCCTAGTTGTATCTAACTTGGATTTTGTTATAACTTTAGATTTAATCGTTACAAACATTTAATATATAAAACACACGTTATATCAAGTTCCTGTGACTTTTATTGTCTTTACCGTTGTTAAATTTTATTGATTCATTAAACAATGGTTGTTGTTTCATTTTTATTCAAAATAGATTAGAGTTAGACACTACTTTTCATATTAATTAACCAACTTTATAATATAAATAGCTGTCTTAATCTTCATATATATTGTGACGAAATTATTGGATGTTTTTTGTTAAATCGTTGACAACAGTAAAATAAATTTGAATCAGTGTTTCTTTCCATTAAAGTAAGTGGTTTGTTTATATTATGATTTGTTGTGTATTTTGTTTACTTTACTTAGTTTAGACTTAATAATTACAAATATTATATAGTTTTATAACAGTCGGATTTAATATTAACAGTCGAGTTTTAAAACTTATAAATTTGCTAGATTTCAGTTTTTATTATATTACAACCTTAATGGTATTTTTAATTTTACTTCCTTTTGAAATTAATTTTAAAGTTAAAATCCATACTATATTGTTGAATTAATTCTACAAATTAATTAACTGTTATTTTACTATATTTCAAAAAAGATGTATAATACATAATTTTTGTTAAGTACTAGTATGTTTTACATTTCCTTAACAATTAACAACGACTAACTTTCAACATAAACTATTATGCATATACTTATTTTATTTTACTAAATCTGCTTCCTAATTGTATATAACTTTGATTTAATCTTTACAAGCATTTAATTTATAATATACATGTTACGTCGAGTTTCTGTGATTTTTATTGTCTTCGCCGTTGTTAAGTTTTATTAAATTTTATTGATTCACTAACTAATGGTTGATGTTTTTTTTGTTCAAAATAGATCACAAACATAAAAACTAAATTAACAAACTTCGCAATACAAATTAAACAGTTGAAATAACCTCATTATATTGTGACGTAATTATTAGATGTAATGAATGTATTTCGTTCATTGATTAACAACAGTAAATTTGAATCAGTTATCTTTACCATTAACGTGAATGCTTTGTTTATATTATGATTTGTTGTTTTGTTGCGTATTTTAGTTTACTTTACTTGTTTTAGACTTAATAATTACAAATATTATATAGTTTTATAACAGTCGGATTTAACTTTAAGTATTTTACCTAATATTAATTATTAACCTGTATAAATCTGTAAAAATTACTTTATTTTAATGAAACATGTATACACCTACTTTATTCTATGCTTCTAATCTTACATTACAGTAATTATTTTTTTACAGAACCCAGTTGAAGTGTGTTGATTCGTTAACACACAGAAACATATGTTGGTACAATAAAGGAAGATTACTGTATAATTTGTTTTTATTTATATTTCAGTGAACTTATTTTACAAAAATAAAAAGTATATATCAGAGAATTTTGTGACTATCAATCAGGCTGTTTAGGTAGAGTTATAAGTAAATTTAAAGCTTACGATATGTAATCGATGCAGAATTTTTTTTTTAACTCATAGAAAAAGAAATCTAAAACACAAACTAACCAAAAAATTAAAATTTTTCAATTTAAAATATTATATAGACAAAACGAACAAACAGTGTACTGATTTCGAAAGTATAAACTATCTTTACAAATGCTTATTCAGGGTTCGTGCGCGAATTTTTTTTCATTTAGCCTGACTGAGACCAATTTAGCCTGACATTTTTTTAAAATAAGGAAAAGTCTCTTTAGAAGTCATTTTAGGTATCGGGGGGTCTTGATTAATACTTTTGTAGTCTCCGACTTCAACCAGCTTTATCTCAAAGATATTTTGAACTTTGAAAATCTGCAAAAAGCAACTTATGGCTTGGTAACAACTCAATAAAATGAGACTAAATTGTGAAAAAGATGATTACTAAGAGTTTTAATCTAAAAGTATTTGGTATAAAGCCTTTAAATTAGAAATTAAAACAGTTCATCAATTAAGCTCTGAAAAACATAGCTGATGTAAACAAATTCAAACAAACAGCTAAGTTGTTGAACTAAACTGTAATGTTTAAACTGTATTTTTTATGAATTTCATAATTATGACGTATATAGTCTACCCAAAACAAAATAATGAAGATTCTTAAATTTTTTTAGAGATTCAACAAAAAGTTTAAAGCATTTATTTTTACAAATACTGACTGATTTTGTCTTTAGTAACTAAATTTATATTTAGAAATAAATTCACATCTCAAATTTTTTAATCAAAAATTTTCAAGCATTTAAACTGAGATTCTCAAATTTTTAAATAAAAAACTGATTTAGCCTGACGTTTTTTAACTTTTTTCAAAAAAACTGATTTAGCCTGACTTAGCCTGACGCGCACGAACCCTGCTTATTGTATTAAAAAAGTAATAACAAAGCAAAAATTGGTCAGAAACTCGTAAAATTTGAAAAATAAATTCATGATTTGTATTATGCTATTAACTCTTTATTTTACAAAGCTGTTAAAGGTAAAAAAAAATATATGAAATAAATTTTGAAAAATTAACACAGTGTTTTTTGACTTACTAACTTATTGAGGATTTCAAACCAAAAGTTTAATAAACTAAATTTTTTTAAGTTTTAAGTCATACAGTTCTGACTTATTGTAGTGAAAATATAATTGAAAACCTGATACAACTCAATTTAGATAGTTGAATACAGAGACTTTGAAGGCAAGAAAAACTAAACACTGCACTGTCACCTTACATCAATTAATTTTGAAGTATATTGACAAATGTATAAACTTGTATTACAATATAGATTTTTTGGGTATTACTAAGATAGAAACAAAAGTGCAAATATAGTTCAACAAAAAACAAAACATTGAATTTTGTAATCTTAGAGATTTAAACAAGTTAAAAACAAAACAACAGCATAAAACTTTTCGAAATTATAAATATTTCATATTAGTTTACAGCATTTAACTCAAATATTTAATTAAAATTTATAAGTTTGTTGCATTTCGATTAGTTTACATCATGTCTAGTTGACGAGTATTTATTCCACTATGAAATCTTTTTGTTCAGTTAGATATACTGGTTCTAGTCAACGATTAAATTTATTCATTTAATTACTTTCATCTGTATTTTGAATTTCCGGTGAATCTGATACCACTCAATTAATTAGATTAATTTAGATTTAAAAATTAAATTAATATAAAGTATAGTATATAAGAGAGTCTACAACATTTGTTTTAAAGTAAAATTAGTTTTATTTTTGTTAAAATAAGATTAAAATAAAGACTTGCTGTAACAGTTTAGCACTGTTTTTCGCAAAGTCGAAAGCGGTGTTCCTTTCTTTCTTTTCTTTCAAAGTTAAAACAGCTTTTTTAGAGTGAGTTTTTGAGCGTGCTAGTGTTAACGTTAATGCTATAAGTGTTGTGTTCGGCTCGTACTTTTTGTACGAGGTCGGCTGTTTTTTTTATGAACATTTGAATTAAAGTAGTTATTTGTACAGCTTGTTATTGTGTTTATCGTATGTTCTATTCATCGTAATACAGCTTTGTTTCTAGACTCGATTTATTTATATACAATTAGTTTAAGCATTCTAACAATCTAACTATTTAATTAGGCTAAGCTTAAACTATAGTCTAAGTTAATTCGCATTTCATTAAGTCGACTTAGTTAAATAACTTAGCTAAGTCAAATCTAAATATTTAAATAACATCACCGATATTGTTATAACGCGTGGAGTCAGATAATAACCAGGTTAGCGCGTAGATAAGTAACAACATTACAAACACCGGTTGATTTTCAAACTGCTTTAAATATTAAACACTTTTCTTTTTAGTAAACAAGTTGAAATGAAAATGAAAAAAAAAAATCAAAAAAATGGTAACGTTAAACTAAGTAAAAACCAAAATATATTTTTTCTTAGTTAAATAAAAATGTTAAACCAATATTTATCTTAAACTGGACCATTTCAAACTAGAACAATGATCTGTGTAAAAATTTCTAATAAACAAAAAATTAGCTCGTAGTATTTTTTATTGTCTATTTTGTAGCACAGGGTTTCCCAAACTTTTTCAAAAGGCCCCATTTAAATAAATTAAAAAAACTATGGCCCCCTCAAACAATATTTCTCAAAAAACCTAAAAACTACCTAAAACTTTTTTTTTTGCTCTTCATCATCAAATCTAGAACATCTAATGCGCAAGTTTTAATTTATGACCTCATAGCACCCCTGTGGCCTCTTTACTGCATGACCCTAGGCTAATGGCTAAGTTAGAAGCATACGTGGTAAGTTTATGTAGTCAATTTCAGTCATAAAGTTGCAATTGAGGTAAAACTTATGAGCTTGCATCAAGACCACGATGAACTATTAGAACATTTGCAACCTATGTTTGTAGCAAAGCAGAAACTTGTCATTTCACAACATTCAGTGAAGGTGAATGGGGGAAAAATGTTACGAATTATACGGAAGAAGCAATAAAATACAGATGCTTGCAGGTGTATGCTTGAATGTGTTGGTGACGATAACATTAGAAGAGAATTGTTAGCTCTGAAAATATTTCTCTAGGTCATCGTTTGACATAATTTCCTTTATTGATATCAAGGAATTGGGTAGGTATTCAACGGAGAAATCACATACTGAATTAGCGTTATCTTCTTTTCAACTTAGAACAAATTAAGCTTCAATGTAGGAGACAGGTCCCAGTAGGTTCCTTGCCAGCGTTGTAAAAAGCTATTTTATCCATTCAAAGAAAAATGAACTCGTATTGTGAAACCTTATAAATATTATTTATCTTGTTGGCGCAACCAGTCAAAGAAGGTTAATGCTGTTCAAATCCAAGATGATGGTTCCTGTTTCATGCAACAGGATACCCAGATTATGTCATTACACGTTGTTGTTGTGTGTGAACTATGTTGAACAACGTTATATTTAATAAGAAAAATTGCATAAAGCCAAATCTTTAGACCATCCCCGTGCATCAATTAAAATTACTAAATACGGCAAATAATAAGTTTATTTTAGTAAGTGCCTTAGCTGATACTAGTGCACAGTCAAATCTTTGGGGATGGAAGGATTTTTATGATGCTGGTTTTGGTAAGAAAAATTTACTTTCTGTATCAATAACAATTCGTGTGCTAATAAAATTCCAGTTAATATCTTGGGAGCATCCAACGCCACTTTCAGTAGAGCGTATCCATAGAATGGTGTATTCAGCTGCAATGGTATTATCTATGTCAGTGATTCAGAAACTGGGTCTTTTTTTTCGTATGAAACAATGGTTGGCCTCCTATTTATTAACAGAGATTTTCCCACTATTGGTTTTCAGCTACCTCATCAGCATTCTAAGTTTGTTGCAAACTTGAATGAAAAATCTAAAGTAAGCTGAACTCATATGATGAAACCTGCAATTTCCCAACAAGGAGTGAAGTCCGAGATAAACCAATCAAGCTTCCATTCAAGGATACAAGTGCAAATGTTAACAAGATGTGTGAGTGACTTCTAAAATGATATGCAGCCTCTACAATTAATGTTTGTCCGCATAAACCACTCAAACAGTTGAAAGAGTTGAAATCCATTTAGAAGTTGACGCTAAACCTTGTGCTTTTCATAATTCAGCACACTTACCAATTCATTGGCAAAAGCAGGTTGAAGCGGATCTCATCAGAGATGAGAAGTTGGGTGTCTTTGAATGTGTCTCATTTGGTGAACCTGTAATCTTGTCTCACCTTATGGTGGTCACCAGGAAACAAGACGGGTCACCTAGAAGAACTGTAGATCGTTCACCTCTTAACAAATATTGCAAGAGGGAGACATGTGCCTCATAAACTCCATTTAAACTAGCACGCAGAATTTCAATAGGAACGTTCAAAACTGTAACAGATGCGTGTAACGGGTATCATGGAGTTTCCCTGAGAGAAAATAATAAGCATCTCTCAACATTTATCACTCCGTTTGGTAGGTTTCGTTATACTTAAGTCCCCTTGGGTTTTGTATCGTCTGGTGATGGTTAGAATCGTCATTTTGCAGCTATTTTATCAGATTTTGAGAGGAAGGAAATATGTGTAGATGAAACTGTGTTTTATGATTCTGAATTAGAGTGTCACTGGTGGCAAACAATAGATTTCCTATCAGAAATTGGAAAAGCAGGTATAATTATTAACCAAAAGAAATTTCAGTTCTGCCAGAAGTCAGTAGATTTTGCAGGATTCAGAATTTCAAACGAACGAATAGAGCTTTTGTCAAAGTACTTGGACTCCATTAGAAAATTCCCAATTCCAAAGTCTGCCACAGATATACGGAGCTGGTTTGGCCTAATAAATCAAGTCTCAAATTCCGCCAAACTCCGTAAAGTTATGGCACCATTTAGAGATTTTCTCAGTCCAAAACACAAATTCATGTGGTCAAAAAATTTGAACCAAGCATTTATTGAATCAAAAAAAAAAAGATCATTGATGCAATAAGAAGCGGTGTACAAATTTTTGATCTTGGAAAATTAACATGTCTAAGACCTGACTGGTCAAAGCAAGGCTTGGGCTACTTTCTTATGCAGAAACACTGCAACTGTAATAGCCGGTTACCAGACTGCAGCACCACTGGTTGGAACATGACACTTGTAGTCTCAAGGTTTTTAAATGGAGAAGAAAAGAACTATGCTGGCATGGAAGGAGAGTCGCTTAACATTGCGTGGTCGTTAAAGCAGACAAAGTATTTTACTAAGGGCTGCAAAGATCTTGTGGTTCTTACGGATCATAATACACTAGTAAAAAAATTTGGTAATGCTTTAAACAAAATTTAGAACACCCGATTATTTAGACTGAAACAGCGTACACTGCCAAAGCTCTTTGAAGTAAATTATATGCCTGTAAAAAAATTTAGTTGCAGACGCTACATCACGTTAACCAACCTTGACAAATTAAATAAAATTGCGCAATGATGATTTGACTGATGAATCACTTTTTACTGCTTCATTTAATAATGAAATATGTTATTCAATAGCAATCAATTAGGAAGAAATAGTGGAAGATATTAAAAGACAAAATACTTTCATGGATTTTTAGGTGTTATAAAGATGGTCGAAGTTTAAAGCAGGATGAAACTTTGTCAGCTTATTTTAGATATGATGGTGCATTGTACTTAAGTGATGGAGTTATACTTCACAAGGACAGAGTAATGATGCTTTTAAGTTTACGATCTTGTGTCCTCAACAACTTACATTCAGCACACCAAGGGGTGACATCAATGCATAATTGTGCTTAACAGATTGTCGTCTGGCCTGGTATTACACAGGACATTGAATCAATTCGGGAAAAATGTCAAAGCTTTGCTAGAATTTTTTTTCTAGTAGTAGGCGACATATTTTAAGGCTGGTCAGAAATATTTTCTCAGCGGAACCTCTCAAGCAGTTTCGCGTGGGTTGATTAAGTGCCTTCGAGGCTTATTTTAAAGGCTTGGAGTACTAGATGAGATCTCAAGCGATGGTGGACCAGAATTCTTGTCAGGTTCAACAAAGGAACTCTTAAAAACCTGGGATGTTACATATCGAAGAGCTTCCGCTTATTATCCAAGATCAAACGGAAGTCGCTGTAAAGCTAGCAAAAAGACTTCTAATGTCTAATGTTAACAAATCAGGTAGCCTAGATAGTGATAAATTTCTTGGTGCAATGCTTCAGTTGAGGAACACTGCTCTCAGCGACTGACAAGTGTCCCCAGCTGTAATTATAACGGACGTCAGCTGCAAGATAGTTTTACATTATTAAAAAAAAATGGATAAATTTTCTAATCCTGCTGTGCGTCTTGAATGGAGAGAAGCATGGAAACTAAAAGAAGAGGCACTTCGTACAAGATTCGTTAAAAATGCAGAAGCGATCAACCATAACACTTGGAAGTTGCAACCTCTGTATGTTGGCAGTAGGTATTTATTGCAGAACCAAGGCGGTGCCCATCCGCGTAAATAGGACAGAAGTGGTGATGGAAGTGCTTCCACATGAACAGTTTGTAGTGAGAATTGATGGCTCACGAAGACTGACGCGTAGAAATAGAAGGCTTCTAAGGTTTTACAACCACGTCTCAACAAATATGGAAGCGAAAGTTTTTAATGGTTGGCAGAAAAATCTACCCATCTTATCCAAGAGCAATGTACGTCATCAACATGCTGATTCTCCTGTAGAGGTTACAGAAGACTCCAACGGTGCCAATACCGATGAAACACGTGAGATTGACAGAGATGAGTTGAGTGAGCACGTTCCTGCTCCTTCAGTCCGTAAGAAAATACGGCCTTGCTGGGTTAAGCGATGTAATGTGCCAGGAAAACTTGAGAGTGGAATACTCCAACGTAGAAGGAAGAGTGCTTTTAATGAGCTTGAGGGGATGTAGCATAAATTAACTATAGCTCATTTTACCATATAACAGTGTTCATATTATATATGTATGTTTATATTTATACTTATTTTCGTTTCAGATTTTTCATTGTTAACGAAGTATTTAAGCAACAATGTAAGTTAAAAAAATAACGTTTATTTTATATTATAACGAGTATAATCAATACTTTCGTGTCTTTAAACATTTAACTATAAAACGTTTATAAGCTAAACTGACTTAAACGTACTTTTAATATCTTTGTCGACAAATTCAACCTTAGAAATTAAAGAAAATAATCTACATGTTTCAAGCATAAATCTGAAATGAAGAAATTCAAATCTACAGATTACCCGATCGTTGTATGAGAAACTTGATTCTTTTCTGTTGTAAAGATATTTATTGAGTAAAAATTTAAGATATAAAATAACTACAAATATAAACTATTAAAAATATAATTGAATAAAATTTAAAACGATACAATTAAACTTCTTTTTCGAAAATTATAATTTTAACTTCGTTTTTAGTCTACTAAAGAGCTATTTTGTATTTGAAATAAATGATTGCTTAAAATTTCTGTATGGTGAAAAAACTTATATTACAACTATTCTTTATAAAACGACTTATAGTTTAATTATAAATTTAAAGAACTTCACTATTTTGGTAAGAATGTACTATTTTGAATTGATAATCTACAAAGTATTTTTATATGAAGCATTCGGACTGGACTGTGTCAAAATGGATTGGTGCACTTTTGCACAAGTCAGTATTGTTACACGGTTAACATTTTCTACGAGTTTATATTTTGTACGAGTATTGAATTCAGCTTAGGAGTGTTTAAAGTTTTAGATTATGATCAATTGTTTACTAGTCAAAGTTTAGGGGTCTTATACGATAAAAGGTTAGGGCTATCGGTGGAAGAATTCGTCTGTTTAAAATAAAAACTTATGCAAATCTTGCCACCTACCTAATCAGACTACTCGTTATTTTAAATAAACAACACCTTTAATAATATTCCCTTGTTGTTTGATCATTATTAACTGCAACTGACTGGTATTATAAGACGAAAAAGTTAGTAAAATATTAAAAAGTTTAAAAATTTTTTTTCCGTGTACATTCATTTTAAGTTAAATTTTTGTAAAAAAAAAACTTTGAAAAATAGTTTAAAGCTTATTTTCAACATCAGTTGGAAAAAAAAAACTTTTATAAACCAATAGTAAAGCCGAAAAAGGGGAAAAGTACAAAACAAATCATACTTTTTTCTTAAAAAACTTGTATGGTACTAGCAGGGTTGCCACAGATCAAGCTGAGAAAAAACTCCTGACTTTTATAAATCAAACTCTTAATCTAAACTTAACTAATTTACTAATTCATTTGGGTGCATTAAGAGTTCACTTGCATATATGGTTATTGTTGTCTCGCTCTACATATTCATAGTTCAAAATAAATGAAACAACAAGTAAATTGCAGTACATTCATTACAAATTAAAAACATAACCTGCTTTTACTTATTTTTCAAATTTAAACAACTTTAAAAAAATATAAAGAGGTAAAGTATACACACATTAACTTGTTACATAAAATACTAAACTTAGTGCTTAATTATAAAGAACTTGATTATTAACTTAAACAAAAAACACTTTGATTCTAAAATTCTGCAAGATAAACTTTTATGCATATATTACAGATTCACTATAGAAGTGTCCTTGCCACAAATCATCATACCAAAAAGCATACAAAAACTGCTAGTTTAAGTAGGGTAGTTGTTCAATATGTTAATAGAACAATTTTGCAGATTTACAATGTTTTATTAATTTTTACCAGATGAAGGCATTGGAAATTAAGTTATAGTGTAAATTTCTAGGAAAGTTTTTCAATCTTGGTCAGATTTTAAAGGAGTTTTAATTAGATTTTTTACCATTTGAAGGCTTTGAAAAATAAGGAGTTTTGTAAATTTGAACTGATAAAATCTGACATCTTTTTTAATTTTGTCAAACTTTCTGACTTTTCCTGACTTTTTTTCAAAAACCCCTATTTTTTCCTAACTTTTGTCATTTTTCAGTTTTTCCTGACCTTGTGGCAGCCCTGTACTAGCACAAATGTTTAACCTTTAAATATTATTCGAATATAAAATAAAGGTAGTAATATATATTAAGTATTAATTAGCGCTTTATTTCTTTTAATATTATTTAGAACATTAAATAGAACACTAACAAAAATATATACAAAAAAGAAGTTGACATAACTTACTGGTTTTTTAGAATAAAAATTATTGCTTCTTCTACACTACTTTTAGTAACTGTATATCTCATATGGCTTTTCTTTGCCTGTTAAAATTGTCAAACTAAAAAATTACTCGAAATACAGTTATTTCTAAAATACACATTGAACTATACAACTCTATGAGTAATTAAAAGTCATCTAAGATAAGTTTGTACTACACCTTGATTTGTTTTGAAAGATTATTTTATGATAGCTCTCAATTTTTTTAAATGAAAAACTAAGATAAATCAACAACAACAGCTTCTGTTTGAATAAATGTTTGAAAGCTTCTGTTTGAAAGTGCACGAATAAGGTTTTTGAGTGCAAAGTTTTAAAGTAATTTACTGTTCACAGCTGTTGGAAAATTCGAGAACTACTGCATTAAAATAAAATATATGAATGGTTTAAAGATCTTTTAAACTATACCGACCAAACTTTGAAAATTAAATACTAATGTTTTAATACTTTCTTTTTCAGACAGTTTGATCTAACTAAAAGTTTTACTTTAGCAAAAAAACTTTGTATTCTTAACTAGATTTAAAGAAACATTTTTCTAGTTTTTATAGTAGAACAGCTTTAAGATAAGAGTAAAACAAGAGTTCACTAATTTACAAGGTAAAAGAAACATAATTAATTTTATAGTTATATAGCCACAGTTTTGAATCTAAAATAAAAAAAGACTGCTTATTAAAATATTGAAAATAAATCTCTATCTAAAGCAGAGTTTCCCAAACTTTGTTTCAAATGACAAGGCCCCCTTTAAAAAAACTAAAAAAGCTGTAGCCCCCTCCAATAGATTACTCAAAAAACTACAATTAAAAACACCTAAGACCTTCTTTTTTGCTCTTCATCAATAACTCCAGAATATCTAGTGTAAGTTTTAAAACCACCATTATAAACACCTAAGACCTTTTTTTTTGCTTAATCAACAACTCCTGAATATCTAGTTTAAGTTTCAAGTTATGACCTCATGGCTCCCCCTTTGCTGCTCATGGCCCCCAAGAGGCCCACTATGGGAAACCCTGATGTAAAGGTTTAATAACTTGAATGTCACATTCATAATTTAAAAACACATAGTAAAAAATCAAAAACTATTCGTTTTTTATAATATTTTTTACTAAAAATAAAAAAAGCCTTCAACTAAATTTAAAAGTTACATAAGTCTATACAAGCAAACTCACATTTAATAAAAAATTTACTTAGCTAAATATCTCACTTTGAGTATATTTTCTTGCACAATATTACTTGATTTAACATATTTTGTTACATGATCAGTAGTTTTATGAAACAAGGATGTCATTTCTGTTTTGTACTCAGATAAACTTTGGTAAACACTTGACTTTTTCTCGTGTTTTAGAAAAAGTTGCCAAGGAAACTCGAAGAAGTTTTCTTTTATAGAGAGTTTTATCAGCTTGTTAACTATACTTTTTTTCCAATTATTCTGCAAAGTTATAATTGAGTTATATCATACAAGTTCCGATTAAAAACTTTGCGCTTACCTTAAGAGAGAGCAAATAACAATAAACTGAATTTTGCTTTGCTCGAAATTCATCGCTTTTACCATCTTCAATTTTCTCATTTGCACTAATTAGCTGAATTTTAAATAACTAGCTTTAATGTCAAATATAAAACTATACAAAATTATACTTTTTTATGAGGTTTTATAAACTTTTAATTAAAAATATGAACCATTTTGAACGTTAGTGTAGAACAAAAAATTGAAAAGTAAAGATTAGAGATAAAAATAAATATTTAAACTAAGTTTTAATTGAACTACAGCAACTTTTATCTGCGCACATTTAAATATATATGTAACAATACTGATAGAAAAATATTATTTGGAAAAGTTTAACAATATAAAATAGTCTTAAAATGTAGTATTTTTTTTTTCAGATCGTAAAAACTGAACAAACAAATTAAAAACTTATGCTTTACAACTAAAAATAAACAATCGAATAAAACATTTTCATCAGAATTACTAAAAAATTCTTTAAGTAAATAAGCTATTTTAAAAATAAACAAATAAGAAATTTTCGTACTAAAATATTAGATAAACAAGAGTTTTGTTGTAGTTTTAGCAATTGGTCTTTAAGGCAACTTTCCATGAGTTCTCAAATACATAAGTGATATTAAAGATTAATATACTCAATTATGTGCACCTTACAAAATCAGAGGTATTCAATTAACACAACAGATTCTAATATTTATCTAAAATCTATACTAAACAACCCTTTTTACTTTTTAACAACTTTGAGGTTGTTATAATTTAGAGATTGGTTTTTTTTGCTAAATTTTTTGGAAACAACAATGTGACTTATTTTACATTTATGCGAATTAGTTACTAAGATAAACATGACTAACATTGGTGTACTTTAGAATTTCTTTATGACATTCTGCAAATGATTTACTTAGTTCTGAAACAGTATCGTCATTAGCATTTAACTGTGAAACTTCATTAACAAGATGGTGTATAACTTTCGTTTCATTAATAACATCATCATTATCTAGTGTTATCAACTGGTGAAATTTAGAGAAAACTTTTGACAACTTTCTCATTGTCTTCTTTGCACATGTCTGCCACTCAAGAGCACGCAGACTAACCTGATTAGCTGATTTCATTTGAACAGATAGTTGAAGGGTGGCTAGTGAACTCTGGAGATCGCTTCTATTTATTTTCATGACATCAAACGTCTGGTTACAATATGAGCAGACATTTAAAATACTAGTTGAGTTATAAGAACCAAATAAGTTCTAGATAAGAATTTAAATATAAATAAAACTGGATGAAACTTATTAGGATGGTTAACAACAAGTTTTGATATCACCACTTAAACTAATTGGCAACAAGCTCTCGATAGAATAAAATCTAGTGTTATTAGCAGGTTAGTCTGAAGAATTTTAATAAAAAATTAAATCCAAGTCTTAGTCTATCGCGAGCCTATTTACGGTGATCCAAGTGGAAAGGTGAAACCATTTCGTTGACAAATTTTAACTTTATTTTAAAGCTTTGACGCTGATGTATTTTCTACTTATTATTTTGGTCATATAAAATACTTTCCAGTTATCTTATGGTCAAAATTTTATTGCTAAAGACAGTGCTTATATTATAAAAAAATCAACGTAATTTTTGATAACTAACAATTTTAATTTAGAAATGCAAAATTTTAAAAATTAACACACCTTTTTTGCTATTTTAGAAGCTGAAGACTTTATGAGTTCTTCGTAGAGATAAACTATATCATCAGTCAAAATTTCAATCTGACCAAAAAGTTTGTTAATAGTATTTAATTGTATTAGCTGTTTTAAAATAACTATGTAAGCTAAAAGCAAAAAATATATAATACGTTAATATGAAAAAACTGGTTAGTGCTTAGTTTTTTGTGATGCCTTGCAATAGTTTGAGTGTTGTATTTACTTGTTTTGCTCATTAGAGTTTACTAAGGTATTTAGCAGTTGTGTACTTTTTACTTTCTAGATAACAATAAAAGTTCTCAACTTAAATATAATAAGAATGATCAATTCAAAAATTTCTTAACAATACAATGTTTCACTCGCTTGAACCTAATCAAACGAAATCATCAGTTGAATAAAATTTTGTCCAAATAGAATCTATTTAGCAGTTTAAAGAAACTAACTTTCTTTAATAAAGATTCAGCGGTTTTAAAATCTTCATTTTCTATTGCTAAAACTAATTCAATCAAAAACTTAAGCTTTAAGTTATCACTATTTTTTTTTGTACTGTTTAACAAAACAAAAGAATCTTTGTTTGTGAAACTTTTTTGCGTAGCCTCATTTAATTCGTCATCTTCAAACCTTGTTACTGGTTCACTGAAAATTTTTGATACATTACTTGCTTGTCACACTACATTTAAAATCAGTATTAATTAAAAAGAAGTAAACTATTAAAAGTATAATTTGTTAGTAAAATTAATTAAGTATTTTAAAGTATAAATTCAGCAACAGTAATAGTTAAAACTGTTCTGCAAAAACAACCTAGTTCAAATAGTTACATATCAAAGTATTATAAACCACGTAAGTAATAACACAAGTTGATTGCACGTTCAAATTTCATTTAAGTTATATAAAACTTGAAATGTAATTAAAATTTGAAGAACCAACAACTTGTCTACCAAAGTGTCTGTATACTTTTATCTTAATAAGCATTTTTGAAAATCAAAGTGAGTTTAATATCATTTTTTAAATTATTATAATAAATTTACTATCAACTTTGCACAAACCCGCTAGTTACCATCAACATATCAATGCGTTCAGCCTCATTCTTGACATCACAATCCGTCTTGTTGCCATTGAAGTTCAAAAAAGAACCCATTTGCTTCTGTAAAATCCTTGCCTTTGATAGGTTTGACCCTAAACTTGATAGTTCGTGAACCATGCTGACTACTTGCGGCGTGTTGCTTTTATCAGAATTATATTCATAGTTATACTTTTGCTTTTAATCATTAAACAAAACTTAATTTTTTGACTGTAGATGTAAACAAAGTTTTTTTATAAACAATAACTGTCGTTAACAAAAAAATCTTGCTCAATATAAAACTGTACACCAATATTTAATTGCAGATCTTCCTAAAATATTAAATTAAAAAATTAGAATATTAAAGCAATCAATTTACAGCTATACGTTTTAACATACTTTACACCAACCTAAAATCTCGTATGCTGTGGTTGTATTCATTCAACTTAACATCAATTTTATCAAAATCTAATAGTATATTTTTTAGAAAATTTACTTTTTCTTTCAACACTAAACACGATTTTAGAAAATCGTCGTGGGAGTTTAGCTGACCAGTGTCATTTAACAAGTAGTTACTAGTACCAAGTGTCACAACTATTGCCTAGATATAAAAAACAAGTGGAGTGAAAAATAAATACAAGTAAAAAACAAATACTTAAAAAAGCAATACACAAATAATAACTTCGAAAAACTTATTTCTAAAATTTAGCGATAAAGAATATAAAAAGTCGGTTATTTAACAATAAACAACCGCGTAACAACCGGTTGGTAGAATAAAAGAGATCAAACAAACAAAATACGCACATTATCTACCGTTTTTACGGCACCAAGCAACGTTGTGCGCTTGTTAACATCAGTCGAAACTTTTATTTCTCGTTTAGAAATTCTAGTCAGCAGACTACAGGTACCAATCATTTTTATCACACTGGTAGTCAGTAAACTTTCATCCAAATCTACAAGACTTTTTTGTACGCTCGCAAAATATCTGCGTATGTTTAAGTTTTAATAAATATATATTCAAGTTTAACGCTACAAACACTTATTATGTTGAAAAAGATATAAAATCATTAAAATCTGTTTTAATTCTGTTTTAAATAAAAGTATAATATTTATATAATAACTTTTGTTTAATAAGTAACAAGTACAAATAAAGTCTTTATATACTTAACAAAACAAACCTTGTAAAGTTTTCATTAACCAATCCTATTAGTGTTATTAAGTCAAAACCAACAATACAATCTTCAAACAGTTTATCAAGTACATCAATCCAATTTTGTCCAAAAACTTCATTGATCTTTACTTCTTCGTTTAAATTTTTACCAATAGCAGAAGATATTTTTAGTAAAGAGTTAAGTGAGAATCGAATTTCATCTTTATTTTCAGAGCTTTCACAAAAGTTTTCAACAAATTTACATACTTCAGCAATATTGCCAGCGTGTTTTGAGAATGCCTTTATTTTATTAGCTTGGATTTATATACTTAAAAACACCACTTTAAAGTTTAAATTTTATTCAAAAGACTAACAATAGTTTATTTACTAATATTGGAAAACAATACTGTACTTATCTAAGTAGTTTTACAGTGAAAAAAGTTTGCAGACAGGCTTAAAAATACGATAAAAAACTATCTTAAAGCAACAAAACTTAAAACTGTACAACTAAAAGAAGTCTATTCAATCTATTTTTGACGGAAATCTTAAGCGTTAATAATTTATAACGTTAAAGTGCAATAAAACTTTTTATCATTAACTTTTAGCAAATAACATTTTAATATTTTGCATTATAACTCTTTAAAGTCCTAAAAGTATAGCTTTTAATTGGTGCTCATTTCTGAAAAACGAGCTTTTATTGACTTAATAAATTTAAGATTTAATAATGCCATTAATATTAAAGATTAATGAATATTGACTAATGTACCCAGCAAGATTGCCACTTTTTGAGGCATGAATGACCAAAAACTAGAGTGAGTTATATCAAGCTAACCTGAGTTTATGAGAAATTATAAAAAACTGAGCCAAGCTGAAATTTTTTTTATCAATCTAAAACACCTAAATACACCAAACTAATAATAAAACGACTTAAAAACAATCTAAAGTTGAAGTCAAAAAAACTAGCTTGAGATTTAAGAAATATCCATACTAGTCCGATTTTTGATTATAAAATGATCAAACAAAATGAGTTAGGCTGAGCTTTTAAAATTCAGATACCCTGAGTTATGCCGAGAAGCCTAAGTATGTGGCAACTCTAACTCAGAAATTAGTTTGTCTAAAAATCTAGTATTTTCTAAAACTAATATTAACATTACACATTTACTGCTGAATAAAAACATTAAAGAATTATATTTTTTTCATTTAAAATACAATTAATACAAAATACCTCTAAAGCAAGTTTTTTTTTCTTAGTACCAAAAGTAGACTTAATGTAATCAAGCGGTTGAGTTGTAACAGTGAAAACTTCAATAAAGTACGACATAACAATAAGCTTTGCGTTACTAAATAGATTTTTCAAATGCGTTCTCGTTTCTCGACAGTAGCGATCCATTTCTGAATCGTTCAAATGCTGTTTTTGGTTATTTGATTGGTCTATAGCTGACAACTTACTAGAATGATCAAGCAGGATTTTGATGTCTTCGATCAAATTTTGAGCAAAGTTTATGGTCGCTTTGCAGTTGGTTCTAAGAAATTCACATTTATTTGAAAAAAGTTTTGCTTCTATTTGCTAAATAACAACTGGGTTAAACTTTATTAATTTCTTGATAAAAAAGTTGAACATTATCATATATTTTTATACTGTACTAAAAAACCAAAATTAATTTAAAAAAAAATCAAAATTTGTAACTAACTTTGTCTTTAAAACTGTGATTAGTTTCAAAAAAAAATGAAGAAGTAAGTGTAATTTTGTCATCATTTCAATTCCATTATCTAAATTACTCCTCCTCCCAATAGACAACACTCTTTCAATAGATGATGTCATTTGAAAATACAAACCTGGGAATGATTTTTTTGGTAAATCGTCAGAAAAACAGCGTGTTTGGAGAAGTTTAATGAGACAGTTGACTGAGTTGGTTATCTGATGTTATAAAAGTTTACAGAAATATAAATACCGAATAACATTTACAGTACTAGTTTTATTTACAATTATGAGCATTGAATACTTCTGTTTTCTATATTTTATAATTATCTTACCAGTATTTTTAATCAGCGCCCATCAAACTTGCTCTTAGCTAAACTTAAATATAAAAAGAAGCAGTAAACTTATAAAGAAATCGTAAAAAAATTAGGTAACAAATTACGTAAAAAAACAATTTAAACAAAAATAATAATAAAGTTAAAAACAAAACTACAAAAAATACAGTTTACTAATTTTGGTTTAAAATCATTTGTATTGAAATACGTGATAAATTTATTAAACAATTACTAAAAGGTAAACTAAAAAGTATCTTCCTTTTAATTTAAAATCTATACGTTGTCAACATTTTTTAATTTTGAAAATTTAAAAGAATAACAAGTTGAGGTATAAAAAAAAATTATAAATAACTTTTTTGGGAGATACTGTAATATCAAAAGATTTCAAAAAGTGTTAAAGTACAGATATAACTCAATTATTTTTTTTTTTTCAGTAACATGTTTATAACGTCCAATGTAAAAACATATAACTAACTAACTTCAAAATTACTTAAAAATAAACTATAAATATATGTTTACAAAAATACTTAGTTTATGGAGGGGCGTTACATGTTTTATAGTTTTAAATGGTAAGCTGTAAGGAAAACATATACATCCGGAGTCGGCAGGTCGAAAGAGGAACGATTTAAATGTGCTTAAAAAATGTATTTTTACTAATTTTTTAAAACAAGAAAAAAAATTGGTGACAGACTGTCTTAAAAAGTTAGCAGTGAAACATTAAAATTTTGTTTTGAAAACAAAGTTATACTAAATAAGTTGAAACAAAATTTTGAATGCGGCCCATAGTTTGCCGACCACTAATACAGAACATCACCATATAGTTGATTAGGTTTGTGATGCCTGGATTGTAATACTAATAAAGTTTTCACCTATATCAAGTTAATTAATATTCAAAGAGAAAAATATATTAATATAAAGCAATAAAACTGTGTATGTAATATGGTTAGTTGGTAGAGGGTTAGTTGTAATTATATAGTTTTTAAAAAAGTTAAAGTTAAAGTTTTGTTGCTTTTAGCTTTCACATACACATTTATACCACGAAGTATACTTAACAACCACGATTTAAATAGCAAAAAAATAGTATGTGAGTAATGAATAAAAGATCTTTGCTTTTTGTTAATCAAAACTCTAAAAATAAGTGCTACTTACTCGGTTGTACGCAAAATCTTTACTGCTTTGCGCTTCCTCGTTGGAGGGATATTTCAATGAAATTGTGAAAGAGTTTATTAAAACAGAAATTGAGTGTTTAAACTGATTAAGATTTCTACACATTTTGGCCTTAACTCCTGAGTCCAGCAAGTCAGTACACCTGATGTTCATCTTGTTGTAAAAATGACTTGAAATTTGAGTAAATGCTTCTAACTGCCCTACATAATTTAAACAAACTTATTGTTTTTTAATAAAATAACTAAAATATTATCAAACAACATTTTTATTTTTTAGTAAGACTCTAAAAACAAAACTAATAGTTTTAATTGATTGAAAATAAATGCACTTTAGTGATTAACAACTAACTGACTTTTAAAAGAATTAAAAGAGTCAGATGTGTTAAGTTTAACTGTTTGTTGCTGAGTTTTTTGTGCTAGCTTTATTATACACCTTGTTTCTGCGTTTTCCATGCATAATAGAAGAATTGTGAAACTCTATAAATATTAGTTGTAAATAATCAGACTTTAACTTTTTTAATCTATGAAAATATTTATACAGTTTAAAGATTCTTACTAGCAACTTAAATGTACAAAAAATGTACAAAAAAAGCTTATGAAAAATTAAACCAACGTTGCTGCCAAATTATTTTTAATAAAAAAACACTTTTTTTTATAATGTATATAACATGTATAAACATATTTTGGGGATAATTCATAAATCGTATTATTATAAACGAACATTAACAAGTCCGTTTCACAACTTTTTAAATTATATTTTTCTTAAAACAACCCTAACAATTAATATCAAAAGTGACCTTAAACAAAATTAAATGTTTACTAATTTTAGTGCTATAAGTAAAACAAATACTATGCACTAGACTGAAACTCACGATCATAACCAAAAGTTTTCAACATAAAATCTTTGACCAGTATTGTTCTTATTAGAACTCTTCAGGCAGGCATAGTTGGAATACTCTCTGTTTTAATCTAACTAAACGGGATTCAGTACTTAGAAACTGAAACATCCCTATGAGGAACTATGAGGAAAAGCAAAAAACTCAACGCAGCAAAATTGTACAAAACTCAAAGGTTATATTATCAATGTTAATGTTAGACAATATTTTACACTCATTTGATCACTTAAGTAGTAGTAATATTTCAATTTATTTTCAAAGTTATGGTCCCTGAAAAATATCATAAAACTTTAAGTTTTTCAAACTTAAATTGTTGTGCAACTACTACAGATATATTCAACATTTATCTTTTAGAGTGCTCGGTCACTCATTATTTAATCTTCTTAATAACCTTAATTACATCAACACTGATACATTTACTTTCCGATAATTCCCTCCCACTGATAGATATACTCCCTTCTTTGCAAAAGAACATCTAGCCTTCAAAAACTTTAGGTTTACTTAGAAAAAAATTAACATCTTTATATAATCTACTTAAGACAATATAAAAATTATTTATAAATTTATTTTGAAAATTCAAATAATTTTCATGCATTTGTGTTGACATTTTGTCTTTAAAAGCCAACTACTTGTTTAGAAACAAAACCACAACTTAATAATATACTCAAAAAAATTCTGAAACTTTTAAGCATTTGAATTGACGAAAATTGACATTCAGGAGTTTTCAACATTTTAACTGACAAAAACTGACACTCTACCAATTTTTCCAAAAAAAAAAAAAACAGATTGGCCTGATTTAGCTTGACATGCATAAACCCTGCATTAACAATCATACAATTACTACTAGACTGAACTGCACTATTATCAACGACAGTTTCTGAGAGAGTATACAACTTTTTGTACAGAATTCCTTTTAGTTAGACTAAAATAGCTAATTGTGGATTCAATATTTGCCTGATAAGTTATAGTGTAATATCAAACCAGTCAAAGATTTTATTGTAAACTATTGTTGAAGGTCGTGCAATGCATCTTAGCATTGCTGAAAATATCCGAAATATTGGTAAGAGTTCATTAAACGTTACTCAGTGAAACTCTAACAAAACATATTATTTTTATTAACAAAACTAAAAACTAAACTAGTTTAAGTAACATTTTCTACAATATTTATTTTGTCTAAAACTTTAGTGAAATAAGAAGTATTTGATTAAAAAATGCTTTCTCTTCACTATAAACTTTCAAAATAATTAATTCACGAATTTATTCATTAAACAATGTTTCACTCAATTAATCATTGAGATTAATGAGATCCTGAGTTTAAAAAATTCTGAAAATCAAATAACATTTTTGGAGACATTAAGGCTAAGCTTTAATTTATAAACTATATTTAAACAGATAACAAAAACTATTAAAAACTGAACAAAAAGCTTAAAGCTATTATGAATAAGACTATTCAAAAAAAATGGTCAAAAAACTATACTAAAGGTAAGAAAACCTTGTTATTAAAACAAACAAAAATTCCAAAAAAACTTATTAATTAAATATGATTGTAAATAGTAATTTTAGGTATAAAGTATATAAAATAAACTTTCTGTAGTTAAACAACTAATCAACTACTTTTATTATAAAATTATATGAATTTAAAAAAATCTACACAGTAAAACAAAAAAAAAACATTAAATAAAGAAACTTAAACTTAGAAGTATAAAACAAAATGTAAGAAAACTTGTAAAATTAACCTGATAAACTTTTGAAGCTGATGATACAAAATCAGAAAATGTATCTTTTTCAAACTCTAATTGATCTTTTGAATTTTCCAAAGAAGAGAGCATCTATACATATTTTTAACTTTTGGAAATACTTCTAGGTATAGTTCTCAAATTAAAAATGCAGTAATAACATTTATAATAGTTTTATCAAGTTTAAATAATATATGTAAACAATTTTTTACCACATAAACGCCATGAAAAACTAATATACTTGTTTTAAAAACTGATAAAATGTATACAAACTTTTAAGAGTGTATTTATTTTAAGTAATTTTTTGTGAATTGATACTATTTGAAACAGTAAAATTGTGTTATGTTCTAAATCATGGTTTCCCAAAGTGAGCCCCTTGGGGGGCAATTACAGAAATTTAGGGTGCCATGAGCAGCAAAGGGGGAGCATTATTTAATCATAAGTATTATTTAATATCAGCATTTAGTATAAGTTAAGTTTGAATTTAATTATGGATTTTAGTGTGGTTGTTCATTACATAACCTTTTAGTTTGACTTAAATATACTTAAGTTTGCTTAACATTAATAAAACGTACTGCATGTATGTTTATAACTTTAAAAAAAGTAAAGAAAAATAATTACATCAACTATGTTTTAAAATAAACTTACAAAAAGTGAAATGTAATAAAAATTAATGTAACATACTTTTTAACAAATTGTATTGATGATAGATATATACTTGAACTTAATATAAAAATTAAACTACCTGAGAACACATTAGCATATTTTGAGCAGAAGTTATTAAATTTTGGGTAGCTTCATCAACTTCTTGGACTGCAGATAAATCATGAAAATACTTCTTTTTTGCTATTTTGTTAAAGGTCTACAATAGCATATAATTTTTTTGAATCTTTTAGACATCTTTAAGGCAGTTTTTTCAATAAAGTTTCAATTTATTTTTTATACTAAAAGATAAATTTATTTTTTTCTTATCGAACATCTATTTTAAATTAGTTTGTTGTGTTTACATGACTAATCAAAAGGTAAATACATTTTTTTTAACTAAGTTTATGAGAACTACAAACTTAATATGCCCAAAGCACTTACATGAGATATATCTTTAGAAAATGTAACAATTTCCTTAGCAAGAATTATTAGTCTTTTTGTAACATTTCCTTTCGGTCTATCTTGGTTAAAAGACATCTTTTCTTGTGAGGTTAACATTAAGTGTGTTATCTAAAATAATTTAATACTTCATAATTATGTTAAAACATTTATCTGCTATGTAATCATTCATATCTAACAAAATAAACATTGCACAACAACCAGATACATTAAAAAAGTAAAATTGTATAATACTAGTTTAATTTAAAGATAAACTTTGACTCAAAGAACTTTTAAAATAAACGTTTTTACTACTAACAACTAAATGTAAAAATATACACAAACAAATTATACTTATTATTACAATTGTATTAGTTTTTAGTTAACAACCAGGAATTAAAATAAACTACCTTGGTACTAATTGACGTAATAATTTTCTGAAAACTTTTTGTTGAAAAAACCAAAGAAAGTTCATCATCAAGCATTTTATTGATTTTTTTGACTTGAACTTGATAACTATTAACTTTTAATCATATTTTATTTTAACTTCAATATATCTTATAAATTAGTTTAAAATTAAACAAACAAAAAAAGTAGTTATATTGGTCTTTTATAAGTTTGCAAGAAAAAAAGATTTAAGAAAATATGTCCACATATTACTAAACTTCTACTTTTCAAAAAATCACTTTTAATAAACTTATAATTTTTTATAATACTAAAGTGTGGACTTTATAAAATAATATAACTTAGTCAATACAAAAAATTTAAGTGCTATTTTTAGAACTAGACTAATTCAAACAAGTTTGTATTATTTAATTTTAAATTACTTAGACTGGTTAAAAAAAGTTTAGCAAGAAATTTTATTTTAACTTAGAAAATTGGACTCCAGTAGTACATAGGTTAGGTGTATAATAATAGTAATAAAAGAAATTAAAAGCATTTCCTGAAGCACATATAAAATAATAAATAAAATGCAAAAAAAATGCACTTAAAGAAATATATAGAAAAAAAACTACTTTATTTTAACATTGACATTAGTCTTAATAATTACAAGCATACAGGTAGGTAAAACTAAGAATAAGCAACATTAATATAATTTATTCAGCAATTATAAAACAAAAATTCAATAGTTTTAGCAAAATAATTGATTTTTTTTAACCATGTAGAGTAGTGTTTAACTGAACGTTAGTTTAAATTGTAAAGCAGCAGTTGTTAGTTGTGAATAAGGATAAAAAGTAACTGTATGTTACAAAAAAACTAACAACTTAATTATGATTAAGAAACCAATAAATTAGAAACATTGCTATCAAAACAATAACAATTATTTAAATTTTAGGTTAAATATTGTATAGTTTTTTTTTTTTTTGAAAAACTACCTGCATACTTATTAGTAGAATTTTAAAGTATAGTTAAGGACAGTCAAAGTGCAGCACTAAATAAGAAACTTATTTTTGAAACGTTACTGCACATAAAGATATAAAACATTGTATTTGTGCTATTGAAGACCTTTCTCAATCAACTTCTTTAAAGTCAATGCATTAAGTAGTAATTACATTACAACAAAAATGGTTTTAGCTAAGACCCTTGTTTTTGACAATACAATATCTAATTAACTATGAAAATTTATAAATGTACTTTTGAAGACCTAATAAAAATAAATGTTTAAACTTAAGTTGGTCTATTAAAAAATTTCTATGTCACAACAAAAACTTGTTTATGAAAACAAAAAATAAATACAAAAAAAAGATTTTTTTATGTCATGTATACTAAATGAATGGACTGCAGACTATAAATATTTTTAAAAAGGTCTTCAACAACATTTATACTGATTTTCCTAATTATAAGTGTAGTAACATTGACAAAAAAGTACTCCTACTCAGTACTGCATTCTGACTGTTCTTCAAAATTCTAAACTATCTTTTAGACGAATACTATTTTTGTTGGACATAACAAAACTTTCATTTTTGTTTTTGATGGTAAAAAAATGTGTAGTTTAAATTTAAAAATCTTAAGTATGGTTAATTTAATGTTCATATTAAAAGTGGTTTGTATAAAAATAACTTTAAGTAACTAAAGCACTTGCATATAGTTTTTTAGATAAAACTACAAAAAAGTACTTAACGTAATATTAAATAAAAGTTAAACAATTATAAAAAACACTTAACTTAGTTTGAATTATTTTTATTGCAATGTAAATACTGTAGCAATAACATGGTTTTATTCTCACAGAGATTTCAGTTTTTATTTTTATAATTTTATGTTGACACTATAAGGTGAACTATACACACTAATTGTCTAAAAAAAGAAGTCTTTTTAAATAGATTAATTTGAGTAAATTATGTTTAAAGATGTTTTTTGTATAAATAATTACTTAGATTAGTAGAGGTCTTAATAAAGAGATTTGAACTGTAATAGTTGAAATGTAAAATTGAAACCAAGATAGTTAACAACTTAAGACAAAAATTTTGTTGGGATAATTGTTTGTAACAAGTTGTGTTGTAGTAATTTACTTAAACAAGCTCTCGGCATCAACCACTAAGTGGCAGTATTGTATTTTATTAAAACTTAGCTTTTAAAATTTTTAACAGGAGTAATCAGGGACGTAGCTTGATCAAAACTTTAACTAACCTACACAGCTTAAAAAAAGTACACACAACATAAATATTTAAAAACCTTCTAATTTCTACTAAACAATATTCTTTAAGGCAAATAAAACAAAAAATCAAAACATTAGAGTTATTGTGTCGTATTCTTGCCAAAAATCGTACACTAATTAGTTTATAATAAAAAAAAAATCAGATTCAGACTGACTAAAAAAAAATCTCTCAAAAATTCCTTGAATTTCTTTTTAACACAATATTTATAAAAACATTTGAGTTTTGTACATTTTAAAATTTAGCAAAACTTAACCTAAAAACTATACATAACTTGTATCGTCGTAATCTTTAAAACTGTTAATGCTTATAAATTTTACTAAAAATTTCAACGAATTAAAAAGTTTTTTTTTTAAGTTCCGAATACAAAATACTTTGGAACTATTGACTTTTATTCAAAGAAAACAAGTTGTTTGTTAAGTCTTAAACTGTGATTGTTTTGACAGCTCTTAAAAAAAACATTTAGTTTAATACTATTTCTATTCAAAAAATACTATAAACTTGTTAATAATATATTTTAAGATATAATATTGTTAATTGAACAAATATAAAACGCTTAAAGCTTTGATCAAAGGAACTAGTGTACAAAAAAACTTTCAGTTATAAAGTCATACACCACTATCCAACTATGAAGATAGTTTAATATCTTATTCGGGACAGATACTATGTGTTTTAAAACTAACTAGTTCTTTTTTGGTTTTTGATCTATTTCTTCATTTTGATAATCAGAAAAAATTTGTATTTAAAATTTCCTCATTTACAGCGACGAAATTAGATATATTTTTAATTAGTTAAAGAAAACACGCCTGTATAATAGATGAACTTTTGTTTTAAGATGCAAACTAATTTGCACATACAAAGTTCTTGATTTAAGGTGATAGGTAAATTAAAACAGTAAGTACATACTATAGACTTTTTTCAAATACTACAAACGAAATTGAGAATTCTGAATATACTATAGTACATTTTTTCGACTAATAGTTATTTTCTAGTTGTTTTTTTAATATATTTCTATAAAAAATAGTTTAAAAAATATTTTTGGTGTTTAATTTTTTTTTTTAATATTTACGTATTAATATAATCAAACTGTTAATTTATATCATATTACAAAAAACCACAAAAATATAACTTTTTCTTAGCTGTATAATTAGAGTTACTTTAAAAATCAGTATTTAAAATTTTACTTTAGTTTAAGTTGTTACAATAGTATGTTCTAAATGAAACTAAAAATTTAATAAACTGTTTAATCTTCTGTATTACATTTTTTTTTGTGAAATGATTTCATTTATAACATTTGTTTAATGTATATATAACGCAAATATTTTTTTTTTAGTTTTTTTTTAGTTTTTTAATTAGTCGTCTTGTCATTATTACTGTATAAATTGATAATTTAATATCTTTAGATTACACGTCATAAAAAGTACTAATATTAGAGTTGTTCTCATTTTAGCGAATTATTAAAATTAGTAGCTTAAACTTAATTAAAGCAATACTTTTGTACCGAATCTTAACGCTTTTGTGAAGGTATAATGTATTGAGTTCACTTATGTTGTTAACACTAAACTTTATTTATCTTTATTTTATTTTTGTGTTATTAAAACTTATATATGTTTTCTTATAATATTTTTGTATATTTTATAAATAAATTTTAACTATTTATCAAAAGATTAACTTTAAAATTTTGGTCAAAACTGTAGATTTTAGTTTTATAGACCTTTAAAGCTACATTAAAAAAATTCAGTCGAAAAGTTTATTGTGTGTAAAACTTGTACTCTGTGCAAAATGTACTAAAAAATATTTTCTAAGATTAAATTTGTATTGTTTAATATAGCAACTAAATGTATATTTTAAGATTTAAAGATTTTAACATTTAAAATTAACAATTTTAAAATTGTTTTTAGTTATACAACCATAAATAGTTACTATTAAGTTGTTGTAAGTAATTACAACATGTATAAAGTATACAAAAGGTATATTTATGTAAGCTTTTATAGGTGGAAACTGAATTAAAATGTCTGTATTACTTAATGAAAAAAAACATCGAAAAATTTTATAAGACCTATTAAAAATGCTTGTGGGCAATAAAAAAAGTCACATTAAATCTAATAGTAATAAAACAAAAAATTTGTAAAGTTTTAGATCTCCATGTAATAAACACGACGTTTTAAGTACCAAAAGTATGTTGTTAGAATCACCAAATTTAAAAAACCTTTATTTCAAGCAGAAGCGTGCTGAATTGGTAAAAGCACTGTGTTTAGTATTAACAAATCCCTGGCAGTAGAATATAAATTATTTAAAGTAACAATTTGAATCCTATTACCGGATATTTTTTAACACTTTTAAAACTGGTTTTTACCAAGTCTGGTTGTATGTGTTTTTAAAACAAAATAACAGGGACATCAAAATTTAATGCATGTTCTAAATTTGTACGCTGTGCTAAACTAATTTGCTTCATGTGAAAGCATGATAAACCGTTTGTAGATTGATGACTGCAAGTTTTTCAGTTGTGACTGACTGATGAGTTCTAATAAGGACGATACTGGTCTCAGTCTACTGAAGGCTTGTAGTCTGATGATCGAATCGGTATGAACAAACCTTATGTTAAACTTGAGCTTGTTTTACGGCATACGAAAGTCCAGGCTTAGGCTCTGTAGACTTTCGCTGATGTTTTTGTTGATCTGTACTAAACTATTTACTAACAGTACTTAAAGCAGTCCGTCAACTAAATTTGATATGTTTAAGTTGATTAAAATTGAGACAAAAGAGTTGTCGTGATTTCTATACATCTAAATAATTTTATTTTACTTGAATCAAGTATTTTTCATATGTACATTAAAAAAAGTTCAAAGCCTTATCTAAAGCTGAAAATTCCAGTTGCCAATTAATTTTTAAAAAGTATTGTTTTAAATAACAATCATAAGTTGTTAAAAAAAAAATTACAAGTAAGTTTATTAATTGGTGAAAACTTTACTTTAACACTAACTTTTACTAGACAGAGCTATGCAAAGTAAATTATTTAGTTTTAAGCTGCTAAGTTTTAATTTTATTAACTTTATAAACATTAGTCTAAAGCTGTTTGCATTAAAAGTTGTCAACAATATTAATTTAAGTTTTAAAATCCTTTTTTTTTATGTAAAATAAAGCTTAAACTAAAAGTTAAAATAAACATATACTGTATAGAGGTACAAAATAATAAAATTCTAACTAAAGAATTAAAAAAAAAAGAGTAAAGCTACTAATTTAAAACTATATAAATTAAAGGTTAAACATTTTCCAATTAAAGTTTGTTTTAATCTTTAAACAACGTAATTAAATCAGTAAAAAAAAATTGTAAAGTAAAAGCTAAACTGAAGTTTTAGAAAAACTCATTAAATGTATTTTTAAACTGTCTTATAATCAAAAACTTAGCTACTTTAAAAATATACTATGGTAACTATAGTTGTAAGAAAAGGACTAATACTTTTAATACTAAAATGCATGAAATAGTTTTAAAAATATTATAGAATGTATAATACATTTATAAATAAAATAAAAATATATAACAAATAAATAGATATAAATAAAATAAAAATGTTTAGAATTATTTAAACACTGACGAGGTCTTTGACCGAAACTTAGTTTGTAAAAAAAAATCTTGAAAGAATAAATTCATTATTTCTCCTCCAGTAGTTGAGATCTCTCATTTGTTTTCTTAAAACCAAAACATATAATAAAATAAATACTTTAAGTTTGAATAAGTTAACCAAAATTCTATTTCTTTATGGAATTTTTATATAATGTAAAAAGCATTCATAAAATGCTTTTTTTGGATGTTTTAACTATTTATTAACTAATTTATTAACTATTATCTGTAGAAATTATTTTATTTTAATGAAAAACATGTATACACCCACTTTATTCTATGCTTCTATTCTTTCATTACAGTAATGATTTTTTACAGAACCCAGTTGAAGTGTGTTGATTCGTTAACACATAGAAACATATTTTGGTACAATAAAGGAAGATTACTGTACAATTTGTTTTTACATAAAATGCATTATTTTAATAAAATTATTATCTATATTTTTAAAAAATTTTTAAACATTCAATTTGATATACTTACAAAATATATCGTTTAAAAGACTTAATATTGTTCCGCATTAGTTGTGTAAACGCACTTGAAAACATATTATTGATACTTTTCTTTGGAAAAATGTTTAACGATATACTATTAGTTTGTATTAAAAGTTTTTTAATTTTTTTCGAAAAAAATAACTTAAGTAAAAAATCATTTACAATAAGAATTATATTAAAATTCAGGTGTGGTTAAAAAAAGAATGTGGCTAAACAATTAAAAAAGATATCATTAATGTTATACGAAAAAAAATGCAAATAATGAATTTTCGCATAAAACTGAAGCATTAACCTTTAATGAACAACTGGTATATGAAATAAACAAACACATAACTAAGTTTTACATGTTATAGTGTTTCTATAAACTAATTTAAAGCATTAGATAAATTAAATGACACTTAAGTTTCCGTTACAATAAAATAAATTCTAAAAATATACTATTTTTATCGACTTTATACATGGTCTCTAAAGAGCTAGTATCGTTAGCTGGTTTTTAATTCAAGTGTAAACAAAGGTAAGTAGGTAAGAGTCTTTACCAACTTGATTTCAATTTTTGAAAAATTTACTTAGTTATAATCACAAATTTATGGTAATATTAAAATTAAAAAAAAAAATTATATCGATAAACTTGGCTCTAATCATCGTGTTAACTAATAAAACTTAAAAAAATCACAATATGTTTTGGAAAAAAGGTATTTATATGCTTATATAAAAAATAAATTATTTTAAAGATAAGCAATTCGAAACTATGATTTTTTGCTTGAACAGAGAGTAAGGTAAGAAAAGAAAGTTTATGAGAAAATATAAATCGAAGAAAAAATGCAAACAGCTTATAATCCGACGAAGCAATAAAAACATTTTATATTCTTTAGTTAAAATTTAAGCTGTAGTAACAAAAAAAGTTAAATCTTTATGTTTTTGAAAACATTCTATTTTGTTAATTTAAGTTTAAACACGTGTTACTTACCTTAAAAACCATAAAATCAAATTTAAACCTAGTTAATATTGTATTTTTAGTATGATAGGAAATATTTATTTTTTAAGGTAAATTACGACTACGTATGTCTCTTGAAGTTAAAATAAATTTTGTTGCCGGTTTGAAAGGAAAAGGTGGAAAAAATTGTCGCATAAAATTTCGAGGTTAGTTTCATGTGATAGTTAACAGCTGTAAAAGAATAATAAACAATAATACTTTTAATAATTAAAAGTATATTTTGATTGAGCACTATTACTGTTTTACGATATTTTTACCTTAGGCTAAAGTTTTAATACTATCAAAATTTTAATTCTTTCTTTTATACTTTTTGCATACGGCAACTCAAAATTTTAATTATTGTTTTGCTTAACTAAAGTTAAAAATAAATACTTTGCTAAAAGTTTGAGTTATTAACTAATAACTCAAACTCTCTGTCTCCTTAATATTTTGATATTTTCCTTCCAAAATTAAACCCTCTTAGCAAACACTTTAAATTTCTTCGGAGTTATTTTATATTATAAATATAAAAAAACGTCTTATGCTGTTTTTGTTAAGTTAGAAATATTGTATTCAGCAGATAATAAAACATTACTTATACTTTTCTATTACGCAAGAAAAGCAATGACACTTTTATTTGAATTACAATTATCGCTACATTAAAAAAATAAATCTTACTGGTTATTATTTACTTTTTTATAAGGCGTAATGTAAAAAACATAAAAACATGTCTACTAATATTCAAACTAAAATATTATTTATAAGCTTTTGTTGAACGAAGCTTATTAAAGTATAATTATAAAATAATTAAAATATTTTGAACAATTATGTGTTAGGAAAAAAGTTTGTATTTTTTACTTTATATTTAAAGTAGATCATTAAAAATGTAATTGTTATGAATTATATTTAGTGAAAATATATGCTTTTTCGGTCAAACTATAAACAATTTTGTACCCATCAAATGATAAATTTTTAGAACAAACATGACTTTGAGAAAGCCCGACGATAAAAATTCCACCCTAGCTATTCTTTGTGTTGTTTACTTACAAATAGAATAATTCAGTATACTATTTTTAACACTTGTCTTGTATAATTTGTTTTTCGTTAATACTTTACTATAAAATTAATATTCTTACAATTTTTTCACCTTATTTCTTTAAATACAAGAAAAAAATTATATATATAATACAAAAATACCTGATATTTGCATTAACTTTTTTAATTTACGTACAATAACACAGTAAATTTCAATAAACTGTTAGAAGTAACGCTTCAATTCGATGTCGACGTTAATTCAAAAGCATTAAACTTATTTTTCATATTAAAATTTACTTCACTACATAAGTACAATAATTGTGACTATTGCATACTTTCGACTTCAAAAGTTTGCAACAATTGAACAAAATTTTAAAATTAATTAATCGTTATAAAAAAACTATCTTGAAATTTGCAACTTTGCTGAATACAAAATTTTTTTTTAACTAGACATTAATTACTATCATAACTAAATTTAATTCTTAAAAATCCAAATATGTATTTTTTTAATAAAGTAATGTTTATAACACAAAAAATTTTTGTTATAATTTAAAATTAGAGTTTTGAAAATATATATTAATAAGTTTTTCAAAAGCACTTTTAACGACGTTTTATAACCATTTAAATAAAATATCTCAAAATTAACTCCAGTGGTTTTATTTAGGAAATGTTATTTAATTAATAAAAACATATTTTTATTGACCAACTTATTAACATAGCAAACTATATGCAAAAGTAACTTTTACTATGGATGACAAAAGTTTACTTTTCAACAAAGACATTTTGAATTTAAATTTATTTTAAAGAGATGACAAAATTCTTCTTTCGATAATGTTTTCTCATTTATACAAATACGTTGAAAAAATCAAAATAATATAAATTTTTTATCTTGCTAAGCAAATTCAACCTAAGTATCAGCATTTTAAAATTAATAAGTGAGTTCAACAAAAGTATGTCTTTTTTTTTGTAATTACTAAAGTTAAGTAAAAGTTGTATATTTCTATATGTTCTAAAGTTTTTAAAAGTAAACAATAGTGAATTTCATAAATATATATATGAAGGTCTTTTAGCAATATCAGTTTGTACATATCAAGTATTAATTACATAGAACTACAAATATTGTGTTGCACATTTTTTGAACAATTAAAGTTCGTTATTTATTTATAATTTTATTTTTATAGTTAAAGTAAGTATTAAACCATAAAATCTTAGCTTTAAGTAAGAAATATTTTTCATGTATTTTCAATAAGAACCAGAACATTTCATCGTTCAACACAGAACTAAAATGGTAGGAATTTGATTAAACTTGATTTTAACACCAAATATCAAATTTTAAAATCCATATCTTTAAGAAATATTTATATTGTAAATCGAAAAGTACATTGTAGATCAACTTAAAATACAAGTTATACAGCTTAAACATTAACTAAGCATAAATTTTTATTTTAGCATATTTTTAAATAATAGTAAAGATTGTTTTAAAGTTTTGTTTATCTACTTTTTATCAAAATTAACTTAAAAAAAAACAAACAACAATGTTTTTAAAAACAGGTTTAAATTCCGTTAAACAATTATTAAAAAATAAACTTAAGTCTAGTTTAGTTTTTTACAAGTTTCTTTTGTATGGTTTTTAGTTTCGATAACTTTATGGTCATACTCAGAGTAATTAAAATTTATTAATATTTGTTTTATTCTTGATTCAACCAGCTTTAGTTACATTAGTTACCAAAATTAATCAAAGCTAAGATACATAAAAAAGCAGTATGATGTTAGTAGTAAAAATAAATCACAACGTAGATTTAACATATACAACGAGAACAATTGAAGAATATGAAGATAAAGTTGATTTCAATGAGGTATTTGACTTATTTGTTACTTTGCTTAAAGTATTAAACAAAAATAGTTTTGAAATAACTTTTTACAATTGATATGTGGTGTGTATTCCTGTATTAATTTACATTGTATTTAATCTTTAAACCAATAAACAGTGCTTATGGTTTTTTTTATCAAGTTTAATTACTAACGTCATAAATCACTCTACTGTCCATATTTTTAGTTTTATTACTACGACAATTTATTATCTATTGCATATGTTACTTAAATATTTTATTATTACAAAACTTTTAGACATGATGATAAAGTTGTACAAAATGTTTATAATGTATGTAAAACATTTTTGATTAGTTATTAAGTTTAGCTTGTTTTTTGATAGTAATATCTCATTTAAGTAAAAAAATAACATGATTAAGCTCAATTTTTTATCGTTAAAATAAGAAAACCGAAGAAACCTTTTAGATAAAATTTTAAGTAATCTTTCTCATGAGTACGCACTTCTTGTTAAGTACGTAACTTTTAGTTGAAAAAGTTTTTTTTTATAGTTTTTTTCATATAGACGTAAATTTAGGTATGCATTTTTAGGTTGTGTTTAAAAAGGTATATATTCATGAGGGTGATTACTGTACTTTATACTGTATACTGTGCAATTTATTTAGGAAGTTTTGAGTTTTAAAATGAGTAGTTGTTAAATAGTTTCTCTGTCTTTTGTTTAATCAATTGTACTAAGAATCAATGTTTTTTACAACTATTTGTAACTTTGTAAAAAAAAAAATTAAAAAAACTTGTTTAAAAGATATTTATATTTAAACTAGTATTTTTAGAGTATTTTTTAAAAGTCAGAAATAACAAAAATTAGTGCTTGTTAGTTTCTCGTATGCTTAAATTTTATAGTTTTATGATTTAATCAAACTTTGTAAAACCGAGTAAACTAGCAATCTTTTGACCTTTTTCAAAATATTAAACTAACTTTAAGTTGCTAAATTCAACTAAATAAATAATTCAAATAAAACAAAAAAGAAGAGCAGCTTTTATCGCGTTTTATTTATTTGATTTTAAAGGGTTAAATAAGGCTAATTAAAATTATCAATAAGTAAATCAAAATAAAATAAGTATTAGTAAAACAAAAGTTCATTAAATATATTCTTGCAGATATTTCAATGGCCTTTGGCAAGTAATGTAGAAGGAAATGAAATGATCGATATTTCATTATACACATATAACAAGGTGTTTTCAAACAGGTAACAGTTTTTTAAAAACGCCATTTCTGTTATATTGCTGAAGGTTAAAAATTAACATTTACTTTTTGATTGAAAAATAATTTATTAAAGACTTTATTAAACAGAGAACTTGTTCTTTAAACTTCAAAAGCTTAAAATCTTCTACCTAGTTCTTACACCTTTATAACAAAAATATGAACATGAGTTTTTAATACTTATATATCTTATTCAATTATTATTTAGTTAGTAGTCTCTAAAATACAATTTTAGTTATAATATGTCTTAAACAAATGATAAAAGTTTTTAATTTACTTAAGTTTTTTTTTCGGTGTAAGTTACACAGTAAATACATTTCAAACTTTGTAAACACACTACGTTTTGAATAACTAACAGCTAAAGACGATTTTAAATGATTTTAGTTCCATATATATATATATATATATATCTTTAAACTACTTTGAAGTTGTTTATTATTTAAGCTAAACAGCTACAAAACATATCGATATTCAATGTTTATTTAATTTGCTTTTGTAATATTATGACTTTTGATAATTTAATTAGTTTTTATTCGAGATCTTAGGTTAAATAACATTCATTAAAACTGCTACGAGCTTAGAAAATATTATCATACAAAAGGAATTTATGTTACAGGTTATTGGGGACATTTAAAATGATTTTGCAGCAAGTAATTAAACTAGGTGAAGTTTCAATTGAAGAATCTTTTCTCGATAACAACAACACTGCTCTAAAAGTTAATTAAGTTTGATAATTATCGATAAGTATATTTGCATTCAGTTAAGTTTAAGTTAAAAATGATGCTAGATTTTAGTAAAATAAATTTGCAGATAATAATAAACCTGAATATAAAGTATCTAGCTCCTGATGGCACAGTTGGTAATTGGAAACTAAACGAGTTTGATCTTAATAGTCCTTTAACAGAAGTACAATCGTTTGAAACTACTTCTCTTGCCTATCATTCATCAAACAGCAGTTCAAGGTTATTTTTTTATCTAACTAAACATAAAATAAATACAATAAAAGTTTTATTATACTCGTATAGCATAAATAATTTTAGCCTCAAAACATTTTTACTACAGAAATGTATTTTGGTTGCTTTTAAAAACAGAAAAATAAAAATTATCTCTAAACTGTTTATAAACTCTATACACTTTGCAATAAAATATGCCAGTTATGTAAAATTTGTAAACAAAATGTAAAATTTTGTTATAAATTAAATAATAACACAATATTTATCTTCATTAAAGTTCAACAATCTACAACTAAAATAAAAGCTGTATTTAAACGGTAAAAAGCTTTTTAATGTACTTTAGCTTTTGTTGCGTGTAATTTTTTGATTAAATGTATTGTACGGTGCTTAAGTGATGCGACTGCACCTCTGATAAGCTCTCATAGACATCGATCAGGAAGCAGCGATCTCAGCACTCAAAGTGGTCCACCAAGAGCCATTAATAGGTTCAAAAAGCTAGCTTATAACGCACTACATCAAAAAGAAGCAAAAAATTCGTCAAAAAGTTATCATAATATGAAAAGATTTGCAAATGATCACTACCATGATAGTTGTACTTTGTTATCAAAACAAAAATGTCGAGGGTTGGTTAGCATGGTAATTGTGGGGAAAAATGTTAGCATGAAAACAAATAATTGGAGTGTAAAACTTACTTGCTCATGTATACACAACTTAACAACTGTTTATGCTTTTGATCAATGTATATCTTTTTATAAAAGAAATATTCTTTTTTTTAATACCGAAACTAAAAAGAAAGCTCAATTTTCTTTTTGTTGCTTTTAAACTATTTATAACTAGTGTTAAATATGTAATCAAGCTTATCTAAACTCGTCAAACTTTCATTATTGGAATTTTAGTTTTAACAACACAGAAAATCGGTTCTAGCATAAACTATTTATTTATTCATTTTCTAAAAAATGATTTACGTTTCAATTCAAAACTACCTATAGGCTTTCTTTTGTTTTGCATTTCAAAATAAATCATGAAAATATTTTTAACTTTTATTTCATGAGAGTTTATAGTAAAAAATAAGTTTTTATTGGTTAAGGTGAAGTGAATAAATAAACCAAAACTAAAACACTAAAATTTATACGAAATAAATGTTGGCTAGACAAAAATTTGCTAATAGTTAAAAATATATTAACTAACACTAATGTTATTACTTGAAGTATGCTTTTAATGTAGTAAAATAAATTCTAAATAAATTTTTGATAAAATTTTAAACCTTTTTCCTTTAAGTCTGAAATGAAGATTTTAAGACATTCTTATGGATTAAAAATACTAGATTAAAACTAAAAAGCTTAATGCAAATAAATGAGTTAAGTAACAATTTTAAAAATGGTAATTTTTTTAGTGCTTAAAGTTATTTATAGTATAAGTAACTAAAAACTATTATGCTGTTAAGAATATTTTTTAACGAAATATATTTTGTATAAAATTTTAATATTTTAGTCATTTGATTAAAATGAAACAAATACTTACAGAAAACAAAAAGGAATACTTGGTGTAGTCGGGCTAGCTAAAAAACAACGTCCTTTAGCTACAAGTAGCGATGATTTGATATTTGAAAATACAAAAGTATTGCAAGGTTGTACAAAGTACTTTTGTAAGACAGTTAGAAAGTTTTAACATAAATAAATAAAAGCAAATTTATATATCAATTTATCTATTTAAAAATGTTGAGTGGTTTTTGAAATCTCAGTACAAACTTATCAATATAAAAATTTTGAGTTCAACTATTTGTGGTTGTTTTATTATTTGTATTAATTTGTAGATCGAAATGATATTAATTTAAAATCGAGAGAGCCACGGCTAATAATCGATCCAATGACGGCAGATGGAGACGACAAAATTTCCATGGCGTCGATGACTATCATTGATACTCCAGTAACTAATAAACGGTAAAATAAAGTAAAAACTGGCAGATCATTAAAGTTGCGATGTATAAAATTATAAAAAGTTTCAATATAGGACTAAAAATGGTCATGTAAAGTTTTTAAGTTAAACAAAGCTGATTTCAAAGATTATGATAAAATGTATTTATTTATTACAAGTTTGAAGCGCTTTATCTAAACTATTTTTTACTTGGATTAAACCAATCTAAACTTATCCTTGCTCATTTAATTTAATTTTACGTAAGTTTAATAAAAATACATATGTTTTACAGATCTAAACCAGACATGAAAGTAGATTTCTCGTCAATGAAAGCTCAAGACTTTCAGGTAATTGATTTTAAGTTAACACAATTTTCCGCTTTTATGTTTTTTCTACAAAAACTTAAAATTAAATATTTATATAAAAGTAACTTTGAAAATAGACTATTCGTGATATTATTGCAGCCTGAAAGATATTCTTAAACTTAAAAAGAAATTTAAACAACATTTGAATATGTGTATAACTCTTACGACAATACACTTTCATTTGACTTATACGTACTTTAAAAAAATTTTAAACATACAAACCAGGTCTCAATAACTGTTATCGAAGGCAGACAACTTAGTGGAACTAACTTAGATCCGGTTGTCATGGTACAGGTAGGAGATGATAAAAAGTATACGACGCAAAAGGAGTCGACTAACTGTCCTTATTACAGTGAAGTCTTTGTGTTTGACTACACTTCCCCAAAACAAATAATTTTTGACAAAATCCTTACCTTAACTGTAAGTAAAGTAAAATGCCTTTTTAAGACTAAGGATTTATAAACTTTCACTTTATGTCTAATTAAATAATGAGCTTATTAAACTAATAACTTTTCGTCTCTTCATCCATAGAACAATTTTACGTAGTTGTAAAAAGTTTATAAACTTATATTTGTTCGAAAGTTTTAGTTTGTGATTTGATAACCAGTTATGAATGAATTAAATACTATTTTTACACTTTTGACTAAAATTCTTGATAAATGTTGACTGTATATATTTTTATTAATATAGTTCGCGGTTTTTTCTAAAGTTAAATCTAGAAACATAAAGATACTAATTGTTGATACTAAAACACCAATGTTAAGTATTATGAAACTTTGAAATTTTTGATAATTTTAAAGTAACTTTCTATTTTCTTAAAGGTGCTTCACTCACGAAATCTAATTAGGAGCGGTACATTAGTTGGAAAATTTAAAATAGATCTTGGTACAATCTACGCTAATCAAGACCATGGATTCTTTCACAAATGGGCAGTACTGACTGACCCTTGTGACTTAATGACTGGTCCAAAAGGATATCTAAAGGTCGAAAAATAATTTAAGCGTATTTCAAATCAAAATATAACCAAATATTTGTTAGAAGTCTATGAAACTAATTTAATAACAGAAAAAATGTACATTACACAATGTTGAAAATTACAAAAAAAGTTGCAATGGTTTTATATTTTTATACACTTACACTAAAGTACTGAATAGAATAAAAAATTAAACAATACCCTAGTTTTCTATAATTCTTTCATATAAATAATTCTAACACAAAATAAAGTAAAGGCAGAACAATAATCAAGTTCGTCAAATATTGTCATACAGTGTCTGTGTTTTAAAAACTTATAAATTTTTAATGAAATAAATTTTCGTTACTTAACGTCAAAAATGCTTATTTTTCAATAAAGCTTGCATATAAGCTAAAAAGTGTTTGAAAAAAGTTCTTAACCTTATTTTATATAGTCTCTTAGCTTAATTAAAAAAATGATAATAATATTATGTATTTTGAAATAATTGTATACTATTTTTAATTTTTGTATAAAACTCACGATAAGCAACTTTATTAATAATTTATTTACTAAAGTTTAGTCTGTACTTCAATTTTTAAGTAGTTTTCTGTTGTATTTAATATAATATGTATAATATTTTTTTTTTCATATTTTCATAGATGTAACTGAAGTTTTTTTTTTTGTTTTCAAATATTCGATTTTTGCAAAAAAACAATTTCAGGTTGATATGTCTGTAGTCGGAAAAGGTGATAATATTAAGATACCTAAAATTAATGATGAAAATAGTGATGACATAGAAAAGTTTGTTAATTGTTTAATAGCTTTTTATTCTAACAATAATCAAGTTCTATAAAAATAAATAATTGTATATCAAAAGAGATTAAGAAACGTCTTTAAAGTAAGTAAATGAAATTTATACTCAAAATTCAATAGGCTCTTGAAAGTTTGAATCATTTAAAATAATTACAGTTGTTTACTATTTTATTGTTGTATAGCTAAGCTTTAAAATCTTTGTAAGTGAATACATACCTAAGATTTTTATCATTCAATTTCAACGAATCTTTTAAAAACACAATACTTTTTTTTAAGGAGAATAGTGTTTTTTTTTTGCTTTTTAGCAAAAATGAAAAGTATTGTAGGTAATGGTTTTTTAAAGATTATGATGATTTATGTTTTTTTTTGAGTTTTAAAGATTTTTCACATTATTGATATGACAAAACTAGATTAAATTCCAACTACTTAAAAGATTTATAAAAATAATTTTGATGAAAAATATGTACAAAAACAAAGTATTAACAAACAAAAACTAAAGAAGTAATAAATAATTTT
Organism: Thalia democratica; assembly: GCF_965202585.1. Classification (NCBI taxonomy): domain Eukaryota; kingdom Metazoa; phylum Chordata; class Thaliacea; order Salpida; family Salpidae; genus Thalia; species Thalia democratica. The sequence goes on along the minus strand of NC_139165.1, from coordinate 54,938,677 downwards.
CAACTATTTAAAAATTATTTTTTAATATGCTGAATTTATAATAATAAGCATTCAAAAAAAATCTAATTTTGCAGATCAAATAGAAAACATAGTTTTTGTAGATGCTAACTCTAAATAACATTATAAGACATTCATAATATAAAACGATGATACAAACAATGGAAAACATACAGCTTGCACTGTAAAAACAAAACGTAAAACTCTAAATAATATTTAATTGAAAATAAAATTATTTAAACAAATGTCTATAAGAAAAACTTAAAATATTGTTTGACATATTTTTCAACAAACATAAAATATGTATTTACTTATCAGATGTAGTTTTTTTTTCTCGGTACATATGGTCATTTGTTTCATATTTATACTTAAACGCTCAAAGCCTAACAGAAAACTATAAGAACCAATTTTTTTTTAAATACTACTTTTAGAAAACTTGGATAACTTTTATTCTTTAAAAATTTTTGAGTTTTCTTAAAGTCTTACATTGCATGTTTCTAATTATTTTAATGATGTACAGCACACATTTAAAAGTGAAAACTTCAGCAGCGATAAGTTTTCTTAATGTTTTTAGTGTCTTAAAGTTTAAATAGATGACATGGCTACTTTGTTGATAAAATTTTTAGTTAATAATCAACAAAAATATATTAGTCTAATATCAAAGGAAAATATCGTCAGGTCTTCTTTCCAAAAATTGATACTTTTTCACTGCTTTAAATCTTCTTTTGTCGTAATATGTATGAAATATGACGTAATTTTCGAAAATGTGTATCGTATTCATTAAAAAAATATTTTTTAAGAATTAAAGATAAAAAAACTATCATACTAGATAGCTAGTTAGTAGATATAGTTAGAAGGTGAGAGTGGAAAATATCTTATAAATTTAATGCTTGTCGTTAATTCAAATAAAATTAGATAACTGTTGTAAAAATATACTTACGCCTGTTTATATCTTTGATTAAAAAAAAAAAAATTCAGCTCAATCAAAATCAAATAACTTGATGTTTTTAAGTACAATACTACATGCATGTTTCAGTGAGAAAAGTATCTAATTAAAAACACAATGCGAACAGCCGTTATCAGAAAACTGTTTTCTTAAAAAAATTAAAGTAAAAATATCCTTACGCTTAGAATCGAGAAAGGAATTTTTAAGGTTTTTTTTCTGTGTTCAACAATAACAGATCAATACTAGTGTCTAATTTACCTTTAGATATAAAAAAACAAACAAAAACAGATGAAATATAACTGTAAAAATAATATAACATATTTAGCGTTAAATTTAGATTACAATTGTTAAAAAAACTAAAATTTGGTATTAAAAACAAAATAAACTTAACTTATTTTAGTTACAATTAACTAATAAAGTTTATTTTAGTGCTACTATGCTTTAAAAAAAATTCTGCTTACCATCAATCATGTTAAAAATATCACGAATTCTTTTATTCAGCCTTGTTCATCTTGTAGAATATCATGATTATTTTTTCAAAACATTTTTGATTTTACTAACTTACAGAACTTAATTCATACCTCATGCGGGTACGTACCCCTTAAAGTAACTTTCCGATCACTGTAGTGGTTATTTTTTAACTTGTTTTTTTTTTTTGAACCTGTACGTTTAGAAAATGCTATTTAACACGTTTAAGGTTAAACTAGTAGAAAAAATATTTATTTATATTTACGCTAAACTTTACTTCGTTTCATAAATAAGTTTAGGTAACAACACGTAGTTTTATTTTGACTTCTTGATCAAAGCTGCAAGAAATAAAAAAGGAATACGTCGTTACGAGACGTTAGCGCTACATGTTAAAATCTTTTAATTTCGTTCTTAAAAATCATAGTAGATCGTAGTAGATTTCAATGATTGACAAAAGATTTTTTAATTTTACCGTATATATATTCTGATATAAAAAAAACTTTTGAAATTATTTTGCTTATTAAGTTGTAAACATAGCTAAACAAAAAAAAATGTTTATAAACATGACATTTTTATTTCATGATGGGGAAGTCATAATAAACTAAGAATCTTAAAAAGGTCTTAAAACTTGATAAATTACAGCGAATGCGATAAAAAAATTTCTTGAGAAAATATTTAAAACCATTACTGAAATGAAATTTAAACTAACTATACCAAAAAACTCCGCCTGCATTTTTTAAGGAAAAAAAAAGTGTTAATAGCTTTGTCAGTAACAGTCTATAGCTAATAATCAGAAATAAGTGTACTTTATATTTCTGTTAGATATTGATTTTTCTTAACTAGTTTTACAACTTTATCAGTTACCTATAACGGTAAGACATTATTTCATAAAAAATTTTTGTTCAAGTGTAATCAAATATACTAGAAAATTTTAAGAAGATTATTCCTATCCTCCTAAATTTTTAAGTGTAATATTTCTTTTACTCTTATAAAAATATACTGTATTGAATTATTATGATAAATACACGATACTGTATACTCAAATAAAACTTTAGAAGGTTAAAAAAAAAATATTTTTTTTAACAAAAGACTTAGAAAAGATTTTAGAAACAATTAGTTTCAATTTATATTGGTAGAATAAAAAAAATAATTAAAACACCTTCTTTATACTAAAAGTTTATTAATTAAAAATAAATAGAAGTTAAACTTCTTTTTATGTATATGAATTAATGTTTTTCTTAGTATCACTTCGACGAAGTTAAATAAAATATGTTATGCTTGTAATTTACCCTTGGTTTTCAGAGCACTCTATTATTTTACAATAATTAAAAGTACTTGATCTTTAATAACTTTCATAGTACTTGACTTTTTATAGTTTTTTTTTTTTTGAAAATGTAATTTACTTTACAAGGATTGTTAGTTAGTAAATCATAACTTCAAAACGCTTAAAAACAGCAATTTGCTCCTTCCTGAAGGAGTCCAACCGGAGAGGCAGCGTGCAAGATTTATATTTCGCATATACAAGGCAGAGGGACTACCAAAAATGAACACTTCTATCGCAGAAAAACTAAAAACAGTTTTGCAAGGGGAAAGAAGGGATTTAGTAGATCCATTTGTGGAAATATCATTTTGTGGGCAAAAGGTTTGCCAATAATATAACTAAGTTGGTTAAAAAAAAAAAAATAATTTATACAATATTTATGTTTAGAAAACCAGATATTTAGTAAAACTGGTATATAATTTTGAAGAAAACTAAGAAAAAAGTTTTCATTATTTTATTAAACATCAATTTCGGTTGTTAAACTGTGAACTGTGAATGAGTTCTTGAACATTTCTCACTTAAATTAAATAGCTTTCCTTTACGGTTGAATATCTTTAAAATAGTAAATAGCCGTAACTAGTTCTTCTCTTTTTTCTAATAAGATTTTCAATAATATTGATGCAAACATTAAAAAAGTTGAAATCTTTATAAACTTAAGCTCTGAAAGTTTTAAAACAACAAAATTTTAAACGTTTTACTAACAGTTGTAAATAAATAAATTTAAAAGTTTGTTTTTTAGCTAATAACTATGCTTAGTTTATTATTAATCTTTTTTAAACTATATTTTGATTTATTGCTAGACAATTTATGACGTTCAGCGAGTTCAAGTAGTTGATAATTATTACATTTAGAAATACATAAATCTTATTAGAAAATCTAAACTCAAAGTACTTTCAGAAAAAAAAGTTAACAGCGTAAGAGGATTTTAATTTGAAATATTATTTTATTGTTTCTAAGTTTTTTTTTATCGTACAATTTGACAACTGTATGATAGAACTATTTTTCGTTGTTATAAAAACTTTTGTAAAATATTTTACTTAGAAACTATTGGTATTTGTAAAAATAAATATACTAATTAGTTAGTTGTAGTTTTTATTTTAGGTTCAATAGAAATATAATAGCAAATGTTTTTAAAAAGCAAAATGCATTTTGTACTTTAACAATTGCTATTTAAAATTTTTTATCTAAAAAATAAACGGCTTAAAAATACATTCTCTAATTTTTTTTATTATTACTTATGACTATTTTGTTTTATAGATTTTTTTTGTTTAATAATAAATCTCTTAAAAAATACATTCAAAACTTACACTTAGGTTTTTCAAAATATAGAGCATTAAAAGTTTCAATCCGTAGAATACTAATCTGGTTTTTAACAAGTAAATTTCAAATGTAGAAGACTAATCAATATTTTATAGAAACTTCTCTTTAACACTTGTTACACCGTCCGATACGAAACTAGTAATGTATTATTCCTTGTGTACTCTCTTTATCTGAAATTCTTATTTTAAAAATGGTTTTTTTAACAGTTTAAATAGTTTATATTTTTTTTTTACTATTTATATTTTCAATGATTTAATTTTAGATTACTTGATTACATTTAGACTTTTTTTTAACTATTTGTTCAAAACTTCTATACTTTGTGTTATATCAAAAAAGTCATTCGTAATTTAATATTACATGTAAACTTTTTTAAATCTAAGTTTTATTCAACGTTTTATCATTATCTTTACATGTACTAGCCAACAGCATTTTAAATGATCAGTTTAACACAATTTGAACAATAAATTGATCGTTTCAGATTTTTAAAACATTTCAAAAGTATTCTTACTTTAAGTGAATCAAATTGAAGTGGTAAAGAAACTTATAACTATTTTATAAATAAGAAACCTTATCCAGAAATTAACCGTTTTTTAAGGGTCGAACTTCGGTTAAGAAAAATAGTTATGAGCCTTGTTGGGATGAGCAAATAACTTTTACTGAACTGTTTCCACCACTATGCCGTAGAATAAAAATACAAATTAGAGACAAGGATAATTTAAACAATACGGTTATTGGAACAACTTTTATCGAGCTAGATCAAATTTCTAATAGTGGTGACCGAGGTTAAAGCACATAAAAAACTAAAAATACATAAACAATTTAGCAAATTCATTCAATAAAAAAATTAGATTTTTTAAATACTTATATCTAAAAATAACCTTTAATATAATAATAATAACCTTTCTTCACCTTTCTTATATATTTAAAAGGATTTTTTTTTAAATTCTTAGTTATAAGTATTCAAATATAAACATTATTCATCAATAATGATTAAACAACTCTTAATTTTCATAAAATCTAAATTAATTTATTTCAAATGCTCACTTTTTGGAACGTGTTCAACAAGTAGCCAATTTCGGTAATACCCGTTTTATGTTTGTTTGTGTTTATTAATGTTTGCAACTGTCTATGATTTAGTTGACGTTTTGTATAAACTAATTACTTTTTAATAAACAAAACGTTTTTTCATAGATTAAAAAAAAGCATATTGTTACAGCTATGTATTGACTTCAACAAAGTTAAGTCGAGTATTAAATCTTAAAAATAAATTATTCATAAAGATATACACAGTTTATAATAAATTAAGATGTTCATACTGTAAAAAAAAATAACATTTGTCTAAATTTATGACAAACTGAAAAATAATATACGAACAAAGTAATTAGTTGCTTTAATTAACCAATAACCTTATAAAAGTACTGCAATTTTTTTTTTTGTTGATACTTTATTTTTATTTATTAGTTTTTAAATAATAATGCTAAATTGATACAAAAATTTTTTAAACTATGTAAAGATAAGGGTTTTGGTGTAGTATAAATTATTTTTAATCATTAAATTATTTAAACACATCATTTTTGCTTGACTATGATTTTTTTAAGGTTTTTTACCAACATTTGGGCCTTCATACATAAACATGTACGGCTCTCCCAGAGTATACACAATGGTAAATGAGCTAAGCGACCTTAACAATGGCCTTGGTGAAGGTGTTGCTTTTAGGTGAATATTATTTCTAGAAATAATTAGTATCAAAACTGTTTAAGTACACTGAAAATGAGAAAAATTTAATTAGTTATATTAAATTCACAAAGTATTACTGTGTTTTACGCTAAATAGTAGAAGTGTTAAGTAAACCCGATACTGTTTGTTTAAAATATTACATTACGTTTTGATTTAAAGTTTTATTAATTCTTTTAGTTAAAACCCATCACTCTTTTTTGTGCATAGGAATTTAAACATATAAAATAATCAAAACAACTGTTTATTTTTTGAAAATAAAAACTAGAAAAATATAAGGATTTTTTTAGCTTTTTAGAACACCTGTTTTTATTTTTCTCTTTTATTAATCGTTTTAAAAAGCTTTGTAACAGTAGCTTTCTAATTTAGGGGTAGACTACTACTTGCTCTTTCAGTTGAACTTGTAGACGTAAACTCAAGTGAACTACAAGGATCCTCTGACGTAGAATTAGAAAACATAACTCATTTATCTGAAGTTTGTTTTTAGATTAAAATAAAACTGTTTTGTGAGTAACTAAAGTTATGTTTAAAACTACTTTTTATAGCTTGGAGCAGGTAAAATGGAAGAGTTTTATTTGTTTGGAAGCATTCTTGAAGCAAACATGATATCTCCGGTCATTGCTGAAAAGTCTATATCTTTTGAAGTCAGTATGGGTTAGTTTGTGCAGTTTTTGGTAAACTTTTAGATTTTTAAAATTGTTCTAACTTAATAAAGTTAAAATTTTTTTATGTAAATATTTTTAACTCTTTAAGAATGTTTGTTTGCAAACTTGCTTGAACTACATTAGTAAATTTTGTTTTAAAAAATTAAAAACGATTAATTAATTTTGATTTTATAGTTTATTCTTGAGACTTAATGTTTGTATTCAACTTAAAATGTTTTAAGTAAACAGGAAATTGTTATGATTTTATGGACAATTTTGTTACTTTTTGAACTGTTTACTTAATCAATAGCTATTATTTTGATTACATAGATATAATATTTCCAGATTAGTTATAAGTATACATACATACCTAGTACTTAAAATTTTGTTTTTATGAATTAGGTTTTATTAATCGTGTATATTTACTTTTTTTATTAAAAAACTGAACTAAATGCTACTTAAACGATTTATTAGATTAAAACGTTATTTACTCTTTCTTTAAGTTCCTTGACAAGATTGGGTTAATCGAACAATATTACCTGTTAGTTTCTGTTGTAGAAGTTATTTATTTTACATAATTAGGAAAAGTTTATAAAATAGTCTTTGAAAGGAAATTTAAGGCATTTCAAGTTAAATATGTATTTTAGTAGAAAGTATTAGTTGTTAATACTTTATTACCTCTAACTTACATAACTTAGTTTTTCGAAGCAGTTTTCTTATTTAGTAATTAAACCTAAAATTATGGACTTGAAATTTAGTCTGAATACTCCTTTACAGATATTTGTTAAAATAACATCACTGTAAATAAAGGCGTTATTTCATTTAAAAACAAATATTTTTCAAATGATCTTTTGCGTAAAAATCTAAGTATGGCTAAATTAGTTACCATTTTTAGTCTAGTATAGTAAAGTTATGTTACCTATCTGTTTTGATAATATTTTAACCGATTCCTAAGACCATGAAAAGTCTCTAACAATCTTTGACTGTATGACTAATGTGTAGTCTTAATTAAAGTTATTAAAGCATTTCACATATTGAGTTTTTATATCGATTTATGCTTTAGCTTTATTCAGCTTACCTCTTTTGTTATATATCTTGGAAATTTAAGACCGACAATAATTTAACGTATAGTTTTTATAGTAAAAAGTATTAAACTATAAATAAATAAAAAGAGGTCCTTAGAACATTTCTTAAAGACAAAAAAAAATTGCAAAAAATTGTTTATATCATCATAAAATTTCATATTTTCACTAAAAATAACTCTTCCATTAAAAGCGTGTTGTTACTTTTATAACTTAAAAGTGAATTTTCGAAGTGTGTTTAATTTATAAAGAATTCTCTTTACCACAAAGTAGTTATAATGGTGAATACTTTTATGACTGTTAATGTTATTAGTATAACAAATATATTACAAAATTTAACAAAACAAATTCATTTTTCAATTACTTGAGCCTTGTATTAGTCAAAAAATATAACTTTAACTTATTTACTAAATATCTAAATTAGGTAATTTTGGAAATGGTATCGACGGAGCTAATGTGAGCAACCGAAGAAATCGAAATTCGAGTAGTGAAGAAGCTGAGTCTGATGACTCACTTGATGAAGAAGACCAGGCTTTGTTAAAAGATAAACAAACATTTAAAAATCCCAACATGCGTACTATTACTCCTCCTGCAAAGCCAGTTACTCATGACAAGTTAGATACAATAGCATTATAAGAATGTTCATCAGTATTAGTTTTGTTAATAGTTTTTAGCCCTTGATTTTTTTTAATATTCGCTATTTTATGAAATGTTTATATATATAGTAGATGTTTATTAACTTACTAACGTAATAAACTACAAACAGGTATTATTATCACATGCCATTTTTAGAGCAAAAACCTTGTGTCTATTTAACAAGTTACTGGCATGACCACAAAAGAAGACTTTATAACTCAAACATTATTCAAAAGATTGTTGACAAATTGGTATGCAGTAAATTTTTATTTTAGAAAAATATTTTCAAAACTTTAAAAAATTAATATCTTTGAACTAATAACAAAATCGTTAGATGCTACAAAGTTCGGGTTTTACAATTTATAGCTTTAAATTTAGACTTTTTTTACGTTCTATAAAACAAATTAAGCTTTTATATTTTAAAAAAAATGTTCAAAACATTATTAATCTTGGCACTAAAATGATTTATGTTGAAAATTTAAGTTAATAGAATTACAAAAATAAGTTTAATAGTCTTTATAAAAAAAGAAAATTACAATATATAGCTTTTTTAAATAACTTGTGTAATTGTTAACTCATTTTAAAGAAGTACTCGCAAAGACAGTCATTTACTTATATACATTCTATATCGTTTGTATCTTTAAGTTCAATCACTAAATTATTTCTTTTTCATTTTTTATGCGATAACTTAAAATTTGAGAGTAGGCAAAAGTGATCTATTTATTTTTAATATGACTTTTTTATAAAAACAAGAGTTTTACTGTTATTATTACTATTAGCTCAAACTTATTAATATCACAAGATATTATGTTTCTAACGGCAGCACTTTTAAATGGTATATTTAAAAAGTACACAGACAAAATTAATAAAAGTTTTCGTACTGCTAGAAAACAATATAAGTTCATACAAACCAAAATGTTTTACTTTTTATCTCTTAAAAAAGCAAGCTACGATCTACAATAAATTCACGCTTCTTCTAGGTGTTTTAAAATATAGGTATAGGTTATGTTAAGTATAATTTTTTTAAACTGAATTTTAATTGATTTAGAAATGAAAGTAATTATTTTTTAACATTTAAAGATTTTTTTAGGATGAAGGTATACAAGATGTACAAGAGATGATAAAATTAAACGAAAGCCGCCCTGATCGTAGATTAAGAGGGGTGGCAGAAGAACTAATAAACGGTTGTCAGGGCTATTCAAGGCTAGTTAAAGGTACTGGTGGACCACAAGCTGGTAGGACTAAACTAGATAAAGAGAGACATAAAATCTGTTTACGAGAGATTGTAAGTTTTAGGCGAATTAGAGTATATTATCTTACATCAGCTGTAATAGTTTTTTAAATAAAATAATATGATTAGTATGAAATAATTAAGTTTGTAAAATAACTGCATTATTCGATACTTGATTATTATTAGAAAGATAGTCGTAGATTACTTTAACTTTTTGATTATTTAGAATTCTAAAATAACTAAAAGGTTTATACTTTAAATGAAATAATTAATATAAAGGATGGAGTGGCTAATGAAGTCAAAAAAGTCAAAAAAAGGCTGAAAATGAGCACATACAAAGAAAAGCTTGTTAAATTAAAAGCCATATTAAATAGACTTCGAAGTATTCTAGAAGATGTAAGTGATTACTTTATATTTAATTTTTTTAGATATTACTACATAATTTTTGTATTAAATGTGATTGCTGTATTTAAACAGACTAGAATATAGTAAAATTCGTAGTTCAGTTTAGCTATGGCTTTATCATTAGTTAAAAAAGAATATTTTTTATAGTTTGAAATGTTTTTAATAAAAGCAATGTATTTTAATATTGTAATATATTAACAGCCTCAGCATTCTCTTCCTGATATATTTGTATGGATGTTGTCTGGGAGGAGGCGTGTTGCATATAGTAGAATAACAGCTAGGGATATTCTCCATTCTGTGTGTGCAGAAGAAAGTGGAAAGCATTGCGCTAAAATACAAACACTGTTTCTTAAAGTAAAACTCTAACAGATACATTTGTAATGTATAAAGTTAAATTGAATACTTTAAATTTTTGTTCTAGTTACGAAAAATGTTAGATAATTTCTTTTCGGTACTAACTTTATATAAAAATTTGAGACAACAATTCATTTTGCAGTATATTTTATTTTTGTTAACTAAAAATTTTTCAATCTACCCTTTTCAATAGTTAAAACTGATATAATTAGTTATCAATTAGTTATTAGTTATTAATAAAATAATTAGTTATCTACAAAAACTATTGAAAAGGGTAGATTGAAAAATTTTTAGTTAACAAAAATAAAATATACTGCAAAATGAATTGTTGTCTCAAATTTTTATATAAAAATGTTAGAGTTTAGTAATTGATAGTTTTTATCAAGTTTATAAATGTTTATTTAGATTACTTACGTATGTAAAAAACTTCAAATTGTTACTCGTTAAGCTTCCTGGGAAAAAGCGGCTTGGAACACATGGTTGGACAATTCAAGCAAAAATTGAAATGTATTTATGGTTAGGATTGAGCAAAAATAAACGTGATTATATGTGTGGATTGCCAAATGGTTATGAAATCATAAAAACAGGTTCACAACAAAACTCTCCACCAATGTACTTACGTTATGAAGGTTAATAAGTTTAAAGATAGACTTGGTTTTAGAACTGTTTAATGAAATTTAAACAAAAAATATTTTAACTTTATTTAAAGCACGAATTGAAAAAACTCTAGGTTTAATTGTTTATGATCTTAATTAAAAACCAAACTATATTGTCAGAATTGAATTAACAAAACTAAAAATTATGCTTCATTCTTATCATTGTTATTGCTTGTAAGCAGATCGGCAACAGTTTGAATTAAGAGCCCATTTGTACCAAGGTAGAGGTCTTATAGCCTCAGATGATAGTGGTTTATCTGATCCTTTTGCAAAAGTAATATTTTCCACTCATTGTGACGTAACACAGGTAAATTTTACATATATAATTTAAATCAAACTACTGTAAAAACACGAATGTATTGCTAACAACAAGTTGTTCAAACTTTTTGAGACATTTATTATCTATTTTATTTAAAGTTGTTTTAGTTTATTCTACGAGATGAATTATAAAAACAAAGAAAAAATAACTGTTATAGTATGTAATCAACTTATTCAACATAGTCTGCAATTTCAAAGTATATAGAGAGCGTTAAAGTATATTAAACAAAAGTTAAATTTCGACTGAACTTTTGTTATTTGTATTGGTACAAAACTAGTTCCTTACTTGATTATATTCAGTTTAAAAAGATAAACCCCTGACTTTTACGATAGATAACTAAGCAATTTTTACTATTTAAGATGTTTAAAAGTTTTGAGTATAATAAGTTTATTTAACTTAAAATCAGTTTAAGAATGTAGAATGAAAATATTGAAGTCTTAGAAAGTTATTATTTTTAAGGTAATTGATGAGACATTAAATCCAACCTGGGATCAAACTTTAATTATCCCAAACATAACATTATTTGGGAGAGCAGATGAGCTAAGAGAAGATCCTCCAATGATAATTGTTGAAATTTTTGATAGAGACACTGTTGTTAGTTTTGAATTGTTAACTAAGGTATATTTTTTCACAAAACAATGTAAGTTTTATCTTTATAGAAAAGTTATTAAAAGATGCTTAGTTATACGTTTTTTTTTAAATTCTTTACGTTTTATATATTTTAAATATAGAGTTACTTTACGGTATTTACGTGTAATAATATGAGTACTAAACTAATGACATAAAATCAATTAAATAAAATATGTTTAGGGTAAAGATGAGTTTATTGGAAGAGCAGTAGCAAAACCTGTAGTTAAAATGCATGACGAACCATATGAACTTCCAAAGTTTCCGCCAAAACTTGATTGGTTTCAAACTTATAGAGGAACAAATAAAGCAGGAGAAATTCTTGCATCTTTTGAGCTTTTGCAAGTAAGTTCAATCAATTTACGTACAAAATAACATAAGTGTTTTCAATGTTTTATATTTAAATTATTATCAGTCTCCTACAGTCTACAGTTAACACTATAAGTTTAGAAAAATATAAACATATTGAAAAAGTTATTCTTGGAACTTTAGAATAATTTTATCATTTTAAGTGTTTGACTCAAGACTAAATCATAAGAAATGTATAAACAAAGTTTAAATTTGTTAAGTTTTTATAACATTAAATATAAAAGGTTTTTTATATTTGATGAAAGATTAAAAGCATAAATTAATTAGGTTTCTATAAAAACAAAAACTAGTTATAATGAGTGATTTTAACAGCTGGTAAAAAATAATGTTTGCTTATAAAACAAAAAAACAATGAATTCATTTTTATCGTGGTAGGATTATCTATTTACTGATAGTCCTGGGCATGAAGTTAAGCTGTTCTGGTGTATGACTCGATAACCGAAAAGTTTTTTGTACACCAGCCTTTTGAGCGTTTTTTTTTTGTCGTTCAATAAACAACATATATTAGAAAATTTGAAAAAAGTTGCTTTTAAATTAGTCTACACTTATATGCACTTGTCACACTTATGACCTTATGGTGACCTTGACGTTATCAGATTCCTTACAGTCAGCGCGAAATGGATGACTTATTGCTGCGACTGTGGAAAGAAGCAAAAAAGCGGTCGTTAGTTGGTTCTTACGAGGTAAGTTAGCTGAAAGGGTGCATGAAAAAAGCTACCGTCATGTAAAACAGTTTTGTGTTCTTGTTCTAGGCCTAAGGAACCTAACTTTAGATTCACTATTTGAGAAAAAGTACACGGTTAATATCAGGCATTGCGATTAGATGACTACAAAGTAATCGTCCATTTAAACTATGGTCAGCACGCTTTGGCTCGCGGGCCGATCTTTAAATTAGAACAGCTAGTGCAAAACAAACCATTTTTTTTCATTGGTATTTAGAAATATGATTTTAACTTAGTTGAAGGAGGCAATAGTATCAAGTTAATAACAGTTTCATTAAAACTTTCATTTTTTATGTTCTTTTGTATCTGATAAATTCCCTAAATTTAGCCCCACAAAATAATTATCGAGCTTACTGGACTCAAAAAAGACTTTGTCTACTTTATCCGACCCGTGACTAATAAAAGATTAACTAACCCTTGTAATTTTTTTACTTGCACTTTAAAAGCTTTAATATTAAACTTATTTCTATAGCTTTTTTTTTTTAGTTTTATCTATTACTTGTTCGTTCATAACTTTTATTTTGTCCTGGATAAAACGGAAAACTGTATCCAAGTGGTGTACAAAACGATAACTAAAAGGATTCTTCTTACACTAAGTCCTAGGACTAATAATTTTGAGCGCTTTTTTTTGTTGTTTAGTAAACTTAATACTAACAATAAGTTAAACTTTTATATTGCCAGAAAAAACAAAAAACATGATATTTTTCTACTTTGTATCTAGGCGAAAAACTTCAATGCTTGTTGTGGAAAACATAAATACTAAAAAATATATGTAGTACGCTTACAATGTTTTAACATATATGTCAACTAACAATGTCTGATTTTACTCAAAATCACTAACCTTTTTATTATTGCTGTTTGTAAATATTTTCAGCTTTAATAGTATTGATTACGTATTAACTTCAAATTGTACTTACAAATTTTAAAACTAACATACTAGTACAAAAAAGTTATAACTATTTTGAAGTAAGTTAATTATATCTGCCATTGTTCAATAAACGACGTTTTATTTTTGACACAACAGTTTTGCTACAACTATAGTTTATTTACTAAACACTTAAGAAAAAATTATTTAAAGTAGTTTTCAGTTGTGGCCTAATATATTATTTGCTAAATTAATATTAAATATTTAAGAATTTACTTGTTTAAATTAAAAATTAAACCTATTTTTGAAACCCATAAAACAAAGCAAAGCTTTAAATCGAATGTAAATTTTAATTTTTCTTTAATTGACTTATAGTATGTTTGGATTTTTTACAGAGTGTTTTATATAATATTATATAAATCTAGTTTTTCCTAATTTTAAATTTTGTTGTTTTGGTTTTATTTATTTGTTAACCTTTTCTTTTTTTAGAGTAAAGCTTCTTCAGAGTAGCTAAACAAAAATGCTTTATTTTAGAAAGAAAATAAATAGTTATTTAGAGACCTCTATCTATTTATCGTTACTAAACTTTAAAACCATAACAGATAAATTATAAGTGTGTATCATTTACTTATTGTTTAATCTGAACTGATAAAACAAAACATAAAATGTTTATTTAACAGGTTTTTGCTTAAAAAGTTTAGTACATTTTTAATTGTTTTAGTTATAGTTATGCAGAGAAAAATAAAAGTATAGATAACAAATTTAAAATTATTTTGTTACTAACATAAAGAAACACTGTTACTAAAAATTATATAAAATGTTTATTGTCAAAGTAAGCTAAGCTTTAAATCTCAGATTAAATAAGTTTGTCATAATATCTCATATGTTTTTAATTAGTAGTTGTCATAATGACATGCCAGTAACTTATATTAAATATAAGATGAACTTTAAACTGTTTTTTAAGTTAGTTATTTATTTCTCGATTAAAAACTTGTAGAGTGATATAAAACTATTTAAAACCAAAAATAAGAATGCGCTGCGCATGAACTACTTGAATTAACATAATTAAAGACTAACATACAACAAACCAAAAGTAAAATTTTAATTTTTTAATATTTTTTGTAGAATTTAAGTTATCCAATAATTAAGTAGTATCTAAAGTAATTCTTTAAACAAATGGTTTAAAAAAAGATTTTAGATGTGAAACAATTTAGATCAAAGTTGGAGTTGATTTGAATGAGTCATCAAAAATAACTGAATCAATAAAAACATCACAAGGTCACAAGTTTACAGTTCCAAGAGGAATACGACCAATACTAGCAAAACATAGAGTAGAGGTTTGTTAATTTAAAATTAGACCGCACGAAGTCACTAGTAAGTAATCAAGCTTTATCAAAAAGTTATATTAGGTTTAGTTTTTATTACAGACTTACGTCAAAAAATAGATTGCTTATAATATTTTTATTATAAACATATATATATATGTTTGGAACACAACACTTTAAAATCTTAGCAATTACAATTTTTAAGTAATTTAATACTAAGTGTTTTATTTCTGATATACTACATTTTTAATACAACGAAGGTACTTTTTGTAAATAAGTAAAAGATAGTTGTTTACTTCATACTACTTATTTGTCGAAGTATGTTTTTTTTTATTGAATATGAACTTTCAAACACTTGTTCAATTTTAATTGAGCTTATAGACTAAAATTTTATACAACCATATTTTTTTCTTTTAAATTTGTGATTTTTTTAAATGAAATTTGTTACTGTTATGATGTTTAAGTTATAGATCAGTATGAATTCAGAAAATTAAGCTAAGGTACTATTGTTTCATAAAACTGACTTAGCTTATCTTTGAAACAAAAAGAAACAAACTTAATATTGTTTTATTCTAACAAAATTTCAATAGTTTATAGTTTTAAAATAAAAATTTTTTAATTGTATTTAAAAGGTTAGTTTTGGCTATAGAACTGTTTATTAAGTTAATTTGAGCGGTATAGACATTTATTAATAATCTATACTTTTGAATTAGTCAACTAAAAGCTTATTAGAAGTTATGTTGTATTAAAATAAATTTAGTTGTTAATTTTAGATTTTTTACTTAGAATGTGACAGAAAACTTTTAGTAATTTTTGAATGACAGACTAAAATTTTCGACATATAAAATATTTATAAGTCTAACCGTGAATACGTTATAAACTCCCATTAAAAATTTCTCAGTAATGGATGTTCTTTCTAGATGTATTAGTTTATTAAAATTTTTAAAAGACTTTGTTTTTTTAGTTGTTAATTTTATGGCTTAATGATTTACAAGACAACTCACGACTGAAAAATGATAAAATTAAATAACTATGAATTAATTTTGCGAAAAAGTGTATCGAGTGTCAAAGTTTTAAATTTATTTTTTAATTGGTTATTTCAATTAATAGTCTCTAGTTTGTAAATTGAATTTTGTGGAATGTGTCAAGGATTTTTTATTAAATTTTTTAATATTTTTTTTTTTTTTATAAAATAATTAGTCTGAGTTTTCAATTAGTACTAAAAGTTAACTAAAAAGTATCAGACTAAAAAATTGATTATTTTTTTAATATAATAACTCTGCTTAAGGTGTTAAATCTATTAAAAAAGCTATCGAACTAGTTGTGCCCTGGACCGTTTTGGAAATATATTTGATATGTGATAAATTGTCTAATTTAAAGCTAAACAAATCTTGTTTAAATACAATTTATAAAATTATTAGGTAGTTTACTTTTAGTGTAAAAGTTTATTTCATAAACTAATAAACTTTAAAATATTTCAACAAGAAATTAAATATATCTCGTTGTGGACGTTTTCTTTAACTACTTGATAGATATATTTTTTATTATTTTATCATTCTAAAATATTGTAATTTACAGCAATTCTATGTTAATTTCAAAACTTGTTTTTTTTGTTAAAAAATTTTTTTTACAAGCATTAAGCATATCTTGTGACTTCTTAGAATATTTTAAATATCTTATAGACTATCAAGATAAGTAGATAAACACTTTTTTTAGATAATGATGTCTATTGTATATGTGATTATAGTAGTTTTGCAAATATAAAAAGACAAACCAGTTATATTACCAATTTAAATTATTTTATACAGTTTTGCTTGTACTTATGATACTTTTCAAACTTTTCAAACTTAAATGCTTTTTTTCTTAATTTTAATCATAAATAACTTTATTTCTATAACTCGTTTAATTTTTTTTTTGATAAGTGTTCTTAAGCTGGTAAATAAAAACTGGTTATTGTAAAAAATAAGGTAAATATAGAAAATGTAAAAACTATCGTTTGAAAACTATTATTAAAAAAAATATGTTTTTAATTTTTTAAAAGCATTATTTTTATAAAATATTTTACTTTACAGTACAGCTTAATATATACTACACAATACAATAAAATTGCATATATTAAACTAATATAATAATTAGTTTAGGAATGATCTAACATTTTATTTCTTTGAAATTTTAATACACAAATTTTTATGTAACAAATTTTGTACCAATCATCTAGATATAATGTTATTTAATTAAAAAATTACGTATTTTTTATAAACCAATTACTTATCTTTTTGTTAATCATTGAAGTTACCGGTTTAGTTGGCGTAACGTATTATATATTCAAGTAAAAATAACTATGATTATAATAACGCGTGTATGTAAAACCAAAAACATAGATAAAATCTAATTTTAGAACAAGTAGCAAGCAGTTGCTCTAGACTCTCGATTAAAATTTTTATTTTTTTATAGGTAGCAATTACGGTAAAACATAGTTAATGTGATTAACTTTAGTTAAGTACATACTTGCAAAAAATTAAAGTAAAACTTTATGACAGTTATTATTTTTAAATCTGCAACTGTTGCGAACCCTAACTAAAAATTCTATACCATCACTGAACTATTTTAATTTGTGTTTTTACTTATTGATAGCTTTTAAAATAATTAAGAATCATAAACATGCTTTTTATTTTACATTAAAAACTTTAAAAAAAATTGTAATTTAAAAGAAATACATGAAGCACAAGCTTCGAGAAAAAAAAACTAGTTCATAATTTATTATAATTCCAAAGTTTATCTGTATCTGTATTTATAGATGACAAATTATCATTATACAGTTTAAGTTAAAAAAGACATAAATAAAAACTGCACATCTGCACAAAAATACGTTTTAACCGAAATACAAATTTAAAAAGACATTTGCAGTTTTTTTTAAAAAGAGTCGCTAAGTAAACTAGATCTAAAAGCAAAATAAAAAGTTTTTCATTTTGTTAATTTATTGTTATAAAGAAATTTAGTATGTTGATAATAATTTTATAAACCTACTTATAAATTAATACTGGTTTAAAGTTTCTACCTATTTTTTCTAAAAAAAGTAAAGCAGTCTTTGAATTTCGAAAAGCTTTCAATTGTTTTAATCATTATTTTAAAAATAAAGAAATAACTTTATTACTAAAGTCAGATATAGTAAATAAAGTTTGTACTCATATTATATTCTAACATAAACTTTTAAGTATGACTTCAATTCAAAACAATTTAGTTTTTTGTAGCAAACTTAAGTACAATAAAAAAACATTGATAATTCACTTTTAATTTTTAAAAAGATTACATTACATTTGCTTCGTTAGTTTTCAATTAAATCTTAGGTAAACCTAAGATACGATTAAAACTAATTTACAATTAAATAGTACGCACTTTGACTTTTTACTTTTGTATATAAATTTAAAAAATATATTTATGCCATGAAATATAATTTAAGGTGTTTGTGCAAATTAAATACATGTTTTACAAATACAGCATTAAACAGAAAAAATGTATTAATGGCAGCGTAGTTGCCATTTGGCTGCAATTTCACAGCTAATTGTGATTTATCTTAAAAGCAAAATGGTTATAAATGAAGTTTCTCAAAATCGAGCGCTTTAAAATGCTAACTTATTTCTTACATAAATCGCAAAATAGTTTTTGAGTGAATACATAGCATACACAAGCGCTAGATTTTAAAAGGCTTAACTGATGACATCTAATTAAGGCAGTATAAATTTTAGAAAATTAATAAATTTGCAAAAAAGTACTGGAATGCTATTGTTTTTAGCTGTTTATAAGCTAATTACAATTATTCTATCCCTCAACAAAAAGAGCACATGAACCTTGCAAATAAATCCAATCATCGCATAAAAAATTTTTAGTATTCTCATAGCGTCTGCAAAGTTTTTTATACTTTGGTTTCCTATTGTTGTATTGAAGCTCATCAATAAAAAACAAAGCTTTATGCATAGACTTTACTGTTTTGCATTTAGCTTTAGGATAAGTATTGATCATAGGCTCATCCCTTTCACATGGTGTTTCATAAAAGTATTGACGCAATATTTTGCCGGTAGACTCCTTAGTAAACAACTTAACAGAAAGTCCACTGTAATGTTGAGCTTCGGATGGCGTTGTTACCTTAACGTAAATTATGATTTTTTTTTAACTTGGCACCAAAAAAATCATCTACTTAAAATTATTTTATTTTCACACGAATATAAAGAGACAATTATTCTAAAATCTAAAACATTTCAAAATTTTGAATCTATTTTTAAAAAAGAGCACCTTGAACCTAAGTAAAAGTGCGTACCATATGTT
This sequence comes from Thalia democratica, assembly GCF_965202585.1. Classification (NCBI taxonomy): domain Eukaryota; kingdom Metazoa; phylum Chordata; class Thaliacea; order Salpida; family Salpidae; genus Thalia; species Thalia democratica. Next base: position 54,919,333 of record NC_139165.1, on the reverse strand, counting down.
ACATGAGTTTGAAAAAAATTGTATCCTTTTAACAACAAATATTAGCTAGTATCTTCTTCTTACCTTATTTAATTTTAACATAAATACGTTTTTTTCTACATCTTATTATGATATTTTTTCTTTAAATGTATTATATTTTCTATCATATTAACATGTTTTGTTTATTTAACTTCAGTTGTTTCATAAAAACTTTTTTATTCAATTGTTCTTATCCCACTTATTTTTGGTACTTAGTGCGTACATTACGTACCTTATCGATACCCTTAATTGAAAAATTTTATAGTTTTTTAAGTTTCCTTGTATGATGTAACTCTATGTATTTATCAAAACAGAACACAAAAAAATTATTTCAATTGTCTACTATTTTAAATGAAGAATTTACTAAAACATTAGAAGCTTCCATTTTTCTTTCCATATAAAACTGAACAATAGAAAATAGTTAAAGGTCAACAACACCTTCTAGTTTTTTTTTATTAGTTATTAAATAGTTTTGAGAGTTATGTATATTTTTTATTACACATACATGTTTCGTAGCCTGCTACAAATAAAAACATAGCAGCTTTTAATAAATTTCTAATCTATTACTTTTTTACCAATTTCCTATTTTGAGCTTTTGAATTAACTAACTTTTGGTTTTAATTCATGTAAACTTATTTTTTTCATACGACTTAGTTTTATAAAAACAAAGTTATATAAATAAATGTACTATAAGTAAATGATATAAGATTGTAGTAGTTGTTTTACTAAGGCTTAAACATCCGTTTTATATTTTTACTTGTTTAATTATGTTTCTATAGGTATAGTTACATTCTCATTACTTTTTGAGGTTTTTAAGCTTGTTCTAAATTTCCAAAAAAACAAAGATTAATGAAGTAATGAATTAAAGTAAAGTGTTTCTTTAGGTTCAACGAGAAATAAAAACTGCCGTTTTTAAAATTTGATGTTTTTTGAAACAATAAGTTCTAGCTTTAAAGTTTGGAATTATACCAACATATTTTATTCATTAAAGCATATACAAAATCAAAATGTTACTTTAATATGTTAAACACATACAATGCTTTTAGTTTTCTAAATAGATTTTAATTTTTCAGAACTATTACTTATATTAAGTTATCAATTTATTAAGGATAAAAGACAACCAAGCAAACATGTTTTAAGTTTTTTTTCAAAAATTTTTTGTAACATAAATATATGATAACTTAACGATTTTAGTATTTAATTTAATAACTGTTAAAAATTCTTACCTTGTGATTTACTTGACAGAGCCTCATACTGTTTTCATTGCTAATTCTACTTGTAGAACTTCTATGTTCATCAAACAATTCTTGCTTTAATTTGTTAACTTCATTTTCATCAATAAATCTAGAATTTGTACTTATGTCTAAAACAATTTTACTTCTTTCATTTATGATAGCATCACTTTTTATTTCTTGGTTATGATTGCTTTGAAATCCTAAGTTTCTGCAGTTTTCTATTGCTAAACTTTTGAGAAAAGAATTGCTATACTCATCTATGGTACTTTCTTGACAATTTTCGTTTTTATGATTTTGTTGATCCCATTTTTTGTAGCCTCTTAAGATTAAAGCTATATTAGCAAATTCTTTCAGCTAAAAAAAATATTATTGTTTATAATCTATTTTGTTTATATTAGAAGAACATGATATACGAAAAAGACCAAGCTTTTAAAACGAAAATTATGCTAACACAAAAATTCACAAACAAAGTTACCGACTTTATCTACATCTTTAGTTATAAAAATTTTTAAAGTACTTTACATATAAGATAATTAGTTATAGTTGTACTTAAATTAATTTAGTTATTTAAGTTTTAGCTACTTTATTTTGTAATGGTATCTGAAAGTTTAAAGCTTAACATTATTCCATATAGTAACTAGTGTAATATAGATGCAAAACATTTATTTAAGTTATATGTTTTTAGATATTATGTGTAACCAAGCTAAAATAAATGAAAAAAATTATAAGATTAAAAAAAAATAAAACAAAATTTCCAACAACTTTTATTGTATACAACATTTTGTACAAGTTTACAATTCATTTATAAACTCACTCTATAAAAACTTTTGTCAATAAGGCAACATTTGTTGCTGCTGAAAAAATTTAACAATGAATCTTTTAAAAATGGACCCAAGTTCTTGCTGTAATAACCCAAACACAAGTTGCATCTTTGTTCGTAATAATAAAATTTATGTGACAATGAACATAACTTTAAACATTCGTTAAAACCAGCATCATTTTGTTGGAGATGATTTGTTTCTACTTCGTGTATGTTTACTATAGTCAAATATACTAAAATAAGTTGACTTGGTTTAATACACATACTTTTTGAAGAAAACTTTTTCGAGTTGTTTTCTTTCATTTCTGGTTACAAAGAAATTAGTTAGTTTCATAAGCTAAAAAAAATATTTTATTGAATGACTTAATTAAATGTACCGTTCTCTCTTTTAATAGTATAAAGAGAGTTGTTAAAATTTATAGTAAACAGCTTGTTCGAAAAACAAAAATCTAATTTCAACTCTTATTAATGCTTTTTTTTATTTCTGTAAATGTTTGTTATAACTTAACAGATTCGTAGTCTACCATTTATTATACAATTATAAATGTATAATTATTAATAGCTGTATAATTGAAGTACTAGCTTTTTTTAAATTACTTTGTGAAACGCTTTTTTTATATAATTGTTTGAGTTTTTAATAAAGAAAATCAGCTGTTATATGCTGTAACAGTAAAAATTATTTTCAATAAGTCTTATTTATTTAAGCCCAAGCTTTAAACCCAAATCAAAAAGTCGATAGACTGTAAAAATGTTTTTGAACTATGTTAATTAAGCAGCATAGTTTGATCACAAGGTTTTTAAAGTTACTTATATTATGAGAAATACTTTGACATTTATACCAAATATAACTCTATTCTATTTTGCATTACTAATAAAAAAAAGCAATACTTTTTATTTTTTAATTCTGTGTTTAGTACATATTATACTGGTATAAGTTAACAATCGTCATATTAACAATCGATGCGGCTGTTTTTACTTTTATTGTTCAATATACGGTCACAAAACTTAATGGTAGCAAGTTTTTATTTTAGTACTTTTTAATATTTTATATTTTTCGTTACGTTGCAATTAAACTTGGTTTTGATTAGGTCAGCACTTTCTTTAAGAAAATACTTAAAATACTTAGATTAAGTATTTTACTTAATGTCAAAAGTAACTTAATAGTAAAATAACTCAGCATATTATTTTATAGAACAAGCTTTATAATCCTTTTTCAACTAAATTAACTAAGAATAACGTTTTACTTAAGTAACATAAAAATGTCTTACTATAAAACTATTCTAAAACTAATATGTAGTTAATAAAACTAAATGAGTTAGATAATAGCCAACGTAAAAAATATTAAATCAACTATAAAGTAATAGAATTAAAATGATCAATTTTACCGATTAAAGTCTTTTTACATTCAAGTTCTTTTTGTTTGCATGTACTTCGCTAACTTTATAAATAATAATTAAATGAAATATTTATTTTAATATAATGGATAATTTTAAAAAATTGAAATAGCTTTTGACCTAGTTATATTAAAATATTTTTAAAATTTTTAAATAAGCTAGAACTTTGCAATCGAAAAATTGACAATAAAGTGTTTTTATTTAGTTAAATTTAAAATTTGTTTTGTATCTATTATGTTTATTTATATAATTCCTTATAATCTAAATATTTATTAACTTTGATATAATTTGATTTCCAAACTATCTATGATCAATAAATCATCTAATTTATACATATATACTGGCTTAAATATTTTTCAACTAATACTCAGCTTCTATAAAAAAAAACATTAAATTTTTCTCAACTTTGTACCAATGACAATACATATATTGAATTATAAATTGATCTTCTTCTGATGTTTATTAGCTTTTTAAAGTCATTGCTTGGAGTAAGGTTTACCTCGCGGCACTACAACATATTAGCTATTTTATACATTTAAAACTACTTGATGTATTCATTCCCTTTATATGAAAAATGACCGAGCACTCTTTCAATAAACCACCAATGATTTAGACATCATGCTTAAGCCACATAACTTTGTTTTAAAACTTTCAGTCTTAGTTAGCTAAATTTTTTCTATCTATACATTTAACTTTAAGTAGTCATTCAGCAGAAAAAAATACTTAAACTATAAATGTTTAAGCATTAATAAATTGTAACCTCAACGACTTTTATAAATTTTTATGAGCTGTATTAACCACAACAATTTTAAAGTTAACTATTTTATCAGTTTAACAATTTTTTAAAATTTTCCTGAATTAGTTAAAATTGATACGACTAAAGCAATTTATTTTAAATTTGTCGAATATCTTTTTAATTGATTCTTAATTAATAATTAATAATAAATTAATAATTAAATAAAATTATTTCAATTATTTTTTAAACTTTGATTTTAAAAAGGTTATCTGACCACCGCAACAGCTCTTTTCAATGATTACTGAATGGTATGTAAAAAGTAAACAAAAGTTGACAATTTTTTAGTATTTGGGTAGCGTTTAATACTAAAGTCTTGAAATGACTTATCGATACTGAAATATTACTACTTAATTGACAATTTCAAAGCTGCCTTAAAACAATGTGTAAAGTTTTACGTTTAACGATTAGAAATTACCACAGATAGTGTTTAAACTTAAATTCTTACAGTTCTTAATTAAAACTTTAACACTTATTTAGTATATTTTGTACTAGCTGTGATATTTATTGTTATAAAAAAATTTTTACAAAAATCCAAAGCTTTATTAATTTAAATTTTATATCGTATAAGATATAAAAGCTTACAATTGTTCGAACTTTTTCATTTTTTTACAATTAACAGTAACTATTTCGAGTAGTATGCTTGTCTTTATAGTAGTTTTTTTTTTGGATATTTTTTTTCAAAGATAAAACTTATACTGTGAATAGTTATATGTTGTTGTAGTATGGTAAAATAAGTTTTATACAAAAAAGGTTTTGTATATTCATCTAAAAACTAGTTGTACGGTAAAAAAAATAAAATTACAAATAGTTTTTATATACTTGTTTTAAGTAAATAAATCTAACAAAATATTAGTAAACTTAGTTTACGTAAATAAATGTTTTGATTCTTTTATTTTTAATCAGTTTTTTCATAAAATATTTATGGTTTACCGTACAAATATTTTGAAACTGTTTCTCAATAAACTTTTTCTATTGTAAAAATTATAATTATAAAAACGTTATGAACTTAGTGTTTTAATACATACAAATATTCTCAATTAAGCAAAAAGCTAATAAAAGACTTTAATTAAAAGCTGTTAAATAATTAAGTTTTATTAGATTTTTTATTATGAATTGCTTTTAGTTTATAGACTTTCTGTTGTTTTTTTTTTCAAGTCAATAATTTTTGTTTAAATGTGTAAACATTGTTTGGTTTAGATTAAATTATTTAGGAAAAAAAATATTCTAGCTTATTTTTTTTTAGGTAACATGCTGGGGTTTTGGCTCATTTAAAGATATATAATATTAAACGATTTTTTTCAAGTTACCTGTTGATTCTACTCAATACACTTTTTTTTTATTTTTCAAACTAATCAGAAAATTTTTAAAAAGACAAACATTCATCTTTTCAAAAAATATATTACTGTTATCAATGTTAGGATAATAATATTCTCGTTAACATAATTTTATCTACAATATCTGTAGTAGTATTTATAGAGTTTTACTTAATAAGCAACTTTATAAAAAAACAAAAACCCTTCCTTATACTTAAAGTATCTTACTTTTTATTTTTAGAATTTAAGCCGCTTAGAAACCATGTAAAAACTTCAGACTTATGAAGTTTACTTAAAATTTATTAATATAAATGTGTGTTACAGAAATAGTTAAATTTTTTATTTATATATCTGAAACTAAACTTATTTGTACGACAATTTCGAATAGTTATAGACAATATAATATAAGTAATATGAATATTATAAACAATTGTCAAAAAGTTCTAAGTTAATAAAAGTTATAAATAACTTTTTTTAGGTAATAATATTAAACTTTATTTTACATAACTAATTGAAACATTATTTATTAATAAACAATTAGTTTTAAATCTTAAAGTTTTACTTACATTCATGAAACAAAAGATTAAGAAACTTTGTATGCTTAACTTCTTGTTTCAGTTTAATAACTCTTTGTATTTTGAAATTATTCGTAAGATATATTTTTGAAAATAAAAAAATAAATACTAGTTATCTATTATTTTTATTAAGTTAAAACTTTTTGACAATTGTTTATAATATTCATATTACTTATATTATAATGTCCTGGACAAGACGTTTAAGGTATCCATGTGGTGTACGATCTAATAACCAAAAGGTTTTTTCGTACAGCAGGTTTTAGAACTTTTTTTTTTTGTTCAATAATGAGTATATATAGAATTAAGTTTTTTAACTTGATAAATTAAATTTTTCACACTGAGCCCACCCTAAGGGCTTTATTAATAACAAAGGACTCGAGTTTAACATCTTGAAATAAACTTTTTTATTATTGAGTATATATATATATAACTTTGTTGAAGATGTGGATATATGTTCAATAAAGTTGTAAGTAAAACTATTTTATTAGGTTCTGTTTTGGGGTCTTAGAGATTTGAAAAGAATTCAGCTAATTTCTGTTGATCGTCCAAGAGTTGATATTGAAATAGCAGGCAGGTGCATTTCTTCTAGTATAATCAGTAATTACAAAAAGAATCCTAACTTCAATGATCCTGTAAAATTTATTGAGGTTACTTTGATAAGTAAAATCATAAATTTATATTTTGCTAACTAAAATAGTTTTAAAACTGAAAAACATTTAATCATCAACTAAGGTCAAAAAAAAATTAAATAAAATTGTTTTAAACGTTTAAATTTTAATCAGACATATTGCTGATTGAAACAAAGTTATTTACTGTATATTATTTTCTAGAATATAGCAGCTATCTAGAAGTATCTTTGTTTTGTTGTCTTTCTGTGAAAATAGTTTCATATTGAATTTACTACGTCAATTATTTTACTTGTATTTAGTTCTAAGTTCTAAAAAGTACAATACTGTAAATTTAATTCCTAATTCTTAAACTTAATTTCTCACAGCCTCCATAAAACTATATAACAATTGAAACTTTTATATCCTTATATAAAAATTTTATTTTCAAATCGTGTTTAAGTTGTGATTTTTAACATTGATTGTTCTAACTTTGATTAGCTTTTATCATATAAGCTTTCATTAACTTAAAACTTTTTTCTTTCAAAAGAATATTTTATAGGTCTATCAATTTAAATATTTTAATCGTAAACCGTTCATAACAACTTATCTAAACTGTCTTTTCTAAACTTTTTATAAAATTTGTAATCAAGAAAATTTATAAGTTTTCATTACTTTTTTTTTATTTTATACTTTTGTTATGTAGTTTATATCTTAAGTAATTTTACTAAAAAATATTCATAGTATATTAAACTTAAAACAACTTGTTTGTGTTGCTTTACATTTCATTTAAAAATTTGTAAATGATTTTTTGCATTTATTAATATTGTTTTTTTTTCTAATACTTATAAGCTATACATTTTGATTGTTTTAGGTTGATTAGTGCTATTAGTACAACTAATGACAAATAACCTTATTGAAAACCAGCCAAAAGACAAATTTAAACCTCAAACTTTTTTTATAACCTGCTTATACTTTTACACAGTATCAACATCAATAAATTAAGTAGCTAATCCTTAAAATATTAAGATTTAAATTAATAATGTTTAAAGAACACTAGATAACATAAATCAGACTTAATTTTTAAGTCAAAAAGCTTTAAAACATAGTTCAATAACTTTCTTGAAAAAAAATATATGTACTTTATACTATGATAATTATTTTTGCTAGTTTACACTTTTTAAAAACTTATTCAGATACCGTTTTAACTATCTTAAAGCTATTTAAAATATAGGATGTTGATTTGCCAGAAATAGAATACTGGTGTCCACCAATTAGCATTACAGCTGTTGATTGTAGAGCTTTTGGTCGAACTTCTTTGATAGGTACTCATATAATCAGTAATATTAGCAAATTTGTTTATAGGCCACCTGACAAGTCAAAGATGTTTACAGGTGAGAACTAAAGTATAATTAAAAAAGTAAATATGATATTATAATACTAAAATTAGCTATATTTAACTTAGTAGTAATATACGCTTAAGTTTTTTATTTATAGAAGTGTTATTACCACGGATGGCTCCAGGCTTGATGCCCTGAGTTTTTTGATCCTTAAAAATAAGAAACTAACTAAAATATATTTTATGGCAAAGGAAGCAAATAAAAGTTATTAACTTTGTTTAGTTTACTACTTGGTCTTTTTTATTTGGAAGTTAGTTAAATAGTTTTAAGTATTAGAAATATTCTTTCAAAACTAAAAACAAAGTAGAAAAACAAAGTAAGCTCTAATTTAAAATTATTAATTTAAAATGGAAAGAAATTCCTTTTATATGGCCATTGGTGTAATCGAAACAGGGTAATAGATACTGACAATTTTTTTTTGCTTCAGAAATTCTCTAATTGAAATGAAAACTATTCGAATATCATATAAAACTAATTTCTTGTGGGATTTTTAGGCTTCTAAAAATTTTTTGGTATTTAATTTTTAAATGCGTATGTTTTGAGAACTATGTAAAATATTGCAAGTAAAGATTCTCCCCAGGCACAATTTTTTATACAGATACGTAAATGTGGAGTGTTTAATAAACTTTCAATATATACTGTACTTTCATTACCAAGAATATCTTTAACAATTAAAGCTTCACTTTAAAAACCTATAGTTTATTACATAAAGTTGCTAATTTTATACCTTTAGTACTAGATAAAGTTTAAACAACCGAAATTTTAGTTATAAACAAAGTCTCAACTTTCGAAAATAAAACTTAAAAATGACTTATCAGTCTGTTTAAGTTATTTTACATTTTACATTAACATACTATGTTTTGAAAAGCTAAAGGTATTTCGAAAACAAAGCTTTAAGTTTAAACTTTTTCAAAAAAGATTATTTTACAACGAAATCAAAGGTCTAAAGAGCCGCAGTTAGGTTAAAACGGTACAATACTTTCATTTCGTTTTATAATTTTTTTTGTCTTAAATAAAGTTAAAATAAACTTAATCTGTAAAATATGTAGAAATATTCATTTATTTTATTCAAACAGCTTTTTTTTTTAGTAAAAACCATCATTAACGATTTTTTAAATTTTGTTACTTGATTTTTTCTAACTTATTTTTAAAATTGAAAGTTGAAATCATACAAATATAACTTAAAATAATTAAAACTTGACTTCTTAGAATTTTTCATACTCATGCTTTTTTAATTAGATTAGGGTTTTTATTTGTAATTCAAAAAAAAAATTAATTAGAAAAAAATCGCGCGTACAAAATTTAAATTTTATTTTTTAACTTATAATTAAAATGTTTAAACCACTTTTTGACTAAATATTTCTTAGTTTTAGAATATTTTATACAAAGTATTTGTTTATATTTACGATTAAAATAGTTACGATTTAAAGAAACTTAATATCATTTTTAGATATAACTAATATTTTTCTTGTCAAGAAACTTACTTTGAAACAGCAAACATTAAAATTAATTTTTATAAAAATTGTACGCGCAATAAAAGTTAATGAAATTAAAACAAACAATTATTTTTAATTTTTAAACTTATTTTATAGTTACAATTTGGTACAATTAGGACTTACTCTCGTAAGTTTTTTTATTACCAGTTAAATTTTCATATTTAGTAAATTAAAGACAAATTAGATAAAAAACAAAAACTGTTGCATATGATGTTACCAAACTGTTTTTAGTTATTAAAGATCCTTCTATAGCATTCATCAAAGCATTTTTTTTGTAGAGTTTACGTTTATAAATTTATCAAAAACTGGTAACCTGTTATCTAAGCAAATTTTAAACCTCTCTTATTATATATATTAATATAGTTGTATTTACCAGATTTAACATGACAAAATAAAAAAAAACTACAAAGTTATAATTTTTCGAAAAATTTTATCTTTACCTTTAGACTAAGTTTAGGAATAATACGTGTTCTTGTTGTTTTTTTTTTTTTAGTGAGTACGATTGTTTCTTAAATACAGTATTACTAAGGGTAGTCTGAATATTTTACTTGATTCAACTGATAGCAACTCACAATACTAAAGTGTAAAAATAGCTATTCTCGGGGAAAAAAAAGATCTTTTGTTTTTTTGATTAGAGCACAATTAAGTTCTGATTTCTGATGGAAAAAATAGGTTTTAAAAAACTTCGACTTATAAGTATAGTTGGAATGATTTTATGTACTTGAAGTCATTTTTGAGTAAAGGTTTCTTCTTTTTATGGATACAAGTCTTTTTCTACTTAGTTATATTATTTGTTTAAAAGTACTGAAACACTAGAGTCTTGATAATGTCTATCGAAGGCACTACTTTTATAAACTAATATAATTTTTTTTTACAAAAAACAAATAAATAAATTCTTATGGAAAACTTTTTCAGGTGCTATTATAAAACAAATTATGTTTATCTTTTTTAAGGTGTTTTTTTTTTGTGTATTATGTAGTATAATTAAAATAAAATATAACTTATTTAATTTGCAAGATGAACCTAGTCGCTTAAAGCTCTTACGTCGTTACACAAAAGGTAAGAGTTAGGTTAGATTTAAATCAGGAAATAACTGAAAAGTTGGCTGTTTAGACATGTACATTGATACTATCAGTTTGACCAACTATTGAAAAGCATAAAAAATAAACAATTAAAAAAAAGATTGTGGTAAAATATTTAAAAATTTAATTTTTATTAAATTTTATAATTTTGGACTTGTTTATTCTTAAGTATTAATATGTAATATGCTTGATAAGAAATATTTTATATAAAGTTTCAAAAAATTTGCCTGCATTATACATCCTTAGAAATCTAATAAGTTTTTATGTTTCTAAATAAGCAATATATCGGCCTTGGCAATTAAAAATTGTCATAGTTATTTAGTTTTACTGTTTAATAACAGATAGCCTGCTTATGTTAGATTTGCTTTTGTAACTGTTTAGATATTAACTTTACAGTTTAACCGGATAAAGATTCAAGCCTGTCTTAAAAGATTAATATTTTTTAATAAAAGGCTGAAAAATTATTATAAGTATACAAAACAAAATTTAAAGATTTTTATACTCAAAAAAATATATAAAATGTTTTTTTTTTAATTCAGGAGTATAAATATTTCAATACTATCAAAACTTATTATAATTGATTAGCTTTTAAAGCTATAACAGTTAATACTTAAAAAAATTGTTTAATAAGACTACGAGCGTTTCGCTGCACTTAAAATATAAACAGCTCAACAAAGTCTGTGTAAATGATGTCGTAGAAAAGATATGCAAAGAAAAATTGTTTTAATACGTATCACTTGTAATCTAAAATAAACCTAAAATCAACAAAATAACACTATATTAAAAGCTAATTAAGATATAAACTAGTATCAATAGAAGTATTATAATTCAAAAATACAAAATAAACTAATATTATATATTATAAAATTATATTATAAAAACGCTAAACTACAACATAAAGAGGTCGATTCAGGCACAAATTCCATTTTTGGTTGTTTATTTTTTAACGGAAACTTCAAATATTTATTATGTTTTGTGCTTTGTTACTTAACGAATTTATTCGCGTAATTATAACTATGCGAGCTGACAAGTTCAAGTAATAGTACTACTAATGCTTTTAAAACTGTTTCTATTTACGTAACTCAAACTCTTTAAATTTTTAGACAAATTTAAGTTATTACAAACGTTTTTTTTTTCGTTTTATTGAGTATTGTCATTTCTTTTAATGCTATTATAAATTTCAATATCTAAAGTATAATTATTATCCCACTGTTACTAACATTAAACTTTTTATCATTGTGATTTGTTTTTTGTCATTAAGACTTTATTTCTAATTTTAGTTTTTTAATAACTACAATGAAGTTAGTATTTTAACTTACACATGTTTTAATTAAAGTATAAATGAAAGAATATTTTTTGCCTATTTTCCTTTATTTGTTTTTATTTTTGCTTGGATCAGGGGTCGGCAGGCATTCGGTTTGCGCAGATTGCAGTTGCAGTTTTAGTTACAACGTCACCGTTTTTTAATCTCCCGTCAATCTTATATACGACTTTCTTGCTCTTTATTTCAAATCCCAGAGTATCTAAGATAAGTCTCGAAAATTTTATTCCTTAAAATATACAGTGTAAGTTTTAAATGTCCCGAAAATTGTATATGCGACCTTTTTTTACTATACATTTTAGATCCCGAATATCTCTAGTATAAGTTTCAAAATACTTCTTGCTTGCGGGCCGCATTTAACCTTTTGTGTGCCGCAGTTTTACCTTACACGGGCCGCATCTCACTTATAATAAAAACACTCTCGGGGCCGCACTTTTACCTTTTATAGGTCGCATGTAAACAGCAGTTCGCCGATCCCTGGCTTAAACTAATCTTTATCATTGCTTTTTATTAATTCCAAAATATACATCAACAATTAAGATTCAACTTAATGCATGCTTTTAAATTTTAGCAAGATAGTTGTAAAACCTAATGAGAATGCATAGCTAGATAACTAATCATCTTTAAATTTGAAACTTCAACTAATACAGTATAACTTGAACTGTATTTCTCAAAGTGAGCACCTGTGCACATATATTTTAGTAATTAATAAAGTTATATCTAAATTACTAAAACACTACACCTTTTTTTTTAAATTATGATTGATGATGATTTGTAAAAAATCTTATTATACTTTAGTATATAAAACAAAAATATAATGCAAAAGAGTATTTTTGTTTGATTAAAGCTTTTCCTAAACTATCTAGTGCGCACCAATTTTTTTTATTTGCTGTTCACAGCTTTTAAAACTTTTGAGAATCACTGGCTTACAATTTATTGACTAAATTAATAACTATAAAAATTTATAGTTCATGAGCGTGATTTTATTATTGTAATCATTATCATTATTCATTAAATCTTAATAATTTTAATACTATTTGTCATCAGCTGCATGTAAAGTCTTCACAGATGGACTATCAGGTTAGTGAAGCAGTTTTAACTTTTATTTTATCAGTTTTATAATAAAGAAATATAATACTTGATGTAAAATTTTCTTCTTGACTAAAACTTTTTTTAAGCTTGTGCAGTCTATCTAAACTTGCTATATTTTTTTTTACTTTTTAAAGTTAAAATCTAGATAAAAACCAAAAAATTGGAATTTTACAAAACTTAAAGCTGAAATTTTTTAATGTGTTTCTGACAACAGTTGCTTATGATGTTTCACTTTGGTGACTTTATCTTTTACTGTTAAAAGACTAACATCATCATCATTTTAATATACGCTAAATCAAAAATTTTTTAAGTAGCACAATGAAGTATAACAAAAAACGAACTAGAGTATTTACTATTTGCAAAGAAATCACCTTTAATTATCATTAACAGCTAAAATTGAGCAACTATTTTTTTAATTATTTAAAGTATATCTAATTTTTTCAATAATTTTAAAAGCCTTAATTATATCTATAATTTGCTTAGATAAAATAATAAATCAAAAATTTCTTAAAGTTTTCCTTTTTATATCTTCAAATTATATTTTTTCATGTTGTATAATGAATTGTTCTTTACTTGAAAATTATTTTTTACCTTTTCTCTCTAATTTAAAAAACCTTTACTTTTTTTAATCTATATAAACATAGTTTTTAGTGAATTAATAAACAAGTTTAATAATTATTGTAAGCAATTTATATTTAATTTAGAGTCACTCAAAATTACATCTAGGTTATAAACTTATATAATTAACTTATATTTCAGTTTTTTACAAATAAAACTCTTGATTTGTAAGTATTCTAGACATAGATTTTATTGATTATGTTAAACATTAAACTTAAACCAAAAAATTAGATTTTTTTAATCGTTCACAATTTTTTTAAGGGTGTTATGTAAGTTTGTTTTTAATAATTGTTTAACTCTAAAAATTATTTCAGTATTAAAAAACAATGCAACTGAAAAGAACAACGATGTAGTTATTGAAATGATTGATCAGACTACATTTGCTTCTAATGATACGAAAGTTGACTTAACTACAGTATGTTATTTTTTTTTTTTTTAATTGTTTAAATTTTTTAGCCTTAAATTTAATACTTTAAACTAGATTCTATGAAAAAGATGTTGGATTGATAATTGATATATAAATAGGTTTCTTTTTTCTCCATAAAAATAACTACCGTACTTTTATAACATGTTTCAAGTATAATATTTCAAATGAAAAGGTCGAGAAAGCAAAAATCGAGACATTTACGACAACCATGTTAGCGTATATTTTAAAATGTTTATAAAATTGTTGCACAACAATTAACTACTGATAATTCAAAGTCATTCATTTGAAATTCTGAGCTATTGTGAACTATATATTTTAATTATAATTTTTTATTAATAATAGTCTAATACAACCTTGGAAAAAAAAACTTTATCAGGTTTAATCTTTTTGAGGTATCGCTAAAAGAAAGAAAACTAAAATTTATTTAAATGAACTAATCTAGTAAAAATAAACTATATTTTTTAAGAAAATAAAAACAAATTACCGTAAAAATCTTTCTAATTAGACCTCATGAGCATTTTTTTGAACTTTAAATTGAATTTGAAGATATGGAATTTTAGAAAACTTATAAGAGTTTTAACTGTCGTATTTTAGTTGTTTTTAACTTTATACATTTTTGTTAGTAGTATTTTGATAAAACAGGAGTTTAACTACAAAATAAAAATGTAATTATATTAAAAACTTTGATTTTGTATATTAATATTTAATATTTATCTATATACTTATACTTAACAGTATAAACTGAAAATATATTTATTTTATTAAAAAATAGATAGCTGTAAATAACTCAATTTTTATTTTCTTTATGTTCCCTTATCCCTTTTCAATAACATGTTTACGAAACAATATTTTATAGAGAATAAAAGTTACGACTACTTTATTTAAACAGTTTAGTTTACATCTATTGAAATTATTATAAAACATTATTTTTTTAACTTATGTTTCATAATTCTCTACACTTTTATAGATTGTTTTTAAAGGTCCTAAATGGTACCACCAAAACTTTTGATAATTTAAAAATTGTAATGAGCATACAGTTTTTTTTCAGAATTTGAAATTAAAGTTTGTAGACTTTTTAGTTCAAAGGCATACTTTTTAGTTTACAAGTTTTAGAGTACTTAATCAAACGAAACTTGTATAGAAAACACAGGTTATAGTAAGAAAGTTTAAACTTTAGCTTATAAAGAATATAAAACTGTATTATTAAAGGTTCTTTTTTAAGCTTCTAAATAGTAGTATTCAGAGTAAAGTAACGGACTTTTTATTGCATATTTATCGGAAATTTTGCAATTTTTTTGTTTAGTTGTTGAACAGATAGGTACACTGCACTAAGTGTTTTTTGGAACACGGGTTATAAAAATATTTAATAAAAAAAATAAACAATTGTTGTGTTTTATAATTTTAGTTCAAAATAATTATTTTTAAAACAAGTTAATTGAAAAAATTTTAAATATCTAGTGAAAAAGAAGAAAAGTTCGCAAAATTATGTTTTGTCTGTCAGGTATTTCTATAAGGCAAACATAGCGCTAGTATATAAAACTATTTTTTTAGATTTTTCTATATTATTTTTTTTACATAAACTAATCAAATTTGTGAAAAAGTTAGGTGAAAATGG
Organism: Thalia democratica; assembly: GCF_965202585.1. Lineage (NCBI taxonomy): Eukaryota > Metazoa > Chordata > Thaliacea > Salpida > Salpidae > Thalia > Thalia democratica. The sequence continues at coordinate 54,903,526 of NC_139165.1, read as the reverse complement.
AAAAGAGAATATACCTGCGACAAACGGTGAGAAAGAAAATAATGCGCTAGACGAAACGGCTCTTGACTGGTGGAGTAAATATTTTGCTTCGGTCGAAACTCTAGCAGAAGTAAATTAACAAATATAACTGTTTTTGTGCTTGTTTTAGTTAAAGTTATAAGTTTGAAATTAAAGGTTCGATAAAATTTCACAAATTTTTTAAAGACATTTAAAGTATCGTCGAAGTATCGTACTAAGGTCTTACTTTAGATATAACCAACTACTAGTTTACAAATTTTTTTAAACAAAACAAATTAAAAACAGTTAATTAAATCGCAAAGGTTTATTTTTAAAAGATTTATCACATGATCGTTCTGCAAAGTTTAATAGAATGAGTTTTAGCATCTTTTAATTAAAAACAGTTCGAGATTCAACTAAATATACAAAAGTATGAAGAATTATAAAAACTAAGATAACATTAACAAAGCAGCAAATTATCTTTGTTTCGATTTGTTCTTATAGGAAAAAAAAAGACAAGAAGAAGAAAAACTTCAAGCAGTTTATAATGAAGATTGTGGTGTCGAAAATGAACTCGGGATTATAACAAATGAAAATCAAAAGTATCCAATAAATGGTAATTTAATTTTTGATATACAGGTAACAACAAACATTAGTTTTGATAGACTAACAAAGTCTGTTACTAGTACTAATTACTAATTTTAGTGCTTTTTTTAGTTTTTTTAAGGGTATTTAGGATAAGTAGGTTTCTATCTATATGTCTATAAAATACTAAAACCTATGGTAAAAAAATTTAAATACTTTAAAGCACAAAAAGATAAAAAGTATGGAAAAAAATTTCTTACCGGAGCAATGGGTGCAGTCCTAAAAGCTAAAAAGAATTTTGCAGCTCCTATTCAGAAAATAAAAAAACAAAAGGAGCATATCGATGAACTAAAGGTTGACATAAATAAAACTTAAAACTTAACTTACTGTTGTATCAAAAGAAAATCTCAGAATATATTTGATTTATAATATAATAATTTCAATATAAGTTTTATAAATTTATGCATTTTAACTAAACTTAAAATCATATAATTACAAAACACGTTTATTTTTTAAATAAAACTAAGATATACGATACGGAGCTGGAAAAAACATCAGATTTTTCAAGCTTTACTGATCTTTTGCACACGTTTGACTTATATCGGGGAAAACGTGAAGAGATGGCTGACGAGCTTTCAGATTTAAAACGCATCGTAGGAACGTTCAAAGGGGCGTTTAAGATCTACCGACATCCTCTTCCCGGCAATGTGGAACAGCCGGACCCTCAATACGGAATGTTTAAAGTTTGTAGCTGATTAGTGTTTTTAATGTGCTAGTTAATTTGAAATATAACTTAAAAAGTGTTTTTATGCATTTTTTGTAATTGAATTTATAACTAAAGCTCAATTTGTTAAAACGTTCTTAACCTCAAAGCAATTATTTTCTCAAGATTGTTTTATCTGTGATGTTGCTTTACTTATTTTTTCTTAACTTTATTACGAGTATATTTTTACATAAAAACTAACAGGGGCTTCCTTCAAATGAACCTATACACGTACTCGTTCGTGTTTACATTGTCAGAGCTACTGATTTGCACCCGACTGATCCAAACGGAAAGGCCGACCCTTACGTCGTAGTAAGTCTTGGTGGAAACAAAATAAGCGATAAAGAAAACTATATTTCAAAACAGCTAAATCCTATTTTTGGAAAGTGAGTACTGTTGATTAAATTTTTATAATACACAGATTTAAGAAGTTTATTTCAGAGCTTTTGATTTTGAAGCAACGTTTCCCATGGAAAGTGTTCTGAATATACAAATATTTGATTGGGACTTATTGAGTGCAGACGATCTTATTGGAGAAACTAAAATTGATCTTGAAAATCGATTCTACAGCAAACATAGACCAACATGCGGCATTGCTGAAAAATACGCTATGTAAGCTGATCATTTTACAACTTAGTTGTTATAGAATTTTTTTTTTGAACTTACTTGCTATATAAAATTTAACTTTAAGTTAATATCTATGTATAGTACTCCATACTATCATTTAAAGGTTTACAAACATATTTCGCCTTAAATCAAACAGCAATACACTTTGCACTGCATATAAAGGTTCATCTGTTGCCTTGACTGCGAAGTTAAGCTTAGTTTAACTTTTTGTGCGTGGAAAATCATATTTAAAGACAGTACAAAAAATATCAACTTCCTGGCTTTTACCACCGTCCCGCTAATTACATTTTTCTGAAAACCACTCCTATGTGAATTGTATGGGACTTTAAAAATTCGACCTTCAAGCTTTTGGCTGAAAATTTTTGTACATGTATCATTACAAAAAAAATTCTACGCTTTTTAAGACAATTTAAAAATAGTTTAAGAGAGGATTGTTTTTAATTTTCTGTACTTTTTTATCATTTTTCGCTAATTTTAAGTATTTTTGAGAAAATCAAGAAGTGCATCCAAAAGACTTTTTTCAAACCGTTTTAAAACGCGTATAATGTGTTTTTGTGATGATTGCTACATATACAAAAAATTTCTGCCAAAAACTTAAAGGTCGAATATTTAAGATCCCATACAATTTACATAGGGGTGGTTTTCATAAAATGTAATTTGCGGGACGGTAGTAAAAGCTATGAAGTTAATATTCTTCGTTCTGTTTTTTATATGATTTTTCATGCACAAAAAGTTAAACTAATCTATAGATGCACCAGTGCACCCTACAAAGCACATACAGTATTATGTATTTAACATAGTCATTTAGAACAAAAAGTTTGTTATTTTAACTCAAGATTTTTTAAATTAATTTTAGTCATGGGTACAATCAGTGGAGAGATCCTATGAAACCTTCTCACATTCTTCAAAAACTGTGTAAGGACATGAAAATAGACGGTCCACACTTTACACCAGGAAAAGTAAGAGTTGGTAAAAAAATATTTACGGGCCCAGTTGAACTTGAAGATGAAAACGGTCAGTTTTCACTACTATCGAACTCAAAATATTCGTATTATCCTTTTTTTTAACGCATATTGTTTATATCTTTTGAAGTTCTTAAATCTCTTTTTTAAAAAGATGTTTAGTTTAAAATATTTCGTCGACAACAATCTTATTTACATAACTTTATTTTAATATTTTAAACAACCTACTTTTGTCTAAATTATGACGATCACAGGACACAAAAAGCCAACTGATGAGCATGTAGCTTTAATAGCTCTGAGAAGTTGGTCTGAAATTCCAAAATTTGGAGCTGAATTGGTTCCTGAACATGTTGAAACCAGATCTCTGTATTCTCCAGAAAAGCCTGGTATAGAACAAGTTCGTAATTTGAAAAATAAACATTATCAATATATAAATATTTTTTTACTTAGATGTTTTAGATGTAATTATACATAAATATATTTCATTTTTTATAGTTTACTTCAAATAAAATGATTTAAATGGTTGAAAATAAAAGGGTAGAGTTGAGGTTTGGGTTGACATGTTTCCAATGGATATGCCACCACCAGGTCCTCCTGTAGATATATCTCCAAGAAAACCTAAAAGGTAATACATTGTGTTCTGAAAGAAAAATATTCAAGTCAACATTTGGATTTTATCATAATTTTTTTATATTTTATTTTTTAGTTAACATCTAGTTAAAAACCTGAAAACCTAATCAATTAAGTTATAATTTCCTACAATACTTGCTTTTAAAGTTGTGAAAAACTGTTATATGCGAGTTAATTTGATTTAGCTACTGACAAGTCAATGTGTTTTATAAAAAATGCTTTTATCATATTATAAAAATAAAGATGCTAAAATATTGTTACATATAGGTAATTTAAATAGGTAAAACTATATTAAAAATCTTGAAGTTTATAAATAAATTACAAGTTTACAACACATGTTAAAACATTACTGTTATTTACAATAAACTGCAGTTTTCAACTAAGAGTAATTATTTGGAACACGGATGATGTTGTATTACAAGATGATGATTTTTTTACTGGAGATAAGGCATCAGATATCTACGTAAAAGGGTGAAAGATATAATAGTTTACTTAAGTACTTATGTAATGTACCGTTTAAAAGTAGTTTAAAAGTTTTAGTCTGTATTATGTAGATATTATCAAATTTATTTACAGTTTTACAGCTTGTTTTTTTACAATATATGTTGTAGCAATAGTTTTTATTCTAGCTCGTAATCATAAGTTGAGTATTACTATAAACTTAACTATCACTAAATTCTTAAATCGAGTTTTTAAAATTTTTAGTTAACGTTAATATTAGGGTTTCTTTTATTACATATATCGCCTCTTAAGGGCGATTTAAACTATAAGAGTGAAATAACTAGCAAGAGGAAAAAATGTAAATCAATAATTAACTACTAAAGAAGAGATACCTAGTAAAGGGGGCGATTGTGTTTTTTTATTCACTGCCAAGGAAGCGATAATGAAAATGATTTTTTGAAGCCTTGGTTTAAAATAAACAGTAAAAACTTTTCAATTAACCAATGAAAATGGTAAGCTTTTTGAATCGTTTGCAAAATTAGGCTACAATTATGTTTACAAGAACTTTTTTTTAGGTAAAAATAATATACTTAAATTCCGAAAACAAAATTAAACAAAAGTAGTCTCATTAATTTAAGTACCTTTTTTTATCTGAAGATTATTTTTTTGATAAATTGTTTTTAGTTTTTGAATTATTAGATACGTAAAAACACCTTATTTAATTCAAAAAATTAAACACATTAATCTGATTGTTAAGTTTTGTAGCTAACAGACTTTCTATTATGACTGAATAAAAAACTCAAAAAAAAAAACATATTTTGCAGTTTTAAGTCAAGTTAAACTTTTACTTATTTATTAATGATAAAACTTTTTTTTTCTAATAAATTACGCTTACAGTTTTTGTTCAACTTAATAAAACCTTAACGGTAATTTGAAATTAGTAGTTCTCCCACTTTTTGTTAAGATCATATATAAAATTCGAAAAATTATGTTTTTAAACTCTAACGATAAGCTAAGTTTTGCTTGTTCTAAATGAAATACATCTTTTCCCCGAAAGCTATCACTATATAACTTTTTTGACAAAAAACACCTTAAATTTTATGTTATTTCTATTTTACTTTTGAAGTGTATGCGTTTCTCCATAACCTGTCCTGGTTTTTTCTTTAAACATTTAAAAATGTATATATATATATTTATTCTGTCATAAAGCATTTGTTTTGAAATTGATTTTTGGGCTATTCTTAGCTTTCTTCTTCATTTATATACCAGCTATACTCAAAGTTCAGTTGAAACTTTTAAGTGCTGGATATTAAAAAATTACTAAAACAAAGAAATTGAATTTATTAACTATATTTTTTCATAGAGATGTTAAGCTTAATAATGTCTTTAAAATTTAAATAAAAGATTACTAATTGTATCGAAGCTGGCAAAGAAGTTATACGAAAATTTAGCTTTAACTGTGAAACGCAAGTAAAAGCTAGCTTGACTTTAGGGTTGTAAAAATAGTGTTTCGGTTTCTATATGCAATCTAAACAGACAGCGTGAGAAATATAAATCAGCTCTAAATTGTTTACTGTTAAATTTTAAAAAATAATTGTAAGCGTGGTTGATTTAAGAAAAAACTTACTTACTTTTACAAAGAACAAACAAGTAAAATATTATTTAGACTTAAAGTAAGAAGTACTTTATGAGGCTTAGTATTTAATCGTGATAAAAGTTTGTAGAACTGTAAAGCTAAACAAACCGCTTAAAATGTTCATTGTTTAAATTGAACAAAAATTCTGGTCATAATCGACTAATTTAAAAATGGGCAAAACTGTAAAAAAATAAAATCAACTAATACCTAATACTGAATACCTGCAGAATTTTACCTTTTTTACATAGTATTTTTGCAAAAAAAATAAAAATACAAATAAAAAAGATGGTTACTCGGAGATGACAAACAAGAGACGGACATACATTACAGGTCTTTGACCGGCGAAGGAAATTTTAATTGGAGATTTATATTTCCGTTTGACTATCTTATTGCAGAAGAAAAATGCGTTATTACAAAAAAAGCAAGTTATAATACTTAATTTTATTGTATTTATTCATATATTTCTTGTCCAAATTTTTTCTATATGCATGTTTTATTTGAAAAAAAAAATAATTTTTTTAAATAAATCGATGGATCAACCTAAATATTTACAGGAATCTGTATTTTCTTGGGATGAAACAGAGTTTAAAGTGCCGCCAAGACTAAACTTACAAGTTTGGGATGCTGATCATTTTTCAGCTGATGATTTTCTAGGTTTTAAACAATTTGTAAAATAAAATTCAACATGTAATTATTTTTTAACTAAACACTAGGTAATTTATAACAATTTACTTCGGTTTTAGTATATAATATTTATCATTTTTCCAAAACAAAATTCATGAACTTATACCAGCTATATACTTTAAAAAAGCTAACAAAAAAATTTAAGTCACCTGGTTAAAAGTTTAAAATCCAAAAACTTTTAAATAAAATATAGATTTAAATACTAGTAGCAAAATGCTTTTTTTTTTGAGGAGTAAGTTTACTATACTTATTTTTTTCTAGTAATGTGTAATAAAATTTCTAAATAGTATTTTGTATTATAGGATCCCTTACATTAGACCTTACAAGGTTTCCACGAGGAGCTAAAAGCTCGAATAAATGCACACTAAACTTAGCTTCAGAGGAAGATGATTTATCTTCAAATGTTCCGATGATTTCATTGTTTAAACAAAGACGAATAAAAGGCTGGTGGCCATTTACTTCTAAAAATGAACACGATGAACTCGAAATAACAGTATGTTTTTTATCTTTATACTAGCATAAAACAAAAAGCGAACTTTAATCACTTAAGTTTATCAACTACTGATTTTAAATTCATAGAATTTAATTTTCATTAAAGTTTCAGGTTAGTTCTAAAACTGTTGAAAAGTTAAAACTCCTACTAAGAACTTTAAACTTGATTTTTATAAAAGTTTTAAAAATTAAATTTTTGTTGTAAATGAGATATACGAATTATTTTATCAGACTTTTTACCATAGGAAAAAAAATACTAATATCAATGTTACTAAAGAACTTTTAAATATTTCAATTATAAACAAAAAAAAATATAAACTATAATGAGATAAATAAATTCTATATATGTTTTATTTAGGGTAAAGTTGAAGCGGAAATCTCTTTACTGACAGTAGAAGATGCTGAAAAAAATCCAGCCGGGCTAGGTAGAGATGAGCCAGATCCATTAGAAAAACCAAAGTTTGTATCTTTTGATAAAATAGCTTAGGGTTAAAAACATATCTAAATTTTAAAGATTTCCTATAGTTTTAAATAGGTAGATAATACCTTTACTTTTTATCGAATAATTTTAAGCTCGAATAAAAACTTAGTACAATTATCATAGTGAACAAACTTCAACTAACATTGATTTTTTTTTTTAACTTTACAACGATGAAAATGCCAAGATGTATATTTTTATGTGATTTGTTTTAGATATCGCTAAATATTTATGTATTTATACTAAACAGTCGACCAGACACATCTTTTGTGTGGTTTATGAATCCATTGAAGTCGTTGAGGTACCTTATTTGTGCAAGATATAAGTGGCTAATAATCAAAATCATTATCATCGTCATTATATTAGCTCTGCTTGTGCTGTTTATATACTCCTCTCCAAGCTGGATAATGAAAAAAATTGTTGGAGCTTGATTTTATCAAGTTGTTTTCAAACTATATGAATAAAGTAAAAATAAAAAAATATTTACTTAAGAGCTTTTTATAATCTATATATATATATATATATATGTATACACTTAATTTAAAAAAACAAATACAAAGCTTAATATACTTTATAAACTTGTTTAATACTTTCAGTAAACTTTTATTCTAAGAAAATAACAAAAAATAATTTTTGAACTAACAAATAAAAGTTATAGTTTTATCTGACACCTTTTAGAGTTAAAAAACTTTATAACTGGTTCTAAAAGCTAAAATAAATAGCTTGATTATACTTAAAAAAATCTTCAAGTCATTTGTTATACACCAGGTCCTTTGTTCTAAAGTTTTGAGCCTTTTTATCGTGTTCAATAAATTTACTTTTTCTGATGGAATTCAACTTTTAATAAACTTTATTTATAAACCGAGTTTTTATCTAAACATAAAATTATATTATAGTTTGAAAAATTTTAAGCTTTTTCCACAAAAAATTAAAACAGTTACTAATACTTTTGAAATTATACAATGTTTATCAGAGTTTATAAATGATAGTTTTATTTTAAGTACCAATAAAATAAATTAAAATTTTCATGTACTTTTAGACTTATATACATCAAAAATCATATCTTCAATACACACATAAAAAATACATTTTTAAGACACAGAGATTGTTTAAAATGTGAATAATTAAATTGTATATTTAAAATTTTCAAGAACTTTAGTACTGTATATTTAAGTTTTAGCTTGAGATACTTTTAACTGAAAACACAACTAAAAAAATAAAATTGACGCAGCCAAATCGTTAACACTAAAACTGTTTGCAACAAAAAATAAATTATTTGTTATTTTAATGCAAAAGTTTGTTTGATGTATCAAATACTTTGATAAGTGAAGTTTATATACTGTGTTAAGGTTTTGAAATTTTTACGAAGCAATGCCGTAGAATCGCTAAGTAAGAAATTAAGTTTTAAAAGTTGTTATTTGCTGTTTCCAACGCTTTCCAATCCCTGAAAAACAAAATACTAAGTCAAATATTCATTAAATAGATACTTTAATTAGTAAAAAATATTTAGGCTCTTAAAATGGTTATCAAGTAAACTAGTTTTTTCTTAAAAGAATAAAAATATACGGTATGTATATATTCATGATACAGAATTTTACTATTGTTTAATAAGATTAATAACTAAACTACCGTGTTAAATTAAAACTATTAATTTTTTTCTATAACGTAACCTTTAGAAATACTTGGTTACTTTTTTTATTTAAGCAGTTTACTGTTTTTCAATGGTTGTTACGGTACTACGATTTAGTGTATTTCACTCGACCATCAACAACTGTACCCAAGACAAGCTACAACCGGTTTCGTCCTTATTAGGACTCATTAGATAGGCATAGTCGAGAGAAACCGCTGTTGATACCTAAACCAAGTGGCTTAAATACATATGCATTGAAGCGACAGTTTGTGGGTAAAGTTCAAAAAATTGACGCAGCCAAATCGTTCACATCCCAACGTCTCAGATATTGTCAGCATATAGTGAGATTTTAGTCAACGCTCGTTTTATCAGTTTTAACCAGTATTTATTACGGTCATCATCAACAAAGTTGAGGTGATACTGTTGAGGATACTGTTGTTGATGGTCGAGTGGTTAAGTTCATTATTTATTATTGATTGAGCAAAGTATCTTAACTTTTTTAATGATGGCCGTAATAAATACTGTTTCTAATATGTACACATAATTCATTTCATTTATTGGAATTTATGAAGTTTAAAAACCAATTTGTACCTTATATCACCAATAGTATGTATATTTTAACTATATGTTTAGCAATTATTTTTGAATTTTTTTTTTTTTTTTTTTCGTTTAAAATAGAATTTTCAAAGTTTTTTTCTTACAGTTCATTGCACATGATTTAGAATTTGGTTTAGTAGCCGCCGAATACTCAGTACATTATTTCTTTAATAAAAAAACTAACAACGTAAATAAATTGCTTTTTCTAGTTCTTAAAGGTCTAAGCCCTAAAGTTTCAAAAATATATTCATTTGTTTTTTTAAATACGTCAATTTTGTCTTGATTTTTTTTGTCAGAAACTACTATTATTGCCAAAATTAATCTTTAGAAGTAATATGGGCCTCTTTCTCAAGGTCTGTAGTTTAGAAATTCAGGCGTATATTTTACTTAAACTTTTTCATGATAACGTTAAAAAATACTAGTACGTACAAACTTCGTGTTTTAATTATCAACTGTTTTAGCTTTTTTTATTTAATAACGCTGATTTTTAGTTTAAAGTTTTATTTAGTTTATTAAAAAACATGACTAGTTCTTCAAGCGTTTATTCTATTTTAAGTTTGTAAAATAAAATTGAAACTAAAAACAACAACTTGCGCATTACTTACTTTATTCAACACACTTGCAGTTAAATAAAGCAATTACTGTGCAATATTTTTTATATATTTAAACGAACCTGTTTCATTAGGATCTTTATTATCAAAATTTTAGCGAGTTAGTTTTGAATATTTAAAACAAAAATTATGTTTAAAACAAAAAAACTGTGTTGCACAATTAAAAAGAAGAATAGAAAAATTTTTACTGTTAATATATTTTTAAACAGAAGAGGTTACTTTGTTTGAAAATCTAATGCATTACAAATTTCAAGTGTTTATTTAAACAAAAAAAAATCTAAAAAATAAAAATATTTTTGTCCAACAGTTTAGACAAGAAAAAACGAAAATTTCGCAATAAAACTTTAATATTCTATGTAAAACAATAAACTTTAAAGCAAAGAAACTTCTTTTATTTTAAAGTTTGTTTTTGCTTTAAATTTTATTGTTTTACTTATGCTTAAGTTTTATTTAAATTAAAACTTAATTAAACTACCAAAAATATTTGTGGTACTTAATTAAAATAATAAAATAAATTTAATTTTTCACAATTAAAACAACTTTAAAAATAATAATGTTCAATAGTAATACATCGCTTCAAAATAGTACGGTCTGTAACGCAGACAAATGAACTAGTAGTTTCTTTCAAAACTTCTGCAACTAGTTTGTTGAAATACTATACTGTTATATCTCTATTTAAAACTAACTATAAGTCAAACTACCATTTTTTTATTTTAATAGGCAGATAATTTTATTACCATAGAAGATTATCAAAGTTTAATATAGTAAATTTACACTTTTCTAAAATTACTACACCGGTTCTTAAACTGTTATTCAGTATATGTCAGAGTGCGTACAGTAAATAATGTCTGTTTTAATAGATTGTTACTCATAGAAAAAAATACTTATTCTTCAAGTATTTTCGAAGCTCTTATTAAGATTTTATATGAAAGAATTGTTGAACATAAAAATTATATGTCACAAAATTATATAACTATGCTTAGTGAAACTTTTTTAAATAACGTTTTTATTTCATGTAATTTGAATTAAATAATCAAATGAAATAAAGTATTGGTCATTTTTTGTGAACAAACCAAACAAACATTTAACTACTAAATAAGCAACTATTGAAATTGTAAAAACTATAACATTTAACCATTAAAACACGAAGTTTGTGCACACTAGTATTTTTTCAAAGTTGTCAAGGAAAGTCTTAGTAAAATATATTAAGTTATATATTTAAAATATGTTAATATATATATTATATGTTTTGGTTTTAAGAAAACAAATAGAGAGATCTCAACTGCTGGAGGAGAAGTAATATATTTATTCTTTCAAAAATTTATTTTGCAAACTAAGTTTCGGTCAAAGACCTCGTCAGTGCTTTTATAAATCTAAAATAATATATATAATATATATATTTTAAAATATCTTAAATTGTATATAAATATATTAAAGTATAAAACTGAATTTTTTATATACAGACCTGAAGATGACGAATCAAACATAAAATTACCAAAGACCAATTTTGATTTTTTTAGATGAATTTTCTAGCTTTTAAGGTCATAAAATAACTTAACTAAAGTAAGAAACATTAACATATTACACTACACAGCACACAGGAGAGTCTTGCCAAAATACGAATATTTTTCTAAAGATACCTAAAACTGTGTTTACTCACTTATAGAGGAGAAAGTTGTAGACTAAAACTAACAGCTATAAAAATATTATTGTATATTAAAGCACAAACAGTACAAATTTTAAACTGACTTTAGTTCGTAAACTGTATAAATAATCTTAATAACATTGAAAAACAACATTATAAACGAACCAGAGCACACCGTTTTAAACTGAAGAAAATGATCTTTATATCTAAGTTTAAACATATCTTATACGAGTCAAACATTACAAGTTTATAGATTAAAGCTTTCAAAGTGTATAGTTTAGATTGCTGGTATTAAAATTAGTATCAACACACGATTAGAGACACATATTTTTAAATAAAACAATAGTTCCAGCCTTATATTATCAAAAACAGCGTTAACACAAGAATTAGAGCACATAGTTTTATACTTATGTTTTAATAAATTTAGATTATTTAAAATTCAAATTTAAATACAACTAAAAAAAAATAAAAGTAAATTTTTATAGTACATAACTATGCTATTTAAAAAGTGTATTAACACAGAGATTTAATTCTTATTTTGATAAAATAAAAGAATAAAATCTTTAATGTAAAGGTGTTAACATATCAGCTAATTAAATAAAACTATTCTAAACTCGCAAAGTATAATCTAAACCTTTAGTATTTGTACACCTAATCGAAACTCTAATTCAAACATACATTTTCAAACTTTAATAATGACCATAGGACTATATAAGAGGCCGTGGAAAGGGATTGTTACCGGAACAAAATGTATTCAAATATTTTTTTTTACTAAAAATATAATAACAACATTTAAAAAAAAGTATTTTGTTTTATTTCTTTTTTTTCTCATTGTGTTTCCTGTTTAAGTGGCTTAAGTTTTGATGCCTGAGTCCAACATTACACAATAAACAGTATAATAATAAATGAAGAAAATCAATCATCATTTGTTGACTAAGTTCGGAAAGTCGTTCACGTACCATTAAAAGAATATTTTTTTTAGATTATTAATAATATTTTGCTAGTTTTTTTTTTATTTATATTGTTTATAATTCTTTTAAGTAATAAAATACAAAACAGAGATAAACTTAGTAGTGATTTATCAATTTTAGTTTATAGTGATGTTAGATAAAGGTTGAAAAGTGTACTGTATTAAAACATAAGTAATAATTTGTGTTCTTCAGCATTTTTTAACAAAATTAAAATTAACTTTATTTTTAGTTAAGATCAAGTCACAACAACATAGTATTTATCTTTAAAAAGAAAATATCTAAACTTTTCGGTCTAACTCTTATTCTGAAGGTGTTTAAACATAAGAGAATGAGTTCAAGTTAAAATAATGCAGATCCGTATGCAAACGCTGTTTTCTGTAGTACAAGAACAGTTTTATAATTTTGGCAAAGATAGTGTGCTATAATTCTTGTGTTCATGATTTACTTTATGTTTCATTAAGTTTAGTAAGCTTTTTAATTACTTAACGTAGTTTTACATTTAAGTATGTAATTTAAACAAATATAAACTTTTCATTACAGTTTATAAACATGAATTCTGTGACTATTTATAATTATATCAAGGGTAATTATATATTTTACAGAAGCTAGAGTTAGTCATAAACTGTATCAGTTGTGCTTAAACTTGGGTTTTAAAAAATTCAGACCTTCGATTTAAGTTCAAAAATGCTTGTCCCGATTCGTGTGTTAATGTTTTTTTTCTATCTTATCAAGATTATTTATTAACTTTACAAACTATAAGTCAATCTAAAATTGTACTATTTGCGTTTGTGATAAGTTTTTGGTTACTCAAGCTAAAATAAAAAGAAAACTTTGTAGGTTAATTTTTTTAAATAATTTAGTGTGAAGATTGTGAGTCCTAAGCGGATTGTAGATTGAATTCACAAGTCTCAATAGAAATTGTCAACTAATATTGAACTTTTTTTTTTAAACTGAAATATCAAAATATGAAGTTAGCATTGGAAGTTTGAAGTACGTAAATAAAATTTTTTTACTAAAATTGAAGAGTAACGTTTTTGACAGTCATTTGAAAAGTTTTATGGTTTACATAGATCAGGTAGTTAGGAGGCAGGAAGTAAAATGTATAAAGAAAAACTAAGATACTCTGAAGAGATTAACTAAATCAAAGTTTGGAACTATATTAAAATGTAGTATACACAATCTTTCTTCTAAACAGTTATCGGAACAAGAACTATTTACTCTAAGGCTAGGTCTGAATTTTTCTTTACCTTGTTTCAAAGTTGAAACGGAAAACATCTTTTTGGGATTCTTGGGAAAGTGGCTATAAACAAACTATTAAGTCGAAACCTAAACAAATTTCTGACGAAAAGATCTTTAATGTTAATTTAACTAAAACGGCTTATAACTATTGTAAAATGAAACGTGATCAAAACAAGTAACTAAATATTAAGGATATTAAGGATATTCAATAATGTCATGTTCACACTACATGATGGATTTTTATTTCTGTATCTTAATTCATTTAATATAGTTTATTTGGTGTTATTTCTCTTATTTATTTTTTGTGATACATTTTTAAATTAATTTACATTAAATACTAATAAAAACTAAACAAGTACTTGTTTAAAGAAGTTTTGATATTTAATTGTGTTTTTATTTATTGTTTTAATATTTTTTTGTTAAAAACTTTTGATCTTACATTTTGTGATTAAGTGCGTAGCAGGGGCGTGTCTAGACATTTTTCAAAGGGGGTTCACAATTTTTTAATGTTCTTAATTTGCCGCTGAAGTACGCAATTCTTAGGTATGCACTGCCAGTTAAGTACGCAATATTTAGCCGAAAAACTCTGTGTTTAAAATGCTTTTTTGTGCTTAGAATAAATAAAAACATATAAGTAGTAACAAAAAAAACATTATTTTTTTTTATTATACTGTATTTAATCTAGATAAGTTAAAACTAAAAGAACCAGTAAAAAGTTATGAACTTACAAATTTTATATCAAAATTCAAATCCGTTATTTTTAAAACAGATATATTACATACAGTTTATTTAATTAACGAAAATAATGAACATTGTATTATGACTAATTTAGGTAATTAAAGATCAAAACTTGCAGGTAGTCTTAGTATATTATAATCATTGGTTTAAACTTAAACAAAAAAACTTAATAAATCTGTTGTATTTTATAAAACAAAACTCAATAAAAAACCTTTAGAAGTTGTCGAAAATAAAGTGGAAGTCAGTTAAATAAAACAATTGAAAATTAATTTTCACGAGCTTTATCATTAATTTTCATATTTTGTTTCGAACAGAATTAACAAAAAGCACAGCTGGAATAAAATTTTCTATGGTAAATAAAAATTTTTAAATTTTAAACAATCTAAAAATACCAGTAAAACAGAATGTAAAATCTTGATAATAAATCATTCAAAAAAGTTTCCCTGAAAAAATATGCTACTTTAAAACTTTTACCTATTATCACGTCACGATTAAAATTTTATTTGAAATCTATTTCAGCTGGGCAAAAACGAGCATTTTTAGTTACGGAAACTTATAATTTTTCAGTGTTATAAATTCAACATTCATTGTTTAAAGTTTATCAAATAACCAAAACAAAGTCAATAAACAACGTTTTTATTGCTATTTTAAGAATCTTTTTTCTTTTCTTTTTTTTCAGGTGGTTCACAGGAATCAGGAAACCAGTCAAAACACGCCCCTGGTGCATAGTGTACCTCTTACAGTCCTATCCTTAATTTCATTTTTTATCACATTGTAGATGTTTAGAGTCTAAACTTCTACAAAACTAGTCTAAACTTTAGACCTGCTAGGTAGTGAATACCAAAGAAAGCAAAAATAAAATGCTGTTAATATGTTTAATAATGTGGGGTAGCTTGGATAACATTTGCACAAAAGAAGCAAATAGTTTGCATATTATTTTTCAAGTTTTCTATTATACCCTTATCCTTAACCACCTTACCTAAACAAAAGATAAAGTAATTCAAAAAATGAAGTTTTAATGATTAAATTTAAAGTAACATGAAAAAAAAAAACATTTTTTTTTGCTTACTCAACAAATATGAATTGTTACTTTTATGCAAATTGTTTATAGTTTTTTAAGCTTCTATCATGTGTGCCCTGTATAAAACCTTTTTTTTCTAATAGTAAAATACACAATTAAAAATTCAAATAAGCTGTAAATCCGGGTCAGAACAGATGCCAGTTATCTGTAATTTCAGACAGTAAAACAATTTTATCCAATCAGAAAAGCTATATAGCTCAGAAATAAACTTTAAAATGAAATACAAACCAAACTATTTATTCACAAAATTTTCATCATTTATTTGACAATATCAATGTAGTAACCGGCTGTGAAAGACAAAAAATTAAAATATAAACACAAAGTTTAAAACATAGGTAATACTATTAAAATACAAATAGTAAATTGAACTTTACTAATCTACACAAACAACAAGTTTACAAAACTGAGACCAAATCTGAACTGTAAGAGTTTTGGTATTTATGCAAGCAGTATGCGCAAGTTGTGATAGTAAATACGTAGGACAAACAAAATCTTTAGTAATAGATGGACAGCCCAAAGAGCTAATTGGAATAAATCAAAATTTAATACAGAAGATATCTCAGATGAATGTGCATTATACAGACACTATTATTTTAATCATAAGAACAATCTGGAAAACCTTAACATTAACGAAGCATACAAAGTTGCATTTTTGGAACAACCAATTTTTAATATTCTAGAGCAGGGTTTCCCAAACTTTTTTGCAAATGGCCCCCTTCAACAAGATTACTCATAAACTAAGATAAAAAACACCAAAAACTTTTCTTTTTTTTTTTTCATTATCTGCAATTCAAGAATATATAGTGTAAATTTCAAATTATGACCTCATGGCCCCCCTGTGGCTCCTTTACTGCTCATGGCCCCCCTCTTACCCCTTTGCTGCTCTTGGCCCAAACACCATTTGTCCTGGACATCACATTAAACTGTATCCTGGTGTATGACTCAATAACCAAAGGTTTTTTCGTACACCAGGTCCTTGGACCAAAGTTTTGTGCGCTCTTTTCATTCAATAAAAAATATACAGTGGTATATAGAGGGGTATAATAGTTAAAGTACATTTTAGTAAAATAATACATTTTTTGTAATTTTTCATATATTATATTGGAGCATTAACTTAGCTCCATTAGCATTTTTTGCAATTTTTAAAAAATGTCCAAACGTTAGATCCAATTATTTCCCTTATCTTTAAAGCTAACTAAAAATTTTTTTTGAAGAACGCTCCTTTGCCTTTAATTTTATAAAATCCTTTGGATTGGGGTTTGACTTTTTGAGTAGGGCCCCTTAGAAAAAATGTTTTTTTTAATAATTTTACTCCAATCAATTTTTTAGCCAGATTTTTTTTAATATTCTTACTTTGCTATGTTTTCAAGGTTTGGTGATTTTTTTTTTTAATTTATAATATTTTAAGAATATTTACAAATATGCCGATCGTAAATTTCAAATACCCTCAATTTTCTAATGGTCACTGCAGCAAAAAAAAAAATTCTAAACATTTTTTAATACACTTGATAATGATTATTTTAAATGTTGCACGCTTTTTTTTATCTTAACTGTTTTTATGTAAGCAAGGCATGACCCATGCACCTTTTACTAAAATTATCAATATTTGAACATGAAATTCCTCATATTTCGTTTATGAGGGATTTCATGTTCAAACAAGAATAAAATTCATACAGTTTAGTTTTGAATAAAGTTCCTAAAAACACCAATAAATATTAAAGATGCATGCATTATTTTGAACTTTGTAGTAAATAAAAATTTATTACTTACTATAAGCAAGTGCGTGCTTTGTAAAGAAAACCTTTAAATACAAAAGGTAAATGTGTAATAAAAAATACTTGGGGTGGTGCTTGCCTTACGTGGATGCCTACTTACTTCTTAAAGTGCGTACCTGATAAATGTATTTATTTTGTTAAAAGCACATTCTAAAATTATGTTTTAACATTAGAGCCTAAATTAAATAAATATAGTTCCAGTTTGATATTGGTGAGACATCATCCTAGTGATGATTACCTATATTTTTGGTGAACACTTTAATTTTCCAAAATGGTCATGAAAGTTTTTTCTTCAGTATGTATGTATAATAAACCTGATTAGGATATACATATACTGAGTTCTTACTTCACTTGATTTTCTTGAATAATCCCATAGAAAAAAGTTGGATAAAATTGAAAAAACTAAAAAATATTAAATTCATGTTACTTTTTTGTCTAGACAAGATTCATATACAATTCTCAAATCGGTCCAGGACACAGTCAATTGTTTTTACTTGTGATTTTTTACCTGCATCAGTAGTTACAAAAAATCAGAAGATGGTTTAAAAAATCTACAAGTTTATTGCATACTTTATTTCAGAGTAACAGAAGTCTGTTAGTTAAAAGTTCACTGAAGAAGGACTGTTGTTTGAAATCGATTTGAACTAAAGTATGCAATAAACTTGTAGATTTTTTAAACCATCTTCTGATTTTTTGTAACTTTTTTGTCTAGTGATGGATCAGTTTTTATATACAGTTGTTTCAGTTCTGGTTTTTTATGTATACTAGTACTTTGTTTTTTTTTGCATAAGTGTCAACCACTAGGATTAAATGTTGCAATGCAAAAAAATTTAATAAGTGTTTTACTCAGATAGTTTTTGAGGCTACCATAAGGACCCATACACCATCTGGCCACACATCAGGTTATAGTATAAAAGCAAAACAAAAAATTCTAATCTTGAGTTTATTAAAGTATATAGTGTACTAGAAGCTTTTTGACAGATTTAATATAGTACGAAGCATCAATAAAACGGCTAAAAATTATAAAGTTTCAGTATATTTGGTTATGGCAATACCTATGTAAATCACTCGTTTTACAGCTTAATCTTATTTTTTAGATTTCCTTAAGGTACAAGTTGGTTTTAACAGCTTTTTAAGATTCAAACTAATTTTTGAGATATAACAGGTTAAATAATTATAATAGGTTCCTTACAAGAGGAGAAAACTAAAACAGTGAATAACTGGGTTGCCCCAAAATCAGTATACTCTGGCTGGATAACCATTAATTTTTTCCATTAGAAAATAACTAAAGACAGCAGGGTTGTCTAATAACCTGGAATCCTGGAAAAAACTGGAACTTGACAATCTAGGCAAAAAACCTAGAATTTAAGAAATTTTGAAAAAAAAAACCTGGAATTTTTAGCAAAAATCACTATAAATCCTGGAACTTAGAAGAGAAATCATGTAAAATCTTGGAATTTTAACAATTTTTAAATATTAAATAGTAAAATCGGGATTTTACACAAAAAATTTATTGTATAAATATTTTTTTTTCATCATCAAAAACTTTCTTATTAGAAAACACATTGAAAGAAGCATTAAGATGTCTTTTCAATTTTATACTATTTAACACAGCTTTTTACCTTAAACTTAATTTGTATGTAAACTCAGAATAGACCCTAGAATAAGTAATTTCAAAAACCTGGAAGAAATTTTGAAAATCTGGAGAAAATTTTCCAAAAACATTTGATAACCCTGAGACAGTTTCAATTTTTTTTTTAATTTCAGGGTAGTTTGAAATTTAAAAGAAACTAAGGATGACTCAGGCCAGTTTATATTTTTAATAAAAACTCAAATAGTTATAATATTTTTTGAAACTCTTAGTCCAGTTTTTTTCTAAATTATAAACGAGATTTAGTTGCTCCAGTTTCAATATATTATAACCAATTTTGTTCAAAAACTTAATTTTGTTGGTAGTAAAAGTTAATTTAATTTTTTATATATTCTTTTCAATAAAATCTATTTCTTTAAAGTTTTTTGAGATAAACACTTCAAATTTTCAGGAAATGTAACTAGCAATTATAACAAAATATGTGTTTTTTTAATTTAAAAATAAAAGTTTTGTTAGCTGAAAACAAAACGGCATTTTTTCTTAAAAGAAAATAAATAATATATAGTTTCCTTAAAGATTATTCTTCTAAATATAGCAAGGAATATATCCTAAATGTTTGAGATATTTTTCTCATTAAATGTTGGAAAAGGTAGATGTTTAGTAAGTTATAAATAACATGGTTAAAGGTTACTGAAAATAAATTTGGATAAGAAGTTTGTGATAAAAAGTTCTAGAAAAATATCTTATTAAAAATTGTACTTGTTTATTTTGAACTTTTTATGTAGAGTTAAATACATTAAAGTTTAGCAGTTTATGGTTTAGTGTAATTTTATGATTTTGGTTTATAAATGATATACAGTAAGTCTATCATTTTTTCTTGGTTTGAAAATATCATTCACTTTAAAAACATTTATCTCATAACAATATTATTAAATTGTATAACAGTAAATATTTTAATTTCAAAATTGTTAAGTATGTTTTTTTTATCAAATAAATTATAGCTAACGTATTTTAGTTCATATGAATAATTTTGAAGAGCAAGAAATTGAAGTAACAAATGAAATACAAAAACTGATTACATGTAGTTTGTGTACAGGCTACTTCATTGATGCAACAACAATAAAAGAATGTCTACACCATTGTAAGTTTCTAAATTAATTTTAAAGTTATGATTACTTGAAACTTATGTATTGTAGTTATAACTAATTATAATAGTTGAAGGCAGTGGTTTTTTTCTTAGTAAAAAAAAGTTTTTTTATGAAGGTCATAATTCTTAGTTCTCTATTTTTAATGAATCTCAAATATAATGTGTTAAAGGCATAGGGGAGGTAAAACACTTTTTTCACAAATTGATCTTATTTTATATAGTTTTTACTAAGCTACAAGATGCTTTTACAGATTAGTTAAGGAATGGGTTAGTTGTTATGACTTTAAATTAGTTATATTTCAGAAATTAATTTCTTTTTTTACTATGAAGATTTTTCAAGATTAAATTAGTAGTGTTTTTAGCATTAAATATACACGAATAAAGACAAAAAATTATACCATAAAAACCTTTATTATTTCCAGAAATTCCTGATAAAACAATAAATGGTAGTTGTAGTTATAGCTTTTACAACTTTGTTTATATTTTTCTTACAATTATAAATGCAGTTATAAACAATATATATAGTTTAATTTGTATTGTTTAGTTTTTCATTTTACCTTTTGACTTAAATTGTTCTTTGAATATTTTTGCAAAAACAAAACAGCATAAAACCTATTTTTGTACAATACTTAAGATATTTTACAATTTCATTATGTTTTTACAGTTTGCAAAACATGCATAGTGAAACATATTCAAAAGGGTAATAATAAATGTCCTACTTGCAAAACACCAATAGCTTCATCTAATCCTTTACAGTATTTGGCATACGACCCAAAAATACAAGAAATTACTTACAAGCTAGTTCCTAATCTGTATAAAGGTAACATATTATTGCTTCAATTTGTTGCAACAGTTATTGATTTAAGAATTGTTCTTATTTAGATGAAAAAGCAAGAAGATTGGACTTTTACAAAATGAGAGGATTACCCCCACAAGAAGAGTATCCAGAATTGCCTACTAAAAGTAATAATTCCAATTTGGAAAGTAAAAAGAAAACTAAAACAAATTATCACAGGTGTTTTAATAAAAAGATTTAAAAAAAAAAAAGGTTTATTAAATGTCCTATATTTTGTTTTATATTTGTAAGTTGGGCTTATTTCTTTTAAATGGAGGTATATGTAAAATGTATAATTTTACTTTTCAACATACTTTGTTAACCTTATTTTAGTCATATCATGTTATTTTGTTTTACACAAATCATGGTTGTTCTTTAATTTATATTTAATTATACGCGGTTTCCAAAAAAACTAGAATCCAAGAAAATATGGAATTTGTCAATTTAGGCAAAAATAGCCTGTAAAAACCTGCAATTTAAAAGTTTAGGCTAAAAAGAAAACCTGTAATTTCAAACAAAAATCACTAAAAAACCTAGATTTATACTTGTTTTGTCACTTATATGTTAATGAAATTTTAATTTGATGCGTAAAATCTATCATGTAATAGAATTATTTTAGTGATATTAATAAGAGTTATCAAAATACACTCTTTAAGTGCTTTCTATATCTTTTCCATGTTGTTATACTATTTAAAACAGTTTTTTCCTTAAGTTTTATACTTAATATGGACTAAAAAAACTTGTTCTTGAAAGAACTTTAGAAAACCTGGAAAGAATTTTCAAAAAACCTTTTGCAACCTTGATACTTAAGAGTTAAAAATAACTATCTTGATTTTTTATATAGCTTTTATTACAACAGAAATGATCAACAAATATTGGTACATCTAAAAGCTTTACATCCCTTGAAAGACTTTTCAGTTGCTAACAAAATATCTACTTCAGCAAATATAACTATTGGATGTCTTAAATCTTTTATTTCAAAGAAAAAGAAGTTAAAAGATATAAATGTAAGTTTGAAACTTTTGATTAACTATGTTTAAAATATTTAAAATGAAAAAAAAAAAATTAATTTCTGGTTATTTTGAATCTTTAAGTTTTTTAATTGTATATGTTGTATAGTATTTGTTTTTTATGTTTAAAAATATTTAAACTTTTTTTTTTTTTTTTGGAAATCTTTGATGAAGCATAAAGAGTAGAAATTATTTCAAAATTTTTATTTTACCCAATATAAACTTCAATAATTGAATATGTTGTAAACGTTAGTAAAAATAACTTAATGCTGAAAGAAGCAGTAAAGTTAAGTTTTCTCAATATATAGAACAAAATTATTTTCAAGCTTAAAGTATTAACATAGTTGCCACTTTTCCAAGAAAGTTTTTTTAAATCTCATTTTAAAATAAAAAACTTTTCTTAACTAAGTGGCAATACTGTGTATGTACATGGTTGCTCTCTTGAGATAGAAATGGTCAGAAGATTTATTTGTTCTGGAAAAAAATTCATTACGTAGTAGCAACCATGTGTAAAGAGATCTTGGGAGTTATAAAATTTAAACATTAATAAAACAGTATGATATCCTGTGCAATGGTGAAATTCTTGGAAAAGATCACACATTAATGTTTATCAAAAAGTCTAGATGGCGTAATAGAAAAAACAACCTTATTCTGCACTATCGAAAGAGCAAAATTAGTCTTAATGTATTTTAAATTCTGGAGATCTATTGATTTAAGAATTATAATTTTTTGAAATTATTTAAATTATAAAAAGTTTGAAGTTGATTTAAGAAAAAAAAACATTTACTTAAAAAAAAACTTAAACATACTCATAAATATATACTAACCCTATATATTTATGACTGTTATAAATATATTTTTGAAAATCAACTTAAAATTTTTTTCTTAATCCTATCTTATACTAACGTTTTAGCTTTTTACAAGTGTTTATATGTTCGACAAACTTTTAAGTAGTATTCATTTTATATTATGAAGTGTAAAAACTAAGTTCAAGTTTTTTAATTATTTTACCTTAAATGTATTTCAAAAAAATTTAGCCTTAAATTGATATTTTAATTATTATTTATCATCTAAAGAGCATGATTTATTTTAATACTTTTTATAAGGCTTGTAAAATTTAAAACTCGATCTAGTCCCAAAGCAGTTTTTAGCTAAAAATTTTAATATTTTTAAACAGCTCGAGCTTACCTTAATTAAAACACTACTTAATTTTATTGTCGAATAACTGTATGTTTTTTTACATTTAGTTAATACGAGGTAAATGTTTTCTATGTTATTAATTAAGGATAAACAAAATTCGCTAATATTATTTTTTGATTTCTATTTATTTTGAAAATGTTTTAAAAACAAACGCTTTATTTTAGTATGCAATTTAATTAAAAGTAATTAAATAGTTTATGAAATTTTTAATTTTCATTCTTAAAGTATTGACTTTTCCTAAAGTATATAATTTGACTATTTCTTGTGGTTCAAAAATAATCTATGCATAATTTTTTAAATATCTAATGCATACACTTTTTTTTAAACTACTTTATTTCTGCTAAAATATTCAAAAATTACACATAGTGTCTTATATTTTTTGACTGTACAACTTTTTATTAGAATAAAGTTTAGTATTTAGTCAGAAGTTTGCTTACTTATGTTTAATTCAAATATTTTGGTGATTAATTGAATTTAACAAGTTTTTTTTATAATATATGTGTCTACTCCATACAGTAGAATCATTTTTTTAATAATTACTTTTGGACATTGTTATAACTACTAATTGCATTTGAATGAACTTAAATCTGTATCAAGTTATACCACTTTGTTTTCTAAAAGTTTGGTTAAAAATAAATACTGTATTATACATGTTATTACGCAAAAAAAAAAATCAAGTTAAATAATGTTTATCAAAAGTAACTTAAATTTAAAATAAAATATTTTACTCCATTCCCATAAAATATTTTGAAGAGCTGAGACTGAATTATGATTACATAATTTAAAATTACGACAGTTCAAATTCTTTTGATATATTTAAGGACCCAGATCTCACAATTGAAAATGCTCATGTAAGTTTGATTTATAAGATATGGTGGTAAAAATATTAATGATCTACTAAATGTTTTAAGTTATATGTAGTTTCAATAGAGAACAAACTTATAAAATTTAATTATTATAATACCATTAATTAGTAAAAATTTTTTAGTACATAAAACAAAGTATTATTATTTATGTATTAATAATAGTAAATACTATTTTTTAAAGCACAATGTTATTGTCTAAATCAGCGACTATTAACCTGCGGTAAATTTTCTTTACTCAAGTTATGCAAATTAATGTTTATTAGTTATCTTTTTAATTTATAAGTTAGTATTTAACTGTAACTTTTTTTGTTAAGTTAAATAAACTCTTTAAATCTCACAATTTTTTTTATTAAAAAGCTTGAAGTTCAAAAATAAAATGTTTCTCAAATATAAACACTATTTTGTACATTGGGGGTAAATTTGATAATTACCTTCCCAAAAAGGGGTAAAATATTTTTAAAATATTGGATCTTTTTTTAAGTTTCTCGCACGCTGTAGAAGAATGAAAAGTGCCCCATAATTTGACGGGCCTCGGCTATCAACACAATTGTGTTATATTATGAAAACAGTGAATCTTTAATTATCAGTTGAAGCGTGTGAATGAAACAGGGTGCTGAAGAAGATTCTAAAAACATACCAGCCTTCATGTTAAATGTATTGTCACGCAGAAAAACGTGAATTCGATTCATATTAATACCCCAATTTTCAAGTATCTCCTTAATGTTTTCACAAATATAAAAGCCAGTGTGAGAACCTTCTATTTCTTTACAGTGCAAAGTTCGGTATTTTTACTCAAAGCTTTCATTCAACCAATGTGCTGATAAAAAAGATATGATTTATTTGTCCATATGTCACTTGTAAATGACAAAAACGAAGCTTCTGATAATTTTAAGTTTATAAATAAAACTAAATTATAGAGTCAGTAGAAGAATTCAGTCTTTAAGTTAACAATTCACTATTTTAACTTCAATGGATGTATGTTTACAACAAATGATTGAATTAACTTTAATTAGTCTATTTCGCTTGACTAGATTTATATATATTAAATATTTAAAACACAATAAACTAAATATATAAAACTGAAAGAAACTGTTAGTGGGAAACAAAGTCATTCCAAACTAACTGAATATGGATTTTTTTTTAATTCGGATCCAAGCAAAAAATAGTCGGATTGGGATCTTGGATCCGATAGATCACTAATCAAAAGAAAAAATAGCTACCAATTTAGCTATAATCTATTAAAATTGAAACTTCTTTATCTTATCACAAAGTATTAAAATTTAAAAAACTTCCTGTAAGATCTAGTTCAAAAATCACCAAACTACAGGCTAAATGCGGGCCATAAAAGGTAAAAGGGCAATAATAAAAATATTATTTTACACTAAATATTCAAGGTTCTGAAATGATGAGCATAAAAAAATTTAATTAGGTAAATTTCACGGGAATTTCGAGACTTACACTAGATATTTTGGGTCTGTTATGAAGAGTAAAAACTACAACTGCGGCACGCTAATATATTTTATTTCGAAGTTTAGCCCGCGACCACAAAATGCCTGCCGACCTCTAGTCTAGCTAATATGATTAAATAAAAAGGATTTTTTTTAACGAATAATAAACAATAAGACAGAATTATTATAATATAATCTAAGCTGTCGAAATTTAAAACTTCAGAATTTGAACTATCGTGCAGCCCTAAATACTTTTGCTTGAAAAACAAACTTAAAAGAAATTTAGTTCGATTAGTTTTATAGGTATATATAGTTAACAATATTTTAAAGTTTACTCAATTTATAATTTTTCATAAAATTATAATACACAAGAAAGCTTCTTTGTGTCAACAGGATAGTAGTGCTAATTGTTTATGGGTCTGTAAGGTCTGAGAGCTCTTTTAAGAAAATTTAACTAAGAGGTTTTATTCACATAGGAATTGATAAGACTTCTTCTATGAGTTTAAAAAGTGACATAGACTTCCTTTACGTATTAACTAAATGTTAAATACCTTGGTTTAGCAGATATTAATAAGAAATTAACTTAAAAATAACGGGGTAACACTTTGAGACACTAATGAGACAACTCCCTTGTTTAGAAATTTTTCTGTTAAAAATGCACTTTTTTGTTTTGTACTTCTATTAAAGGTTTTTTCCCGGTATATCTGCAACCATTTGTAAAGGTATTGAGTTTCCAAGCAATGAATAAAATGCGGGTCATAAACAAATCCTTTTTAAGCAACTTTAGTGCTATACTTTTTTTTAAGTTTTTTTTTTTGGCATGATTTGTAATTATATCCTTTGTTTTCTTAACAGCATAGTTACCAGATTTTAATTAGAAAAAAGAAGCCACACGTATTTAAAATAAATATTAAATTTAAAATTCTGACATCTTTGCTTCATAGTACTTATAGCTGGGAAAAGAAAAGTTTTCAAATTGTTTATTTGAACAATATGTTAAAATTTTCATAAAGTGCACGATGTGCGATCACTTGTTTTAGCTTCAGAGCAGGCAATATTAGACAAAAATTGTTTATAATCCGTCCTAGCAGTATTATTAATTTTTTGTACTGCTCTACGTAACAAGTTTTATAAGATCCTGGTCCTTCTTTTAAAAAAGACCCGAATTCTGTTGTTTAAAAAAAGCAAGAGTCATATTTTAATAGATATATAACGTCTGTACTTTAAAAACAATCACACTAGATGTAAAACAAAGTATTCTTTGTAGAACTCAATTAATCTATCAAGCACAAACAAATACACAGTACAGTGCTTATTAACTTATCCAGACACGTTGGGCACGATTTTTCTGTAAACATGTCCGGTTAACCAAAATTCCGGATAAGTACGAAAAATCAGTTTTTTTTCATATAATAATATAACTGCTGCATATAATACAATGCATAATAAACGTGTTATGGTAAAAAAAAATACATAGTAATTGTGAGTAATACATAGTAAAATGATAAATAATAAAAGCTAAATTTTAAGTTAGTTAGTTTATTTTTTCTAAGGTAGAACACATCAGACTTACTAACCCTCTGCAACGATATACGTTTTTGAGGGTCAAGCAAGTAAAATTCATCATTTGTAACTCCACCTGCCCTTACTATTATTTAAAAAAAAAGATTAATTTTGTTTAAGAGAAAATATAAATTTTGTTTATCTTTAAAAACAAAAAATGATGTAAACCTATCTCTCTAAGTGAAAAAAAACTTTTTAAACAAAGAAAAAAAAACAGACATAAAGAAAAACGAAAAACTTTGACTAAGTTTAAAACCAATTTAACGGAAACATATCATTTCTAAGAAACTAGTTTTTATTGTAAGTTTTGCTAAAATAAGAAAGAATAGACGTATGTTTAATAGTTTTTTCACGTTTTTCAGCAGAAAAATTTCGGAATTTATAAAATCACTTGAAATTTTCTTACAGCATGAAAGCTTAAATATTTGTATCATGTTAGTGTTTTTTATTGAAATTTTTTTGATTTTTTTTTTAAACGAAACAGTCCAGATAAGTGAATAAGCACTGTACTAGATACATACTAATAGAAATTTTAAGTTGTGTATAATTTAGGTTTACAAACTATTTTTCTTAAATTACAAAACTATCCAATGATAAATCCAAAAACTATTTTTTAATTGGCAAGTGATTAAGTATTTGAAACAACAAAGTCTTGTTGACTTGTTTATAGTAATCTTGTTTCATAGTTATGAAACATTTGAGTAGTGCAGTGATTTAACTGTTTATGAATTTATTTAGTCTTTGCATACTTTTTCAATTTTTATGTTAGGATAAAACAACTTATTTAGTCTGTAGATCAGATGTAAAAAAAATTGTATAAAACGGGTCAGATTTGTTAAAAGTATACTTTTCCGTATACTTTGCATTTACTTTTTGCGTATACTTATTAAAGTTAATTATGTCTATAGAGAAAGCTCAACTGGTAGAAGCCAAAAGAAAACAAAATAAAATATTACACTTTGAATTTACAAAAACACATAGTATTTCATACACTGGGTAAAGTTGAGAAATTAGTATATAATAAACAATTTATAGATAAAACTATTTATATCAATTTAGTTATTAAAAAGACGAATATGTGATGGCGACAGAACAAAATTGTAATTACGATAACATTTTATTGATATTTTATATTAACTATACTTTTCAGTATTCAAAAACTTAATAACCTTCTCAAATACTAAATATTCGTAAGTATATAAAAAGGAATAAAGTTATTAAATTTACCTATATACAATTTGCATAAAATGACAAAAAGACTTAAAAAATACCTAAAACGGCTATTAAACTTAAAGTTCAGGTGGATTTTCATATCTGCTGCGTCAGCAAAAAAGTTTTTTTTTTGTATTAATTTTTAAATATTAAAACTTTATTTTGTGATTCATTTTTAATATGTTTGGGTTTGGTATGTTAGGGATAAGGGTATGAATAAAAAAAGGTTTTAAAAAAGTTGCTGACTAAGCATATATGTAACCAGACTAACCTTTAAGCATACTTTCTACCTAAAATATGAACATGATAGCAATCTATAAATATAAGTTCAGGTAAAATTGGCGAGATGCCTGCATTAACTGAGAAACTGACGCAAATTAATTTGGCAGAAAGAAACGTACGTCAGTTTGAATGAAGCAAGTATTTTGTAACTTAGTGTTATTAAACTCAAATATGTTAGATTTTTTTAGATCTTTTTTAAACAAATTTATTAGTAATCTAAGGTTTTAAACTAGTATAGCTCGATTAAAAATTGTAAACATTGGTTATTTCATAATATCCAGATTCCAGATACTTGTATTTATTGCAATACAATACTTTGTATAATGAGTCAATTATATGATTATAAAAACTTAAGAAAAAAAAAACGATTAAGTTATGAAACGTTAACTAGGATCTTAACATATTATCATTAGAATGTAGATAGTCTTACGTATATAAAAAATAGTTAGTCAACAACCATATCTGTGTTACATACACTAACAGAAAGTTAAAGATGTTATTTTTCCTAATGCTTTATTCAATTTAAAAAATACAGTAAGTAAATAAAAAAACATCAAACCATACATGAAGTTATGAAGCAAAGTATAAGAAACTAGACTAAACAAACATATAAAAGAAAAGAAAAAAGACCTAAAGGGCTTCACACCATTAAGTATTAACTAAAAAAAATAACTAGTGAAATCTTAAAACGTTAATTAACTTTTAAATATTAAATGGTTATATTTATTACAAACAAAAGTCATTGTGTATCATACGCAACTTGGGAAATTGCTGGTTGTTTTAAGAAGAAAATAAAAGATTAAATGTAACTTTTTATCAAATTATACAAATTGCCTACTTTAACCTTTTAGAACTTCTGTTCTTGACCACAACTTTATCTCTTGCTGGCCTGATTCGCTTAAAATGTCTTTTCTATATTTCAGAATGCAATAATAAGTATACTGGTGGCTATTGTAAAACAAGAAGAAATAGGTGTTTGTAAACAAGCATAATCATGAAATTTCCAAATACTTGCAATGCGTGACGAGCATAAAGTTAATTTTATAGGCAAATTTATAAATTTTTAAAAAAACATAAAACTTTAATGTCAATTATTTTCCTTATCTTAAAAGCTATCTAAAACTTTTTTATTTTATTTTAGAGAACGCACCTTTGTCTTAAATTTAAGAAACAAAAAATTGGTTTGGGGTTTGAATTATTTCATGGTGTCCCTCCAAAAATAAAGGTTTTTTTTCTTTTTTTCATTCATATTGCTTTATAATCAAAAATAGTTTTTTTTTTTAATTTTTTTTTTGATTTCCCTTAGTTTGCATGTTATTTAAACTCTTAAATAGTTATTTTATAAATAATGTTAATATCTTTTACGATTTGGCCCCAAAACAAAATGATGTATATTACACTATCATTTGCCTTGGCCATTTCCTGGATAAAAAATTGATAAAAGGAAAAAAACAATTAATAAGAATGTGAATTACAACAAATTTAATTAAATTGTTATAGTTTAATTAAATTTGTTGTAATTCACATTCTTTTTTTTTTTTTCCTTTTATCAATTTTTTATCTAGGAAATGGCCAAGGCAAATGATAGTGTAATATACATCATTTTGTTTTGGGGCCAAATCGTAAAAGATATCAACATTATTTATAAAATAACTATTTAAGAGTTTAAATAACATGCAAACTAAGGGAAATCAAAAAAAAAAATTTTTTGCTATAAGGCAATATGAATGAAAAAAAAAAAAACCTTTATTTTTGGAGGGACCCCATGAAATAATTCAAACCCCAAACCAATTTTTTTTCTTAAATTTAAGACAAAGGTGCGTTCTCTAAAATAAAATAAAAAAATTTTAGATAGCTTTTAAGATAAGGAAAATAATTGACATTAAAGTTTTATGTTTTTTTTTAAATTTATAAATTTGCCTATAAAATTAACTTTATGCTCGTCCCTTTATTTTTGGAGGGACCCCATGAAATAATTCAAACCCCCAAACCAATTTTTTTTTCTTAAATTTAAGACAAAGGTGCGTTCTCTAAAAAAAAATAAAAATTTTTAGATAGCTTTTAAGATAAGGAAAATAATTGACATTAAAGTTTTATGTTTTTTGAAAAATTTGTAAATTTGCCTATAAAATTAACTTTATGCTCGTCAATGCGTGCACCGTTTCCTGGTAGAAATTTTAAAAGCTGTATACTTTAAACCTTTTTTACAAAAGTATCTTCGTTTAACTCCTATTCGCATTCAAACCAGGGGCGTGTTTTGACTGGTTTCCTATTTCCTGTGAACTCCCTGAAAAACAAAAAAAAAAGAAAAAAAGATTCTTATAATATCACTAAAAACGTTGTTTATTGACTTTGTTTTGGTCATTTAATAAACTTTTAATAATGAATGTTGAATTTATAACACTGAAAGATTATAAGTTTCCTAAACAAAAAATGCTCGTTTTCGCCCAGCTGAAATAGTTTTAAAATAAAATTTTAGTTGTTACGTGATGGTAGGTAAAAGTTTTAAAGTAGCATTTTTTTCTGGGAAACTCTTTACTAAGATGCTCTTAGTTCCCATTATAAATTGTTACATAGTGTAAATAACTTTTGGTTGAGTATTGTTTTTCAACTAGTAAGTACAATTTTACTTAAAAAATGTCCAATATAATCACTAAAGTTTTATTTTACTTAGTTGATTCATAAGAAAAGTTCAATTCAGAGAGTTTACAAAATCATCTTTAGACCATTACACCACCTGGCAATTTGTTCTTATATCATTCAACGGTATTTTATTATTTTTATTTAAGTTATTTTATTTTTGTATATCTGTTGGCCTCAAAATTGATTCTTAATTTTTGAAATTTTTAACTCAGAGAGATTTCAAAATCATCATTAGAATCCCTACACCATCAGGCAAACATTTATTAAAGTTTAAAGATATTTTAATTTAATTGTATGAGTCTAAACATTTTTTCTAATGAAATTTCAAATTTTGTAGATTAAATTACTTGAAAAAAATATTTTTATCATAAATAGATATGTAAATGTAAAGAGTTTAAAATTTAAAAGAAAAATTTGTAAGAACTCCATCTATACTAACATTTAAATCAAAATTGAAATTCTCTTTATGAAAATTTATTCTAGTGTTAGTTATTTTTTACTATTGTTTCCTGATAAATAAGTTATTTTTTTATAAAGTAAGTTAGTTATGTCTGTAACAGTTGAAGAAATAAAAAAACAATTGTTTTTTAAACCTAAAATCGGAAGAAAAAATTCAAATTAAATATATAATATTTTTCTATTACTACTTATATGTTTTTTTTTATTTCTAAGCAGAAAAAAGCATTTTAAGCAGTTTTTCGGCTAAATATTGCGTACTTAACTGGCAGTGCATACCTAAGAAACGCGTACTTAACCGGCAAATTAAGAACAAAAAAAAAATTGTAAACTCCCTTTGAAAAATATCTAGACACGCCCCTGATTCAAACCTTTACTCTAATAAAAATAATGAAGTTTACACGCGCTTGTTTGTTTTATTTTTCCTATAGTTTTTTTTTTATAAACTGACTAAGTTTGTGAACAAAAATATATTTCTTAATTATATCTAAGAAGATTTAATTTTGAATTTGT
Source organism: Thalia democratica (assembly GCF_965202585.1). Lineage (NCBI taxonomy): Eukaryota > Metazoa > Chordata > Thaliacea > Salpida > Salpidae > Thalia > Thalia democratica. The sequence goes on along the minus strand of NC_139165.1, from coordinate 54,871,178 downwards.
AAAATCTAAGTAAACATTTATTTTATAGTCAGAAACAAGTACAAGTATCAACAATAACAAGTAATTGTTGTTTAAAATAAAATAAAATGAAAGTTTATTAAAGTTTTGCATACTTCTCCAAGCAAACTAAACATTTGTTCTGATAACTTTAAACAAAAGTAGTAACTTGTTATTAATAATGAATTTAACTACATTACAGAAGAAAAATTCTAAAAAATTTATATTGCATACAAAGTAGATAAAGTTAAAATACTAAAATTTTTAAATAAATTACAAAAAAGTAAGTATTTTAAATAATTTTTTAATTATACTAATATAACTAACATTTAAATTTTTTCAAAGCTTAGTAAAAAGCATAGTTGTTTGATTTTGTACAGATTAACTTTTTTTTATCGTTATAGATAATGTATATTACACCACTTAAATATTAACTCAAAATAACAAAACACTAATATTAATACTTACATATGTTTTATTTTTATTGATATAATATTCATGGTAAGTCAAATTATAATTTATTTTACTTTTATTTTTCTTTTAGTTAATCGCTCTGTATTATGTTTTACAACTCTTTTTGTGTCTGATGAGCTGCTCATTCCAACAAACGCTTATTAAGTATTCAGGTGGCATAGTTGCCAGATAAGCTTCGAGTTAATCGCCTCACAATAACTCAAGCATAAAATTAAAGTTTAAAATACTATTTTATGTACTTGCCTGACAGGGTTGTCAAAATGGTAATGCTGTTATTGCCATGCAAGTTAAGCAATGGGGCATAAATTTTTCATATGTTTTAAATTAAAATTTCACTCTTGAGTAAATAAAGCAATTCGCTTTTACATGTATAGCCCTAAAATATTCAGTAATTGAGTTTGTTGAGCAGTTGTTAACATTTTATTAAGTTTTAAGAAATAAATTATTTATTTTTACTTTGCTTTTGACTTTATATTTACAACTTCTTTCATTAGTTTAAATTGAATTATTATATCTAAAAAAAAAATTGAAATTGTTAAACATACTTAAGTGAAACTAACTTTCAACTTTAAAAAATTTCAAAGACAGGTTTTTAGCCCACGTAAGCTTTTAATATTAAGGTAGTCCTTAATCCTTATCAAATGGATTACATACAGCAATGACAAAAAAACCCATAATGTCTCCTAGTTGTTAAAAACTTCAATTTCTACATTTATAGTTTAGAATACGAGCATAAAGTTATTGTTATAGGAAAATTTATTAATTTTTCAAAAAACATAAAACTTTAATGTCAATTATTTTACTTATCTTAAAAGCTATCTAAAAAATTTTTTTTTTATTATAGAGAACGCACCTTTGCCTTTAATTAAAAAAAAAAATATTTAATTTGGGGTTGGAATTATTTCATGGGGTCCCTCGAAAAATAAAGGTTTTTTTTCGTTTTTTTTCATCAAATGATATTAGAACCAAAAATAAATATTTTTTTTTAATTTTTTTTTTTGATTTCCCTTAGTTTGCATGTTATTAAAATTAGTAAATAGTTATTTTATAAATAATGTTAATATCTTTTACGATTTGGCCGAAAATCAAAATGTAGTATATTACACTATCATTTGCCTTGGCCATTTCCTAGATAAAAAATTGATAAAAGGAAAAAAAAAGTTAATAAGAATGTGAATATACAACAAATTTAATTAAATTATTTTATTTTAATTTAGTTTGATGTAAATCGCATTCTTATTAACGTTTTTTTCCTTTTATCAATTTTTTATCTAGGAAATGGCCAAGGCAAATGATAGTGTAATATACTACATTTTGATTTTCGGCCAAATCGTAAAAGATATTAACATTATTTATAAAATAACTATTTTATCTTCTATCTATCGAGTTATCTTTCCTATTAACAACCCAGTTGAAGTGTGTTGATTCGTTGACACACAGAAACATATGTTGGTAGAATAAAGGAAGATTACTGTATAATTTGTTTTTATAAAATAACTATTTACTAATTTTAATAACATGCAAACTAAGGGAAATCAAAAAAAAATATTAAAAAAAAATATTTATTTTTGGTTCTAATACCATTTGATGAAAAAAAACGAAAAAAAACCTTTATTTTTGGAGGGACCCCATGAAATAATTCCAACCCCAAATTATATAATTTTTTTTTTAAATTAAAGGCAAAGGTGCGTTCTCTATAATAAAAAAAAAATTTTTTAGATAGCTTTTAAGATAAGGAAAATAATTGACATTAAAGTTTTATGTTTTTTGAAAAATTAATAAATTTTCCTATAACAATAACTTTATGCTCGTGTTTAGAATGCATTAACTAGAGTTTCCAACCAGGGGTGAAAGTATCTAAGACCAGACATTATAATCAAAGAATTTGTCTTAAAAACTATGTTTTACTTTATTAAAGATTTTTAAGTAATGTTTAATGCTTAATTAAATTAAATTTGAAAGTTTAAATTCTCAAGTTTCTACTATGCAGAAACAAAATTTATGTAGAGGGAAGAGTAAGTCTGATGTTTTTTTTAACCTAAAAAAATATTTTGTGTATTTAACTTGATTTTCAGATTTTTAAAAATAGTTTTGATAACATTGTAAGAGGAAGAATACTTAAAAGGCCAGTCAGAGTTGAAAAAAAAGCTGAATCAGCAAGTTATTTAAAAGTTGATTTAGATTTCTTTATTTGTACCCTTATCCCAAACCCTGCTAACCCAAACACATTAACAATTAATCAAAGAGTACTGATTAATATAAAATAAATGATTAAAATAAAAAATGTCATGAAAAAAAGTTTTTTTCAGTTCAGATTGACTTCTAAGTATACTAGCCAACTGTAAATAAGGTATTTCTTGAATTAAAAAAATTAATATCAAATTAATGACTAAAAATGATGCTCTTAGTGTATATGCAACTTTGTGAAAAAAAAATCTCTAAGTGAGTTCTAACTGCACACCAAATAAAAAAACAAAGTTAAACTTTTTATCTTATATGTATTTATTTTGAATTTTATATTGGTAGAAAAACATCAGTCTTACGTTTCCCTCTACAACAATAAGTGATTTTTGATGGTCAAGTTGTCATTGCCTGTAATTCTACCTGCCCCTTTTTAATTAACATTAAGCTAACCAAAAAAAACTATCTATTTAACTTAAAAAGTCCTTGGTGACATTAACAGGGTTGCCACACACTCAGGGAAACTCATGGAATTTAGATTCTTTTTTTTTAACTCAGGGAAACTCAGTGCAGTTTTGGTTTTTTATAAATATTTCAGGTTAATTTTAAGATTTTTTAAAAAATCTCAAGGAAATTTTTTCTAGATCTAGAATGAAATTTAGTTAATCCAGTTTCAATATTTTGTTCAAAAAAGTTAATTTTATTTGTTTTTAAGTGCTTATTTAGAATTTTGTTGCCTTGCAGCTAGTTCTTAAATATTCTTAGAATTTACATAGTATTTTTTTAATTATTACTAAAAGTTTTAAGTATTTGAAAAAAACTCAGGGAAGTTTAAGGTTACTCAAGGAAGTTTCTAGTCACTCAGGGAAGATTTTTGACTTATAGAGTGGCAACCTTGCATTAAGCAAACACTCACAAGGTTAAAATTTTAACACAAACAACCACAAAATGAAAATCCTGAAGCTCAAATCCCCAAGCAAGTATCTGGTGATGTTCCAACAAAAATGCATTGAAATCCAATTGTGTGGTCATATTCACCATTGTGAACTCACAATCAGCTGTTTCAAGTTTAAATAAACCAGGGTAGCCACAAAACTTGAAATCTGGTATTTAGCAATTTACACCACGGTTTCCCAAACTTTTTTTTTCAAATTGCCCCCTTTGAAGAAATTAAAAAGGCTATTGCCCCCTCCAACAAGACTACCATTTAAAACACTTTTTGACCTTTTTTTTGCTCTTCATCTGCAATTCAAGAATATCTAGTGTGAGTTTCAAAATACTAATATTAAGAATTTATTTTTGCTCTACATCTGTAACTCAAAAATATTTAGTGTAAGTTTCAATGCAGACATGTTGTTAAATATACAGTAAAGGTATGTTTTTATGGATCTAACTAAGAAAACTGCGGCCTGTGGGCTAAATTTGGCCGCTAAAGCCAAAATCTGCAGGCCTCAAGGTAATTTTCTGTTCAAAAAACCTTTTTTAAAATAGTAATATAAAATATTTTTGTGGTAAAAGCTTAAAATTAGGTTCTAAATTTAATAACTACTCATTACTATTGCAGGGTTGCCAAAAAACCTGGAATTTAAGAAATTTTGATCAAAAATCACTTCAATACCTTTTTTTATCAATTTTAACATCTTAAGTAGCAAAGTTTTGATTTGACACAAAAAGTCTATCCTATAATTTTTTTTTTGTCTTCATAAGATATTTTTTATCAAAAAACTCATTTAAAGTAGCTTTACAGTATTTTTTCAATTTTTTTATAATATTTAACACAGTTTCTTACCTTAAACTTAATTTTAAACTAAAAATAGCCCCAAAAATGTGTACTTTAAAAAAAAATGGAGAAAAATTTAAAACCTGAAGAAAGTTTGCCAAAAACATTTGGCAACCCTGCTATTGCTATTTTAATATATTTTTGGTTTAAAGTAGAGTTTTTATGTTGACTACTGTATATATTTCAGGTTTGCCTCACACTGAGGATAAATTGAAGTTTTAGGGTAACTCAGGATATTTTGACTTTTTTTTTAAACTCCGGATGACCCACAGAAGTTTTGATTTTTTATAAAAATCTCAGGGTAGTGTTGAGATTAAAAAATAATCTCAAGGCAAAATTTTTCTAGATTTTAAATGAGATTCAGTTGATCCAGTTTTATTATTTTGTTATTTTATTTAACTAATTTTGTTGAAGAACTTGATTTTTATAAATTTGAAAAGCTTATTGAACATTTTATAGCCTTGTGGCTAGATATTTATTTTATTGAACAACAAAAAAAAAGGTCAAAACATTTGGTCATAAGACCTGGTGCATAAAGAACCTTTTGGTTATCAAGTCGCACACCACGGATACCTTTTAAAGTCTTGTCCAGGACAAATTTCTTTGTATTTGTTATTTTTTTTATAGAGTGTGTATGAACAACAAAAAATAATAAGTTGCTCATTTAGAGTATATTATTTCAGATTTAAATATTTATATTGTAGATGCTAAATTATACTTTAAATAAAATTCTTTGGGTGTAAGTTATTAAAGCTTAAAGTAGTTTGCGCCAGGGAAGAAAACTTTTTTTTTTAATTTAAAAATTTCTGGATGACCCAGGATAGTTTAAGGTCGCTAGGACAGTTTTGGTAACCCTTTAATATATGCAATATTGATAACAAATTTTCTAATGTGTGAATAAATATGTTAATAAAGTTTAAAATAAATGGACATTTTTTCATCTTAATTATTTTCTTTATAATTTTTACCGGTTTTATTTTATTACATGTGAGCAAAATAGAAGAATTTCTAAATTGAAATTTTATTGTACTTTGATTTTTATTAAAATTACAGATTGCAATATTTGTTTTTTATTTTGACTGACTTAAGGCTCAGCTTCGTAAGAGCATTAAGAATGCCTAGAATACCTTAATCTTGACATATAATTTTGTGTAATATAGATACTATTAAATATACATAATGTTTACAAAGTATTGTTTGAAAAGAACTTTGTTTAGTAAAAGTTAACTTATGTTAACCAGTGTAAGATGAAGGAAGTAAATTCAAAATATCAATTACAAAACTAAAATCTAAAGTAACTATTATGAATAATATTAACTAAAAAAAGATGGTCAGCTAGATCCTAAATTGTACATTAGGATTTTAGATCAATTGAATTTTTCTATTTGGAAGACTCTACTTTAAAATGAAGTTTGTGTTTTCAAATAAATGCTGAAGTTTAGATATATTTATGGTGATAGTATAGTTATTAGTTAATATAAATGTTGATTTATATGTATCTACTTTAAATATTTATACAATTAATGGCTTAATTGTTCATGCCAGGGTGGCCACTGAAACCTGGAAAAACCCAGAATTTGACAATTTCAGGGTAAAAAAATCAGGAAATACTGTTGTACAAAAAAAAACATACTTCCTTTAAATTTGGCATATACAAATTAGTAATCTTCATTATTATGAGCTCTCAACATTTTTACACTTTTACTGACATTCTTTATAAAGTTTGGTAGACATAGACATGGTCGTTAAAAACCCTGGAAATCTGGACAAACCTTGAGTTTGACAATTTAGGCTAAAAAACCTGGAATTTGAGAAATTTTGACAGACATGGAATTTTTAACAGCTTAAACATGTTCAGTAGTAGGTGATAACTTAATGAAGAGCTATGATTCCACAATAAAGAGCTAAACTGAAAAGGAGCAAATAAACACTACAACATATTCAGTAGTAAAATTTGATTTGACACAAAAATCTATCAAATAGATAAACATTTTTGTCATCATCAAAAAAAGTTTTTATAAAAAAACAAATTTAAAATAAACCCAAAATGTGTACTTTTGAAAACCTAGAGAAAGTTTGAGCATATAAGTCATGTTTTTATTGATCATAAAAAATATATTTAAATATTTTAGAGACTAAAGTAAAATTTAGTTTTGCCAGAGCAAGCACATATTTTAAAAGAGTTTCTAAATATACTTAACTAGTTTATAAAACACAGGTTAGGTTTTTTTATTTGCTACAAAAAGTGGCAGACTTGAAAAAAAAAGGGTTTTATGACAAAATTTTATCCAAAATGCCTCTTTTTCTAGTGTGTAAAATTATAAAGGTATATGATCGATCAGATCATTAAAACATTATTTTTTTTAATGTTTCTGAAGTACTTTGAATTTAAAAACACTAAAGGTAGAAATGTTATAAATGTAATATACTAATTTAATATTTTGTTGTATTATAAATTTGGTTTATAGTTTTCTATAATTTAAAAACAAAGTTATAAAATAAAACTATAGTAGTTCAAAAACAGTAGTATTTTAAAACTATTCAAAATATAAATTTAAGCATTTGTTAACAAATGATCCTAGCAAAACACAAGTATTTTAGATTTAACATTAAGTATTTTATCTATTATTAACCATTTACCTATAAAAATCTAAACAATTATTTTTTATTTTAATGGACACATGTATATACCTACTTTAGCTTCTATTCTTTCCTTACAGTATTTATTTTTTTACAGAGCACTGTTGAAGTTGTTAACTTGTTTAACACACAGAAACATAGGGCAGTGTAATAAAAGAAGTATGCTGTATAATTTGTTATTATTATTTAGTATATTATATAATATATATTAATCATCAAGTACTTCTTAAATTATAATTACCATTTTAAGCAATAATTTTTTTGCAGGTTGTAATTAAATAAATTAAATATGTGTGATATTATGCACCATAATAAAGCTTTTAGTAGCAACAATTTATATGCTGATGTAACAAACGATTCTGAGCTACAAATCTACAGTTTACCAGACAATTCTTTAAAAAGTTCTTATATACCTAAAGACCATCTAGGTTCTACTATCACATGTATAACATGGAAATTTGACCCAAGAAGAAGATCAAATGTAATTTTATTTAGTTAAGATTACCTCATATTTCTTTATAAATAACTGACATTACCTCATATTTGTTTAGATATCAGATAACATTTAAATGATATAATTGTATTTACTTGAACTATTGTTAATTTTTAGAAAATATACTTTAACCGTAAATTTGACTAGATGTTTTTATATGAAATTTTCATTATGTTTAAGTAAATACTCTATTGTTATGATAGATCATTGAAATTAATAGTTTAACCACTTATAAATTGCAGCAAATAAAAACGATTTATCTAATAATGGTAGCATATGGTAAATAATTCTTAAATGTTTTTTTTTAAAGTTAATAAATGTTTTTTCTTTTAAGACATTTTTATATGACTTACAATGACCAAGGAAAAAAATATTCATGTAAAAGGTATATTAAATTAAGTTAATAGTTTATTAAAGGTATAGTCTTTATCATTCTTTTTGTATAAGTTTTACATTTCAGTGTCTTTTTTAAGGATGTATAAAAACTTGAGAGTTTTAAGCAAGTTCTTGCAATTACTTTCAACGTTTACTTACAGGTAGCTGATAAACAAACAAATCTGCACAACTCTGGCCAGTCTAAAATTATTCTAGGAACAAAAAATGGGTGTTGTTTGTTGATAAATTCATTAACTAATGAAATTGAACACAAATTTGTTAGTTTAATATTATTTTAATCTAGTTTCTTACTGAATTTTAAGTTTTGTATCTAAATATTTTTTTTTTCAATTAGAGATATTCTTTAAAAAATAATGTAGTTATTTTGTTTCTAGTATATTTATTCAAAGATTATTAAATTAAGTTTTGTTAATTTTTTTTTATATAAACTTCCCTGGTTTAAATAACTGTTTTTATAACAAATAGATTCATTTAAATTCGATATAAAAGTATGATGATTAAAACTATAACTAATTTCAAAGATTATTACATGGTTGTCAAAAAAGCTTGAATTTGACAATTTAGGTATAAATAACTTTGAAAAAGCTTGAATCTCGAACAAAAATCACTAACAAACCTAAAAAACTAAATTTTTTAAACTATTTTAAGGTGTGAAGTAATAAAATTTTGATTAATTCCGAAAAATATATCATAATGATATTTTTTTTGTATTAAATAAAATTTTATTAAAAAAAAACATAATTAAATAAGCTTTACATTGTCTTATCAATATTTTTGTACTATTGAGGACAGTTTTTTACCTTAAAATTAACTATATATTAAAAATGGACCAAAAAACTTACTCTTAAAAAAACCTGTAAACAATTACAAAAAACCTTAAGGCAATCCTGAGTAAGTTAAGTTTTAAAAATATGAAATATAAGGTCTAAAAAAATAACAAAATTCTTAGTTTGTAAGTGTAGAAAAATAACTAATATTATTTTAAGAAAATTAAATCGTTTATTTAATCTTTTGAGTATAATTCATTTTAACTTGACCTTAGTCATATGAAGTTATGTACATAAAAATTTAATTTTTATACAGATTTTAAAAGCATTCTGTTGCTGCTGTTTTAATCTTGTCATACTGAAAGTAGTATTATGTAATAAACTATTTTTAATTATCGCATATCTTTTTGTTACATATGATATTTTATATAAAAATTTAAAGATAAGTTTTGGCATCCTTAAAGCTCAATTAGCTATTAAGTATGCCTATTATTCAAAATTAAACATTGACTGGTCTATTTCTTTTATTTTTATACTTTCAATGATTGCTACTTTTTTAATTATAAAGTTGTAATTTTGTTCTACATTTATAGAAAAATATTTTTTCAGGAAGGACATTCCAGTGAGGTTACTGATGTATGCTGGCATTCAGAAAAAGAAAGTACAATTTTTTACAGTTGCTCTAAAGATAGATCTATTATTGAAAGGGACCATAAATTTCCAAAACAATACATGCATAAGTAAGTTTTTGAACATAGTTTAAAACATATTTATTTTTTATAGTAACAATTTAAATAATTTTGATGATTTATGATAAAAAAATATTATCTCTTACATATTTTAAAATACTGGTTGCTTATGTTAGTTCAAATAAGTTGTACTAAGTTGGAATAAAAAACAACAATTTTGAAAGTTCTTAACTTTTTCTTCTTGAAAATAAATTAGTTTTTAAATATTTTTTTTAGATATAAATTCTGAAGCTAACTTTTACAGTGTAGAATCTATACATACAATAAACTTACTAGATACTTGATATGTAATCATATAACTTTTTCTAGTATAAAACTGCAGATTTGAAAAAATATACTATTAGTTGAATATAACATTCACGTTTTTCAACCAAATGACTAAGTTTGCTATAAAAAAGAAATTCCTATGATTTCAGCAATACTTTAAGAAAATATAGTTCAACAGGAGTTTTTTTCTATTTAAAAATTGATGTTTTGTAGCAGTAGAATATTTATGTACGATTGTTTGTATAGACCATCAGGGGCTTTAAAAAATGTTTACAAAAGTTGAAACTTGCTATCATAGCCCTGAAACAAGCTGGAATTTTAAATATTTTTTACATTAAACTTAGCTTTTAACTAAAATTATACCCAAAAACGTGTACTTTCTAAAATCTGGAAGAAATTTCTCAAGAACGTTTGGCCACATTGTATAGCCCTTTAGGGACAATTTTGGCTATCAGATAACTTAAATTGGAATCGCAAATAAGTGAGTAATAAACCTTTATGGGTGATATATAAAAAATGGAAGCATTTATTTCTAAAATTTTCTGCTAAAGGATTGTTTGTTAAAATGAGTATTGGAAACCCTAGCTTATACTAACTTTAAAAGAGTTTTTCTATATAAAATTAGAGTTATTAACTAAAAAAAGATTTATTTACATTTTTGGAAATAGTCAAACTTATATTATAAAATACAAAAGGGAAAATAGATTATTAATTGCTTTAAACAAAAGCTACAAGTAAATGCACTAAACTATCCCAGTAAGCAGAATATTGAGATTATTTTAAACTTAAAACCAAAGTCCAGTAGAAAACAGTTTATATTCTATATACATCATATTGTAAGACAGTGTAATATTGCTACTTATTCATATAATTAACTGTTAACTTAATACAGATTTAATAACAAAGGTGAAGTTTATACTGTTCGAATGGGACCTTCTGGTAAGACTCTTATTTCCGGAGGAAAAAAGATAAAAATATGGGATTTGAAATCAAAATCTTTGATAAAGGTTTTTTTAATGTTATTTATGCTGACAATTTAATTATTTTTAGTTTACTTTATAACTGTTATGAATAAAGTTTGTAGGACTTAAACATATACCTGATTAGAAATCAATAAACAAAGTTTCGCTCAATCAGCTCATCAGCACTGACATTAAAATCTTTATAAAATAGAATTAAACTTTGAGATGATAAAAATTTTGAAAGAATAATTTATATTGATTCTCCTCTCAGTTAATAGTTTTAAATACATCAAAACATATAATATATGTAAATAGGCCATAAACTATAAGTTAAATAAAGTTGATTTGTTTTGTTTTAAAGTATATTCAAACTTGGTAACTAATTCAAATTAAAGCAAATATACTACGTCATAAACATGAAGTACAACTTTCACCATTAACTTACTCTTTATTTTGTTTTAATATTTCCTGTAATCAAAATATATTCAGTCGTTCAACGGTCATGTAAATCCAGTCATCGACCTGGTTTCCTTAGTTTTTGTTTCAGCCAGCCAACAAAACATAGTCGAAAGCTTCAAAAAATTTTATTTTGTTTCTGCTGCTAAAGATGAAAAAAATATTAGAATTTGGTTAGAAATGTTATATACTTTATGACATACTTAAGTAAAATAGTTCAAGTTATTTAAAATTAAAAATTGTAATTTTTAAATTTATTTGTTTTAAATTTATAAATAAAAGTATTTTTTCTTGTAAGTAAAAAACAAGGTTGTTTTTGTAAGTACAGTCATAAGTAAAATAGTTTTTGATTAAATCTAACCAACGTTATAATAATTTATGCTTATTTGTACATTTATCAATGAAAACCCTAGGCACACTAATGAAAAGAATTCTTTGTTGTCTATGATTCCCAGTGATGCACCTACATCATTCGATTGTGTGTCTTGTGATACAAACCAGTTTAACTTCAGACTGTTATGTGTAACTGAAGAAAACGATGTAAATGTTTTTGAAGAGCTGCTATCTAAGTTTGTTTTTTTATTTATATAAAAAAATTAAAATGTAAGTTTTTTATAATGATTTTAATCATTTAAGCTGGGTTGCCACAGATTCAGGCTAGTTAATTTTTTTTATGAAAAAATTCTGCTGACTCAGGCTTGTTTGAATGTTTTATTGAAAACTCTGGCTAATTTCGGTAATTTTCTTAAATTTCAAGATTGTTTTGACGAATATTTTAGTCGTAAATTTTATCTAATATTGCAGCTACATATAAGTCACTATGTTATTATTTGTGTTTTTCAGGTTTTAAAATTTGATTAACAGTTTTTTTTAAGGTTTTTTAATCATAATTATTTAAAAAATCTCCTAAATTCAGACTTGCTCAGACTAGTTTTTAGTTACTGAGATTGGCTTTTTCTTCAAGGAGACACAATCCTTATTTTTGGGTAGGTGTCTAAATTGCACGAGGGGACAAAGTTGCACGAAGATACTTATGCACGAGGGGATAAAATTGCACGAAGACACTTATGCACGAGCAGACAATTTTGCATGAGTTCAATTTTTCAAAATCTTATAATTATTATTTTTAATTGTTTTTCTTTTTTTTTTATTCATGTTACCCCTTACCCTCGGTTAGTAAGTTTATACTAAATTAATTTAGATTTTTTTTTCTGTATATTTAAAAAAAATAACTCGTGCAAAATTGACCTTTGGTGCAAAATCGTCTTCGTGCAAATTTGGCTTTGTGAAATTTAGTAAACTCATGGAAATTTTGTCTTCGTCCAATTTAGACCCGTTCCCCTTATTCTTAGTGTATAGAAAAGATTGAAATAATTATGATAATTTTTAAAACGCTGTTTTTAAGATAGTTTATGATACTTCAGACTGTTTTATAACTTTGGAAATAAATATACTGGTAATCTATTATTATTACCAGTATATTTATCTATATTTATCTAATCTATTATTATTAAAAATATTACCTTTAAGTAGATAGATAAAAGTTTTATTTATGACATTCTTTTATTGAATTATTTAGTTTATTGTAACTCTAAAAGTTTTTTAATACTTTTTGTGCTATCTAAATATTTAATGATGTTTTTGTTTTATAACAGCATTACTACTGATGTTTTTTGAGAATTCTTGCATATAATAGAAACTGATTTTTTTTGTAGCAACCTTTCTTTGTATTTAATTATAAGAGCTAATAATTCAACATTAGAAAGTTAACAATTTAAAACACTTGTTGTAAAGGACATTATTTAGTTGTAAAGGTTTATAACGAATTTATGCCCAACTGCTTAAATTTTAATATAATAAACGGAAATATTATTGTTTATTTTGTTTTATTCAAAATAAAAAGTTATTTATCTTTTTTCCATTGCATTTTATTCGTAATATTTGTGATGTTGATTTTAACAAAAATAATTTTTAAACTGAACAGTTCGAGGGCAAATTCCTCCCCATTGATGCCATTCAAAGTTATCAAAATATCTAACGAACAAGGACAACCTATTCCTATTAAAGCTGCGAAGTTCGTAAATGCAAATAACATTTGTCTAGCTTATGGCAAACAGAGCGCTTTCCATGTTGTAGTTAGTTTTTTAGTAGTTTAGTATATTTTTTTCTTGATTTAGTTATCATGATATTATATTAATTCAAAAGTGTTATACTTGCTTTTTTATAGCAAAGAAAAATTGTAGTTAAATGAAGTTAAACTATATATAGTAAACGACCATAAATAAAACGCTGATTCCGATACATAAAAAACTAAAGAAAATGACCTGTAGTTTTTTTGTTTCATGTGAATAAAAGAGATGTAACGATTGTTTCCATATATTTTTTAGTTGTATAAGTTTTTTAACAAAAGGGTTGATTCATTAAAAGAAAAAAATATTTTTTTGTACTTAAAATGTAAATACTCTAACTGTAAACTTGCAAAAAGTTTTAAAGCTTTTATAAAAGTTTTAGTTATACATTTCAATTAGTTTAGTATTTTAGAAATAAGAACAATAAGTAAGATGCAGCAATTGTTTTTTTGCAAAGTTGACATGTGATTTAGTCATGATTTTTTTTGTCCAGGCTTGTTATATGTTTCAAAGGCTAGCAGCCCATGAGGAAAAACTGTTTTACAAGTTCTTTCAGACAATGTTTTATACTTGTTTAATGGTTTCATAAGTTTAAGAGAGTGTCTAAATAAACATTAAAAAATTTAACAGAACTTGCAAGATGAATCGTGTATAAATGACACTGACATTGTTGTAATTTTAGAAGACCTGTGTGATATAAAAGTGATACAAAAAACTAACAATTCAAAAGTGAGTTTTATCGAAGTTGTTTATTACGTTCGTTTATTTATAAACATTTTTATTTATATCATAAGTTGAAGTTTATACCTTGAATCTTGTTTTATTCTTAAACTATTTACAATTTAGTTAATTTTGACAGGTAAAACAGCCAGCACTAAATGGAGTTGTTCACACACGACTTCCTAGTCAAACTAACTACAATTACCAAATGTCTAAAAGAAATAGAACTAATTCAATTGGTCACAGTGAAGTTAATATCTGTTTTAAGTTTTAAATAAACTATTTAAAAGTAAAATTAAAACTTAATTTTGAAATGAAGAAAGTAAAATACATAACTTAAAATATCTAATGATTGTCAAAATTGTACATTTAAAAAATAATAGTTTTACACTATTACAAAAACTAATAATAGCCTAATAATGATATTTATTTTATATTTTTTTTAATATGAAAAGAGGAATATTAAATAAAAAAACTTAAAATTCCAATTAATTTTTTTTATGTTTACTCAGTTTTTAAGTTTTAAAACAGGTTTAGAAATTTAAAAATACGCTTTTTTATTTTGGAGTATTCTAAAAGATTTATTTAAATAAAAACTATTTTTACACTATTTATAAAAAAAAAAGTAGAGATATAGGAGAGAAAACAACTAAGCTGTGAGTTATTATTATTTAAACTAATTTCTGAGATATAACCGGTTAAAATAGGAGAGTACATAGGTTATATATTGGAGGAGAAAACTAAAACAGTAAATATTAAAGATCACTAAAATTTTATCCTCCTATGTGTTTTAAGAAAAATACTCAAATTATCAGGCAATATTTTTTGCACTGTTAAGAAAAGTTTATCGTAATATTTTTTTGATTGTAAAAACAATTTTGTTACTAATTATTAAGAAATAATATATTTTATTTAAAACAAAATTTAGAACTCTTGTAATTTTTTTAAATACTTCAATTAACATTTCCTGGAAGTAAAATGTTTTTTTTTTAAAGTATTGAATATCTAAAAGCTTTAAAAAACAACTTGTAGCTTAGTTAACACTCTACCAGGGTTTCCCAAACTTTTTTGCAAATGACCCCCTTAAAAGAAATTGAAAAAGCAATGGCCCCCTTCAACAAGATTACTCATAAACTACAATAAAAAACACCAAAGACCTTTTTTTTTTTGCTCTTCATCTGCAACTCAAGAATATCTAGTGTAAGTTTCAAGTTATGGCCCCCCTGTGGCTCCTTTACTGCTCATGGCCCCCCCTCTTCCCCCTTTGCTGCTCGTGGCCCCCTGAGTATCTGTCATGGCCCCCTAGGGGGCCACTTGGCCCACTTTGGGAAACCCTAATCTACAATTTAAAAAAAAGTGAAACCTCCCTATGCCCTAATATTTTTCAAACCTTTTTTTATATTTTAAGTGTATAGAAATGTTTTGTATTGTAAAGTTATAAAAAAAAGTAGATCATTTATTTAGGGGTAACTTCAAATTTCCACTTTGTTATTCAAATTGTTTTTGAATAACTTTTGTTCTTGTTTTTTTTTAATAATAAAATTTTAATTTTTGATTAATTTTTTTTAGGTTTGAGAAAGGTGGGTTAGAGTTGAGGGTATAAATATATAAAGAAAAAACTTAAAAATATTTTTGCTAACTCAGCAAATATGTAAATTAGTTGCATGATTTTCGAGTAATTCAAAAACAGTAGTGGAAATTTGAAGCTACCCTTTATTTAGTTCCGCTAAGCATATTATAATTTTTTAACTATAAATCATTGCAACTACTAAATTATATTGAATATAGTCATAGTTTCCAAAAAATCTTGATTCCTGGAAAAACCTTGAAATTTACAATTTAGGCTAAAAAAATTGAAAGTTAGATCTCAAAAAAAAAAACCTTAAACTATGAACAAAATTCTTTAAAAAACTTAGAAAAACCTGGTAATTTAAACAATTATGATTTGATACAAAAATTACATCATAAACATTTTTTTTTCATTATGAATTTTATTCAATATAAAACACTTTATAAGTAGCATTACAGTGTCTTATCAATAATTTTGAGCGTTTTGAAACAGTTCTTTACCTTAAATTTAGTTTTACACTAAAAATAGACAAAAATAAATTGTACTTTAAAATATTCAGAAAACCTGGATTTTTTCTAACCCTGTATAGTTATAGCCTTTTTTTATGTGAGGAAGCTGCGGCATTGTACTTTTTAGATAAAACATAATTTTCAAAAAAACTAAAAGAGAAAAAATTTTTTGAGGTAAAAACTTATAACTAGGTTTTAAATTAGTAAGTACTGGGTTTTTTATTGCTTAATTAATTATATATCTGCTTTGAAGTAGTAGAAAAAATTCTCAGTTACTGCAATTATTTGAAATAAGTTGAGCACGCAGAAATTTTTTTTCTAAGAAAATTGTAACTTATAAAAGACTCGACCCCTGTTTTACATATACCCATTATTCATTTGTAAAACTAGGTTTGTTTTTACTTGCATTTAATTTATTTATATTAACTTATATTGTATTTAGATTCTATTTTTTAGCAATTTTAAGTATTTTCAAATCTTCTTATATTCATATAAGTCATTTTCGAATAATGTTTTTTGTTTGAATTAAAATAATAAACGTTTATTCACAGCGGACCTTAGAAGAAAAATTAAAGACTACAGCTACAGAAAGAGAAGTTTCAAATATTAAAAATGAGGGTGCTAGCTTGTATAAACTTCTAAAGAATGGTCTTACAAGCGGCGACAAAGATTTTCTTAATGTTAATATTTTTCTGTAAATAACTGGTGTTATATTGTCTAATAATGTTTAAGATCTACTTAAACAACTTATTTTGAAATAGTTTATCTAATAGTAAACTTGTATTCTTACTATAAGTTTATTAACTAATGTTAGTTGTAAATTTATTTGAATTGCCAACTTTATACTTGATAGTCTAAAATTTAGTACATTGCAGCAAGTATTACAAAGAAAAAAAGAAAATATTATAAAAGCTACGGTGAGTCAGGTAGAACTCAAGCATGTAAAACCTCTTATCAAAGAACTTACAAAGAGAATACAAGGAAGTCACCCAGAAAAGTTTCTTTTTTATTTTATTGAAATGCATTAATTAATTCTTTTCAACTATTTTTACTTTGTATTGATTTAATTTTAATAATTTTTAATACAAGTTTTATTACTCAGGGCTTTAATAACCTGTAAGTGGCTACAATATACTATGCACTTTCACCTTTCCTACTTGACTACGGTAAGTTTACATTTGTTTTATAATGATATTATTAGCACAAATATGTTAGCTTTTACCTTTTATTAGTATAACTAATTTTCCTTGGTATTTTTAAAACATAAGTATGTATAATACAAACAATACATGTTATGCAAATTTCTAAATATTGTTTATTTTAATTCCACCGAAAAACACTCTAAAAATTATATCTATAATTAGAATCCTGAAATACAAAATATACTTGGTCCTGTACAGTCACAGTTTGCAGCTTACATACAACATTTATCTCGACTCCAAGCTTTAGAAGGAAAGTTAAAAGCTGTGCTCGTTAAACAAGAAAACGAGCAAAAGTTTGTCAAAAATGAAAAAGATGATGAGCGTCCTGAACTTTTCCCTGACCATGAATATGGTAAAATTTTAAATTCTGTTTTTAATCCTATTTATAATTGAGATAAAAGTAGTAGCTGAACACAGAATTCGTTAGTAAAACTAAAATAACTTAATATAAACTTAAATTATTTTATTGAACAAAACTTGATTACTCACTCAAGGACTTCTTATTTTTCATTATAAGTGTAAATAAAATTTATATCTTAGTTAGTTTTATGTTTTTTATGTATTACAGAAGATTCTGACGATTATATGGATGCAGATTCTGAAAACGACAGTGTTAGTTATAATAAATTATTTTATAATAGAGTTAATAAAAAGAAACTATAAAATTTACAATTTGTTTATTAACGTAAACTTGAGATTTTTATCTAGTAAAATGTAATTAAAAGGATTGCTATTATCAGCTGTTTTTGTTTTATTACAAAGCATTCGTCATTAGAAGAACTATTTTTAAGTTTTTAAGCTTAATTCCTTTCTCTTACCCTGTTAACTAGATTATTTAATTTTCATTGCCAACTTGCAGTTTTAGTTTACAAGTTTTATATTTCACAGGATTAAATTGTTGGAATAACGTATTCTGAAGTTTTTGATAGAATTGATGACAAAAGTGTGAGAAATCTTTAAAAAAAATTACAAAGTGAACTTTTTTTTAATTAGTTTTAAGATTACTCCGATACGTATTTTATTTTTAAGGTGATATTTCTAATTTAGTTCTTGATTACTTCGCTACAAAACTAGAAAATTTTATCGTATAAAAATACTTTTTTAAAGGATTTTACTGCACATTTTATTATAATTAAAATTATTTTGAATTAGAGCTTTTTAACTTTTTAAGAATTTGTAGAACACGTTTAAATGTATTTTCAATTAGTAAAATTTTACTTTGAAGCTAGGTTTTATCTTTTGTGATTACTAGTAAATATTGATGAAAAAATTTTATTTAGGTAAATTTTATAGTATTGCTTGTTTTAATAAACTATATTTTGAAGAACACTTGAATTTTGTTATAAGTATAAAAAATATTACTTTTTACTATGGACTCTTTTTAATGTTTTAGAATATTATAAACTAAAATTAGTTCACAACCTATGTATAAAAAGTTTAATAATATATAAATCAAGGAATGACCTGTTTTGATTGAATTAAGATCCTGAATCAAATGCTTACAGGTCTAAAGCATTGCTATCAGAATTCGTAAGCGTCAGGCTAAATCAATTTATTTCGAAGAAGTAACAAAATATCAGCTTTTGTCAGTTCAAATGCTTGAAAATTTCAAACTTGCTAATATAAATTCTAGAATCTTTTACATTAAGCTTTAAGTAGATTGCTGAGATGTCAAATTATTTGTAAATTAACATTTGTTTTAAAGCTTGGTTTTTGTTTGAAGAAATTTATTGTTGATAATAGGTTTACAGTTGATTTATAATTTTATTTTCATCCGTTTTTATCACGACTCAAAATAATTTATGCAATGTAATGTTTTAAACTGGTTTGAGTTGTTATTTTTATTAATTATAATATGAATGATAAGATAGTGTTTTTGAAAGGTGCATTTACTTAGATTTTATTTTCATGCGCAGACTTATTTAGAATTAAATTTTAGTATTTTCATTTTTCCAGTGAGGTAACTTTTAATTGACGTATTCAAGATTATTTGCAAAGAAGGTGAGTATATTTATCAGTGTGAGCAATGTATCACAGAGTGAACGTATCAGCGTTGCTGTAGTTAAAGTGAAAATAAACTGAGTGAACCAGCTTTTTGGTAGTAACATGCAGGGTTGCCACTCGGTCAGGAAAAGCTATAAAAAATGGGGGATTTTGAAAAAAAGTCAGGAAATTTGATAAAATTTAAAAAAAAGTCAGATTTTGTCTGTTTAAATTTACAAAATTCCTTGTTTTCCAAAGCCTTCAAATGGTAAAAATTAATTAAAAGTCCTTTAAAATTAGAAAAAAATTCTAAAATTTTCCTATAAATTTACAAAATATTTAATTTTATTTCTAATGCCTTCATTAAGTATAAATTATTAAAATATCCTTTATAAAACTGCAAAAATTTTCTATTAATATATTGAACAAGCAGATTTTGTAAGCTTTTTAGTATTGGTGATCTGTAGCAAGGACATTTCCATAGTGAAACTGTGATATATACACAAAAGTTTATCTAGCATAATTTTAGAATCAAAATTATCAAACCATATCTTCATTAGATAAAGAGGTTGCTAATAAAAAGAAGTGCTAATAAAAAACGTATAAAATAAATTTTAGTACACACATTTAAAAAAACAGCATTTGATTAAGTTCTTTATTGTTTTAACTGTAAGAGTTCGTTATTATTTTTATGTTTGAGTTGTGAAAGTTCCTAATTGATTTAAGGTTTAATTGTAAAAGTTTCCTATTTGTCGTTTCGTTTATTTAAATACATTTATGCTAGGATTCTAAAAATTTGTGTTCATTATTGTTTTAAGGTTTCAACTTTAAAAATTTGTTATTGTTTTAAGATTTTAGTTATGAAAGTTCCGTTATTAATTTAAGGTTTTAATTGTAAAAGTTCCTTATATGTCGTTTGTTTATCTAGATACATTTATGCTAGGAAATGCTAAAAAATTGTGTCTTTTTTCAGACAAGCTGTGTTTATAAGGTAATAATACAAGTATTTTGCTGATAGAGCTGTTTATTAAAAACATCAATCATACACAAGATGGTTTAAGTGATGTACTGGAAGTTTGATGATAGAATTTAGCAAAAAACTGTTGTTTTTAAGCTGTATTAAAATTAGATTAAAAGCTTTATATAGTTCAAGTGCTAGATTATGTATTTTAAAATAAGTTTGATTTAGAAAAGTCAGGAATATTTTGGTAAAAGGTCAGGAAATTTTTCTCAGCTTGATCAGTGGCAACCATGAACATGTCTAATACGTTTGTAGCATTTACACAACAATTCAAGTTCTGAAACTTTTATGATATTTTTCAGGTAATAATTTTAAAATGTACTTGAAAGTTTTATTTTTAGCTAGGCAACTATAACTTATCTAATACGTTATGTTTTTTCATCTGGTTATATGACGAACTTAGCGCCTACTAACAAAGGTTACGGCAGGGATTTCATAAATGCCCACTTGAAAAAAACCTTCATTTTCTAGATATCGCTCGATTACTAGCTAGTTAGCATTGTGCTTTTTTCCGCCTTACTACTAAATACTTCTCCTCTGATAGCCCAAATCGCCCCTAAAAGATTACCCATTTTATAAAATATCAGGCAAAGAATGAAAACTTTTTTGCGTACGAATCGTGTGTCATGCTTCTTTTCAGTTTAATCTATTCCTTAGGTAAAAGTTTGTAGCTGAATTCAATTTTTTTTTTGTAGGAATAATCTAAACTCATAAAATTGTTCAAAAATATTGTTAAGATTATCACTAGTGTGAAAAAAAATAACTGTTTTAAGTTATAAGTTACATTTTTTATATTGAAATACTGACTTATGTTCTCAGTTATTACAATTAGATTCTTTCAAAGGTTTACTATCATTTCTAACTCGCTATCATTTCTAACCCGATCATTTCTAACCCGATCACTTCTAACCCGATCACTTCTAACCCGATCACTTCTAACCCGATCACTTCTAACCCGATCACTTCTAACCCGATCACTTCTAACTCGATCACTTCTAACTCGATCACTTCTTACCCGATCATTTCTTATCCGATCACTTCTAACCCAATCACTTCTAACCCGATCACTTCTTACCCGATCACTTCTTACCCGATCACTTCTTACCCGATCACTTCTAACCCGATCACTTCTAACCCGATCGCTTCTAACCCGATCGCTTCTAACCCGATCATTTCTAACCCGATCACTTCTAACACGATCACTTCTAACCCGATCACTTCTAACCCGATCATTTCTAACTAGATCGTTTCTAGCCCGACAATTATTAATCCGTTCTGTATTAATATGTTTAAGTACTATTGGATTAAAGTAAGGATTTGTTTTAAAAACAAAGTAATCTTAAATAAAATGTTTTTTTATCGAAATTTAGTTTATTTTGTTTAAAGTAAAACTTAATGTTTAGATAGCTTTAATAAAATTTAATTTTTGATGTCTATTGCTATTGGAAGTTTTTTTTTCCTACGCTTGACCAACACATAAAAATCTGGGCCGTTTAAACTAAATAGCACATGACGAAGGGACAAAATTTTGTACATCTTAAAATCAAAAACTACAGTTTTAAATTGTTTTAACAGCAAAAAAAATCAACACTTAGTATGAGACTAATTAACTTATTTATGATTCGAAGGAGAAATATTTCAACAAACTTGGTTTTAATTTTATAATAAGCAACTTAAATATCAACTTTTTCAACGATTAGTGAGTTCCAATAAAACAAAACACAGCTGCATAATCTTTCATTTTAGAATTAACTTTCTATTTCTTTTTAACAAACAATCTTCTCTGCAAAATTCAGCAATACATCTTGAGATGAATTAGTAAATTCTTTCTATGATTTTAATTCAACAATCAGCAAAATATTCTTAATCACGCACTTCTACATTAAAATAAGGTACAGAACTACTTTTATGAAATTCATTTAGAATATACTACAATGTCAGAATTCTAACAAACTACAAAAATTTATGAATAAAACTTCTTCTTGTTTATACATCTACCAGATATACACATCCTAAATTTTAGAGTTAGGTTCTGCGCATTTGTGCAACCGTTTGGTATTTCATTGTTTCTTTTATCATTTTTTCGTAGCTTTGCCAAAGCAAAATCGTAAAATAAAAATTATTAGAACTAAAGTACAGACAACTGAAAAAAATAATCAAAAGTTTAAATGCATTGACTAACCACTTAGTTTAAACCTTAAGTCCAAATCACGTTAATAATACAGGTTAATTAAACATTTATCGGAAACATTGAAAAATAGTTTATTATTTACATAGCCAGTATTTATTTCGGCCATCATCAACAAAGTTGAGATGTTTTATGCCATCGAATATAAACAATGAACTTCACCGCACGATCAACAACAACAGCATCCGAGATAATCTTACGACCGGTTTCGTCCTAATTAGGACTCATCAGGCAGGAACAGTCGCGAGAAACCGCTATTGTGATCTTACCAAGCGGGCTTAAGTACGAAGCACTGAAGCGACCGTTTGTGTGTAAAGTCCGAAAAATTGACGCAGGCAAATCTTCACAGCCCAACGTCTTAGACATTGTCAGCTTAATGTGAGATTTTACTCTCCACGCTCGTTTTATCAGTTTTAGCCAGTATTTATTTCGGCCATCATCAACAAAGTTTTCGAACTTTACCCACAAACGGTCGCTTCAGTGCTTCGTACTTAAGCCCGCTTGGTGAGATCACAATAGCGGTTTCTCGCGACTGTTCCTGCCTGATGAGTCCTAATTAGGACGAAACCGGTCGTAGGATTGTCTCGGATGCTGTTGTTGTTGATCGTGCGGTGAAGTTCATTGTTTATATTCGATGGCATAAAACATCTCAACTTTGTTGATGATGGCCAAAATAAATACTGGCTAAAACTGATAAAACGAACGTGGAGAGTAAAATCTCACATTAAGCTGACAATGTCTAAGACGTTTGGCTGTGAAGATTTGCCTGCGTCAATTTTTCGTTATTTACATAGGAAAGGCAAATCTAATAAAATCCGACTGTAGAATGAACAAAATCCTACATATTAAATCAATGGTTCATAAATTTAAAATTTGTTAAATTACTGATAGTTTCTAATATTGAGTATCTTATTTTAATCAAGTAAGCTTTAATCAAATTTTTTCAACTTTATGCAAAGATTAGTTTTGTTTAAAAGCTAACTCCACATTTAAACGGAAAGATACTTATGACTGCATGCATTTTTCGATTTATTTTCGTGGTAATTAATTATTTTAATAGGGTTGAAAAATTGGTTATAAATTAACTGTAGTTTTTAGTTCTAAAAGCATTAGGAAAAATATAAGTCTTCTGTATTCTAAGGATTAATTTTTAAGTATTGATAGTCGTCAATGTAACAAATATAATCATCATTGCAACGGTTAAAGACTATTCTTTACTTTTTCTTGAAGATATTCTATATAGTTAGTATAAATTTTAAGTATGGAGACCAGATTAGCATGTTGCATTAAAATTTAGGGCGAATTTATACGAAATACCATTTTTAAGGGTATTAGTATGAGTATATATGAAACTTAGAATAATACAGTTAATAAAATTTAGTAGTCGTAATTAGTATGGTAGTTTCATTTAAAATTATCGTCATCAAGTTCTAAGTTCTTAAAACGACAGTGTATACTGTTTAATACAAAGTAAAAAGTAGAGGTAAACATTTCTTTTTTTTTATAAATAGACCCTGTCATTTACTAGAACTTAAATTAGATTTTCTTTCATTTAGCCAATGGTAAATTATATCTAAGGATTAAAAATTAAATATTTTGTAATAAACTAAAACATAAAAGTTAAGTGTCGAAAACTTATTATTTTGATTTTTTAATATTTCTTTTAAAATATGTTGTATATTGAGCAAAATAAATTTACATTCTAATAAGAATTTAAAAATTTAAAAAGTTTTAAATTGCCAAATCAATTTTACACGATTAATAGTAAAAACTTCTTTAATATTTTGCTTGATATCTTTTAAAAATTATTATTTCACAGATTTCCAAAAACACAAAAACTTTAAATTATTTAGCGATCATAATGTATGAATTATAAATATAAGTCATTAAATTAGTTTATACAACTCAAAAAATGAGATAAAAAATAAAAATTAATATTATGCCAAATTAACACTAAAATAAAAAATATATACAAACTATATTTTTTACGTAACACATTAAATCATTATGTTTTAAGGAAACTAAAAATTGAACTTTTATTAATTTTTTTAATTACTTTGTTAAGATTTGTTTTTTATTGCTTAAAATCCTGAAAAAAGTTAATGTAAATAAACAAGTAAAATAGGTTAGAAACGATCAGGCTAGAAGTGATCAAGTTAGAAGTGATCGGGTATGAAATGATCGGGTTAGAAATGATCGGGCTAAACTCGGTTAGAAATGATCGGATTAGAAGTTAATGATCGGATTATATTGTATTTTCTTTAAGTAAAATTCTACTTACTAGTTCAAAAGCAATACTGTATTAAAAGTTATTTACACTAATTAACAACTTTTAGTGGGAACTAAGAACATCGGGAGCCGATCATTTCTAACCCGCTATCATTTCTAACCCGTTCACTTCTAACCCGATCACTTCTAACCCGATCACTTCTAACCCGATCATTTCTAACCCGATCACTTCTAACCCGATCATTTCTAACCCGATCACTTCTAACCCGATAACTTCTAACCCGATCGTTTCTAACCCGATCACTTCTAACTCGATTACTTCTAACTCGATTACTTCTAACCCGATCACTTCTAACCCGATCACTTCTAACCCGATCGTTTCAAACAAGATCATTTCTAACCCGATCACTTCTAACCCGATTCAACCCGATCATTTCTAACCCGATCATTTCTAACCCGATCACTTCTAACCCGATCACTTCTAACCTGATCATTTCTAACCCATTCTACTTGTTTATTTTATTTCTTAATTTTGATATAGATTGCTTCAAAAATAAACTAGTCTTATAAAATTATTAAAGTATTTTTTTTTTAGTTTCTTTAAAACATTATGATTTTCCTGTGTTACGTAAAAAAACATTGTTAGTATGAACTTAAACTTTAGTATCAACTAAACATAAGTTTTATTTACTTTTATCACCTTATTTTTTAATATTTCATCCTACACATAATTTCAATTTTTTTCATTATTTCATATTTTTTTGTTCTTTAAATCTACTTTAACAGCCGTTTTTCGTTAATAATATACAATTCACTAAATCGTTTACTTTAAAAAATTTTGAACTATTCTTTGTAGGATTTTAAAGTAAGCATTTATAACTATATTTAAGTTGGATCTGATAATAATTCACGTGACTATAATAATTTTAACATAAGCAAATTTTAAAAAGTAAACCTTGACAATTGTAATATTCAGATACAAAAACCTTTATATTACGGTCCAAAAACTACAATGTAAGTCTGTTGTAAATGTTGTATTATTGCTGATTAATGTACTAGCGATTTATAGTAGGTTATTTTTAAGTTTCATTTTAGTAACTTTTACAAATTGTTATACAACTTACATAGGCCTATTAAGATAATGGAATTTAAACAAACACTAGTAGAAATTAAATACTTTTGTTATATTAAGTGTTTAAGCCTGAATTTTAGGTATAACCTAGATATTAAAACAGTTATGTCGTAGAACAAACTGTAAAAGTATATTACATCGATTGAGCGTCTTGATTTCACATCATTAATAATTTCTTACTTATTCCTAAAGCAAAAAAAAGTCACTAACAATTAAACATTCATGTTTATTTGTATAACAAGTCCGAGGTTAATCAAATCTCGCCCAGGTAATCTTCTTTAAAACCTTCACTTAAATCTATATAACATACAAAATGATTTAATTACGACTTAAATTAGTACTTTAGTAGACGAAAATTCTTTAAAATTTAGAGTAATAAATTAATTATTGTAAAATTAAGTATAACTAGAAGCAAATGTTTATAAAAACTACATCAAGTTTTTTGTTTCCTTTAATCAACTATTTTTTCAGACGCTATCCACAAAAGGGTTCTACTTATACACTTTTTATTGGCCTGGCTTATAACGCAACGTGCGCTCTAACTTGTATAATAGAAATCCCCAAGATAACGCTTATATTATGGTTGACTTAAATAAACTAATATGAATTACTTAATATTTACTAAAGGTTTAATAAATCGGTCACTTATATTATTTTAAACTGAGTTCGAATTTGTGATCATGATTATATTTACAATGAATTTGCGAAACGAAAAGATGATAAAAAACTGCACAACATTACGCTAATAAACCAAATTATCAAATCTTTTAAAAGACGACAATCTCGAATAAAAGAAACTAAACACTAAATGTTTAAACCAAACTCAAAAAGTATTTTAAAATCGAAACAAGATTGAAACCATTAAAACTTAAGTGCAGCGAAAAGCTGCACTGAGTTCAGACCACTGCTATGCAGTCAAAACTAAAAGAACTGAACCATAAATTAATCGAGACTCTTGAATTTATATCGCTTGAGAAAAAAGAAGAAAGCAAAAAAGAGACAATTACCGCTCACGCGGTACATTTTCTCCTCTTACCTTCGTACTTTAAAAATTTATTCTTGGTTTTCCGAAAAAAAAAAAAAAAAAATTAATTTTTATTCATTAACACTTGTAAGAATGCTTAAAACTCCCTATATAGAAAAATTAACGAAAATACGACCGCCGACTTTTACCTCTTTAGTTTAAAAAGTATTACTTTACTTAACTCTATAAATTCTATAAACCGGTTTTAAATACACAAAAATGATAAAAGTATGGTACAGTTTTTCAAAATAACAGAAAAATGTAGAAAGTTCAAAAAATCTCCTCGCCGCCGGAACTCGCTCCGCCCCTGCACATCTCCACGTCGTCTGACCGGTCCACGCCGATCCGTCTCCTCGCCTCACCCAACGGTCTCTTGGCGCCACGGAATCCGTCTCCTTGCCTCACCCAGCGGTCTCTTGGCGCTACGGAACCGTCTCCTTGCCTCACCCAGCGGTCTCTTGGCGCCACGGAATCCGTCTCCTTGCCTCAACCAGCGGTCTCTTGGCACTACGGAACCGTCTCCTTGCCTCACCCAGCGGTCTCTTGGCGCTACGGAACCGTCTCCTTGCCTCACCCAGCGGTCTCTTGGCGCCACGGAATCCGTCTCCTTGCCTCAACCAGCGGTCTCTTGGCGCTACGGAACCGTCTCCTTACGTCTCCAGCGGTCTCTTGGCGCTACGGAATCCTCTGATCCGTCTCTCCATACATCTCCTCTTTCAGCTCCTCGTTCCTCACCTCGTACATCAGTCTCCTCTACCGCTCCTCGCCGATTCGTTTCTCGAGCCGTTCGTGCGAAAGTGCAATTAGAATGTACGTCACTACTTGATATCAATTTTAAAAACAAGTTAAAACATTAAAAGATGACAAAATTCAATTTACAAACTTATATGCTAATAGTTAGCAACAACACTACATTAATCAATTAGTATATTTATATTTTAACTTTAAAGTTTGTTAAGTTTCAAAGTAATTGAGAAACATTTTTGGCTCCAATCAATATACAGTAATTCTCTACAAGCTTTAAAATAAAAAACATTTCACATTTTACACGAATTAGTTGACAAAACAAGCGTTCACATGCGTCTCAAAAGTTTAAACTTCTTTTCGTAAAAATATAGCCAGTGAACTTGTACTGATTTTGAAAACTTTAATATTCTAAAAAATTTTAAACAAAATAGTTTTTTATTTTCAGATTTTAAATACCGGGTAAGACATTTAATAGCTCGATAGACCTCGTTAAAAATTATTTTTTGTAAGTACGGCTAGCTTTAAAACAACAAAAAACATGCCAATAAAGTTTGTTACAAGCAATTAACAAGGTCATTGTAAAAAAAAAAACTTTAAATATTATAGTTTAAAGTTTGAACATAACATTGTTGCTAAATATAAAACTAAATTAAGTTTAATAAACTTAAGAAATTTCACTTCAATAACCGATTATGCACTCGAAAACAAGTTTTAATAACCTCATACAAATATTTTTACAAGGACGAACGAAAAACAACAATGTTTTTACATGCAGTTTAAAAAGTTTATTATCCATTATAGTTCAAATTAAACGATTGTTTGAAAACAAAACAATTAAACTTTACAGTTGCTAACTTTTATAGACGTTTAAAACTCTTTTTGTTAAAAGAAAGTTTTATTATTAGAAGCCTTTAGTTTCATTTTAATTTTTAATAAAATGTTTAAAACGATTGAACGATATTTAATTAATTTGACAAAACGCGGAAAAACTCGAAACAAGACTAACTTTTGTTTCAACTTGCTCGTACAAGTTTTAAAATTCACTTTACAAAACGCTTCAACGATGAATTGCGATAAAATCATACACCACAAATACATTTTAGTTCTAACACATGTCGGTTAGCCTTTACCAAACCACTTTAACATAACATTAAACACAATAAATTAATTACCATTAGAAAAAAACAACTCAAATCTATCACAAACTCGAACTACTTAGTTGTTTTTCCAACTAGAAATTTTAAACTCATTTTTATAAATTTTACCAACCTGTTGACTAGGTTAAATAAATGCCATAAAGTTTCTCAAATTTATACTATTATTAAATCAGGTTTATTCCACTCTGTCCCTATCTAAAAAACGTAGAAATTTTAATGAAGGTATCTGTGTTCAATTCCAGCTATAAATAACTGGACGTCCGGGTCATCATGAGGCTATCACGCGAGGATTCTACTATACACTTATTATTGGCCTGATTTATTACGCAACGTGCGCTCTAACTTATAAAGTAGAAATCCCCAAGATAACGCTTATATTATGGTTGACTTAAATAAACTAATATGAATTACTTAATATTTACTAAAGGTTTAATAAATCGGTCACTTATATTATTTTAAACTGAGTTCGAATTTGTGATCATGATTATATTTACAATGAATTTGCGAAACGAAAAGATGATAAAAAACTGCACAACATTACACTAATAAACCAAATTATCAAATCTTTTAAAAGACGACAATCTCGAATAAAAGAAACTAAACACTAAATGTTTAAACCAAACTCAAAAAGTATTTTAAAATCGAAACAAGATTGAAACCATTAAAACTTAAGTGCAGCGAAAAGCTGCACTGAGTTCAGACCACTGCTATGCAGTCAAAACTAAAAGAACTGAACCATAAATTAATCGAGACTCTTGAATTTATATCGCTTGAGAAAAAAGAAGAAAGCAAAAAAGAGACAATTACCGCTCACGCGGTACATTTTCTCCTCTTACCTTCGTACTTTAAAAATTTATTCTTGGTTTTCCGAAAAAAAAAAAAAAAAAATTAATTTTTATTCATTAACACTTGTAAGAATGCTTAAAACTCCCTATATAGAAAAATTAACGAAAATACGACCGCCGACTTTTACCTCTTTAGTTTAAAAAGTATTACTTTACTTAACTCTATAAATTCTATAAACCGGTTTTAAATACACAAAAATGATAAAAGTATGGTACAGTTTTTCAAAATAACAGAAAAATGTAGAAAGTTCAAAAAATCTCCTCGCCGCCGGAACTCGCTCCGCCCCTGCACATCTCCACGTCGTCTGACCGGTCCACGCCGATCCGTCTCCTCGCCTCACCCAACGGTCTCTTGGCGCCACGGAATCCGTCTCCTTGCCTCACCCAGCGGTCTCTTGGCGCTACGGAACCGTCTCCTTGCCTCACCCAGCGGTCTCTTGGCGCCACGGAATCCGTCTCCTTGCCTCAACCAGCGGTCTCTTGGCACTACGGAACCGTCTCCTTGCCTCACCCAGCGGTCTCTTGGCGCTACGGAACCGTCTCCTTGCCTCACCCAGCGGTCTCTTGGCGCCACGGAATCCGTCTCCTTGCCTCAACCAGCGGTCTCTTAGCGCTACGGAACCGTCTCCTTACGTCTCCAGCGGTCTCTTGGCGCTACGGAATCCTCTGATCCGTCTCTCCATACATCTCCTCTTTCAGCTCCTCGTTCCTCACCTCGTACATCAGTCTCCTCTACCGCTCCTCGCCGATTCGTTTCTCGAGCCGTTCGTGCGAAAGTGCAATTAGAATGTACGTCACTACTTGATATCAATTTTAAAAACAAGTTAAAACATTAAAAGATGACAAAATTCAATTTACAAACTTATATGCTAATAGTTAGCAACAACACTACATTAATCAATTAGTATATTTATATTTTAACTTTAAAGTTTGTTAAGTTTCAAAGTAATTGAGAAACATTTTTGGCTCCAATCAATATACAGTAATTCTCTACAAGCTTTAAAATAAAAAACATTTCACATTTTACACGAATTAGTTGACAAAACAAGCGTTCACATGCGTCTCAAAAGTTTAAACTTCTTTTCGTAAAAATATAGCCAGTGAACTTGTACTGATTTTGAAAACTTTAATATTCTAAAAAATTTTAAACAAAATAGTTTTTTATTTTCAGATTTTAAATACCGGGTAAGACATTTAATAGCTCGATAGACCTCGTTAAAAATTATTTTTTGTAAGTACGGCTAGCTTTAAAACAACAAAAAACATGCCAATAAAGTTTGTTACAAGCAATTAACAAGGTCATTGTAAAAAAAAAAACTTTAAATATTATAGTTTAAAGTTTGAACATAACATTGTTGCTAAATATAAAACTAAATTAAGTTTAATAAACTTAAGAAATTTCACTTCAATAACCGATTATGCACTCGAAAACAAGTTTTAATAACCTCATACAAATATTTTTACAAGGACGAACGAAAAACAACAATGTTTTTACATGCAGTTTAAAAAGTTTATTATCCATTATAGTTCAAATTAAACGATTGTTTGAAAACAAAACAATTAAACTTTACAGTTGCTAACTTTTATAGACGTTTAAAACTCTTTTTGTTAAAAGAAAGTTTTATTATTAGAAGCCTTTAGTTTCATTTTAATTTTTAATAAAATGTTTAAAACGATTGAACGATATTTAATTAATTTGACAAAACGCGGAAAAACTCGAAACAAGACTAACTTTTGTTTCAACTTGCTCGTACAAGTTTTAAAATTCACTTTACAAAACGCTTCAACGATGAATTGCGATAAAATCATACACCACAAATACATTTTAGTTCTAACACATGTCGGTTAGCCTTTACCAAACCACTTTAACATAACATTAAACACAATAAATTAATTACCATTAGAAAAAAACAACTCAAATC
Organism: Thalia democratica; assembly: GCF_965202585.1. NCBI lineage: Eukaryota > Metazoa > Chordata > Thaliacea > Salpida > Salpidae > Thalia > Thalia democratica. Next base: position 54,839,638 of record NC_139165.1, on the reverse strand, counting down.
TATCACAAACTCGAACTACTTAGTTGTTTTTCCAACTAGAAATTTTAAACTCATTTTTATAAATTTTACCAACCTGTTGACTAGGTTAAATAAATGCCATAAAGTTTCTCAAATTTATACTATTATTAAATCAGGTTTATTCCACTCTGTCCCTATCTAAAAAACGTAGAAATTTTAATGAAGGTATCTGTGTTCAATTCCAGCTATAAATAACTGGACGTCCGGGTCATCATGAGGCTATCACGCGAGGATTCTACTATACACTTATTATTGGCCTGATTTATTACGCAACGTGCGCTCTAACTTATAAAGTAGAAATCCCCAAGATAACGCTTATATTATGGTTGACTTAAATAAACTAATATGAATTACTTAATATTTACTAAAGGTTTAATAAATCGGTCACTTATATTATTTTAAACTGAGTTCGAATTTGTGATCATGATTATATTTACAATGAATTTGCGAAACGAAAAGATGATAAAAAACTGCACAACATTACACTAATAAACCAAATTATCAAATCTTTTAAAAGACGACAATCTCGAATAAAAGAAACTAAACACTAAATGTTTAAACCAAACTCAAAAAGTATTTTAAAATCGAAACAAGATTGAAACCATTAAAACTTAAGTGCAGCGAAAAGCTGCACTGAGTTCAGACCACTGCTATGCAGTCAAAACTAAAAGAACTGAAACATAAATTAATCGAGACTCTTGAATTTATATCGCTTGAGAAAAAAGAAGAAAGCAAAAAAGAGACAATTACCGCTCACGCGGTACAGGTTATTACACGCAACATATTTACTTTTTATTCATTACAGTAAAGCCAGCTTGAAATCTATTGACTTTATTCGCGGTGTTTTTTTGGACCTCTAATTTTCTAGAAACCTATATTAGAGTTTCACAATACAAACAAATTTTATTATTTTATTTTAAATTTTAAAAATATATAAATTAATCAAGTAACTTATACTCATATTTCATATTTAATTTTCGCTGAATAATTTTAAGTTCTTGTGTTTTTGGAAACCTGTAATACAATAACTTTTAAAAGATATTAATAAATTTTTTAAAGAAGTTTCTACTATTAATCGTGAGAAGCTGTTTTTGCAATTTTAAATTTTGAAAATTTTTAAATATTCATGACAAATGTAAATTTGTTTTTCTTTATATACATCATATTTTGAAAGAAAAAAAAAAGCAAAATAATAAGTTTTCGACACTTAACTTTTATAGTTAAGTTTATTATGTAATATATCTTATTAAATCGTTAAATATAAATTACCATTGGCTAAAAAAAATAAAAATAAATTTAACTTCTAGTAAATGACGGGTTCTAAATATTGAAAAAAGTCTACCTCTACTTTTGACTATTTAAACAGTATACACTTTCGTTTTAAGAACTTAGAATTTAATAATAATAGTTTAAATGAAACCACCATACTAATTACGATTACTAAATTTTATTAACTGTATTATCTCGAGTTTTATATATACTGATATTAATGTTCTTAAAAAATTGTATTTTATATAAGTTCGCCTTAAATTTGAATGCAACTTGCCAATCTGGTCTCCATAATTAAAAAATGTATATAACCATTTAAATTCTCTTCAAAGAAAAAGTACGGAATAGTCTTTAATGGCTGCAAAACTCATTATATTTCTTACATTGACGACTATCAAAACTTAATACTTAATCTTTAGAAGACAGAAGACTTAGAATTTTCGTAATGGTTTTTAAAACTAATTAACTAAACTTCATAATTAATCCATTTTAACTTTATTTAAATAAATAATTACCACGAAAATAAACGATTGATTTATAAACCTAACGAAAATACACCATTATAAACCATAATATAATATGTAGAACTTGGGTAACTCTATAGTTTGATTTTGTTAGCAACGCCTTTCCTCTGTAAATAATACAAGGTTTTTCAATACTTTCGATAGATATTTTTTTAAATTCGTGTTCCTAATGTGCTTTGGACTTTAAATTTAGTGGTCAGTCAATGCACTTTATTTTTTTATTTTTTTTACAATTGTCTGTACCTTAATTCCAATAATATTTATTGTAATTGTATCGATTATGCTTTGTCAAAGCGACAAAAACAATTGATAAAAAAACAATGAAATATAAAACGGTTGCACAAATGTACAGAACCTAACTATAAAAGTCAGGATCTGTATATCCGATTGGTTTTTGAACAAAAATAAATTTTATTCATGAACTTATGTAGTTTGTTTTAATTATGACATTCTAGTATGTTCTAAAAGAATTTTATAAAAGTAACCATGAACCTTCTTTTAATGAAAAAGTGCGTAATTGAGACTGTTTTGCTGATTGCTGCACTAAAATCATTGAAATATTTTACTAAATCGTCTCAATATGTGTTGCTGAATTTTTAAGTGAAGGATTTTTGATGGAAAGAAAGTGGAAGTTAATTCTAAATTGAAAGATTGTGCAGCTATGTTTGATTTTACTGGAACTCACTGATCGATGAAAGAATTGATGTTAAACTTGCTTATTCAGAAGTTAAAACAAAGTTTGTTAAAAACCTTCTCCTTCAAAATATAAATAAGTCAATTAGTATTATACAAAAGTGTTAAATTCTTTTGCTGTTAATCTATAAATTTTAGAAAAAACTATAGTTTTTTATTATAAGAAATATAAATTTGCGTCTCTTTGTTAAGTGGCATTCAGTTTAACTGGCCCAAATTTTGATGCCTGGGTCTAGCGTAGGATAACAAACTTCCAATAGCAAAGAATATCAAAAATTAAATTTCAACAAAGCTATCTGAACATTAAGTTTTATTTTAAACAAAACTAATTAAATTTCTTAAAAAAAAATAATTTTGTTGAGACTAATTTGTTTTTAAAACAAATCCTTATTTTAAAACAATAATAAACAAATATATTGATACAGATCGGGTTAATAATTGTCGGGTTAGATAGGGTTAGAAAAGATCGGGTTAGATATGATCAGGTTAGAAATGATCAGGTTAGAAGTGATCGGGTTAGAAATGATCGGGTTAAAAATGATTGGGTTAAATCGGGTTAGAAGTGATCGGGTTAGAAATGATCTTGTTAGAAATGATCGGGTTAGAAGTGATCGGGTTAGAAGTGATCGGTTTAGAAGTGATCGGGTTAGAAGTGATCGGGTTAGAAATGATCGGGTTAGAAGTGATCGGGTTAGAAGTGATCGGGTTAGAAGTGATTGGGTTAGAAGTAATCGAGTTAGAAGTGATCGGGTTAGAAGTGATCGGGTTAGAAATGATCGGGTTAGAAATGATCGGGTTAGAAATGATCGGGCTAGAAGTGATCGGGTTAGAAGTGATCGGGTTAGAAATGATCGGGTTAGAAGTGATCGGGTTAGAAGTGATCGGGTTAGAAGTGATCGGGTTAGAAGTGATCGGGTTAGAAGTGAACGGGTTAGAAATGATAGCGAGTTAGAAATGATAGTAAACCAAGAACATCATAGTAAAAAATTTCCTATAAATAAAATGCTACTTTAAAACTTTTACCTATTATGACGTCACAACTGAAATTTTATTTAAAATCTTTTTCAGCTGGGCAAAAAAGAGCATTTTTTGTTAAGGAAACTTTTTTATTTTTCAGTGTTATAAATTAAACATTCATTATTCAAAGTTTATCAAATAACCAAAACAAAGTCAATAAACAACGTTTTTAATGATATTCTAAGATATTTTTTTTCTTTTCTTTTTTTTCATGGGGTTCACAGGAAACAGGAAACCAGTCAAAACACGCCCCTGGTACAAATCCGGAGCCCCGACTTAAGAGTTAAGCTTAATAAAAAGATTTCAGCGTAGCAAAATATTTCAAGAAAAACAAAAAACAGATATTAACCAGTTTGAGCTAAAGTGCCATTTGAAATGTTTGAGCTAAAAAAAACTTTTCGTTCAAAAACTTATCTCCTCCTACATTGTTTAAGCAATCATTTTTAACATTAACAGTTTAGACTTCAATTAAGACTAAATAGTTTTTTGTCAAATAAAAAATAGCCAAACTTTTTGTGTTCATCAAGCAGTATATAAAAGTTTAAGATTTTGACGAATTTCATAAGTAACGAGTTAATTTTAAAATCTTCACCAAACTGATGCCAGATTATATTTAAATCCTTCATGAACTTTTTAGGTTTCCAAACATGATTTTTTTTTAATGCTAGAAAGCAGAAAACTTAATTTAGTAGCTGTTCTCACATGTTGCCTATAAGATAGCCTAAAAATTGAATTACCAATAACGTTTTTAATTTTACGCAATCACCTTAGATATTTTCTGTATTCTCACATCAAAAGATTCATCACTTCCCCACAAATTGCTTTTGTTCAATAAAACTATAAAAAAATAGTAAGTTATTTTCTTTTGACCAAAAAAACTCTGAGATTGCGTACCTTCAGTTTTCATTTCTGTTTTTTTTCTTTTTATAAAGCACTACTACTAGCTGTTCTGAAAGTTTCCCAATTTAAAGATACTGCAAGTAAGAGTTTCGATAATGTTTTTAATGAGATAGATGTACTTTAAGTTTTATAGTTGTCTTTTCAGCATTTATTTGCAAGGTAGCCACAAAGTTAGGAAAAATGAAAAACACAAAAGTCAGGAAAAAATAGAGCTTTTTGAAAAAAAGTCAGAAAATTTGATACAAAAATGCTCTTAATAGGTTAAATGTCATCACTAAAAAGTGCACTATACTAATATTATTTTCTAAAATATTTGCTTATACAATTCATCTTTTTTCATGTTGTAATTGATTTTTGGAATAAATTAAAATTTTCTATGATCTCATGTGCGTATTTACTTTGTGATCGAGATACAAACATTTTGCTGATAGAGCGAAATATTGCAAATACATTGGTCATACACAGATGATTTAAATGAAGCAATGGTAGATATACGACTGAATCCAGCAAAAATACTGTTAGTTTAATCTGTATTAAATTAATATCAGAAACTTTACATAAATAGTAGTCTTTGTTTGTGTATTTATAAATTGGTTTAATTTCAGAATTTTATTTATAAAATTAAGTAAGATTTTTTCAGCTCGATCTGTAGCAATCCTGTATAGGCTAAAAGGCATAGTTTTGTCTCAGTCTAATCCTTAGTCTTTTTTATCTTTCACTAATTCTGTTTTGCTGTAGTAGCTTCTTAAAGTAGTATTTAAAACCTGTCAATTTTTTCAGATGAATACCAGAGTATTTTTAAGATGTACTTTCACTTCTTTATAACAAGTTTAAAACTTCGAATTTTCAAAGATTAGTGTATTTTTCCTCCTTTTTTCAGTTCATTGTTCTTAAAAAAGCAGTTGTTGCAAAAAATTGGCAGTCTGTAATTTGTTACGTTTTCAGTTACATTTAAGTAGGATGGTTCTGATGACTTACCTTACAAATGGTATGTATCCAGTGTCAGTTTTAATTAAAAATAAAAACAAAAGCTATGGGATACAATAAATAAATACAATTTAAAAATCTATTTTTATCTTATCTATGAAAGATTAGGTAGTTTAAAAAAAAACTTGTAGTACATTTTAAACGCGAAGTATTAATTAAAGCTTTTACTTTTAAGTCATTTAAAGCTTATTATCTTTTAGTTTAAAACTTTGCACAGTTTGTTTCTAAATTTTTGATCCCTTCACAAAATAAAAGCTTTGTCTTAAAGTTTTGCATTTTTCATAAGTGTCACTTCATGCAATAGTGATCCTCTATGCTAAAGTGACACTATGTGCTTAAATGACGCTCTGTGTTAAAGTGACGTCATTAATCTAACCTAACTACATTAATCTGACATACCAGAAGCGGTATAATTTGAGTTTTGCAAATATGCAACTTGAAAATAGCAGTAATTACAACAGAAGATAAAGAGTTATTCCTCAGTAAAAGGTAGAATTTTTAAATATCTGCTCACATAAAGGACGATTTTTTTATAAAAAACTGGTGCTACAAATTTTGTTTACCTTCATAACACAGTTTTATGAACAGCTACAAACAATAAGTAGAACTGAAAAAATATTATCACGAATTCATACACTTACTAAGTTTGACCGCTGAAAGGATTAACAAAGTGCGATTTTTATTCAAATAAAATAACTACAATTTTATATACAGTACTAGAAGTTTTGTATCGTTTCTATCTAGTCTCAATGTCACATTTAAAATCTACTTAAAAGCTTGTGTTTAATTAAAAACAACTAAAATATGATATTTTTTGGTTTAAATACAGACATTAATTTATTACTACGTTTTGTTTAGTTTTACTTACAACTTTTGTACTAAAGGTTTAACTTTTTAGTATTTGTTTTACTTACTTGATACCATTTATCTTATTTAAAGTTCAGTGTTTAATCATAAAACATTTTTTTAGTTGTAATTTAAAGAATTAAAAAGTTAACACCAGTTACTGTACAAAAAATGAAACACAAATATATATCTTTGAATATATCTTTGAATATGATCTTTGAATTCTCCCATGCCAAATATTTTTTTCTTAAACTTCTACTTTAAAACAAGGGTCAACAAACTGTAGCCGGCAGGCCACTTGATCCATGAAGGGTAAAAGTGCGGCCCCTGAGTTAAGTTTTAATTAAAAAGGAATTTGGCCCATGAAAGGTAAAACCTGGGCTAGCATACATCAGATATTTTTAGTTTTGAAGTGAAAAGCAAAAAATAAATAAAAGGAAAGTTCGAAACTTAAACTAAATATTTCGAACTAATGCAGCCCACAAATATTTTTATTTTCTAAAATTAGCTGACGACCACCAAATGCCTACCTAGCCCAATTTTTAACATCATTTAATTTGACCACTTCAAAAGATACTTTATAAAAAGTAATATTTGTTTTCTAATGCCTTTTATAATCTACAAGGAATTTTTTTAATTATCAAAAATTGTAAACTTAGTCGTTTTTTTTATCAACAAAATTTATTTTATACACATAAAGTTCTAAAACCTTTTTTACTAAGATTTATCTAACACACATGCTAGATGTCTAAGAGTAAATTGACACATTATTATTCAAACATAAAGTTTTAAAATAAAACAAACATTTATTCAACATTCAAGACTAATTATTTCTGGAACTTGCCAGGTTACTACAAAAAGAAAAACTATTATGTTAGAAAATGCTGTTTTCTTACATATATAAAGATAGGAAAAAAAAGTACTTTTTATTAATTTTATTTTTTTTAATTAACAAAAGTTAAATGAATATTCAAAAAGTATGCTAGAAAGCAGATTTTCCAGAACTCTAAAAACAAGTATTTCTAAGTTAAAAAAACCTTTGTTTGCATTAAGTTAAATTTTGTATGCATATTAGAGTTGTCATAAGTTAGAAATAAAAAATACTTAATATTGTTTTGTACATTTTTTAATGTCTGCTTGAGTAGTTTTTAGCGATACACTTGTTGCTAAGTCGGCAACTATGCTTTATACACACACAGAATTGTAATATTTTTTCTTCTTATTAACTGTAAACAGTTTTTTTGCATAAAAGAATATTCTTAACTGTGGAGCATGAAACAGACTAAAAATATATACAAGTAACTGTGCTTTGTGTTATATTGCTTTGTTTACTGAACGACAAATAAAAGCGTTCAAAATGTTTGGTCCTAGGACCTGGTGCACAAAAAAATATTTCGATTATCGAGTCAAACTCCTTGTTGGATATCTTTTAACGTCTTTCCAGGGTAGCTTATAGTGTTTATTTGTTGTTATACCTTAAATAATTAGAAATATATTAAAAATTTGTGGAAATATATTTTTTGTTTAAATAATAAACTCTAAAGTTGGATCTATATATTTTTTTTATATTTGAAAGGTTTTATCTTAATTTTTGTCTTAAATTTTTTTAAAGCTTTATAAATTATTAAGCTTATAATTGTTTATTGAACGAACAAAAAAAGCGCTCAAATATTTGGTCCAAGGACCTGGTGTACGAAAAAACCTTTCGGTTATCGAGTCATACACCAGGATACAGTTTAAAGTCATGTCCAGGACATGTCCAGGACCTTACTAACATAAAGATTTTTTATTTTTTGATTAAAGAGGACTAAACGAATTGTAGTGTTTTCTAGTATGTGGTTTCAATGGGAACGGGTCAAATATGCTCGAAGGGACACTTTTGCACGAAGGGACATTTTGCACGAGAGTAAAAAAATCTATATAAACTATTTAAAAAATAATAAACAAATAAAAATAAATAAAATAAAAAAAGAAAAAGAAAAATAGAGTTATCGACCAAGGGTAAGGGTTAGAGGTTAACAGTGATAGTTAAAATTTTAAACTAATAAAAAAGTTAAATAAATTTCAAAAAATTCAACCCGTGCAAAAGTGTCTTCTAGTGCAAAAGTGTCTCTTCGTGCATATTTAACTCCTAGCCGGTTTCAATGTATGTGGTTTCTAAAATGTGTTCAAGTATGTGGTTTCAATACTCGAAAACCGAAAAATATCTTGTATACACCAGGTCTTAGAACCAAAATTTTTGAATGATTCTATTTTTATACCGTTCAACAAACAATTCAACGTGTGCAAAGAAACTATTTTGCTGTGCTTAAAGTATTTTATAAAGTGAAAACTGTCTTTTAATGAGTTTAAATCTTAATTGAATTCAAAGATAATTAAAGTATATGTTAACAGTTTTTAACACATTATTATTAAAAAAACTTAAAATAGTAAATAGTTTTTATTTTTCCTAATATAGTGTGCAAACAGTTTATTTTCTAGTAAAACACTTTGCGAAGATTTTAAAACAGTTGCTGACCATTGCTATAGAAAACGATCATTTTCTGTAAATGCCGGTAAAATACATTGTTTCTCGAAATTAAACTAAGTATTACATTTAAGACGGAATACTTAGTTTTTTATAGTTAACTCCATATTCTCATGCTAGTTGTTTAGTTTCATAACAAAAGAGTTTTGTTGTATCAATTTCAAAAATAGCAAAACTGTTGTCAACTAACAATCTGCCGTAACCGGATCCGAGTGGTTCCGAATCAATATCTATTTTTTAAATTAGGCCAGACCAGATGCGGATTTTGTTTTCAAACTGGGATCCGGCCGAAATCGAAAATAAAGTGTAAATTTTCAAACTCCTCTCGATTATGTCTATGTTGCTTTGTTTTTGCTTCATTATAAACTCCAGAATATCTAGTGTAAGATTTGAAAATACCCTCAAATATGCTTAATTTTTTTTCAAGGTCCTGTGAACTGCCAGCTGGATATTTAAGGCGCTTCTGAATGGCTAAACATTTTTTTTTATTCAAAGTTTTAATAAATAAAGCTTTTGTCTAATTTACTTGTTATATGTTTAGCTAAGGTGGGTTAGATACTTATATTAACTATTAAACAACAAAAAAGCGCTCAAAATATTCGGTCCTAGGACATGGTGCACGAAAAAACCTTTCGGTTATCGAGTCGTACAGCACGGATACCTTTTAATGTCTTTTTCCAGGACAAGGGTATAAATACGGGTAAAAACTAAAAAATTTTGTGTAATTTTGGTAAGAAAAGGAGTTTATATGTCATTAATGTAGTCCTGTATTATTACTTTTCCCCTTTTGCATAGTATAGTCAACAAAAAAATCAGCGAAAGTCAGCAGAGCAGAAGTCTACTTCATGCTTACATTTATATACCGTTTGTAGATTGAAGACTGCAAGTTTTTCGGTTGTGACTGACTGATGAGTCCTAATCAGGACGAAACCAGTCTACCGAAAGCTTGTGGTCTGATAATCGAATTAGTATTATCAACCCTTATATATTTCATAATATTGTTAATGGAAAAACTTTCACAACCTTACTACTGCAGCCGACCTCCCACTAAGACAAATGCTCAATGATTTTATAAACAACTCAATAATAACTTAGGTACTAAAACTGTAAGGAGTTAAAACGAGTAAAGTAAATTCAGCGATGTACCGTATCCATAACATTAGGACCAGGATATCATTTTAAAAATTAGGATCATGGATCTGGTTGATATTTTCATAGTTATTTTGCAGTGTAATAGAATTGAATATGATTTTTTTATAAGTGTATATTGCTAGAAGTTGTTAAAATTAATAATTTCTCCTTTACTAAAAATTATTAGTTCACTGTCTGAACAAATAGTTCCTATTTATCTTGAACACCAGTAAAAAAAGGTAATAAATAATATTTACATTCATAAAGTTATACAAGTATGTTTAAACTAACAAGTCCTATATACGAACCCATGAAGATTTCGCCAACTTGTTTACACGCAGTTGTTAAGGCTAAAATTTATTGCTAACCGTACTTATAAACCAGTAAATAATCTTAATAAATAAGTAAATATCGTTATCTTTACGGGTATAAATAGGTATATCAAATTAATTTAGTTATAAAATAAACAACAAAAACTATGTACAATTTATTACTTTCGCGAAGAAACGATACAAAATGGTATGCGACGCTTGAGTTTTCTACACATTAATCTGATACGAACTTTTACATCGATAAAGATGGAAAAGACGATATTTCTTAACGTATAAATTCTATCAAAATTGATTTCTATCGTTCTACAGTTCCCGGCTGCGGCATCGCAGTCGCACGTTAACTTTTTGAAGTCGTACCTAAGCTTACGTCTTCGGCCCTAAAGTCCCACATAAGCTGTTTTATATCGTTAACTTCATTAATTACAGTTAACCTCTGCGGCTTCGCAGTCCCAAGCCAACTGTTTTATATCGTACTGCCACTCACGTCTCAGGCCTCGAAGCCCCACGTGAAAAGCTGCAAATACTTCCACAAAGGAAGGGTCGTCCCGTTGAAGCGGCCTTGACCCGCTCCGTAGGATAGCCGAGGTATAATAACCTGTTTGTCGATGTGCTTCATCTTTTTTAAACATTTTTACTCTCTCGTTTGCAGGTGGCTTGACATGTTGGAATCTACAGGTGTCTCGGCATTTTTTTAGTAGCCAGCTTACATTCTCACCTGGCTTGCACACGGCACTTAATTAATACATAACCGTATTTTTTACCTTTGTCAATCAAAAATTATCGAAAAGAATTCAAAATATAAATTAGAAAACTATTTTTATTATTTATTTGCTTTAAAAAGAATTTTTTATTGAAAAAGTTATAAAACACAATTATAATGCATGCATCGATATATGGACCATTGAAGTGAAAGGAATATAATTTCACATCAATGTCCAACAAATTCGTTCGCTTTTAAAAATTTCTAAGTTAAAACGGTTTGGTTTTAGCTTAGTTTAAACAGTTGTTTTAGACAACGACTAATACATTTTATTTTGAATAGCATTTTAAACAGTGGTTTAATTTCAAAAAAGCACGTGCCAGAGTTGCCAGAATGCTAGTTTTACTAAACAAACTGAGCACTAAATAGTTATTTAACTTTAATTGTAACTTGTAAGACTGTAAAGTTTACAAATAACAAGTCTAGTACATACTAATATTTCCATCGCCACTTTTAACTTAATAATTTAATTAGAAAAACTAAATAGTCTTTTCTGTTAAATTCAGAATATATACTTGAAGTGGATTTGATTAAGGTTATTAGTCTCAAAGGTATACTAGTTATGTAGAATTTAAATATTTAATAAAGTTTTGGTCTATATAAACCAGAAAAACGTGTTAAATTTAATTATAGTCGTCAGAAACTGTTTTATAGTTTTTTTCTAAGATTAATTAAACTACAATGCAAACTTGCCAGAATTCCAAAAAAAGACCTTTAATACCGAATAAACTTTTTTTACCTTAAAATATTGTGCTCAAGTAAGTATGTGGCGAGTTACTTTTTAAAATCTATCAACTATTCTGCAAATGTTTAGTGCAGTTTTTAACAGTTTTTTATTCTTATAGTGTTTTAAAAGGAAATAAATGTTAATAAATTTTAGCTAATTAACAAATTTATCCAAACTATTACAAAGTTAAGTCCATTTTAACTACATACTTGAGTTAAAAAAACACTGTTCTGATTTCCCTTATAGTTCCTTTATTAAGCTTACTAAATACAAATTGGTACTACAAAACTTATTTATCTTGTTAAAATTTTTATACAAATAGTAAAATTAAAACTAAGATCTAGGAATTTAAAACTATTTTTGTGTATCTAATAATAACTTGCAACTTTGTTAGTAAACGAAAACAAAAATTGTTTTAAACTTAGTTGCAATCTTTTACAAAAGAATTAAAATTTATTTACATTATTAGAAATAAAATTAAATTAAACTTATGTTTAAATTATATTATTAAAATGTTAAGAGTACTTTTATTTTTAAGTAAAGACATGCTTATTATTTTTAATACATTACAACTTCTGTCTGCTTCTGTTCACTAAAACTTATGAAGCAATAGACCATAATGTTCATTTGTTTAAAATGGCTCTGCTTATTAATTATTTTCGAATTATAGTTTTTTCACATAAAATTAGTTGTTTCTAAATATATCATATATAATTAGTTTATCTTGTTGCTTTGAAAGTAGTACATGAGTCCATAAGTTGTAGTTTTGTTAATTTATTATTAATTAATATATATTGACCCTTTTTAATGATCATAAACCTTTATTTGCTTTTATCTTTACACCAAAAAAATTATGCAAAACATAAGCAATTCAAATTTGCAGTATTGTAAATTTAGCTGCATCAAAGTTAATTTAAATTTCGAACTAACATACAATCATCTAACATCATACAGTTATTAAAAAAAAAAATACCTCCTTTATAAAAAAAAACTTTTTTTAGCTAGCAAAGTTAATCACATCTTGTGTTATTTTACTAGCTTTTAAAACATATTTGAAAAACTCTGTATACAAACAATTAAAATATACCTTATTAGCAAACTTTATTAGCATTTTTTTCAATTGTCAAAAAGCATCAGTCTTCTTTTTTTTTATAAGGTAAAAAAACATCAGTCTCAAACTCCACCCCTTGCAACAAAAAACGTTTTCTGGTCTTACTCTTCCTTTACTAAAAACAAAACTTATTAGAAAACAATATTCATTGCCTAGAAAACGTTTATTGTTATTGCAAAGGTTAGAGTAACTGATGTTTTTTTTTGCCATCAAAAAAAAAAACTAAAGTTGAGTTGTTCCCAATAAAAAATCCTAATAAGTTTAAAAACTCATAAGCTCTACTCCAAAGAAATTTTTAACTAATATGTTACACCAGTTATCTATTTAAGTGCACAGGGGGTCCAATTAAAAAAAATAGTGACTCTTATATAAAAGCTTTAAGTACAAACTACAAGCTAGTTTTAAAAGAATTAAAAAATAAACTTTTGAGGTATTGTAATTTTTGTAAACAGCTTCCCATCCAAAAGAATTATGGACGGTAATTTTTTTTGGGGTCAATTTTCTTGGAAATTAAAAAATCACTAAAAATCTATCTTGTCTTTCATTTTTTGAACTGTAACCTCAAACTTTTCTTTTATAGTTTGAAATATTTTAAACTAGGCAATTTAAAAAATATTAAAAGATAAATTTTAGAAAAAAAAACAAAAAGAATAGGTGGTTTTTTCAAATAAAAATTTCATTTTTAAAAATTAGAAAAAATCCTGCGTTCATTCTTTTTGAAATTTAATAATGGACTTTCTGTGAAAATTTATTTTGAAGAAAATTTATTAGAAAATGTAAGAGAAGATAAATTTTTAATGAACTAGTCTTTTTATGGTGGTTTGTGCTTTCCATTAGGAATCTATTGAGGTCACCAACTTCTTTGATCACTTACTTTTAATTTAAGTTAAGGTTAGAAATATCTGATAGCTCAGATAAAATTATAAAATAGAATCAATTTGTAAAAACCAAGGTGGACCTCCCTATGCTTTTAATTGTGTGATTCAAATTGAACTTATAATCAGTTGCTGAAATTACATAATTAAACAACATTTTACTTAATGCATAAAAAGATATAGCATTATTCAAAATATTAGTAAATTTTTAATTAGATTTTTACAGGTACCACAAACAAAATGAGTTCAAAATAAAACACATAAATAAAATCATAAGTTCAAAATTTTAAATTTTATTAACTATACAATGTTTCACTTGCTTGAAACTAGTCAAACGAGATCATCAGTTGAATAAAATCTTATTCAAATAGAATTCTAAATAGATTCAAATAGAATCAAACAGATTCTATTTGAATAAGGTTTTATTCAACTGATGAATTCATTTGACTAGTTTCAAGCGAGTGAAACATTGTATTGTTAATAAAATTTTGAATTTATCACTCTCATTATATTTAAATTGAGAACTTTTATTGTCATCTTTAAAGTAAAAACTACACAAAATAAAATTATATAAGACATGAAATTACTATTTTATACTTAATCATTTATATATTTAATACAGAAATTTATTTTTATAAAACACAATCAAAGTAGTATTTCAGTATCTTTGCTAAAAGTTTATCCAATCAAAATTTTTTAACTCTTAGTTTAAGTTTGATTTGCTACTGATAACTAAAAAAAATTATACTTTAAAAATTGTAGAAGAAAATCTTAAAACTTTGAATAAATTTTTACAAATTGTCTAAAAGTTGTCACAGACATCCACAGTTGCTATTTCTGTAATAGCTTTTACTAGTGTTAGTAGTTCTAGTAGTAACTCAATCTTTTAATCATTTTGCATAATTTTGCACTCTGGAATAAATTATATGCAAATTTTTGAGGTTTTTAGATAGACTGTCTTAATTTAAACCAGAGCAGATATCATACTGATTAAGCTTATTCAGTTTTTTGAGCATTAACTTTACAATTATAAGGTTCTTAGCTAAATAAATTAATTTTTATGTCATCAAAATGTTTTATTAAAAAAAAGATTGATAAAAGAGGAATATTACAGTATTGATACACACTTAAACTACTCAAGATAACTAAAGCTTGTTTGAAATTGAAAAAAATTCAGGCTAGTTTGATCTTTTTTAACACCTCAGGCTGGGTCAGACTAGTTTAAACTTTTTTAAATCATGGCTAGTCTTTATGAATTTAAATTTTGTATTATTATATACAGGGTTGCCACTTTACCTGGAAACCTGAAAAAACCTGGAATTTGACAATTTAGGCAAAAATAACCTGGAATTTGAAAAATTTTGAAAAAAACATGGAAAAACTTGGGATTTAGATCAAAAAATCTGGAAAAACCTGGAATTTTTAATAATTTTAACTTTTTCAGTAGTAAAATTTCAATTTGACACAAAAAATCAATCATATAATTAATATTTTTTGTCATCATCAAATTTTTTTTTTTATTAGAAAACACATTAAAAGTAACTTAACAGTATCTTTTCAATGTTTTTATACTATTTAACACAGTTTCTTATATAAAAATTAACTTAAAACTAAAAATAGACCCAAAAATGTGTAGTTTTAAAAACCTGGAAGAAATTTGGAAAACCTGGAAAAAAATTTGAAAAAACGAGTGGCAACCCTGTATATATTTAAAATTTTTGAAAGATTCTGGATGACTCAGGCAAACTAGTTTATAATTTTTAAAAACCACAGGATAACTCAAGCAAGTTGGATTTTTGTAATAAATAACTTAAAATTATTTAAAATTATATAAAAATTCAGTCCAGTTTTTTATCTAGATCTTGAATAATATTTAACTGTTCTAGTTTCTATATCTTCATATTTTATAGCATATTTTGTTCAAAAACTTGATTTTAAAAAACTGTTTAAAAACAATTAAATAATATATTTTTAAGATAACAAAAAAATCAGAATGACCCGGGATAGTTTAAAGTCACTTAAGGCCTTTTTTGGCAAATCAGGATAATTATTTTGACTCAAAGAGTGGCAATTCTGTTATAACAGGGTAGATGTCAAAAATGCACAAAAAAAAAAAAACTTTTGCACATGATTTTGCAGCAAGACACGTTCGCATGAGACAGCATGACGTTGCTTTAGCATAGGTTAAACTTTTTAAATTATTTTTTTTTTTTACTATAACTTTTACCCCTACTAACCTTTACCCTTGGTCAGTAATTTTTTTTTCTTTAAATTATTTGTTTTATTTATTTTTTCTAGCACAGTTATGCATAACCCCTAATCAATATTTTTTAAAATTATTTTTAGTTTTTTTACTCTTGTGTAAAATTTACTCTCCGTGCAAAAGTAATTCTATATGCTTACTTGACCTATTCGAGTTATAACAAATATTTGCATTAAAATAATTGGACAAATAAAGTTTGTCTTTTATATTTTATAGTTTTAATCCCTGAGAAGCACATTTAAGGGCATAGAAGGGATAAATTGCCTTTTTCAAAATTTGATCTTATTTTATTTAGTGTTAACTAAGCTGCAAGTTGGTTTTTTTTACAGACATATAAAAATATTAAAACATTTTGAAGTATAGCCTGTCAAAGTCTAAGACTACAGTAGGTTCCTTATGAAAGACGCAAACTAAAATGGCAAAAATAGACTATTTCACTAAAAATCTATCTCCTACTACGTTTTTTGCAATAGTTTTTTGAAACTTTAATGAGGGTTTCTTACAATGTTTAGAAAATGCTGTTGGAACAAATTTGAAAAAATATAAAATTTAATATAAAAGAACCCAAAAAATCAATTTTGTTATAAAATTTTATTTTTTCAAACAATTTTCAAGGAACACTTCATGAAAGTTTCAAGGAGTTATATCAAAAAACGTAGGAGGATATAGATTTTTAGTGAATTCTAATTGATTGCCATTTTAGTTTGCGCCTCCCATAAGGAACCTATTATAGTCTACCACTTTGACTAGCTATATCTCAAAAATTATTGTGAATTTTAAAAATCTTTAAAAACCAACTTGTAGCTTAGTTAAAACTTAAATAATAAGGTCAAATTGTGAAATAGGTGATAAACCCCCCTTTTGTGCTTGAAATATAATTTTTTATCACCTTTTTCTCAGAAACCAATTCTAGCTTTGTTTTGCTGTAAAAAGTATTTAGGTACTAACACATGGTATACAAAGTAAGATACATTTGTAAAAAAAAAGTTTATTACAACATGACTTCAAATTATTTTTGAAATATACATGCTGTTTCTATGACAACTAAGCATTTGAAACTTTAAAAAAACTCATCTTAATAAAAATTTTCTACGTAAAATTTATCTAGTCAACTTTGTAGTAGTTAAAAAAAAGTATTTTTGTACAACAACTTCTGGTGGTTTTATTTAATTTATATTTTTATACTATTAAGTTTATAATTAATAACAATTTCTACAGTTTAAATTTAATAAGTGATGTCTTCAGACCAATGCAGGAAAAGAAGAGTTTGCTATTATTATGATTGTTAGTACATAGATTTTTAACAGAAAAAAGTTTAATTCAAGTAGATAGTACTTTATATATACCAAGTTTAAAATTCTTTTCTTTAACTTACTTTTAGGGTTTGATATATTTCTTTATTTTTTCTTTTATTGCTTAATACAGCAAGTTTACAAGCATCTCATGTATAATATAGGAAAACTATAATTATAAATTAAGTACAATTAAAGCAAATTGAAATTTTTAAGTATTATAAATTGTATGTTTTGTATATGTGCTTATGAAACATTTTTTCTGCATAGTATTTTATTTTATCTAAATAAGTTTTAAATTATTTAATTAATAGTTTTATGTTTTGATCAGCTGATGTAGGAAACAACTATTATGGACAGGGACATCCTATGAAACCCCACCGTATTCGCATGACTCACAACCTTTTGCTTAACTATGGGCTTTATCGAAAAATGGAAGTCTATGTTTGTTTTTGTTTAATTTTTTTTTGCTAAAATTAAACTCAATTAAGGCCATAGAGGGGGGGGGGGTTCAACATTTTTTTTTACAAAAATTAACTTTGGCTTTTATATGAAAGCTTTAAGTATAAACTACAAGCCAGTTTTTATAGAATTCAAAAATATCATTTAACTTTTGAGATATTTAATTTTTTGTAAAAATTTTCCAATATAAACGTATGAACCGCAAAT
This sequence comes from Thalia democratica, assembly GCF_965202585.1. Classification (NCBI taxonomy): domain Eukaryota; kingdom Metazoa; phylum Chordata; class Thaliacea; order Salpida; family Salpidae; genus Thalia; species Thalia democratica. The sequence goes on along the minus strand of NC_139165.1, from coordinate 54,821,697 downwards.
TTTTTGGGGTCAATTTTCTCGGAAATTTAAAAATTCACTAAAAATATATTTCCTCCTTCATTTTTCAAGCAATCTTCTTCAAATTTTCAGGAAACGTTCCTTATAATAAAAGGAAAAAACGTTACTTTAGAATTTAAATAATTTTAAAAACCAAAAATTTTATCACAAAAATTAAAAAACAAGTGTTTTTAAAAAAAAAAAAAAATTTTACAAACATTTTTTTAAATCCCTAAGTAACGTTTTTTTGTTATTGTATAAAGATTAGACTGTGAAAGTTTGAAGTAGATTACTTGAAAAATGTAGGAAAAGATAGATTTTAAATGAAATAGTCTATTTCCGCTGTTTTAGTTTTCCCTTCCTATAGGGAACCCTATATGCGGCCCGACTTTGACTGGTCATATCTCAAAAAATAATTCAAATTTTTAAAAACGATTGGAAGCATCTTGAAGCTTAGAAAAAACTCTATAAAATTAGATCAACTTGTAAAAAACATGGTTTACCCCCCCCCCCCTATGGTATTAACTAACTAATAAATGTCTATTTTTTTTTATTGTAAATTAATAAAATTATAAATATGTATAATAATGTAGTATTAAGTAAAAGTTAGTTCTATTTTTCTATTAGAACTTTCTCTACAAACAAATTGAATAAGTATTTATAATTTTTTTTTATTACTTTTAAGTAAATAGTTGGCAAGATTTGATATTGTAGTTTTTCAACTACAAAAACTTCTATAAATAAGTTTTGTGAAATAAAAAATTTCATGATCCATATTAGTTATAATATGTATAGTTAGCACCATATAGTCTAACAACTATAAATAGTATTTATAAATTAATTTTGAGGCTTCATTAGTATAACGAAAAGGCTTTTTAAGTCTAGTATAGGCTGGGCAACTTTAATAGTTAGAGAGCTGTATTCATCAAAAAAGTTTTTGCTGGCTGCACTTGATCAAAGACAAATAAGTAGACTGTGTATTTGAAAACAACTAACTAAAAATAGTAAAAGTTGAAATAAAATGAATTTATCATTTGTTAAGTACTACTATGTAATAAAATCAAATTGTTTTTTTTTTAAATATTTAATTATTGTGTTGAATTTTATTTGTTTTGTAATAACTAATTTTTTAGCTATAAAATTTTTGAGGGCTAGAGATTTCTATTGCTCACCCCTAGTATAGTGAATTTAACACAGTTCAAACTGATATTGATTTTATTATAACCTTATATATCTAACAGCGTCCATATAAATGCTCTATGGATGAAATGTCTAAGTACCACAGTGATGATTATATAAGATTTCTCAAGAATATTAAGCCTGATAACATAACTGAATACTCAAAGTCTATGCAACGATGTTAGTATTTATTACCAATAAAGTAATATTAAAATCAGAAAAAAATGATAAAAATTAATAAAATATAATTTCAGAAAAAGTTGTTTTGTTTGTGTTAACGCTATTGGGGAGTTTAAAATTTTTATTTTATTTAAATTTTTACACAGTTATATTTACCATTATTTCAAAGCTAAAACTAAATATTATAAAATACTTTTCAAAGAAGATGACAAAGTAAATTATTTTTTAGACATTGTCAGTTATGTAAAAAATTTCCAAAACAAACAGACAAAAATAGAGATTTTATGTTTATATACTAAAAAATTACAAAAATAAAAATCTATTTTGTCTCTATATCTTTGCAGTTAACCTAATTTTTTTAGGAAAAATTTCTTGCATTATATTTGCTAAAAACCTAGTATCTTGAAAAAAACTTGAATTTGAAAATTAAGGGTAAAAAAAAACCTGGTATTTGATATATTTTGGAAAGAATCAAAAACTTATTGAGCTCCCAGCTTTGTACCCCTATATTTCAAAACCATTCTACAGAATAGTAAACAAAAATTTTTAGCTAATTAAAGATTTTTGAAATAAGGTCAACTTATAAAAAAATGCCTACCATCCTATGGCCTCAATGAAAACATTTTGTAAAATTAAAAAACTAAGGCATTACCAGTCTTTTAATTGTTTTTTTTTTGCATTATATGGGGTTTTTAAGTTAAATATTGGTTTTATTATATAAAAATGTTATTTTATTATTTTTTACAATGTTTTTAAAATCTACTTAAGTAGTCTGATAAGTTGAAGTTTTAGAAATCGCAAATTTCATTAAGTCAACCATAACATGAGTATAATTTAATTGAAACAAATCTTCCTTGAAATAATTCTAAAGATGTTTAACAAGTTAAGTACCATATTTGTTTTGTACTTAGGACTACTTAGGGTTTAATTGAAAAGGAAATGTTAATTTTAATTAAAAAAATGTTGGACTCCCTATGGCCTTTACACTGAATTACAGTTAAAAAAGACTTGCTTTGAAAAAATATTTTAAATTTGTTTGGCTTTGTTTTTTGTAAGGTTTCTTTAGTATATACAATTAGTATATGTAATTACATATTTAAAAAAGTGTATAGGTAAAGTTTTTGGTAAAACTAATTAACTTACTTATGCTCCCTTGCCAAATTTCTACAAATTTTTTATGTTAGTAATGTTTCTAATAAAAAAATCTTGAACTCAAGGTATTATTTTTTATTTTAGATTTAAAGTTACTGACCAGAGTTGAAAGTTTTTAAGTATATTTGCTTATGTACGAATTAATTAACCAATTACAAAATAAAAGCTAAAAAGTTAAAGTTCTATGGTAAGTAATATTTAAGATGCTGTTAGACTCTTCAAGTAGTTTTTTTGTAGTTTTTTATCAGCTAGAAATTAGTATTTAAGAAAATCGAAATGGTTTATATTTTATTATGAGTGATCAAAATACTGAGTTTTACTGTTATTGACAATGCATACTAAACAGAATAATAAGAAGATTTTGTTTAAAATCCATCTTAAACCTTTTCAACCAGTCTTCAAATTATTACTCATTTCTACTCAAGGTGGTTCCTATGCCCTTAAACATTTGAAAAATTTAGAAGACCTTTGCATCTTATTCTATTATTTTTATTTACTTAAGTTTGTTCCTGCATTATCTAAAAATGTTTATAGCAATCATTTTTCATTGTGTTATTATATATATGAACTATAAACAGTGTAAAATGTTTATAATATCATTTAAAACCAAAATTGAAAAAAAATAAATATAAAAACAATAATATCAGCTTAATAAGCTGCTATCAAAAGTCAGTGATAAAGTAAAGGAAATGTCTAGTGCACACCAGATTATTATGTAATACAATAAAAACACTATTTGTAAAGATAACTATATTAAGTTTAATAGAACTATTTCAAAATCTACTAACAAAAAAAGTAAATACAAATCAAGATGTTTTTATATCCAGGCCTTCTTCTAGCTGACAAAATTAATTTGAAAAAATCTTGTTTTTTCACTTTTTTGATACCTAAGTTAAAATCCTTCAGTTGATTTACCTCATATGGCCTTCATCCTTTTTTACTAAACTACTAAATTTTAGGGAAACATTGTAATAGTATATTCTTTTTAATTGTTTATTTGATAGTTACGGAATTTATATTTCAATATATTTTTATAGTTCTTAAACAAAGCTCTTTTGAAACTTACTACAGCTAAAAGAAATTTGTATTGGTAATGTCTTTAATTTTAGTCTATTTTAAAGCTATAAAATTTGAGCTCGAAAAATTTACAGTTAATGTTGGTGAAGACTGTCCTGTGTTTGATGGACTGTACGATTTCTGTCAAATATCAAGTGGTGGATCTATTGGTTAGTTTTCTATTATTAATAAATATTTTAAACTTTCTGCATGCAATTTCTTATAAAAAAAAATTACTTAAGTGTTGTTCAAATTGCTAGTTATTCAAAAAAGTGTATATTTCTATTTAATATATTATAATCAATTCGCATATTTCTCAAGAACTTCTAAATCATCTTTAAACTTAACAGCTGGTGCCGTGAAAATAAACAAGGGAATGACAGATATTGCCATTAATTGGGCAGGAGGTTTACATCACGCTAAAAAGTCTGAAGCATCTGGTTTTTGCTACGTCAATGACATTGTGCTGGCTATATTGGAACTATTAAAGTTAATGGATGTTCTTGAAAATTGCTTTTAAAAGCTACATAAATTTTGTTTCATATTTGTTTTAATCGAATGTTTTATAGTGTTGTTATTGAGCTACATAACCGTTTTGTTTTCAATAAAAATAATATTTCAATGTTTATAGTTTCATATTTTTGAACAAAATTTACTTTAAAGAGCGAATAAAAATATCAAAAAAAACAATATTGACTCATTTAAAATTACATCAGTATTTAAAGTTAATTTAAAAATAATTTACTTTTCTCTAAAGTCAACACTTGATATATGAAAGTGTCTAATTTAATATGCAAACATATTAACAGGTATCACCCACGTGTGCTGTATATTGACATTGATATTCACCACGGAGATGGTGTAGAAGAAGCATTTTATACAACGGACCGTGTCATGACTGTTTCTTTTCACAAATATGGCGAATACTTTCCTGGAACTGGTGATCTTCATGTGCGTTACGCATTTAACTCTATCTTGTCAATAGGAAACAATATGATTTAAAAACAACTTATGTATCGCTGAAAAGTTTTTTTTCTAAATAAATAATTAATACACTGAATTTAAAGTAATTTCAAACAAAAGTATTTTTGTTAATTTCTTTTTGATACAAACCATCAAATTTAAGTAAGTAAAAAATGTAGGATGTTGGAGCAGGCAGAGGTAAAAACTACGCATTAAATTTTCCTATGAGGGACGGAATGGATGATGTGACTTATAAAGGAGTTTTCGAACCCATAATAAAAAGAGTATTTTATGTTTTGTATAAGCTTTTTAAACAGAATGTTTTTGGTTTTCTAGATAAAAAATAAAACAGATTGAATCTGTTTTATTAGTTGTAGTTTTAAACCTAAATCTATTTACAGGAAAATAAATTTAGTTATATGGTTATTTATTATTAAATGGTATTTTATAATGAAAGAACATATTTTTGAATCAAAACAATTAATGGTTACATTAATGGTTAATGACAATTCGAATTAGTATGACAAAGTTGAAAAATTCTCAACGGGTCATATCTCAAAAAGTAATAATTATTTGAATTAAAAACATAATGTAGGTCTAAATGTTAAGATTATAATGTTTAAAACATGTTTATAAAATCAGAAAACAAATAATTGCTGTAATATCAATAAATTTTAAAACTTAATTTAGCCATATCTAAGAAAATAATTTAAATTTTTAGAAAATAAAAAATACTCATGTAGGTCTAATTAATAAAAATTTTTATGGTAAAATAACTCAACATTTATCTAATGAGATTTTCAATAATAACTCTGAATTATTAAAATTTGAAATGTTATAGTTTAAATAGGCGTGCACCCACATTTAATATAATTCTAAACTTAAATTATCTCTGATTTTCGTAAATTATTTAAGGTGATGGAACATTATGCTCCAACGGTTATTGTACTTCAATGTGGTGCTGACTCATTAGCTGGAGACAGACTTGGGTGTTTTAATCTCACCGTTAAGGGTTGGTTTTTTTTTCTTTTTGTAATTTTCCTACTTATTTTTTATATCTAGCAAGTTTCAATGTTCTGTTTTTCAAAGTTTTTATTATCATTTAAAAAATAATATTTTTATTGTAAATTATTTTTTAATTTGTAAATCCATAAAATAATTCGTTTAACTATTATTCTAGATTGATTAACATAACAAATTTTACTTTGTTTACATTAAATATGCAAGTTTGAACTTGTTAGTAGCTCAACTTTCTTCAAAAAATACATATTGTTTACAGGCCACGCGGAATGTTTAGAATTTGTTAAAAAATTTAATGTACCAGTTTTGATGCTTGGTGGAGGAGGATATACAATCAGAAATGTTGCTAGATGCTGGACTTACGAAACTGCTGTTGCCCTTAATCATCAAGTTGCAAATGGTTACATTTTGTTACATCTCAGACTACTCTTTGAATATAATATATGCTGATTTGCACAGTTACCTTAGTACGACCCAGAATTACTCCTAATCTTTGATTTTGAAACTTTAGGAGTAAAGGTTAAAGATCAAAGACTATCCATTCAGTATTAAACTTTGTAGTGATAATTCCTAAGCTGTTTGCAGTAAACCCTAATTTTTAAGCCTTAACCTTAAATATACAGTCTTAGAATTTTGACCTCTAACAATTAACTCTTAACAAAAAAAAAAAAAACTATGTGCTAAAGTTACACTGCAATTTCAATGCTTTCTTAGCTCAATTTAGTTTTTACTATCACAACTACAATTTAATTATCAAAAAGGTTTCATTTTTTTAGATACACTTAATACTTAGTTCAAACTTGGTCAAATTTAAGCAAATAGATTATAACTTTTAAATTTAAATAAGTTGGTATAAAAATTGTTTTTATTTATTTATAATAAATTAGTTTATTTTAAAATAGAAGCTTTCTAAATAATAAAAAAATCTTTTTCACAGTATACATTATTTTTTCAATTTTTAGTGACTTAATTAAAAGTATTTAGCTACATTATGAATAAGAACCACATCTCGATTAATAAATTTAAAATTTATACAGATCTGCCGTATAATGATTACTTCGAATATTTTGGACCTGACTTTAAGGTAATTTTTATATGTTTATTATGTTATTTTTCGGTTTCATAACAACAAAAAAATGCATTATTGTATTTTTTTTTACTATTATGTAAAAGTTTTGAGTTTAAGGCTGTCATTCTTTGAAGCTAGTTTAAAAATAAAAATACCTCAAAATTATTTTATTGAAATTAAATTTAGATTAATATAGTCAAATTATAGATTAATCTAGTCATGTTTTAAACTCCAAGTTATGGAGTTTGTCTACTTAATTAGAATTTATATTGGATAAGTAAGTGTAAATACAAGTACTGTAACTACTAAACAAAAATATTATTAAGTTCAGAGTTCACAATGTTTTATGTTTTTGCCGAATATTTTAGGTAAATTCGTCTTTTGACTTATGTAGGTCAACCCTGTAGTTTTATCAATAACAATACTTCAGGCACCTAGCTTGAACGAATGTGTGACATTTAAATTTATTTAAAATACAGGGTTGTCAAAAAACCCGGAATCCTGGAAAAATCTAGAATTTTACAATTTAGCCAAAAAAAAATCTGGAATTTGAGAAACTTTGAAAAAAAATATGAAATTTTAAAGCAAATTCACTAAAAAACTAATATTATAGGGTATGGATTGTGATACACTTAATTTATTGGTACTACTCATCATAAATAAATCGTACCTTATTTAATTACTATCTAATAAATACTGTATTCTATTGAGACTATTTAATATAAATCAGACAAGACAGTTTGGGTGATGTATCTATTGTATAAAAAAAACACAAAACAAAAATAAAAAATCTCTATTTTAGAAATATAAGTTGCAAAAGTTTAAGTTGTTTCAAAAGTTTTTATTAATCACTTTGCAAAAGTCGGACTTGAAAATAAGCCAAACTTAGTGCAGTTAACTATGAAACAATTAAAGAACTGGCTATTATTTAAATCTATTACTTACCTTACGACTTAAAACAATTAAGTAAAAATTAAATAATAACTTTTAGTGAGCAATAAACTATAGAACATTTAAGTGTAACTCAAATAGTTTAAAGTTATTAACATACAATTTAAAATATTTACTCTATATTTAAACAATACCTAGAACAAGCAAACACAAATAAGTTCTAGATAAGAATTCTTTCAGTATTTCCTTCTCTCAGCTACACAAAAACACACTGACTGCACACATAAAATGTATTTTTTATGTTTTATATGAAATATTTCATCAGTAATTAACCTCGTTTCTCATTGGCTCATTTGGGTTCTTTAAGAATTCGCTTCCATATATGGTCATTGTAGTCTAGCGCTAAATGTTCTCTTAATATTCCGAGTTTAAACAATGTATAATGCAAGTAATTGTTGCAGTTCATTACAATATTTTAAACTATTTTTGCATTTAAGATGATGAAATTTTTATTAGATAAGTAAAATCTATCATATAGGTATATTTATTTTCGTATCATAAAAAAATATTTTAAGTAGCTTTACTATATCTTTTCTATATTTATATCCTATTTAAGACAGTTTTTACGTTAAGTTTAAAACTAAAATAGACCAAAAAACTTGTTCTTTAAAAAACTTGAAAGAAATTCAGATAATGTGGAAAGATTTTTTAAAAAACCTTTGGCAACCCTGTAAAATAGTATTTTTTCTATTATTTTTTACTCAAAAAGTAAAATAAGTCCTCAAAATCCTTAGAAATAAACAAATTAGAAAAATAATTTAAGGTGCTGTATATTCGTTTAAGTTGCATTCGTGCAAGTTAAAACATAGTAATTCAATTTTCACTAGGCTAATTAATAAAAAATGATATGTAATGTGATTTAAGGTTGTTTTACTTGTTTTCTTAACCGTTTTTGAAAATAAAACGAAAGTACTAGTGTCTAAAAAAAGTGTTTTTGTTCATACTATTAGATAAAGTGAAATTGAGTTGTTGTATAAATTTATTCTGTACTAAAGTGATAAACGTTAGAATTTTAGATATAATTGATAGTTATTACTTTAATATGAGTGTAACAAATAAAGTTTTATGAGTTTCCATGATGACTCAGCACAGGGGTCAGTGACATACATTCACTTAAAGCACTAATATATAATTTAAAGTTAAACTTACAAATATAAATAGTTAAAAATAGAAAAAAAAACCCATAAGGTTTGTTTTTATTTTAAAAAAGTCAAAATTTTATTTTTATAATGAAGCTTTAGGACTTCAAAGGTTAAAAAAAGGACAACCTCTTAAGAGTCAAATTTACTTCCAAAAATAACTAAAACCCAAAAATTAACTTATATTCCTATTAGGATACATTTTTGTCATATTTGCCATAAAAAGAAATGTCTTTGGCGGGTGTTTTGAGAAGTTTAACTTTTAGTAATACTCTATATTTCCTGAAAAACACCAAATAATTTTTGCAAAGATAAGCAGTTTTTTTTTGTGTTTACTTTTCTTTTCAAATATTTAATCAAATTTGACCATTAAAAACCAACGAAACGAAAACACCTAAAAAATAAAATTGTTTAAAATAGGATGGCTACTAAACTTGGAATTTAACAATTGAGGCTAAAAAACCTGGAGTTTGAGAAATTATTTAAAAAATCTGAATTTTAAACAATTTTAACATGTTAGGTAGTCAAATTTTAATTTGACACAAAACGTGTGTCATATAGATTTCATATAGAAAATCTTTCATATAGAAAAATTAATTAAATACATATTTAAAGTTGCTTTACAGTATCTTTTTAATGATGTTATACTAGTTAACACAAATTTTTTTACCATTAACTTAACTTTAAACTAAATATAGACCCAAAAACGTGTACTTTCAAAAACTTGGAAAAAAATTCCTGATAGAAGCTTTTAACTTGATTTTTTAGCTGTTGCTGAAGGCCTTGATTTTGGCATAAGTTTTTTAATTTTTCGAGTTGTTAAACTTCAAAACAACAAAAATTTGAAACATTTAAAGCATATGTTAATTTTAATATACTTAAAACAGAATAAAACCAAGCACAGTTTAAAAAAAAAGAAAGGGGTCTCTTAGCTTATTTTTTAGTCACTAAAATGGTCAATGGCCGCTTTACCCTTCCCCCTTTTCAGCCCATCGTACACAGTTATATAAATGTTAAAATATGAATGTAAAAATTAGTCTGAATAGTTTTATTTTTTATCATAAACGATTTTCGGTAATTTTAGTCCTAACTAAAATTTAAATATTCCATTAAACTATAAAGATTAAACTATTAATGCTAAATACGTTTGTTTATTCTAATAACTATTTTAGTTGCATATATCCTCGAGTAACATGACGAATCAAAACACTAATGAATATTTGCAACCCATTAGTGAGAAATTATACGAAAACCTGCGCAGTTTACCCCATGTTCCCAGCGTACAAATGCAAGGTAGTAAAATAATCAGTTTTAATTTGAGTTTTTAAAATAAAGTTTTTTTTTATTGATATACTACGCAACAACTGATATTTAAAATTTAATTTGAATACTCTTTTTTTATTAGATAGAGCACCTGACGGTTTGCCCGAGAGAAATCCGGATGTAAAAGATGAACCTGATAAAAGGCTTCCAAGTAGTTACTTGTTTATTGAATATCAAATAATTGTTTTTACGTTGGATAAAATTTAACTTTTTAGTTTTGAAAACAATCTATCTTTATGAATAGAAAGCTAGTTAAAAAAATGGGTTCCCGAAAAACTGGAATTCTACAAGTTAGCAAAAAAACCCTGAAATTTTAAACTGTTTGAGTTATTGAACATATCAAGTAATGAAATTTTAGTTAGATACGAAAGGTTTCATATAGATAAACGTTTTTTTTGTATCATTACATGTTTTTATTATTTAAATACACAATTAAAGTAGCCTTGCAGTATCTTTTCAATGTTGTAAGTCTGTGTAAGTCCGCTTTTTACCCAAGATTAAGTTTTTTAATAAAAATGGACCAAAAAACTTGTCTTTTAAAAACCTGGAAAAAATTCAAAAACCTTAGGCAACCCTGAATATAGCTTAATTATTTGAAATATAAAAAGATATTAATATATGGTATATTATAAAGACTTAACGTTTTCTATATTAAAAAAATAATTTAACGTTTAGCTGACTACACGGATACACACATCCAAAACGACAATGAGTATTCTGATAGCGAAGACGAAGGAGAAGGTGGCCGTAGAAACGAAGAAGACCATAATCCAAAGAAGAAAAAAGCAAAACTTTCTCTTAAACAAGAACCATCATTTGACAAAAGTTTTATTTTGTTTATTATGATCTTAAATACTAGAATATTCAAAGTATTTTTTGTAAAAATTTTTAATATCAGTTCGGTTTTAATTTTTATATGTTTTAGCTTAAATATAGTGATAAATAATGTTTAATTTTATAATCCTTGTCAGTTTTTCAATCTTTTTTTTAAAAACCGATACGTATTATCTTTTTCTGAAAAATAAATTGGTTACATGCTAGTATAATTATAAAATATTTTTTGCTTATAGACTTTTAATTGTGTAAATTATAAAATTGTATTTATAATTAAACAAATCGAATAACTTATTTGTTTTATATTTAGACTCTAATGAATCACAAGAGAAAGGGGATGCTACTGAAAAGAAAGAACTAGTGAGTTATTAATTTGTTTTCCCTGATATTTTTTATTTATTAAGTATAAGCGTTTTTAAATATTCTTTTATGAAGTGATATCTTATGTTTTGATTACAATTATTTTTTTTAGAAAGAAACTAAGAAAGAAGAGCCGAATTCAGGTACTTTCAGTAATTGTTATATTTTACAACAAAAAAGTTAAAAATTATATGTAGAACATTAACTATAAAAATTTCCTGAAAATATTTAAAGTTATAATAAACACGAGGTTTTATTAATTTAAATTTTTTCTCATAGTTTAAAAGTTGTTATGGTATCACGATACTAGGATTTTTCCTCAAGAAATTGGGACACGTTCAAAATCCACCCAGTCCAATTCGAGAACCGCTTACCGATCGAGGGTTAGGGGTAATAGTGATAGTGGAAAATAAATAAGAAAAATGCAAAAAATATATAAAACAAATTAATTAAAAAAAAAAGTGGATTTTGAACGCGGGTGGATTTTGATAGTATACTAAGAAATTGCTTTGGTATAAGTATATAGTTTTAGAATAGGACTGAAGGTGGTATAAAAAAAGCTTTCTTAAATTGTTTCTTAATGTAAATTAATTTCTTAACTGGAATAATAAATAAACAATTCTCAACAATTAATTCATAAAATTTTTGATGTTTAACTCTGAGCCATAATTTAATACTTTTGTTTTTTGTTTGTTACTCGTAACAGATCTCAAAAGAATTATTATTAGATCATATGAAATTAGTAGTGGAGAAAACTGATGGTAGTTATTGGCAGATTTGTTATACAAAATTTGTTGTGCCTCAAAATTATATCTGATAGAGTATTAAATATAGAAAAAGTTGAAAATTTGTTTCATTAAAAAAGTTTCATATTAGTATACATGCTTATTATTGACTAAATTTTAATAAGTTGATTTGCTCCATTGCAATTTATTTTTGAAAAGTTATGTTGCTAATTCAGTAAAATTATATAATAAATGTATACTATTCAAACTGGTTTCAAACTGTGTACAAGTATTTAGTAAAAACATAGGTAAATAAATGCTTTATTGTATGTTTTTTAATAACTCTGACAATTCATTGACAAATTTTTGTATGCTTTACTTTGATAAAAACTCATTTGTTGGTAAATTTTTAATAGTCTAGTGTGTACATGATTTTTCATTCTATGCTAAGTTTTCAAAAGTTTGGTGTAACTACTGATGTGAAATACATAACTAAACTATTGGCAGTATTCCTTAATTAGCCAAGTTGTTAATAAAATAATCTGTTTTTAAATTAGTTATATTACACTGAAGAATAAATTTTATACTAAGTTTGAATTCAAGTTAACGAAAATTAACTTTAAATTTGACTAACTTCCTAGATAAGCCAGCTGAACCTATAACTACTGCGGAAAGAAAATAGAAGTCTGAGGAAATTTGATGTAGTATCATCAGTTTGGATTTTTACGAGCCGAAAGCAAATGTTTTGTGAACTACTTACTTATGTAGTTCCAATATGTATCTCAATCAGCTATAAAACTTTTTTGATAAATATGATAGGACGGGTAAGCTATTACTAAATAGGATTTTGTAATTAGGCTTTGATTCTTTTTATTTTAACTTTTATTTTAACATATTGGAACTTAAATTGTGCTAATAACATTTGAGTCCACTTATGAGCGACTTGAAAAATTAATGTTGGGTTTTTACCAGTTGTTTTTTTTTTATTTCATGTTAAGTAACTATTGTCCATTGTCAGTTTTATAAAGTTGATTCATGTTTTGTATTTTGTTTATAAGTGAGCAGTAAAAAAGTTGTTTGTTTTAGGAATAATTAGTGTATATTACTGAAAATAAATTTTACTGCGAAAATATTATATTCGTTTTAATAAATACTTAAATCAATACTGTTTTTTCTAATATAAATATTTTAACTATTTAAGTTTTGGAAATAAATTATGAAAAAAAGTCACGCTTTTCTTTGAACGTTAGAAACTTTATGCTAAATAGTTTCATGTAAAATTTGACTAACGTTTTATTAAAACAGAAAAAGAGTGGTAATAAAAATAAAATACTTAAGAATGAATCTGATTTAAACTAACTAGTAACGTTACACGTAGCTTGTTATCTTATTAAATTAACTAACGAAATTTATAAATATCTATAAGGTAACCTGAGATTAGTAAACTTTTAATACTAATTAGTCCCTGATCAATTTTCAAAAATAAAACAGATTAAAGTTGAAAAATAAGTAGATTTTAGTTTTATTGTTTTCTATTTTCTAAACATTTCTTACAGCTCTATACTAAATAGTTTGATCAAGAAAAAGTGTATATTTAATATCATTTTTAAATAGTATTAACTTTGAACTACGCAAAATTACAAATATTGTTTTGCTTGACATAAAATAAAGCAGCATTTGAACAAATTTTTACTTAAAACTTTTTTGTTTAACTTTTAGATATATTAACAGTAAACAAAATCTTGTTTATTTAGATTGGAAAACAAAGAAATTGTCTAGAAAATTAAAAGACTTTCTTTAAAAAATTCTTGCGCAGACATATATTAAGATAATCAAGTATCGTTTATAAAAAAAAGGGTTGCCACTTTACCTGAAAAACTTGGAATTTGACAATTTAGACAAAAAAAACCTGGAATTTTCACATGTTTAGTAGTAAAATTTCGATTTCACTCAAAAAGTCTATCTTACAAATGATTTTTTTTTATTAAAAAACACTTAAGTAGCTTTGCAGTATCTTACCAATGTTTTTATACTATATAACAAAGTTTCTTACCTTTAAGTTAACTATAAATAAACCCAAAAATGTGTACTTTTAAAAACCTGGAAAATTTATTGAAAAAACTGGTGGCAATCCTGTAAAAAGTTCTGTATCATATATTTTAAGAAAATAAAAACTTTTTGTTTTGAACAGTTTTTTTATAAAGAATAAATTATGTTTGATCAATTAACAGTCAGTATTAAATAAAGTCCTGATCGACATAGTCATTTATCAGCTAACTAGTAGCAACGCTTGTGCTAATTATTATTAACTAAATCTAGGAAAAAAAAGAGTAAAATCCAACATTCTTAATTACTTACATTACCTTTAATGTTTTACTATATCAAGCTTAGTAACTTGAATGAGTGTTAAGTTTTTTAAATGTGCAAATTTATTATAAATTGCGTATATTATACAACGTTCAAATTAATAAATGTTGATTTTAATCGTTACGTTAATACTAACTAACCTATTACTCCTCAACTGATAGTTTAGATGCTATACGTTAATGTTTAGGTTAAAACTTAAAAATAGTTTTACAAACAATATTTTTTAACTTTTAAACGTTTTTAAAGTTTTTCTACAGTTTATTAATCTTATAACTAATTTTTACAAATAGGTTGAAGTTACTTTAATTAGCTATATAGTTAAAAACATCTGATTCTTTTACTAAAACTTCAGGTAATAATGTTTTTAAAACCACTAGCTGAAAAAGTTTTAAATGATCATAAAAAGTATTATGAATTTGAAGAGTATTTAATTTCAATACGTCCGTTTTCTTATTGACACACGGTAGATTTTATTGAATAATGTGCATTGTATAGCTTAAAAACAAACATATTTTGCCTACAGAACCCACATCAAAAACCTTACATAAATACATTAAATTTTTTTTATACAATAAATTATAACATGCATTTTATAGCTATTATAAACTCATAACGTGATGATTTATAGTTTAAGTATGTTATTTAGAGTTAATGCTTGTAAGTTATTAAAAATAGTTATAAAAAAGCTTAGACTAATCAAAACTCAAAGTTATTTAGTACAAAAATTTTGCGAAGGCTCTATGTTTAAAGTAAAAATAAAAAACTATTTCTAAGCGTGAGCAAAAAAAAAAGCTTTTTGTGTTTTGACTGAAGATAGACAAAATTTCCTTTTAACCTCTTACTGTCATACATGCGTTTTAAACATTTTACGTACGGTATTATTTTTTCTACATGGAGAAGACTTTATTGATGCTTCGTTCTTTTCTTTTTGGTGATACGAAATGCTTTTTGAACTTGTAGAATTTTTAAAAGTTTTTGTTGACGTGTTGCTAATTGAACACCTGTCGTAACACTTTTATGTTAAAAATATCATAGAAAACCTAACACGTTTTTTTACTATTTAAAAATATAAAATAAGACTAATTTACTTGTTCTATGTATCAAGAGTTTTAATAAACCATGTAAACAATTTTTTACATGGTTTTTATTTTAAAAAACTGTTTATGTTTGTAGACAAATTTTGAAAATATCATATATTAAATTTGCAAACTAAGTGAGTTAGGAGTTTAATAAAAATAAAACTCAACTGCTAATAAAGTTTCAATACTATAAAAGAAACAAAAAGTAAAAAACATAACAATAGAAAAACAAATTCTTGTAATTACTGGCTAGGTGTGATTTTTATTATAAGATAGCTCAAGAATAACAAAAATAAAATTTTCCATAATTTTTCAAAAAAGAAAACCTCGTAGGTCAGTCTGAATTTTCTAAATGTTTAAATTAACTTAAACTAGACTGAGTGAAAGGCAACCCTATAGTTTGCAATATTTTGCTTAAAAAAATGACATTTTTAACAATAACTGATAGTAAGATAAAAATTATTCGTCCAAGCTAAACATTTAAAGATTAAAAAGCTGAAGGATTAAAGCGTATAAACTTAAAATCTAATTTTAACTCATCAATTTTTTTTTCTGTATTTGTTTTTAAAATATTTTTTGCTTGTTCTTAGTTTTTAGAAATAAAAACCTAATAGGTTAAATTCAGTTTACATTTTTTTTGTTTATGTGTTTGCTAATTATCGGTAAAATAATTTTAATTGAAAACAGGTGTATTAAAAAGTTGAGATTCTTTACACAACTTTTAAATTAAACAGAGTTACGCCTTTGATAGCAAGGGCAAAGTTTTGCACTATAATTTTCAAGTTGAAAAAAAAGGCAACAAAATTTTCACATGGAGTTGGCGCTTCACCGATTTTTGCCCCAGGCTTACTAAAGTCATCCAAAAGGGGTGATATCTCGACCCTTTGGGGGGCCTTTTTCAAAAGCAATGCAATAGTTTACTTCGAATGGTTAGCTTTAAGCCGATCGATTAAAATATGTAAAAAAAAAGTATTTAAAAATATCTGACTATACGTCCAACAAAAATAGGATAAAATGGTTTTTAAATCAACTTTTATATATATAACGAGACAAACTAAAAGTTATAAAAATCTTATTCAGTTTAGTAGTTTTAATCTAGCTTCTAAATTCTAATATTTAAATGAAAACTAAATTACAACTTATATGACAAAATAAAGAAACAAGATAATAAGAAAAAAAGAACCTTTTACTTTTGCTTTCGTTTGCTTCGTTTTTCTTTTTTGGGAACATTCGTGACACAGCAACTGTAGTAGATCTAGTGCTTCTCAAACTCATAGGATGTTTCGAAATGTTGTGGGAAGTAGAGATCTCTTTTCTTGTTGAACAGCTTGTTTTTGGTCTCAACGTTGAATTACTATTTTTTGACAAACATTTTGATGAGCTGCATCTTTTATTTATACTAAGGCTATCACGTTTTAAAGGACTTGTTTTGGAAGGAGATTCCTTACTTTTACTAAAACTGGCATTATAATAAGCGTACTTTGTAGAGTCATTTTTGTTTTTTTTATCTTTGCAACTTTTTACTTTGTCTTTTTGCTCTTCTAAAGAATCAAAAGCTGTAATCTTTGTTTTTGAAGGAAGCTTGATCATATGACTTGCTTGCTTCTTGTTGTAAATACTTGTTTCATTTTTATCTAAAACATACTTTATTAGCTAGTAATGATCTTACAAAAACTTATAATTTGTCAGAACCATTACTTTCATAATTTAAAAAATTAGTTATAAGCGAAATATTCATAGTTGATATTAATTTATTTTTTAGTAGAAAATAAGTATCTGAAAGCTGTGATAATAAAAAATAGTCTGTAATAATGTACCTAATTGAATAGTTTAATTTATATTTAACGCAAAAAAAAAAGTCTGATAAGTAAAACTTTAGAGCAGTGGTTCCCAACCTTTTTGATGCCCCGCACCATTAAAGTCTCTTAATTTGATCTCGCACCCCTATCACTATATTCTATAATTATTTATTAATAATTTGATTATAAAATCATTGATTTCATTAATTAATAGTTTTTATTTTAATTTTTATGATAGTGTACTATATTAACAAAAATATAATTGATATTAATATAAAAAAATAAATATAAAAAAGTAACTGCTGTGAACTTTACAATTTACTGATGTTAAACCTTTAAGCACCACTTTCTGCACAACTAAGCTTAATAAAAGACTACATTATAAATGTAATAGACTTAACAGAACTTTTTCTTAACAGCTAATAAAAAACCTGCTGAAGATACTACTTTTTATCTAAGTACTTCAATTAAAATAGATGCTAGCTCATAAACTGTTTTAAACAATTAATGGCCAGTTGGGAAAATAAAATATTTAAAGAATATATGGTTAAAATTCACAGGTGTAAAACTCTAAGAAAGCTTTACTGAAATGTTAATTTTAAACTAACAGCTTTTAAATGAAATTAGTAAAATGAATTTACTTCTTGAAAAGCGCTCTTGCTCTATGACGTATTAATAAAATTAATCTATTCAGAAAATTAGCGCCAACTTCTTTTTATAACAAAATGTACTTTTTAACTTTATAAACTTTGTCAGAGAGTGAAAATATCCTTAATTATCATACAAAAATGAAAAGCCATCTCGCACCCTTGGTTGGGAACCCCTGCTTTAGAGGTTTGCTTTAATTTTTTTTAGATATGTATAAGTCTAGGAAAATACATACATCATGTACTGTAGCTGTTACCTGATTCACATAATTTTTCTTCATTAGGAACACAACTTTTTTCACTTTGTGCTAGTTCGTAGTTGTTGTCGTTGTATACATGACATTTTTCTTTTCTTGCTAAAAGTTCCTTTTGAATGGCAGCTGATTGATGCTTGAACACCACAGTGTTGCTGCAAGAATGAGTCTTTTTTTGTTCTAACGTAAACTTTTCGACATTCTTATTTTTATAAGACTTATGCACCCATTTTTCTTGAGAGCAGTTTTTAGAAGTATATTCGTCTTTTTTTATATCCTTCTTAGGTCGATTTGGGGTTGTGTTGTTACTAGAAATATGGGGTCTTTTTGGTGCATCAAGTCTTTTTACCCACTTTTCATACTTGCTCCCACCACCTGGTGACGTAGCAGTTTGATATAAACTATTTAAGCGTTCTTTATAATTGTATGAAGAACTGCTGAAAGCAGTAGACCGAGAAGCTTTAAACTTTTGACTGGTTGAAGCTTGTTGCATTTCAGGAGATTTGTACATGACATCTTGAGACTCAAACAATTTTCTTGAAATATGCTTAGTGTTTTTTACTATAACTTTAGTATCGCCTGAAGCTGAGTTATCGTAAAAGTTATAGTTTTTGTTTGAATATGTGTTCTTGTATGAGTTAGGAGTCCGTGAGTGTTTTGAACTGGATTCTAATTGCAAAATATTTTCATGTTTACTATCTTTTTGTTCGGGTTTCGGCGTGTCAAAAAATTTTTCCGCGCTAATCTTTTTTTGAAGAAAAGCATATACATATTGCTCACTATCGAAATCACCTATTAAAATATGTTTTTATGATGTTTAACCGTGTAAAAAGTATTTTTAATACGCTACAAACAAAGCAAAATAGTGTTTTTTATGAGAAGCTTACTAGTAAAATATTCCTTTGGAACTTCTGAAGGCATTAGCTTGAAATCATTCGTAGATCTTCTCACGTCAACCATACCCGCCTGTTACAAAGTAATGTTTGAAACAGTTTAGTTTTTATAGTTCAGTTTTACACACAGTTAAAGTTTCTTTTTATTAGTATTTATTAAGTTTTTCTTGATTACAAGCAATGAAACCAAGGCTATCAACTCATTTATACCATTTAAGTATTTTTAAAACCAATACAAAAACTGTTATCAGTGAAATATTTACATTTACTTCAGAATTAGAAGAAATTTCAAATTTTTCTGATCTCATCCAAGGGTGGTTTAAAATTTCACAAACTGTAAGTCTTTTAAGAGGGCGTATTCTTAACATGTTTCTTATCAGGTCTTTACACTCTAAAAAATTATGATATGCAAACAACTATTTTTGTTTTTACAACGTAAATTTAATAAAAACTGACTTTAAAGAATAATTTGTCAAGTTTAACAAACACAAATAATTAAACCTATTGATACCCAATGTTTTGTTGGGATAGGATGCTTTATTGCTTCTAATATTTTTTTTGAGTCAGAAGATTTAAACGGTAAATGTCCATTCACCATTGCAAACAGTATGACTCCTCTGTAAAATGTTTTTATAAGCTTAAAAATGATTAAAAACTAAGTTCTTAATAAAAAATTAATATAAAGACAACTTGTTCTGTCTTCGCTGTTATATTAGAAAAATACTTTTTTTTAATATAACGCTTTAAGGCTTAAATAAAAAGTTTTGTAGTTCAAAAATAGTAAAATTTCTACTGTAATATATTGCCCGTGTGAGTTATACACTTTTAACGATTGATAAAAAAAATAACTGATACTCAATTTTTTGTACACGAAAAATTACTATACTAATTAGTAATGAATTTATTCTTTCAAGACTTTATTTTACAAACTAATTTTCGGTCAAAGACCTCGTCAGTGCTTAAATGAATCTTATTGAAACAAAGTTCAAATTCAATTATAAGAGGTCATTGACCGAAACCTAGTTTGTAAAATAAAGTTTTGAAAGAATAAATTCATTTTTTCTCCTCTAGTAGTTAAGATCTCTTTATTTGTTTTCTAAAAATCAAAAAATATAATACTAAATATTAACAATAAAAAATTAAATTTACGTAATGTTTAACTACTTTTTAAAAACCTCTAAATTCTAGAGACTGCATCAATAAAAATGTTAGTAAACTTTTTGAAGTATTAATAAAAAATACCAAATTACTTAATGTTTAAATGTGAATTAAAGTTTCATTTTAGCAAAAAGATACCATTAGAGTATTAGAAAGGTTTACAGCTTATAATTTATTGAAAAATATAGTGAAAAAATAACAATTAACTTTCAATTTACCAATAACTTTACATGATTAAGAACTTTGTTGTGTTGAAAGTTAACTAATTAGATGTTTTTACTAGTTTCTAAAATCAATTTATAATACTAATATTAGTATTAGAAAAACGTTTTTTAAATTTATTTTTCCAATTTACTAAAGTAAGTTTATAATACTAATACTTGCTTTAAAAATTCTTAAGTATTTTTATTAGATAACTTTATTATTTTGGAAATTATCAAAGTAAAAGGATATTTTTTAATTCTATTTTTTTAGTAGAATTTAATCATAAAAATCCAGATGCAATGAAAAACTCAAGAAAATCTCAATTAAAAAAAAGCAGAGAAAAAACTCGTTAATATTAAAATGTTATAAAAAAACACAGGAAACTACATGATTGTTTAACTTTTACTTTTTTGTTTATTGATACAAACTTTTTAAATTATAGATGGTAAGGGTTAGGTTATGACTATTGGTTAGTTTAAAAGCTTGTCGGTAATTCAGTCAGTAGCACTAATAGAGCCTTCTAGTTGATAGTTATTCTTATAACTCTATAACTTTATGACTTTTACGTTGTTTATGTTTCAAACTTTGTTTTTTAAGTTTTTAAAGGCACCTAAAATACTTGTTCTGGACAAGACGTTAAAAGGTATCCGTGGTGTGCGACTCGATAACTAAAAGGTTTTTTCGTGCACCAGGTCTTAGGACCAAATAAATTGAGCGTATTTTTTGTCGTTCAATAAACTACATATAATAAAATATTAACAAAAAAGTTAACACAAGAATGTAAAGTTTTAAAGGTGCAGTTTTCGTTTTTGTAAAATACTGAATTTGAGATAATTGTTTTTATAAAAGTACTTTTTTTAAGTATATGCTTCTACTAGTATTGTTATAATTTGTTCCAAGCTATTATACCCTATTAGTTTTTTTATGAAAAATATCTGTTAAGTAATATTGCACTGTTCAAAACTTGAAACAAAAAGTAAGAAACTACTTTCATTGTCAACAATTCTTTTTTTTCGTAATTTAAAATAATCAGTAAAGTTGTTTTTTATGTGGTTTAATTCAGTGATTCTTAATGTGCACAGAAATTATCTTAAACTCATAAAATAGAATTTTTGTTGTAAACAGTTATATATTATTTGAAAACATAATAAAGTTATGCTATTTTCTATGTTTTGAATAATTTCCATCTTTATAGAACTTTTCCTTTTTTTTGTAAAACTGACCTATTCCAGTGAAGCAGTAAACCCATATATATGACAATGATACTAGTAGTTTATAAACACAAAAGTATCTTCATACTTTTTGAGTTCGAAAAATTTAAGTTTTGTTCAAAAATAGTTAGAAATAATTTAATATAAACATATAAATACTGACATTACTTTTAGAAATTAAAAAAAGTGTACTTATCAAGTTTCAAACAAAATAAATTTATTTTTGTCATATAAGAATTACAGATTTAAATGATAAGACTTCTAAAAAATATTAAAAAATTAATACCATAACACTTAAAGTTTAAGTTTTCAGTTACTTTGACTATTATAAGTTTTATACTAATATAACTTTGCAGGTTTTTATTTATGGTTTGGTCTCACAGAGATTTTTTTTCCATATAGATTGATTTAAAATAGTAGTAACTTTTTCAACTTACAAGCTCCAAATGTCTGACTTTTTACCATCGTAGTTTTTGTGTTTTAGTATTTCAGGAGCAGTGTATGCAAAACTGCCACATCTGGTTAACTGAAGTTGTTCATCTGATTTCTTTTTTACCGCAAATCCAAAATCACCTATTTTAACTTGACAGCTTCTCATTGATGTTGACAACAACAAGTTTTCACACTTTAAATCTCTAAAATAGGATTTTATAAAGCAAATTATTTTAAAATATGTCTTTGTAAAACAAGTTTTCAAAATTAACTATAACGTCGATATAACATCTTTTAAAGTTTATCTATGTTGTTTAAAATGATAAAAAAGATCAAAAATATTTATAGTAATACTACTAATATTAATAAAAAATAATTGTTTGAGTTAGTACGAAAGTTTTCCTAGATATAAAAATTATACTCTAAATTTTTCTTTTATGAAACTTTTGCTCTTGTTTTTATCTTAAAAAATATTACACATTTTTTCTTCATAGTATTGTTTTTTTTTAAATAGTTATATTTAAATCAATCTTTTTTAACGTTTTAATCACGCGAACTTCGTATAGAAAGGATTAAGATTAAGTTTCATCAGTAAAATAGTCTATTAACCACACTTTGAGCTTTAAGAATTATTAAAAGCTTGTTGACAAAAAAGTTAATTTAAAATAAAATATGCCGCTAATTACAAAAGTTACTTTTAAATATATTACTTAAACAATATTATCTTACTTATTTATTTAATAGACTGGTATAGTAGTTAAATTGTCTGGATATAAAAATTACAAAAAAACTTTTAATAAGGTCACTAAAAAAGTTTGACTTATGACAATCCCTATATCATTCCTTGTTTGATTATTTTAGTAAACTAGAAAACTAAGAAGCTTAATCCTAAAAAAATTTATTGGAATAAAGGTTTGTTTAATCTATAATAGAAGTACGGCTTGTGGGCAAGATCTGCTCCACCAACAAAAACACCTTGTTTAAGACGTATTTCTTAGCTTAAAATTTGTTTATGCAAATAAAATAAAACTGAATATTTTTAATAACAAATGTTTTCTAACATGCTCATAAATTAATTTTTTTTTGTAAACAACAATGCTTATTTAATGATTATTAAACTGTAATTTTATTAATTTTTTTTAATAGTATTTTTCGGAGTTACAGGGACCTATAAGATGCTGTTTTTAACAAGTCTGGCTTAAGAATTTTTTTTTGTCGCCTACTACAAAAATTTCCCAGTTCTAATATGTCTCAAAGATATACTAAGTTTTATAGAGTTTAATAATAGTTGTAGTCTTTTTTTCGCTAGTAGTATTCCTTACCTAAAAATATTTCTAAATTTAGTATAAAAACAACTGCTTTTGATGTGAAAGTTATTTGTTCCGCTAATAAAGCGTTATTTCCAAAAAATATGAACCACTCATCGGAGTCTTTATAGTATTAAACTAATTGTAAATGATTATAAGACTTAAAAAACTAAATTCCGTTGTTGTTCACATTTTATAGACAGCAAAACTTCATTAGTAGAATAAATAACTTGTGTACGAAGAGCAATTGTCTTTATATCCCAACGGTCCAAAACCGTCTAGATCGCTAGGATTAAAACTTATTACATTATATCTTCTAGTATTTGTGGTATTAATTTTTAAATTGACTACCGTTGTTAAAATTATAAATATAGTGTATAAAAAGTGTTTCTATTAAATTGAACACTTTTTAGTCAAATTATATATACATTACAACTTTTTTTTTTCAAGTGAAGCACAAAAACGTTTATTTTACTAGTTAAGTAATTTTTTAAGGTTTGCTACTTTAAAATTAGATCTACAAACATAAGCTTACCTATAATAAGAAATTAACTAGGCGAAAAGTGTTTTGTTGATTAGCAAACTTATGTTTTACATCTTTTTTTATGAAAACTAGAAAAAATCAGATATTAGAACATATGTGTCAACTATTAATGTTGAAAATAGTTGCTCATTAATAGAAAATAAAAAACAAATTTAAATGATTTATTGTTACTGTTATGGATAACATCTAAAATTAGTAGGTTTTAATATGCGATCAGAATATTTATATACGTTACCGTTTGTAATTAATGACCACTAAACTTTTTGTTTATAGAAAATTATGGACTGGTGAAATTCAAAAAGTAAAAAAAAAAGGCTAAAGTCATTACGCTAGTAGTATAGCAGTTCCTAAAAGTTTATAAGCTTTGAAAACTGTGTATGGCATACAGCAAATGAATAACTCTGAGAAACTGAAATAAATAATCAAAAAACAAGACTCTAAACTTATGGAAGTTTAATTTCCTACAATTCAAATTCTAATATCTCTGAGTGATCATCTTTTTAATTTTTTTACTATATATTTTTTTTAAATAGCAATCTTTATTAATTGGACTATTTTGTTAGATTTTTGACAATTGACCTCTTAAGATATAGAGTTTCAAAATTTAGGTGAATTGAATTGTCGTTAACTGAATTGTCATGTAACTAAGAACTAAGCATATATTTTCCTAAGAAACTACTGTAAGTTTGATTTAGATGACTTCAATTGCATATAGTTAGATAATACTTTTTAGCCTATATCGGAAAAGAAAGTTAACACAGATTTAGAACATATTAAGACAAGCCTAGTTAATCTTATTTAATTAAAAAACGATATGCACAATGAAATGTCCTGGACAAGACGTTAAACTGTTTTATGTACACCAGGTCCTTGAACCAAACTTATTGAGAGCTTATTTTTTGTCGTAAAATAATAACTACTAAGTTATTTTTATGCCTAGAGCTGTGCAAAAGTGAATACTTTTAAACATGCTGCTACAACATATTTGACTAGTATTACACAAGTTAATGCGATGTCATTTTATAATTAACATAACTATTAAAAAATAAAGTTGTGATTAAAACAATCTAATCAACTTTTTTAAATGACAAAAAATACTATCTAAAAAAGTGTGAAATGCATGTTGACTCACTAAAGTATTATGTTTGGAATTGTGTATTTTTGAGAGCTTATAATGATGTAAGTTATTGAATAAGCTTACAATTAATATATACAAAAATTATCATATAAAGTTATAAACAAAAAAGATAAATAAAAATTGATTTTTTCTTTGGCAACTAAGTGACCAAGAGTTTTATACAATTAGTTAAGTGCAGCACAAAAGCAACAATTCTTAAGCTTTATGTTAAGCACACTAACTTAACAACTGCAAAAATATACTTTACAACTATTTCAATTTGTAAAGATTGTTTTAAACAAAAAAAGTTTTTTATAAGTATATTATTACAACTTCTTAGAATATAAAGTAAAAATTATCTAGTATGTTTATTTCAGTTGTTAAAAGTTAATAACTATTTGTGATACTCAAAGCCGTTGTAATTGAGACATAAAAAAAACTTTTTTGTCTTTTTATAAGTATTATATAAAAACAAAAACAGCTAATTAAAAAGGGTAAAGATTGTTCAATAAACAAACTTTGGAAAAGTTATATTATGTATTATAAAAAAAGTAAACGTTACTAAAAGGCGTTTTCTATTGAAAATTAAAATTTCAAAAAAATAAAACAAAAATACAAATAACATAGTATTTACTTTACCAAAATATTATATTTAAACAGCAACAAAAGGCTTAAAGTTTTACACATTACTTACTACTAAAAGTATTACTTTAAACATTTTATATAAAAACTCTATCAAAGTAACAACCATTTAAACTCGAAGCTCTTGATAAAGGTTTAGCTTCATATTTTAAATTAAAGCATAAATTTTAATCTTTTTAAAGTTTTACACAAAATTCGATTGTAAACGTTTAAAGTATAAATCGATAGAACTATTTAAAATACTTTAGGGAGCTAGTTAGTTAGTGTAATATTTACTATATGTTGCAAATTAATAAATAAGGAACAAGTTGTTTACAATCTTAAACTTTGATGTTATGATCATAACTTGTATTCGTCAAACTCTGCTTATAATGTGTATATATAGCAAAATTACAATTAAGAATATATTACTTAAACCTTAAATATGATTTAAAATTTTAGGAAAGTATTAGTTTTAGATTTTAATGACCAATTTAAACACAAAAATATTTATGATTAAAACTAGTTATCGACTTTGAGTTTTTACAACTAGATTTTAACTTTAAATATTACAGTAAAACCTGTATTTTAGTTTATAATCAAAACATATCTATCTACAGCTTAAACTCTTGTAACTTCTTAGTAATTTTCAAAATACAAAATAAAATGTTTACCGATGGCAAATTTCAAGCGAATGAACGTAGTGAATTCCGTTTATAATATCTGTAAAAAGCTTTCTAGCTTCCGGCTCCCTTTTGCATCTCTCCAACTTTGATAGCTTGTTGTTTATTTTTTCCAACAGTGTCCCCATGTTAGCATATTCCATTGCTAGATACACGCGATTTTCGTTTGCAAATATTTCAAACAGTTTTATCTAAATTTTTCTTTGTCAGTTTACACTTATCTATTTACATTTAATTAAAAATAAAACTCATAACATACAACATTTCGGTGACCATAGCATCTATTTAAGGTTGATATTTCTCGAGGAAGGAATTTTCTTATGTACTTTTTTGGTGCAAGGTCTATTGATATTACTTTTATGGCTACCTGAAACTGTATAAAAACTTTAATTAGAAATGACAAAGAAGAATAAGTTGTTACTTATAACAAATTTGATAACAAAATGTTGCCGTAATAATGTAAAACTATTACTTACTAACAATGTAAGTAAAATCAGAAGTTTTAAATAATAAAGAAAATAACTAAAAGTCTAAAAATTTAAATTGTTTTAAGGCAATTCTCTAAATTGTTGGAAAGGGGGTACACATTGTTATCTATTTAACTAAAACATATACTAACAATTTTCACCAATTAGTTTTCCAAAACAAAAATGTATGCGAAACTGTAAAATCCGTTTTTTATCTAGCTTAACGAAATGCTTCTATGATGTAAAATAGTTTTTGATTAACAACCTCAATTTCATATCTTCGAATTAGATTCATAGATTTACATAAACTAGTTACAAAAATAATAATAATAATAAATAGGCCAGTTATCACTTTTTTAGTTTACTTCATAATAAACATTTTGATTTGTGTTTAAGCTTTTTTTGAAACTATTGCAAAAATCTTATTTTAAACTTTTTTTTATGTTTAAACTATTTTGGGGAGTTTAATTTTTTTTATAAATACAGTTTTGTTTATTTTATAAATCTAAATGCTATCACTTACATCTTTTCCTGATAGAGTTTTTGAATGAGACTTTAGTTTCTGTGTTGACTGTATTTTCTTTAGTGTAGGACATCCTTTATAAACGCTGGCGTACGAACCTTTGCCTAAAAAAGTGTCAGACAAGCAGTATCCATGATGAATACATTCTTTATAAACTTGTAAAAAATCTAGTTTTTTTTCAGTTTTCATATTTTTCGTTAGTTTCTAATTCATTAATTCCTGCGAAATATACTTTTGCAAACGGTATGCATTGTGCAAACCTAGTGTTTTCTGGTCTGCAAATATCTTAAGTTTTTTGTTACGTCACTTTTGCAAAAGAAAAATGCAACTTTTTTATTTCATTTTAAACAGCTATTTCAGTATACTAAACTTTATTCTACTGACTCGTTTCTTTAGCCATTAAAATTGGACAGTTTTACGAAGTTTTTGAAAAGATTATATTTTATAAACTAAGAATGCGTCAGTTGATGAAAGCAGTGGTACTAAAAATTTAAAAAATCTGTGCAAACTAGATAATTAAGTACATATATATTTAAGTTTAAGAAGTATTAGAAGGTAGCTTTTGAATACAAGTTGGGACAATTTAGTTTTTTGTGTAGGAAATGTTTTTACTTCTTATCAAATCTTTCTGTGCGCAGCAAAGTGTTTTTATTCACATTTCTTGAAACTTAAAAACTGAATTAAGTATACTGAAATATATAATTCGACTATACGAGAGTTTTCGCTCGTCTATATATCAAAGTCAGACTATACTTTTTAAGATATATCTTGTAAACTAGTTTTATACTCTTCAATACTACTAGTAGTTATCGTCTGTTTTACTTACAAAGAATTTTATAGCAGACTAATAAAAACTCTATTAACTTACAATTAACATTTTTCATTTTCTGCTTGATTTATAAACTAAACGTATTTTACGAAGTATTGATAAAATACTTTTAGGTTCATTCAAAAAGTAGATATTTTGCAAGATTATAGATATGTTTTTATACGGGAAAGTGTTTGCTAACTTGAACTAAATTAAACAGAACGAAAGGTGGTAGAAATGAATGTATAAGTTATAAAAATATTTTAATTCAAGTTTTTAAGATGAGTCCCCTTACCTATAAAAAACTTATGTATTAAATTATGTTTGCTAGTTTTTCATTGAATTCTTAAATACTTTTTTTTGATCAGAACTACTTTAAATTTTTTGTAAAATCTTCTGTTATCAAAAATATACAACCAAGACTTACAAAATGTGCAAGTTTGAAACTAATAAACTATAAACGAGCAGATTATAGAACTACAAAAGTATAAAAGATAGTAAATATATAACCATTTGTTATCTTTTAAAAATTGCACTTATTATTTTATTTTACTAACCTTTGATATTTTTATTTATTTTTATTAATTTTTGATGTTTTTTTTTGTTTTTTAAATGACAGGTTTTTAAATGACAGTACTCTCTCTAGAGTTTATTTTTTATATACAATTAACCTAAAAAACTGTTAACTACATGTTGTGTTTAAATACTATTTGTGAAATACTTATCAAGGGTTAAGTTAAAAACAAAGCAACACAACATTTAACTTTGTATTTCTTTAGGTTAGCTTGGTTATAAATATTAAACACTACTTATCTTTAAAAAAGGAGTTTTGTTAAATTTTTCTGATGTTTTTATCTACTAATTACATTAGAAAATTATTACTTAAAAAACTATCTAAAACTAAATAAGAGTTCTAAATAAAAAGCAGAGAAACAGCTCATATTCTTTTTAAATTTTGAATAACTTTAACTATTTAATAACTAGAAAAACTTATTGTCTTCTTTTTTAGTTTTTTTTACAAATATCGACTTACTGAAAGTAAACTAAGTTTTTAATCCATTTTTTAAATGGAGAATTTAGACTACTTTTAAAAAGAATAAACATTATTTTTTTTTTGAAAATTAATTTAGCTTTATTAAAAATAAATGTAGTAAATAAGCATACATTTAAGTAACATTCACCAAAAAATTCAACATCTATTAAGATAACAGAACTATAATTAGTAATATAATTAATTGTTTAAGTAAAATAAATAAAAGGTAAATATGAAATAAAGAAAATATACTGGAGTGGTAAAGTTAGCTTTTTGTTATTAAACTCCGAAGAAATTAGTTAGTATTTGTGTTTAATAGACATTTTGAACTATCTTGTAATAGAGCAGTTCAACTAAAATTATTTCAAATAATTTTGATAACAAAAAAAATAAAAATTAACACCTAGAGTTTGATAATTTAAGCAAAAATTAAAACACTTACAAATATTAATAAACAAATTAAAGCCCAGTTGTAAGCTTTTACGGCAAAAACATATTTGTTGTTTCTAGCTGAAAAGATGTTTTAGTACATCGCCGGCCGCAGTTTACCGTTCCCGGTTTTTAGGTATTAGGTCTTCAGTTTTTTATTTTATTGACAAAATTTTCAGACACATTATTTTTTATTGTTTCAATAATGAAGTATGGAAAAATAGGGAAAAATATGAGTTTACAACAAGTTTAAGGTTCGATAAAAAAGAGATCAAAACTTTTAAAACATTAACAGTAGAAGTAATTTATGTAGTTTTACTACGTTTTAAAGAAAATAATAGGTACTTTTTACTTTATTTACTCAAAATGTTAAAAACTTAAACTATTTTCGGTCAACAAAGATGAAGTGATTTAAATACACACTAGTAATAGTTTCCTAATAGTTTCAGCCAGATTATCAAAATTTTAAAGCAACAGTACAAAGTTACTTTTTGTTGGAAATAATTTAGAAGTAGAAATAAAATAAAATTAAGTAGTTTTTAATGAACAAAATGAACAATTAAGTGTAATAAAATGATAAAAACTCGATGACTTGTAGCTAATACAGTTTTCAAGAAAAATTATTATTAAACTGAATGAAAATTACAATGTTTCAACATTAATTTTTAATATGTAAATAATTTATTCAAATAGACTTTGGAACATTTTCATTCAACTACTTACTAAAGATTATTTATCATTTGATACTGCTTAATTTGGTTAAGTATTTAGACTCTATTATTTATTTGTTTGTTGTACATTTACAATGCTTTTTGGACATCTTATTTGCTTAACACTAGAAATTAACGATTTAGCAAAGGAAATAACTTATTATTACTTATAATTACTTCATGGTACAAATCTAAAAGCTTCTCGTCTTTGCTAACGGTAGCCAAAAATTTTTTTTTAATTAAGTTTATTAATATTATATCTGCCTGATAAATCCTAATGAGGAAAAAACCAGGTTGCAAATTGTTCAGTAGATTGTTATTGATTATCAAACGGTGTAGTTTTGTGCTTATTGTATGATGACAGAACTATCTCGGTGTTACTAAAGATAGCTTATATATTGTTATTAGTTAACTAAGACGTAGCTCATAGATCAGGGGTCGGCAGACTAGTGGTCTTCGCGGGCCAACTCTTAAGTTTAAAAAGTTTCGCGGGCAACAGTTTTATTTTTAGTTTTTTTTTTTTTACTTGGTTTTAGTTTTAGTTTTATTCACTTTTAACTACACACACATATAAAGTCTATTGAGATTTTTTATCACTTTAACAATAAAAAATTCAACCTTTACTGAAATACGTAAGTCATAATATATATAGTTTCTTTATCTTAGGACTTTTTAAACAAAATAATAACTTTTTATCATAACTTAGCTTTGTATGGTTACCACTTAACTGTGTAAAAATAGTAATAAGCCTTAACAGGCCATGCTTTTTGTATTTGAAAATAAGAACATACAAGATAAACAACAATCAAAGAACAATAAAAAACACAGTGATGCAAAAAATAATCATATAAAAAAGGTTTTCATGTCTTTTTCTACTTTGGTTTCATAAAGTTTTATTTTCTTTTTCTTTCCTGGTCTAAACTTTTTCAAAAATCTTAAAATAAGCCCGTCACAGCTATGGTGGTCAGAGAGGCCACTGGATTTTTAGAAACTTCTTTTACGTATTCTAATTGATTTTCAGGTTTTTTAAGCACAAACTTTATTTTGTTTTTTTTTTTGTTAGAAATTAAACTTTAAGTAAACTTTAACGAAAATTTTAGAGAAAAAAATGGTATAAAATTACTGAAAAGTTACTGTGAAGCTTTTTTTTTAATGTGCTTCATGTAGAAAATAGAGATCTAAATTGTATAAAATTTTTGTGTATAACAGTTATTTTTTTATCTAATCTAGATTTTGTTAATCATATGTAAAAATTAATCAACTATCAAGGATTTCAGCTTAAACTGTTTGCTGAGCGTGTAGCAACCCTTGTCATTATATTTTAATCAAGCACTATTACGAATGCTAAAATTGTTTTCATAAAGTAGTCCTACTCAATGAGCAGATAGTTTAATTAGTATTTTAAAAACAAATAAATAAATACTGTGTGTTCAAAAGTGTACAAATTCGCCCAACACAGATTGCCAAAGGTTTTTGATAAATTTCTTCAATGTTTTCGAAAGTAAAAGTTTTTGGGTGTATTTTAAATATAACTTTAGTACAAAAACATCAAAAATATACTGTAAACCTACTTTAGATGTGTTAAAAAAAAAAATAACAAACAAATTATCTATATGACAGATTTTTTGTGACAAATTCATATTTCATGACTTTACATGTAAAAATTGTATAAATTCTAGGTTTTTCAAGGATTCGAAGTTTTTTGATAACCCTGCTAACAATAGTCTTTAACAATAACTCTATATTTATGGTTTCTTTTTGTTATGTTAATATATCCTTAGCACTGCTAAGTTAGCAGTAAATGTTTTCAAATATATCCAGGTACTTAAAAAGAAATTAATTAAGTTACAGCACTTTTAACAAAAAAAAAACAACCTGAAAACTAATATGATTGGCGGGCCAAATTTACATGTTCGCGGGCCGCAGGTTTTTCTTTTGCGGGCCGCAGTTTGCCGACCCCTGTTATAGATAGATTATTTTTATTGAAAAAATGTTTTTATGTATATTTTTACTTCTTAGTTTTACTTTGTATTTAATTTGTTTTTTAATACATGCTTTTTAAGTTATAGTTTATTAAACAACAAAAAGACTTTAACATGTTTGGTAATAAGACCTGGTGCACGAAGAACCTTTTGGTTATCGAGTCGCACACTACTTGGATAACTTTCAAGGTCCTGTCCAGGACCCTTAAAGTACTACTTTTATGTAAAACATCATGTTATAAACAAAAGTTTATTATTTTTTTTTGCAGTAATGCTTGTTGCAAAAGTTCAGGTTTTAATCACTAGTAAAATTAAAAAAATCAAGTGTAGTTTTTAGGTTTTTTAAATGCAAATAATGAGATAATTTAGCACAGATTAAGTTTAAAGTTCTTATAATAACTTAAAAAGTCGGCACAATTTAGTATCTTATTCTTAGTATATTAATTTAACTTGAAAATAGTTTTGAAAAAAAACAATTTGAGCTGTTTAAGACAATTATTTTTTAAACCATATACGTTTTAGTATTATTTGCATATAGATACCCATACAAAAAGAAAAGTTTCCATAGCGAATTAAATTTAAATTTCTTATAACAAATGAATATTTTCCATCTTATTTTTTTAGAAAAAACGTTGTAGATGAGAGTTTATTAAACCTAGCTGTTATACTACTTTTTGAAATTTACTCGTAAAAGTAAAACGCTTGAAAATTTAAAATTTAAGGAGTTTTAGCATTTAAAACTGCTAGCTTTGTGTTAAACTTAAATTCCGAGAACTATTGCAAAATGTACTTTTGTTATAATTAGTGAAAAAAATTGTCGAGTGAAGTGTTTTTTTAATTTTAATTGTATTAGTTCAGTTTGTTAACCTTTTTTTTTGAAAATAATTATATTTTTTAGTCGTTTTAGAGCAAAACCTTTTAAACTTTGTGGACTAATTATACTTGGCTTTTCAATGTAAAACAGCGCCAAACTCTAAAACTCTAGTCTCTAGGAAGTTCTGCAGTCAAGCATACTAAATGCTAAACAATTGTATAAATTCCTTTTTAATTTATTTGTATAGTTTCCTCCAACTCTATACACACAAAATTTCATTTGCATGTAAAGTGCAATGAAAGATGCAAATATAATATTAATAAAATAAAAATAATTATTTCATGCTTTTGTATTAAAAACAAAACTGTATTTTTTAAGTAGCATGGTAGGGTAGAGGGGTAAAAATAAAACTAAAAAGTTATAAGTTTTAAGTTAAACACCAGCATTATAAATTCATCACAACTTGTTTTGGTCTTTAAAAAACAAATAAGTTTAAAGATTTGTAATTTTTTCAAATGTTTTGTTTGATCATAATTACTAAATGGATTTACTTAAAATTAAAACTAATATCAAGGGTAAATTGTCAATAGTACCTATCCAAATTTTCACCTGATGTAAATTAAAAAAAAAGTTCAAGTTTTCAACCTGTACCATTCACTGTAAAAAGCGTATCAACTAAGGTTAAGGAAAATGACAGTTTAATTGAGGCATGTCAGGCTAAAGCTTCAAATTTTTGTGTAAAAACCTTTGTTTTATACCAACTGTTTTTTGCATAACTATAAACTAGTTTATATACTGAATAATGTTATTTAACATAAGACTGGATCAAAATGTATCACATTTTAATAAGTATTATTTAGTTTCTTAAATCTGATTTGTTTTGATTAATTTCTTTATAGATTTTCTTAAGTTATAAAACAGTTTTAAGCTTTGATTACTAACTTAATTTAGACTATAGAAGCTCAACATAAAAATTTGATTTAACTTAATATACTAATCTGTAGACAGCCTTTTCTTACATTGACAGAACCTTTTATAATTTTTTAAAACTCATTTAGGTTTAGTCAAAAGTAATATATTAACACTATGGTTGCAAATGTGTTAAAAGGTAAAAAAATAGCTTCAGAGATGTGTAAAAATCTAGCATCAACTGTTCAAGCTATGCAAAATTTTACACCTGGACTTGCAATTGTTCAAGTAATATTATTTATTATACATTCTTCAAAAATCTAGTTAATTTTATTTTAATATTAAAATTTTAGGAGTAATCTATATTTGTTAATCATTCAGTTATCAGAAAATATTTATTGTTGCATAAGGTAAAGATTGAGATTCATTTTAGGATTGTTGTTTTAAATTGTTTAAAATCTTTGTCATTATGTTTTTTAGCTTAGAAATAGTTTAGTTAACCAGATTTTTATTATTAGATTTTAAGTTTTCAACTTATGTAACTCAAGTATTGTCTTTGAAATGGAGTTTTTTCATTAAAACTTTAAAATTATAAAAAAAAGCTTAGAAATAAGTTTTTAAAAGTTCCATCCAAAAAATTAAATCAAATCATATCTTTTAATGAAAATAAAATAAAAAAGACTTGAAATTTATTGTATAATATTTTTCTATACATAAAATAATTTATGATTGGATATAAAAAATCCACATTGAGTACCCACTATCAAAATAGCAATAAAAGAATATACAAGAATAATATAATAATTTTGTAATTACCTAGCATGATGACGCACCAATATTAAACTAAAATTATATTTTATTCTTGGTCTATTATAACCATAACTTTAGGCTAAAAACATATGTTTAAAGCCTAATATGTTTAGTCTAAAATATACTTTGTTTTAAACAAGCTTTATAAATACATTAATAAAACTAAAATCATTTATTATAAACTAATAGTTTTGAATATTTAATCACTTTAATTTTACAATATAAATCAATTATATTGATACAATATTTTATACTGAGTACAATACTGTAAAATTTAAGCGATTAAATATTTAAATTGTATTAGTTTATTATAAATAAGCTTTTTTTATTATTTATGTATTTATACAATGTCATTTTTAGCCTAAAATTATGGTTTTAAAAGACCAATAATAAAATATAATTTCAGTTTGTTATTGATGCAACACCATGCTAGGTAATTACAAAAAATTTTGTTATTGCCTAAAATAACAAACTGAAATTAAATTCACTTAAAGTTAAATCATAATGAACTGCAGATAATTTAGTTTAATGTGTTAGTGACTAGGCTTTTATTTGGTTTATATTTTTTGGCTGTTTTATAAGTGCAAACTCAAGCAGCAAACTACTGTATGTAATTAAATTTTTATAACTTTTAGAATTTTTACATCATTGATTTTGACGTTCTCTAAAGAGTATTTTTATAAGCAAAATATAGATAGCTTGAAAATTTAAAAACATAAGAATTAAAACTTTTCTTAGGTTGGTGACAGAGAAGACAGCAATGTTTACATAAGAATGAAAATGAAAGCAGCAAGTGAAATTGGAATATCAGCTCAACATGTTCAACTTCCTTCATCTATTTCACAAAGTTCACTAATCCAGAAGGTTGATGCTCTCAATCAAGACCCAAGTATGATTTTACTAATGTCTTTAAAGTTTTGCTTATGAAATGTTGGATTAAAGAAGCAAGTAACATTATGTATTGCCATTGGTTTAGATATTGTTTTAAGAAGTATTTCAAAAAATTATCAAAACAAGTATTATGTTTTTTAGTTTCGTTTTTTTTTTGAACAGTAAGTTTTTTAGCTTATTTATGGCATTAAAAAAGAATACATCAGTATAAAAAATTATCTCTACATCTTATTTTGCATCCTCTTTAACCTATTTTTTTATTAAGATTTTAAAAGCAATAAATCCTTAGAAAACTTTTTATATTTGAAAAAATCCAAATTGTGTGTAAATATAGCTAAAATGACTAAACAAATAAAAACAAATTATACAGTAATCTTCCTTTATTGTACCAACATATGTTTCTGTGTGTTAGAGGTTTTTTACTGCAGGTTTATAATTAGCATATGACCACCTTGTTGTTTTATGTTTTACATTCTAAATTTCATATATAACACAGTTTAATTATTAAATATTTAGAAATGTGTAGGGGATCTTTAATTTAAACACCCGACTGCTACTTTATAAAACAACAAACTATTATTTTTATAATTATTATATACAATATATATGTAATTTAATTCATTGTGATTTTATTTATGTCGCTGTAACTTAATTACCGGTCAGTGCTTTGTAAGCTTAATAACAAGTTTTTTTTTGTGCTTTTTTTCTTAAATTTAAGATTTTTACATCTTTAATTTTTACATTTAAACTAAATCTGCTTCCTAGTTTGTATCTAACTTTGATTTTGTTATAATTTTAGATTTAATTATTACAAACATTTAATATATAAAATACACGTTATATCAACTTCCTTTGACTTTTATTGTCTTTACCGTTGTTAAATTGTATTGATTCACTAATTATGGTTGTTGTTTCATTTTTATTCAAGGTAGATTACATACTACTTTTCATACTAAAGCGCTTTACGGCTTTTCTAAACATAAAGACTAAATTAACTAACTTTACAATACAAATTAAATAGCTGTATTTATCGTCATATATATTGTGAGGTAATAATTGGATGTTTTTTTAATCATTGGCAACGGTAAAATAAATTTGAATCAGTTATTCTTTTTATTATAGTAAGTGGTTTGTTTATATTATGATTTGTTGTTTTGTTCTGTATTTTAGTTTACTTAACTTAGACTTAATATTTACAAATATTATATAGTTTTATAACAATCGAATTTAACATTAATTATTAACCTGTAAAAATATGTTGAAATTATTTTATTTTAATTTTAATGTCAACATGTATACACCTACTTTATTCTATGCTTCTATTCTTACATTACAGTAATTATGTTTTTACAGAACCCAGTTGAAGTGTGTTGATTCGTTAACACACAGAAACATATGTTGGTACAATAAAGGAAAATTACTGTATAATTTGTTTTTATTTATATTCCAGAGAACTTGATTCATTGGGATCTTTTGTTAGCAATCGATTAAATCAATATTATGAACAGCGAAAATGACTGAACCAAAATTAAAAAAAAAAACTTCACTTTGATAGATTAAATGAGTTTTAATTTGTTAGAATAAACTTTGTTAAAATTTTGTTTGTTAGAATAAATTTGAAATATATTAAGTCAAAAGTACTATAAAATAAATTGTAATAATTATGCAGTGTGTAGTATATATACCAGGTTTTAATGTCAATTACCTACAAAATATATAGATATTCATGGAATTATTGTCCAAATGCCACTTGAAGGTGAAAACCAGTATGATACAGATAAAGTAGTTAACACAATTCTTCCTAGCAAAGATGTTGATGGATTAACAAATGTAAATGCTGGGAAGCTAAGCAGAGGAAACACTGATAAAAGTACTTTCGTTCCTTGCACTCCCAAAGGATGCCTCGAGCTCATTGAGCAAACTGGTATTGATGTTAGTTGTTATTTTTATACTACTGTAGAAAATTGTTATTTCCATTTTGTGTCTACACACTAATCACCTAACACTATCATGTTATTTAACTAAGTTATTTTTGTTATGTTATGGCATTCACTAATTCTTTTCTATGGACACTTGACCTTTACTGACATTTAAAAAATTGAATGATTCACAGTTAAAAGGTAAGAAAGCAGTCGTGCTTGGTCGTAGCAAGATAGTAGGGTCACCTATGGCTGAGCTACTTAAGTGGAAGGACTGCACAGTGACTATGTGTCACTCCAAAACAACAAATGTAAAAGAAATCTGTGAGCAAGCAGATGTTCTTGTTGTGGCAGTACGCCGCCCGCAGGTAATTTTGATAAAGAGAATTGCCTAAAAAAGAGCTTATTTGAAGTGTTTATCTGCTAATTAAAATATGTTATGCATGAAATCGAATAATTCTTTCCATTTCTAGCTAACTGCTTTGTGAACTAGCAGTAATGTAGTTTTGTTAAAAAAGCTATTTTTTAATAAAATAGGATGATATTTTTGGCAATATTAACAGTTACAATAATGTTCTTAGTTCAAAGTAGCTTATTGTCTGTACTTCAAAAATATGACTTGTTTAGAAAAATAATTAAATTATTATAAATTTTGTATTTTTAAGCTTTTAAAATGATGATTTTTTTTTAATATATATTATTATAAGTTATGTATTACTTTTTTTTACAGCTATTTTAACCATTTATTTTTCTTTTGTGTAATATTCTTTTGTTACAGCTGTAGCACAGAATAAACTAAAAACAGAAGTTTTACTAAAGTTTTAACTGTTCCTTGTCTTTTCTAGTTATAAAAAGCTGTACCAGTGACGACGTATGTCAACTATCTACTATTTTAAATTATACTTGTACTTTTTTTACAATTATTAAAGGGCAGTTTTTTATACCAAAGACAAAATTGTTTAAGTCTATGTCGCTCTGCACCTCTATGACTCATCACAAGTCGCCCCTGTTAAGTGCTTCTATTTTTCTTGAATCAGTTCAGTTTAAGAAAGGATTTTCGTTTTTGTTTAAAAAACATTAAAAATTGTTCTCTTTTAATTTTATTTTGGTGATCAAGTTGTTATTAATAAACTTTTAAACCCGTCTTTAATAAACTTTTACATAAAAATATTGAGTTATTGTTTTAAAATATTCAAACTTCAAATTATCAATAAGACATAGTTACTTTATTATTATTTTGTAAATAATTTTAAATCTCTGTTTTAACTATGAGCTTTATTTTTAAAAAATATGCTTTCGTGTAGATTGTAGGTAGACAGTCTGCAGTTTTTAGTTTTTTCTAGTATTTTAATTTTTAAGTATATAGTTTTAAACTAACTTTATACATTAGCTTTTACTTATAGATAAAGTTATTGCAAAAAGGTGATAAATTTAAAAGTTTAGTACTTAAATATTAGATCACAGTAAATTTTACTACTTTTGAATTCAACTTGTTTAATTAGACTTGTTTAATCTATTGTATCTACCTAATTGGACATACAATCAAGCATGAGTTGTTATACCATCGAAAAAATAATAATTTATAGAAAAAAAAGCTTAGTTCACCTATGATTTCAAAACTTAACTGTTATATAAAGATTTCTGTTTAGTTGTTGTATTGTAGTGTTGCAA
Organism: Thalia democratica; assembly: GCF_965202585.1. Taxonomy (NCBI): domain Eukaryota; kingdom Metazoa; phylum Chordata; class Thaliacea; order Salpida; family Salpidae; genus Thalia; species Thalia democratica. The sequence continues at coordinate 54,782,467 of NC_139165.1, read as the reverse complement.
TGTAAAAAAAAAACATTTATAAGATTTGTTTTATATTTCAGTGATGTTTACTTCTTAATGAAAATAAGTTCTAACAAGTATTAAGTGATTAATTTACTTAAAACAAATTATATGAGTTCAAAGTTTTTAAACTGAGCTAAAGAACTTATGATGTTATGATGTTAAAATTAACGTAAAAAAGTTTTATTTCTTTGTTTTGAAAACGTTTATTTTTAAATGTAGATTTGAAAATTTTTTTTAAATTGTATAGTGATTAATGTTTTAGAATTAAATTTAATACCATATGTTTAGTATTAGCTTTATTTTTATAGTTTTTCGAAAAAAAATGCAAATGATACTTTTTCAACTACAGATAATTTATTAGGTAACAATTTACTTCCAAATACTATTTTTACAAAAGAACTGGGTAGTTGTAAACTTAAGTTTTCACTTCAGTAAAATATATTCACATGACACTATAATTTTAAACACAACATAACAGATGGTGAAGTCATCATGGATCAAACCAGGAGCGGTTGTTATCGACTGTGGCATCAGTAGAATTGAGGACTCTTCAAGGAAGTCAGGTTCAAGACTTGTGGGAGATGTTGATTTTGAAGGCGTTAAATCTGTATGTACTTATATTTAATTTTATTTAGTATTTATATTAATAATACTTTATAGCTTTGTAATTACATGTTTTAATTCAGTAATATACCAATTCCTCTAAAATTACATAAATAGAATTTAAATGATTTCATAATATTGTAATAATGTTTTTAGATATTTATTATCTTGCATAAAGATTATTTTAAACAGTTTCTTTATGTTGATCGATTTTTGAAACAATAAATAAGACTACTATAATTTATAAAACAAAAAATTTATTAAAATCTATAATTATGAAATAAATTTAAATTTACATACTTAAGTTTTATAAACAATATATACGTATATAAATTGTGAATTTTACCATCAGAAACCAAAACAATTATTATAGCTCTTACGACTTGTTTAACTAATACAAAAAAAATTACTCAAGTTCCAACTAAAACTTAATTGCACAGGTAGCATCGTGGGTAACACCAGTGCCAGGTGGTGTTGGACCCATGACAGTGGCGATGTTGATGTCAAACACAGTCAAAGCTGCACAACTGCAACTAGAGAAAAAGTTGAATAGGGCGTGGGATTTAAGGTAGTTTTTTTGCATAACATTAACATGAAACCAAATTTCAGGCTTTTTAGTACTTTTGGGAAGAAAATCTGCTATAAAGTAAACCAAATTGCAGTATTGCACTATACATTACTTCATCATGAAAGCTTCTTTATATAACTGGAACTATTTAAGAAAAATAAATGGACAGTTTATTTATATATATATATAATATGTAATTTTTTTATAATATGTATATATATATATAAGATGTAACGTTAAAAGGCGTTAAATCCTGGAGATCCTGATAAGCTAAGCTTATCGGAATAAATACCACAGATGTTCTTGTGCTAAAACTTTATTTCAACTAACGGCGTTTCACTGCTCTCAAATAAATTTAAGAACAGATCTACGGAGTCTATAAAATATTAACACACATTAGAAAAAAAGCAGAAAAAGCATGTATAATTATGTATAGTGTTTATGTTGGTAGTAAATATAAATGAACTTTATGGTTTAAAAACAAAGTTTGGGATAAAAACATAAAATTATAAAATTGTCTACAAAAAATGTAAATTTAATAAAAGTAGGAACTAACCTCAAAAAGCTCTAAGAATAGGCAAGTTTTTAAAATGAAAATTAAATTGAGTTGTACAGAAATGTTACGTCATAATAAATTTAACAAATTGGTCAATAATTTATACAGCTTAAAAACATGAAGTATTAAGCTTGCAAGTGTATGTAATTGTAATGTGAGTGTTGTGAAATAAATTAGTACATAAGTAGACAGAGTTATTTAAAGTAGAATCGTCGGTTGTGGGGACAAATATTCGATAAATCTTGCCGCTTATTCAGAAGTAGGTCTTTATCTTCTGCTGCAATTACTGCTCTTTCTTTATTGCAAGTTAGGCAAATTCTACTTACTCCGTTGGATGCATGTTTGATCTTTGAAACAATACTCCACTCCATGTTTGGCCTTTTACCGTACCTGTGAAAAAAGCTCCAGACATAATCCGATAAACGCGTGCTTTGTTTTTTATTTATATTTTTAAAAGTATGTTTATGGTTAGCATATCTATCCTTGAAACTACCTGCTGTACTTCCGATATAAATTTTATCTGGGCCCTTACTTTCAACTTTAACTTTATAAATTACATTTTTAATTAAACAATTACCTTTTAATGGGCAGATTAGTGTGGTTTGATTGGTTGCTCAAAAGGTATCCGAATTTGGTTTTCTAAATGGGATGTATGTTCTGTTGGGTTAGTTTAATAATTCGATATCTAAAAAGTCTGTTTGGATCAGGCCTGCATTTTAAAACCCCATTTGTTAAAAGTTTTGTGTAATTCTTTTGTTGTGTTTTCTGCGGTTCTCGGCGATTTAGATTGGATGATCGCAAGGCCATCGTCTTTATAGATACCGAATTAAATACATACATAGCTATGATTTTATTAAATAATTATACCTAATTACTTATAAAACATTTGATTAAATTACTTTTTAGAACTATTAAATAAAAGTATTACTTAAACTAATGAATTTAGTTAAAAAAAAAAAAAAATTTCTACTATAAATTTTATTCTAAAACTTTTTATTTTGTTAAAAAAAACCGTCCCTTTAAATAACTTATATATTTTATTAAAATTTTTAATGACTAATTTTATTTAAAAAAAAGTAGTTTTTGAAACTACATACCTTGCAAAAAGTACTTCAGTTCTTTAATTAAAACTATTTGACTAGTAAAAACTATTCGAAAATCTGAAACTTTAAGTTAACTTCCGTTATAAAGCAGACTTAGCAACAATTCAATTTTTTTTCTACTCATTTTTATCAGGGTAGCACAAAACTTTGGAATCGAGTCTTGGGCCGCCGATGGTGTAGAATGGTATAGCAACAATTTATTATTTGTTCTAAATGTTAAAGAAATAACAGAAGTATAAACGAATATATACCACAGATGTTTTTGTGTCAAAACTTTATTCCGACTCTGTGGTATATATTCCGATAAGCTTAGCTTATCAGGATCTCCAGGATTTAACGCCTTTTAACGTTACATCTTCTAATTTTCTCCGGTACTTTTGTATTGGAGGATCTCTAAGGAATGCTAAATCCTAAGAAAAAAGTATATTTGAGTTACTTGAGTTTGATGGTTCCCTTAAAAAATCCCTTTGGACTACTCACATAAACACTATACATAACTATACATGCTTTTTTTCTAATGTGTGTTAATATTTTATAGAATCCGTAGATCTGTTCTTAAATTTATTCGAGAGCAGTGAAACGCCGTTAATTGAAATAAAGTTTTAGCACAAGAACATCTGTGGTATATATATATATATATATATATATATATATATAAATTTTATAAATTAAATATATATTTATAAACTAATTCCATAGTTTAGTTAGTAATGTTTTTACAGCTACTTGTCACTTGATTTGAAGGATCCAGTACCATCAGACATTGCAATTGCTAGCAAACAAACTCCAAAAAATATTGATATTTTGGCTGAAGAAATTGGTTTGTTACCATCTGAAGTAAACTTGTATGGAAAAAAGAAGGCAAAAGTCTGCCTTGACGTACTTCAAAGATTAAAAGATGTTTCAAATGGAAAATATGTTTGTGTCACAGGTTTCACTTTTAGTACTAATTAACATAAAAAAAAACTAATTTACTGTATTTCAGTAGTTAATAATTAAAAAACTAAAATTATTGTTTTCATAAAATATTGAAACATAAAAGTCAATGGCTTTCTCAGAAGAAGTCATACCATGTCTATACTAGTACAATTTGTATACCTCTATTTCTCTGTACATCTACTTAATTATGGTAGTAGATTTTAGAAATTTTAAAGTGTTTTTGTAATTAAAGTTTTTGTTGAAATAGTTTGAGTATATACTATAGTAGCGTTTTCTAAAGATATTAATATTTATTTCCATTTTTACCTCCTGTAAACGATAAAATACGATAATAGACATGTTAAAAAGTTTTAAAAGAAACCAAGTTAATTTAGATTGTTTAATTTTTAACAGTTGCAATTAGAGATCACGCAAAAATAACAATGATAATACTTTGGTTGTAAAAGTGCGTACTTATAATAACTAAACTTATTTATGGTGATAGCTTATAAAAACATTTACAACTTTAATTTTATGTGATGTATAACACGTTTAGGTATAACTCCAACACCATTGGGTGAAGGCAAAAGTACAACTGCAATTGGATTGGTGCAAGCTCTCGGTGCGAATTTAGAAAAGAATGTTTTCGCTTGCGTACGTCAACCTTCACAGGCTAGTTTATTTTTATTTGTTTACTACACTTAATATTTTTTTAAATCTAATAGTTTTAAACGTTTTAGTTAAGTAAAACTAAAATTCTGATTAAAACTGTAAATATTTGTATACATATTACCTAAAAGAATTAGAATCAGAAGATATTTATAAATTAAAAGTTTGATTAATACAATTTCCCTTAATATGCAGTGTCCAAACAATTGTAATACTCTGTATAAATATTTTAGGTTGCTTATAAGTTTTTTTATTCGTTGAAGAGTTTGAAAAAAGTAATTTGTACAAATTCTATTATTTAGTATAAATTATAATTTTTAGGGTCCAACGTTTGGAATAAAAGGAGGTGCAGCAGGTGGAGGTTATTCTCAAGTAATTCCCATGGATGAGTTTAATCTACATCTTACTGGTCTGTTGTATTAACTTATTTCTTTACTGAATTATAATTAAAGTAAAACTATTATAATGCTGGGGATGTAAAGTTTTGAAATTAAGTAGTGTTTACATTATAAAGTTTTGAATTTATAATTAGTACTAAATTGTAAACAAAAAGTATTGATTACTTCGAAAGTTTTGTAAATTATTTTTTTTGTTTTGTAGCAGGAGATAATTTTTTATAAATAAAAATTTGTTTATAGTATGGCGTGCTGATAGTATATTATTTTTAAGTTTTTTTTTCTGTGACTTGTGGCTGTAAAAACTGTGTTTGTTGTTTAAAACTTAATGATTACAACAGCTTAATTTGAAAAGTTAAAGTTTCGTTAGTTTCTGATTAAATTTGAAATTAATATTGATAACTATTAACTTCGTTATTTATAATTTAAAATAGTCTTTGAGATACAAGCTCAAAATTAGAAAGTTCAATAAGTTTTTTATGAAAGACCACAACAAAAAAGACAAAAACTGTTTGCATAAACAATTAATCTCTTCCTACAATTTTTGAGAAATATTTTTCAAGCTTTTTCAGTCTTTCTTTAATAAATAATAAAAAACTTACAACAGTCCGATTTTTAAATTAAAAATATATTTTTTTTTGAATAAACAAAAAAACAGTTTTAATTTATTTTAGTTATAAATACTTTATTTTGTTTTTTAAAAGTTATTTCTTAAGATTAATCCCGGATACTTTAAAGTAGATTGCTTTAAAAATGTAGAAGAACAGCATTATAAGTAAATTTTTTAAAGTTGTTAGAAAATTAGCCATAAAAAGTTCTCTTAAATACATTTGTACCGAAAACAATTATTTACAAAATAAGTTAAAACTCAAAAATTACTTTCACAGTACAAAATTCATAGAAAAAATTATAAACTTTCAATCATGGGCTAACGTTAGTTTTGGTAGGAAACATGTCGGACCAACCTACTTGGTTCACTCTAAATAGTTGATAACTTGTTTAATTTTAATACGTATGAAATCTGTGAATGTGATTCTATGGATAGAATGTGGTAGTTATTTTTATAACTATATATTTGGACACATATAAGTAAACTACTAATAAGTAATTTGCTGTACCTTTAGAGACCATGTGTAAAAGTCCTCAACTGTATGACATCTGACTTCTTATTGGAGACTTAATTAGTAATTTTTTTTATACGAAACAAAGTTGTGAAGCATTTTAATACCAACAGGTGATATCCACGCGATCACTGCTGCTAACAACTTGTTGGCTGCAGCCATAGATGCTAGATTGTTTCATGAAAGCACACAAACAGACAAAGCTCTTTATGGTAGACTAGTTCCTAGCAAAAAAGGTGTTAGAAAATTCTCTGAAATACAGGTTTTTAGCAGTTTTTACTAAAAATAGTCTGCAGACAAAATAAAGTTTATTAAAGCAAATATAAGTAAGACTTATCGCAAAAAAGAAACAACAGATCTAGAAAAAATAAGTTTTTTATAAGTTTGTTAATAAATACTTACAGTTTTATTAGTATATTATATAAAAACGTTTTTAAATAAGTAATTTTTTTTAGTTTGAAGTTGTTTTGATTATAATACTTTTAGATCCGACGACTAGTAAAACTAGAAATATCAGAGAGAGATCCTGATAAATTAACACCTGAGGAGTATGGAAGATTCGCTAGGCTAGATATTGATCCTGAATCAATTACTTGGCAAAGAGTTTTGGACACTAACGATAGATTTCTTAGAAAAATTACTATAGGTCAGGCGGCAACTGAAAAATTTAAAGAAAGAAAAACTCAGTTTGATATTGCCGTTGCAAGTGAGGTCAATAAATCTTCTGTAAAAACGATTATTTTATAATGAGCATAAAAAATAAAATCATAAATTTAGTAAGAAAATACTTATCAGTAGTTTTAGTTTTACAAAGTATAAATGTAGCTATGCTGATAATAAACTATTGAATATATTTTTAGATAGTACATATTAGGGGCAGATTTTTTTTGAACTTCGACTCAGTATATTGTCATAATCTACACAAAAACATATTAATATTTAAAAAAATAGGGTATATAGTATGTAGGAAAAAAAAAACGTTGTCAATTTTTTTTTGAACAAATTTATGAAAAAAAAACTTTATTTTTTCATAGATAATGGCGGTTTTGGCTCTTACGAACAGTATTGCAGATATGGGAAAAAGGTTTGGAAATATGGTGGTCGCTACATCTAAAACTGGTTCACCTATAACAGCTGATGATCTTGGAGTTACTGGTTAGATTTTATGTTTTTTATAATTAAATTTTTCCAGAGTAAATATTTTTGTTATTTTATTTATATATTTTACCTTAAAGTAACTTTTATTCTTAGTTTAAACATTGTATTAAATAAATCATTATGTAATATACATTTACATTAAACAACAAATTTTTACATTTCCTAGATATTTTACTGTTGTTACGTGACAGGCGCCTTGTTAGTCCTAATGAAAGATGCCATCCAACCTAATTTGATGCAGACATTAGAAGGAACTCCTGTATTCGTGCATGCTGGTCCATTCGCCAACATTGCTCATGGTAACTCATCAGTACTTGCAGACATGATTGCATTAAAACTCGCTGGTTAGTAGTACACTATACTTCTCATATACAGTCAAATTGTTAGACTCCATATTGTAACTTTGGCTTTGAAAACTTGTCTTTTACATATTTGAAAAATATTTATTTCGTCAACTAAAAAAGGTTTTGTGCGGTTAAACAACTTTGAAAATTAATTATAATTTTGTAATATTAATGTAAGTATGCTTCCAAAATAAAAAATAAAAAATGTTTTTATAGGACCAACAGGATTTGTGGTAACTGAAGCAGGATTTGGTGCAGACATTGGAATGGAAAAATTTTTCAACATTAAATGCCGACTTAGTGGTCTTGTACCTAATGTAGTCGTCCTAGTAGCTACAATTAGGGCAATAAAGATGCATGGTGGAGGCCCCAATGTCACTGCTGGAAAACCTCTTGCTAAAGAATACTCAGAGGTATAATTGTTTAAGTATTTTTCAAAAAATGCAACAGTTTACTTATTAAATGAAAGTTAAATTTTACTCTATATTAAAGGAAAACATTGGATTATTGGAAGCAGGGTTTTCGAATCCTCGCAAACAAATCGAAAACGCATCGTTTTTCGGTGTTCCAGTTGTTTTTGCACTGAACAGATTCGCAACTGACAGCGAATTAGAAGTTGAAACTTGCTTGCAACTTGCTCGTGAAGCGGGTGCTGTTGATGCTGTTTGCTCCTCCCACTGGTTTGCTACAATTTTAACTGTACAGCTTATGACTCTAGATGTAGTACAGACCAATATATTTATGCTGTTTTCAGCTCGAAATATTTTAAAAACTTTAATCTTTATTTGTGGGAAGTTAAGCCTACTAGATTCATTTGGAAAAGTATTTGAACTATTGCTACCTAACTAATGGCTTTTTATTAAATAAAGAGAAGCTCCCTCACTAAAAGTTTATTGTTAAATATCTTAATCAATATCATTTACATGTTTTGAAGTTACACTTCACTAATAAAAAATTATTTAAATATATACATTAACTATGATTCTTTGTTTAATAATGTGTTATTAAAAATGTTAATTTAAAATTTGTTTATTTACTTTGTAGAAATTTTAAACTTCATTCTATCAAAAAGACTCTCGCTAAGTCTGCATAGTTTTATTTGTCAAAAATTTAAGTTTTTTATGTTGATATGTTTACAGTTTGTTAGTTGTAAGTCATTTTATTAGTATTTTAATTAGAAATAAGTAATTTAAGCTTATTTCAAATTAAATTGTTTCTTTCTGTCCAAAAACAAGTTATTATTTTTTTATTTTGATATTTGGTACGTTTCAGAATTAAGCAAAAAGTCATGAAAACAAACATAAACCGAAAATGCTCTGTCATATATATTTGTTTCTTTTAAAGCTGAAATATATATTGTGGTCAAAAAGAGTACACATGAACTGAAGTTAATAAATATGTTTTTATTAGTTTAATAATTAAGCCAGTAAAAGCTTGTCCTTCGTAAGCATACTTAAACGAGCCAATAGTTGCAGATCTTGTAGCAATTAACGTACGTTTGTTTATTTTTTAAACAAACAAAACATATCTCTTTAATTTTAAATTTTTCTTAATACTACAACTATAATATTCTCAAGTTATAAATTGTTACATATTAATTTAACATCATAATAAAAATATAAGGTTGTCTGAAAACAAATAATAATTTTATTGTTTTCAAAACTATAAGAAGTTGTGGAAAATAAAGAAAAATTTAGTTTTGAATCAAAAATAAGCAAATGATAATAATGAAAAATCAATTGTTTTAAAGTTGTATTTAAAGTATTTCTTATTATATTTTGAATTATATTTTCATCAGTTAAAAAAAATTTAAAAACAAAAAGTATATATATACATTTATTTAAGTGCGACAGTAAGGTAAAGTTTTGAAGCGGTTCATTTTTTAGTTGTCATTTCCTGGCTATCTGGTAGGCTCCTTAAATTTTTTTTTAAAGAAATTAATCTCATTCCAACTCTTTATAATAAATAATTTTAATAATAAAGATTGAGTAATTTGAAGTAAAATACAACAAAAGTAAGAATTAAACATTTTATAGTAGTCTTGAAATGTAGTAAATTGTTCAATTCATTCAAAATTTATTCTTTATCTAACACCTTTACCATAGTTATTAGGTTTGTTCAAGTTTAATTTGTTAAAGCAAAATGGTATTTTTTAAATTATTTCAATAAAAATCAGTAGATGTTGGTGACCAGCTAAAATTTCTAATTACTGTTAAATTTATTTCGACTTTTCAAAATTTTTAAAGTACTTTTATTAAATTTTAAGAAATAGCTTTCAAAGTTGATCTTAAAATTATCTACTGTTTAGTAAATGTTAAACTCGATTTATAACTAAGTGTTTAATATATGCTTAGTACTTATGTATTATAGTGAAAAAAAAACGTACTACTATAAATAAAACTGAGTGTTTTTAATTAAGATAAAAATAGATTCTTTTTAATGCTTGAAAAAATAATACTTCTAGGTCACACGGTGGTTCAGGAGCGGTAGATTTGGCGGAGTCTGTCGTCAGGGCGTCAGAGCTGCCGTCCAACTTCAAATACTTGTACGATCTCGACATGTCAATTGAAGATAAAATTGAAACAATAGCCAAAAAAATTTATGGTGCTGACGGAATTGAGCTATCAGAAGATGCTAGAAATAAATGTGATCTATATACTAAACAGGTTTAATTTCATATAATAAAAGTTGAGTAGTATCAATAAATATGTGATAAAATAAAATTGCGCCAACTTACGATAAATCATAAAAGTTTATATTTTTAATTAAATTAGGTTGATACTTAATGTGCTATTGAAAAAATACGGTTAGTTTTTTAGAGCTTTGGTTTTGCATACATATTTTACTTATATTATATTTTTGTTTTATTTAAGATGCAATTACTGGGTTGATTTTGCGCTTTACATATAAAAGTTCTTATATAATAAATGTTAAAACTAATACACTAAGCATCTAACATTTAGATACATACTGATAAATGTATATGCTATATCAATCACTTTCTCAAATTGGTTTATTATAATAATCACTTTTTAATTTTGTAAATTTAAATCTGTGTTTAAAAATTAAAGTTAAGTATACTTTTAAGCTTTGTAAAACGTATATTATGCATTAAATGTATAACAAGTCTGTCAATTTAGAAGGTTTTTTGAAAACTTACTTATTATTATTTCTAGACAAGTTATACTCAAACTTTCTTTTTAATTTCACTAAAAGTATGTTTGTAACATGAAATATATTGATAATAATTTGGTACATTTAATTAGGTTAAAAAATTGATAATACTAAACATAAAATATTATTGCAATGAAATATAGTTTCAAAGTAAAAAAAAAAAGCATTCTAAATCTTAATAGGGTTTTGCCAATCTTCCCATTTGTATGGCAAAGACACACTTGTCACTTTCCCATGAACCTGCCAGGAAAGGAGCACCGAAAGGCTTCATCTTACCAATAAGAGACATCAGAGCAAGTGTCGGTGCTGGATTCCTTTATCCGCTTGTTGGCTCAATGTCTACAATGCCTGGACTTCCAACAAGACCTTGTTTCTATGATATTGATCTTGATCCTGAAACAATGGAAGTGAAAGGACTTTTTTAAAATGTTTGATTTTTCCAGAACTTTTAACATTTTATGGAGTTTTTATTATTTGTTTAAGTGTTTAAACCTAATTATACAGCTATAAGTCTGTAAAGATAAAATTGTTATAAAATACTTTATATGCTGTGATAATTCCTTAACTAAGAATCATATTTAAAAATAACATGTAATAACACTATAATCATGCAACTATTAACAAGTTTTGTTGTTTACCAAACCATTAAGCTAACAATAGACTTAAATTAGAAAGTAGAAGAAAAAATTAAAATTATTTTTAACGATTTTTTTAAGTTAATTTATGTAAATCTCATATTAAGTAAACTTAACAACATCTTTACTTTGATAAAATTAATAAAAACATCATAATTAATTTTAATTAATCAATTTAACAGAATGACAAAATGTTTTAAACTTTTGTTACTTTTTAAACTTGATGATAATGTTTAATTTCTTCGTTTTACATTCTTGTTTAGCTGTATGCACATGTATTTCTGCTGGTTTAAAGGTTCAACTTAGATTAAAAAAATCTTGATTTATTGAAATAAACTTTAGATTTTAAAATCGTACTTGTGTATATAATTGAATTTTTAAGTTACTTATTTTGTTAATTTTTTTTATATTAACTTATGAAATTCGATGAGGGACGTGGATTAACATATTGTTTATTGAACGCAAAAAAAAAACGCTCAAAATATTTGGTCCTAGGACCTAGTGCACGAAAAACCTTTCGATTATCGATTTACACACCACCGTTACATTTTAAGGTCTTGTCCAAGACAACAGCTGTAATGAATAAGAGCAATTTGTTGTTATTTATGTCTAAGTTTGAAATGTTATTGCTATAGATCAGGGTTTCCCAAACTTTTTTTCACAAGGCCCCTTTTAAAGAAAAAAAAAAGCTATGGCCCCTCCACAAGGTTTCTCTAAAACTTCCCTTAAATACACCTAAAGCCTTTTTTTTGTTTTCCACCATCAACTCAAGAATATCTAATGTAAGTTTCAAATTGTGGTCCCTTTACTACTCATAACCCTCCCCTTTGGTACCTTTTCTGTTTATGGACCCCATGGGGGCCATATGGCTCACAATGGGGAACCCTGCCCTAGATCAATAACATCCTAAAGCTTTGGAATCCGGATAATGTTTTTAAAGTAGGATCCGGATACTTGGATTCGGTAGGTCATAATTAACAAGTAATTAAATTGTTTAGTTTTTTGAATTAGTGCAGTAACCTATCTAATAATATTGTATCACGGGTATAGTGCATAAGTTTTAATTTTTTACATAATTTACTTCAAATGTTTTAATTAGAAGTAATTAATATAAATTTAAAATAAGTATTGTTTATTAGTATGTGTTTTTTTTAAGTTTTATATTTAAGCTTCAAATTTTTTGTAGTATAAAATCTAAACATACTAACTGTATTGTTAGAACTCAATAGATACTATATATCTAAGTAATTAGAAACAGTTAACTTACTTGTTAGATTAAGTGAAAAAAATGTTCTTCATGTATTTATTTTTACCTCATAAGTTTGGTTCCTATCATTAAAATAATTTTAAGTTTTTTGAAAAGGGTTGTCCATTTATTATGTTTACAGTATTATGAGAAACTGATGTTATTAAAACAAAATGGTAGTGCTTCAATTTTTTTATTAAGCTTTAATCTAAACCTTAACCATTTGCAAATAATTTTTTTTTTGTTAAAACAAAATCTGACAGCTTTTGCATTTTTTTAATAAAAAGTTAAAAATTTGCGGGTTTTTTGTTAGCTGAGTAAAAAATATTATTAAGATAGATAGTTTTCCAAACTGGTGTGACCGTGTATGTTGTGAAACTTTAGAAAAATCAGGTTTTTATTTTTTAAAACACCTAAACTAAGTTATATTTAAGCTAGAGGTAGTCTTAATTACAAATAAAAAATCATTTAATTCAAACTTAAAATTGTAACAAAATGTCTTTTGTTATTTTTGATTTAGATTTCTACCATACTAATTTGTAAATTTAATGCTAAAGAGTATTTATGTTTTCTTATGATTGTTCTATGTTATTAGTTATTACAAGTTTAGTTAGTGTATGTTGTATTTGGTTTGTTGGATAAACAGTTTACAGTTATTGCTAGAATTTTATATTTATATGTGGCAATAAGTACTGATTGGTATTTTATGAGTAAAAGTAATTCCTTAACCAGGCCGAGAATTATAAATGGTGACCGCACTTATACATTGGACCTTCTAGCTGACTCAGGACATGTCAGTAGTAGAACCTGCTGACTCAAGAAAAATAAAAAGTGCCATGATAGAAAACCAACAAAGTGTACAAAACTTAAACTTTGAAGAAGAAAGATTAAAATGGTTAGAAAGATTTACCTTTGATATTGAAGACCCAAAACAACAGTTTTTATATTTTGAGAAACGTATGGCTGACCATGTCATTAATAATGAAGCTTAAAAAACTGGATAATTCGTGAGTTTTGGCCAAACAAAGACATGTGGGCCTATACCTTAAGTACTTACCGTAGAGATAGAAACTTTAAAAGCTTAAGGGCTTTCCTAAAATAAAAAAGTTTGCCAAGAGTTTTACTACCAAAAAAGTAACTACATTCCGTCGGTGGCCAGGAACTCAATATTGAAGTAAGAAAGTGGCTTGCTGATTTTGAAGACAAGGAAATATTGCAGAAATTTCTTTTTTTGCATCTCATACCAAACATATAAAAGACAAGATATCCAGTAGCCTATCACTAGGCTTTGAAGAATTTAGAAGATATGTGATTTTAATATGTGACTTAGACATGATCAAAACAAAAGATAGGGTAAGACAAGGCAGTTGTTTCAAGAATCAAAAACAAAACCAACAGTTGTCTTACCAAAGAAGAAACAAACTTCCAAACAAAAAGCTATTTTTGGACAAGTATAACCTAAAAGTTCAGTTGACAGGTATTTCAATAAAAACAAAATCAGCAGTTTTCTTACCAAAAAAGAAAAAAAAAACTGCCAGACCAAAAAGTTTTTATGGACAAGGACATTCTAAAAATTTCTTTGGCAAGAGTTTTAAGTAACAAATTCAACAATTCTCATACCAAAGCAAGGTTGAACTGCCTATTCAACAGGTCAAATATTGGCAGGGACAGCTTAAATCTAAACAAAACTACTATAGAAACAAAAAGTTCTCAAGAAAATACAACAAACAAAGAAGTGATGTTTTGCAACAGCAGCAAATAAGCAAGTCAAGTTTTACTCAGACTACCTACAGATCAAACCAGTTGTCCATTCAGCAAAAACAAAGTTTAACAAAAGCAACAACACCTATAAGCATACCCAAAAAAATTAGGACAATTTACAATATGCTTACTACTGATGAAAAAATTGTCATACCCCGCAAGGTGTCACCCAATAGTTTGACTTTTGATTCTAAAAAGCTTGTTTTCACTTATAAACCCTCACATCCCAAAACTTCACATATTGATTTAAATTCCCCACAAAATAATTTGCCATCCTCTGGTTTCTATTCTAAAACTGTTAGTTTTTCTCCTAGAATTGTGCATTTACAAAACAACTTACTCAAATTTCAGAAAAATGGGTGCTTCTGGCCTAACATGAAGTTTTCAAGCATATCACAAGTTGCTCACAAGAAAAGTAATCAAGTTAGCCCATATATAGTCCAGTATCTTCAATTCCATGTTTCAGTTGGTAAGCCTTTTCTCAACAGTCAATCCATAGTTATAAACAAAATATCTTGAACTTTTTGTTTTAAGTATTTTTCATATTTCAGGATATATCAAATTAAAGTTCAAAAAATACTCATTAATGCATGTTTGGTGAATTAGAAAATGTTTAGCGCAGGTCTCGTTGCAAGTAAAGCTTTATTATCTACGTGTACAAAGTGCTCAAGCAAACCCCGACATTAGAATATCCAGCATCATCTAGGCCATAAGCATTATTATCTCTTTAATTTCTGCTGAAGCTTCGCTACAACAAGCATTCAACCATCAGCAGTCGCACAAATTAAAATTTCTGTTTGTCTGTTATTGCTATTGTTATTGTTAGTTAAAAACGCTGTTCCTGAAGATACAAAAGCAGTAATCAATCACACCAGCAGAGTAATGCAAAAAAGATGACTCATGGCTGGTTAGTACAACATAAAATGTGTCAATGAAGGGAGCTAATGAGCAATTCATTTATTGTCATGTCTGGTCGTGGTAAAGGAGAAAGAGGTTTGCGAAATGGAGGCGTCAAACGTCATCTCAAAGTCCTTTGTGATAAAATTCAGGGTATCACCAATCCTGTCATTCGCTAATTGGCTCGTCGAGTTGGTGTTAAGCGTATTTCAACCTTGATCTACAATGAAACTCTTGTTGTGCTGAAAGTATTTTTGGAAAACGTTGTTTGTGATGCAGTCACTTATACTGAGCATGCCAAGCGTAAAACATTCACCGCTTTTGATGTTGTATATGCATTGAAGCGTCAAGGACGTACCTTGTACGGATTTGGAGACCAAGATGATCCTGGGAGAGAGAGATAGCCAGTGGAAGCAGAAGCTGATGTTGAAAAAAGAAGAGGAACTCTTAAAATGAGGGATTTTTTATGTTCGTTGTGATAACAATTTTTTAAGATTTTTTTTGTTTGAACTATAGTTAAAGTTTATTTTTTAGTAAAAAAAGTTATAAAACTTAATATATTTCTTATACTGTTTAAAATTATAAACGTTTAAAACAATTTTTAAACTCTTAATTTTCATCATTGTGTTAATTAATATTGTAATATAAATATTGCATCATTAGACATTTAAGACAATAAATTTTTTAATCTAAAAATGTTTAATCTAATATCAGCTACTTTAATTTTTCAGTTTTTTTTAAATTTGCAAGTATTTAAGATTGTAACTTTTAAAGCTAATACGATAAAATTAAACTTAAAAAAATGAGAAAATTGAAGTAGCAAAAAGATTAAAGAAGAGATGATAGATTTTTATAAAAATTTGCAAAATTTTAAGAAAATCGGCGATATTTTAATCCTTTTTATTCCAATCGCTTAATGCTTTTACTAAGTTGACTATATATCGAAAGTTTGTAAATATTTTTGTGTTGATGAAAATGAATTTCAAAGTAAATGTGTTATTTGTATTTTTAAATAAGGGCTAATGATATTTTTTGTAAATTGCACAAATAACTGTTTGGTGTGGTACATTAGTTTAAAAATGTCTATTTGTTTGCCATCATCAATTAAGTAGTTCTATAGGTAATATTTCTCAATAAACCTTATTTAAAGTTTTGTTTTACAATTCTACTTTATTGCATATGATCTATCAAAGTCCTTTTTGTTTTGTTTTTTAAACAGTTTAGTAATACGTTTAAAATTCTTATAGTTTTAAAAGAAACAAACAAACTTTACTAATAAAAAGCAGAGGCGTGCTTTGACTTGTTTCTTTGAGCCTGAGCGACCCCTAAAAAATTTAAAGTTTTGAACTAGTTAATAAAAAAGTAATAATTAATTGGAAAACTTTATACATTTTTATAGATTTGCTTGTGCTTTTTTGTAAATTTTTGAACAATAAATGTGAAATTTATAAGGTGTAAATATCAGGCAGAGTTACATTTTGGCTGTTTTTGCAATTAGCTGAAAGAATTATAAAAACCAAACTTAACTGGATAGTCATGATAAATTCAAAATATATGAGAGCATATTTGTAAAAGGAAACTTTTTACAAAGTTACACTAAGTTTTTAATTGAATTTGCTAGTATAAGTAAATAAATGATTATTATCCACTTATTTGAAAAAGAAAGTAAACATTTATTTTAGAAACAGTTTCATGTTACTTACTAAAGTTTAGATACACTTATTTGCTTATAGAATCTTTTATAAACAAACTTTTATCTATTTAATTTATCTAATCTTTTAATAATAAAAAAATGGTTATAGTTAAGCAAATTCACACACGTCTTTTACAATGAGATTTTTTATAACAATATTTGATATTAGAATTAATTTATTTTTAATTATTGTCATTGTCACTAAAAAATGAATATTAAATTTTAACCATTCCACCAGGAAATATTAATGTAGTGATATTTTGAACTTTCTTTTAATTTAGAATTTTATAAAAAGTATTTTATGTTTCGTTATCTTTTAAAGTTATATTGATAATACTTATGCTATAAAACGTAAATTTTTTATTGTGATATTTTAAGCTTTGTTAGTTTAAGTTCGTTATTTCAATGTTAGTTTTTAGTTTATGTCCAAAATAAATCATCTACTTAACATATAGTTACTAAGAGTTTAAAAGTAATTATTTCAAAATTTATAATTTTGTTTAAAAAATCAACCGATAGTTGTTATATACTAAAACTGTCTACAAACCTAACAGATACTATTTTTTAAGTTTTTATTTTTGTTTTATAATTATAATTTATCATGTCTTAAATTTTTAGTCAATGGTTAGTATCTACTAACATTATTAGCATATAAAACAAATATAAGTTAGTTTTTTTTTAGTACTTGCTTCAAACTTGAATATTTTTTGTGTGGTATTTAAAGTTAAGTTAAAAGTTGTCTACTAACACTATCTTCTAAATCAGGATTTCCCAAACTCATTTATTAGGTCGCCCCCTTTTCAGAAGTTTGAAAAAAATCGCCCCCATGATTTTATAAAGTAATTTTTCTCTCGAGTACGCACTTTAGAGCAAAAAAAAGTTGTGTTCGAAATGTAATTTAATCTGGTACTTCTTATGCACGCACTTTTGGACTGTGTTCAAAGTAATTTACAGGGCTTGAGAAAATAATTTACAGTTATTTTCTTATAAGCCCAGTAAAGTGTATTAAAATACTTAATTTTTAAAAATCTTTATGTAATATGTAATCAGTTCTGTTTAAATATGAATTGTTTTGAAACTGATAAAACCTTTATGTTAGTGGTGGACAACTTTTGTAGTGAGCAAGTCAGTTTACTAAAAAATCTTTTCTAGTGTTTAATTGCGGGCTGCATAACTTAACAAACTAATATATAAGAATTTTAAAAAACTCGAGCAAAGTTGTAATAAAATGATTTAGTATTATAGTGATCTAGGAAGTAGTATTGTGAACTGAAAATTAAATTGAGAGCGTATTTCAAAATATTAAGTATCAAAAAAATAAATTTTATTTGTTTTGTTCAAATAGTTTTCAAGTTACTTAGCGGGCCGAGATTTGACTAGATCTGGGTCCTACGTTACCCATCTAAAATATTAACTGAAACCTGACATTATAATAATC
Source organism: Thalia democratica (assembly GCF_965202585.1). Taxonomy (NCBI): domain Eukaryota; kingdom Metazoa; phylum Chordata; class Thaliacea; order Salpida; family Salpidae; genus Thalia; species Thalia democratica. The sequence goes on along the minus strand of NC_139165.1, from coordinate 54,764,185 downwards.
TATTAAATAACGAATTTCGGACATTTAGAAGTTGATGGTAAGTAAATTATTTAAGCCGCACAATATATTGAAATTATTTCATAAATAAGCATATTCTAAAGTTTTTATACCAGAGAATAAAAAAACTACAAAAGAATGAACAGTTTATTTTATACATAAAGAAACAAATATTAAAACATCATTGCTAATCTAGTTTGAGGAAGTTTGACCGGCTGGTTGATTATCTCACATGAAAAGTGGTTTCATCAATAGCTTCTTTTGATGAAGTAAAAATATTAACTTCAATGCTAAGAGATATTATAAGCAAGTTAGTTGTAAAGATAACATTTTAATTTTAAACTTTTTAAATTATATGTTTTGTAGTAGAATACCATGAAATAGTATTTGACTTGGATTAACCTTTAAAAAATTAAACTTTAATTATAACAATAATTTTTTATTTTATTTAAATTCAAAAAAATATAAAATTAAAGGTTTTATAGTTAATTCTGTGAACAGAAAGTAATCAATTAAAAAAACGTTTAACTAGGTTAAAATTTTTTTTTGTAACTGTAACAGTCTTTTTGATGGCTTATTTAATTCTGTTCAAAAATTAACTTTTTTTCTAGCTATAAGCCTATAACAATTTAACAGAGGAAAATAGTGAAAAATTAAAAGCTAGGGTTGAACTATTAAAATAAAAAACACATTTTAATTGTCAAAATATTTTGAGTTAAGATAAAACAAAAAACAGTTGTACTAATAGTTTAAAATTACTTAATATATATATTTTTTAACAATAATAAATCAAGTTAGAAAATAAAATTAACTTTAAGACCTTTTAAGTGAAAAATTTAGATCCTTTTAAATAGAGACCTTAAATCTATACTCTTTTTAAGAAAAAAAAAATCTTTTTTGAAATAAAAACTTTAATGGTTATCAAAATTTTTTGTTTATACAGATTAAATAAGTAATTTCAAAAATCTGTCAAATAAACATCTTTTAAACAAACATTTTAATCACTATGCTATGAAAACTTTTAGTGTTGTAAAACGACAAATATAAACTACAAAATTAACCAAGTCAAATCAAAACTATTAATAACTTTAAAACATAAACCACTTAATAAATACAGTAGACTTTCGCTTGAGTTAGCACTTTGAACAAAACCAAAAAGTGCCAACTCAAAAAAAAAACATTATCATTTTTTTACAAAAATGGAAATTTAAATATGTTAAAATACAAAAATATTATGAATAAACATAAAATCCACTAAAACATAAAATAAACATTTATTAAAAAAAAGATCTACATAAGCTTTTAAATATAATTTTTTTTTGTTAATTTGCAAACTGTGAAAACTGATTATTTTTGAAATTTCTTCCATACAGCTCAAGTTTGTTTCTGAAACTGGTTATCTTACTTTTGACTTGTACAAGGTTCAAGTTTTTATCTTGTAAAGTTTTGTTCAGATTGTTGAACTTACTATATAAGTCTGACATATAAGCAATGTCTATTTTTCTTTTAACAAGATTGTCTACCAATACCTTATCCTTTTCAGAAAAAAAAACAATAACTGGATTAAAAACAGCCAAAACCATTTATAGACAGTTTCCTTTTGATATCCATCTCACTTCTGTATGTATTATCAAATTATCAAAAACCTCATCATTGTCATTGCACAACTGTTTATACAGACGACTTTGTAAAGTATGCCTTTTTATTTTGTTGACAGCTTTTATCATCAAGTTTAATGAGTCATTTAAACGGACGCTGAATTTTTTTGCAACTAAATGTTGGCGATGTATAACGCGATGAATAGTAAATGTATCAGGGTTTAAATCTTGAAAATATGTGATTAATCCACATCGATACTTTCCTATCATAGATGGAGCACCATCTGTTGCAATTCATATAAGATGTTTTGAAGGTATTTATTTTATTTACTTAATTTTTTTTTTTAATTTTCAAACATAAGCCTTCTTTGCTATGCGTTTCCATTACTTTGGAGAACGCTTGTTCTTCGTATGTTGTATCATCAACTATTAAACGCACGCAAACAAAAAGAAGATATTTATTCCCCGGCAATGTAGACTCGTCAACCTGCATCGAAAAAAATTATTGCACATCATTTGAACTAATTTTTGTTCAACACATTCTGAAATTTCATCTGTACGTCTTTTCACAGTGTTGTTGCTTAGAGGAATAAAACGTAAAACATCACTGGTGTTTTTATAATGAATGATTTTTTCTAGAACGCTTTCTAAGACAGGAATAAACGTTTTTTTTCTCTAATGGTGTGAGGTATTTTCCTTGTTTAGCAACTACGAGAGATAGATAATAAAAGGCTAATTGTCCATCTTCAATACTTTGTGTAGATTTCTTGAACATGTTTGTGATTTTACCTGTTTAGTTTTCTTATCTCGACGTTTTCTGAAAAACCCTACATTTTTTTCTACATGTTCTGAATGAAATCTTTTGAGATAATCTTTGAGCCGTGATGGTTTTATAGCATAATTACTGAAGGTTTTCACAACAATAGGCATAAAGGTTTAGTTCTGTTACTTTGAATTTTAATAAAACCATTTTGTAAGTAATCTTCTTTGTAATATCTTACTTTTTTGGGTTTAGTAGTCATTGTTAACAAAATATATCTTATAAACAAAATTTAGTGATCTTAACTTTACTTATTTCTATTAAACATTGTTTAATTAGTAAATGTCTTCATGAAACATCATGAGGTGATATTTGATAATAGATAACATAGACTTTTACAAACAATTTATGATCCAGAATAGCATATATGTCAGGTTATGAAATGGTGAGAGGGATTCCGATCATCTATGACCTATGTAGTTGTTAAATGAGAAAATATGTTAAAACTAATTAGCATATGTAATTTACTTAAAAATAGAAGTCGTAAGCAGTTAATTTTTTTTTCTATATTTTACGTAAATTAAAAGGACATTGTTAAGTTTTACCTCAGGGTTAAATATTTAATAGCAAGCTAAAATTAGTAAAATAGCAAGACATAAAGTAGAAGTTTTATGACTATCCAAAATTTAAAAATCGCTTCCTTTCGCCCCTTTACTAATTATCGCCCCCCGACTTACTAAAATCGCCCCCAGAAGGGCGATATCGTCCACTTTGGAAAACCCTGTTCTAAATGTTGTAAATGTTTTTATACTTGTTTGTTTTAAAACTAATGAGCTCATTAAGAAAGACGCTGTTTATAAAACAATTTTTTTAGAAAAAATATTATAATTAAAGAAGTGACATAAAAAATATTATTAATATTTTAACATTAATTTAATGAAAAATTACTGACGTTATTACAATAAATTGCTTTCATATTTAAGTAGACACTGGCATTATTTAAAAAAATTTTCTTCTAAAAACTACTATAGAGGAAATTCTCTATTATCAAACAAGAAAAGGGTATGCTAACGCACTTGAAAAAACTTAGACATGCCCTGATAAAAAATGATATAGTTTTGCTTAAATAAAATATTTTAAAATGAAATTACTAAAGATTTTTTCAGTAATTTTAATATAAAGGTGCAGCTTTTGCTTTACTTTTATTTAAAAGAAAATTAAGTCATGTTTTAAATAAAAGAGTTTAAAATTTATGTTGTTGTTTTTTAAAATTTTATAGTTTTCGAAAATACTAATATTTCATTTTAATGATTACAAAAGTCAAAAAAACTTCCATCAACAAATTGTTTTTAATTTAATTTTCAAAATAATTTATAATAAAATTTAAGACATGTATATATATCAATAAAAAAAAACATATAACATACATCTTCAAATTAAACCTCGTCAAATGCATTAAGTCTAGTTTGAAGGTTTTTGATAATAACAGTATTTTACTATAAGTTAAAGTTTATTTTTTAGAAAAGAAAACTTTGAAAAGTTTAATTTAAACGCTCTCCTCTAAAAATGCATAAAGTGTTTAAGATTGAAACTAAATTAAAACTAACCAGTACTTATTAAAATAAAAACTAGCTTAAAGTGTTGACAAAAAAATTGTGGTTTTATAACTTAAAAATAAAGTTGTTCTTCTTTATAGCACGTAAAATAAGATTCAAAATTATATTTTAACTTTACTTATTAGTAGTTTACGAAATTTTGGTTTACACAAATCATATATAAAGCTATTTAAAATTGTGCAGTTTTAAATCTTTTTGTTTTATGATAATTAATGCACGCATTTTTTGTTATTTTATATCACTCGAAATTTAAAATATTTTTTTACTAATTTTCATTACTATAACAGAGACGGGTCAGTTTTGCACGAGTGACAGTTTTATACGAGAGTAAAAGAAACTAAAAATAAAAACAAATAAATCAAAAAATCAAACTACCGACAAAGTGTTAGGGATAACAGTGATAGTAAAAAAAATATATATAACAATAATAATAATAATAATAATAATAATAATAATAATAATAATAATAATAATAATAATAATAATAATAATAATAATAATAATAATAATAATAATAATAATAATAATAATAATAATAATAATAATAATAATAATAATAATAATAATAATAATAATAATAATAATAATAATAATAATAACAATAATAATAATAATAATAATAATAATAATAATAATAATAATAATAATAATAATAATAATAATAATAATAATAATAATAATAATAATAATAATAAAAATAATAATAATAATAATAATAATAATAATAATAATAATAATAATAATAATAATAATGATAATAATAATAATAATAATAATAATAATAATAATAATAATAATAATAATAATAATAATAATAATAATAATAATAATAATAATAATAATAATAATAATAATAATAATAATAATAATAATAATAATAACAATAACAATAACAATAACAATAACAATAACAATAACAATAATAATAATAATAATAATAATAATAATAATAATAATAATAATAATAATAATAATAACACTAATAATAATAATAATAATAATAATAATAATAATAATAATAATAATAATAATAATATTAATAATAAAAATAATAATAATAATAATAATAATAATAATAATAATAATAATAGTAATAATAATAATAATAATAATAATAATAATAATAATAATAATAATAATAATAATAATACTAATAATAATAATAATAACACTAATAATAATAATAATAATAATAATAATAATAATAATAATAATAATAATAATAATAATAATAATAATAATAATAATAATAATAATAATAATAATAATAATAATAATAATAATGTTAATAATAATAATAATAATAATAATAATAATAATAATAATATTAATAATAATAATAATAATAATAATAATAATAATAATAATAATAATAATAATAATGATAATGATAATAATAATAATAATAATAATAATAATAATAATACTAATAATAATAATAATAATAATAATAATAATAATAATAATAATATTAATAATATTAATAATAATAATAATAATAATAATAATAATAATAATAATAACACTAATAATAATAATAATAATAATAATAATAATAATAATAATAATAATAATAATAATAATAATAATAATAATAATAATAATAATAATAATAATAATAATAATAATAATAATAATGTTAATAATAATAATAATAATAATAATAATAATAATAATAATAATAATAATAATAATAATAATAATAATAATAATAATAATAATAATGTTAATAATAATAATAATAATAATAATAATAATAATAATAATAATAATAATAATAATAATAATAATAATAATAATAATAATAATAATAATAATAATAATAATAATAATAATAATAATAATAATAATAATAATAACAATAATAATAATGATAATGATAATAATAATAATAATAATAATAATAATAACACTAATAATAATAATAATAATAATAATAATAATAATAATAATAATAATAATAATAATAATAATAATAATAATAATAATAATAATAATAACACTAATAATAATAATAATAATAATAATAATAATAATAATAATAATAATAATAATAATAATAATAATAATAATAATAATAATAATAATAATAATAATAATAATAATAATGTTAATAATAATAATAATAATAATAATAATAATAATAATAATAATGTTAATAATAATAATAATAATAATAATAATAATAATAATAATAATAATAATGTTAATAATAATAATAATAATAATAATAATAATAATAATAATAATAATAATAATGATAATAATAATAATAATAATAATAATAATAATAATAATAATAATAATAATAATAATAATAATAATAATAATAATAATAATAATAATAAAAATAATAATAATAATAATAATAATAATAATAATAATAATAATAATAATATTAATAATAATAATAATAATAATAATAACACTAATAATAATAATAATAATAATAATAATAATAATAATAATAATAATAATAATAATAATAATAATAATAATAATAATAATAATAATAATAATAATAATAATAATAATAATAATGTTAATAATGTTAATAATAATAATAATAATAATAATAATAATAATAATAATAATAATAATAATAATAATAATAATAATAATAATAATAATAATAACACTAATAATAATAATAATAATAATAATAATAATAATAATAATAATAATAATAATAATAATGATAATGATAATAATAATAATAATAATAATACTAATAATAATAATAATAATAATAATAATAATAATAATAATAATAATAATAATAATAATAATAATAATAATAATAATAATATTAATAATAATAATAATAATAATAATAATAATAATAATAATAATAATAATAATAATAATACTAATAATAATAATAATAATAATAATAACACTAACAATAATAATAATAATAATAATAATAATAATAATAATAATAATAATAATAATAATAATAATAATAATAATAATAATAATAATAATAATAATAATAATAATAACAAAAAAAAAATCAACTCGTGCAAAAGTGTCTTCGTGCAAATGTGTCTTCGTTCAAAAGTGTTCCTTCGTGCATTTTTGACACCTATCTTACTTCAAAGGAAAATTTTAAGTTCTGAATTAACAACTATAGATTTTTTTTCATTAGTTTAATACAGAACAGTAATTTAAATCAGATATTTCTATTATAATAAAAATAAAAATTGATTGTAACACGACTTTTATACTTCTTTAATTTAAAAAATAAAATAAATTTTTTTCAAGCAAAATTGACAGCAACTAATTGAAATAAATAGAAAAACTACAAGTTTAAAATCGGTAGACTTTTTTGTAGGCTAAGTTGCTTCAGACACAAAAAGTTTTAAACCGATACGGTTGTGTTAGGATTTTTTCAGAAATTAATAATAGAAATTTATAACCTTTTCTACACTATTTTTCTAGTTCTCACTTAACACTTTTTTTAATAAAATTTGTATCGATATAAAACCCACCCCAAAAACCAATACGTATTAAAATATTTAGTACATTTTAATATATAGTAGATAGTAATTTTAATTAACAAAAACAAAATATCTCATTTTCTACTGTTATATATAAAAAAAATAAGAAGCTTAAATAGAAAATAAACTTGGTTTTAAACAGTTAAATATAAAAATATATTTTTTGAAATGAAAATAATTCGAAAAAGATCATCATTTAGGAGACTTAAAAGTCCTGAAAAAGCACCATAATTGCGGGAGTTTTTAAGAGCCACAAAGCAAAATAAAATGTCATGTTTAGCACGGACAAAATTTCATATTGCGATTCCAGGCAAGGCAAAATATCAAACTACGGGGTCGTTGCCGCTTTGGCGGCTCTATCGCAGAGACCTGAGTTTTTGACAAATATTTTTCCGAAAATTCACAGCACGATAAAAGGTGCAACGCGCGTTTTCAAAATATTTTGCGAAGGAGAAGCAACGGCGGTGGCGATAGGCGATAAACTGCCGTTTTCACAACCAATTTTTTTAGTCGACTGTTAAGCAAAAAAAAAAGCGTCGTTAACTTATGCGCGATCCGCAAAAAACAACAATCTTTATTTTGCTTCGGTTTTTGAAAAAGTTTTAGTCGAGCAAGCTTCTTACAGCTCGTACGACTCTTGCGACGGCGTAAAATCAAACTTGGTTTTTACGCCTTTCAGCGATTGCATGACCAGCTACGGACAGTGGGAAAAAATGTTTCGAAAGAAAACTTTACGAGCAACCTGAAGTTTGAAATTGAAAACAAAAGTTCCGTCTTCATTAGTTTCGCGCCATTTCTCACCATAAAATCGAACAATGACGGCATAGACACAGGCCACGCCTACGCCGTCGTTTTCTACGACGAAAAAATCAAGCTTTTCGACCCGAGATACCACATAAAGAATCTTGCATTGGATGGAAGGTTGCCTCCTTTGCTTATTAAAACCGCTGTTCCAAAAGACGGAGAGGCGTGGATATCTTTAGACGAGCTGCAAAAACTACTGGTTTGCCTAAGTTGCTTGTCTTCAAAAATTAAGTGCAGGTCGGTTTTAAAGTTGAAGCTGACTTTTAAAGTTGAAACGGCGCCGCTGGTGGAGTTCTTGCGAGGTCGAAGTTGCGGAAGAGTAAACGTTCATGGTAAACTTTTTTCAATTTCCCTCCAACTAGGTTGTCTGGATGTGTGCGTGAGTACTGCTCACAATGAGTAAGTCAAAGCGAACTATGAGCTGCCAGATTATTTGTATTACTACCCGGGAAAAACAACGTAAAAACTTAAATTGAATATTATCAGCGGTTTAGACTTCAGCCAAATAATTACGTTATTAATTTTAGTTTTAAAATCAAACAAGTTAAAGCTGGTGGAAGTAATAATTTGAAAATAGCTTCAGTTTCAAAATGTAATTTTAAAGATTTGCGAAATCATTGGCTTAAAAAATTTAAACTGTACAAGGTTTTGAGTCTAAAAATAAAGTTTAAATACAAAATAAAGACACAAAATTTTTTTAGCCAATCGAACACAACTTTACAGAATGAGTTAGATAAAATTTACAATTGGCTAAAGGAAAGAAAATTAAACTTAAACCCTAGTAAATGTCAAGTTCTAAATATTCAAAAAATACTACTTTCTCTAGTTTTGACTTTATAATAAACAATACAAACTTATCTTTAACTAAAGTGTTTAAAGATCTCGGAATTTCTGTTGCTGAAAATATAAAATGGAACCACCATGTTAACCATCTTTACCGAACTGCATCAACTACATCTTTTTAAGTTTTAAAGAGCTTTAAATCTACTGATATAAACATCCTTAAAAAGCTGTTTCTCAATTACATTCGTCCTAAGTTGGAATATAATACATTAATCTGGTCTCCATAATTAAAAAAAAGATATTAATCATATAGAATCTGTTCAAAGAAAATATACCAGATTGATCTTAAACCGCTGCAATATCTCTTATACGTCTTACTTTGATAGATTAACAAAACTTAATATAAAATATTTAGAATACAGGAGACTTGAGTTAGACATCTTTTTTTAAAACTAGTTAACGGTGAAACTACAATTAAAATACAATCAATGTTTGAACCTTGTAGAAATAATTACTTACTATGAGGAAATAGTAATAAATTTACATGCAGACATCATTTCAATAATGAGGCTTGGCGTAATTCTTTTTTTTATCGGTCAGTTCTAATATGAAACAAACTTGCAAATAAATTAATTTCTTGCAAAAAAGTTGAAGAATTTCGATCAAAGTTAAAAAAAATTGATTTAAGTAAAATGTTTGTAGTAAAACTAATAAGCAATTTTCTATTAATCATTGGTTTAAGTTTGACATTTAACTTAGTCCATAGTTCAATTTTAAAGCAGCGCCTTTCCTCTATCAACCATTGATGATGAGTCTTTTTTCAATATGTTCAATGATTATTTATCTGGCCAGTCTATTTTAATGTGCTTGGAGCTTTATGTTTTTGTTTTTTGTTGTCAGTTAATGCATTTAAATTTTTCATGATTGATGGTTTTACATCAAAGCGTAAACAAGTATAAGTTTGTGGTTAACAAAATTGTTTTTTATGTTAGTATATAAATTTTAATATATTATATTGAAATATGTTTCATTTTTGTATTATTTTTATTTTTGAAATATTTCGTTACGTGTCTTTTTGTTTAAGTGGCTTAGGTTTTGATGCCTAGGTCCATCATATGGACAATAAACTTGCAATAATAAAAAATGGCTTACGCTCATCTATCTAAACTATCTAAACTTTTATAATCTATCTCATGTTTAAATTTTTTCAAAAAAAGTGAAAACTTGATTTCAAAGTCATTAACTCTTGAGTAAATTAGATATGTTTAATTGATCAGGAATTTTTCTGCATTATTTTAAAACTGAATTATTTCGCATTGTTCAAACTTACATAAGGTTATGTTTATAACACAATGGCATTTTATTTAAATTTTGACTAATAAATTTTTTATATAAAAAGTTAAATTTGCTGATAAATTTGTATTATTACAATTTTTTAAATTAGTAAATATAAAATAAAACAAAATTTTACATTTTTCTCTAAATTTATATTCAAGACTTTTCAAAACTACTTAAAATTTTTGTACTTACCGATAAAGTTTTGATTTTAATTAGGACTTAGTTAGCCAAAAGCAACATTAAAATCCGTTCAGCTAAAACTTTATAACTGTAAATGTAAAAACTCAGAGAAAATTAGTAATATTATTTAGTTTTAGTTATTCAAGTATCTTTCATTTCTATAGTGTAAAAAACTACTAAATTAGTTTTTGAGTACCACCATTTATATATTTAAGAAGTTTCTGAAAGAAAACTAAGTATTTTTTACAACCAATTAAAAAAAGTGGTAAAGTAGCTAGATGCTTTAAAATCTTCTTTTGTTTTTGTAAAAATTAATTCAAATAACAAAAAAGTAATTTAAGTAAATATTGTCTATAAAAACTAATCCCTGTATAATTTTTTATATGTAGGTTAAAATAATTAATTTGAAAATATAAAAATCATTTAGTTTAATGACTTAAAGAAATTTTTTTTAACTTTGGATATTCTTGTTTTAATCTTAGTTAGTTGTATATTTCAGTTTAAAAAGAGAAAAACTTGGTAATTTTATTATTTGTTGTGTGAAAAGTGGTGTTTAGCTAAAAAAGGTTGTTTAAGTATAAAATAAGTTAATATACTAAATTACTGTCTTTACTTAACTAATATATTAATTAAAAACATCATATAGTAGGTTTTGACCATAGTTCATAAAAACTAATGAGTCATTTTAAAAATACTGTAGTCTGTTCAGATTCAAAGTTTAGCCTTTGTGCTACTGATTTAATTAAATAAAAACTTATTTTGTTTTTAACTTATAAACAAAATAGTTCACTACAGAACAACAAAAATACAATTTAGCTTAAACTTTCTTCCGTTGTAATTTTTCTTTAATCGTTATTTGTGCGCGAAATCACTTGCTAAATATCTTATTACACCGAAGATCATATTTTTAGTGATACTTTACAAAACTAAACTTAAAAGAAATACATTTTATATACGCAAATTTAATGTTATAAAACTATTAGGGAAAATATGCTTTGCTCTTTTTAGTACTTTAAATACAGAGCACCGTTACTTATAAATATTTTTTTAAGTAGCTTAAAAAACATTTAAGTAATAAAATTTCAATTCAGTAATCAAATCTAACTAGATATTGTAAACGACAATATTTTTTAACTATTCAGCTATTGTTTTTAGACCAATTGCTTTTAAATACTCAAGTAGTTGTGTAAAAAATAGAATTTAAAAATACTCTACACACTAAATTTTTTCTGTCTTTGTAAACAAAATAAATATAGCAGTATTTAGTTTTTCACAAATTAAACTTGTACTTTAACTTTATACAATACAGAATAGTAGCTACTAGTAGTGTCTTTTATTCAATGAACTTTGGTCAGAGTCAAAAATATTTTCTTAACACTAAAGTGTACATTTATATAAAAAAATATTTAATCTATTTTATGTTAAGAAATTGAATAAATATGCTTTTTTATAACTTAAAGTTATTTACTTTTAAGTTTTCTTACTTTATTAACAAAATACTAAGTCTTACAGACCACTGTAAAAATCAATCTTTTCCTGTTTTATTTAGTATCAAAAATAACTAAACACACATTGATATCAAGTTTGGCTTTTAACTATAAGCTTAAATGTATACTCGTAAATTTGTTGATTAAGTTACTAGAATTTCTAAAATTTTGTGTACGAAAAAACAAGCAATTAGTAGTATCAGTTAGATTAGACTACCTTAAACACATAATTAGTTTCGATAGAAGTATTATAAGATTATTATAAATATAAAGATTGCTAAAAGTTTAAGTTCGCAAAAAATAAAATGATTATATATTTAAAAGCCATTGCGCTTATACTTTTTACTGATTGAAACCATTTTTGCATTCAATGCCTTCTAACTGACAAGTTCCACCAAAGTCGCAAGACGAAGGTTGAGGAAGCTGATTGTAGTATGATTTGAAGACAATTTCGGCCTCTCTTTTTAGATCATTATAACTACAAGATGAAAAATTTTCCGAGCAACAAGATAGCGCATAACTTGCTTTACTGCACTCATCACTTACCTTAATGTTTTTATTTAGTTAATTTAAATATAATTTTTAATAAGTCAATTTATTATTAGCTATTGCAAAACTGTAGTACTTGACTTTTGCTACTTAACGTAAAAAAATACTTCTAAAAATATTTAAGTAAAAAATTAAACTACTACTTGAGCTACTGTTAAAAAAATTCAATTAAAAACATTAAATTTTAAAATTTTTTAAATAAGTTATATATTCTTAAAAGTTTTACTAAATGTTAATATTAGATATAAGAAATTGATAAATTCATCAGTATTTTAATTTTAAAACCTATTAAAGACTATAATTTCAGAAAAAAGGTAAGATATATTACTATTTCTAAAATTTTTTGTTATACAAAATTTCTTATACATAGTTTTAGGTTGTTTAGTATAAAAGTTAGAAATACTTTATGTTTTTGGCAGAAAAAAAATGTTTTAAATCATGTTTGTGAAATTAAAATCAAAATATAGGTTTTACGAATATGTTTTAACTTATTTAGATAACATATAAAAGCTATACAAAAAGTCTTAAGTCAAGGAACAGGTGTTCTACCATCAATCAAGATCGGTGGTAAGGATACCGAAAGTGTAAAAAGTTACACCTTAGCTCAAGTGTTGCGTCAAACAAACCATTGGAAGCATAAATTGATTGTCGCATCGGTAAACTTTCAGGAATTTCAACTTGACTGACTGCAAGAGCTGGGTATAATCAAAAGTTAGTCATTTGTATAAAGTATGTTCAACGTATTTTGTGCCTATGTATGCAGTGCTCTACCATACAGTAAAAAACGTGGACCTTGTTAAGTGTACAGGAGAGAAAAGTAAATACTTTTGACTTACAGTGCCTCCGTCGATTTCTTAAAACTGATGGCTACAAAAGATTAGCAATGTAGAAGTTTTAAGATGTTTTGATTTAACCATCATATACTTAACTAACAGCCAGCGCAGAATTTGCTGGTCTGGTCATGTTTTGAGATTGGACAACTAGTAAATTCCAAAGTCTTTGTTGAACAACAAAATGGTCTTTGGAATACGCAAAACAGTTGGCGACTATTTAAAGACGTCCGCTAGCAAGACCTAAAAGACTTGAGTGTCAGCGCTGATTAGTGTGAGGAGATTGCTGATGACATTGACAAATAGCGATCTTCTTTCTACAAAAGACACTATATACATAATGATCTATTTTTACTTTTTAAGTTTAATTACTACTAATTTAATTTTTTTTTGTATCACTGTTTTTGTCTTTGTTTTTAGTGTAGTGTATTGATACATGATAACCTTTTTCAGCACAAAATGCATAGCCTATTTCTGCTGATAGTTTGCCTATCATACTATACTATTGTGTAATAAAATGCAGTTACGTTAAAACTGTAAACTTTTTATTTTATTGAATGTTTAAATATGACAGAAAACTTTATTTAAGGTACTTTTTGGTGCTCCAACCCCCTACGACGTAATATTTGACAACAGGCAACTTAGTTACTTACAATAACTAAAATATATCAAAGGCTTCGATTTAACTTCGCTTAACTTTCTAAAGTAGTTGGGAAAAGTTTTTCATAAAAATCTAAAAGTATACAAAAGTAGTTTAATAATAATAAACAAACATCAGCATAGTTTTGATCCCAACAAGCCCACTGAAGACTTCCGCATATGTCTTCTGCGTTTGCATTTTCCTTTATGTTGCAGTTGCCACTGTTTACTTCGTTTCCATCATTAAGCACGTACTCACGAGTAGCAGTGCCGCTAAAGTCGCAAGAGGCAGCATCGTTAACTAGATTGTCATATTCTTCGTAGATTTCGCTTACTAACTCTATAACAAGTACAAGTTTTAACGTAAATTTTTAATAAAAAACTTTTTTAAGTAAAACTTTAAAGTGATATATGACAAAGTAAACTTTATATTTCTTGTAAGAAAAAAGTTTTACATGTATGTACGTACATTCAAACAAATACGATAGTGAAAATAAATAAGTTAATAAAAAACATCTTGTTAACTTTTTTACAAAAAATGTAAGTTTTTAGTTTGATTGAACACAGGGGCGTAGCGTGGGGAGGGACACTGGCGCATGCGTGCCACCCAAAAAAAGAAAAATGTAAAAAAAAGAATGGAATATCTTTATCCTTTATAATTTATTTTTTCTGCTTAATTTGTCTTTTTTCAACTATGTTTATCTAGTATTCAAAAAGTTAAACGAAATTTTGAATACCAATTAGTTACAAGTTAGGAAAGTACATGTTATTACTCAATATACTGATTCGGTGCGTAATTGCAAATGCGCACCGATGTTGATGAAAAACTCCATAAGGAAAAATTTTATAAGTTCATTGACTTCATAAGAATTTACACTCAAAAAGCACGCAATTAATATAGCGCACCGCTGTAGTATACCTTATGGCAGATTATTTTTCTACAAAAAGTTTACAAAAATACGTCACGCTTAAAGAAAAATTAAACAATTTTACAATTTTTTTTTATGCTACATTGTTAAGACTACGGCTAGTTTTCTGAACTTTATTTTTGTAAACATAAAAGATAAGCGTGTCGGCCTATGAGAAATTTAACTTTGTTTGTGATTTTTATTTTAAACAAATACAATCAAATGAATTAAATTTAAAAAGTATACTTTTAACTATTTTACAAAGTTGTAATAAACTGTAATAACAGTTATAAAATTGGTCTATTTTAACTTCTCTGTAACTTTATTAAAATTATGTGTAATGAGGTGTTGTTATCACTGTTGTATTGTATATTAAAGAGATTAATATTTTTTTCGTAAATAAAACAGATACTTTCGTTTTATTGAATATATTGATTTTTAAAGATATAAAGTTTACTATAAGTAATAAAAACAATTTTTACTTAGTAAGTTTACATTTTTGCAAGTATAAGTAACTCTAATGAAATTTATACTTTTATTTAATTGTTTAATTTTGTAATATATAAATATTTTTCAAAACAGTTAACGAACTTATTTTACTTAATAAATTTATTTCAATTAAATTACTTATAAAAAGTTTTTTTATAGCTAATTACAAAAGTTTTAATTTAGAGGACTTTCTGAGAAAAAAGTTTGCGCACCCCCTGACCAAAATACCACGCTACGCCACTGATTGAACATATAAAAATTACAATTTAGCTTTTTTTAACCGTTAAGTTTGTTGTAGTCGCAAGCAGAAGGATTATTGCAACAACTGTAAAACTCATCAGTACATTTTATAGTCACATCAGCAAAGTTTTGACCGGTACAAGCCCAATTCGCGCTACCACAAAGATCATAAGCGTTCGCATCACTTTTTGCTTGACATTTAGATGTTGCTATTTCCTTTAATTTAAAATTATTGTTGTACGGTAAGTGTTTTAATTAAATTTCTATAATATTATTCATTATACAAAAATTGCTTTAGCTTAAAGATAAAAAAATCTTACTTCTAATGGCTTGACTCTTACGTAGTCGACCCACATCTCTGCAGCTGGATAATTCCATTTTGTGTCAGGCTTAGGATTGTCGAGATAATCTCCTCCCACAGCAACATTAAGAATCATGTAAAATTCTTGATCAAAAGGTTGACCTAAAAATGGTTTTGTGTTTAACGTATTCAAATAAAAGCTAGGTTTTAGTTTAAATTACAAATTATTTTAAAAATTAATGTAAAACCGTTTTCTAAACAAAGAGTATTACCGATTTAAATGAAAAGCATAAAGTTTTTTAACATGTCTTAACTATTTGATTTCATATGAGTTTAGTATTTTGTTTGAATATTGCTAGAGACAAGGTAAATACCATTTTCCCAATACATGTAGCTTATTTTTCTGTCGATGTTTTGTTTGTAGTAAGCATGACCGTCTATTTTGTATACCTAAGTTAGTTATGTAACGGTTTTTTTTCTAACTTTATAAATTCAAACTCTTTTGTAACATTGCTGTAAAACTTTAAATAACCAGTTCAGTAGGAGTCCAATCAAGAGTATAAACATGCCAATCATCAATAGAACACTCCAACTTTAGATCTCCACTTGATTCCCAAAAATGCTGATCACAACAAATACCGTAATGAATAGTACTTGCAATGCGGTCTAAGTTTTGTCCTCTTGCTTCAATGATATCGATTTCTCCACTTTGAGGCCAACCTCCGTATTTCTCATCTCTATGAATAAATTAAAACAACGTAAGTTAAGTAAAACGCAGTAGATTTCAAGTATCTATTTATTCGGTTAGTTCTTTACATTTATACAAATTATTTCAATCAACTAAGATCATAATTTTTCTATACTTTGACATCATCCAAATAGCAGGCCACAATCCATAACCATTTGGAAGTTTTGCTCTGACTTCAACGCGACCGTACTTCCAATTAAACTTGCTGTGCATGCGTGCAGAAGTGTAGTCCTTTCCATTGTAACTTTAAGTTATATTCAACGTTTTCAAAGTTACATAAATTAGTTAGTAGAGTTTAAAGTACTACTACTGTTTAGTATTTTCGTAGTAAATACTTTTAAAATTTACAAAGTATACAAATTTAAATTAATATAACAAAAAAAAAACATGATAAAAGTTACCATACAAGTAAACAGATTATCTACTAATAGTTGAAAAATATAGTTTAAATAAAACTTTTACTAAAAATTTCAAAATCTGTAACTTAGTAAATTTAACAACTGATTTTGACTTAAGACTATTGAAGACAAAATCAAAATTAGGTTAAGCAAAAAAAAGATTTTAACAAATGTTTTATATTTATTATATTCCATGTTTATAAATTTGTACAAGATACAAAAATAAGTTGGGCAACAAAAAAGTACTAACTCTATTTTTAAGTATTATTGATATTACTTTAGCTTTAAGTTTTTTCAAACTGTTCACAAACCTTTGTTTAAGTGGAGTGATTATTAGTTTACCATCTTCAACTCGATAGTTTTCATAATTGTCTCTATAATACTGTAGTTCATTGTTAGCTGGATGACCAGTTACTTCAATATACCATTTTGAAGAATCAAAAAAATCAAATTCATCTCCAGTATTTGATGAGTTACCTTGAAATATTCGCCATACATTTTAGATATAGTTTTAACAAAAAACGCAAATAAAGTTAACTATTGTTATAGTATAGATTCAAAAACTTTTGAGTATCTCTTTGCCAAGTTTTAAATTTACAAGTATGGAATTAAAAGCAATAACTTTTTGAAAGTTGTTAAAAAAAAAATCCTATTAACGCAAAAATTTTTACTATTTTTTCACAAACAATTTTTTTTACTATATTACTTTTTTTAAATAGTTTTTAATCATTTGTGATAACTATAAAAACTTTAAATCCAAAAAAAAAATCTCTACTAAATTACAACTGTTTTTTAATTAACTACATAAAAAATATTTTGTATTAATTATAGGTTAAAAATTTGTTAATATTCAAATAAAGATACTAGTATTTTTTTGAATAATTCATGAGCTTAAGTTTTTACGTGCATACTTCATAATTAGTTCAAAAACTTAAGTATATTGTGTTTTGTAATTTAAACATGTTACAATTTCAATTTTAAACATAACTTTATACCTGAAGATAAACAACACAAAAAGAGTGCAGTTAAAACAGCCTTAAGCATTTCAAAAAATGTTCTATCATTAAAAAATAGACAAAGCTGAAAATATAAATATATTTGTAAAATTAAACAAACAAAACCATCTGAGTAATTTCTCAAGCTTTTTTTACAAATTAACAAAAATTGTTTTGTAAAACTTTTATATTAAATTTATTATTTATTTGTTTAGAACTCAATGGTCTTTAGAATTTTTTTTTCATAATTTAAATTACTGACTAAAAATGCATAAAAACTGTAACAAATACTAAGTCAGTTTGCAAAGAATATTTCAAAAGCTCCTAAATATAAAACATTAACGTTTTTTTTTTTGCATGAAAAACTTTTATTTTAGTTCTATAATGCTACTAAATAGTTTATAGAGCTAATCTAAAAATTTGAAAAATGTAGTTAGTCTTTTTTTCGATGTAAAACATCTCAAACGTGATTTATAACAAATAGTAACAAACTATTTGATACGGGTACTTTTAAAAAATAATTTCTTTAATAAGCTACTATGAAGTTGAAAAGAGAGTTAAATTTTAAGTCTAATTCTATAATTTTACGTTTGTTTTCTTGATAAAATAGTTTTATAACCTTGTTAAATTCTAAAAAGTATTTTATCAAATCCTCAGTTGTATTAAATAAAAATAGTGTAAGGGCTACTGTTATAAAAATAAAAAAAGTTTATTAAAACTCTATTTGAAAAAATTCAAAGTAGTTAAATAAATGATTTGTGTGAAGCTCGATGATCAATAGGATTTTTTAGACATCAGGCTTTTAGACATATTTATGAGCATCAATTTCTTTTTATTATTCAAAACATTATTTATATGTTTTAAGTATTCAATATTTCTAATCAACAAAATATCTTTTATTTGTTTAACGATTTTGAAAACAAGTTTATTTTAATTTTTTTATACTATTCTTAGTTGTTGTACAGTACTTAAAATACCAAACAAATTTAACAACTTTATTTAGCAAATCTATAAATGGTATACAATGAAATTATTTAAACAAACTAAATTTTTCACTGGTTATAGTTATAGTTAATTGAACAAAATAAAAAACTCAAAATATTTGGCCCTAGGACCTGGCACACGAAGAACTTTTCGGTTATCATGAGCCTGGGCTTTTGATAAAATTATTTCAAAATGCAAAATTAAAAAATGATCGTATGATTCATGAAAAACAAAAAAAAAGAAAGACACTAACCCTGCATCCATAACTGAAGTTTTTACTTCAAAAAATAAAAAGAGAATAAACAAATCATAATAAACCAAGAACAATACAAAAAAATCAATACTTGTACAATAGTACCTTTTTAAATGAACTGACCGCAGTTAATTTATTTAAACGTCACAATGTTTATACTTGTAAATTTATTAAAGTTTGCCAACAAAATTTATTTACTTTCATAACTGACCCTGTTTGTGTCAAAACAGCTGTCAACAATATCTTTTAATTCTTAATAAACACGTATGAATCGTATATATCTATTGTATATACATCTTCTATCTAAGTAAATGTAAAAATAGAGAAGCCTCTCCTCAAGAAATTGTAGGTGCCGCCAATGTATAATATTATTTAAACACTACAATTTTTTGATACCATTGCTTTCATATCCTATTTAATATTCTAGTTCAATAATCAGTATATTAAACAGATAAAGACATAAAACATAAGTCAAAATGCACATAAATTCAACTAAGATTTTTAAGCATTCTTACGTCAGTAAATTAATTTTTTAAGTAAATAAGTTTTAAAGTATGCACACTGCACAGTGCACACTAAACTTGCATAAACATTAAAATTTATTTAAATAACTCTTTAAAATGTTTACAGAAACCAAAAATTCTTTTTATTGTTTGAAGCTAAGTTTGAGTTCATTTTAAAATCTCATGTTTTTCAATATTACAAAGAGTACAACCGTGTTTAAGGTTAAATTTGTTTATTGTCCATACTAAATTTTCCTAGTTTAAATTAAATTATTAATTACTATCTTTTAAGTTCAAAGTACATTTTTCAACAATAGTTATAAGTTTGTATTTGCTGTAATTAAAGGAAATATATGCCTTGTGTATCTACTTTTAAACGATAAACGTGACGATCCTATATATTGCTTACTGTTATTCTTTTTGCCACTGTCGCTCTATAAAAGACGTTTGTCAGCAAACAATTGTCATCTACCATGCATTTATCTCTGTAGTTGCATAGCTATGATTTATCTCTATTATTCTGTAAAATATTCCGGTTGCGTGATATTATCTAGCTCTTAATAATTATAATGCACGAGTACAAAACTTTCAACAGTTCTTTGTTGAAAACTTTGTGGTACGGGTGCGTTAGACCGAAACTTCGTCTGATAATTTCATGAAACGTCTACAGATTTTTGTCTTGCCCTATAAACAAAACGGTGGTGTGAAGTATAGAATGTTTTATCTTTTCCTTTACCAGCGTTGTATTTCAACTCGTGCTTTCGACCTCCTTTGGTTAAAGCTTTCTGGAAGTGTTGTGTCGCTAATTTAAAAGATTTTTCATCCTTAGACATTGTTTTTAATAATATGTTAATGGGTTTTGTTTTTTGACTGACAACATATCGAGGGTGCTTTGATTTTACATTGACATATGTAACTTATAAGTTTTGTTTCCTGTATAGTGTATAAGTGTTATTTTAAAGGTCAGTTCTTACAATATATTATTTATTTTTTTATATAACAAACAAAAAATTTATACAGCTGCTTCTAATATGAGATATTTCTATCTCATATATTCCTCAGTAAAACTAAAGTTTATTATTTATGTTTTATACAAACTTAGAATTTAAAATTTTATAAGTATTATGACGTAGTTATAATGAAGGTTTGTGTGCAGTAAGCTAAGCTTAAAAAAAATGCTCAGTTTAGTGTCGTTACTTGCACTATTGACCAAAACGCTTTGAAAACTATTGATATATGTATATATAGAATTAAGTTATTTAACTTGATAAATCAAATCTTTCACACTGAGCCCACCTTATAATAAGCACGAAACTCGAGTCCTTTAAGTTTTACATCTTGAAATAAACCTTTTTATTTATATATGTGTATGTTTAGTATTACAAAAAAGTACTTTCCTTGTACTGCTGTGTCAGCGCTCTACACGCTATTTTCAAGCAATGCGTTCAATCTCAGCAACATTACAAATAGAAGTACAAAATTATATAAAGTTAAGTATTAAAAATCAATAAGATAAATGCATTTCAAAGAATATTCAACAACATTACCAACACAGTAAATAAACAAACTATTTTCGGTAATGAAAACAACAACTCCACAACTAGTTTGTTTTGTTTAACGATTCCAATTTTTTTATCGCTTAAAGTTTCTACTTTTCTGCGTTTCATAACTTGCACCCATTTTTCAAACTGTATATTTTTTTCGTTCTTGCTAACATTTCCCATAAACTTTTAAATAGTTTTATTATTTTTTAATTTCCATATGTACTGAATAGAATTTTGGCATTACAATACTTTTCATGTTTAAAACTGCACTCATTTTTTTGTGTAGCGGTCATTGAGTGATAATCCTGTTGAGCCAACAAAAGACTTGGTGTCTCTCTATAAATTTTTAAAGTCGCTCTATAAATTAATTTTTGGTTTGACATTTGCTATTGACTGGGTAGTCTTGTTTTTTGCAATCGCACATTTTCTTCTTTTTCTCTTGTATGTCTAATAGTTTACGACTGTGTGCCATTATTGATTTTTTCATATTTCGCATACAGGAATAAGACATTTTAAGTGTCATCCTGTTAAAAAAATTACTATATGGATTTCTTATATTGGTCTTCAGTAAAGTTTTTATCCACAATCTCTAGGAATTATTTCCCAACCCGCGTTGCTACGCTTTTTCAAAAATAAGATATTATATATTATACTTCTTCTTTGTTTTCTTGTTCTTATTTTCTCGTGTTTTTTGCTATAGGCTAACTCGTGATCGTATCCAATCATAAGTTTGTTTTGTTATACTAAACTTATAATTGGTACTTACGAAAAGTGGAAAGCCTCTTTCACCATCCCTCACGCATAATAACCGATTAAAATATATGGAGAAATCTTGATAGGTTTTTGATCTAATAAAAGGAATACATGTACAATTTTTTAAAGTTGTTTTCTAATTAAAGTTATTGCCTATCCAGTCGTGATCTAAGAAATTTGAAGAACAATTAAGCACAAGCTAAAATTTATTACATTCTTCCTATATATAAAGGCATCCGTAATTTTTGTTAATTTAATTTTTATTTAAAACTACATTGTTGAATAACACTAAAAATTAAGAAAAAAAAAATTATCTGATATTTTTCACTTTATTTCTAATTTTTTATAATAGTTTGTAACAACTTCATTTACATTAACATTATACATATACAGTTATTTTTACGTAATATTACTCAATAACTAGCTATTCAACGTTAACAAACGTCAAGTATTATTTTATAAAAGATTAGAAAATTTAACAATATAGTAAAAAAATATACATGATAAAACATGTTTTACCTAATAATCCTACGTTACATTACATTCTTTATAGTTTTCTCTTAATAACAGTCTGCTTTCTAACATTCAAACTTTCACAGTTTTAACTTATTACACAACCTTACTTGATTATGCTTGAACTTACTTGATTTTAGTTTAATTTATGTCTTGTTTAGTAAAAAGTTAATGTTTATACATTTATTTTTACTTTTAATCTTTAGCACTTGAAGATGGAATTAAAAAAACTTAAAACATACTTTTGATATTCTTGAACTTTCATAAATCAAAAGTACATAAATTTTGAAGTTAATAAACCTAAACAATTTAAAATAAATTATGTTAAATTAATTATTATTTTAAATTAAAAAAAATACTCTTACTTATTCAAACTTAATAATTAATTTTTATAAGTATAACAATTTATTAACGCTTAGGCTGTTCATTAAAAAACTATTTAAGAACTTTATAACATAAAAGTTTTCATAACTTGATTAAACAAAAAAAAAACAATTATAAAAACTTATCAATTTCTTTATTTTGGTTTACGATAAATATAAGAATTTGAAGATATACAGAATATAAACACTAAAAAAAAATTCTCAATCTTTTTTTTTTGTTATAGAAAATATACTCAGATTTTACCTGGAGAAATCAATTGGTTTTCGTTACTTTCTGAATTGAAGCGAAGTCCAAATATTACACCATACAGTGCAAAAAAACAAAATGTAGTAATCAAAGCGATGTTTATAAGAAAAACTATGTTTATGTACTTTTTGTTTACTGATGAGTCTAAACTTTCATACTTCATAATAATTCAAAAAGTTATAAGTTTCTTCATCCGTTAAAATACGTCTTACTTGATATATAACAAATGAAACGAAAATTTTTCATTAAAAAATAATAAGCATACAGAAAATATGATAAATTATAACCAATAACAAAATGTTTTTATTTTAAACTGTTAAATTATTTAGTTCAGGTTTTTTAGTATTTAAAATAAATCATTTTAATACTTAAAAAGTATTGTTTATAAGGTCAAGTTTAAGAGCTTTAAAGTTATTTAACAGTAGTTAAGAGAAAATTTTAACTAAAATTTATTAATGCGTGTGGTGGTACTAAAAAAAGAAATATAAAATAAAAAATTTAATTTAATGCTTTTTATACAATCAGTTACGATTTTGTAATTTATTTAAAAAATGAATATATTCATTCAATTTCATACGCCAAATTTTATTTCTATTAAAGTTAAAAAACTACTTTTTTAATTTAACAATTATTTCAATACATTTTGCAACATGCTATTATTTGTATTTAAAACGAACAACTAAGTAACGGTCTAAAGTTGAATTTTCAGATTATTTGAAGTTAATTTTGATTAATTTTGTTGTTTTCATTTAAAATAGAAAGATTAAGGATCTAGCAACATGAAAAAAACCAATATAAGCAAAAAAGAGTACAATAAAAGCTGCAACTAATTAACACGAAAATCATTAGGCCTGGCTTCAATGATTTGTTTGAGGTATTACTTCCAAAAATAAAAGTTTGATATAAAAATATTGTTTGATATTTTTTCTGAAAATCTAAATTTGTTTATATTTGTTTTAATTTTATTACTAAATAATTTAGTTTTAAAAATTTAATAAAAAGTGTTTTAGTTTTTTTTTAAAACAATGCTTTGAAAAAATATTTCTCCTCAGAAAAATCAGCTTTTTTCTGAATACATAAAATTACTAAGTTCTTTAATCAATTGATTTCAGAAATTTTTTTGGTAAAACTTTTTAGTTATATAAGAAAAATAAAACTGATAGTATCCTAGCTAGTTTATATGTTATTTTTTCTTTCAACACAATCAATATAGTAAACATTTCAATTGTTTCTTTTTTTTTTTGTGTGTGTTTTTACATAGTTTATCTCGTTATAGTTGAATTTATAGGTAATAATAATGGTGGCAATAAAAAAGAGCTCAAAATAATTGGTCCTAGGACCTGGTGTACAAAAAAACCTTTCGGTTATCAAGTCGTACACTATTTTGATGTACTTTAATGTTTTGTCCTGTACAGGACAGGTGTTGAAGTATGTTTACAGATGGTATTTGATAGATTAAATAGGTAATAAATAGTTAAAAAATTTCTATCTTCTTTCTAGAAGCACTTAAGATTTAACTTACGAGTTCTTATAATTTATAGATTTTTTAACAACTTAATACGCTTGAGTTTACTGGTCTTTTCATTTTGTTTACAACTTGAACTATATTTATTTTATCATATCATTAAAACAATCAAAGTTAAAAGTCATAACATTCTGGTTTTAATTGTATTTTTATTTCTTCTTATTCTAATAAAGATTTTTTCATTTAAAATTTTTATCTATTCACATATCACTAAATAGTTAAAAAAACAAGTGGTATGTAGCTCGATAGCTCGATAAGAAATAGTTTGTTATAGTTTTTGTTGTATAACATGCAGGTTTATAAAAAATTTATAAAACTACGGAAAAAATTAAAATGTTTTCATTGTTTAAAAAGTTAAGTTATATGTCTATACAAAGCAACAAACTACGCTTTATAAGATGTAAGTGTGATAATTTGATGTGGTATTCTGTAAACTTAACTAAACTTTACTTCTTAACCTTAAAGATAGTTTCTATTATAAAACAATTCAAAACATTTTATAGTTTCAGTCTAATTTTTTTTTGGTATTCTTGTTAATAAAAGGACTGTATTGTAAGTAGGATTACGCAAACTTTATGGTAAAAATATGTTTATAGTATATCCTACAAAAACTCTTCAATTAATAATTTTTTTTGTTTATATAAAGTAAGTTTAATTTTAAGTCAAATTTTAATTTAATAATACGTTAATTAAATAGTTAAAGTTAAAGTTTGCTTTTTTTAGTAAATAAACATTTTAAAAACGAAACTATTTATAATTATACTACTAAAAAATATATAAATGTACGTTGATACTAAGTTTTACGAAGAAGTTAAATCTAAATTTTAATAATGTGACATTTTTAAAGGCTTCATTTTTATAGAAAAACTAGTTTAAAAAAATTTGTTTTTTTAGTAAATTTAGTAAAAGAAAATATTGTTTAAAATTTTCATGAGGTTTACCATATTATTTTGTTAAGTTATTATCTTTTTTATGTTTGTGGATAAGTTAAATAGCATACAAAAACTTTTGTTAATGCATAATAAACAAAGATTACATGACAATTCAAAAACTAAAAAAATACTTAAAAGACTGCTGCTTTAAAAGTAAGACATATTTAAAAAGATAAAAAATCCTTATGTAGGTTTAATTTAACCTACAAACACTTTTTTTTTTGAAAAAAAACATTTATTAAAAAGTTGATTTTTAAACCAGTAAAAATTTCTGTATTTTGGAATTATTTTAGCCATATATCCAAAAACTATAAAAATTTACAAAGAAAAAATAGTGTTTGTAGGTACTAATTAGACCTACATAACAACCTTTTTTTTTTTTTAAACACTTAACAATTAAGTAAAAAAAAAATTTTTGATGATTTTGTTTAATCTAAACAAAAAATGTCATATCTACAAATCAAAACGAATAGCTAAGCTAAGTTGTTTTTTTCTAAATTGAATAATAATTTTAAGCTCAATTTTTTTAAAATTTAGTTGTTTTATATAGACAAAACAAGAAAAAAATTAATTAAACTTTTAGGTCAAAAATATAATTTTTGACGTTTTTATTTTAACTAAACCAAAAATTTCATGTTTAAAAAGCTAGGCAAACTGTTTAAGTTGTTATTTGTCTAAATTAAATAAGAATTTTAAGCTCCATTATTTCTATAAGAAACTTGGTTTTTTTGTATACAAGAATCAAGATAAAAATTATTTAAACTTTAAAAAAAAAAAAAAAGTTGTTTGTATTTAATGTAAGCCAAAAATTTCATATTTACTAAGCAAGACAATTCGTTTAAGATGTTTTTTGTCTAAATTGAATAAAAACTGTAGCTTCATTAGTTTTTTAAAAGAACTTGTTAATAGCGAATAAGTGATGGAAATGCGAATATCTACGAAGCTTCACCCAACTAATACAACTTAAGACTTAAAAATAGAACTTAACATTTAACGGCTCATTTAAATTAAGGTATTTCTAAATCGTTTTTTATTAAAATAGACAGTTTGTTTCTAAGCTCTAAATAATTTCTGAACTGAATAAAAACTTAACAACTGTCTGAAATAATAGATAACAAGAATTTTTTTTGACCCCGGATTTACAGCTTAGTTAGAACATTAACTTGAACTTAAAACTACTTAGGCTTTATTATAAATAAGCTAGTCTTACATATATCCCGTTTAGTGTACAACAGTAAAAACTTATATAATGTAAATATTATACAATTTTATTATTTACTTTTTTAAATTTTTGCATTAATTCTAGACAACTATATTGTAAAAACTAGTTTATATAAACTCTAAAAATAGTTCAAGTAGTGAGCAACAGCTGCAACTATTAGTTAAAAACTTTTCTTGGGACTTCTTACTTTACAACAAACTTTGAGTATCAAATAAAGTTGTAAACATAAATAAAACTAATTATTTAAACAATTAAAAGATGTTATACCTAATACAGGTAAAGTAAAATCTTTTTTTAAATTCTAAACGATACAACTATGTTTACCTATGTAATCAAAATGTTAAAAAAGTTCTTATTAAACTACCTTTTTCTAAGTGTCAATTTAAAGATAAATAATTTTAACTATTAATATTAAAAAACTTTAATATATTTTTTTTAGTTTTGATAAATACAAAAAAGCTATATCCATAACTTAAAAAAAAAAGAAATGTAAAGTACAGTGCTTAAAAATATCAATACTAATGAACTAAACTGTAAAAAATAGATCGTCAAAACAAATAACTTTTAAATAAAACAAGAAAATTTAACTTTTTAATGCAGTTTTTTTTCTTAGACAACTAAACTTGCTGATAAACAGAAAACCGCCCACTGACTTTAGTAAGCACAACGAAAAATGCTGACTGTTAACAAGTGTATAAACTTATCATTTTAAGTTTTATTTCAGGCTGTTTCAAGGTTATGATTATTTGTTTTAAATATAAATTATTATTTTACAAAATTCATAAACATAACAACTTTTTCTACAGAGATTTATAATGCACAACTTACAATACAACTTTAACTAAGACAAAACGTTTTGATATTGTAAAGGATAGTTCCCATATCTATAGTTTTTGTAAATCTAGCGTTTATATATTTTTTATAATTAGATTGTTAAGTTTAGAAAAGCAGAAGTTTTATACCGCCAGACATAATGGTATTAGTTATAATAGTTCTGCTTCGAAACAAGTTTACAATTTACTTCAAAGTTATAGTCAAATGTCATTTTTGGTGTAAACTGCAAAGTAATATATAAAACATTTTATTAGAGCTTATTTTTTATCTTTTATCAATATTAGACTTCTTTTAAATTATAAGAGCTAAAAACATAGTAATAAAACCACAGTTACAACTTTATGTTTATTTGTTATTAATGCAGCGATTGTAAATAAAAACTGTAAAAGTAAGATTACATAAAATTATATCCGTTTTGGTTATTTATCTAAAGGGTTTTCCTAAAGTTTTTACGTCACATTTTGACCCGTTTAAAAGTTTTTGTTAATTATTTGATTTTTTTAATAAATCTTTTTTTTTTATAAAATACCCTTTTCATAAAAACGGTTAAAATGAACTGACATTGTTTTAAAATATATCGAAAAACGCTACTGTAGTTTTTTATACTGAATACCAGAGGCGGTTCTAGGCTTTCTTTTTTTATTGGTTTAGTACAAACTTCACTTGTTTGGTATAGGACAATTAAGTAGTTTTAAATAAAATCCTTTATAAAGTTTAGTAAATCTTTACTCATTATAACTAATGAACACTTTGCGTACTCACAGAAGACCCTATTGTTAAGAATTTTTAATAAAAACGATATTTTTATCTGCAGTGCTAGCCTGAAAATTTTTAAGACCTTCAAATCTTTGAATATATTTGAACTGTGATTTTTTTTTTGCTTTACGAAAGTTTTTATGCATTATTTATTTTATACCTTATAGGTCACAGTTTTAGCTATCACGAATGATTTTTATATCACTGTAATTTAAAAAAGACATGTAACTGTTTTTTAGCAGCAACATTTTAAAATTAAAGTGTAACCAACTGTTTTTTTTTTCACAATTGCCTACACTAGAATCAATAAGTAAGTTTACATTCAAAAACGAATAAACTCTTGTTTCTTTTAAAAACGTTTTATGAACAAAACCCAATGCATATTTAACAGGAAGTGCGTATTCAAAAAGTCCTAGTCTAGTTTATTTATAAAATGGCTAACTTTGTTATGCTAAAAGTCACTAAAACTACGACGAAATATTATTATTATTATTATTATTATATTGTTTATTGTGAAATGTTGGACTCAGGCATCAAAACCTGAGCCACTTAAACAGGACACACAAAAAGAGAAAAAGAAAATAAACTTATATTCAAAACTTTAAGACTTTAAGATAAATTATATATATATAAACATAATTTAAATGAAAACACAAAGTTAAACACAATATGATATACAAATGAACTAGATTAAAAATTCAATTCAAAAAATTCAAACTTATATATTACTTAGTACACACAATAAAAAAGTTTGTCTAAATCATCACTTATAAAACAAAATTCATAATTACAAAACAAATAAGTAAACTAAAAGTTTGTAGGGGGGAGGCGTAGGAAAACAAATATTTTTTCTTTTGTTTCTAGTAGAAAATTAAAGAATTTTACTAGTATTTATTGTATTTAAATCAAACCTTTTTAGCTTTAAACGAAATTGTTCTACCCTCTCACAAGATACTATATCCTGAGGTAGTCTGTTCCACATAGCTTTTGCTCTGTGAAAAAATGCGCCTTGCCACTGACTGTTTTTAAAATCATGTTTACATTTTATTTTCAAATTATTTCCTCTTAGTTGATATTTATTTTGGGAAAAATTAAAAAACTGGTTAAAAAAGCTTTTATATTTATTATTAATAATTTTGTAAAGAGTTAATAAATCAAATTCCCATCTTCTATATTCCAGTGATTTCAAGCCAAATTTAATCATTCTATCATTATATGATGTGTAAGATATGTTGCAACGACTACAAATATAACGGGTAAAACTCCTTTGCACAGATTCAATTTTGTTAATATCCTTTTTTAAATGTGGTGACCAAATTTGGGTACTAAACTCAAGTTTAGGGCGAACGTATGTTTTAAATAGTTTTGTAAGAATTGAAGCAGAATAAGTTTTAAAACTTTTTAATATTTGATAACATGTAGTTTTTGCAATCTTATATAAATAGTTGATATGTTCATTCCATTTTAAATCTTTGGAAATATAAATTCCCAAATCTTTAAAAACTTTAATTTCTGGTAACTTGATGTTATTGATTAAGAGGTCAATTGGAGAAGATTTTTTTTTGTTAATGGTTAGAATTTTACATTTGCTAGGATTTAAGTTTAGTTTTCTTGTTTTTAACCATATGTAAATATTATCTAAAGAAAGTTGTAATGAAGTATTTGACTGACTAAAGATTTTGGCATCATCTGCAAACAAGCTTAACTCACTTTTAATATCAATGTTTGAACAAATATCATTAATATAAATTAAAAAGAGAAGGGGACCAACTACACCACCTTGTGGTACTCCACTGTAGATTGTTACAGAGTCAGAAAGCGTATTATTGATGAGTACTCTTTGTGATCTTTTATTCAAAAAGTTATCAAACCAATCGATCAAGCTTTCATGTAGCCCATACTGATTTAAAATTTTTAATAATCTTTTGTGTGATACTGAATCAAAGGCTTTTTGAATATCCGTACAAACTACTTTAGTAAATTCATTTTTGAGATAAGGAACTAAACAAAAATGTAAGCATGTTAACAGTTGAATAGTTGATGAGCGGTTTTGGACAAAACCAAACTGTTTGTTAGTTAATAGTTTGTTATCAAAGAGGTGATTGAGAATTTTTACAGATACAATATGTCCATAAATTCTTGAAAAGCCACTTGTTAGAGATATTGGTCTGTAATTTAACGCATCGTGTATATTACCTTTCTTGTGCACAGGAATAATAAAAGATATTTTCCATTGTTTAGGAACATCAGATAGTTCTAGAGAGCAATTAAATATTAATGATAGTGGAAAAATTATTGATTGGATAACATACTTGATATAAAAGGGTGGAATGTTTTCAGGCGTTCTTATGATTTTATCTTTTAAGTGGTTAATTGAACTTATAATGTCTTCATAGGTTATGAAAAAACTTTGCATTTTACTACAATTCTTTTGGGGTAGCTTAAAAGACTGGTAACTCTCGTCTTTTTTAAAAACTTTTTGAAAATTTATGTTAAAAAGTGTAGCTATTTCAAAATCTGAGGTTACTGTTTTGTTTTTATCATTATCATATAAGAGATGTATGGAATTATTTAACTTAAGTTTAGATTTCACGTAGCTATAAAACTTTTTTAAATTTGGGTTTTTGCAGAATTTGTTTTCATATTCAAAGTTGTATTTTTTAACAGCTAATTGATATTCTTTAGACTTGTTTTTGTATTTTATCAAAAGTGATTTATTTGTCTTACTTTTTTTGTATAGATTCGCTTTTTCTTTTAATAACTTTTTAATATGAGATGGATATTTTTTACTTTTGTTATTTTTAGAATAAATTGGAACAAAACGTTTGATTGAGATTTGGATTAAGCTAATGAATTGATCGTAGAAATGCTGGAGATTTTCTGAATTTTTAAATAAAGAGGTCCAATTACTTTTTGACGGGAAATCATTGATGCTTTCAAAATCTGCTTTTTTATAGTCATATGAGACTTTTTTAGCAATAGGTACTATTTTATTTTCAATTTTAATTTATAGTGAAAGCAAATTATGGTCACAAGTGTTTGTTAATGGAAAATTAGTTGAGTGTGATATGATTCTTTCTAGACCAAAATGATTGCAAATTATAAGATCGAGAATGTTACCATTCTTATGGGTTGGATTTTAAATTACTTGGGTTAAAAAATTGTCTGTACAAAAATTAAGAAGACACTCATGGGGTTTATTGAAATCTGTGCTAGGAATCCTCCAATCTATATTTGGCATATTGAAATCACCAAGAACATAAAATGAATACTCTTTCGGAAAAACCATTTTAATCATTTTAATCACATTTTGAACAGTCAGTGCTCATCTCGCAGACTGTGGAGGAAGGTAGACACAACAAAATCTCAATTTTATCGTTTTTAAAATTACATCTACACATAGGTATTCAAAATTGATGTTGCTAGTAGAGATAGAATCGTTTTCAACTTTAATAACTTTAAGCGAATTTTTGAAAAGGATAGCAACACCTCCACCCCTACTAGACCTATCACTTCGGTAAATGTTATAGTTAAAAGGACACACTGTGGCATCCTTGACCTTATTAGTCAACCATGTTTCAGTCAAAAAAATAATTCAATGTTATTCAAATTTATATAGTTCTCTAAAATATAAAATTTATTTAAAACAGATCTTATATTAGTGTAACAAACTTTTAAATAGTTGTTGTTACAATTTATATAGGAAAACTTGTTAGTGTTAAAATTAATCCTATCACTTAATAAATTTATACCCGTTGACTCACGATTTCCTCCACTAATCCCAGATGTCCTGGGAGCGGTAACGAAAGGGCTGTCTTGTCAGTTCAACTATCTTGTTGTTCCGTATAACATACTTTATGTTCAATTTTTTCTCATCAGCGATGGCTTGCTTTATTTTAACTTCTTTTCTCAATGTTCTGAAAGCTTCAATTTCCAAGAAAGTTCTGTCAGGGTTGATGTAGATTTTTGATTCAATTTCACCATTAAACATTTTCAAATATGAAGTACTCTAAAACAAATATAAACACTCGACTTAACGTTCCTTCTAATTTTTTAAATAAATGTTTGATTATCAAGCTATTTAAACAGATCTTTTAAAGAAATTTTATAATCTGTTTTGTATCTCATAGACTTAAGGTTATTTAACGACTGTTTAAACAACTAGAGATATATTTCTTAAACATTGGCTCTTAAATAAAATAATATCTTTAGCAAAAGACTAATTGTAATTTGAGACAAGGTTAAATTTTTGTTAAATGTAATAAACAAACTGTTCGTAATTTTCTAAAATTTGTAAGTATTAATAAGGGGTTTTTACAATTTTTTTTAATCTATATTTTGATTATTATTATTCTAGTTGTAAACTGCAATATTATTTGTTTTCGTTAAATTTCTTAGGATTATACTGCATGTTTATCAATGTTTCTGTATGTTTAGATTCAACAAACACGAAAAAGCTTAAATGAAAAGTAGATTTTTTTGTTACTTGTTTTTATTAACAGAGTTTTTTAGATAAACTTAGTTCTTAAATCCGTTTAAATTTTGACTGTTTATTAACTTAAAACAAACTAGATTTTGAAATCTTCAGCGACTTTGAGTTTTAATTTTTTGTTGACTCTTGGCTTAAAATCACCATTTTAGTCAATTCTTAATTTCATTTAGATAAATTTCAAGGTATAATTTTTTTTTTCTAAAATCTCTGAGTTCATTTTTTTTCTTTGACTCGTTATATTAATATCAATTCGTTTTTTTTTAAACTAGCACCAATTTTACCTAATTATACTCTGACATGCTTGAATTTTCGAATATGCAATATTTTAGTTTTTGTTTATATTCTTCACGCATGAATAAGTTTTTAAATAACAGTATAAATAACTAACATTGTTATATGCAATTTAATATTTTATTTTTTCCTTGAAAAGGTCGCAATCTCTTGCCACCAAAAAATGCGTACTCAAATGGATGGGCGTAACTAAAAACTTTACTTTAGAGAAAGGTGACTGTATTATGTAAATTTTTAAATCTAAAAGTAAAATTTGAGGAAAAAGTTCATTTGAATAAAAATTCTCATTTCAATTTAAAAATTGTAAGAACTTAAAACTCAAATTTATAAAAAAGTAATACTAAAAATTAAGTACATTAGTACAGATTAATTTCATTTGTATATCTAAAATATGAGAAACTAATAACGATTAGTTGTAATCATCACTTCACTCTTATTCACTCATAAATTGTGATAATAATAGTTTCCCGAAAATTTGATAACATAAAAAGTTTATGTTTATTTCAGAGCTACTTTTACTAAAACATTTTTGTTCTAAACGCCTTTTAAAAATAGATAATACACAAAAAGAAGCATTATATTAATACATTTATGAAGTACTAAAAATCATAATGAAAGATGTAAATATATACTTTCAAAAAAAAAAAAGTATATTTATAGTTAAATTAATTGATATTGCTTAATATTAGTTAATTACTTAAGTTATTTGCGAGCATGGATCCCCTGTTGTGCTTTAATAGATGATAATTTTTTTTTATCTCAATAACAATAGTTTAATTGTTTAATGTAAGATAATTCAATTGTAAAATATCGGCACACTGCCAATTAAAAAGAAAGTTATATCGTCTCACACAAAAATTTTCTAGACCTCTAGTGTTCATATATGTATCAAATAATTTTAAGCAGTTAAGATATTGCTGTAAATTCTAATGTATCTATATTGTTATCAGTTTTGTAACTTTCTGAAAAAGCTGTTATATCATCTTTAAAAACAGTTTTTTTAAACTTTCTTGCAAAATTTATTTACAAACTAAAAACATTTTACTGACTTAGATATGTTTAAAAAAAAAAACTTTTGTTTTATCAAGCATACAGTTTAAATGAGAGACAAATTTGAAAAATATAAACTTTCCTAATTAGCATGGCTTCATCATAACAAAACTAATTATAGAATTCAATATAAGCTTAAAAAAATTCAAACGTAAGTAAGATGCTAATACTCAAGTATTTTTGTTATTAACAATTTCAAATTTAAATTTAAAGCTTAACTTAATAACTTATTGAAAATACTTAAAAAGAAACTTTATAACCAACACCTTTAAAAACTCATACATTATATTTTAAATCTTAAAGCACTTTTGATAAAAACAATATGTAGAAAAAGTAGAAATTGTTTATTCTGCTAAATTGCTCAAAGTTTACAAGGTTGAAAAATTTTTAATAATTTTCGTACAAATCATAGAAAATTTAATAAAATATCTTTTACACTTATAACAATGAATAAAACATTTTTTTAACTACAAACATTTAAGACAAAAGAGGTAATTTTATGATTATCTTAAAAGTATTTGCATAATAAAACCGTTCAAATTAAAGAAAAATTGCAAAAAATTTTACTACAAAAATAAAATAGGCTACAGAGCAACATAAAACTAAAGAACAACTTTAAGCAAAAACTTCAATCAGTATAATAAGCTAAAAATGTTAAAAATTATTGCAGAACTGAATTTTAATATTATTACCCAAACTATTTTAACTGAATAATTTGATCCTAGTTTAAAATATATAAAGCTTTTTATTGCTATTCAAAAAATTGTTTTTATACCACTCTAACACTTAAAAGATAGACCAGTGTCTTTTGTAGATATATACTTGAAAGTTATAAACAAAATTATAATGCGTTGTTGTTGCTGTAATCAAACTAAAATCTGTTTTTCTACAGAACATTTTTAAATTATTCATTCACTACTAAAAATGTATTATAACTAAAAACAAACGTTTTTTACAGCTTAATAAAACTAACTTTTAATTGCAAAAACACTAAAAATAAATTTTAACTTAAAATAAAATTGTAAGACAATCATTTTTAAATATATACATTGTTAAATAATAAAACGATGAGATGTTCACGAAAAGATTTGTGTTACGTACACTAAAATATACAACGTAATGTATTTTACACCCTTAATATCAAAACAAGTAAACCCTTTTAAAAATCAAAACAAATATTGCAGTAATTAAAAATTTATTCGACTGGTGTTTTTCTCATTAAACTATTAACTAAATTGATAAAATCATTAATGTTTCTTATATCCAGTTAAGAATAAAAAGTCTTTAGGAAGAATTACAAATTTTGTATTTTTTGTGATAAACACAGATAAAAACTTTATGAGCTCTATCAAATTTTTCATTGTTAATTTATAGAGAAACGCATCAGTCGAACACAGTTCAAAGTACTTTAACAGTTGTTTTTATAGACATGTTTAGTTATTTTAGGTTCTTAAAGTCGAAGTTCACCACTTTGAATATCTTTGTAAAGCTGCTTTGTAATTTTCATATAGCTTTTAGACTTATGGTTGACTACATAAAATTCAGAGTCCTTGTTTGACTCAGGATTAAATCCATTAGACTTTAAAACGGCTTTTTTAAGCTTGAAGGTTCCAGTAACTTCCAAGTCTTTATCAATTCTAGAAAAATGTGATATTTTATTGTACAAAAGTACTTTTTCTTTAAAAAATATTTTTTTTTTGTTTAAGAATTTTAAACAATTAAATAAACACTTTTATCATGTAAAAAAATACCTTATAAACACCGGTCTAGCATAATGAGGTAGATTATTTGATACAAACTGATAAAAATTGTTGAAATCAACGCTTGAACTGTCCATAATAAGTGCTATCATTCCTGCTCTGCCTTCATTTCCTAAAAAAAAAATTATAACAAATGAAAAAACTTCAAGGGCTTACAACATCTATGTACAAATTAATCTAGTTAAATGTAAAATAGTATTATAGCAACGTAAATACTAACACTATTATAGCATAAAAAAATAAAGTATATTTAAATTAAATATTATTATCTGGATACTATTTCATATGCCAAATATTTATTTATGTCAATTAAATGCAATCAAAATGTCTTGTTTTTTTTCTTGTTAGAAAATAATTGCAAATAAACATTTTATTTAAAAACAGAGACATTATTGAAATCAATGACAAGCTTTTACCTTAAAAAATATAAAAACATCAATACCTTACGAATTCTATTAAAGGAGAAAAAATCAATATACAACACAGTATCATTTAGGTTTAAAAAACAGAACAGCAAGCTAAAAAAATAGAACAGCAAGTTACTACTCATAACGTACTTTTTACTTAGAGCTTGCGCAAAACACCAAAAACTATGCTTTCTTTATAAATCTGTACAAATATACTATTGACTTTGAGTAAACAATTGTGTTTAATAAATGAATGTTTCAATACAAGTTTGCTTTTAAGCATTTACATTTTTTTTTCATAAAAATTTTAAACTTATGATAGCCTGTGAAAGACTATCTCTCTTACATTCAACCAATTGTTACTTATAAAAGAATACCGGCCCAATGATTAATTTCTTTTTTTGTACAAATAATGTTTGATGTAAAAAAGAGTCATAATATCATTATTTTTTAAGAGCATTTAATTTATTTAAATAAAAAGACAAACAATATATTTTCAGCAAAAAAAAATAATTTTTTTAATTTTGTTTTTTAAAATAAATTGAATAGTATTAGTTACTAAAATTTCTGTTATTTGAATGTAATTAATTGATGAGATAGTTTTTCACACTAATATATAAAAATATTTCTGTAAGTTTTTCTTAAACAAGTTGTTAAAGAAAAAATAATATTTTACTAACTATATTATTAATTGCCTAAGAACGACATTTATAATATAACAAACCAGCTACTTCCACTCCGTAGCAGTTTGCGATTTTCACTTTAGGGAATCCACCAACAATGTCACCAACTTCATTGGTGGAAACATTTTCACCTTTCCACCTGTAAGTGTCACCCACCCTGTCGACAAAGTGCATGCAATACTGCTTATCTCTACACATGAGGTCTCCACTGTTGAAAAACTGGTCACCCTTCTGTTTGCATGCAAAACTAAACTTGATGAACACGTTTGTAACAAAAAGGTAAAAACACTTGATATCTTTGAAAAAATAACAAACTAGATGTATATGTCACAAGGAAAGTCTACTAATGCTTATTACTATGTTTGTACTATTTTTTCACAATAATTTAGTATATTTAAAAAAAAAAGTAACTAAAAATTCAACTTGAATACTAACTGATTACTTTACAGAAGGTTTTTTGTTTTGAAATTGGTGAGCACACTTAAAAAATAACTACTTTTTAAACTTTAAAATAATACAAAAGCATAAAAAAATAAATTTTTAGGATTTGTATTTGACGATATTTAGTTTATATATTTATAAACTTAGAATAAAATATATAAGACAAAAGAATCTAGTTGTTGTACTAAACTGTTTTATTGTTAAAATTATGTTATAAAATTTATTATTGTATATATTTAACGTATAATTAAATCTTAAATGCTATTATTTTATAA
Source organism: Thalia democratica (assembly GCF_965202585.1). Taxonomy (NCBI): domain Eukaryota; kingdom Metazoa; phylum Chordata; class Thaliacea; order Salpida; family Salpidae; genus Thalia; species Thalia democratica. The sequence goes on along the minus strand of NC_139165.1, from coordinate 54,726,174 downwards.
ATTAACTATACTCTATAAGTCTATAGAGTAAAAACTTTGTGACTTATACTTAAAGCATTTCTTTAGTCAAATTATTATCAAGACAAAGAATTTCATTAAAGTTTCTTACTTTAAAAACATCCTTTATAATTTTTTTATCAGTTAATTTTTTTGCGCCTTTGTATGAGGAAATTTCAAAATTTCGTTTAATTTTTCCTATGACTAATCCAGTTTCGTTAAAGCTTGCTTCAATTGTTCTGTTTTAGTAAATTTTTCAGTTTCACAATAAACAAAACTTTAGTGAACTTGTAAGGTTGATTTTTAATAAAAAATTTCATGCAGAAAAGTAAAATATAAATTTAAAATTTTTAGAAAAAAGTTGCAACTTGTCACGTTTGTTTAAAAATCGAAAAGCAAAAATTTAACAAATCTGTTCAATTTTAGTATGTGCCTTTTTTAATTAAAATTACTTAATATAATTATTTTTTATTGATTAAAACTACTACAGAAAGTATTTAGGACCTTCATTAATATTTTTTTTATTAATATATTTAAAAGTCTAAACAAAGTGTTGCTACAGTTTTGGAGTTACATGCTGTTTCTAGTTTGAATAATTTTGTGTTCTTATTCGAATTTAAAAATTAAATATATTAAAAGTAATATACACACTTTAAAAACAAACCTTCCATTTTTATCTCTAACAACTTCTTCCGTTTCAGTATTAAACTTCACTACGTAAATATCACATATGAACTACAAAATTATACTAAATTAAAGAAGTTTAGTATTCAACAATATTAAACAACTTTACTGTAAATATTGTTCGAAATTTGTGCAATTAAGCTAGCAAACATGTATTACAAAATAACTATCAGTGCAAACAAATAAGTTTATTTTTTGCAAACTTAGTCATTTATAGGTAACTTATTGTAAGTGTAGACATTAAGCTACAAAAAAATTAAATTGTTGCAAAATTTAAAGTTAAATTTCTAGTAAATTCATTATAAGGTCATTATATTATAGGTCACGGGACTTGTACTACATCAAAATAACATTCATAACTTTAAAACCATTAATAAACTTGTATTAATAGAAACACTTTAATTATTTTTTTCAAATCATAGATTTTTAAAAAACATGTATTTAAAACCTACTTCATCTATAAAGTAACAAATTACAAGTTTTAATTTGTAAATGTTTTATGTAATATTTATTAACGATATTTTTTTTTAAATCAAAATTAAACAAATTCGTTGGAACATTTAAACAACAATTTTGAAAAGCACTTAAATATTTAAAACTAAAGACGTTTCTCTGTTCTTTGGATAGCACAACTCAACGGAGCTCTAAGAAATATAAATGCTTCAAAGAACATAAGGTAAAAAAGGTACAAATATGTATTTACTAAAGTTATGAACAGCTGCCTTATAGTACCATGCTATTTACTAATTATTTGTTGGTTTTATTTTTAGCCGTTCTAATTAGTACTAATACTTTAGGAACTTATATTGTTACAAATGTAAACAGGTTGGGGTTAACTTAAATTGTTAAAAGATAGACAAGCTGTTTGTATATAGAAAGCCTGTGCTAAAAAAAAAACAAAACCGTGTTATTTATTTTTCTCGCATACAAAAACATCAGAAAAATTTTTTGCTGGAGGCTAATATCAAGTAGATAGCATAATATCATGACGTAACTATCAGTTTTAGAATCTGTTATACAAACAATTTAAATTTTGTTTAAAACCTAAGCATCTTTTTAAAATTAGTTGATGTTTTATTTTATTTTGGTTTTACCATGAAATACTTATCATAGACTATTTCTGTTTTACTTTGTTTTAAATATTATAAGTATACTACATAAAGTTTTAGGAAATAATCTTTTAACTACTATAGTAGTATTTTACTAGTTTTGTTCAAAATTAATGGTCTTAATAGTTATACCTTTACATTTGCAAATTAACACATTATATAAATAATTAAAAAAAAAATTAGTATACGTTGTTAATGCTAACTATTAATATAAATTTGTTTACTTATTTAAATAATTTATATATTTTTGTCATTATAATTATTTCACAAAGTCGTAATTTTTTTTGCCACCGAAACGTAGTAGTGAATAAACTATCTTATTTGCACTAGATTATTATTTAAATCTGTATTATTACAAAAAACACACATTTATGCCTCTTTATATCTTTTCTTTTTTAAAAAATCAAATTTTTGAGAACTCAATAACATTTTCCTATTCATTATCTATAGAACAGAGAAATGTCAACAATTTTTATAAACTAAATATGTTTAAAAACTTTGTTATTAACTTTTGAGTTGTTATTATTAAAAACAGTATAATAAAAATTACAATTAAATCTTATTAAAAAGGTTAAATAATTAAAACGTATATATGTTATTTTACATAAAAATATTTTATCTACACTAAGTTTTAAAAGTATAAAACAAGCAAATAAAAGGTAAATCAATTATTATAATAAAACAACTAGTCTTAAAATAAAAAAAATATTTACTACGCTTGTGTAGAACTTGAAACAATAAACTAATAATCTTATTTAATCATTAAGTAAAACATTAATAACTTGTGTTTTTTCCAAAAGATTACCAAGTAAAACTTATTAGATTAATTCGTCAAAGCAATTCAAGTATTATAACATAAAAAATTAATCTTGGAAAAATATGAAGCAATAAAATTTTAATAAAAGTATAAGAATATAAGAAACAATTAACAATTAAAAAATTAAAAGCTTAATTCTTCAAAATATTAAACTTTAAATTGTTTCATTATCTTTAAAATCTTATGTTCTTTTTTTTTAAATAATAAAACTTTATTTGTAATGTTTTTTTTTACTATTTTCTTTCATTGTAAACTTTGTTTATTTAAAGTTGCATGATAGTAGTTAAAATCACTAAATGTAGTTTTTTAGTAAAACTAAAATCTATAACTTTTCTAAGCGGTTTCAAAACTATTTTATGTGATATGTACTGAACCTTTTAGTTATTCGGTTTCAGAAATTCAGAATTAAAAGTTTTAATAACAGTGTTTTAATTAAACTTTTACTAAAGTAATTTATACCAAATTTAAAAAAAATACTTAACAATCTTCAATCTAAATGATCAAAAACAAAAACCTGATACAATGGACTCAGTGTACCAACACAACCGAACTTGTTAAAGTAATTGATAAACCCGATATTTCCTTCCGTAGCAGCATACAACTCATACACATGGATGTTATTTCCATGCCTATCAAGCAAAACTCTCCACACATCTGGTCTCATACCGTTTCCTATTACTGCTCGCACTCTGTGATTCATGTCTTCAGCAGGATTCTTTATTTTAAGAATTAAATGATGAGTAAACTTGGATGTTGTCTTTAATATAAATTGCACTACAAAAACTTAGCAAAGTTTTTAAAGTGTTTTTATACTACTTGATAGATACTATACTTTATTTTAGCACATGATACAACATAATACAACAATACAAAGATGAAAAAGTAAAAATTACTTCATCAGTATAACAAAAAGAAAATTTTTAAATACAAACTATACTCATAATTTTTTAAACTGTATCTTTAATATAACCGGACAAACGGGAGGTTGGTTGCAAACGTATCGCATTGTTTCACCAATGTACTGCACGACTGTGACGTTGTATTTCCTGCAGTCATCCCACAATTGACTCGCTGAAAATTTCTTTCTGATCACAATCATGCAACCTACAAAAGTTATTTGATAACTTTGTATCAATATAAATGACACCTACTTATAATACAACTAATATAAAGAAAAACTAATTAGTACAGAAAAACTAATATTGTTTGATAATTTTTAGTAAAAAGTTATAACTGTAAATAATTTTTATATGACTGTTTTTATAAAACAACTTTTTTTTAATGGATTTGTTTTACATTATTTTGTTAAACAATTTAAACTCTTTGTTTGTGTATATATAAAAATGTATAGTTATATAGAACTCACTACAAAACGACTTTTAGGTCAAAAAAATGTTATAAACCATATAAGTAGTTTTATTATAATTTAGCTTAAAATAAGAATGGCGAACTTATTTAAAGCATAAGCTTCTTTTAGGTAACTAAAAAATAAAATAAAATTTTCAGCAATTTTTTTTTATACTTGCTTTTGTCGAGTTTAAACTAAAATTACAAAATTAATAGCCTAAAAAACTTTTACAAACTGTTAACACAATAAAGCATATTTTTCCTTAAATGGAGATGAAATAAGATGTATTAGAAATTATAAAAACTTAGTTTATCTAAATAATTTTAAGCAAAAAGAAAGCATAGGTAAGAACTGCAACAGCCAAAAAAAGATAAAATATTACGAAGTTACGATAAATGTAAAAGCTTTTACTAATTGAAACTATTCAAAATAGAAAATTATATTTAGACAATCTCAAAAATTTAAATAAAACAAATAACCATGAGCTAACGCTGATGATAGTCCAATGCCTGCTGCGGCGGCATGATAAAGGGGAAGTGGTGTGTAAATAATGTCATCGTGAGTGAGTCTCATAGTAGTGCCAACAGCACCAGCCTTCCATGCACGTTCCGAACTCATGTTGACTGCTTTTGGCAGGCCTGAACGAGTTTTGATCGTTACAAAATGTAAAATTTAAACCTTAAAAATATTTTATATAACAATAACCCACCTGCTGACTAGTATACTTTAAAACTAGCGAACAATTGGTAATAAAATCACTAAAACTCGCTGGTAATTTTACTAGCGTACCTAATGAAAATTTAAATCTGATAAAAAATGCCTGTAAATCAGTACTCTACGAACAAGGAAATCTATTACGCAAGAGAGCAAATAACACTAGCTCTTTTTTGAAGTAGCGTGGGAATCGTTTATGGGTGCAGAATTATGCGAACTGGTAGGACTTTCTACTTTGACTGGTTGAAATATATGGTTGGGTTAGAAAGAGTTGGGTTATAAAGAGACGATAGTCTAGATGTCACAGTGGGCCCAAATCGCGTTTAAATGGAAATAGGGATTGAATTCTTTAAAAAATCAACATTTGTAAATCTTTACAAATATTTAATATTAATCTAACCTTGTATCTGTTAAGTTTTCAAAACTAAATAAATACTTCTAACAGATTAAAAGTTATTGGACTTTAAGTAGTAGCTCTTATAAAACTATTTCGCTCTATGCACTTTTTAATTATAAATATCTTTGTTTGAAAATAAAATATAAGGCAAATTAAACATGTTAATCCAACTGCCCGGAATTTTTCATATTGTAAAAAGTTTACTAGAATGTCGATAAAAATAAATAGAAGATAAACTTTTTTTTTACGAAAAACAGCTTAATGAATTTTTTAATCTAACAATTCTTTGAAGTACCTTTTTTAAACTTTGAAAAAAGTAATAAAATACTTTAAATTTAAAGTAGTTTTTTAATAGTTTCTTATTTAAGCGTTAATTCTATATTTTAAAAGACAGCAAAATTTGAACTAATTAAAAGCCCCTCAAATTTACTCGCGCCAAGAGACATAACTTTAGTTATAGATGGAATTTTTTAGTTTAGCTTGAAGAACTAAATGCGCAAGAACCTTGGCTATCTACCCAAAAATTTTCACAATAAATTATTTTTTTTATATTTTCAGTTGCAGGCCCACTGTGGATGTTTTGCCTAATTCTTCTGACTTTAAAGTTAAAGATTAAAATACAAACGCATACTTCTTAAAGTGGGTTACAAGTAACTGTTAACCAATGGTGACAACTGACTACCTGGATGTGAAGCTCAACTTTTATGAATTCTCCTATATTTAAAAAAAAAAAACAAAACGCAAAAATTATATGTATTAACAAAAATCTATTCATCCAAAAAATATTATAATATAAAACAAATACCAAATGTAATCAATCAACCTTTAAATAAAAGATAAAATAACGAAGAAAAGTTCTTCAAGACAAAACATGATTACGAACTAATATTGAAAAACCTGAGCAAAAAACTAAAATGAAGAATAAAAGAAAACGAAATACAGTTTAGTATAATCCCCCCTTTGGCAATTCAGTTAAAACAAAATCGGTAGAGAACTTATAAATTTAGTATAAAAAAACGTTTCAACAAAACCTACCCACTTTCAAAAATCTTCAATAATCATAATATGCGAATTAGCTACTCATGTACGGCTAGTTTGTGGAGAAAGCAAAGATTTGTAGAGAAATTAAAAGCACATGATCAAAAAACATTAAACAAAATAATTAAATTCAGAGTCAATGTAATTGGGTTGGTGGCTGTTAATATGATTTAAAAGGGGGCAATTACCGTTTGGAGAACATCATTTACAAGGCAACAGTTAACTATAACCTCGAAAAGAAGTTCTACATCGGCTTATGCTCAACTTAGTTCAAATTCATAATTAATTTAGTAAAGATGCTTTCCATGAAAAATATTTTAAATGTAATGTGTATGAAATAAAGACTGAGCTCTCTTTATTACCTGTGCAAGAACATTGATTTCAGAACAACGTAGAAGGTAAAAAACAGAGTACAACCTACAGCCGATATAATAATCTGGGTTTAGGCTGAGCTTTAAAAAATCAACTAACGTATTGTATGCGTTAAACGAGATGGTTGTTTAAACAAGTGAAACGAATTTATATTGTTTTGCCGACAAATGAATACGCTTCTTTTTAAGTTCTACAAATTAAAAAAAAGTTGTAGTCACTTAATTTTAGTTTTGTAATTTTAATTGTTTGTTCAATTTTTGAACAAAAGAAAGTTCAATTTTTGCACTGGTACGCTTCTTATACAAAATTTTATAATTAAGTCATAATGTTGTTTAGATTTTTTTTGTGTAATTCGTTCACTAATGTTATGTACATTCGATTAATTTCGAATTAAAACAGCTTAGGATTGTAGCGAAGCATATATGAAACAGTTGTACTGTTATTTTTGAATTCAACAATTTGCATTAAATTATTTAAAAGCCCTTCAAGTATGCTTTATTGGAAGATGATTTAGTTTATCTAAACATATTATTTTCTATCATATATGTATTGTTGTTATACTAGCTGTTTACATTACCGAAAACAATTTATATAAAACCTGTGTTATTAATTTTGTTCAAAATGCACTTATTAATTATTCAATTATTACGTAATATATATTTTTTATAACTTTGTTACTGTACTTAGAAGCTTGTCTTTAATTGAATAAAATACTTGGCTGTGGACGCGTGCTGAACGCAGAAACAGTTGTTCCAAGAGAAGTTTATTTTTGTCCAACTTTATATATATATATATATATATATACATATTAAAAGATTTTTTTAAAGTTTTGGTCGATAGTGCTCGACAAACTGAATTGGAGCTAATTATTTAACTGGACTTTATCAAAAACAGTAGATTTATACGACCGTTATGTATATGAGATATATAACCTCATATAGTCATCAGCAGTGGCGTCGCGTGGTATTTTTATTAGGTGGTGCAGAATTTTAAAAAAAATCCCCTACTTTAAAACTCTTTTTTATCTTAAATAAAGACTTTTTTCTATAACAATTTTATCATCTACTTAAGAATTATTTTACTGAAATTATTTTATACAGTTTTAATTTAACTAAAAGTCATCTTTTATCAATATAAAAAATTCATATTAATTTTTGAGATATGGTAGTTCACAGTCAGAGGTACAAAAGACTCCTTATTAATATAATATAAACTCGAACAACAAATAAATCAAATCACTATAATAATATCTTTTTTTTATAAGTTGGCCTTGAAATCTTTAGATGTTTCTTTTATAAAACAAAACTATTTGCTAAAATAGATATTTAAAACACTAAGAAAAAAAAGTTATAACAAAAGTAATTACTTTTTGTATATACAAAAATATATATTGATGCTTAAAAATTTTAAACTTCTCTTCAACAAAAGTATAAAACTTTCTAAAAAGTAGGATAAAAAGTTTGATAAAAATTGCTTTAAAAATTATGGATAATATAGGTTTTCAGTAAAATTGTATTTTTTTGGTGTTTTGGTTTGCTCCTTGTATAATAAATCATTGTACTCTCTGCCTTTGACCAGTTGTATCTAAAAGTTTAATTGGAAATTTCAAGTTTATTAAAAGTAACTATTAGCTTTCTGAAAACGTTAAAATAAGAACAACATGAAAAAAGAGCCTATACACCCCTTCCCCCCCACCTTACCCCTCAAAATTTTGCACAATTTTTTTTACAAACATTTAGATTTTTATTAACTTTTTTCTAAATTTAATGTTTTTTTGTTGGAGGTTTAAAATTCAATAGTTCTTTAAGGGTATCTTTTCTTTATTTAAATTTAATTTGTTTTCATTTTGATGACAGTATTTTTCTCAGGAGCTCAACTTTTTTAAGTTTAGTTGGTGAGGCTGTTGACTTTTTAAGAAATTTAAAGATAAATTATAAATATGTAACCATTATAACATTAAAAAAATTGGTTAGTTAGTTTTCATGTGGCCATAGGGGTAAAACACTTATTTTTTAATTATAAATAAGCTTGTTATTTTCAGAGTAAAAAACTAAAACTGCTTTAGTCAGCCTGAATATTTTTCTAATTTGGTCAGTTTTAATTTATCTTGGGTCATCTTTATTTTTTTTTTAATTTCTAAGTTATCCTGATTATGAGGCAAGGCAACCATGTTTCAGCAATTTTATCTAAAATTTTTTCTTTGTTAATAAAAAAATTAAACCAAAAGTCATATAAAGTAGACTAAATTCTCCTAAAATGTTAAACTACTCTAAGTAATCAAAATTTCTAAGTTAAAGCTATTTACTTTATTTAAATATGTGACTGTATCAATAATACTAATTTTTATTTAATATAAATCTAAATTATTTTTCTGTAAGAGTAAACTAGAAGTTTATAATAAACTTCTTAACATTTATTTTCAGCACTCAAATTTTATATTTAAATATAACTTAATTAAATATCTTATTAACTTTATGATAACAATAATCAGTTATAGTTAAGTTTATGTATGCAAATTTAAATAAAAAAACAAATCTTTAAGACTTTGGTGATTTAGGTTTTTTGTCTATTTTTTTCAAAATATGTAATTTATGACAAGTTTTGTTCTTTTATTGTTTCTTTTTAATAGAAGTGATCTTTTAAATTTAAAAAATCATGGGGGTACATAAACTTAAGTTTAATCCTTTGCACTTTGCAGTAGCTTAGCTTTGTTTTTAATTTATGTTGACAATAGCTTGTAGATGATACATAAGCAAGTCCTGTTTTAGGGAATTTTCAACTTAACTTACTTATTGAAGAAATTTTGCTTTTTTGAGTTCATTTGCGGCAGTCAGCTAAGAGTTTGCGGCAGTGAAGTGGGCAAAATGGTCGTTTTCAAAATTAGAGTTTTAAAAGAGATTTCGTTTAAAAAATAACGAAAACGTTATAGATACTTATTTTTTTTCTTACAAAATTTCAAGGTGGTGCAGTTGCGGCAGTGCAACACCCCACGCGACGCCCCTGGTCATCAGTAAAGCTAAAGTTTATTAACAGTGTTTAACAGAAATGTAGAATTTGTAAATTTTATAATAATTATGACGTAGTAATAATGAAGGTTTTTTTGTACAGTATGTTAAGTTTGAAAAAAATAGGCTGATCTTGTTAGTTTAAGAATTTATGCATTTTAAAAAGTTTGGAAAGGTTGTATTAGAAAAATGTTTTAAACTGTATTGGAAAAATATGTTTTAAACTATTCGTGTTCGCGGCTTAGTTTTACTTTGATGTAATATTAAGTTTGTTTTAATTTTGCTAAAAAAGTATTTTGGTATGAATGCATATATTTTGTATTTCGCTTTTTTTGTTTAGCGTTATGTCCTTGTCTGATTTATCAATTTCTATTTTTTCTAAGTTGCAAAGTTTGCAGCCGAATTTAGTATTGAATTTCGTTTTTGTACTGTTTAGTATTTCCCATTTAATTTTGTAGTCTGTATTGTTATCTTTTAAATTCAAAATGTAGTTTGTCAGTTCTTTTGTATATCTTTTGTTAATGTTGTTGAATGAGTTGTGGTTTCTATATCTTTGTTTGAAAGTATTTCCTTTAGATCCTAAGTACTGTTTGGTTATTTTATCTGATGTTAAGTTGCTCTATATATAATGTTTGAAACTAGACATCGATTATTAAAGGACAAGGTTCTTTGCGGCAACTGCAAAGTTTATCTTTTGTGTTGCTTTTATCGTTTATATTGTTTTTGTTGAATATTTTATTGTTGTGTGCTATTATTCTTCTTCTAAATGTACAATTAATTTTAGTACTGTAGTACATGCTGCAAAAGTGTAGCAACACAGGTAGGGAAACGATTCCTAGAGATTGTGGATAAAAACTTACTGAAGACCATTCATATAGTAAAGTTTTTAACAGGAAGACACTAAGTGTTATATTCCTGTATGCAAAACATGAGACAACTAGTAATGGCACACAATGTATATATATATATATATATTCTTAGAGCTTTTTGAGACTCCGTAGATCTGTTCTTAAATTTATTTGAGAGCAGTGAAACGCCGTTAGTTGAAATAAAGTTTTAGCACAAGAACATCTGTGATATACATTCCGATAAGCTTAGCTTATCAGGATCTCCAGGATTTAACGCCTTATAACGTTACATCTTATATATATATATATATATATTTATTTATTTAATTATATAAAAACTATAATTCAAACAGCTGTTTCACACATTGAAATGTAAAATTTCATGTGATCTTCAGTGAGTTGTAGTTTATTATAATAGTGAACAGAAATTTCGATTTTAGAATTTTTTATAGTAATTATGACGTAGTAATGGTACAGTTTATTGTACGATTAGTTGAATTTGAAATACGCTGTAAATGTTATTCTATGCTTTTTAGGAAAGTTTAAAAAGGTTATTTTGGAAAAATGTTTTAAGCTATTAGAAAAATTTTTTAGGCTGTTGGGAAAAATGTTATAAATGCTATAAAATACTCGTGTTTGCCGCTTCGATTTTATTTTGTTTTAATATTTAGTTGGTTTTAATTTTGTTAAAAAAGTATTTTTGATAATGGATGCATATGTTTTGTCTTTCGCTTTTCTTGTTTAGTGTTACGTTCTTATCTGATTTTTCGATTTCTATTTTTTCTAAGTTACAAAGTAAGTTACCGAATTTAGTATTGAATTTTAATTTTGTCCTGTTTAATATTTCCCATTTAATTTTGTAGTCTGTATTGTTATCTTTTAAGTTCCATATGTAATTCGCTAGTTCTGTTGTGTGTCTTTTGTTAATATTGTTGAATGATGATTTGTGGTTTCTGTATCTTTGTTTAAAGGTATTTCCTGTCGACCCTATATACTGCTTTGTTGTTAGTCAAATAAACTGTACGTATATGTTTGCTTTTTATTGATTGAACACTTGGCTGACGAAGCATTTAGAACGCTATATCAGTTGTTCCAAGCAAAAATTTACTTTCGTGTATCTTAACTTATAATTGACACCTACATAAAGTAGAGAGCCTCTCTTACCATCAACGGACTTAATATAAGTTAAAAATACATAGCATATAATTATTAAATTGAATATGGGAACTAAAGGACGCAAACGAAGACTGTAGTTTAAAATGAGAAATACTTTGCGGAACTAACTAAAACAAAACCGAAAAATGTAGCTTAGAAAAATACGAACTTGAAATACTTTAAAAGAATCATTGCTAAATTAAAAAAAAAGAAAGACAGCAACCCTGTCTTAAAAATCAAAGTATTTACTTAGAAAAAACTTAAAATATTAAAAAATATCAAAAATAGCAACAAAACTAAACTAAAAATAAGAACAAACAATACAAAACAAAACATAAATTAACTTGTACAGAAAGTGTTTTTAAGATTAGCTACCTAAATTTATTCAAACTTATTTGACACGTCATAATTTGTATTTTTTTTATTCTTTAAAAAACTTGCTATAAACTTTGTTATGGTTCTGATAATACGCTTAAAGCAAAGATTTATATAGATATATATTTATAAAATATAGAGTTATGTTTATTGTTACTTATTTTTTAAATCTAAAATCAGATACTTAATGATTCTTAAAGTGAATAAACTATAACTGCAAGAAAGACATGGCATTTGTTTAAAACTCTGTTTTATCTAAAATAATTAATTCAAGTAAAATAATAAGAAAACCATATATTTAAAAATTTTAATAAATAAATAAAGAATAAAATTGTTTAAGAAATTTATTTTGCTAACCTGTAGTTCCAGAAGTGTATATGTAGCAACTGGGTTCTTTTGGTGTAAATTCTCCTCGCCAAGACTTTGGGATGTTTGATGTACTTTGATTCTCTTAAAACATGAATATAAAATTTTAATGAAGTTTTATTGTCTAACAGATCAGTAAATGAATGAAATTAATAAAATTATTTCAAATGTTACAAATTTTTATATAAACACTAAGTTTATTACCAATAATTTCATTCAAATTTTTAAATCCGCTGTTTTTGATAGCACTGTAAGTATACACAGCTATTCCTCTAGAAGCTAAATCGTCTTTTATTTCTTTAACTGCCTGAAATTGTTTTTAAATACCACACATACATCGTGTATTTTCAATATAAATTAAAAATTTGTTTAATTTTAAAGAGTAGTAAACATTAAGTACGTTGAAAAATTAAAACAAGTTAAAAGAACTTTAAAAACTTATGAAAAATAAATTAATTAGTATATCATAAATTTTCTTAACTTGATTTTAAGTAAAAAAATATTATACCTCAACAATAAAATCATCGTTCCCAGTAATAAGTACTTTAGCTTCAGAAACATCAATGCAATGTAACAAAGATTTAGTTTTAAGTTGATAATTTATAAACGCTGTAGTTGCTCCATTTGCAGTGGCTGCAGCCCAGATTGCAACAAAACTTGGCTCATTCATCATCATCAGTGATATCTTTAAAACAAGTATATTCATTATTTTTCGTTGTATAATCTATAGTTCAGAGGCACTTAACTAAAAATAGTAAAAAAACAGATAGCATAGACTCCTTAAAATTTACATAACTTTGTATAATTAAAATAAAATCTTAATACATGAGATATTTTCAAACTAGACTAAAAAACATGTCAAAATTATGAAACATTTACTTTAAAATGTATTTTACAAAACTAAAGCTTTCAAATTTAACATTTGACTGATATAAAACAACCAGGAGCTATACACTAATAGATTAGTAAAACTAGATACATCATTTTATTTTTATAAAAGTTATTTAAATCAAAGTTTATACTCTAAAAGCAGTAAACTATTTGTTTTTTGTCAAAAAATGAAAAAACTTCAGAAAATTCCAAAAAAAAGTGTTTGTATATTTTTCAAAAACACTATTTGTATTGATTAATGTTAAAAAAAAAAAAGTAATATTAAATTACAATTGTAATCTATTTTAAAGAAGCTGTTTTTTTTGTAGATTTAAGGGCATATAGAGTTAAATCTTTTTTTTCTTTTATAAAAATAAAAATTGACTTATATTTTAAAGTCTAGAGTATATACCATACTATACTTTTTATAGAACAAATAAATTTCAATTAAATTTATGACAAGTTTTGTAAAAAAATATGATACAACCGTATGGAACCAAAAGTTTTCAAGGCCAGTTTTCTTGGAATTTTGAAAAATTTATTAAAAATCTATCTCCTCCTTATTTTTTAAAACAATTCAATTTAAATTTTCAGGAATTTTTTTTTAAATATTACAAACAACTTGTAGGAAACGGATTTTTGATAAAAAATGCTATAAATTATGACTAAAATTTTGAAAAATCAACTTTTTTTGTTGATGTTTATTAAGTTTATTTTAGAAAAACTAAAAAATTTGTTTCCTATAAGTTGTTTATAATTTGTTAAAGATTACTCTGAAAACGTTCTAAAACAATTGCTCAAAAAATGAAGGAGGAGGTAGATTTTTGGTGAAATAGTCTATTTATACCAGGGTTTCCCAAAGTGGGCGATATCGCCCCCCTGGGGGCGATAATTAGTAAGGGGGAGAAAAGGGGGCAATTTTTTAAATTTTGGGCTGTCATAAAATTTTTACTTTTTATCTTGCTATGTTACTAGTTTTAGCTTTCTATTAAATATTTGATCCTGAGATAAAACTTAAACAAAAAAATTTATCTTGTTTATGTAAAATATAAAGAAAAAATCAAGTACTTATGACTCCTACTTTCAAGTAAATTACATATTTTCATTTATATGTAATCTTATTTGACAATTACATAGATCATAGACGATCGGAATCCCTCTCACCATTTTATAACCTGACATATATGTTATTTGGGATCATAACTGGTTTGTAAAAATCTATGTTATCAATTATCAACTAACACCTCATGATATTTTCAATTGTTTTTTGAAAAGTCACTTAGTTAGACTAAGAAATAAAACTATACAGGGTTGCCAATTTACCTAGAAACCTGGAATTTGGCAATTTAGGCAAAAAAACAACCTAAAAAATCTGGAACTTTTTACAATTTCAACATATTATATAGTAAAATTTTGATTTGACACAAAAAAGCTATCATATAGATAAAAATATGGATCCCTTCGAGGCAGATCTTTTTGAAGTAAACGACTTACAGGAAACCTTCTTAGACTTACAAACTGACCTTGAACTTAAAGTAAATTTTTCTAAAGAACCATATGAAAGCTTTTGGACTCAAAAAATAAGGCATAAGTATCCAATCATTTAAGAGAAATTTAGATTGTTGTTTATAGTTTTTCTTTCTAGCTATGTTGTTGAAAAAATTTTCAGTTCATTGTCAACATCTTGAGCAAAAGATTTAATCTAGATATTTGTAAAGGAGGCTTTATTTTACTAATTAAGAATCAGATTAGAAAAACTTGCAAGCAGAACCTCATCCTTAACATTATATTAGACTTCAATAGCAGAAATTATTTTATGAAAGTTTATTTTATTTTATTTGATCTTTTAAAATACTTCTTATTAAACCTGGTTTGTATTGTATTTAAGTAGTCTTTTTATAATAAAAAAATTATCAAGTTATTTATTCTACAACAGGTTTGCATAATGCCTAATAAATATTAATTAAGGTAGACTTTCTCTTGAGTTCGCACTTTTTACCCAAAAAAAAGTGCAAATTTATATTTTCTTAGATTTAACTTAAATAAAGTCTATTACTAACTTAGTATTAATAAAACAAAAAATACATAATATTTAATATCTTATATAGATCTATTTTTTCAATGAATGTTTGTTTTATGTTTTAGTTGATTTCATGTTTATTCATAACGTTATTGCATATAACATATTTGAATTTATCGTTTTGTAAAAAAAAATTGGTAATAATTTTTGAGTTTGCATTTTTTGATTTTGTTCAAGGTGCGATTTCAAGCAGAAGTCTACTGTATTTATTAAATGGTTTATGTTTTAAATCTGTTAAAAGTTTTATTTTGACCTGGTTATTTTTGTAGTTTGTATTTGTCGTTTTACATTACACTAAAAGTTTTTATAGCGTAGTGATTAAAGTATTTTTTTGAAAGAAATTTATTTGACATATTTTTGTTATTACTTGTTTAATCTGTATAAATAAAAAAATCTTAATAACAATTAAAGTTTTTATTTCAATTTTTTTTTTTGGTTTTTATAGAGTATAGATTTGAAGTCTCTATATGAAATGACTTCAAATTTTTCATTTAAAAGATTCTTAAACTCAATTTTTTTTTCTAACTTGATTTATTATTGTTAAAAATCTATACATTAATGAATTTTAAACTATTAATACAACTGTTTTTTGTTTTATCTTAATTTTTAATATATTAGCAATTAGAATGTGTTGTTTATTTTAATAGTTGAACACTAGCTTTTAGTTTTTCACTACTTCTGGTAAATTATTATAGGCTAATAACTAACGGCTTAATTAAGTTACTTAGTATTAACTTCTAAATGACCCATTAAATAACTTGAAAACTACTTGTGGAAAATAAACAAAATTTAGTTTTTGATACTTAATCTTTTAAAATACACATTCAGTTTTGTTTACAGTTCAAAATAGTATTTCCTAGATCACAATAGTACTAAATCATTTTATTAAAATTTTTCTCGAGTTTTTTAATTTTCTTATATTTTATTTTCAACGAGTTCAAACTAGAAAAGATTTTTTAGTACATATGAATTGCTGATTACAAAAGTCGTTCACCACTACCCTAAATTTTTCATTAGTTTCAAAACAATACATATTTAAACAGATTACACAAGGCTTTTTAATAATTAAGTATTTTAATACACTTTACTGGGCTTATAAGAAAACAACTGTAACTTATTTTCTCAAGTCCTGTAAACTACTTTGAACACAGCCCAAAAGTGCGTGCATAAGAAATACCAGACTAAACTACATTTCAAACACAACATTTTCGGCTCAAAAGTTTGTACTCAAGAGAAAAACTACTTTGTAGAATCGTGGGGGGCGATTATTTTTCAAATTTCTGAAAAGGGGGCGATTTAGTAAATGAGTTTGGGAAACCCTGATTTATACCCTTTTAGTATGGGCTCCCCATAAAGAATCAATTGAAACTCTAACTTTGATCGCTTATATCTCAAAAGTTACTTTGATTTTTAATGAGCGGTAAAAAGTAACAAGTAGTTATGTAACATATGAGACTAGACTTTACAAAAATGTTTTTTACACCCCCTATGCCCTTAGTTCTTTTTTAACTTATATAAATCATTTTACAAACCGATTATATTTTGAAATTTAAATGAAGTCTTCATACTACACAAAAAATGACTAAACAATAGTAGTTCAAGCTTAAATAGCTAAAGCCAGTTTTGCTAAAAGCATATGTTGACTACCCTCTATAGTCTATATCACTGTATAAACAAGTCTTTTGCCGCCTGCAGTTGTTTCAAAATACTTGTAAATATCAACATAAAAATAATATTTTAAACTTGAATTGAAAATTAATTTGACCTGACGCATGTAACCCAGAAATATGCAATTCAGAATGCTACTTTATAATGATATTAAACATAATTAAATTTTTGTTTGTGCGCATACAAAAATCAAACAAATTATTAAGATTAAAGAAAATTAATTGAAAAATAATAATACATTTAATTATTTTTTATTTTACAATTCAGGTTTTTTGGCTCAAGCAGTAGATATTTACTATATTTGTAATTGATAGTTTTTAGTTGCTTTTTAATGTTTAGTGCATTAAATACAATTTATAGTTTAAGTAATACAAACTCATGCTAAATTACAAATAACAAACAACTAAAAATAATGAAAAATTGTAATTATTTTCTAACAAATTGAGATTAAAAAGCCAGTTTATTTAAAGAACTCTTTAAAATTAAATTTAATAATTTAAGTGTACTAACTATTTCAGCTCTTTGAAAAAAATTTACGAATAAAAACCTTATTTTTATAGTATATTTTTAAAGGTTTTGATACTGACTACTAAACCAGTCAGTGCACATTCAAAAAATTTATAAACTACATGTAACCTTGTAAGTGACTGTTATTATTTTAGTCATTAGTATTTCCATCTAGTCTAAATAAAAAAAAATCGATTATACTTCTTGAAAAGCCAGCACTTAAAATTTAACTACAAGAATTCATGATACATATATATCCAATTTTATACTAAAATAATAAAATACTTAAAATGAAACTTAAAAAAAGCTTAATTCTTTATTTACTTTAGTGTTTCTATTACTTTATATAAAAAACATCAAATAATACACATAACATAAAACAATACTTTTAATTAACATAAACTTTTAAAACCTTGTCAAATGGTTTTACTCCTATTTTGTTTAAAGCACGTGCATGCTGATTTGTCCATTGCAGCATTTCTCTAAATGTCCATTTTTCTTGTTCATAAGCAACAAAATTTTTATTTGGTAAAGTTTTTCCTTTTTCAGCTAACCTTAAGTATAAAACAAAATGAGTGTATTGTATATTTAAATTTGTAACAACAGATAAAAAAAAATTAATTAATATTTGTAAAAGGAAAGTCATAAAATAAAACTTGAGTTTGAACTACGACAACATTTAAATTGTATAAAAAGAGTATAGATATTTATAATAAGATCATACATAAATACATTTGTTTTATTATTGTTATAGTACTTATATTTAAAACTTTTAGGCAGATTTTTAAGTTTTCAGAAAAAAAAAAATATTAAGGAATCTTAAAATTAAAATATAATTAAGTTTTATGCAGACGTTATAAAATAAATAGGTTAAACATAAAACTAATTGAACAAAAACTTTATAAAAAGCATCATAAAAACATTTATCACCATACAAGTACTGTCTAAAAATATGTGTTTCTTAATTATGTAATTCCAGTTAAAATATATGTTTTAAATAAAATAATGCTAACCCATCATACATGAGATATTGCTTGTTAACAAAGTACTTATGAAAACGAAGTGCCTTTACTAGAGTAAAAAAAAGTAATACATCTTCATATACAAAAGGACAATATATTTTTATAAGCTGCCAAATAAAAAATATTCCAGCAAGCAAAGAAGTACCAATACAAACTTGATCACTTAAAGTATCTAACATTCTGTAAAAAAAATATTCATTTTATAATTGTGCTTATTTTTATTAAATACCTATTATAAGTACATAAGGTAGCTCTAACAAAAAGATAAAAATAAACACCAATGTTACCAATACTGAGTGCAATAAAAGTTTATATTTTACATTAAAGTATTTAAATAATATGCTTTTTTTTTACAAAAAACTCACACCTTAAAAACTATTATCTTATGTTAATAGAAAAATTTGTTACATGATAGATTTCTGTAGATATTATTTTTTTATTAAAAAATAAACTTATAATTAAGTGAAAAAGTACATTTAAGAGGTAAAAACTGGTAAAATCTAATTTTTTAGACCAACTCTGGAAAGTTTACTTGATAAAAGCAACAAAACTACTGTATTTGTATGAAATTTTATAAACTACTTAGTTGCAATTTAAATATTTTAGTTACTGTAGTAGTGTTATTATGAAAATTTTTATATTTTGATTTTAGTTTTAACTAGTTTATTTATTTTATATATATATATATATATATATATAAAACACAAAAAACTTTTGTTTTTTTAACCAATCTAGGGTTGCTACCACAACTGTAAATAGAATACCATAAAAAAGGCTGTTTAAGATCATGGGCTCTAAATTGTTTTTCACAGATGTATCTTACTTTTCAATTTTAACTCTAGCTATCAGGTATTTTTTACAATTTAAACAAATTCAAAGTAATTACGATATATAAATGATTTTAGCAGGTGAGTTAAGTAAGTTTGTTATGGAGAATCAAACAAAAGTGCTTAAAAAAGACTTTTTCATTAAAAGTCTATCTTTTCCTTAATTTTTCAAAAATTTTATTATTTTAAAAATAAATCAATAATATTTTCTCTTATTAGACTTAAGAAGTTTTTTTTATTTTAGCTCAGAAAACCACTCTTTGTTTTTACATAACATTCTCACTTTTCAATATTTCTAAAACTCTATCACTAGAAATCTTTTGGTAAATTGATAAATTTTTCTAGAAAGTTTTAGATCTCTAGCTCAATAATTCAACAACTAGATAGATTTTTTGTGAGTTATGAGATTCCTAAGAAAAATGACAATGAAAAAATTACAGCCAATAGGTTTTTATTGGAAGCTTTTTAAAAAAAGTTATAAAATTGCCTCAAAAATTAAAATTTAAGTTTTTGTTTAAGACCAAACATAATTTTTTTGTAAAAAATGAGCTTACCTCCTTATATCTTTGAAGTATACAGGATGGAACTAGTACAAAAACAAAACATAACTCTAAAAAAGATTAAATGAAAAACTAATGAAAATTGTAAATAAGGCAATTAATTTCAAATCAAAAACAAATACTTTCTATCAGATATTTATCATTTGTGGATAAGAATATAGTCTTTTCCTTGAAATTATCAATCAAAGTGAACAGCATTTTCTGGGGTATTTTAGTCTTTTCTGTCTAAAGAGGTGTTTTAAAACAATAAATTATTTGATAAATAACAGCAGAGACCTTATATATTAACCAAAATCAACTAGATTTAGAACAGTCAATTCAGGAGGCAAAAATAAAATTCTTAATTTAATGTTGATTTATACAGTAACTATGACAGGGTTGAAGTTGTTTTATTCCAAATTTTTTCAAGTTTTTCCAAAATTCTTCAAGGGTTTTAAAAGAAAAAATTTTTGGGTCTACTTTTAGTTTAAAGTTAAGTTTAAGATATGAAACTGTGTAAATTAGTATAAAACATTGAAAAGATAAAGCTATTTTAAATATGTTTTTTATAAAAAATTTTTTGATGATGACAAATAATTTTTATTTATATGATATATCATTGAGTCAAATCGAAATTTTACAACTGAACATGTGAAATTTGTTAAAAATCCAGGTTTTACCAGGTTATTTTAGTGATTTTTGTTCAAAATTCCAGGTTTTTTATAGGTTTTTTCTACCTAAATTGTCAAATTCCAGGTTTCCAGGTAAAGTGGCAACCCTGCTATGATATTGAAGTATTTTTGAAGAATCTTGGTCGTTACAAAGTCATAGCACATAGTCTTGGACATGACAATAAACTGTTCTGGTGTATGACTTGATAACTGAAAGGTTTTTTGTGCACCAGGTCCTTGGACCAAACTTTTTGAGCGTTTTTTGTCGTTCAATAAACAATATGTATACATAAATTTATAGCCTTCTTTTAAGAGTCAAGTTTTGGTTGAAAACCAAAATGGTTAGATGGCAAAGTTACTACATGTATTGTAATGAAAACTTGTATACTAACCATTAATGAGCTAAAAACAATTCACTTTTTAGTTTATTAGTTGTTTTTTTTTTCAGTGGACAAATATAGGTGTTTTTTAAACTTAGTTTTAAACTGTAATGAAAATTTTAATACATTAGATAGAATAATAAAAAACAAACTAAGTCATAAGGTACATATAGAAACATACTACAAAACTTTATCTGTTGTTATTGAAAAATATTTGTGTAAGAGTGTTTTAACAATGGCCTATACTTTGAAAAAGCAAAAATAAATTTATTTAAGTATAGTTCAGAAGTTGAAAACTTTTGTTACAAACATCATATAGAAAAAAAATAAAACTGTGAGAAGTTTTATATGTGTTGGAGTCAGGGTTGCCAAATGTTTTTGGCAATTTTTTTTCCAGATTTCAAAATTTCTTTCAGGTTATTTTATATTACACATTTTAGGGTCTATCTTTAGTTTAAAACTAAGTTTAAGGTAAAAAACTGTGTTAAACAGTACAACAACATTGAAAAGATATCTTAAAGCTTTGGTAATTACCTAGGATGATGTCTCACCAATATCAAGCTCAAAGTATATTATTTCTATGTATTTTTTAACGACAATATTATATTTTATAAATACTAAAATAAAATTGAACTCATTTATCATAAACTAATAAAAATTAAGTATTTAATCGCTTTTATTTTACAATATAAAGTGATTATATCAAAACAACAGTTTATTGATTGTGATATTGTAGAATAAAATCGATTAAATCTTTTAATTTATCATTATAAAAAATTTAATTCTTACTTTGTGTTTATATAACTCTTTAAAACAAAATAATTCTTATATTAAACAAATTAGGATTTAAACATTGATTTTTAGCCTGAAATTATTTTAAAAAAAGACATCAACTACAAAATAATTTCAGATTGATATTGGTGCAACACCATCCTAGGTAAATACCAAAGCTTCTTTAAATGTGTTTAAAAAATAAATGATAGTGAAAGAATAATTTATCTTTATATAAACTTCTTTTCAAAGGATATTTTTGTTTGAAAACCATAAGACTCAGTTGACAAACTGCATGTTTGGAAATGAAAGCTTGTATACTCACTAATGATGAACTAAATTTTGTTGCTTTTTAGTTATTCTTGAGTAGTTATGACGTCAGTCATATTAAAAAATGTTTTTTAAAACAATTTTTTTAGCAATGTTATTCATTATTTTTGGATAGTTAAAGTTAAATATTAATGGGGCAGGTAAAATGACATATGATGTAACACACTCACATTTCCCCAGAAAACGTTTATTGTTGCAAGGGGTAGAGTTTGAGACTGATGTTTTTTTACCATTAAAAAAAAAAAAAAAAATTAATAAAAATTTGTAAGCTTAATACTAAAATCCTAAATACCATACTTAAATTCAAGTTAATTTATCTATTAATTATGACTCACATTAAAATATTGTTTTTAAATTAAAACAAATTGTTTAACAACTTATCAAAATTGTGTTCTTTATATCAAAATTAACAAAAATAAATGAAAAAGGCGAATAATTTAAAATTTACACAGTTTCTAAAAAGTTCTGTTTTTTAATCACAACTGTGATGTAAAAAGAAGCGAATACCCTTGTATTATACCACTATGCATATTGATTACTTTCTGTGAGCAGCTTTGAAAAGTAAACAAAACGTTCAATAAAAGTTCACTTGCCCACTCATTATAAAATATTAACTTTTGAATAGGAGAAATAGGAATTTAACTTATAGAACCATTTTATTTTTTGATGTAAGTTCAACTACTGGTTTGCAAAAAGTTGTTTGGACTAACAACTAAAATCCCCAAAGGTAAAAGTGTTAGTAAATTTGGTTTTCAAACGTAAAGTAGTAAACCCATTAAACAACGTTTAAGCAAAGTTAGTAAAAATAATTAAATTGTCGAGTATATATATTTAACAATAATTTAATTGAAAAAAAAAATATTTAAAAAAAACAGTTTTTGTTTTTTTACACGAATAAGCAGAATAGCGAGCTAGATCATTTTTTTATTCTTGAGCTTGTTAAAATTAATAGTTTAGTGGACATTTTAAGAGTTTATAATCAATTAATTAAAAAAGCTAAATTAAAAACTACAGTTTCAAATTAAAACCCTTCGTGGCTAAAAATAAACAGGTTTCTGATAAAACCATATTTTGCAATTTTTAAAAGTTACGTATCTTCGATCTTAAACTTTTTTCATTTTTATCTCAGTACAAAATAACTTTTAGTTTTCAACAACAACGTTGCACTTAAAGTAAGAACATAGCTAATATTAAAGAATATTTTCCTATCACGGCCTCTTCTATAAAAACAAAACATTTTAGGTTTTTTAAGGTATAAAAATGTTATCATTTAATATTTATTAATAAATACTTCATATAGCTATAATTACTTAAGGTTTATTGATTAATATATGTGTTTTGTGCACAAAGCAATTACTACATTAAAAACAATAAATTTATTAATTTTTAATCTTTACTTCGTGCATAAAATACGCTGATAATCAAAAAACTCTAAATAATAAATAGTTTTGTTTTTACTTATTTTATTCTGTCCAGTAGAGCTCTGTTAAGTAAAGTAACAACATAATTTATTAATCGTTATTATTTTTAATTATCTGGGAAATCAAATATTAAAGACTTTAGAGTTAAGTTATAGATAATTTATTAACCTTTTATTGAACATTAAAAATATTACAACATACACTAGCTATAAGGTTACAAGTTAGTAGGATTGTTATGAATTTGTTTAATTTTGCTTTTGATACCAACACTGAGCATATGAAAATAAATACCTCTAAATAATTAAATTATCGTTTTAAAGATACATTATAACCTAATTAAATTGGTCCGATCCAAACTCCGAGGCTTTAAAAAAGCCAGCTGCCTATTGAAGTAAAGTAATCTAATCGTTTAAATTTTATTTTTTTTTTCGTTTACTGTTTTAATTAGTTTTGTATTTTAATATTTATCTAATCTCTTAAAATAAAGTTGATAATTATATCTAAACCCTGTCTTTGTACCAGGGGCGTGTCTAGACTTTTTTTAGTAGGGTAGCGGATTTTTTTTTGTTAATAATAGAGAGTAGTTTCTATAGTACCTTTTATTAATACACCCTAGAAAATTACATAACTGTCTACTCTTAATTGTTTAAAAAAGATCAGATACATAGAAACTTTTAAAATTTAAACAATTTAAAAATACTTGTAAAACAGAATGCGGTATCTTGATAAATAATCAAGTCCTTTAGTTTTTAGTAAAATGAGTAAAATATAAACCTAAGTCCTTTACAATTGACAAAGTTAAAACTTTACCTTAGAATGTAAAGCTAATGTTCATAACAAAAGCATTTATACAAAAAAAAAACGAAGTACTAATCAAAGTTAATAATTTAATTCTTTATATTAATAAACGATATTCAACAATATGTAAAAAAAATTGTTTAGTTAAACAGTTTTATGTAAAGAAAATAAAGTAAAATATTTTTTTGTAACAAACTAGCGGCAGTCGTCAACAATTTTTTTACAAAATGATTGCAAAAAAATTAAAAAATTACGATTTCTCTAATGTTAACAAAAAGAAAGTTAGTCAAAGTTTTAATTTAAAAAACAAACCCTTGGAGTTGTAAAATCATTTAAAAATACGTTTTTAAACTAGTTTGTATTGGCTAATTTTGAATTAAAAGTTTTTTTTTTATAGAACTAATTAACTAAACATTCATTTTTACAAAATGTTGAATATAATTTATTACTATAAAGAATTTAAATACTAACTTTTTTGTTAATTTTTTTAATGTGCTTACTTATTAATTACGATAATTAGTATTATATTTATAGTTTAATGAATGATAAAATAATACACTCAATAGTCAATATACTTTGTCCTATAACTGGTGTACGAGGAACCTTTTGGTTATTATACAGTTATACTTGTTTTTTACATGAAAACTTAAAAAGCTACTTCAATTATTCAAAAAACAATAATAAGCAAACTATTTTAAAAGAAAAATATGTTCAACCGCTTTTTTATTTTGTAAATTCCAGTTTTTCAGGGGTCTCACAGGAAACCGAAAGGCGAAAACCAGTCAAAACACGCCCCTGGTTTATACTAAATATTTCTTAAAACCAAATTCTTAATTGTTTGTAGTTGGTGAATTTTTATCAATGTATACTAAGTTTTTAAGTTTTACAATGTACTAAATTTTCTTTTTTTACCACAACAAATTTTAAACTGATTCTCAATATTTTGGTAGAGAATTCACAGAAAAGTAAATATAAAGTCAAACTGTAAATTATTAAAATGTTACCAAAAATTGTACTGTCCTAAAAAATGAAAGAACTTTAAAATAAAAACTATCAGTTTAAGTTTTGCTTCAAGAACTAACTAGCTTTATACCTAATCAAATGAATATATATAAGTACAAACTCATGGTAGCACAAAGAATTATAAAGTTTTAAAGCTAAAGATTAATTTAAGATTTAAAATAAAGTTATTAATTAATTTTTTTTTAGAAGTAATATTTTATGCACAGGTCAGGCTAAGTCAGTTTTTTTGGGGCAAAATTACTAAAAGCCAGTTTTTTAAGTTTAAATGGCAAAAAGTCTGTGTTTTTAGGTCAAGTATCAGTATTAGTCAGTTCTAATTAATAAAATTCATTAATTTTCAAAGCCTTAAAATGGTTTTAAATAAATAGAAAATACTTCATGAAGATTACTTAATAAATTCAGACTAAAATTGCAAAATTTTCCTATAAATTTACTTACAAAATCATTAAATTCCAAATCCTTCAATTGGTAAAATTACATAAAAAAATCTTTTATAAAGTCTAAATAAAATTGCAAAATTTTCCTAGAAACATGTTCAGCTATTACCCTATTTTAACAAGTAGTTGTTGTTTTACCATAAAAAAAGTAATCTTTTTAGTATTGATGATCTGTGGCAAGAGAGGCAAAAAAGGGCTCAAAATATTTGATCCTAGGACCTGGTAGGACATTTCCATAGTGAAGCTTTGATATACACAAAAAAGTCTATTTTGTAATTTTGTAGAATCAGACTGTTTTTTGTTTAAGTAAGTTATTAAGGTCTTTATAATTAAGAACTTAGTTCAGTATTTTATGTAAACTTTTATGTGTGTTGTTATTATTATATTGCATATTGTGCAATGTTGGACTTAAGCATCAAAACCTGAGCCACTTAAACAGGCAAACAATGAGAAAAATAAGATTAATTTTTATTAAATAACAAATAAACACTTAACAAAGTTAAAACTAACAAAAAAATCATTGATAAGTTTAAATTTATTTGGGTGATATAAAAGGCAATAATTTAATTTATTTTTTACCTCTTTATATAATAATTTCAGAGTTATTTATTTTTAGAGTTTTAAAGTTAGTAAAAGCAGATTATTTTATTTATTTTTATATCTTAAAAATTTCATAACAAAAAATAGGAAGAATATTTTATAAAACAGATGTATGGCTTACTTTATTATAATTATTAATAAGTTTGTAAAGTAAGTAAACATAGAAAATAATTTATTTATTTTAAATGATTTAAGAAAGTATTTAGTTTATGTAACAGAACATGGTTAAGCTAAGCTAGCAGTCAGAAAAAAGTATACCAACACCAGTAAAAAAAAACTTTTAATTAAGTTTATACCATTTATTTTTACATTCCAATAACTTATTATTACAATTATTTATTGCTGAAGTACACATTCTGAATACAGCAGCTACCAATAGAAAGTTTGTAGCTAAAAATTACTTGTCTAAATAAAAAAGACACCTAGCAAAAAGCTTTTATTTTGATTTAAAAATGTGTACTGAATAAAAAGTGCGTACTTGTCAAAGTCAAAATATGTGTAGTTACTCAGAATGCGTATTTAACTGTAAGTGCTGTATTTAACTGTTAACTGTAAGTGCCTACCTAAGAGAAAGGTAAAAGTCAGGCTAAGTTTACAAAGTTTTGTGTGGCAACCCTGATGCAATTAAACAATTGAGTTTCCATGTTGCAACATTAAACTCAGAGAGATTTCAAAGTTGACATTAAAACCAAATGCCATAATTCCACAGCATAAAAATAATTTTTAGTCTAGTGAAACTAATTATTAAGAACAAAAGTATTCTTTAGAGGATTTTCACTAAAGTTTTTGAAAATGTCAGTTATTTATACTTTTATAACTTTTCTAGGATTCTAACTGAACTTAAAAAAATTTAAGATTGTAAAATTAGATGACCTTAAACCAATTTATTTAAAATAAGTCAATATCTTTATAAGAAAAATTATTTGTACTCACTTTTTTCTTTTGCAATGATATTTTTTTTTTTAAGAAGCAAGCTACATAATGCAGGGTTATCACAGACTCAGGTTTATAAAAAATAAGGCTCAGGCTAATTCAGAATAGTATAAGCTTATTTTAGTTGTTTCAGGCTAGTGGTAATATGTATTAAAATTTCAGCTAGGTTTTTTTTAAGTTTGAATTAAATTGAGTGAGTAAAGTGTTTGTTATTTTTTATTGAACTTATGTTTTTACCAATTTAATTTTGTTAGTATTTCAGTGTTGATATTTATTTTTAAATCAAGTAATGTATCTTTCAACCAGCTTTTTTTTAATTATTACACTTAAGCTTTTTGTATAGTTCATGCACTATCAGGCTACTCTGGATAGTTAAGCTGGTTAGTTTTTTGAAAAACTCCAGCTTGTTTGATATTTTTGTAAATTTCAGGCTGTTAGGATATTTTTGCTAAATCTTAGATAGTTTTTTTCAACTTTTTTTTTCCTTTAAATTGTTAAGTCTTTTTGTTACATGGTTGCCATAAAACTTGGAATCTTTGAAAAGCCTGGAATTTGAGGAATTAAAATAAAACCTCTTAAAAACCTTAAGGTTTTCAATCATAAATAACAGTATTTTTTTACTTGATATAACTTTTTCATTTATTTTAGTAATAAAATCATCTTAGCTTGATGTAACTCAAGCTACCTTTGTGTCAACATAATTTTGTACAGTTTTGTTTGTTAGAAATTAATTATTATTAGACAATTAGTTTATTACATCTTAAAAAACTGTGCAGAGCAAATTACTAAATAAAAAAAGAACAAGCTTATTATGAGGAACCTATTGTGGTCATCAAATTTGATTGCTTATATCTCAATAGTTACTTTTAGTTACTTTAGTTTAATTTGTTTATGCAGTTTAAAATATCTGATATCTTTGATTAAACTCTACAAAATAAGATCAACTTATAAAAATCAAGATACACCTCCCTATGCCCTTAAAAATAAAATAAACTTGATATTGATAATGTAATCTAAGAAACACAATTGTTATGTAAAAAATATGTCAAAAACATTGTATTTTTCACAAAGCAGCTATCAAACAATTTTTAAAATTAAAAGATTGCTTTTCAGAGTAGCTACTTAACCTTCCATTGAAGGTCTTAAATGACAAAAAAAGTCTATATCCATAGGTTACTTGAAAATATTGGTAGAATTATTAGTATTTCTATAAATATTTAAATATAAGGACTTCTATACTTTTTTAATCAGCTTAAGATATCTTTTCAATGTTGTTACACTATTTAACACATTTTTTTACCTTAAACTTGATTCTAAACTAACATTAGACCCAAAAATGGATACTTTCAATAGCCTAAAAGAAATTTTTCAAAAACCAGTGGCAACCGTGTCTTTACCATCAACTTCAGAATACCTAGTGCAAGTTTCAAGCTATGGCTTCATGGTCCCTCTGTGACCCCTTTACTACTCACAGCCCTCCTTTGGCCCTTTTTCAGCTTATGGCCCCCAAGAAGAAAATGAAACCCTGCTTTAAAGCTTCCTAAAATTATTTTGTACTTAAATCGTCGTTTTTAATACATACAATATTTTAATTACATAAAAGCTTCAAATAAAAAACATTGATGTCTCTTTTGGTAAGTTTAAACTTTTTAAAGTCATATAAGCTAACTAAGTTATAGCGTTCAATGGGTTCTTTATGTGAGGCACAAACTAAAAGGGCATAAATAGGCTATTACACTAATAATCTATCTCCTTTTTTTGAGAAATTGTTTTAAAATGTTTTCAGAGTGATCAAACAAATTTTAAACAACTTGAAGGAAACAGATTTTTGAAGTTAAAAAATATATATATATAAAATAAACCAAAAAATTGAATTTTGTTTTTTATTTTGGTCATAAATTTATTTATAGCTTTTTTTAAATATTTTGCTTCCTATAAGTTGTCTTAATATTGAAAAGTACATATCCTGAAAGTTTTAATTAAATTACTTCAAAAATGAAGGAAGAGATACACTTTTAAAATATTTCAAATTCCAAGAAAATCAACCTAAAATTTTTTTTATTTAATATGGTTTTGTCGGATTTTCTTACAAAACTTGTTATATCTCAAAGTTTAACTTAAATTTAACTGTTGTATAAAAAGTATCGTATAGTATATATCTCAGTTTAGAAATCAAATCCAATTTTATTTTTTATAAAATATGTTTGACCCCTCCCTTTGCCCTAGAAGGACTTTTAAAATATGTTTGGTTGCCCTTCTTTAACATATAAAATTATTTGAATTAAGAATTCTGGCATCTATGATTTTCATCAAACATAAATCACAAGCTTAATATTTTAAGATTAAATATATATCTCTTTAAATTACACATAATATATAGTATAATTAAATTGGAATTTGGTAAGACTAACTATTGATGTAGCAAAAAAAAAACATGTCTGTTTGTAGTTTGATATATGTTGTTACTATAATTTTATTTTATTTGAAGTAATCTTTTTATTAACAAAAAATATTTAGTAGTTTAATCGATTAACATAAAATTAAAACAGGAACGAGTCAGAAAAGCACAGTGTCACTTTAACACGGACTGACACTTTTGCAAAAATTTTTTTTGCAATTTTCTTTCTTTGCTTAAACAACATTTATACTATTATGTTTAGAAATATAAAAACGAACTAATGCAACATGTAAACTAAAAGTTACAAGCTTTAAATGTATTACAAGTTTAAGCTTTAATTAAAACTGAAATAAAAGTAAATTCACAAACTTTATTAACTTATTTTATTATATAATTAAAAACAAAAATAGTTTAATATATTCACTATCAGATTTTTGACATAAAACTATTTTTATAAACCACTCAATATATACAAAATATAGGTTTCTTAAATCTATTTTGATAAGGTTAAACATTAAGCGTAAATTTTAAATGAAAGGTGAAATATATAAAGGATAAAAAATATTGATAAATAAATTATCTTTTTTTTTTTCACAAGCTCTGATAACTTTATAGCCTATTAAAGATTTACTTATTTAAATTTTGAAATAAAAGAAAACACAAAATGTAAACTTCCTCTTATTTCTACAGAAAGCGTCTTGCAACTTTTTTTAAAACATATCTATGTGTTATAAAAATTAAATCTAGACTACTACAAGGGTAAATAAACTTAGTTTAACAGTTTTTTCTATCCGCTTACATTTTTGATTGTTTTTATTGTTTTGAAATTTAAAGTTACAGTTTAATTTAAAGACTACTAGAAAAAACTTAATTTATAGTTTTTCAAAATGATACTTTCAAAAGTAGTAGAACTATTTTTTTGTATTAATTTTTTTGTTGACTTCATAGATATTAAGTAATAAACATAAGACATAACTTAAATAAGCATTTTTAAAGATCTAAAATTGTTTTGTGCTAAAGTGACATGATGCTTAAGTGTTACTCTGTGGTCAAGTGACACTGTGCTATTCTGACAACTACCCAATTGAAATGGTTTCAATTAATTATGTAGTTTTTGCGTTATCTTTACATTATTTTTAGAATAAATATACTTAATTTCTTACTTGGAAAGTGGTTTAAAGTTTCTATTACTTGAAGATTTAATAGAAAAAAGGTAGTTCTAAAAACTCTATGGCTTCATCTTCTATCAATTTTCTAATGAAGTTTCAATAACAAAATACTTTTTTGTTCACAGAGGATTTTTAAATTAAATTACCTTACAAAAACATGAAGTAAAATTTTACTAAAAATAATAAATTAATTTTCTAATATTTTATGTATAGTTTTGAGTTGTGTAATAATTAGTAAAAAGTAATTCTTTACAGTACCTTTTATTTCCGAAAACTAAAAACTTTTATACAATCAAGGTTGACACACACTCAGAATATTATGATTTTTTAAACTAAGGCTTGCTCAGGATATTATTTTTTTTTTTAACTTAAGACAAAGTTTTTTCTAGATTTTGAATGAGATATATGTGATCCAGTTGCAATATTTCTTTAAATTAGTATTATAAATTTTGTTCAAGAATTTAATTTTATTGATTTTGAAACACTTAATAATTTTTTTTAGCCCTAGGCTAGCTCTTTACTACTCTTAGAAATAACATTTTAGTTTTGTTTTAAATCTAAAATTTATAATTGAAGTAATTTTAATTATTAAAGTCCAACTTTGCTTATTGCACCCAGAAAAGTTCTTAAGGAAGAAATTAAAGTTTATAAATTTGTTTTCAAATATGTACTTTGTGTCTTAAGACTAAATATCTAGCAAAAAAAGTCCAATCTTATTTTTAATATATACAAAATAAGTTACCATGGCTGCATTAAATTATCTGCAATTTATTTTTTAAATCTTATTAAATAAAGCATTGAATTTTTGAAAAAGAAAACAGTATTTCTTATTACTTTAGTAAACATGAAATCTAGAAGCGTGTATACCGTCTTTTTTTAGTTTTTAGAATAAAAACTATCATGAGGTACAAGTATTTTGTGCCAGATGCAAAAACTTTTTTTTATGAACTTTAAAAAACACAGGGTAGTTTAAGATCATTCAGGACAGTTTTTGTTCACTCAGTTTTTTTTAAATTGACTCAAAGAGTGACAACCCTGAATAAATATAATTAAAAAATTTCATGAAAATGTTTTGTTTATAGTAGTGATGGAGGATCAAGAAATATATAAAGTTCAACACTATTACAAAACTATGGAGCCAGTTGGTTGGGAGGATAATGGCATTGTTATGCAGTACAATGCTGTTATTAAAATGGACTGCAAATATTTCAGAGATCTTTCAAAAGTTAGTAAGCTTGAAGACAGCAACAAAGTTCAAGAAGTTTGGATGCCCTTTTCAAAGGAACCTATTCGACCTAAACATCGTGCAGCAAGTAAACTGAAAACAGTTAATTTAAGTTGTGATCAGTAATAACTTTTCAATCTAAGTATTTTCGATTAACCATAAACATTAAGAAGCGTTGAAATATTTTATACAGAATTACTTCAAAGGTAAAAAAAATAATTGTGCTTTTAATTTTTTTTTAATGACTATAAATTTGTTTGACCATGGTGCCCAAATAAAGTTTTAGACCTCATAAAGAACAAATGTTCCATTGTCAATTTTTACAAAGTTTTCCAAGTCTTAAAAATTCTTAACAATTAAAAAAGTAACTTTATGTTATCAATCTTATTTTAACTTGTAACACTTTTGTTAGATTTCCTTTGTAAAAAAAGTACCTTTAGTTGATATTTTTTTTTATCCAATATTTATTTTAACAGTTTATTACAAACAAAACAATGTTTCACTCCTATACTTGCATATAGGAGATCCTCAGTTGTTGTAAATAGGTCTGAAAAAATTTTTTGAACAAAATAAATGGAAGTAAAACAAAAATAAATCTTAAATATACTAAACTTAAATAAAAAAAATTTTTAGTTTATGTTACGCTTTTTAGAATTTTGTTGATAAGATAGACTAGAAAAAAAAACTATAGTGCTATATACGTTAAAATAGTAAAACATGACTCACATTGAAGTTAGTTGCCAGAAAAAACAAATAGAATACTAAACACAACATTCTCAATTGATAATGCTATAAATTGACTGTTTAAACTTAAAGATCAAAATTTCAAAGTTAGGTTTATGACGTAACTAATATTGTTGTTTAAATTGGCGCATAATTTGAATTAATATACTTTAGTTACAAACTTAGAAAATTTTTGTTAAATTGCCTTATTGAATAAAGGTTATGTAATCAAAAGTTTTAATCGGTATCGTGCTTTGGTGTAAATAAAAAAGAAAGCAATTTTTACATGGGCGATAAAAACTCTTTACAATTACAAATAATTCAACTTACTAATCAGCGGGTGCTAGTTTAAGTTTTAAAACAGAGCTTTTGGAAATGTGGACAGTTTGCAAATAGTTCGTACCTCTTATTTAAGTTGACTTTTTTCTTAGCATTGGCTATCTCTATTTTTTCTAAAATACAGGTTTTGCATAGCAATTCTTAAGTATTTTTTTTCAATAGTCCTTAAACCTGTGCTATTGATAATTTTATGCATTTACTCTTGTCGCTTTTATGCAGAATATTCAACAAAGCCTGTTTTAGTGCACTTCTACTTTTTGCTCAAGTAAAGTAAGAATTAAACATTTAAAATATATAAATAATAATGCATACACATAATGATAAGCTAAGTTTTTTGTATAACAGCTTTTTTAGTTGAATTTTATGCTCTTTAAAACTGAATTAAATATGGCACAATTTCAGTAATTTATATGTTTTTAAATATTAAATGTTAATTAATTTTTTAGAACAAGTATAATAAATTTCTTAATATTGCTGACTTATACTACAATTATAGAAATAAAGAAACACATATGGAAACCAGGTGAAAAGTGCATGGCTCCTTGGAATAATGGGTTTTACAAGGGAGAAATCAAGCACAGTATACCAAAGCACAAAACAATTTCTGTTTGGTTTGAACTCTTTGATGTCTTAGAAGACTTTTATATAAATGAAGTTCACCCTAGGCACTTTTTCACAAATGGTGATGCAGGTTAGTTTATATTTCAAGTGAAGTATGTACTAATAATTCAACTAAACAAATCCAAGTTTTTTAGAGTTGGAAATCAATACTTTAAAAATCAACTTAAATAGTAATAATAACGTTTATTGATGATATTCAAGGTACTACAAACAAGAATATTGAGTGGCAGTCTGGAGACCCCTGCCTTGCTATGTACTACAATGATGGCAACATGTACAATGCAGTAATCCAAGAAATTAATACAAGCAGACAAGAAGCTGTATTGTACTATGAACACAAAGAGTCCGCTGGTAATCATATTGTATATTTTTCCCATATTTATCCCACCCACCTAGTCCCTGACTATGAGCAACTTAGGAAAATGCGCTTAACCATACCAAAAGAGTTTGTTAAGCAAGATACTGTTGAGTTTAATAGCCAGTATGAAATTAACACTGATAATTCCTCTCAAAAAAGGTTTGAAAGAAAGTTAGCACGTAGCTTTAGTCAATTTAGTAAAAGAATTGAACGAACTACTCCAAAGCCTTATGTAAAAAAAGCTGAAGTTGATGATCTAGTTAAATCACATAGGGTAAAACTGAAATCCATTAGTGGTTCTTCCGAGAAGCGCTGTAATTCCAATCGGTTTAAAAAAGAATGTATGGAATCTAATAACTCAAAGTCTGGTTCAGTTTTATCAACACGGAAAGCTAAAGAAGATATATTTAACTCATCAATTAAAAGAGCGAAAGTAGGGGATAAAGATAATGAACTAAAGAACTCTTACAAGTCTAGAAGCTTGTTTGAAAAAACGAAATCTGCAAATATTCCATCAACTTCAAGAGTAGTTAAAGTGAAAAACGAAGATAAAAGTGATGAATTTAAGGGAGTAAAATTACCAAGTCAGATGGCTCCTGATATAAAGTTTCACCATATTAAACCTATGCAAATTTCTGATATGGATAAGGAAGCACTAACCAACATGTTAGTCGGTTGGTACCTAGCTGGTTACCATACTGGAGTATACAGGGCTTTTTTTGTAAAAAAATAGATTGATTTTTTTTTGTCAAGTTTAAGTATAATGGAGACACTCAAACTTTTGCTTTCTGTCTAGGTAATGCTTACTGTAGTGTGGCAGTTACAGCACATCATGTGAATGTATGCATGTTTAGTTATTTGACTTCTTTTTTTTAAGATAGTTAAAAGTTGATTATTTTTAATTTCCTTACTTATTTATTTATATTTAATATTTTTTTTTTACAAATCATATAGCACTTAGATTAACAAAAATGTTTTGCTAAAACTCAGTTTTTTAAGTTCTTCAAGTTAGAAGTAATTTAAATTTTTATTATACCAGTTTAAACTTTTCTAAAATAAAGCTTTAGAAGGTTAATTTTTTCAATAAGTTTTTATTCATCAATTTTATCTTTAAAAAAATTTAAATTTCAAGTATTTTTGTTTATAAGTATCACAAGTGATGCAAATTTGTTTTTTGTTTCAGAAAGTTTTTTGTTAAACCAAGTTTGACCATTTTAGGATAAATAATATAATAGAAACACTTTTTTTCTGTTGTTTGTATTGTGTAAAATAAGTCTTAGAATTAAGAAAAGCAAAAAAAAAGATTTGATTGATTACAAGTATTATATATTTGATATCGTTGTTTTCGTTTAAATGTCAATAAAATAATTACAAGACAAATGTCTTTTCAACTTACTTTAATTTTGAAAGTACTTTCAGAAATCTTAAGCACATAATAGAAAAGAGAAACTGTAAGCCAACTCTAATTAACACAACTTTTTCAAATATAGAATATGGTAAACACAAACTTAATTAAATTAAAAAAAATCAACAAATATTGCTATCTCGCCATGTATTTAAAAATTTCAGATGGTCTACGTTTTTTTGTTTAAATAAAAAATTTGTTTCAATTTCTTGCATGAACGCAATATTCTGAACTTTTGTTTGTGAAACTACTGTTTTATAATATTGAAACTAACTTCTTAAAACACAGTCTACAATTTTTCTGTTTAGTTTTTGTTTCTGATGCTAATAAATCGTTTAGTGTTTCAAAGTTTTGAATAATTTTAATTATTATATTGTAAAGATTCATTAGACCTATGGTATCTTAACCCGTAATTATGATGTATTAGTACTAACTCTATTAACTCCACGTACTAATTAAATCTCTAGTAGACTTCTAATTGTATATTATTAATTACGATTCGCTAAACATATAAAGTGTTTATAAACAGTTTAACTAAAATATATAAAAAGTACACAACTAATACACTAATATAACTTTATAATTAAAAATCAGTAATTAATAACACATCAACTCTTAAGGTCTAAAACAACTAATCGATACAACGTAAAATAATAATAATTTTTGCCAAATTATCAGAGCGCCTTTTGTTATATAGTTATAAGAATTTATAAAAGTCAGGAATTTTTATTAAGATTTCTAGCTGCAACCATGGTCTCTGTTTAGCTCGTCGTTTTCAATACATTGTGGAAACATCTGGTTAAATTACCTGTTTTTTACGATAATAAAACGAATTGATCCATAGTTATAATACAAAGTTATTGTAAACATTATTTTATCTAGCATATGCAATATCAATTTGCCTAAGACACTTTTTTACGGGTTGAAACTTTTCTAGTTACTTTTTAGTTTTTTTTTTGTCTTTTTATTGTTATTTTATAATTATTCTTTTTTTAAATTAAATGCTAATGCTAACCTTAATCCTAATACTTACTCGGTAACGTTTTTATTATTATCATTTTGTTTTTACTGATCTATTTAATTTTTTATTTCTTTTTAATTCTTTTATTTGATTTTTACTATCACTATTACCCGTAACCTTTACTCTCGGTCAGCGTTATAATTTATTTTTGATTCTCTGACCCTGTGCAAATAAAAATGACCCTTGGTGCAAAACTGACCCGTCTCCATATAAAAAGTATTACAACAACCGTTCAATATCTTAAAAACTTAACTTACTTCTTATATTTAACTACTTATAGTTAAAACTAGTGATCTACCGAATTCAAGTCTTACTTTCAAATTAAGATTCGGCCGAATCCGGATCCGAGTGTTTTAATAATTGGAATCCTAAATATTTAAGCTGCTTGTAATGCAAATACAATAAAAGATTATAAACAATAAATACTTATTATATTACTATTTTTTTAGTAAAATAAGTTTGAAAGATATTTTTTACGTATTAATAAATAAATACATTTTTATTTAAGAATGATTTATTCAAAAACGAATAAAAAAAAAAGCTGAAAAACAAATCAAGCTACATACACAAGACATAGCTTCAATATTTTGATATTTATGCTAGCAACATTAACAATTGACTTTTATTTTCGTTATGCAAAATAAAGAGATCATCGACTTTAATAAATGCTTAAATCAAAAAACAAATCACAAACAAAGTAAAATCATTTTACGTTTAACTTAAGAGTTAGTTTTTATTGTCACCATAACCGAATTAGAATAAACTTTTGCAAGTTTTAATATTTATAAAACAAAGGGCAATTGAAAATATCATGGAGCCGTAATAAATAGAAATATAATACCAGCTATAGTAAAGGCCTAAAAAAGAATAGGAATTACAATTGTAATAAAAAGTTTTTAAATTCCACTTAGGATTACACTTTTACTATTACAAAAAAATAAGAAATATAAATTAACCTTAGCAACTGCTTAAGAATATAAAACGAACTACAATTGCAAAAGATGTATTTTTTATAATACAAAAGACTATTCTTGTTTTTTCTTTAAAATGAAAATTTTCGCCGGTCTTTCGAAGCAATCAATTACGCTTTTCCTCATACAAATTACCATCTTCAGAAAATAATCTTTCAGAATACACAGAAGATGATAGTGTAGCAAGATGTGGGTATTTTGTCTTGTTCAAGTTCCACCAGTTTAAGACTTTATACTTTTCAGTTTCTGCAATCAAATTCTCTGTAGCAAAAAAACTTTATTTCTGCTTCAAATTCTTCATCAATAGAATCCTGTTGCTCGTCCTCCTGTGTAGCTGTGTTTGATTATATATTAAACAAAGAATAGTAAGTTGGAAACTTCTTCGGATCAAAATTTACAGAGGGTTTTGGTTTTAGTTTCTCTGGTGGCAATATAAGAGAATCAACTTTTTGACCAGCCTTGAAAGAGATATGCTTTTTAAACATTAAATTTTAGCTGCTCTTTAACATTATTTTTGAGGTAAGAAGGGAAAGCGGAAAGTCGATATCGTGGATCAACAGCTGTTTTGACTAGTAGTAATTTGTTGTCATTCATGTTTAAGTTGTTTTTATAGGTATTGGTATAGAATAGGGGTGGGCAATGTACGGCCCGCGGAGTTAAAATGACCGGCCTGCGATAGAAGTGTCCGGCCCACAAAGTTTAATATCATAAATTTTTTATAAAACTTTGTATCATGTTTTTACAAAACAAAACTGTTTGATTTAGACATAAAATATGTTTAAAAATAGCTTTTCAAATTAGTGTCTACTGATAAAAACCTTTTGTGTTGTTCTAACTTAGTTGGAATTTACTTAAATTTCAAATTACCCAAAGCAAGTTGTTTGTTTAAACCTGATATTTTGCATATCAATCTTTGTCAAGTACCATGTCAATTCTATTGGTAGACATTACATAAACATCTGACATGTCTCAATCTACATCTTAAGTTGTCACGTTTGAGAAACTTTTGTGAATTAAAAGGATTCAGAAAAGTGTACAACCGTACCTATAAAGGTAGATTCAGGCCAAATCCGAACCTTTTATATAAGCTAGAGTCCGACCGAACCCGGATTTCTATTTATAACTAGTATCCAATCATATCCGAAAATTATTTTCATATTAGGATCCGACCGGATCCGGATATATAAAAAGCATAATCCAGATACTGGATCTGGTAAATCACTAACTCGAAATGCTTCGGCCTGCTAAAGACAAAAAAAATTTAGGATCCGTTCTGATTAAAAACGTTTCCCACGCCTAGTATAGAACCTTTTTTCGCAAGCCTCTCCTATACTCTTGGCAAAAGTTTTACAACCATTTGATAGTTCTTCTGAATTTTCATCAGTGTTAACAAACTTCGTCAGTTATCTTGCATGCGGCATCACGCTTGAGAACAATGCACTGTTTTTACTACAATCCTTTGTTACAAAAAAAAGTTTCGAGCAGTAGAATGATGTGATTAACACGTTGCCATTCTATAGCTTTAATAATCGAATCTTGATTGTTTTTATAGTTAGCCAAATAGCTCTAGACACATGATATGATTTTAGCTTTTTCAGTCTCTCTAGCATAGAATGTGTTGAGTTCCACCTTGTACCACATCTTGAACAAGAAGCAAGATTTTTTGTTTTGTTTGTGCTTTTTGATTTTTCTTGCATTTTCTCGCAAAAAAAAAACGTGAACATTATCCAAGGTAGTATTCCAATTACTAATCATATCCTGAATGTAATTACAAATGTATTGGCCAGTGTGCTCACCAGGGGCGTGTTTTGACTGGTTTCCTGTGAACCCCCTGAAAAAAAAAGATAAAAAGATTTTTAGAATATCACTAAAAACGTTGTTTATTGACTTGTTTTGGTTATTTGATAAAATTTGAATAATGAATGTTGAATTTATAACACTGAAAAATTATAAGTTTTCGTAACAAAAAATGCTCGTTTTTGCTTAGCTGAAATAGATTTCAAAAAAAAATTTAATTGTGACGTCATAATAGGTAAAAGTTTTAAAGTAGCATTTTTTTCTGGGAAATTTTTACTAAGATGCTCTTAGTTCCCATTATAAATTGTTACTTTGTGTAAATAACTTTTGAATAAGTACTGTTTTTCAACTAGTTACTAGTAAGTACAATTTTACTTAAAAAATGTCCAATATAATCACTAAAGTTTTATTTTATTTAGTTGATTGTTTATAATAATGTTGTGTGAAGCATTTGAACTTTGAAAAGTTCAATTTAGAGAGTTTTCAAAATCATCTTTAGACATTTAGTAAATTTTAAAATTATTGTTTAAGTTATTTTATTTTTGTATATCTGTTGGCCACAAAGTTGATTCTTGATTTTTGAAATTTTCAACTCAGAGAGATTTCAAAACCATCATTAGAGTCCCTACCTCATCAGGCAAACATTTAATTATATTTTAAAGATGTTTTAATTTAATTGTATAAGAACATTTTTTAGTGAAATTTCAATTTTTATTGACTAAATTACTTGAAAAAAATAGTTTTATTTTAAATAAATATATAAATGTAAAGAGTTTAAAATTAAAAAAAAAAAAATTGTAAGTACTCCATATATATATAAATAAAAACAAATTATACTATAATCTTCCTTTATTGTACCAAAATATGATTCTGTGTGTTAACGAATCAACACACTTCAACTGGGTTCTGTAAAAAAATAATTATTGTTATGAAAGTTTAGAAGCATAGAATAAAGTAGGTTTATACATGTTTTCATTAAAATAAAGTATTTTCTACAGATAATAGTTAATAATAGGTAAAATACTTAACATTAAATCCGACTGTTATAAAACTATATAATATTTGTGATTATTAAGTCTAAAATAAAGTAAAGTAAACTATAATAGACAACAAAACAACAAATAATAATATAAACAAACAATTCACGTTAATAGAAAGAAAACTGATTCAAATTAATAAAATACATTCATTACATCTAATAATTACGTCACAATATAAATGAGGTTATTTTAACTTTTTAATTAGTATTGCAAAGTATGTTAATTTAGTTTTTATGTTTGTAATCTATTTTGAACAAAATAAAACATTAACCATTAGTTAGCGTATCAATAAAATTTAATAAAACTTAACAATGAAAGTCACAGAAACTCGGTGTAACATGTATATTATGTATTAAGTGTTAGTAATGATTAAATCAAAGTTATATACAATTAGGAAGCAGATTTAGTTCAAATTTAAAAATCAATATTGAAAAAATTAAAATTAAAAAAAAAAAAAAACTTGTTATTGAGCTTACAAAGTACTGACCGATAATTAAGTTACAGCGACATACATAAAATCACAATGACTTAAATTACATATATATTGTATTTAATAATTATTAAAATAAATGATTGATAAAGTAGCAGTCGGGTGTTTAAATTAAATATCCCATACATATATTTTAAATATTTAATAAGTAAACTGTGTTATATATGAAAGTTAAAATGTAAAACAACAAGGTGGTCATATGCTAAGTATAAACCTGCAGTAAAAAACCTACTAGCTCTCTTGGGCGTAGTAGGTAAAAAAGCACGGTTTATCTGTGATTTGAATACAGGCTTCCAATTAAACTTGGAACTTAACACATAAAGGTGTGAAAAATTATAGTCCGAGGGTAAAGTGAGTATATGAAATGTCGGAGAATAGAAAGTGACTTTTGTGAAATAGATATATAAATAATAATGTATTTTATTAGTTTGAATCAGTTTTCTTTCCATTAACGTGAGTTGTTTGTTTATATCATTATTTGTTGTTTTGTTATCAATTTTAGTTTCTTTACTTTATTTTAAACTTAATAATCACAAATATTATATAGTTTTACAACAGTCGTAATAAATATTAAGTATTTTACCTATTATTAACTATTATCTGTAGAAAATACTTTATTTTAATGAAAACATGTATACACCTAATTTATTCTATGCTTCTATTCTTTCATTACAGTAAATATTTTTTTACAGAACCCAGTTGAAGTGTGTTGATTCGTTAACACACAAAAACATATGTTGGTACAATAAAGGAAGATTACTGTATAATTTGTTTTTATATATATTCCAGTGAAGTTACTTCACTAGGATCTTTTGTTAGCAAGCGATTAAACCTATATTTTTGAACAGTTACTCCATATATATTAACATTCAAATCAAAATTTGTAAGTTCATAACTTTTTTCTAGTTCTTTTAGTTTTGATTTATTTAAATTTATTTCAGTATAATAAGTAAAAAATAATAATATTTTTATATTACTACTTATATGTTTTTTATATTTCAGGACATAAAAAAGTATTTCAAACACAGAGTTTTTCAGCAAAATATTACGTACTTAACTGGCAGTGCATACCTAAGAAATGCGTACTTAAGCGGCAAATTAAAAACAAAGAAAAATTGTGAGCCCCCTTAAAAAGTCTAGACACGCCCCTGGTGCGCACCGTTTTCCCGGCAATGCCAAACACGATCTTTGCACTCAAAAGGTTCATTTAACCAATGCGCAGTTAATGAAATATATGATTTAAAGATAAATAACAATTAAAGGTATAACTTATTGCTCAAAGAGTACAACTTAAATTATTACAACTTAAATTATTTTAAGATTTTGTATTCATAACAATATTTCAGTCTAAAAATTAGAATATCAAAAAAAAAAAAACTTATTTAAAACTAATTAAGATTTTATTATTAGTAGATTTTTTTTTCTTTAAAACATTGTTTTAAAAAAAAATATTAAAATGTTTTAACTTATAACAAACATGTCATAAATTGAAATTATAAATTAAATATATAAAAAAATATTAGAACATAAGTGACTAGTTTATTACAATAAGTTATACAAGACACACACTTTCAAAAATACTAAATATATTCGATCAATTCTCTTCAGTAGAGTACAATGATAACAAATGATAAGATTTTACACACTATATAATAACTAAGTAATCAAGAGATTAATGATAGACAAAAGCAATTAGTAAAAGTTAAAACCAAATAAGTCCATTTTCGTTATAATTGATCTACAGTAAAACTAAACATAAATAAAATGAAAACAATTCTTATAAAGTGTTACGAAAATAAAGAAACAGTATAGTCAAAATCTTTTTGCTTACATAAAACAGGTTTCCTTAATAAAGTACAAATGGTTTCTAATTTAATCAAATCCAAAACATTGCTACAAATTTTAATAATTCTAAATATATCTATATTATAATTGTTTGCACAAGTTGGATTACTAACTAAATGTTCTGAAATAGATGAACGTTTAGATGCGTTTAAAACCTTAACCGGTATATCATCTTTCTTATCTGACAGACAAAATTTTTCTACACATTTTGGTATGTGTTCTTTTATTCTCTTCCTGAGATGTCTAGTTGTTAATCCAATATAACTTGCTGTACAACAGCAACTGTACTGGTAGATTACAATACTTTTATTTAATTTTAATACTGGATCCTTACCACCTGGTGTTATTAATGGTTTAGAGGTAAAAACAATTTTAGGGTTCGCTGCATAATAAGTATTTCTTACTAATTGTCTAATTTTCTTTTCTAACATCTCTGAGCTTTTATTAATAAATGGAATTTTTAAAGTAACTACACATTTTTCCGGTCTTATTGTCTTTAGTCTGTCCAAATTTTTTACATGTAAATGAATTGTTTTGTTAACTAACTCTTGTGGGTAACCGTTTTCGTTTAATAGTGTTTTGATTTGTTAGATTTCACTTAGCAGCAACTCCGGAGAACAAATTTTGTGTGCCCGATGACACAAAGTTCTTATTAAATTTATATTTCTCTTTAATCTGCAGTTTGGTTGAAAATTTAAATAACATCCTGTAAAAGTTTTCTTTCTACAAACAGAAGTTAAAAATCTATTTTCTTTTCGTTTAATTTGTACGTCTAAAAATGCAAGTTCACCATTGTTTTCTTTTTCTATTGTGAAGTTTATAGAATCATGAGCATTATTCAAAATATTAAAGAATTTATCCATAGTTTTCTCGCTTTTAAGTAAAACAAAACAATCATCAATGTAACAACCTTAGATACAATAAATTATTTTTGAACGCAGGAACAACTTTTAATTCAATATAACCCATAAATATATTTGCTAATGTTGGTCCCAAAGGGGATCCCATGGCTATCCCGTCTTGTTGTGAATAAATTAACGAATAAAACTAAACTTGACACCAGAAGTTGCAAGTTTCAAAAATTTTTAAAAATTAATTCTGCTAATTGTAGGTTTACTTAACTTAAACAATGTATTAACACAAATTTCAATAACCTCTTCCAACGGTACGTTAGTAAAAAGACTTTTAACATCAAAAGACGCAATAAACGTATTACTAGCTTCCATTTCTTTAATTTTGTCTACAAACGTAAATGAATCCTTTAAACAACATGACGAGAAGTGTTTTAAAACTGGTTCAAGACACGAGTTTAAAAACTTTGCCAACTTATGTTGTGCTGAATTAACCATAGATAAAATAGGCCTCAAAGGAATGTTTTCTTTATGAATTTTTGGTAAGCCATACAAACGTGGGGTAACTGATCCACGTTTATTGCTGCAGCTTAACTGGATCAGATCAGTCATTTAGATTGAAAAACTTAACGAAAATACAAGTTTTAAGCTACTAGATAAAGGTTTAAAATGTTTTCGTTTTTATAACAAGTAAGAAAAAATAATAGATTATAATATTAACAGTATGAATATTTTTTTAAGGTGCATAAAGTTTAAGATCCTTTAAAATTAATAACTTTTCAACTACCATTTTTTTTATAAAGATAATTTTATATTACTACAAAGATAACCGTTTTGCAGGAATTTTGTTTTAAATAGTTTTTTAAAATGCAAATCTAAAAAAGTACAAATTGGAGTTTCTTAAAAACACCTAGTTTGAGTATGAAAAATTCATTTAAAATATGAATATTTTTACACACATATATATATATATATACAACAGTTGAGTAAAAACATCCAAAAAAATTTTTTCTTAGGGGGCCCTTTCAAAAAGTCAAACCCGAATCCGATGGATTTGATTTTTTAACTCAAGTCAAAGGAACGTTCTCTAGAATAAAGAAAAATCTTAGTTAGCATTAAAGATAACGAAATAACTGGATCTAGAGTTTGGAGTTTTTCTAACAAGTGGTAAACGAGCTGAGTTAAAGCTCCTTTATATACTTTATGGTTAGTAATATATTAATATCATACAACTTTGAAAAATAAATGTTTTTTAGGTTGAGCAAGTCAATTAACTAACTTTTTCACATAAAAAAAAAAAAAAAAATTGATGAAAGTTCTT
Organism: Thalia democratica; assembly: GCF_965202585.1. NCBI lineage: Eukaryota > Metazoa > Chordata > Thaliacea > Salpida > Salpidae > Thalia > Thalia democratica. Next base: position 54,681,498 of record NC_139165.1, on the reverse strand, counting down.
ATTTGCATAAGCACATCATTTGTAAAACACACAAAGGTATAAGTATTATGGTATACTATAGTTAACTTATGCTTGATTTTTCATTTTTGTTAGTTTACATCATTAAGGGTTCATATGTGTCAGATCAAACCAGTTTTATTTTGAAAAAAAGAAAAATGTCTGTTTTTGCCAGATCGAATGCTTTAAATTTTCCAAATTTAGAGTGTTATATTTGTGCATACCAATAAATTTTGAATTACTTACTTTAATTGCATTGACTTTTTGTAAGCCAGGGTTTCCACTTTACCTGGAAACCTGGAATTTGACAATTTAGGCTAAAAAAACCTGGAAAAACCTAGAATTTGAGAAATTTTGAAAAAAATCTGAAATTTTGATCAAAAAACCTGGAAAATCCTGGAATTTTAAAAAATTTTAATATTTTAAATTGTAAAATTTTGATTTGACACAAAAAATCTATCATATAATTAAGATTTTCTGTCATCATCAAAATTTTTTTTTATTAAAAAACACATTTAATGTAACTTTACAGTATCTTTTCAATATTTTTATACTATTTTAAGTTTCTTAAATAGAAATCAACTTAAAACTAAAAATAGACCCAAAAATGTGTACTTTTAAAAACCTAGATAAAAATTTGAAAAAATGAGTGACAACCCTGGTAAGCAAAATGTTAAGTAAAAACTCTTGAAAATTCCATAATAAATCTTTTTGTTATGAGTAAACATTCTTAAGGCAATAGGGGGAGGGGGGTTAGCCATGTTTTTTACTAGTTGATCTTATTTTATAGAGTTTTTATTAAGCTTCAAGTTGCTTTTTACCGTTTAAAAAACTCAAATTAGCTTTTGGGATATGACTGGTCAAAATTGGGCCAAATAATAGGATCCCTATGGGAAGGTAAAACTAAAACAGCAAAAACAGACTAATTTATTAAAAATATATTGTTCAAAACACAACAAAACACATTCTTCAATAAAATTTACTTCAGAAAAGGAAAATAATGATGAATTGGATTTTCTTGACGTTTTAGTTAAACGACACAAGAACTGATTTTTGACATCCGTTTTTAGAAAGAAAACTTTTACTGGTAACTACTTAAACTTTCATTCATTCTGTAGTATGAAGAGAAAAACAAATTTAATAAGAACACTTTGCCATCAAGCACATAAGATCTGTTCAAGAGAATTATTTGATGACGAAATAAAACAGATAAAATTGATAAATAAAAATGGTTATCCACAAGAACTTGTTAATAAAATTATAAATTTACATGTTAACAGTTTGAACAAAATAAAGCCAGCAGGGCCGGAGAAATGCTTGATTCCTTTAGTATTGCCTTATGTCAATAAGAACTCAGGAGTTTTAGAAAGAGAGATTTGTAAATTAGTAAGTAGGACGTATCATTCGGCCAAGCCGATTGTTATTTTTATATCGAAACCAATGTTCAGACCTGGAGGAAAAGATCCAATAGCAGAATTTAAACAAAGTATGGTAGTTTACCAGTTTAACTGCTTCTGTGAAGCTAGTTATGTCGGGATGACCTCAAGACAATTTGGCAAAAGAATAAAAGAACTTATTCCAAAATGTATTGATGAATTTAGTAAGAGTAATAAGAAAACTAAATCTATTAGAGTAATAAATGCTTCAAAAAGATCTGCTATTTCTGAAAACTTAGTAAATAACCTTGATTGTGCTAATTATAATTTAAAAAGATTTAAAATTGTTAAATTTTTTTTTCATATATTGGATTTAATTAAACTTGAGGCTATTTTTATTTTGTTAAGAAAACCTAAGTTGTGTAAACATAAAGATTTTGGTTATACTGTTTTGTTGTTTTCTTAAATTGTTTTATAAGTTGTTGCTCTGTTTTGTTATTTTTTAATTGCATTGTAATTAGAAGTACTTATGTATTGTTAATTACTCTTTGCTTTATTATTATTAATTACGTTGATTGCATTTCCACTATATAAGTTAGATTTGAAATTTTATTTTTATTGCTTAGTATACAACTGACGAAATAAGCATGAAATATATTTTGTTCTGAAAAATTGGGTCTTATTTATATTGCTTGAAGAATTTATTTAATGTCAAATAATGTTTAATTATATACAGTTTTTAACCTTAAACTTAGCTTTAATAAACCCAAAAACGCAGACTTTCAAAAACCTGGAAGAACCAATGGCAACCCTGTGTCTATACTAGTTTTAATATATTTATAAAAACTACCAAGAAAAATGATTAAAATAAATTTAGATAAAAAATATGCCTTTAAAATTTAAGCATTCTAGAAGGTGAGATTTACTTGAAATTAAAATTAATTTATATACCTTTTCTTCAACACTTGATTTAAAAAAAATTAAATGGGAACCCTGTTTATATACAAAAATGGCCACACAATAAAAAAAAAACAGGTTTATTTGTTTATTTTTTTAGCAAAACTCTGGATATCTTTCCTAAATATTGGACTAGTTTTTACTGTTTAAAATTTTTTCTTCATAAGTTTGTGTTTTCTTAAGTTTTTTTTCAATTACTTTTGTGTATTCATGCAGTATTTTTTGTTAAGAGGATAGCTTTTTTCCTGAAAAGTGGCTACCCTGTTAGAATTTAAAGTCTCTATTAAAAAAATCAAATATTTTTACAATGAAATATCTGATACAGTGTCCTCACTAAATAGATTTCCTTAGCTAATTTCTTTAAAAAATACACTAGATATCCCAGAAATTTACTTTAATTATATTTTTGGACCAATTTTTGATTACATACAATATTGTTAATGATAAAATTTGTTTATTATTTACTTTTAAATATATACTAATGTTAAGCTTAAGAATTCCAAAGCAAAACAGTTAGAGTTATTAACTTGAATAAAAGAGATGGATTGCAAGGCGGTTTTTTTAGGATTACATATAGTACTAAGTTTCTTAATAAGCTCAAAGTTATTAACTGAAAAATTCAAAAAGAATTTCAAAGAATAAACATAAAAAACGAAGGCAAGTAGGGGCTGAATCTGGTCATTTAGTAAATATGTCTTGCCTGTGATGCACTTTAAGCTTGGAAATATCTTGTGAAAATCAACTAAATTGTAGTTTTTATTAACATATATTTTAGATTGTGCCCTAAAACTAATTTTTCGTGTATAGTAGTGCTTATTAAATGATGATTTTATTGCAATTTTACTGTTTAAGGATTATTATTGTTATACCACTTTACAATGTTTCTTGACCTGCTAGGACTTTTTTTTATTAGTCCCGTCTGCAAAAGATATTTTTCAGTACATCTTGCCCATAAAAAAAAATTCCTCTGTGGTATGGCTTTAATATTCTGTTTTATTAATTTTAAAACTATTGTGTAAGTTTGTTTTTACTTAAGTAAAAAAGTGAAAGTTGGAAAAATAATCAGGGTACTCAAGATAACTCAGGCTAGTGTAAACTTTTTTTTAACTCAGACTAACTTAGTCTAGTTTTGGTATATTTTTATATATCTTAGACTATTTTGCACAACTTTATATATTTTTTCAAAACAAACATGTTTCCAAAGTCCATTTAATTTTTTTTTTTCTGACTTCCGTCTGTCTGGTATTATTTTGGTATTTTTATTATTTAAACTTGATAATTAGTTTTTTATATTTTTTGCTTATATGTATATTTTACATATTCTTATAAAGACTCAGGCTAGCTTGCTGTAATCATGCTAGTTTTTGCTCACTCTGTCTGGCTTTTATCTTTAATGATTGGCCATCCTTCAATTTTAAATATCATTTGATTTTATCAAACTTATATTATATATATTTTTCAAATTCAATAATTTTCAGCATGCTTTGATTACTTGATTAGTTTAACTTGAATTAAGTAAAATTTTTTATATGTTTATGATTATTATTTGAAGGCATCAGTGTATTATTTACATAAAAGTTTTAAAAATTAGTTTCTGTTAACAATATAAACATACTTATACCACAGATGTTCTTGTGCTAAAACTTTATTTCAACTAACGGCGTTTCACTGCTCTCAAATAAATTTAAGAACAGATCTACGGAGTCTCAAAAAGCTCTAAGAATTCAATATAATTTATCTTATGAACATACTTATATTAATTTTAATGCTTTGTACTTTACAAGTAATTTGTTTAAACTTTTAAAATGCAAAAAATGTTTTTACAGTCTTTTTTATTAAAAAGATAAATGTCAGGAGGTAAATTTCGCATTGTAAATTACTATAAGTCACTTGAGCCAGCTGGTTGGAATGATAATGCTGTCATTCGAATTTACAATGAGTGTGTGAACATGATGAATGAGAGCAAAGCAACTGATGAAAATCAGATTGCTAAGAGCAACTGGAAGAAGGAACCTGAAATGGACCCAGACAAGATGCAAGAAATTTGGATGCCAATGACTAAAGAAAAGGTTAAACCTAAAAAAGCAAAAAAAAGTTAGTTAAGTATAAAAGTATATTTTTGTTTGGTTAAATTTCAAACAAACATATATTGAATAGTAAAATTCTGTTTAAAGTTAATATTTAAAAAATGTTAAATTGAATATTAATAAAAATTAAAACCACATTTTAATTTAATAAAATTTCATCTTAACCTTAAGTTCATAAAGAGTATTATTATGAACAATGAGCAGAGGTTGGTAGGCATTTGGTGGTTCTGGACCAAGTTTTGAAAATGAACTAAAATTAAAAAGAAAAAAAAAGGATTACCACACACTCTGGATAAGGCTGGCTAGTCTTAAATTTTTGAATAAAACTCAGGGTTGTTTGATTTTTTTCTAAAGCTCAAGCTAGTTGTGTATTGCATGTATTTATTATTATATAGCATTAAGTTATATATATGTTGTATGTGATATTTATCCGAATTCTCAGGCTAGCATTTTTAACTTTAAACATTTTTCTATTAAAAATAGTTTTGTTCAGTACTTATGTTATTTATTTGGAATAGATAACTTTTTATTTTTTAAAAGTACTAGGGGATGGGGGTAAAGTTTTTTTTTTGAAATTATTCTTATTTACATAATTACTTATGCTACCAGTTTCATTTTGATGCTTGAAAAAATTGAAGTAGCTTTTAAAGCATAAGCAATCAAAGTTAGAGGGTTTAATAAGTTTTCTATGGAAGGCGCTAACTAAAAAGACAAATTTAGATTATTTTACTAAAAGTATATCCTCCCATCAGTTTCTGAGCAGTTTGATGAGTTGTACTATCTCAGAGTAATCATAAATAAGATTAAGCTTCTAGGAAACAAATGTGTAGCTAATTTAGAGAGATTGATTAATGCTGATAACCAAAAAATGTTAAAGATAGATAATAAAATTCAGAGTCAAAGTAATTGCGCTATTTGCTGCAAATATAATTTAAAATAGGGCAATTGCTGTTTGGACAATATCATTTACAAGAGACAGTTAATTATGACCTTGGGAAGAAATTCTTCATTGGCTTTTGCTCAACTCAGTTCAGATTTGGATGTGCTAATCATAAAATATCTTTTAAAGGTGTTGTATATAAAAATATAACTGAGCTTTCAAAGTATATTTGTGACCTAAAGCACAAGAACATTGATTTTATAATGACTTGGGAGGTGATAAAAAGAGTGCAGCATAAGGCTGATGGTAATAACCCTGTTTGTAGGTTGTGCTAAAAAGGATCAACGGCCGTGTGTATGCGTTGAAAAAATAGGGTTGCTTTAAAAAGAGGAGTCAATTCATATTGTCTTGTCGACATATGAAAAAGCTCCTCTTAAAATGCAATAAATTAGAAAATGACTATGAAATAAAAGTATTTCATAGTCGCTTAATAGTAGTTTTGTGAGTTTTAGTTGTTTGTTTAGATAGAAGATTAAATTTTACATTGATTAAATTTTGTACTGTACAATATTTAATAATTACGTCATTGTGTTTTTTTGTATAATTGTTTAGCAAGGTGCTAATCATTTCAAACCTACAGCTGATGATTAAAAAGAATTTTGTTATTTTTATGAAACAGATGTTTTAGTTTTTTCTAAATAAATTTTCTTAATGAATTATATATACAGAGTTGCCAAAAAACCTTGAAGCCTGGAAAAACCTAGAATTTTAAACAAAAATCACTAAAAAACTTGGAACCTAAAAAAAACAGTTTTGAGTTAGTTGAGTAGTAAAATTCGATTTGGCTCAAAAAATCTATCATATAGATAATAAAACAAGGTATCATCAAATTTTTTTTATTAAAAACTCATTTAAAGTAGCTTTACAGTATCTTTTCAATGTTTTTATACTATTTAACACAGTTTCTTCCCTTAAACTCAACTTTAAACTAAAAATAGACCCAAAAATGTGTAATTTGAAAACCTGGAGAAAACTTGCCAAAAACATTTAGCAACCCTGTATATACATAAAATTATATAATAAACAGCTCTATAAACTGTTGTCGAGCACTATTGACCAAAACTTTAGTAAAAGCTATTAAGGGCATGGGGGGGGGGGTAAACACCCTTTTTTGGTTTTTTACCTTATTTTATATACTTTTTACTAAGCTACAAGATGCTTTTTACAGATTTTAAAAATTCAAAATAATTTTTGAGATATAGCCTGTCAAAGTCAATAGGAACCTTATGGGAGGCGCAAACTAAAACGGCAAATAACTAGAAATCACTAATAATTCATCTCCTCCTACGTTTTTTGAGATAACTACCTCAAATTTTCAGGAAATGTTCCTTGCAATATTTAGAAAATTCTGTCGAAACAGAATTTAAAATACATAATAAATAAAAATTTTATAACAAAAAAACTAAAAAAAAACTGTTTTTTTTTGTTTATTTTTTATTTAAAATTTTTTTCTTTTAATTTTTCAAAAATTTAAAAAATATATCAAGGAACATTTCCTGAAAATTTGAGGTAGTTATCTCAAAAAACGTAGGAGAAGATAGATTTTTAGTAAAATAGTCTATTTTTGCCGTTTTAGTTTGTGCCTCCCATAAGGAACCTGTTGTTGCCTCCGACTTTGACTGGCTATATCTCAAAAATTATTTTGAATTATCAAAATCTGTAAAAAGCATCTTGTAGCTTAGTAAAAACTATATAAAATAAGATAAAAAACCAAAAAAGGGTGTTTACCCCCCCCCCCTATATAAATTTATAAGATGTAACGTTAAAAGGCGTTAAATCCTGGAGATCCTACAGATCTAAGCTCAAAAAAAGCTCTAAGAATAGTCTATTCTTAGAGCTTTTTTGAGACTCCGTAGATCTGTTCTTAAATTTATTTGAGAGCAGTAAAACGCCGTTAGTCAGAATAAAGTTCTGACACAAAAACATCTGTGATATATATAAATTTGTATATAGTACTTGTGTTTATAAATGTTATTATACATATAATTTTAAGTCATTATTTATTTATTTGTACCTAAAGATCTGCTCAGCAGTAAAACTTAGTTGAATCGGATAAACTTATCCGTTCACCATTATTGTTGTTATTTTTGCTCACCAATTTCTGTTTGAACACTTTAAGTATTGATCAGTTGGAGACTCAGTCTAACATAAATAATACTAGTTATATGAATGAATATTAAAAAATGATAGTTTCAAAAAGCGAAAAACTGGTAAGTTTTAGCTACTGATTTTTACTTTTTAAATAACATTTGGCTCTAAAAATATAAATTGAAGAGCACAAAACTGTTTTACTCATAAATGTATTAGTATTAGAATTTTACAATATACTAAAAAAATTAAGTAGTAAACTTCAAAATAGCGTTGATTTCATAACATTGCTAAATTTTTAATAACTAACAGAATATTTTTGTATACAAGAAACGAATTATGAAAGTTTATTATTTCATAAATCAAAATATTATAAAATATGTTAAAATAAAAATAGATAATAATTAATATAGATAAAAAAATATATGTTTATTAATTGTGTATCTGTTTTTCCCATAGTTAAGTTGTCAATCAATTTATATTGAAAAATATTTATTTAAACACTGACAAGGTCTTTGACCGATACTTAGTTTATTAGATAAATTCTTGAAGGAATAAACTCATAGTTTAGTAGTTATAAAAAAATAATGACTGACTGAGTGATTATAAGTAACATTTTTTTTTCCAAGCTAGATACTTTGAAATGACTAAAATAAGTTAAAAGAAAATTTATGTTAAAAATTTTGTATATTTTACTTCCACTTAACTTTCTTATATTGTACTTAATATTGTTTTTGAACTTTTTTATTTATTTTACTTTAAAATATTTCAAATTATAGTTAATTACTTATTTTATTAGAAGCAAAAATTAATTTTTATAATTACAGAGTTGCCACTTTACCTAGAAACCTGGAAAAATTTAGAATTTGAAAATTTAGGCAAAAAATACACTGGAATTTCGAACAAAAAACCTGAAATTTTTTAAGTTTGAGTTTTTGTTAGTTTTTATAAAATAGATAAAATTAAAATACTTATAGTTTTTATATATATAATTCTGTAGTTTTAGCTAACTTTGTTGTTATAGAAACAATAATGGTATAACATTAACTTTTTGTTAATCACGTTAGTGGGTGGAAGTCATTAGGAAAGAAATAAAAACATTGCTATGTACTTGTAACAAAAATATTACAAATTTTTTTACAGAAAAATATGAAGTGAACACAAAACTCTTCATTTTTTTTTCAAAAAAGTATTGTACCTAAACAATGCACATTTTGTATGTTGTCATTCTTCTATTTTAGCACAAGATGAATTTAATATACTCCAGACAAATTATTTTTTTTTCTTAAAACTAAAAAAAATAGTTTTATAAAGCTTAAAAAGTATTATTTAGATTAGTTACAATCTATGTATATTTTAATGAAATATCAGTTTCACTTGCTGTTTTATTTAGTTAAATATGATTACTGTAAAATAATTCAACTGAAGCAAAATATTAAAGTTAAAAAAAAAAAAAATTCTAAATAATTATTCCAACTTTAAAAATATCAAACAATCATTTAATAAAATAGTTTAACAAGAATAATAAAAGATAACACATTCAAACTCAGAAGAAATTTAAGTAGACTTTTAGCTATTTGTATTAAACCAACATACCAGCTTTTGAACTTGAAAGAATTTAGTACAGGTTCCAACATAATAAAATAAATTGCAGTACCAACGGTAACTCTTAAATAATTAATATTTTTTGAACAAAAGTTTTTTAACTAAATAATAACTTACTACTAAAAATTATCAAAAAGTATGTGCTTTCAAAAACCTGGAAGAAATTTAGAAAACCTGGAAAAAAATTTGAAAAAACGAGTGGCAACCCTGTAATTATAAATTTAATAATTTTCGCAGTTCTAAAAGAATAATATTTTTCATATAAGAACACACTTTTAGAAAATAATCGGTCTAAACAGTTAAGTTTAAGTATGTTATTAATATATTATAATATTAGTTTCATGTCGAACTTTATATTAAAAAACAAGTTTTATGTTCATAAATAACAATTAAAAAAAAAATCAGAGGTGAAAAAGCATGTCTGGGTAGCAGGAGAAAAGTGTATGGCTGATTATGATGGAGATGGAAAATATTTGAAGGCAGAAATAAAACATCGTGATGACAAAAATAAAATGGTGAAAATTAAATTTGATAATGTTGGGAAACAAATGTACGACTATCACATGGAAGATGTTCATCCAAGACACTTTTGGATGAATGATTCAAATGGTTAAAATTTGATATGGTGTAAATGTATAACAAATTCAAATGTATTGATTGAAAGTTGATTAGCGTCACTAAATGTTGTAGTAGTTTATAAGATATTATTTAAATGATCTTATTTGACTTCTAAAGCTGTTTCTAGTTAAAAAAAAAGTTTAATCTTAATCTATTGGTTGAATAAATTTTTGTAATTTATATTTGCTAAACTGATCACAAAAAACTACATGTGCAATTAAAAAAACAGATTGAACAAAGAAAAATTCAGCAAGTGTTGCAATACAGTATTGTTGTCTTTTTTTTAATAAATTATCTTTTTAGGGCAAACAAATGAAGGTATTGAATGGCGACTTGGTGATCCTTGTTACGCATTATATTACCAGGACGGAGATATGTACGCTGCAGTCATTCAAGAAGTTTCGTTGGACAAGTCTGAGTGTGTTGTTTATTATGAAGACTACGAAGAGGAAGGCAACCACGTGGTAAAAGTTAAACACCTTTATCCAACTCACCTGTGGCCAAACGAGCAGCAGTTGGAGAAGATGCGCAGTTCCATTCCAAACAAGATAGTTTTTCAGCCAAAAGAGGATCTTCAGAGCCTGGCTACGAACCCTAAAACTATCCGAAAACGGCAGAGATTGGTCGAAGAAGAGGCTGAAATGCAAAAAATAGAGAAAAACGGAGGTATGTTTGCTACAGATATACCAATAAGACGTATTGGATCACCTGATGATAAGTACAGATCATCCAGTCATGATAGGAGAGGATCCTTTTCAGAAAAGCGAAACTTATATGACAAAAGACACTTTACTCCTGAACGAAGAGATTCACTGAGTTTTAATCGTCGTAGATCTCCGAGCTCTGAAAAAAGATCGCGCAGAAGATCACCAAGTTCTGATTCTCCTTATTCAGACAAGCATGACCGTAAAAAAGATTTTAGAAGCACAGTATCACGATATGACGAAAATGATGTTGTGTACGTAAGCAAGACTAGAGGTAGATCTCCAGAATTGAATAGTGTAAAAAAAGAAAAGCAGACCCGTAGAAGTAAAAGCTTGTCACCAGATAGAGTTAGCCGACACAAACGAAATCACACTGAAGCACAAATGAAAGAAGAAAATATTCCATCGACCAAGCAGGAAGAATCGATTCGACCTGACAAAATATTTGGAGTTGAGCTGCCTACAGATTTCGCACCGCTTCCACCCTTTCAAGAACTTAACATTGACTGCGTGGAAAAGATGGATAAGGAGGCTCTGGTTAACATGCTGGTCAGTTGGTACCAAGCAGGGTTCCACACAGGATTTTACCGCGCACTCTTTCTTGAGGAGTAAATAGGAAATTTATTTAAACTATATCAAAAACTTTAAATAATTTAGATAGCTTTTACAAAAAGTCTAAAAAGATATTTACTTAATTTCATTTAGATTATGTTTGGTATTTTTTCAAAACTTTTTATTTAATTGTTTAATTTCTACTGATTTTAAGTTAGAACATTTACAGAAAAAATAAGTTTAGCATGCTTACTAGTTTAGATTTATTTTGTTAAAAGTTAGAGAAAGGTAAACTCTACTATTTATTTTTTTCAAGTAAACTTTGCAATTTAATTGTTATACTTCTGCATAATAAAAGAATATTTTGACTATAAAGTATGTTACTTATTTTTAATAAAGTTCTGTCTTAGAAATAAGAAAAAAAAGTTAATTGTTTAAGAAAAGTAATAAAGTGATAATTGGGTTGAAACATAAAATAGCTCTGTACTCAAGGAAGTTTTAATGCAACAGTAATATTATGATAGACAGTTATTAAACTGTTTGTACTAAATAATGTATTTTGAAATAAAAAAATAAAACAATAAGTTGGTTGCAACTTAACAATTTTTTTATGTTGACTAAACTTGGTTGATACACAATTATATGTTTAAAATAAACGTTTTTTGTAAATTAAATGGTTAAGGTTATATTATAAACAGAATTACTAACTGTTGCTAAAACTTAGTTCTAAATAGTAACAAGTTCTTAAGTGTAGTCTAATTATATAAATATTAACGAAAAAGCTTTACACATTAAACCAACCCATTCAAACTCGCTCTTCATCAAAGATGTATTAAGTTATTACGATTATTACACGTTCTATATTTAGTTAGTTAGCAAATTCGATGAAAAAATAACGTTTTTAGTAATATATTGATAATAAAAATACATGAACCACAAAAGTTGAGGCTGAACGCCTTTATATCATGTATATAATAAGTTTTGATCTAGATCATCAGACCATATACTTTCAGTAGACTGAATTAGAATTGATTAGTTCAAGTATGATGCAGATAACAGTATATCAAGCTCCATACTTGTTTAAATAGTGGATGGCAATAGCGTTTCAAGAAAACGAAAACTAGACTTTACCCACAAACAGCCGCTTTAGTGCTTATGTACTTTATAAGGCTTGTTTAGATTTCAACAGAGGTTTCTTGCGACAATAACTGCCTGGTGAGTCCTAAAAAGGGTGACAACCGGTCGTGAATTGTTTCGAATGTTGTTGGTCGTGTGGTGAAGTTCGGTATTTATCACTAATGGCAGAAAACATCTCAACTTTGTTGATGGTGGCCGAAATATATACTGGTTAATGTATTACAGTGCTTCCTCATTTGTCCGGTTCCTCGCTTATCCGGCCAGATTTAGTCCAGAAGTAGATTTATTTAATTCAGCTAAAATCAATACATTACTATATTAATACGTCTAAATTGATTTCAATAACTAAGCAAGCAATTTAAATTCGATGTTTTAATTAATTTTTATGCGCATAAGAATTCAAACATTAGTATAATAAACTGAGGGCTACTCCAAACATCAAGTTTTTAATTGCAATATAACACAATTTTATATAAGAATGTTGCCTGGACTTAGCATTAGTATTTAACCGGCAGGCTAAAACAAAAGAATAGAAACTACACCATTTTATATCGTGTGTTTTTCCCAAGAAAAAATAAACTAATGTTAAACCAAACCTCTATTATTTCTTTTTTAAGATTTCTGCTACTAGTTAAACTGTTTACGATGTCACTTGTTTTTGCTAAATTTATTTTAAACTTTACAACGTTTCGTATTGTTTATTTTTGTCTGTTTTAATTATTTGGTTCGTCAAAGTAAATTAACAGATAATTAAGAGAACATTTTTATATACATTGTACAATATTAATGAGGTAGATTTAAAATAAAGAGCGATATTTGGTTTTTATCCGGATTTATTTATCAAAAAAGAATGCCCAACACGGCTGGATAAGCGAGGAAGCACTGTATTTAATAATCAAAAATAAAGTTCACAAAAATTCTAAAATATATTGTTAAGTTACTAACAATAAACAAAAAATACAGATAAAAATCTCTAGCTTACTAAGGTAATAAACTGTGGAAAACAAAGTATAATAATTTACAATACAAGTACCTTCTTGAAAGGTCTAAAACAACTCGGTTGACATTTTAATAAAAAAATAACTTAATACATTTTAATTTGGTGCACACGGTACATATTTTATTTAGTATTTGTCCTGGACAAGACATTAAAAAGTATCCAAGTGGTGTACGACTTAATTACCGAAAGATTTTTTCGTGCACCAGGTTCTAGGACCAAATATTTTGAGCGATTTTTTTGTTCAATAAACAACAACGATAGTAGCTTTATATCAATAGATAGTCCTAAGTGTGCATAAAAGCAACGATAAAGTTTAAATTATAGCAATTATCATTGAACTTTCGAAGTTTTATACACTAAAAGTGAAAACTAAAACAATAATGCATTTCTTTTAAGTAAGTAAACTAAGTAAGACTAAAAAAAAAGTTAAACATTTAAATGTTATATTGGTTGTACTACTATACAAAACATAAAGTCAAAATTAAATTGGGTATATTTTTTGACTATTATCTTATAAATAAATCAATGTAATAGAAATATAGTATTTTTTTATGTTTTTTCACATTGCTTATCTCCTATACGCTTCAGTTTATAAAAGTAAGTTTGCAGTTAAAAATATTATAATGCTCGAATTAGAAATTTATTTTCACTTTAAAAAGCAAATAGAAAAAGATTTTAATTTTATCTATTTTTGAAAATAACAAAAGAGTTGTAAAAATAATAAGTTTTCCAATAGTTTCAGCGAAGCAAAAAATAAATGTTTTTCTAATAAAATAACTACTAGATATTAGTAATGATTAGTTATTTGTTGATCGATTATTTTTAGTTTGAGTGGTTTTAAACACTATAGTTTAAAAAAATTTTGTCTTCTGGCCAACGCCCAGACTTGACGAATATAGGACAAAGTGTCGAATTTAAAACACTTATATTTAAAAAAAATGTATTTATAATTACTTTGCTTAGAGAAAAATTGGAGAAAATTAAATAATAAATTTATATATATATTTTTGCCAACTCAGTAATAGTTACATTGTTTAATATTCGATTTTATAGTTTAACTCAAGACAACATTGTACAATCTTAACCATTTCAATTTAAGTTCAATTTTCATGTTTTGTTTAAGCCAATAAAATTATAGTACGTAATAAAAAAGCCTATAAAATAGATAACTTATAATTATTAACGAAAACATCGGCAAAAGTCTACAGAGCCAAAGCTCGACTTTCATATGCCGTGAGACAAGCTCAAATTAACATAAGGTTTGTTTATACCAATTCGATCATCAGACTACAAGCTTTCACTAGACTGAGACTGGTTTCGTCTTTATTAGTACTCATAAATCAGTCATAACCGAAAGACTTGCACTCATCAATCTATAAATGGTTTATCATGTAAGACATAAATCAACCGTTTGCTTGTATTGATCAGAGATATTATATTTATTAACATATTATTTTTTACAGAGATTATACAAAAATTTGTTACTTGTTAACATACTAAAAAACTAAATATTCAATTTTAGTTTTACTGTTACTGAAATAATTCATGAAGCTTTCTAAGTAAGTAACTCATTGCACTTAGAGCATTAGTCTGGGTAATTTTTTAGTAGTTATTTTTGTTCTTTAAACTTAATTCTCAGAGCATGCATGGCACTAAAGTTTTTAGAACTTTATTTTACTTCTTTGACAATGATCAAAAAATTTTAAAAGAAGGACAAATAGTTTTTGATCAAATATTTTTGGTAGGTCTTTACACGTACAATTTCTAACAAAAAATAAAACTAGTTGAAATGTCTTTAACTTACTAATAATAAAGCTTGGGAGTAAGACTACTTTTTTTTTATTATCGAAAAAATATATATAAAAAAAACAAACTGTAACATTTTTTAAAAAACCTTGTGATTTTTGCTCGTTAAATTCTTAGGCATAAAAAGATAAAAGATTAAAAAAAACCGAGTTCAAAATGATTGAGTTTAACATGATCAAGCTAAACAGGATAGAGTTTGATTTGGTCGAGTTTGGTTTGAGTCGATCGAGTTTAGTATGGTAGAGTTAAATAACATCAAGTTTAATGTCATTGAATTTGATATTGTCTGGTTTAATATGAACGAGTTTAAAATGATAGAGTTTAATGAGATAGAGTTTTTTATAATTAAGTTTGATATGATCAAACTTATATGATTAAGTTTAAAATGATTGAGGTTAATATGATCAAGTTTAATGATGAAGTTTAATGATTGAGTTTGATAAAACAAATTTTAAAATGATCGAGAGCAGACATGTTAAAAAGCTCTGCTTTGTTTACTCAAGCGTGAAATTACTAACTTAAAACAAACCAAAAATAAAACACTTCATTGCTAAATTACCATAGTAACTTTTAGCATTTTAACATCTCTGATCGAGAGTTAGAAATGATAGCAAACCGAGCAAAAAATAATAAAACCTACCATAAAAATAAAAGTTCAAAAAAAAAATGGAAATTTAACTATGCTCCATTGTCTTCAACTTGAACTGCGATGATCCTACCCAAATTTCGTTTAAAAACACAAAAAAAAACTAATTCAACATTTTGAACTAATACAATCAAGCTGTACAAATAATTCTCACTTAGTTAAAAGTTCTGAGGGAATTTTACAAACCAGCTCTTTTGTATCAAACTCTAATTGCTTTAATGTAGAAGTTTGTTCAGCAAGTTGGCATGCAAAAACACCACAACGGTAAAATACTTTTTTGTGAGGTTTCTTTGGGTATTCTACTTGCCATTTAAGTTTAGCAGTGATTGATAAATAGTTATTAATTAGTTGTTCTTTAAAACTATCTTACATCATGACAAACACAATGAAAGATTAAAGTTTAACCTTTATAGAAAAACGAAACTTGTCATTAAATACAATCATAAGTGGGTATTAGTATTACCTAAATGAACTAATTTCAGTTTGAAGGACTTATTGTTAAAATGGTAAATATTTATTTACAAATTCTATTAGGCGTATCTTAAAAAATAAACACAATTAAAAAATATTTCGGTCTTAAAAGACCACATTAGAAATCGATTTAAAAATAATGTCTTTCATTGCACTAAAGGTAATGAGAGTAGAAGGATGCAATAATGCATTATTTCTAAAAGGCCCTAGCTTTAAAAGTTATATCACAATTCGATAAAATTATTGCTCAAAGTAAGCAAACTACTTTAAAAAGTAGTTCCAAATTAGTTTTAAAGACAAGGAAAATTATAAGAATTCTTTTATTATTGACAAAAATGACTTGTGTTTTCAGGAGTGGTTATCTTTAATTAGGGTTAGGTCCAGACTTGGTAAAAAACAGTGTTAAAAATCTCCAGTAGTACAATTTAAAATATTATTTTACTTAATTTAAACTCTAGAGCCGGAGACTATTCAGAATTTTTAACATTGCCTTTTACTAAGCATGATCGGGTCTTAACATAATCTTTTTTTAAGGCCCCTAATAGAATTAATAATTTTGCTATCTTATCAACGATAAACTTTTCAAATGTACATGTTTACTAAAGTTGCAAAAATTATAATCATGATTAATAAAAATATGAGATTTTAGTAAAACTTTTTATAAATTTGTTATCTATAAAACCAACAAATTTACTTTCTAATCTTTTTCTATTTATTTTTTTGCTGTTTAAGTACAAAATTCTTTACATGTTTTTAAATTTCCTTGTACTTATTATTTTTTGTTAAAAACTAGTTTTTTAGTATTTTTTATGTATAATAATACTTTTTTCATTGTTTGATGTTAGTCTAGTTCTTTTTGGCAAAAATGGCTAAGTGTGTCAAACTTGGCAACTATGTCAATTTATAGTTAATACCTGTTACCTCTTTTTCGAAAATCTACATTTAAAGTTTCTTACCCTAAAGTTATTGTTAAAATTTTCAACATATATGTTTGAAGTTTTTATCCCTGATAAGAGAAATAAAGTTTACTAAATACGTCAGGGGCTTTTGTTTAAAGCTTAAGCTACCATTAGAGAAATTGAAAAGATTCGGAATTAAAGTTTGATTGATAAAAAATAAGTACCAAAAATGTGTACTGAAGCCAATGTATGGCTAGTTAATTGCAATTTATTAGCATAAAAGTAACAAATTATATTTGCTGAGAAAGCAAAAAGAGTTTTTTTTTGTTTTTTCTAAATTTAATCAATAAAACTTAACTTTTTGATTTAATTTTTAAATGTTTGGGTAAAGTGGGTTAGGGATAAGGATATAAATTAAAATAAATTAAAGTAAAGCTTTAAAAAAACTACGCTGACTCACAAAATATTCAAATAATTTGCTTTTTATTATTCATTTATTGTTAAAAAACATCAGTCTCATACTCCACCCCTTGCAACAATAAACATTATTTGCATGATTTTCAAGCTATCTCTTTAATCATTAATCCATTTCATATACAAAAGTTATTCTAGCATAGCAATAAAAACTAAAAAGCTTAAGTCATTTCAGTAATCCAATTTTCAATTAGAATAGAAACCCTTTATTTTTGACAACCTTCTCCCAAGTCTTCAATTTAATATATTCACATAAGCATAACTAAATTAAGTACAATGTTTTTTATTAAAATATTTTTTTTGTAGTGTAACTTGACCCCATAAACTTAAACCCTAAATTGTGTAAAATTAGCTATAAACTTTCAGTATTAAAAATGGAAATAATATTTAAAGAAAAGTTAAAATATGGATTGATGGATGGGGTAGGGGTCCTAAACTAGGTCTTTTAATCTTCAAAAACTCTGATTTTATCATGTAAGATACTCATTCAGTGGTTAACTCATGAACAAAAAATCAATCAATTTAATTTGACAACATTTGATGATGTGGACCACAATGAATTTACACTTGCTTGTTTTGTTCATTAACTCATTTCCTGTTTACTAGACATGTGAAGGTTATCAAAGAAATGTAGTTTTGTAATTGAAAGACATAGCCTAAACTGCTATAAGTATTTCGGTTCTGTGTTTTGGTCTAATTTAGTTTTATGCAATTTTTGGTATTTCATTTTTTGTTATTTTTATCTTTTATGGTAGAAAAACATCAGACCCACTCTTCCCTCTACAACAATAAATATTTTTGAAGGTCAAGCAAACAATTTGTCATCACCTGTAGTTCTACCTCCCCCTTTAAAATTAACATGAAACTAACCAAATTTTAATATTATCAAAAAAAATTTAAACTTTGTGTATTTAAAATAATTAAATTTTGATAAAATGCAGAAAATCTATCACAAAGATAATTTTATTTTGTATCTTTACTTTTTTAATCTTACAGGGGTGCCACTTTACCTGGAAAAACCTGGAATCTGACAATTTGGGCAAAAAAAACCTGGAATTTTAACAATTTTCATATGTTCTGTAGTAAAATTACATTTTGACTAAAAATCTATCATATAAACAAAAAAAAGTTTGCTATCATCAAATTTTTTTTAATCGAAAAACATATTTAAAGTAGCTTTACAATATCTTTTCAATGTTTTTATACTACTTAACACAGTTTCTTACCTTAAACTTAACTTTGAACTAAAAATTGACCAAAAATGTGTACTTTTAAAAACCTGTAAGAAATTTGGAAAACATGGAAAATTTTTTGGAAAAACAAGTGGCAACCCTGTTAAAAGGAACTTTTAAAAAATAGTATTACAGTATCTTTTTAATGTTGTTGTACTATTTAAGACATTTTTTGTTACCTAAAGTTTAACTTAATACTATAAATGGACCAGAAACTTGTTTAAAAAAACTGAAAAAATGGCAGAAAACCTGGAAGAAATTTACCAAAAATCTTTGGCAATCTTAAAGAGTGAAGTTAGAGTATTTCTGATTGTGTGTGTTATATGAACTGAATTTTAATACATATTTTATTAACCAGAATGTGTTGAGTTTCTCTTTTTTTGATTGTTTTGGTAGTAAAAGAGAATGTTATACATATATTAATAAAATCAATTGTTTTTATTATTAGTATTATTATCAATTTGTTAACATTACAATGTTATCTATTTATTCTTAAATTTATTATTCTTAATATATTCTTAAATATGCTTACTATCACAAAACTAAATTAGGTTTGAAGTTAATTAATGTTTTGATTACTGCTTAAAAGAATAAAAGTGTTTTTAAAACACAATAAATAATCAAAACTCAAATTTGTTGGTCAAAGGACTTGGTGTATAGAAAGACTTTTCGGTTATCAAGCTTCACACCAACTATTTACTTTATCAATTTATTCTTTAAAACAAATACAAAAAAGTATTAATCACCATTAAGAATTTTAAATTTAAAAAATAAAGTATGTATAAAGAAAAATACAAATTTAAAAAGAAACAAAATACAATATGATATTTTACTTCAATAACTTATCATGAAAAAAAAGGTAAAAGTAAACGCTTAATTTGTTTTACTAGTTTTACATTAAGTCCTTACTAACAAATATTAATATTCTTTATCCTTTCTTAGTATTGTTATGGAACTTGATGCTTTTACTTAAGTATTTGTTTGTTTAAATTTGCAGCAGCTGATTGTGAGTTCACTTTAGTTGCAATAATCCTTTGATTTAATTATTGATTTATTTTTTGTTATAGGATGGTAGATACTTGCATGGCATTTAAGCCTAGTAATTTCCTATACTTTGTGGTTTTCAGTGTTGAGATTTTAACTTAGTGAGTATTTACCAGATATTGTGTCACAAAAAACTTTTTTCAGTTTAAGTAGATTTTTTTAACTGGGTTAGTTGAGTTTGAACTTCTAAGGTGCATATATGATAACACAGTAATTAATTTACTTGCTTGACCTTTAAAAGATGTTTATAGTTGTAGAGGGAGAAGTAAATCTGATGTAATACCTCAAAAAAAATTATTGGCATAAAAAGAGTTCCTACAAACCCTATATAGAATTTGAAAATTGGTTAAAAGCAGGTGGTAGCTCTGTTATTGATTGGGAGGGGTCAAATATGCACAAAGACACTTTTGCACAAAGGGTCAATTTTGCCCAAGTGACAGTTTTAGATGAGAGTAAAAAAAAAATAATAATTAAAAAATTACTGACTAAGTGTCAGGGGTAACAGTGATAGTAAAAAAATAATAAAAAAGTTTTAAGTAAAAAAAAACTGACCAAGGCTTAAGGGTAACTGTAATAGTAAAAAAAATAAGAAAAATAAAGTTAAGGACCAAGGGTGTGTAAGGGTTAGGGGTAACACTGATAGTAAAAAAAAAACTATTATCATTCTAGTATGAGAAAAATAGTTACCAACCAAGGGTTACGGGTAATAGTGATTTAAAATAAAAGTTTCAATCCATGTAAAAGTGTCTTTGCGCAAAAGTGTCCATAAATGCATTTTTGACACCTAGCTGTTTTAAAATATATATACATATATATATAATACAGCCAAAATTGAAGAAACTTACT
The DNA here is from genome assembly GCF_965202585.1 of Thalia democratica. Taxonomy (NCBI): domain Eukaryota; kingdom Metazoa; phylum Chordata; class Thaliacea; order Salpida; family Salpidae; genus Thalia; species Thalia democratica. The sequence goes on along the minus strand of NC_139165.1, from coordinate 54,661,019 downwards.
TAACCCTCAACAAAGGCTTATGATATCTTACCATTTCATGCTAATCATGATCAATATTGTACAATTCAGTAGAGTTTATAATTTCACTATCCTTTTATACTAATGTCTACACTGAAAGATTAATTTTTTAAATAAAAAACTATCTTTGAAGACTTTTATTTAAATAATTTTTTGTATAGACAAATAATTATATTTTCACCATAATAATCAGTATATATAACACAATAAGGTCATAGGGGGCGTCCAAATTTTATTTAAATAAAAAGATAGTATTAGCTCTTATTTGAAAGCTTACAGCAGAGTTCCCACTTCCCTGTAATTCCCTAGAAAAAATTGAAAGATATGCTAAAATTTCCATAAATTGCGTTATTTGGCTATTATGAAATTTGTTATTGAAATTTGAAAGCCAAAACAGCTGCACTGCAAGGTGAAAAAATACATAAAAATTTAAAAGTTTTTTAAAATCAAAATCTTTACAATTTCAGTACAAAACTACAATATTGTGCCACTTGCAGATATTTTTTTTCGTTTTTTTACTAAATCAATTTACTTTAAGTTTGCTTATTTAACTAAAAGTAGAGCTCAAAAACCCTCAAACTTTCATAAATTTCTTACTAAGACTAAGCTTATAAACTGTTAATGACATATTTTACTTTATGTACCTTTAAAAATATGTTCATAACGTTTAAAATTAGTTGTTTTTTTTTGATAACTTCCCTATAAAAATTTCTAAATTTAATGGATTTCTCTATAATTTTTTTGAAATTTTAGTGGGAACCCTGTTAGAGAATATATTATAGGACACTTATATAGAACAAACAAGTTCAATAAAATTTTAAGATATGACAAGTTTTGGAAAAAAAAATCCAGTACAACCATATAGAATAAATAACTTTTTTTTTCAAAAATTCACTAAAAATCTATCTCCTCCTTCAGTTTTTATGCCGTTGACCACAAATTTACAGCAAATGTTCCTTGCATTATAAGAAAAAATCGTATTGTAACAACTTGAAAGAAAGTTATGACCAAAAGAAGGAAAATAATAAAAAAAAAAATTAAGAAAATAAACTTAAACTCTAAATTTTTAAATTTCTTATAATAGGATAGTTTATTATTTAGTTAGAATTAAACTGAGAAAGTTTTAGAACGAGAGCTTAAAAATTGTTAAAGAATCATTTTTAATGAAATGTTCTTTTTTTTTTGTCTTTTAAACTTTTCCTTTCCGATAGGATTGAATTCTCTGACTTTGTCTGATCATAACTCAAAAAATAATTTTCATTATAAAAATGGTGAAAAACAACTGTTAGTTTGGTTGAAAATCTTTAGAATAAGATCAACATGTAAAAAAAGTTCCTACCCCTTTGCTATGTAATAGAATGCTGCTCCTGCACTTAGTTTAAGAGTGTTTATTTTATATCAAGTAACAAAATGTGTTATTGTAAATACTTTTAATCAATAAAAACTTTCACAAAAACTTGTTAAAATAACAGTTTATTCTAAAATACTAAACTTAAATGTTTTTTTAAATTTCTTAGTTACAACCTTATAATAGTTAAATTATATTTTCAAATCAAGACCCCAGTAACTTTAGATCTGACCAAATAAATACTGGATCTGGTAGATTGCTAACTATTAAAAAGACATTAAAAGTTTAATTAGTTTTCCAGAAGGTATTTTAATAATACAATGAAAGCTATATAAGTACTAAGTCTGAAAGTTTTAGTTTTATTTTGTGCAATAAAATCTAAGAGTTATACATCTATCTTCTAAAACCAGATGAAATTGTTTACTAGTTATTTTTTCTGTAGTTTTTCAGAATAAAGTACCTAAACTAAGTTGTTTAAATATTTGAAAACAAAAAATGTCAGCTTTCGGAGACTATGATTTATTTGATGCTTTTGAAGAAGATAACTGTGTTAAGGAAATTGAGAAGTAAGAGGATTATTTGTTTCAAATTTGCTAGTCAAATTATTAGTTATTTTGAATTAGTAAACTTTTACAACTTAAAATTAGTCTAAGTTTTTTATTATATTGTGTATTCAAAACTTAACTAAAAAAAAAAATTTAATGTTGAATAACATTTTTGTTCTTTAGAATATAAAATTTTAAGAGTATATACCTTTTAAAAACTTTAAAAAAATGTAATTTTAATTATTGACTTTGTAGTATAACTTATAAAGACTAAAAGTATAAGCTCAAAAAATTAAATAATATTATTATTTAAAACACATTAGATGTTTTATTTAATATGAAAAATATATTTAAACTAACACTAAACTTGATATGACTTAAATTTAAAAGAAGTTTTGTATTCAGGAAAAAGAAAGCAAAGTTTTATCCAGGCTATTAAAATATTTAACTTATCTTTTGAAGACTTATTTAAAAAGTTCTACCTTTTTTATTGAATCATTATGCATTACATAAAATAATTATGTATTTTTTATGTTGCATTTTTTGTTATCTATAGCACATATAATTTTTTTAAGCTAGTAGTTATAAATTATACTATATTACTATTACTTTTCTAGAAAAAGAAAAGCTGAAGAGTTTAATGAAAATTTTCAAAAAAAGAGAATGAAAACTATTTCTAACAGTAAAAGTAAGTTAATGTTTTATATTTTTTAAGCATACTCAAAAGTTTTTTTTTTTACAATGAACACAATTTCAAAATTTAACCACAAAAAAAAGTTTTTTAAAACATTTTTCACATTTAAAAAAGACTTAAAATCTTTAATTAAGAAAGATCAATAATATTAACTTATAAATTGTTATTAATTAAGTGGAAAATGAAGATGAACTGTAGGTTTAATCAGTGGTTTTATACTTTTATAAATCTTGCATAGTAAATAAGGAAAGTTTTGTGCACTAAAGATTATGTAAATACATAAAGATATTACTGTAGCCTTAATTAAATTAAGTTAAATCAAATTTAAAATCTACCAACTAAAAACATTGAAAAAAAATTCAATTTATTTTTATTTATATAAGAAATCTTCTAACCAGGGTTGCCAAAAAACCTGGAATCTTGGAAAAACCTGGAATTATCAACAGTTTTTACTTTTTGAAGTAGTAAAATTTGTTTTGACCTGAAAAATCTATCATATAGATAAAAAAAGTTTGTCATCATCAACATTTATTTTTATTAAAATACACAAAAGTAGCTTTACAGTATCTTTTCAATGTTGTAATATTACTTAACACATTTTTTAACCTTAAACTTATTTTCAAACTAAAAAAATAAATCCAAAAGCGTGTACTTTTAAAAACCTGGAATAAATGTAGAAAACCTGGAGAAATTCTTTAAAAAAATTTGGCAGCCCTTTTTAACAGATAAAACTAAAAAGAAATTAAAGAATTTTCAGCTTTTATTTTTTAAAGTTTAGTGATAACCCGTATAATTAGTGTTTATGAAACAATAGTGTTGTACTTTTTTTCTAAGCAAACATAAATCCACATAAGATTATATTTTAGCTAGTTAGAATAACTATTAAGAAATAAAAAGTTTAAATGAAAATTTATATTTTTTGTTTTTATTACTTAACAATAGTTTTATTAAAAAAATATTTAAAACTAAATTAATATATAAAAAAAGTTTTATAGAAATGTTTTTTATCAAATAAACTAAAACTTTTAGTTGTCCCTATACTTAAGGCCATAGGGGGGATCAAACATTTTTTTTTTACAAAAGTTAACTTTAGCTTTTATATGAAAGCTTTAAGTACAAACTACAAGCCAGTTTTTATAGAATTCAAAAATATCATTTAATTTATGAGATATTTAATTTTTTGTAAAAATTTTACAGTATAAACGTATGGACCGCAAATTTTTCAAGGTCAATTTTCTCAGAAATTTTAAAATTCACTAAAAATCTATCTCTTCCTTCATTTTTCAAGCAATCTTCTTCAAAATTTTAAGAAACGTTCCTTATAGTAAAAGGAAAAAACATTACTTTAGAATTTAGAAAAATGAAAATTTTATCACAAAAATTATTAAAAAAAAAGTTTTTTTTTCAAAAAAAAAAATTTTTACAATTTGTTTTTTTTAATTCCAAAGTAACGTTTTTTTGTTATTGTATAAAGATTTGAAGAAGATTGCTTGAAAAATGTAGGAGGAGATAGATTTTAAGTGAAATAGTCTTTTTTCGCTATTTTAGTTTTCCCTTCCCATAGGGAACCTAATATGCGGCCCGACTTTGTCTGGTCATATCTCAAAAAATAATTCGATTTTTTTTAAAACGATAAAAAGCATCTTGAAGCTTAGAAAAAATTCTATAAAATAAGATCAACTTGAAAAAACATGATTTACCCCCCTATGGCCTTAAAATCTACAAGGACAAGCAACTACTTTTTCTAAAACTTTGTCATTTTATAGTTTCTAATTATTCTATATTTAAAACTTACAAAATTCAAAGTTTGTAATCATGTTACTAGCATTTCTATGAAAGTATGTAGTAATTAAAATTAAGGTTAAATTTAAATTATTATTTTTTAACTTGAGTTGAAAAAATTCCATGATAAACTGTGACTACTTTTTAGTGTCTCAGATTTTTTGCTTAAACAAGTGTGTAACCTTTTAAATAATAAAGGTTTAGTCATTGTACTTCATTTTTTTTCAAATCTGAAACTAGGTTGTCTAAATTACATTATAATTTATTTTATAAATAATGTAAATAGTTCAATTTTTCAGGCCATTCCTTTCAATTTTTTCCCAAAAATAAGAATTTTTTTGATGATGAAATAAACGAAATATCTAGGTAAAACATGTTTTAAATTTGTACATTAATATCGCAGCTAGAAATTGTTATGTTAAATATACAAGGTTCGTGCGCATCAGGCTAAATCAGTTTTTTTTGAAAAAAATTGCAAAATATCTATTTTTTTCAGTTTTTTGCTTGAAAATTTTAGGATTTCAGTTTATGTCATTTTAATACTTAATACTTCTAAATTAAAAAAACAAATTGAGAATAATTTTTATTTTTCTTGAGTAAATCTTATTAAAGTGTGAATTTATTTTTAAATATAAAATTATTTATTAAATGTAAAATCAGTCAGTATTTGTAAAAATAAATGCTTAAAACCTTTTTTTGAATCTATAACAAATGTTTAAGAATCTTCATTGTTTTGTTATAAGTAGATTATATACGTTATAATAATGAAAATTGATTAAAAAAATGCAGTTTTAACATTTCAGTTTAGTTCAATAACTTAATTGTTTGTTTGAATTTGTTTACATCAGCTATGTTTTTCAGAGCTTAGTTGGTTTAACTGTTTTAATTGAAATTTAGAAGTTTTATACCAAATAGTTTTTAGATTCATATAATTTATGTTTGTTTATTTAAAGTTATTGGAGATATTCACAACACTAAAACTTAGCTTTAAGACAAAAGTACTAAATTTTGTGGAAGTACAAATTTTAGGTGCAATTTATTCTTCTTTACAAGAACAAAATATTAAAGGTTTTTTAAAAGTTAAGTGCTAGCTTTTTAAATCTGATATCACATTAACAATCACTGTATTTATTTAGATTTAGAGTTTAGGATTTATAACTGTGTATCAATTTTAAGTATTAGTCAAAGTACTATAATAAACAGTTTTTACTTATTTTGATACTCGTGAAAGCCTTTCATTTTAAATGTTAAAAAAACACGACAATGCGCGTCGTTTTATTATAAGTTTTCTGGTTATAATGTTTTTACTTAGTGTTCTTATTAAATTGAACATTTATTTTTAGTAATATATAGTAAATTTTTACACTATTAATAGATTATATATAACACTTATTTTAAAACTTATCACTGAGTTTTTTATGTTAAGGGCATAGAAGGGGGGGGTCAATCACCCTTCTCACAATTAAGACTTATTTATTGAGTTGTAACTAAGCTACAAGTTGCTTTATATAGATTTTAAAGTTCAACATATATTTTGAGATAAAGCTGGTTGAAGTCGGAGGCTTCAATAGTACTAATTAAAACCCCAAAATGACTTCAAATGGGAATTTTCCTAACTTTGAAAAATATCAGGCTAAAAGAAAAAAAATCGCGCACGAACCCTGAATATATAATGAGTTAAAGTTAGTATTTTAAAGCTGGCCTACTAAAAGAATCATATCTTGCTTTGTAAATAAAAAAAAAATTCTTGTTTTTTTACAGTTTTATGATAATAGTTTTATTACTGAATAGTTGTACTACAAAAGTACTGTAATTTTCTCTTGTTTTCAATTTTTTTTGCTTTTTTAACAAGCACATTTCTAAAAACTAATATGAGTTTAAAATTTAAAAACTTATAAGTTTAAAATTTGGTCGCAATAAAAAAATTAATTGTGTTGTTTTAAAAACTTTTTATTAAGTATGTTTTCTGAGTAACTTTTTTTCATAAGTCGTTGTAAATTTATATAAAGTTTTAATTAAATTTGTTTACAGTAAGGTTTTGTGTTTATTTTCATAACACATCAGTAAAGTTTAATTATATACAAATTGTTTTTACTTATACAACTCTCAGTATCTAGCTAGTTTTTTGTCAAAACGACAGTTTTTTTGATTAGTTGAATTATTGTTTTTTACATATGATCGATTTCAGCCTTTTAAAAGATGTACCACAAGTATGCTTCAAAACACTAAATCCTTTGAATTCAACATGCTCGCATGAAGTTGTATACTTGAAATCAGATAAAAATGAGCCTGTTTTGAAAGAACGAACTGGCGAACCTGCAAAAAAGTACAAGTTTAAACTTGATGCATTTCAACAAGAATCTGTAAACTGTATCGACAATAACCAGTCTGTATTAGTTTCGGCACATACTTCGGCTGGAAAAACTTCAGTTGCAGAGTAATTTTGTTTTGTGATTATTATTAAAATTGGTGTTTTTTAAATAATGGAATCAACAATTTTAAAAATTAATTAATTTTAATTCTTTTATTGTTTTATTTATTAAGTGCTATTAAAACCTAAGAACATATTTTATACCTGCTGTTAATTGCAATTATAAATTATAGCTTTTTTATTAATTTTCATCTAATAGATATGCTATTGCAACATCATTTAACAAAAAGCAACGGGTTATATACACTTCTCCTATCAAAGCTTTGTCTAACCAGAAATATCGAGACCTGCAAGAAGAGTTTAAAGATGTTGGTTTGATGACTGGAGATGTAACAATTAATCAAGCTGCTTCTTGTTTAGTTATGACAACAGAGGTTTTTTTAATCTTATAACTTTAAATACTTATTTAAAAGGTTAAGCTTAATTTATTCAGTATTTAATGAGTTAATATTTTTTTTTAATTATTCTTGTTTTCCTTATTAAAACCAATCTTTTAGTCCTGTTGAAAAATAAAAGCTTCCACGTTATAAGCGATTAAAATTATAAAATTTATTCTTTACTTAAAGAGAAAACTAAAGCAACAAAAAATACTGTTACATTAAAAAATCATTTTTAAACTTTCTCAGTTAATATTTAAAAAATAAGCTTAATATTTAGCAAAATATTTTTTTAAAATTCTTTTTGACTGTTTTTTTATCAAAAGTAAACGAAAATTAGTTTTTCTTTTAGTCATAATGTTATTATTTTCTTCTAGAAAATCATTTTTTTCATCAAGTTATTCTTAATACTGAAACAAACTTTATTTTTTAAAGTAAACGCTCTATATTTGCAATAGCTTTTTTTTTCCTCAATGTTTTCCTCTTGTATCGGAAACTATTTACCTCAACAGTTAATAAGTTTGTTTTTATTTGATGAAAAGTATCTTATAGTATAATATATAAGTAGATAGAGATACTTGTTCCTTTCAGTAAAATTACATAGTTCACATATTTTATGTATTTTTAGTTATGACAGGTAAGTTAAAAGTCTTAAAAAATCTCTTACATAACATTTAAAAAATATTATGTAGTGATCTAAAACTCAAAGTAATTTTTAAAATTGTTTATTTGAAAAACATACTAGTACATTACTATTTTAAAAGTTTTTGATTGCTAAGTATATCTATATTTTAATCATATTAGATTCTGAGGAGTATGCTTTATAAAGGCTCGGAAATTATGAGGGAAGTTGGTTGGGTAGTATTCGATGAAATTCATTACATGAGAGATAAGACCAGAGGAGTTGTGTGGGAGGAAACTATTATTTTGCTTCCTGATAATGTGCGCTACGTTTTTTTATCTGCTACTATTCCCAACGCTCGCCAATTAGCCTCATGGGTGTGCTATTTACATCACCAACCTGTACATGTTGTTTACACTAGCACTAGACCAGTTCCCCTTGAACATTACATTTTTCCTATTGGCGCAAGTGGTCTTCACAAAGTCGTTGACAAATCCGTGAGTTCAATTGTTTTATTATTTTTAATAGTTGTTACTTTTTTAGTATAATTAAATATCAAAGGGAAATTTTATGGAGGAACGGTTTAATTCTGCGATGGCAATAATTAATGATGGAAATGAAAATAATGAAGGTAAGAAACCATACTTCCGACAAAGACGAAATGGTGACCAAAGAAAGGTAGATTTTTTTTATTAGTAGTATAAACATTGTAAATCTGTTTGTTTTATTTTTATATTTCTAGGCTTTATCAGCTTGTCAGCAAGTCATCGACATCATAAAAAGAAAAAAGTACCTGCCAGCAATAGTTTTTTCTTTTAGCAAAAAAGAGTGTGAATTTTATGCAAAGTCGATTTCTAAAATTCGTTTTAACGATGGTAAGTTAAAAAAAGTTTTAATTAACTTTATAAATCTTTAACTTTAATAATTTATTAACAGCAAAAGAAGAATCGTTAGTAGAACAAATTTTCAATAACGCAATGAATCAGATTGGTAAAGAAGAACAGGAGTTACCACAAATTAAACTAATAGTACCACTGCTCAAACAAGGTATTGGTATACATCATGGTGGTCTTTTACCCATTGTAAAAGAAACGACTGAGATTCTCTTTTCTGAAGGTCTTATAAAAGTGTTGTTTGCTACTGAGACATTTGCTATGGGGGTGAACATGCCTGCTCACACCGTTGTCTTCACAAGTGTTCAAAAATTTGATGGGACAAATTTCAGAACTGTAGGTGTTTAGTTAGTAAAACGTTTAAGTTTTGCTTTAAGGCCATAGGGGGGGGGTCCAACATTTTTTTTTACAAAAATTAACTTTGGCTTTTATTAGTGATGTACCGGACCCATAACTTCGGGTCCGGGAGACCCGGATCCGGACTTTTTTTTCAAATCAGAATCCGGCCGGAACAGGATCCGGACTTTTTTTTTCAAATTAGAATCCGGCCGGAACCGGATCCGGACTTTTTTTTCAAAATAGGATCCGGCCGGAACCGGATATTTTTTTCAAATTAAAACCCGGCCGGAACCGGATTCTTAATACACTAAGTTATTTTTAATGTAAGTAGTATAAAAACTACTATGTACGATAATGTAATTTTATATAACTAACTTCTAACTAAGCATAATTGTGTGAAGCTTATCTTTTATGTGTTATATCTAACTATATCCTTTTGAATTTTGAAAAATTATAGTTTAAAAAAAAATTAGACTTAAAGATATTAATGTGCTGCTAAAATAATTAAATAATAAGAGAGTTTATGATATCTTTTTTTTATTATTTATGTTTATGAGGCGCGGATCAACAGCCGTTGTAGTTAACAGTAAACTGTTTTCATTCAGGTTTAAATCCGAGGAGGTACTGTATAACCTGTTTTCGCACGCCTCTTCCTTTTTTTTAATAGGTTTGTAGCAGCATTTAAATTGAGCTCACAACCTGCTTGGTGACCGACGAAGTTCTTCAGTGCTCGTGCATGCGGAATAACACTAGAGAGTAGAGCATCATTTTTGCTACAATTTTTAGTAACTAATTGAAAAGGTTCAAGAAGCTTTAGTACCTGACATACCAATTGCCACTCTTTTTCTGTAATGATAAGAGCTTGCAAATGGCTAGCTACATAGTTCTGGACACTAATTTTTAACTTATTAAACCTTTTTAGCATTAGGTAGGTCGAATTCCACCTCGTTTAGATATCTTGGACAAGTAACAAGGCTGTTTGCTCTGTTTTTGTTGAATCTAGACCAACTTGAATTAATTTAAGCTTTTCACAAGCTGAGGAGGAATGGCTGAAATGGCCAACAGTTTTTCGTGCTTTTGATAGCAACTTTTCTACATCCTCGTCCGCAAACAACGAATCCTTTATAATTAATTGTAGTGTGTGAATAAAGCAAGAAATTGATGCTTTATTCGATAACACCATACCAAGCCTCATATTGCAAGCATTATCTCGCACAATCAAGTGCACCTGATTGTGGTTTATTCTCCAGTTTTGGAGCATATCTTTAATGTTAGCAGAAATATTGAGTCCAGTATGGTGACCTTCAATTTCCCGGCAACGCAAGACTCGGTGAATATAAACAAAACTTTCATTCAACTAATGCGCCGTCAGTGAAAGGTATGACGTATTGGTCTTTGAATTAGTCCATATGTCTGTCGTAAAAGAGAAATATGAAGACTTTTCCAGAAGTTTAGAAATACCAGACGTCAAATTTTGGTAAGGCCGTTGAAGCATTACCTCATAAAATATTTTCTGCTTGGGATCAAATATCTTGGCTCTAAATGTGCCAAGAGTTCAATGAACCCTTTATCATTTACTATTGAAAACGGCTGGTTGTCAATAGCAATCATATTGATGATTTTTTCATTAACCTTTATTGTTTTTGGATCATCTTTGCCCCAAGGCTTAAAGTTTTGAAAATCATTCATGGTTGATTGCTTCGTAGCAGCGAGCTTTATTTTCTTTGGAGCTGAAAGCGAACCAGTGCTGCTTCCTACCTTTTCTGCTGAAGTTTTTTTCGCTGCTGTGTAAATCACATTGTGCTTAGCAGATAAATGTCTATGTAAAGGAGCAGTACCATAACTTTTAGGATTATTACCCCTTTTGATTTTGTTGGTGCAAATTGTGCAAACAGCAATAGTATCATCTTCTGAGCTTACGGTAAAATAACTTCACACAAATGACATAGTTAATGATAATCTTAGACAAAAATGAACACTGTAAATAATAATATTTATATTTCTATATTTTTAATCTCTATATTTTTAAATTTCGTCTTTTGTACAAATCATGCTAATAAGATTTAAAATCTGGTAAAAAGATCTTAATCTAACTTAATAATTCACACTATATTTTAATATTTAAACACATGTCAATCTTTTCCACAAAATATTAAAACTTATCATTTTTTAATTAGTTTAATTTTAAATGATTTTTAATCAAAATTACATTAGTTTCTTCATTTTTCTTACACTAAAGTTCCAAACTAATAAACCTTCTATGATTTTTGGCGACCAGAATATCACCTAATTTTAGCTATATTCAGGGTTGCCACTCTTTGATTCAAAAAACTAACCTGAGTGATTATAAACTTTCCTGAATCAGAACAAGGTTTCTGAAAACAAAAAATATAATTACTTAAAGCTAATAATCAGTAGATCAGCTAGCCACAAGGTAGTAAATTTTAAGTAAAGTTTACAATTATGGCTATAGGGGGGTTAACAATTTTTTTACAAGTTGATCTTATTTAATAGAATAATATCTTAGCTACCAGATGCTTTTTTATAGCTTTACAAAATTCAAAGTAGTTTTTGATATATAAGCGGTCAAAGCCGGAGAGTTCCATAGGAACCTAATGGAAGGCGCAAACTAAAAACGCGGAAATATCCATTTCACTAAAAATCTATCTCATCCTAGGTTTCCTAAGCTAGGTACCTCAAATTTTCAGGAAATATTCCTTACATAGTTTAGAAGCTTTTGAGGGTTGGAATTTTCAAAAAATTGAAAAATACTATTTGAAGGCCCAAAATTCAAAAAAAAAAAACTTTTTTGAAAAAAGGGGACTTTTTCTCAAAACACAAAAAAATCTTGCACTCAAATGATTTAAGATTTAGTAAAAAGTAAACTGTGACAATTTGAACAAGATTGCTTAAAAACTGTTGGAGGAGTTAGATTTTTAATGAAATGTATTTTTTCGCCTTTTTAGTTTGCCCCTTCTATAAGGAACCTATTGAGCTGGCCTGCTTAAACCCCTTGTATCTCTAAATCTACTTTGAGTTTTGTTAACCTGTAAAAAGTATCTAGTAGCTAAGATTAAAACCTATTAGATAATATCAACTTGTAAAAATCAAGGAGGACCTCCCCTATAGCCTTACCAATCGAAAATAAGTTAAAATCAATTTCTTGAACAAAATCAATTAGAAAATCACAAAATATTGAAAACTGAATCAGCTCGAACTCATTTAAAATCTAAAAGAAAACTAGCCTGAGTTTTTTAAAAAATCTTAAAACTAGCCTGAGTTTTTATAAAAAGCCGAACTAGCCTGAGACAGCTTAAGACTTTTTAAAATTCCCAAAAATTTTCAAACTAGCAGGGTTGCCACTGTTTAAGTCCAAAAACTAGCTAGAGTCAGGGTTCCCACTAAAATTTCAGAAAAAAATCTAGGGAATAATTATCTAAAAAATGTGTCAAAAATAAAAGAAATCTGTAGTATTTCGTTAATTTTATTCTACTTTTTGAACTTTGCTTTTTTAAACTTGAAACTCTCAAACATAAATATACTCCATAAAAAAAACTATGTTACATTATATATGTATCATAAAAATTGGTCCAGCACTAAAAAAAAATCTCGAGAAATCTAAGGAAATTCATGGTTTTTCCAATTTTATTTAGGGAAATTAAGAGTTTTTTTTTTTCGGAAAATTGCAAAAATCTAGGGATATCTAGAGAAATCTAGGGATTTTGGAACCCTGTAAAGTGAGTATAATATAAACTAGCCTGAGTCAGAATGAGGTTTTTGAAAACCGAAAAAAAAGCTTTAATCTAATAATAAGTAGAACAGCTAGTCACAAGGTTGACAAATTGTTAAAAAAAATACAAATTGTAATTTTTTTAATGTTATTTACAATAAAAAATCTAAAATCAAGTTTTGAACAAAATTAACTAGAAAATCACAAAATATTGAAAACTGGATCAGCTATAACTTATTCAAAATCTAAAAGAAAACTAGCCTGAGTTTTTATAAAAAACTAAATTAGTCTGAGACAGTCCAAAATTTTCTAAACTTCCCAAAATTTTTTAAACTAGCAGGGTTGCCACTGTTTAAGTCAATAAAACTAGCCAGAGTGAGTATAAACAAGCCTGAGTCAGAATGAGGTTTTTAAAAACTGAAAAAATTACTTTAATCTAATAATTAGTAGAACAGCTAGCCAAGGTTGACAATTTGGTAGTAAAGTTGTGGACTGATTGTGGTACACTTAACTTATTAGTACTACCCATCATAATTAAATCCTACTTTATTTAATTAATATCTAACAAATACTAAATTCTAACTAACACTACTTTCTATAATCAGACACGACAGTTTTGAGTGATGAATCTTTTATACAATACACAACAAGAAATACTAGCATATACAAAATTATTAATTACTTTGGTAACACTTTAAAAACTGGAAGCTATTTAAATCTATATCAAAAGACTCAAAACAAAAAACTAAAAATTAAATAAAACTTTTAGTAAACAAGAAACTGTAAAATTTTTAATAAACTATTAAACTATAAACCTGGCTTAAATATTTAAACAATTAAACACCTGTTGAAATATTCACTTTTAAAACAAAACACTACTTACATTACAATAAGTATTCACAAGCAGTTCAAGATATTTTGTAGCTTCAAGCTGCACACCAAACTAACTAACTAACTGCTTACATATAAACTGCCTGTCATATTCTGATGTTTTGTTGCATCAGTATTTAGTTTGAAACATTTCGTCATATGATTCTCATTGGCTCGTACATTCAACCGTATTAACTCTAAAAATTCTCTGAGCTCAACTTTAAACAATAAATAATGCAAGTATTCATTCCAAAGTTTTCAATTTTAAAACATATGTAAAGAGTTGCATTTCTGAAATGTTTATTTCATAGTTTAAATGTAAAAAATAAAAATTAGTCACGCGTACAAAATGAGCCAATCACGGTAGGTATTTAATTTAACTGACAAAAATGACTCTTTTTAATTTACACAGGGTTTGTTTTTGAAAAAGTACTTTTCAGTATGCTCTTTTTTACTAACTAGATCCGGGTCCGGTCGGATCTCTGTTAGGATCCGGCCGGACCCGGATCCGGACTTTTATTTCAAATTAGAATCCGGCCGGAACCGGATCCGGACTTTTTTTTTTAATTAAGATCCGGCCGGATCCGGATATCTGACAAAAATGGCAATATTCGGCCAGACCCGGATAGTGAGTCCGGTACATCACTAGCTTTTATATGAAAGCTTTAAGTACAAACTACAAGCCAGTTTCAATAGAATTCAAAAATATCATATAATTTTTGAGATAATTAATTTTTTGTAAAAAATTTCCTATATAAGCGTATGGACCGCAAATTTTTCGGGGTCAATTTTCTCGGAAATTTTAAAATTCACTAAAAATCTATCTCCTCCTTCATTTTTTACGCAATTTTCTTCAAATTTTTAGGAAATTTTTCTTATAATGAAAGGAAAAAACGTTACTTAAGAGTTTTAGTAATTTTAAAAAATAAAACTTTTATCACAAAAATTATAAAAAAAAAGTGTTTTTTTACAAATAAAAATTTTTTTACAATTTTTTTTTAAATTCCAAAGTAAAGTTTTTTCTTATTGTATAAAGATTAGACTGTGAAAGTTAAAAAAAGATTGCCTGAAAAATGTAGGAAAAGATAGATTTTAAATGAAATAGTCCTTTTTCGCTGTTTTAGTTTTCCCATCCCATAGGGAACCTATTATGCGGCCCGACTTTGACTGGTCATATCTCAAAAAATAGTTCGAATTTTTTAAAACGAGAAAAAGCATCTAGAAGCTTAGAAAAAACTCTATAAAATAAGATCAACTTGTAAAAAACATGATTTACCCCCTCCCCCCTATGGCCTTTACTGATTTTATTTAAAAAAATATCAACTTAATTATGCATAAATCTAATTTCTTATGCAAGTGCATATTAAAGTTTTACATTTCTAAAAATTTACATGTTGGTAATTATAGCTCAGTCAATAAAGAATTAATTATCTTGCAAAAAATATTATTTAATAAAACTCACAATTTTTAAACAATAAATTTTATGTTTGGTTCCGAGTTGTATAATTGTTATTTTATTTTGCACTAATGAGCAAAAAAAAAGAAGTTTTAGAGTATGATTTTATATCTAAAAGCTTTTTTAAATCTTATAATTTTGTATGAAGAGTAAGTCTAAATCTTGCTTTTATAATTTTACTAAGTAGATAAAGTTTTAATTTTTATTCTCTTTCCACACATGCCATTACTATCAGTCAAAAATTGTTTTTAAATATTAATTTCGACTGAAAATTTTTGTTATATTTCAACTAAAAAAAATATATAAGAATGATTGATAACAATAGTTTTTTAAAATATTCAATAATAAGTTTTATAGTGTTTAAAAAATAGTTTCAATTGTCCAGATAACAGGAGGTGAGTTTATCCAGATGAGCGGTCGCGCTGGTAGAAGAGGTAAAGATGAAAATGGTATAGTTATTATGATGGTTAATGAGAAACTAACCCCAACAGTCGGTAAACAATTGGTAACGGTTGGTTAATTTCCAAAATTCAGTGCATATGAAATTTAAATATTAATATTTTATAGGTATAACTTTTTCCAAGGTGTCCATATACGCACAGAAGTGTGCATATAAAGTACTTTACTGTTAATGTAAAATTTATAAGAAACAAATTTAGTATTGATAGATTTAGTATTAGTTTGAGTTTAGTTAAACTTTATTTTATTAAAATCTTTGAACAACTTCAAGCTTTTTTAATCAAAAGAAAAAAACCGTAGTAACAAAATGTTTCTAATAGTTATATTACACTTAATAATGATATTCTATAGAAATAAATTCAAGTTTAAATTTTTTAGATAAAATTAAGTTTGAACATAAATTTTCATAAATCAATATTTTATTCAACTGTTTGTAATAACTAAAAGAAAATATTTTGACTTAAAAGTAGTAAAACCATTGGATTTTTTTAAAGGTTTTTCGAAGTTTATTATTTAAAAGACATCGTTTAAAGTTTTTATTATAGAAGTAGTCTGACGTCTATAATTACAGGGTTGCCAAAAAACCTTGAAAAATCTGGAATTTTGAACAAAAATTACTAAAAAAACCTTGAATTTCGAACAATTTTAACATGTTAAGTTGTAAAATTTCGATTTAACACAAAAATCTGTCATATAGATTAAAAAAAATGTTAACATCAACATTATTTTATTAAAAAACAGATTTAAAGTAGCTTTATAGTATCTTTTCAATGTTTTTATACTATTTAACACACTTTTTTGCCTTAAACATAACTTTATACTAAAAGCAGACCCAAAAGTGTGTACTTTTAAAAACCTGGAGAAAACTTGCCAAAAACATTTGGCAATCCTCTAGTTATCTTTCAAAAATGAATGAACTACTATATAATTTAATATTTTTTTTTAGAAATCAAGTAAGTATAATTACTTATGAGTATAAAACTGTTAGGGTTCATCAGATCCGTTAGAATCAGCATTTCGTTTGACTTACAATATGGTTTTGAATTTACTTCGTGTTGAAGATATAAACCCTGAGTTTATGCTTGAAAAATCATTTTATCAGTTTCAGCATTATGATGCTATACCAGAAATGGTGAAAAGTTAGTTTTTTACACTGTAAAATGTAGATACCATCTGAGCTTATGAAAAGTTTCAATTTAAATACTCAATGTTTATATCATATACTCTTTTATTTCCTGTACTTTAATTTGAAGTAAATCTGGTCAAGATAGGAAGAAATCTTTAAGAATATACAAATATTCTAAATTTTAGCTTACTCAAAAGTTAATCTGTATATAAACTAATTAAAAGTATTTTCATGATAACATAACACAAAATAGTTATCAAAATATTATTTTTATTTTAATTTAAATTGCTTTAAGTATGGTTTATTTACTTAGTTTAGAAGATATAAGCAATGGCTAATTTTAGAATCAAATTTTTCAATTTTTTTTGGATTAAGTATTTATTTTCTTAAAAACTAACTATCTTGACTTACTTTTAAGGGCATAGGGGGGTTGGGTGCAATATATTTTTTTAATTACATTGGCTCTTATTTTAAAACTTAGAGTATATCAGGGTTGCCACTCGGTCAGGAAAAGTCAGGAAATCAGGAAAAGTCAGGAAAAATTTAGAAAAATGACAAAAGTCAGGAAAAATCAGGAAAAAATGGGGGGTTTTGAAAAAAAGTCAGGAAATTTGATAAAATAAAATAAAAAAAGTCAGATTTTGTCAGTTTAAATTTACAAAATTCCTTGTTTTCCAAAAGCCTTCAAATGGTATAAATTAATTAAAAGTCCTTTTAAGTCAGAAAAAATTCCAAAAAACTTCCTAGAAATTTACAAAAATATTTAATTTTATTTACAATGCCTTCATCTGGTATAAATTCGTAAAATATCCTTTACAAAACTGCAAAAATTTTCTATTAGCATATTGAACAAGTACCCTACTTGAACAAGCAGATTCTGTAAGCTTTTTAGTACTGATGATCTGTAGCGAGGACACTTCCATAGAGAAACTGTGATATATACACAAAAGTTTATCTAGCATAATTTTAGAATCAAAGTGTTTTTTGTCTAAGTAAATAATTGAGTTCTTTCTAACTAAGCAGTTAGTTTAGTATTTTTATAATTTTTTCTAAGTTGTTTAAATTTATAAAATAAGTGATAAGAGAGGTGTATGCCAAGGTTAAGTTTACTTATTATTTGTATTTTTTGTAGAGTAACTTATGTTTTTAAAGTAAATAAAAGTATATTTATTTGTTACAAATTTTATACTAAATGATAAGAGGGAATATTTTATAAATGAAAATAATGAGTGCCAAAAGAAAAAAAATGAAGCCCACAAGTTGTGGCTTGATTTAGAGAAATGATTCTCTTCAACAAGTGTAGGGGCAGCAGATGAGAGAAAATAAAATGAGGCAAATGATTTTAACTGCCAAGAAAATGAAGCGGAATGCAGGTCAGATGCAGGAAACCATATCTTCATTAGATGAAGAGGTTGAAGTGCTAATAAAAAAATGGAGAAAATAAACTTTAGTACGTACATTTAAAAAAACAGTATTTGATTAAGTTCTTTATTGTTTTAATGTTTTAACTGTAAAAGTTTGTTATTGTTTTAAGGTTTGAGTTGTGAAAGTTCCTTATTGATTTAAGGTTTTAATTGTAAAAGTTCCTTATTTGTCGTTTGTTTATCTAGACACTTTTATGCTAGAAAATGCTAAAAAAATTGTGTCTTTTTTCAGACAAGCTGTGTTTATAAGGTAATTATACAAGTATTTTGCTGATAGAGCTGTTTATTACAAACATCAATCATACACAGATGGTTTAAGTGATGTACTGGAAGTTTGATGATAGAATTCAACAAAAAACTGTTGTTTTTAACCTGTATTAAAATTAGATTGAAAGCTTTATAAGTGTAAGATTATGTATTTTAGAATAAGTTTAATTTAAGAGTTTGATTTAGAAAAGTCAGGAAAATTTTGGTAAAAAGTCAGGAAAAAGTCAGGAAATTTTTCTCAGCTTGATCATTGGCAACCATGGTATATACTATAAGATACTTTTTATAGAACAAAGTAAAGTTCAATTAACCTTTGAGATATAACAACTTTTGTAAAAAAAATCCGATACAACCATATAGAATAAAAAATTTTCAAGGCCGATTTTCTCTAAGTTTTGAAAAATTTACTAAAAATCTATCTCATCCTTTATTTTTAAACCAATTTGTTTCAAACTTTTAACCCTATGCCCTTAAGTATTAACAAATTTTAATAGTATTAAATTGATTAAGTTGACTGTTTCTCACTTTATTTTACAGCATGTGCTTTGTAATAGTACAATCAGACATTTTTATATTGCTTATATATTATTTAGATAGATTATTGCATCTCGAGATTTATCATTTGTTTTATTTGATTTTCTCACATTTTTTTTCTTTTAGATTGTAAACACATTCTGACAATCTAAATGTTTAGAGAAACTATATTGTAAGCGTAAAGCATTAAGTAACATTTTATTCTTTTTATCAGATGAATTAATTTATTTTCTAGAAATTTTATTCAATAAAATATTATTACTAATAACCGCCTAAAAAAATTTAAAGTCATTTATTAGATTTAAGTGATCAAAGTCGGTGACCTCTATAAGTTTATAATGGGAGGCGCAAACCAAAAACGCGAAAAAAGACTATTTTATTTGAAAATCTATCTTCTTCTTCATTTTTTAACCAATCTTTCTTTGAATTTTCACAGAAAGTCCATTATTAAATTTAGAAAATATTGAATGTAGGAATATTTGAAACTTTGAAAGAATTAAAAATAAAAAAACCACCTATTTTCAAATTGTATTTTTAAATATTTATAAAATTCTAACATTCAAAGTCTTTGAAGCTGTAAAAGGAACATTTTCTGAAAGTTTGAGGTCTCTAGCTCTAAAAATGAAGAAGATAATAGATTTTTAGTGTTTTACTTTTTAATTTACGAGAAAATTGACCCAAAAAAATTTGCAGTCCATACGTTTGTATTGGAAACTATTTACAAAATCTACAATATATCAAAAGTTAAACAAGATTTAATAATTTTATAAAATTTTTCTTGTAGTTTGTACTTTAGCTTTCATATAGAAGCTAATGCTATTTTTAGAAAAACAGAATGTTAGACCCCCTATACCCTTAACGTAAACTAAAAATATAACCAAAATCGTGTAATTTCAAAAATATTGAAAAAATTTCTCAAAATTTAGTGGCCACCCTATTATAAACAATACAAGCTATGAATTAGAAGTAAATATAATTACGTATACTTTAATTTATTGTAAATTGTCTGCTGCAATACTTTTCACATTCGACTAACATGGTTTTTTAAGATTTATCTGTTTAGTGCTGTCTTAGTATTAGTAAACTTAGACAATACTAAAAACTATCAACTTGCACAGTTTTTATGTAGATGTATAATATCGGTAGGTCTTTTTATGAGTATCCTTTTATGGGTGTCCTAGTTGCAGCAATTTATTTTTGCAAAGTTTTGCAAAAATGTTCAATTTAAATTTTAGTGACGTCATCAAAATACTAGGGTAAATAAGATTAAAAATCTATATTATGTAATACAGACCTTGGTAACGTACCATAAAGTAAATTAAATATATTTTATGAATATTATTGTTTTTTTCTTAGTATGTGAACGAAGAAATATAAAATTAAAAGATAAATAAGATGGTAATATAAAAAGTAGCTGGTCATTAGCAGTTGTTTTCAGTAAAAACAATATTTTTTAGATCTGGAAAGTCTTCTAAGTGAATGGAAGAGTATTGAAATAAAAGACGAAGATTTAGCTGAAGAATATTACAAGCTCAGACAACAAATTGAAAAGCTTCGAAATGATAAGATCAGTTTATGTATGACTCCTAAGTACTGCAAACCTTTTCTTCAGTCAGGAAGACTGGTCACTGTAAAACGTGGTACTGACGATTTTGGGTTGGGTATAGTAGTTAGTTATGAAGAAAAACGACCTGTAAATGATTTTAAGAATCAAAATAGTAAATGTAATGAGAATGAAAAGTCTCAAATCATAGTTGATGTTTTGTTAAATTGCAATAAAGACACAATTCGTCCATATACTAACTCTGGCTGTAATCCTAGACCTGCTCATACTGCTGAAAACCCAGATAATACTGAATTAGCTGTTGTTCCAGTTACTCTCCCTATTATAACGTGTATAAGTTCATTAAGACTACCCATTGTAGAAGAGTTAAGTCTACAAAATCGTAAAGTTATTTTAAAGAACATTAAGGTAAGATTTTGTTTTCCTCAGCATAACTGTAGATTTTTTCGTAACAATAATTAGTACTATTTTGTAGAAACTAAAAAAGAAAAATTCTGAAATACCTCTGCTAGATCCAGTTATAGATATGAAAGTAGATAAGTTTGAATTAAAGTCTATTACAACCAAGATAAAAACTATTGAAAAAAGACTGCTTAATCATCCACTACATTTAAATGAAAATTTAGAAAAAAGTATTAAACTTATGGATAAAAAGACTAAAGTGAGTTTCTATTAAATGATATTTTCGTTTTTATAAATACGTTTTTAAATTAAAGTAAAGAAAAACTATTACGATGAATCAGCCATTCAAGTTTATATATATAGATTGTTAGTCCTAATTAGGAATTTTATTAAAGTTCTAGTGAAGTTGTATCTAAAATATTTAAATTTTAAAATACGTTAAGACCATTTTGATTGTTATATTTTTATTACATTTTCAAAATTTAATAAGGTGTATGTGTTAATCACTTTTAAAAAACTAAAGCTAGATATTAAAAATGTTGTGTCTAATAGTTTTTTTAAATATTGTTCAATGTGTTTGTTAGATATTGCTTATAAATTAAAAAAAAAAAAGATAAATCTTTAACTTCATATAAGTTTTGTTTAAATGAAATTTAACTAAATAAAAATCATGACTCAGGGATAACTTTTAGAATCAAGTTAATTGGTATTGATTTGTGTATATGAATTTAATGTACAATTTTATTCTTTTAATAAGATTTTTCAACTATGCATAACTAACAAACTGTCATTACACTAAAAAACTGTCTTAAAGATGTAGTTATGTGATAATCACACACTTCTCCCATTTATCAGCAGGGTTACCAAAAAACCTGGAATCCCAGGAATACTTGTAATTAAACAATGTAGGCTAACTTTAAAAGAAACCTCGAATTTTGAACTTTCATATGTAAAATAACGAAATTTCGATTTGACACAAAAAATCTGTCATATTGATTTTTTTTTAATAGAAACAAATTTAAAGTAGCTTGTTTTCAATGTTTTTATGCTAATTAAACAGTTTTTTATCTTAAACTTAATTTTATACTAAAAATATACCAAAAAACTTTAATTTCTTTAAAACTTGTGGCAAACCTGTTATCAGTTTGTATATTATCTTACTCAAACTATACAAACAGCTTCTGGGACAAATTAAAGAGGCTAAAAAAGAGATGAAAAAGAAGAAAAAAATATTCCAATTTGAAGAGCTTAAAAGTCGAAAAAGAATTTTGCGTAGATTAGAGTATGCCACAACTTCAGATGTGATTGAAATAAAAGGTATATTACATTATTTATTTGATTCTCAGGTATGACATTAATAAGTATTTTATAGCTTAATTTAAGATATATATCTACAAAACCTTATAATAATTTAAATGTTTGTAATGTGAGATAAACAGTTTTATTAGCTTAGAGTTTGCCAACTAATTTTACAGATTTTTTTTTATGTATTTAGCATAAAAACGGCCCGTTGCATCTTTAATCGGTCAAACGCAGCGTACTCGCAGGATTTGATACGGTTGTTGAAATAGAACAAAAAACAAACACAGCCCGCAGTAAATATAACAAGACTAGCTACTAAAGTTTGTGAAAAATTAAAAAATAAATTCTCGGATCTTCCTAACTAATATGTTTTTTCTTTCACTCACTTTCTTGCTAATGGAGATAGAGCCAATGGTTGCGATCATCAGTTATACTTTCCTCTTATTTTGTGTTTAGCCTTTGGAATACGCTAGCTGCTCATTCTCAAAACATGAATAGCAAAGCCTGCGCTGACGGAGGCTGGAGTACATAGTGGTGATACCAGAACGTATCAACACTTCTTTGTTGCTAGTTATACCTTTCCAGCTAATTCTGAGAATACAGCGTAGTGGTGGTTAGTGAAAGATATTATTTTCTTTTTCCTTCACGTTTAAAAGAATCCACGTTTCTCTGCTATACAACAGAGTACTGCATGGCAGACATAATACACAGCCAATTTTATACGGATAGCAAACTTTGATCAATACAAGCTTTTGCAAATAGTTGAGCGAAAGTTCCTCAAGCTTAGCCAATGTGCTTTCTTATCTTAGTGTCCAATGATACACTGGACACAATATTTCGGTCGATGTCTACCAATGTTTTGAAATTTTTATGTAATTTTCATCTGTATCTTGATTATTGGTGAACTATCCTTATCTTGGCTCAGGCTAAAACGTTGTTTTTAAATAATGTCATTACTTTTATTTAGCTAAGTTTTAAATATTTAGGTAGAGTGGCTTGTGAGATAAGTACTGGTGATGAACTCATGCTAACTGAGTTATTATTTGATGGAGTTTTCAACGATCTTTGTACTGAACAGTGTTGTGCTCTCTTAAGTTGCTTTGTCAATGAAGAAAATAATAAGGTAATATATTAAAGTTGAAATGAAGTTATAATTTAAAAAAAATTATTTACTCTATTTTTTGTAAAATATATGAGTTTTTATGTGATTATCAATAACAATTTGTAATAACTTTTAGTCAAAGTCTATACCAAAATTGATTGAAGTTTTAGAAGCTCCTTTGCAAAAACTAAAGTTGACTGCTAACAGAATTGCTAAGGTATGTATATGGTTTTGTAACAACATATTAAAATGGTGAAGTTAAATATAAATCTACCAAATAAAAGTCAAACATAAATTTAACATAAACAATTACTACTAGTGACTTAATTAGAGAGATGATAATGTGTATAAGTACTGTAGAACTTCTTTCTTACAAACTGAATGTTTATAATCATTGAGAACTATAATAATAATTACTACGTAATAGAACAACAATCACTGATTTCATGCAATATTATATGTTTGGTTTGTAGAAAATTAATAAAAGTTTGTGAAAGTTGCTTAATAACATATAAAGATTTTTTATGTTTATTATAGGTATTTTATTACTATATATGCATTTGAAATTTTTATTATCTTATTACTGGTATCTTACTGCTTTGTCACAACTATTTTATTTTGAATATTTTATACATAGATTCAGTTATTATTGGTTGAAACTAATATGTCAAAACCTTTATCATGGATATTTACAACTTGTGCATGTTCTCAAAACTTTTATACATTGTTTAAAAATTTTATTTTACAATTTTTAAAAATAAGACTAAAAGTTATTAGTAAATTTTATGAGTTTTTATTAAACAAAATATTATCCAAAATTTTCAAAACTTGAATTAATTTTTGACTGCTTGTATTATCATACTACTATTATCAAACTTAAAAATTGTTGCTAACTTTAATTTCAAGTTACTGACAGTTTTATTCGCTATTTCTAAAAAATCTTTTTGTTTATTTTATGCTAACTATTCGCTGAATTATTTGATTTGTTCTATTTAAACTTAAAACATTGAATGTTTAGATTTAAATTTATAGTAAAATACTTGAGACTTCTTTAAATAAAAATTGAAAAAATTAATTTACAATTTTTTTTCAAAAAACAAATGTTGACCATTAAAATATTATTTTTAGATATGCCTTGATTTTTAAGGCTTGTGTTTTTAAGACAAGTATATCTCAAGTTATAAAAAAAAGTTTTAGTTTAGATTTTTTTATTAAATAAATGGGTTTCGTGAAAAAATAAATTAAAAAGTTTCAATGATAAAAATACTTACAAATAAAAATTACTTCATTTATGTTATAAACTTTTTTTTATGTACCGAAAATAAAAACCATTTATAATCTAAATATGCATGCAATCGCTTCCTTTTTTTAATGTTAATGTTTTAAGGCCATAGGGGGGTAGGCCATGTTTTTTACAAGTTGATCTTATTTTATAGAGTTTTTACTAAGCTTCAAGTTGCTTTTTACCGTTTTAAAAAATTTGAATTAGTTTTTGAGATATGACCAGCCAAAGTCGGGCCGCATAACAGGTTCCTTATGGGGAAGGAAAAACTAAAACGGCGAAAAAAGACTAATGCATTCAAAATCTATCTCCTCCTTTATTTTTTAAGCAATCTTCTTCAAACTTTCACAGTCTATTCTTTATACAATAACAAAAAAACGTTATTTGTGACTTTAAAAAATTTCAAGTAAAAATGCCTTTTTTTTGAAAAAAAAAATTTTTTTTTGATAAAAAATCACTTTTTTTTTTTTGTTTTTGTCATAAAATTTTTATTTTTTAAAATTATTAAAATTCACAAATAACGTTTTTTTCTCATAATGTAAGGAACATTTCCTGAAAATTTGAAGAAGATTGCTTGAAAAATGAAGGAGAAGATAGATTTTAAAGCCCGTTTTTAAAAACTCGAGAAAAACAGCTTTAAAGTTACCCTTTATATAGGCAACCCTTTATATAACCGGTCATAAAAAAAAAAGTTACTTAATATTTTTAAAATCTAAAAAAAGCATCTGAAAGATTATGAAATTTACTATAACATAAGTCTATATGTTATTTTTGGTCAAAAAATGGCTTCTACCCCCCCTATGGCCTTAAATTATTTATGTAAGCAAAGATATTCGACTCTTGCTTAAATAGTTTATTTAAACTTTTTATCGATTAAAACTATAGTTAAAATATTTTAAATTAAAAAATGAAAAAATATTATTTTGAAAAATACAACTAAAGGTTCAAAAATGTTTCATGATTGTGCTACTTCAATAAAAAGTTGCATTTGTAAATTTTAGAAGTAGAATATATCAGAGGCAAAACACTATGGTACTAAAATAGAGATTTTTTAGAAAATTTAACTTGAATGAAATACAGATTTCAGTAGAAAGCAAGTTAGATATAGACTCTGAAGCTTATTCTGAAAGCTTCAAGACAAATTTACTCGATGTTGTATATGGATGGGCTTGTAAAAAATCGTTTGCTGAAATTTTATATATTTCTGAAACTTACGAAGGTAATTCATTTGTGTTGATTTTGATAACTAAAATCACTGCATAATTGATCGAATGGTTTTTTATAGCTTTTTTTATATACTGGATCGTCACACGTTTGATTTTAAAATAATCATTATAACTTTTGTTTTAAAAAAATAATAAAACTAAAATGTTATTATTTAATTTTCTTTATTTTTTTAAAACTGTTTTTATATTTATTAGTTGCTAACAATACATAAGTTACTGTTGAACTAGGTTTAACAAGCATTTTACTAAAAGTGTTTTTGTTTATAATAAAATGTTTAGTATTCAACTAGTTTCTGTTCTATTATCAATATGAATGTTGTTTGTATTTATATTTTCAAAAAACAGAGTTAATATTTAATTAAAGGTAGCGTAGTAAGATGTATAAGACGTCTTGAGGAGCTACTCCGTGAAATGTGTAGTGCTGCGAAAGTCATGGGAAACAGTCAGCTTGAAGTGAAGTTTTCTCATGGAATTGAATTGATCAAACGAGATGTTGTGTTTGCAGCCAGTCTATACATTTAATTTATTTTTTAACAAATTTTAGGCTCATGGTGTTTAGAACAATTAAAATTATAACGTATAATAAACGAAGTTTTCGCTTTCTAATATGTTTACAATGGTCGTATATTTAGATAAGTTTTTCTTTAATAATTTACTTCATTTTGAAAAAAAAAACAACACACTGCAAAACTATACAAATTATTTTAGAGTACTTTCCACCAAGCCTGGTAATAAGAATATTTCGGTATAATAGAATAAAACTAAGTATATCTAAAAAAAAAACAGATTAGATTTAAGCTTACTAAATGACGTTAATGACTGTTGAAGTTTTGTTTATAATTCTTAATTCAACGAACTAAGCTTGATTTATCAACATTACTTTTAACTGTTTAAAAGCAATTTCAAAAATAACTTTTAAATCTAGTTACGTAAGTTAAGCGATGTGTTGTGTTAAATGTGTATTAAGTAACGGACGGAAAAAATATTTAAATTTTATTATAAAATATTAGTACTAAACGTCAGGGTTACCGAAAAACCTGGAATCATGGAAAAACTTGAATTCGACATTTTAGGCTAAAAACCTGGAATTTAAGAAATCTTGCAAATAATCTGGAGTTTTGACCAAATACACTAAAAAATCTGGATTTTTGAACAATTTTAACATGTGAAAAAATTAATTTCGATTTGACACAAAAAATCTGTCTGATAAATGTTGTTGTTTGTTGTTATTATTATTTTTAAATTACAAAACACACATAAAGAAGTTTATGAATATATTTACAATTTTTTAATACTACTACCTAATACTATCTTTTTTTTAATATCTAGGACAATTAAAATGTGTATTGCATTGAATAACACCAAGATTTTATTATACTTTTCAACAAAATATAAATTACGATTTGTTTAATTGATGAATCTTTATTAAGGTGATATAAACAAGACGAGTTAAATGACAAGTTTTCCTAGATTAACACCAAGTTATAATAGAACAGATAAAATCTTTACCACCAGATTCTTTTTTTTTCTATTTAACTTAAATATCACATTTTGGCTACCTTACTATAAACAACTAACTCTAATAATGTTGAAAATTTCTCTGAGAATCCGGTATTCCAATATTTATAAAAAAACATGCACTGTAAAAAAATATTTAACTTTGACCCAAAAATTTCCAATTTTGCGAACTATAATTTTTTAAATAAACTTAGCAACAACTATTGATCAACCAGATCCAATATTTTTTTAAATTAAGATCCCGCCGGATCTAAATGTTTTATGTAGTTTCAACAAATTTACAAAATTTAATATATATATTATTATATAACTGTTCAAAATATAGTTTTAATTGTTTGCTAACAAAAGATCCTAGTGAAGTAACTTCACTGGAATATAAATAAAAACAAATTATACAGTAATCTTCCTTTATTCTACCAACATATGTTTCTGTGTGTCAACGAATCAACACACTTCAACTTGGTTCTGTAAAAAAATAATTACTGTAATGAGAGAATAGAAGCATAGAATAAAGTAGGTGTATATATGTTTTCATTAAAATAAGATATATTCTACAGATAACAGTTATTAATAGGTGAAATACTTAATATTAAATCCGACTGTTATAAAACTATATGATATTTGTAATTATTAAGTCTAAAATAAATAAGTAAGCTAAATTACACAACAAAACATAATATAAACAAACAACTTACGTTAATAGGAAAGATAACTAAATCAAAATTTACTGTCGTTAACTAACGAAAAAAATACATTTGTTACAACTAATAATTACGTCACAATGTAAATGAGGCCACCTAAACTATTCAATTTGTATTGCAAGAACGTTAATTTTGTTTTTATGTAATCTATTTAGAACAAAAATAAAACATTAACCATTAGTTAGTAAATCAACAAAATTTAATAAAACTTAACGACGCTGAAGGCAATAAAAGTCACATAATCTCGGTGTAACATGTATATTATATATTAAATGTTAGTAATGATTGAATCAAAGTTATATAGAATTAGGAAGCAGATTTAGTTCAAATGTAAAAATCAAAAAGTGAAAAAATGAAAAGATTAAACTTTAAGGAAAAAATTAAACTTTAAGGAAAAAACAAAACACAAAAAACATAATTATTACTAGGCTTACAATATACTGACCGATAATCAATTTGCAGCGACATACATAAAATCATAATGACCTGAATTAAATATATATAGTATTTTATTATTAATAAAATAATTAATTGGTAAAGTAGGAGTCGGCTGTTTAATTTAAATATTTCATACAGATATTTTATATATTTAATAAGTAAATTGTGTTATATGTGAAAGTTAAAATGTAAAACAACAAGGTAGTCATATGCTAAGTATAAACCTGCAGTAAAAAACCTACTAGCTCTCTTGGGCGTAGTAGGTAAAAAAGCACGGTTTATCTGTGATTTGAATACAGGCTTCCATTTAAACTTGGAACTTAACATATAAAGGTGTGAAGAATTATAGTCGGAGGGTAAAGTGAATATATGAGATTTCAGAGAATAGAAAGTGACTTGTGTGAAATAGATATAAATAATAAATGAATAAAACTATATGTTACTTAGGATATATAATTATATTAATATATGTTAAGTGAATGTGTGTGTGTATGTGGAAGGTGAATGAAAAGTATGAAAGGTGAGAAGGCGC
This sequence comes from Thalia democratica, assembly GCF_965202585.1. NCBI lineage: Eukaryota > Metazoa > Chordata > Thaliacea > Salpida > Salpidae > Thalia > Thalia democratica. Next base: position 54,632,037 of record NC_139165.1, on the reverse strand, counting down.
CAAGGTGTTATTTGAAGAAGAACCGTCGGTTGTGTGCACAGTTGTTTGAAACATCACGTCTTTTATTTAGTAATTGTTTACTATCTTCTGCTAAAATTGCCATTCGTTCAAGGTTGCATATTTGGCAGATCTTGCTCGCGCTACTGATGTTGTTGTTGGCGTGGTGGAGGATGCTCCATTCCATTTCTGGTTTGGTTCCATACCTATCAAAATACTGCCAAACGAAATCTGACAATCTTGTACTATTCTTTTTATTTACATGCTTAAAAGTATACTTGTGCCCGGTGTACCTATCTTTAAAGTGACCTCCTGTCGAACCAATATACACCTTATCCTTATTATTATCATTAACATTATTATTGTTTTTGTTTTTATCTTCACTAAATTTACATTTAACACGCACCTTATACACAACATTTTTAATTAAGCAGTTACCATGTAACGGACAGTTTATTTTATTCGACTTACGGCAGTTACAATTTTTACCTACATTGTTCTTGAATTTAAAACCACATTTAATTACTTCATCGTTATAAGTATTACAGATATTGATATTTTTCTGGTTACTACAGTTATTATTATTATTATCATAATTATTATTGTTATCATATTTATTAATATTACTATTATTATTATTATTATTGGTTATGTCGTTATCATTAATACTATTACCATTGTTATTATTAATATGGTTACTTCTATTACTTTTATTACCACTATCATTATTTGTATACTTATTATTATTATTATTATTATTATTATTATTATTATTATTATTATTATTATTATTGTTTTTATTGTTATTATTATTATTATTATTATTATTATTATTATTATTATTATTATTATTATTATTATTATTATTATTATTATTATTATTATTATCATTATTATTATTATTATTATTATTATTATTATTATTATTATTATTATTATTATTATTATTATTATTATTATTATTATTATTATTATTATTATTATAAATATTATTATTACTATTATAATTATTATTATTACTATTATTATTAGAACATGATTTCTTATGTACAATTGAGTTTATATTTTTAATTAGGTTTTTACTGATACTTCTAGTTATAGGCCTATTATAATTGATTTTATTAATTAGATTAATGTTGTCATTATTGTTTATATTAACCTTGTTAATTTTACAATTGTTATCCTTTATGTCTAAACTAATATTAATTACGTTTGTGTTACCTGAATAGTTGCTATTATTTTTAATAGTATTAGGTTTATTGTTATTATTAATTTGTGCTGTCAACTCATTATATTTAGATAAAACAAAATTATTATGTGATTGTATTATTGGCTAAACATTATTCATACAACTATAAGAAATTTTTAAAGGATAACAATTGTAAAATTAACAAGGTTAATATAAACAATAATGACAACATTAATCTAATTAATAAAATCAATTATAATAGGCCTATAACTAGAAGTATCAGTAAAAACCTAACTAAAAATATAAACTCAATTGTACATAAGAAATCATGTTCTAATAATAATAGTAATAATAATAATAATAATAATAATAATAATAATAATAATAATAATAATAATAATAATAATAATAATAATAATAATAATAATAACAATAACAATAACAATAACAATAACAATAACAATGACAATGACAATGACAATGACAATGACAATGACAATGACAATGACAATGACAATGACAATAACAATAACAATAACAATAACAATAACAATAACAATAACAATAACAATAACAATAATAATAATAATAATAATAATAATAATAATAATAATAATAATAATAATAATAATAATAATAATAATAATAATAATAATAATAATAATAATAATAATAATAATAATAATAATAATAATAATAATAATAATAATAATAATAATAATAATAATAATAATAATAATAATAATAATAATAATAATAATAATAATAATAATAATAATAATAATAATAATAATAATAATAACAATAAAAACAATAATAATAATAATAATAATAATAATAATAATAATAAGTATACAAATAATGATAGTGGTAATAAAAGTAATAGAAGTAACCATATTAATAATAACAATGGTAATAGTATTAATGATAACGACATAACCAATAATAATAATAATAATAGTAATATTAATAAATATGATAACAATAATAATTATGATAATAATAATAATAACTGTAGTAACCAGAAAAATATCAATATCTGTAATACTTATAACGATGAAGTAATTAAATGTGGTTTTAAATTCAAGAACAATGTAGGTAAAAATTGTAACTGCCGTAAGTCGAATAAAATAAACTGTCCGTTACATGGTAACTGCTTAATTAAAAATGTTGTGTATAAGGTGCGTGTTAAATGTAAACTTAGTGAAGATAAAAACAAAAACAATAATAATGTTAATGATAATAATAAGGATAAGGTGTATATTGGTTCGACAGGAGGTCACTTTAAAGATAGGTACACCGGGCACAAGTATACTTTTAAGCATGTAAATAAAAAGAATAGTACAAGATTGTCAGATTTCGTTTGGCAGTATTTTGATAGGTATGGAACCAAACCAGAAATGGAATGGAGCATCCTCCACCACGCCAACAATAACATCAGTAGCGCGAGCAAGATCTGCCAAATATGCAACCTTGAACGAATGGCAATTTTAGCAGAAGATAGTAAACAATTACTAAATAAAAGACGTGATGTTTCAAACAACTGTGCACACAACCGACGGTTCTTCTTCAAATAACACCTTGGCGCCTTCTCACCTTTCATACTTTTCATTCACCTTCCACATACACACACACATTCACTTAACATATATTAATATAATTATATATCCTAAGTAACATATAGTTTTATTCATTTATTATTTATATCTATTTCACACAAGTCACTTTCTATTCTCTGAAATCTCATATATTCACTTTACCCTCCGACTATAATTCTTCACACCTTTATATGTTAAGTTCCAAGTTTAAATGGAAGCCTGTATTCAAATCACAGATAAACCGTGCTTTTTTACCTACTACGCCCAAGAGAGCTAGTAGGTTTTTTACTGCAGGTTTATACTTAGCATATGACTACCTTGTTGTTTTACATTTTAACTTTCACATATAACACAATTTACTTATTAAATATATAAAATATCTGTATGAAATATTTAAATTAAACAGCCGACTCCTACTTTACCAATTAATTATTTTATTAATAATAAAATACTATATATATTTAATTCAGGTCATTATGATTTTATGTATGTCGCTGCAAATTGATTATCGGTCAGTATATTGTAAGCCTAGTAATAATTATGTTTTTTGTGTTTTGTTTTTTCCTTAAAGTTTAATTTTTTCCTTAAAGTTTAATCTTTTCATTTTTTCACTTTTTGATTTTTACATTTGAACTAAATCTGCTTCCTAATTCTATATAACTTTGATTCAATCATTACTAACATTTAATATATAATATACATGTTACACCGAGATTCTGTGACTTTTATTGCCTTCAGCGTCGTTAAGTTTTATTAAATTTTGTTGATTTACTAACTAATGGTTAATGTTTTATTTTTGTTCTAAATAGATTACATAAAAACAAAATTAACGTTCTTGCAATACAAATTGAATAGTTTAGGTGGCCTCATTTACATTGTGACGTAATTATTAGTTGTAACAAATGTATTTTTTTCGTTAGTTAACGACAGTAAATTTTGATTTAGTTATCTTTCCTATTAACGTAAGTTGTTTGTTTATATTATGTTTTGTTGTGTAATTTAGCTTACTTATTTATTTTAGACTTAATAATTACAAATATCATATAGTTTTATAACAGTCGGATTTAATATTAAGTATTTCACCTATTAATAACTATTATCTGTAGAATATATCTTATTTTAATGAAAACATATATACACCTACTTTATTCTATGCTTCTATTCTCTCATTACAGTAATTATTTTTTTACAGAACCAAGTTGAAGTGTGTTGATTCGTTGACACACAGAAACATATGTTGGTAGAATAAAGGAAGATTACTGTATAATTTGTTTTTATATATTATTATATACCCATTAATTAGCAACAACTGTTCAATATTTTATTTATTAGAAAAAAGCACAATGTAATTGTCTAAATATATTATTTGAACACTAGAAAAAAGAACGTTAAAAATATCTACTTATATGAAATCTTAGTTTAAATGTTAAATTTCAAGCTACTTATTTGACTAAGCTTGAATTTTGTACCTTGTATGACGTAAAAGCAACTAAATGTTACAATGCTTTAAAAAAACGAACTTAATTTATTCTTTATGATATGCTTTACATTATACTTTTTTTTATTTGCAAAATTTCGAACTATAAAATGAACAATATATTTTTTAGTAACTGTTTACATATATAAAATTAAGTAATTAAGTAAATAAAATTTACTAATATTAACGCCATTAAGCTACAAAGAAACTTGATTTGTTCTTTTTTTTCAAGTTGTGATAAAGAAATAAAAAGATTTTTGCTGGTTTTTGGAAGCAATCGGTTTTGCTTTTGTTCATACAAGTTACCAGCTTCTAAAAATAACCTTTCAGAATAAACAGTAAATAATGGTGCCGAACGATTTTTTCTTGCAGACCTGTAAAGATTTGTGTACTTTTTCTTGTTTGAGTTCCACCAAGACAAGACTTCAGCTTCTTTAACTTCTTCAGCAGATTTTTTTTCTACCCAAAAAAAACTTAATTTATGTCTCAATCTCTTGATCAACTGAATCTCTAAGATTTAAAATTGTCCTGAAAGATAAAAAACTATACTTTGTAACCTAAAACTAGTCTGAGTTATCCTGATTTTTTGGGAGCCGATCATTTCTAACCCGATCGTTTATAACCTGATTATTTCTAACCCGATCATTTCTAACCCGATCACTTCTTACCCGATCATATCTAACACGATCATATCTAACCCGATCACATCTAACCCGATCACTTCTAACCCGATCATATCTAACACGATCATATCTAACCCGATCACTTCTAACCCGATTTAACCCAATCATTTCTAACCCATTTTACTTGTTTATTTTATTACTTATTTTTGATATAGATTTCTTTAAAAACTAACTAGTATCAATAAAATTTTTAAATAATTTTTTTTTAGTTTTCGTAAAACATTATGATTTTAACGTGTTACGTAAAAACCATTGTTAGTATAAAATTTAGTTTAGGTATTAACTAAACATAAGTTTAATTTATTTTTGAAATTTCATACTACACATAATTTCAATTTTTTTATTATTTCATATATTTTTGTTCTTTTAATCTACTTTAAGAGACGTTTTTCGTTAGTCATATAAAATTAACTAATTCGTTTACTTTACGATATTTTGAACTATTATGTGTAGGATTTTTAAGTAAGCAGTTATAATTATATTTAAGTTGGATCTTATAATAATTCACGTGACTATAATAATTTTAACATAAGCAGATTTTAAAAATTAACCTTTACAATTGTAATATTCAGATACAAAAACCGTTATATTACGGTCTAAAAACTACACTGTAAGTCTGTTGTAATATTGCTGACTAATGTATTAGCGCTTTATAGTTGGTTATTTTTAAGTATCATTTTAAAAACTTTTACAAATTGTTTTACATTTTGCATAGGCCTATTAACATAATGCAATTCAAACAAACACTAGTAGAAATTAAATATTTTTGTTGTATTAAGTGAAAAAGCCTGATTTTTAGGTATAACCTAGATATTAAAACAGTTATGTCGTAAACAAACTGCAAAAGTATATTACGTCGATTGACCGTCTCGATTTAGTAAATTCCTACTTAGTCTTAGAGCGAAAAAAGTCACTAACAATTAAACAGACATGCTTATTTGTATAACTAATCCGAGGTTAATCGAACCTCGCCCAGATTATCTTCTTTAAAACCATCACTTATAACTATATAAAAAATAAAATGTTTTAGTTACGACTTAAATTAGTACTTTAGTAGACAAAAATTTCTTTAAAATTTATTTTATTATGAACAGTTGAAATAACGTAAGTATAAACTAAATAAGTAATGAAAAACATTTTGAAATAGAGTAATAAAATAATTATAGTTAAATTAAGTATAACTAGGAGCAGAAGTTTATAAAAACTACATAAAGTTTTTTGTTTCCTTTAATCACCTTTTTTTTCAGACGATTATTACACGCAACATATTACAACGACTTTTTATTCATTTCAGTAAAGCCAGCTTGAACTCTTTTAACTTTATTCACGTTGTTTTTTTGCATCTCTAAATCTCTAAAAACAACTTTTGCACCTCTAATTTTCTATAAACCTTCATTAGAATTTCACAATACAAACAAACTTTGTTATTTTATTTTATTTTTTTTAAATATATAAATAAATCAAGTAACTTATATTTAAAACCGTTTTTATTTTTTCCAGTGTCAAAGAAAATGAGAACTCCTTCGTTCAGACAGTAGATAATAAATTATAGGTATAACAAAATTATTGTAAAAAGTACAATATTGCTTCCACTGTCTTAAAAATGAACAAACAACACGCTTTCAATTCACTAGTACTTTCGTTTATTATAACATTATCAAGCGATAAACGGCTGAAAATATAAAACACAATTAATAGTAACTAATTTATAAAGAAAACAAAATTAAATAAAAGTTAAAACTTAAAATTTTAGGCTATATAAATTTATACATATTTTATATTTTCAAATAATTAATTATCATACAAAAGTTTTTAAAAAACTAAGATTCAACTAACTAACAACTCATAAATGCATACAAGTAAACAAGCCAAAACACAATGTACAAAAATGCTCTTTTCTTAAAAATCCTAAAATAACAAGTTCTAAAATATTAAAACTTCATAAACTGTTTTATTTAAGTTGATTTTTGCATTTAAATTTTTTATCCATAAACTTTCTTTGTAGTCTAAGTTTTTAAATTCTGGTTGTTCTAAAAACATTATATTGTAGGCATTGTTCAATCCCATATTCTCAATATCACTATGATGATTTTCAAAGTAGTGTTTAAATAATGCAGATTCGTCTCCTTTACAAACAAAGTTAAAATTTCTTTGGAATTTTTTCCAATTGTTTCTGTGTGCATTCGATCTTACGTTAAAACCGATTTTAGTCTGTCCTAAATAAATTTCCTTGCATTTTGTACACTGAGCAGAATGTATCCCGTAACTTTTACAGTTTAATTTTGATTTTATGTTTATTATTCTGTTTTCAACTGTTTTTATGTAGTTATTCTCATCAATCATGTCTTTATAATTACTGTATTTTCCGCATAACGCACAATTTTTGCATTTTTTGCTCTTATCATTAGGTACGTTGCTTCTCTTTTTAGCTATACAACTAAATGTATTCAGCATTTGACCTATACTACTTGGTTTTGTGAAAGATGTTTTTGCAAGTGGGAATAGTTTCTTTTCTTCTTTCGTGAATCTTAACAATGTTTTAAATTGAGATGACCAGTATATATTCTTAGACTTTTGTTTTTTTAGTTTATTTGAATTCTCACAGGAGTTAAGTTCACAATTTTTTTCAGACTAGCTTTTGACTAACTTGGTATTAAAATTGGATCTTATGCATTTCTTTTCTAGTTTCAGTAAACTTTCCTTGAAATCTTTTTCATATTCATTTAATCTTTTGAGGCGTTTAATTTCTCCGGTGATGATTCCTTTAAAGACATTTTGTGGATAATATGATCCACCATTTAAAAATGTTGCGTTTTTTGCAGTCTCCTTTATAAAGCTTTTTGTCTTAAAAGATTTGATTTCACTTTCATTATTAAGAACATGTTCTACATCTAAGAACGGAACTGTTTTCTTCAAACATTACACTTGATGTTATTTTAAGATTATGTTTTTCAAATGTGTCATTTAAATTTTTGATTATCTCATTGGCAATTTCTTTGTTTTACTGATATAAATACAATGTCATCAATGAATCTTTTAATTAGAAATGCTTTATTTGTATTCTTTACTTTTAAAATGATAAAGTGTAATGTGATATTAGCAATTGCAACTGAATTGTTGTCCCCGGTAATTATACCTTTCTTTTGTTTGAAGTAGCATTCTCTGAGTTGTATGAAGTTATTGTGTATCGCCATCTCACATAGTTTGACAATACAATTGATCATATTATTATTGTAATTAGTGCACAGTGTTAGGGCTTCTTCTAAGGCATTTTCAATAAAGCTTACTTCAAGTGATGGATACAAATTAACAACGTCAACAGTATTCAATATGCAGTTTGTATTTTTGTTTGATAATTTCCAGGCTTTTAAATCTTCCAAGTAGCTTTTAGAATCTTTACAATATTCATTAAGTCTAAATTGGCAGTATTTTTTACTTACAGGATCTAAAAGTAAATTTAACATAGCAGTTATTCTACTAAGGTAGGTATTTCCAGCTGCCTGGACTATTCTGAAAGGAATATCATCGATAACACATTCTTTCAGCTGCTCTGGTGACAGCTTAAACATAAAATCAAAATTAAACTGTAAAAGTTACGGGATATATTCTGCTCAGTGTACAAAATGCAAGGAAATTTATGTAGGACAGACTAAAAACGGTTTTAACGTAAAATGGAATGCACACAGAAACAATTGGAAAAAAATCCAAAGAAATTTTAACTTTGTTTGTAAAGGAGACGAATCTGCATTATTTAAACACTACTTTGAAAATCATCATAGTGATATTGAGAATATGGGATTGGACAATGCCTACAAGATAATGTTTTTAGAACAACCAGAATTTAAAAACTTAGACTACAAAGAAAGTTTATGGATAAAATGTTTAAATGCAAAAATTAACTTAAGTAAAACAGTTTATGAAGATTTAATATTTTAGAACATGTTATTTTAGGATTTTTAAGAAAAGAGCATTTTTGTACATTGTGTTTTGGCTTGTTTACTTGTATGCATTTATGAGTTGTTATTTAGTAGAATCTTAGTTTTTTAAAAAACTTTTGTATGATAATTAATTATTTGATAATATAAAATATATAAAAAATTATATAGCCTAAAAACTTAAGTTTTAACTTTTATTTAATTTTGTTTTCTTTATAAATTAGTTACTATTAATTGTGTTTTATATTTTCAGCCGTTTATCGCTTGATAATGTTTTAATAAACGAAAGTACTAGTGAATTGAAAGCGTGTTGTTTGTTCATTTTTAAGACAGTGGAAGCAATATTGTACTTTTTACAATAATTTTGTTATATCAAGTAACTTATACTCATATTTAATTACCGCTAAATAATTTTAAGTTCTTGTATTTTTGGAAACCTGTGAAACAAAAACTTTTAAAAGATATTAAGAATTTTTATAAAGAAGTTCTATTGTTAATCGTGAGAAACTGTTTTTGCAATTTTAAATTCTGATTTTTTTTAATTTCCATGATAAATGTAAATTTGTTTTTCTCTATATACATCATATTTTGAAAAAAAACGCAAAATAATAAGTTTTTGAGACTTAACTTTTATAGTTAAGTTTATTATGTAATATATCTTATTTAGTCTTTGAATATATTTTACCTTTGGCTAATAGAAAGAAAAATAAATTTAAGTTCTAGTAATGACGGGTTCTAAATATTGAAAAACGTCTACCTATACTTTTGACTTTTTAAACAGTATACGCTTTCGTTTTAAGAACTTAGAATTTAATAATGATAATTTTAAATAAACCCACCATACTAATTACGATTACTAAATTTTATTAACTGTATTATTTAGAATTTCATATATACTGATAATAATGTTCTTAAAAAGTTATATTTTATATAAATTAGCCTTAAATTTGAATGCAACTTGCCAATCTGATCTCCATACTTAAAAAATATATATTGACCATATAAAATCTCTTCAAACAAAAAGTACGGAGTAGTCTTTAACGGCTGCGAAACTCATTATATTTCTTACATTGACGACTATCAAAACTTAATACTTAATCTTTTTAATACAGAAAACTTATAACTTTCCTAATGCTTTTTAAAACTATTTAACTACAGTTGATTAAGAGTTTATTTTTAAATTTGTTTAAATAATTAATTATCATGAAAATAAACCATTGATTTATAAACTTAACGAAAATAAACCATTGATATAAAATGTAGAGTTTTGGTAATTCTATAGTTTGATTTTATTAGCAGCGCCTTTCCTCTGTAAATAATATAAGGTTTTTTCAGTATTTTCGATAGATATTTTTTTTACCTGTATTCCTAATGTGCTTTGGACTTTAAATTTAGTGGTTAGTCAATGCACTTATATTTTTTTAGAATTGTCTTTACCTTAATTCCAATAATGTTTATTTTAGTTGTATCGATTATGCTTTGGCAAAGCGACAAAAACAATTGATAAAATTACAATAAAATACCAAACGGTTGCACAAATGTACAGAACCTAGCTCTAAAAGTATGATGTGTATATCCGGTTGATTTTTGAACAAGAATAAATTTTATTTATGAACTTTTGTAGTTTGTTTAAATTCTGACATTCTAGTGTGTTCTAAAAGAATTTTATAAATATAACCATGAAACTTCTTTTACTGAAGAAGTGCGTAATATAGACTATTTTGCTGATTGCTGCACTGAAATCATTGAAATAATTTACTAAATCGTCTCAATATGTGTTGCTGAAAATTTAAAAGAATGTTTTTTTATGTTGAAAAGAAATCGGAAATTAATTCTAAATTGAAAGATTGTGCAACTGTGTATAGTTTTATTTGAAATCACTGATAGATGAAAGAATTGATGTTAAACTTGATTATTATGGAGTCAAAACCAAATTTGTTAAAACCTTCTCCTTCAAATCATAAATAAGTCAATTAGTATTATAGTAAAGTGTTAAATTCTTTTGCTGTTAATCTATAAATATTAGACAAAACTATAGTCTTTAATTTTAAGGTATATAAATTTGCATCTCTTTGTTAAGTGTCATTCAGTTTAAGTGGCTCAGATTTTGATGCCTGGGTCTAGCGTAGGATAACAAACTTCCAATAGCAATGAATATCAAAATTAAATTTTAACAAAAGCTATCTGAACATTAAGTTTTGTTTTAAACAAAACTAACTAAATTTCATTAAAAAAAAACTTTGTTGAAATTAATTTGTTTTTAAAGAAAATCCTTACTTTAAAACAATGATGTACACATATATTAATACAGATCAGGTTAATAAGTGTCGGGTTAGATATGATCAGGTTAGAAATGAACGGGTTAGATATGATCGGGTTAGAAATGATCGGGTTAGAAGTGATCGTGTTAGAAGTGATCGGGTTAGAAATGATCGGGTTAGAAAAGATCGGGTTAGAAATGATCGGGTTAGAAGTGATCGGGTTAGAAGTAATCGAATGAGAAGTGATCGGGTTAGAAATGATCGGGTTAGAAGTGATCGGGTTAGAAGTGATCGGGTTAGAAATGATCAGGTTAGAAACGATCGGGTTAGAAGTGATCGGGTAAGAAGTGATCGGGTTAGAAGTGATCGGGTTAAAAATGATCGGGTTAGAAGTGATCGGGTTAGAAATGATCGGGTTAGAAATGATAGTAAACCGATTTTTTATACCCTAAATTTTTTTGTCTTTCTTATACTTTTAACTCAACTTTTTTCATTAAAAAATAACAAAAAATATATAAATTTTGCTAAACTTGATGTTTATCAAACTTTTGTTGTTATAATTTGTCAAAGTGTAAAAAGAGACAGTCCCAGGGATAAATTAAAATAAATTATTTTATAATCAAGTCTTTCAATATAGTTGGTTATATAAAACATTAAATAAGTAATAACAAAGTATTGTTACTGGATCATTTTATTCTCATTTAATATCTAAAAAAAGTTGTAAAATTAAAAATAAATTTAAAACTAAAACTCGTTTTTTATAAAAAACTTAGTTAACATTAGTATACTGGATTATCTAAAATTTAAAAAAAATATATATAGTTTACTTAGTATACTGAGTTTGTGGCTGCCATTCTTGTTTAGTATAAAAATTATCCTTAAGAAAATACTTTACATACATATATTTATTTGGTTATATAAAAAAAAAGAAGTTTATACGACCGTTTCGTATATAAGATATTTAATAATTTATTACTTTTGATAAAAAAACGATTACTAAGTTTCACCGCGGAGCGGATTTTAAAATTGTAAATGTGTAGTAAAAAAAAAATGGTATAAAAGACAAATAATTAAAAATTGGTTTGAATTAAGTTTTTTTACAAAATTAAAAAATAAATTAATTAAGAATTATATTGATGCCAAACAACCTTTAATTTAACAACTATTAAATTATAGTCCATAAACAAATACAATTAAACCATGGTATACAGTAGGGTATTGATATCTAATGGATTTAAAAAGACAAAACCATGACATAGTTAGAAATTATGGAGTAGTAAATTAATATTGTTAAGCACATAGTTCCTATAATTAATTAATAATGTAATAATGTTTAAAACAAAACCAGGGAGTAAACACCAGAAAATTTATGAAAGCATTGTTGTTGTTGTTAACACAGTTATATTGTGATGACAAAGAATAAAATGGCTTTTCGTGAAATACTTGTTAAGCGAAAAATAGAATGAGGGTTAAATCTAAGATGTTAAATTAAAATAAATAAATAAAATATATTTAGTTGAGAAATAATTAAAGAGAGTATAATCTACTAATATTATTTTAATAACTGATATTTAACCTCATATATTTAGCTCAAATTCAATTTTTCAGTAACTATGATTTGAAAGGGGGCAATTGCCATTCAGAGAACATTATTTACAAGGCAACAATTAACTCTAACCTTGAAAAGAAGTTCTACATCGGCTTATGCTCAACTCAGTTCAGATTTCGGTATGCTAATCATAAAAAATCTTCTAAAGGTGGTGTATACGAAAATGAGACAGAGCTTTCAAATTATGTTTGCGGCCTAAAGCGCAAAATATTGATTTTAAATTAACTTGGGTGGTGATAAAAAGAGCGCAGCCAATAGCAGATGGTAATAACTAATAACCCTGTTTGTAGGCTGTGCTTAAAAGAATCAACAGCCGTTATGTATGCGTTAAAAAAGGAAGGTTGTTTAAATAAGAGGAATGAATTCATATCGTCTTGTCGACATATGAAAAAGCTCCTCTTAAAAATACAACAATTTTTGAAGTATTTTATAGTCACTTAAGTGTGGTTTTTGTTAATTTTAGTTGTTTGATTAGTTAGATGGAAGATCGACTTTTGTACCGAGTTTTTGTAATACACAAAATTACGTCATAATTTGTTTTTGTTTTTTGTATAACTTTTGCATCTATGTTTAGTAAAGTGTTTTTTATTTTAAATTAAACTAGCTGATAATTAAAGCGTTTAGCTTTATGAAACATATGTACTATCTTGATAATTTATTCTATATGTATAAATAAAAAAAATTATTACAAGATGTAAAAACTGTAAAAACTTGAAGAACTCAAATTTCCTGCCTAAGTCCTGGACAAGACATTAACAGGTATCCGTGGTGTGTGACTCGATAATCGAAAGGGTTTTTCGTGCACCAAGTCCTAGGACCAAATATTTGAGCATATCTTTTGTCATTCAATAAACTACATGTAAAGTACATGTAAAGTACGCACTACTCAACTGCAGAAGAAGTTCAAAATAAAATACAAAATCAATAATTTGAGGAATGAGTAGGCACGAAACTTGAGTTCTGCAAGTTTTTAAATACTTTAAAAAACTTTTACATATATACATATAGAATAAAGTATCAAAATATTAGGTTACTATAATTTTTAGAGGCAGCAGTTGTTCAATAAAATTTTAAACGTTTCACAGAAACATTTTAAACTACTATTTTTCAATTAAACCAGGGCTAAATAGAAATTTATTTTGTAAAACAAAAAAAAATTGTTGAACAATTGCTGCCTCTTAAAGGTATAGTAACCAAATATCAATAGAGCTGTATTATTAAAGTTTTTATACTATTTGAAATATTTAAATGAGGATAAAATAGTTAAATTAAAATTGTAAAAACTTTTAACAAATTGAAATACATTAGAATTTAAATACATATTTTATAGTAAAAAAAGAAAATGTTTTGAGTTTATGAAAAGAACTAAACTATGGAGTCAGTAGAAGGATCTAATCTTGAAGAAACTTTAAATTAACAGTTCACTATTTTTACTCTAATTGATATATGTACCGCTATGTTTACAACAAATGATTGAACTGACTTAACTTTAGTTAGTCAGTTTCGCTTGACTAAATTATATGTATTAAATATTCTAAACACAATAACCTAAGCATATAAAACTAAAAGAAGCCGATCGCGGAAAACAAAGTCTTTCAAAACTAATTGGATCCGGGTCCGGTTGATCACTAGCAATAACTACTAGTTGTTGTAAAGTATTTTTTCATAAGCAGGTATTGTTTTTTTTAATTATAAACGTTACACATAGTAAAATTTCATTATAGTGAAAAAAAAGCTATATCATTAGTTTAAATTAACATAGAAGTTTAATCATACAACTTCAATCATCAGACCACAAGCTTTCAGTAAGCTTAGACTGGGGTTTCGTTTTAAATAGATTATATTGTGTATTGTTTAAGCTATCAGGTTTTTATGCAGTCCATCTTCGCACAATAAACCCTAATAATAGTACTAATACTTTATTGATGTTTTATTTGCAATTATAATCAAATGCTGGTAAGATAATATTTACGAACAAATCCGTACATGAAAAAGAGGCAAAAATAGTTGTATCTTAAGTATTTTACGATGCAGTATAAGTAATATCCAAATTTTGTTCAAAACACAATTTTACTTATGAAAAGTTCTTTACAGTAGTGCTTCTGTAATAGGGTTCCAAGACACCTCTCAGGGGTTCCGCGAAGCCTTTCGAAATTTAAAAAAAAACATTCATTTAATTAAACTTTTTATGTAAAATTAAAATTAGGGGTTCCGCGGAAAAGTTGAACTTTAGAAAAGGGTTCCGCCACTAGAAAAAGGTTCAAAAGCACTGCTTTACAGCATATGTAGATAATACTGTCTGGTATTATGGGTTTAAAGTAACTAAAAGAAAATTACTTACAAAAGTAATCTCTTATTTTAAGTATAAAAATCTCAAAATTTTTTTTATACTAAAATTATCATACTAAACGATATACTAAGTTAAAAAACATTATAATCTTGCTTTAAAAGACTTGTAATTTTTGATCAAGTCTTTGATTTTTCTCACAATATAAGTAACAAGAGCTTTTCTGTAAAATATTTTATTTATTAATAAAAAAAAAGTAAAACTGGTCATAAAAAAAAATGTTAGACTTTTTCTGTTTTTTATGTAGTCACAAACCATTATTGTTTTGTCTTAAAGTTTATATAACGGAATTCTCCAATAGAAATTCAAAATTGGTATCTAAAAAATAGGAGTCAGTAGTGTTTTATAGGTAATTGGCTAATTATAAAATCTAAATTGCTTTTTAGGCGCATTTTAAAGAATAAGACTTCCACCGGCTGCAGTTATTTAAAGTAAAATTATTTATCAAAACAAAGTTAAGTTACAAGCAAAATATTTTATAAACTAAGTTTTAATAAAATATCACTAATTACTAAATATTAAACTAGGAGCTCATCTTAACTTTTTTATATTGTTTTATAGTTCTTTTCTGCTAAAAATAACTTTTTAAGTCACAGGTTTAAACTTGTCCGCTGTAAGTTACCTACTGCTGTTATAAAAGTAATAAACATAGTTTGAAAAATAAAAAAGTTATAATTTTGTTTTTAATAATAGAGATTTCATTGATATGTATTAAATACAGTTTTACAACATAAATATTTTGGATTGTAACTTATATATATGCATCAGTATACCAAGATTTCAATAGGTTTCAACACTGCTAGAGCTAAAATTTAACTAGTTTTTTATAAAAACTCAAAACAAAAAATTTTATATTTAAAGTTTTATATAAACTTCGAAGACCTTTTTTTTGTGTTTTTTTACATGCTGCTCTAAATGACTTTAAGTTTTAAACAGTAATCTAACAAGTTTAAACTCCTAAACTTAACAACTTAACTCGAAATTTGAATGAAATCTTACAAGAGTTTGTTGCCTATACATTAATTAGCATCAGTAAAATGATAATTTAAATTTAATTCATGATGTTACTAAGAATAAGCTATAAAAATATCTAAACTATTAGTCAACTTCTATGTATAAAGAGTTAAGGCAGGGGTCGGAAAACTGCGGCCCTAAAAGCGATAATTTGCGGGCGATGAGGTATTTTTTAGCTAAAAATAATCTTTTCTAATATTAAAAAAAAAAAGTTGTATTAACTTACAATTGTCTTTTTAATATACTAACTTTTCTTAGGTAGTGCACTATTATTGCTTGTTTTGTAACACTTATAGTTTCAATGAGTATTTATTAGTTTATTGAACACAATAACGAAAATTCTAAAAAAACTATTTAGTCTAAGGACCTGGGTACAAAAAAAATTCTCAGTCATCGAGTCATACACCACACCACATGCTTAGATTAAATAAATTTAGCTAAAAAAATTAACAGTCAGAAACCTAAAACTTTAACGAATAAAATCTCAAAATAAATATTGAACAAAAAAGAAAAAAACATGCAACAATTAGTTTAGTAATAAATTTACATTACTAAAACAGAACTAACTAAAACTATTCAAAAAATAGAAACTCTGACATTTTAACTTCTAATAATTTCTTTAAAAAAAGCTTAAGTATAGATTGTAACAGCTGAAAATAAGGAATATAAAAAAAGAGGTAAATAATTTTTTATTTGCAAACTTTAAGATTTTCATAGAAAATGGTCATCCAGAAGTTAAAATTAAACTTAAATCAAAGAAAAAAAATTTAACAGACAAAAAAGACACTTTAATTTTATAAAAAATATGACAAAAATAGGAAAAACTATTTTTAAGTAAGGTTTTTATCAGCAATTTCAGATATATTTACAACTTTTTAATATGTTAGAAACTTTATATGCTCCAAAGTATATTTAATTAATAAACAAAACCTCTATAAAAATATCTACTTTATTAAGTTTATTTTAAACTTGCAAGAAAAAGATTAAATTTTTTGTATAAAACGTTATACATTATAATAAAATAAAATTAAATACAGGTATAAAAAAATATTTTTAATATAAGAAAATTCAAACATAAATTAAACTATACCATGGTTTCCCAAACTTTTTTACAAAAGGCCCCCTGTAAAGAAATTAAAAAAGCTATGGCCTCCTCCAAGAAGATTTATCAAAAAATTACCATTAAAAACGCTTAAGAACTTTTTTTTTATTGCTCTTTATAATATATCTAATATATTTAGAATATCTAGTGAAAATTTCAAATTATGTGACCTCCTAGCCCCCCTGTGGCGCCTTTGCTGCTCATGGCTCCCAAGGGGCCCACTTGGCTCACTTTGTAAAACCCTGACCTGTATCAATAATCTGACTTATAATAAATTAACGAAGGTAAAAAAATTTGTAATGAACTCTATACAAAGTAAAGTTATAATCTTAAGTGGTTTCAAACATAAATTTTATCAGTAGTTTCAGTAAAAAAAATAATTGGTCGATTTTTATAAATTTTAAATAAATGAAAAATTATTAAGTAGTAAACAGATAAAACTTTAAACTCGACTATAAATGTGTTTTGAGCAAAAAAAAAAACTGTAACAATTGAAAATTGTGGTTAGAAAAAAAAAATTAAAAATAACTAAATGTATAAAAATATGTCATCTCATTTAAAACTATCAAACTAAACATTTAAAACAAATATTTAAGTCTAAAAGCTTTACTTTAACCAAAATAAAAGTTTAGACGGCTACAAAATACTCTTAAGATAGTGTACTAGTTTAAAAAATATATTAAATTAAACATTTCAAGTTGTTATTAATTTAACAATTCATCAGGAATTTAAGCTTATCATTTAAATACTTAACCTTTTTATAAATATTATAAAGAGCTTGAAAAGTTTATTTTTACAAAAAAAATGTTAGCTATTTTACTAAATACTTTACTAATAAAATTATTTTACAACTATATTGATTACTTTAGTTGTATATATATATATATATTTTTTAATTTATTTAATTATATAAAAAACCTATAATTTAAACAGCTGTTTCACACATTGCAATGTAAAATTTCATGTGTTCGTCAGTAAGTTACAGTTTATTTTAATAGTGAACAGAAATTTCATTTTAGAATTTTTATAATAATCGTGACGTAGTAATGGTACAGTTTATTGTACGATTAGCTGAATTTGAAATACGCTGTGAATGTTATTTTATGCTTTTTAGGAAAGCTAAAAAGGTTATTTTGGAAAAATGTTTTAAGCTATTAGAAAAAAATTTTAGACTGTTGGGAAAAATGTTATAAAATGCTATAAAATACTCGTGTTTGCCGCTTCGATTTTATTTTGTTTTAATATTTAGTTGGTTTTAATTTTATTAAAAAAGTATTTTTGAAATGGATGCATATGTTTTGTCTTTCGCTTTTCTTGTTTAGTGTTACGTTCTTATCTGATTTTTCGATTTCTATTTTTTCTAAGTTACAAAGTTTGCAGCCGAATTTAGTATTGAATTTTAATTTTGTCCTGTTTAATATTTCCCATTTAATTTTGTAGTCTGTATTGTTATCTTTTAAGTTCCATATGTAATTCGCTAGTTCTGTTGTGTGTCTTTTGTTAATATTGTTGAATGATGATTTGTGGTTTCTGTATCTTTGTTTAAAGGTATTTCCTGTCGATCCTATATACTGCTTTGTTGTTTTATTTGAAACAAAGATAAACCTTTAATATTTATATATATATGTATTTATTTGACTATATAAAAAACAATAGGTGTATACGACCGTTTTGTATATGAGATATATTGCCTCATATACTCATCACTCATCAGTAAAGCTAAAGTTTATTAACAATGTTAAACAGAAATCTAGAATTTGAAAATTTTATATTTATTATGACGTAATAAGAATGAAGTTTTTTTTTACTGTAAATTAAGTTTAAAAAAATATGCTGATCTTGTTAGTTTAAGAATTTATACATTTTGAAAAGTTTGGAAAGGTTGTATTAGAAAAACGTTTCAAACTGTATTAGAAAAATGGTAGAAACTATTCGTGTTCGCGGCTTAATTTTACTTTGCTTTAATATTTAGTTAGTTTAAGATTTACTAAAAGTATTTTTATGTTCAAGAACATAACACTAAACAAGAAAAGCGAAAGACAGAAAATATGCATTCATTACAAAAAATACTTTTTTAGCAAATTTAAAACTAACTAAGTCATTCAGAGAACATCGTTTACAAGGCCACAGTTAACTCTGGCGTTGAGACGAGGTTCTATGTCGGCTTGTGCTCGACTCAGTTTAGATTCAGGTATGCCATTCATAAAAATCTTTTAAAGGCGGTATATATGAAAATGACACTGAGCTTTCGAAGTATGTTTGTGGCTTAAAGCGCAGCGGCATTGACTTTGAAATATCCTGGGAAGTTATAAAAAGAGCACAGCCTATAGCTGTGTCTCAAAGAAGCAACAGCCGTTGTATATGCACTGAAAAACAAGAGATGTCTAAATTAAAAAAGCGAGTTTGTATCGTCTTGTAGTCATATAAAAAAATCGCTTTTAAAATTTAACAAATTTTAATTTCATCTTATAAGAATTTAAATCTCAGTTTTTTTTTAGCTTTTTATTTTAACTTTATCTTTATCTCTTTCAATTGTCTGTCCTAAAATATTGTTACTCACTGAAGTTTTATGAATTTTTGCCAGTTTATTGTCGATTGGTAAATTAATTTTTGCACAAGTCGTTTTGCATGATTTTTGATAGTTTCAAAATTACGTCATAATCTACTTATGCTAAATTTTTAACTTTCATTTGTGTGTTTTGTTTTGTGCTTTATTTTGAACTTGTTTTGAAGCTGATGAGTGCATAAGCACGAAACTGGAGTTCTTTAAGTTTTACATCTTGAATTAAACCTTTTTACATATGAAAATATATATGTATAGGTTAGTATAGTCATCTAAAATAAAGACCATTGAGCACTTTTTAGCCCTCAACTTATGAAAGGCTGCCGATCTTTGACTTAGGGGTAAGGATTAGAAAAAACTAAACAATTATCTCTTTTACAGTACATTAGATTTAAGTAGTTTGTCCTGGACATGACGTTAAAAAGTATCCAAACGATGTACGACTCGATAAACGAAAGATTTTTTCGTGCACCAGGTCCTAGGACCAAATATTTTGAACGCTCTTTTTTTTTGTGTCGTTCAATAAACAGTATTAAAGCTAATTAACTGAATACCATTTTTTGAGCGTTTTTTTTTTATGTGGAAAAACTTAATTTGAAAATTTGAAAAAGAAGAATACAAAGCAAAATTATGTAATTTATTTTTGTTAAAATTTTTATTTTTATTTTGCAAAAAAATTTTTATATGTTTATAGGAGAATTTTTTTTTTTTCTTAGTGTTTACACACCAAAAAAAAAAATTTTAATTTTAATAGCTTTTATCGACAGTCATTTATGAAGTTATTTTGAAACTTAAACTTAAATTTTTGAAAACTTTAAAAATAAGTTTACTAAATTTTTTATTACTGCTTTTTTAAACATTATAATTCTGTATAAAAGTAGTACATCATAGTTTGCCGTAATTTAGTTTCGTAAAGCTTGAACTTGTTAATGCTATGGCATAGCCTATAGTTTCTTACTCTTATATTTTCTTTCGGCGAGCCTTGACGAGATAAATGCAAAAATGTATATGCTTTAAAAACAATAGATTTAACGAAACCTTTTTTATAATGGCTCTGATTTTAAAAATAGAAATAAATTAAGCTACGAGATTGTGTTTGAACTATATATGCAAATCTATTAGAGATTTGTAGAGGCTGGTAACTTACGGCCTATCAAATAGAAATGTTTAACTAGAAATGTGCTTTTTAGCTTAAAAACAAACTTTGCAAAACCAATAAAAGTAAGCATTTTAACACATATGTTTTACATTTTATCTTTATTTAACTTTTCATGCACTGTACAGTACTTCACAGTTCATATTATAATGCTCTGGTTAGAGTTGCTGAAATTAATTATTTTAAACTTTTTTCGAAATTTTCTCTTAACTCAACTAGAAAAAATTAAGAGTTCTTAAAGTTTAAAAAAAAAAATACAACTGATTGAACAGCTACAACAATTTTTTTTTCTGACAATTAAGATAGTATTTATTAAATTAGTATATTATTACATTTCTAGTTTTGAAGTACTTATTTTACTCTTACAGTATAAGACTAGCGTAAAAGTTACCTTTAAAAATGAAAATAGAGCTGAATTTTCCAAAAAAATTAGTTGGCTGCTAATTTAAATAAACTTTTTCCGCAAAAAAATATTTCTTGTAAGTCTATTAAATCAACAAAAGTATAATTTATTTGTCTTACCTCTACTATTTAGCTTATTTGCCACTTTCAAATTTAAATCGTGTTCGCACTGACTTTGTCTTTAAAGCATAGCTTTTGTAAAAAAGTCTATTTTAGATTTAGTGACTCAAAATGTATTACATTTTCTAAATTAATTTGTTAAATCTAAAAGTTTGACAACTTGAGTGTATGAATTGCAATTTGCAACCACTAGACTAACAAAAAATTTAGTTACTTCAAATTATGGCTTTACTTTAGTTTAATTTATCTTTAAAAGGATAAGAAGAAAACTATAATATACCATAATAAACTTTTTTTTTTACTTCAAGTAAGCTTATAAAATTAGTACTTAAGAAATTTTATAAAAGTTGTTTTTGGTTGATTAAACTCTGTTAAAATCTATCTTTAAAGTAATAAAAAAATTAGTTTAACTTTTAAAGTATTATTGGTAGGTTAAATCTTATGTTTAAAATGGTTTACTATCATTTCTAACTCGCTTTCATTTCTAACCTGATCATTTCTAACCCGATCACTTCTAACCCAATCATTTCTAACCCGATCATTTCTAACTCGATCACTTCTAACCCGATCACTTCTAACCCGATCACTTCTAACCCGATCACTTCTAACTCGATCACTTCTAACCTGATCATTTCTAACCCGATCACTTCTAACCCGATCATTTCTAACCCTAATTTCTAACCCGATCACTTCTAACCCGATCAATTCTAACCCGATCAATTCTAACCCGATCACTTCTAACTCGATCACTTCTAACCTGATCATTTCTAACCCGATCACTTCTAACCCGATCACTTCTAACCCGATCATTTCTAACCCTAACTTTTCTAACCCGATCACTTCTAACCCGATCAATTCTAACCCGATCCATTCTAATCCGATCCATTCTAATCCGATCATATCTAACTCAATCATTTCTAACCCGATCGTTTCTAAACCGATCATATCTAACCCGAAATTTATTTAGAAGATCTGTTTTAATATATTAAAATAATGTTTTTTTAAGATAAGGATTTATTTTAGAAACAAATTAATCTCAACAATTTTTTTTTTGTAAGTTTAGTTTATTTTGTTTTAAATAAAATCTAATGTTCAGATAGCTTTTGTTAAAACTTAATTGTTGATATTATTTTGTTCATTTATTGTTTTGACAATAAGGTTTAAATTTGGATTATTAATTAAGTGTATTTAATTAGTTTTAAAAAGCATTAGGAAAAGTGTAAGTCTTTTGTATTCTAAAGATTAAATATTAAGTTTTGATAGTCGTCAATGTAAGCAATATAATGAGTATCGCAGCGGCTATAGTCTATTGTGTACTTTCTTTAAAAATGATTCTATATGATTATTATATATTTTTAAGTGTAGAAACCAGATTACCAATTTGCCTCCAAAATCAGGGAGAATTTATATGAAATACAACTTTTTAAAAATATTAATATCAGCGTTTATGAAAATTTAAATAATGCACATTATAAAATTTAATAATTGTAATTATAATAGTGATTTCATTTAAAATTAATATCATTAAATTGTAAGTTCTTTAAACGAAAGTGTATACTGTTTAATACAAAACCAAAAGTAGAGGTAGAAGGTTTTTTTGATATTCAGAACTTGTCATTTACTCAAATTTTAACTTAATTTTAGTTCTTAAATTAACTGGTAAATTGTATATAAAGATTAATTGTAATTAAGTTATAATTAATTATAATAAACTAAACTATGAAAGTTTAGTGTCGAAAACTTATTATTACGCATTTTTTCTTTTTCTTTTGAAATAGAATTTATGTAGGGCGAAATAAATTTACATTTTTCATAAAAATTTAAAAGTTTTCAAAATTTAAAATTGCAAAAACACGATTATTCTCACGATTAATAGTAGACATTTCTAAAATAATTTTCTTGATATCTTTTGAAAGTTATTTTTTTACAGGTTTTCAAAAACACAAAAACTTTAGATTATTTAGCGATCATTAAATATGGAATGTAAGTATATATTATTAGATTTAACTATATAACTTAAAATTTTATAACAAAATAATAAAACCAGTTTGTATTGTGAAACCTATTATATAGGTTTAAATTTTTAATAAAGAAAAAACTCATCATATTTATAGAAATTTAGAGGTTCAAAAAACCACCGAGATTAAAGTCAATAGACTGCAAAATGGCTTTACTGTAATTATTAAAAAATAAATATGTTTTGTGTAATAATCGTCTAGAAAAATATTTGATTAAAAGAAACAAAGAACTTAATGGAGTTTTTATAAAGTTCTGCTCCTAATTATACTTAAATTAACTATAATTAATTTATCTTACTTATCATTCTATTTCAAAATGTTTTAATTTAATACTTATTTTGTTTTTACTTACGTTATTTCAACTGCTCATAATAAAGTAATTTAAAGAAATGTTTGTCAATTAAAGTACTAACTTAAGTCGCAATTAAAACATAGGCGAGATTTATAGATGTACTTAATTCGATCTTGTTATACAAATAAACTTGTCTGTTCAACAATTAGTGTTAAACATTTTTTTGCTCTAAAACTAAGTAGGAATTTATTAATGATGTGAAATCTAGACGGTCAATCGACATAGCAACTTTTGCGGTTTAGTTATATGACAAAACTGTTTTAATAGCTAGTTTCTATTAAAAACCATGCTTTTCCACTTAATATAACAAAAGTTTTTAACTTCTCCTAATGCTTGTTTGAATTCCATTGTCTTAATAGGCCTATGCAAGTTGCATAACAATTTGTATAAGTTATTAAGATAAAACTTAAAACTACCCTACTATAAAAGGTTAACACATTAGTAAGCAATAATAAAACATTTACGTCAGACTTTCAATGTAGTTTTTAAACCGTAATATAAAAGATTTTGTATCTAAATATTACTATTGTAAGACTTTACTTTTTAAAATTTGCTTATGTTAAAACTATTGTAGTCACGTTAATTACAATAAGATCTAACTAAAATATAATTATAACTGCTTATTTTTAAATCCTATAAAGAAGAGTTCAAAATACTTTAAAGTAAAAAATTTAGTAAATTGTGTATGATTAACGAAAAAAGTCTCTTAAAGTGTATTGAAAAACTAAAAAACTAATAAAAGAAAATTAAAATTATGTGTAGGACAAAAAATCAAAAAATAAGGTAATAAAAATATATTAAGATTATTAATACTAAAATTAAAATTAATAATAAAAATGTTTTTACGTAACACATTATAATTATTATGTATTTAAGTAACTAAAAGTTTAATTCTTTTTAATTATTTTGATAACTTCATTACGACTAGTTTGTTTTTGCACAAAATCCAGATTAAAAAATAAAAACGTAACTAACATAAGTAAAATGGGTTAGAAACGATCGGGTTAGAAATGATCGGGTTTAATTGAGTTAGAAGTGATTGGGTTTGAAATGATATTGTTAGAAATGATCGGGTTAGAAGTGATCGGGTTATAAGTAATCGGGTTAGAAGTGATCGGGTTAGAAATGATAGCGGGTTAGAAATGATCGGCTTCCGTTTAAAATAGTTAGTTAAGAAATTTAGTTTGCGTCTTAATAATTTTGTTAAAAAAAGTTATTTATGTTTATATAAAATTGTTGACTTTCGTAAATATTTTAACTAAGTAGCTGTTTTTGCTAGTTAAGTTTAAAAAATAAAAGTTAGATTTTAAAATTATAAATTTTGTATACTGAATGAACGTTTAAATGTTTAAGCTTAAAACTTTAGGCTCAATTAATTGTGTAGTCCTCTGCTGATTAAATCTTGCAATAGTTTTTCAAAGTGTGTTAAATACTTTTTTTGTTGTATAAAGAACAGATCCTTGAATCAAACTTTGTTGTATATTTTTAATATCATTAACCTTAGATTATAAATAATTGTTATTACTTGTAGCAATTTTGTTTTTCTATATTTTTTGAATAGTTAGGGTTTATATTTAAAAAAAAAAAATAATAAAACTCCTAACGTTTGGTTTAAAAATATGTTGCAATACTTAATTTGAGTTTTTAAGTTTAAGTGATAACTTAAAATATTAAATACTTTACTAAATTATAGAGATTAATAATTTGGTTATTTTTTCCTGTAAAATACATTGCTATACGCAGATAAAAAAGGACATTTTATACTTCTTGCCTTTTATACTTAATATAAATATAAATTTAATACTTAGTGGTTTATAAAAACACTAATTAAATTATTTAAAACTAACTGTATTATGTTATATTACTTAAATTAGTTATTTTTCAAGTTAACTTAGTACATTTAAGTTTAAAATATTAGAGTTGTTTTAGATTTTTTATTAACAATATGTTTGCTTTTTTAATGTTATCGCATCATTTTGTCCCTGGTTTCGTAATAATTAAAAAAATCAAAACTTTTTTATGCTCTTTAGCGCTACAAATTTCAAACAAATCAGCGACGCATTGGTGGAATATTCAGCAGGCTTAACTTATTACAACTTTTTGGACCTGGTCCGGTAGTAAACAAACTATGAGTGTGAAAACAAAACAAAGAAATTTCTTGAAAATTGCAGAAAATGTTCTAAAAAAGCATGCTAGTAGGGGAGCAATATACGAGCATAAAGTTAATTTTAAAGGCAAATTTATTAATTTTTCAAAAACATATAACTTTAATGTCAATTATTTTCCTTATCTTAAAAGCTATCTAAAATTTTTTATTTTATTTTAGAGAACGCACCTTTGTCTTTAACTAAAAAAAGGAAATTTGGTTTGGGGTTGGAATTATTTCATGGGGTCCTTACAAAAATAAAAGTTTTGTTTTCATTATTTTTGCCTTAGAACCAAAAATAAATATAAAGTTATTGATGATTATCTCTTCCAATAAATTTTATATGTTTTGGTTTTAAGAAAACAAATAGAGAGATCTCAACTACTGGAGGAGAAATAATTAATTTATTAATTCAAGAATTTATTTTACAAACTAATTTTTGGTCAAAGACCTCGTCAGTGCTTAAATAAATCTAAAAAGATATGTGACAGTCATGCAAAATAGCATCTAAACAATTAAATTAATCTTCTGATAGATATTAAAAACAAAAGTATTTTACCATCATTACCTTGTCAATTAAACCTACTAGCAATTTATTATTTTTTCAAAAATTAATTTATTGTGAGGTAAGGTTGAAATAAGTTTTAAAACTTACTTAAGTATAGTAATTACAAGTTTTCTCTATTTCTAATTATTTTCTTCAGATTTTTTTATCATATTAAGTTATAGATCCTTTGTTTATTACTAAGACCTACAATAGCTTTTTAATTTTTTTTAAAATACATATTAATTTTTGTCATATATCCCCTTCAACATTTTTAAAAATAATTTAATTGTCAGAATTTATCAAAAAAAAAATTGCATTGTCATATAACTCTTTTGTTTTGTGAGTTTATATAAGTTTTTGGCTAGTGTTTATATTGGGATTGGGAGAGTAATCATTTTTTCATAAATATTTTGGCCTTTGATTACTTATGGCGTTTCAATTTACCTTAGAACTATATTTCCACTTCTCAGCTACCATACATAAATATTTTTGCTTGACTTTTCCTCTTAGTTGAACCCAGTGGCAGACACATATACAAAATAAGTATGTTAATTCAAATGCAAGTAAATAAAGTAAACTACAAGCTGTTATTCTTAGCTCAAGTTTTAAATAAATTATATGTTTACAGTAGCTGTGCTATTTTTTTTAAAGTCAGGTTAAAATATTTTAGACTTCCATAACTTAAAATATACAAATTTTCAAATATTTTGTTTGGATTTTTAGGTTTACAAACACTCTGGTTAACTCAAGCTTGTTTGATTTTTTTAAACAAAGACTACTTTGGATAATTTTCCTAAATTACTAACTAGTTTATTATGACTTAAAATCTTCTTTTTCAAAAAAGTTGTTTTCATATTTGATTCTTTAGATATTTATTTTTAGGTTTTTAAACTTGTTTAAAAGTATATTCTTATTTTATTGACTGTTATATTTTTTCGATATTAAATTAAATAAGACTAGCCTGATGTAACCTAGGCTTGCTTTTTGACTCAAAAAATTACAACCCTTAAGAATTAAACATTGAACAGCATTCCTGCTAAGCATAGTTGTTATTTTGAAAATATTTTAACGTGTATAAATAACTTTACTTCATTGTACTAACATTATCGTTTTAAAGTAGAGCAATTAAAAATTCAAAACTTAAATAAAATTGAAGAGATAGTAAACAAAATCTATTCAACTTAAAATTAACTCTTTTCTTAACGGTAAACTAAAAATTGATGAAAAAGAAAATACAATATTACAGTATTGCCACACACTTAGGCTTACTCAGACTTTTTTAAAATTTTTGGTTGCATTTAAACAGACTGAAACACATTTTTCAGCTCTGCATTCAACTTGATATTTGTTTCTATTGATTATATTAGGAAACTAATGATTTTATTTCCTATATTAATTCATGTTATTTTTTTTTTATGTTCACTAGTAAGTGATAAATCAGTTATTTTTTTTAAATATTAAATTATTACTGTAATGAAATCTCATCTTTTTTCATAAAAACTTTTATTTTGACTTGAAATTTCTACTATTAAAAATTTTAAATATTTTTATGTAGTACTTAGATAGTTTTTATAAAATCAAACAATGTTATTTTTGGTTAAAGTGACAATTTTTAAGAAAAAAAGATATGTCAGTAATGTAATGTTGAGGTCAAAAAAAGTTTAATACGTGAAACAATAAAAAAAGTATGTAAATAAAAATATAGAGCCAAAAGTCTGTTGGAAATAACATATAATAAAAATATGATTTTATGTAGCAAACAGGGTCGCCACACACTCACAGTTTTCTGGATATTTTGAAATTGTAGAAAATCTTAGGATAACTTGGATATTTTGACTTTTTAATAACTCACGGTAGTTCTATTTTTTTATAAAAACCTCAGGATAGTTTAAAGTTATTTTTTAATCTAAAGACAGATTTTTTTATATATCTAGAATGAGATTTAAATAATGCAGTTTTAATATTTTGTTATTTTATATAAGTAAATTTGTTAAAGAACATGACTTTTATTGACTTTTAAATGCTTATTTAAAAAACATTCAGCCTTGGGGCTAGTTCTTCACTATTGTTAGAAATAATATTGTAGTTTTTGTTTTAAATCTTAAATTGATTTAATTATGATTTGAGTTTATATTAAAATGTTTAATTTAAATTAAAGTTAACATCAAAGTTAATAAATATGCATTTAAGTGAGTACTTCACTTATAATCA
Source organism: Thalia democratica (assembly GCF_965202585.1). Classification (NCBI taxonomy): domain Eukaryota; kingdom Metazoa; phylum Chordata; class Thaliacea; order Salpida; family Salpidae; genus Thalia; species Thalia democratica. The sequence goes on along the minus strand of NC_139165.1, from coordinate 54,603,310 downwards.
ATTGAATTGTCAAACGAAATTTTAAACTGTTTTCTATTATATATACTAACATGGTTAAATAAAATTAATAATCACATTTGTTTTTAATCTCAAATGATTTAAACTTAACTTTGAATCTTTGAAAACAATATTTCTAATACATCTAATGCAGATGCATAGAACATTTTTTTTATTATATAGAGGTAAAAGTAGTTTGCGCAAGATGAAAAAAAATTTCTCAGGATCATTCAGGACAGTTTTTTTTACTCAGGACAGATTCTTTGACTCAAAAAGTGGCAATCCTGAACAAATAAGAATGATAGCATAAAAATTATAAAAAGAGTTCATAATCCTAAAATTTGTGCTGTAATATTCTTAAACTTAATTAAACATTATAGAAAAACCAGGATTTGTACACATCTGGTTAATTCAGTATATTTGGCTAGATTGTCAGGATTTGTCAGTATTAATATCTGAATTAAAAAACCTTTGTTTTTATTTGTTTTGGAAAGTTTTTTTTCAATGTGTTGTGTAAAATTTAGCTAAAACTCTAGCTTATGTTTCATCTAGCTATAGCCCAGTTTGGCAATTATTAAAAAGGTTTAGGGAAAAATCTAAATTGGGGCATGTCAAACTAAAAATTTAAATTCCTGAAAAATGTTGGCTAACTTAAGTTAGTTTAATTAATTTCCAAGTAAATATTTAAAACTAGGTTTTATTTACTAAAATTTAATTTGTTTTAATAAAATACTTTTCTTTTAGAATTATAAGTCCTTTTTTTTATTACAATATAACCATTAAAACAATAGAAATAGTTGTTGTTTGATTTTTGTTTTGGTTTGTTGTCAATCAGACTGATAATTTCTTGCTTCTCAATAATATCAACTCTAATAATATTTACTAATAAACATTATTAGTAAGTAAGTGAATGAAGAAGATAAAACAGTAACTTAAGCAGTAGTTATTAAACTTAGAAACCTATTTTATCAGTTTTGTTCGAAGTTTTAAACTTTAAAAGTCTATCTTATTTTTTATTTATTGAGCAAGAGACCTCAAATTTTCAGGGAACTAGTCCTTATCTTTTTTAAGAGATGTCACATATTATAGTTAATTTTTTTTTAATATGAAAGCTTTACTAAAGTATTGTTACTTTTTTAAGCTTCAAATTGTTCTTCATGGATATATTCAAATTTAGCAACATTAAATAAAAGCTGGATAGAAATTTAAGAAGGTAGATTTTTAGTGAAATAGTCTATTTATGCCTTCTCATAAGCACTTATCAAACCATTTTTAATGTCATGTTTTCAAAAAATACTTTAAGTTTTCTTTAGTGTTAAAAGTGTCTGATATTAAAATATAGTATTTTATTTATTATATATATATATATATATATATATATATATATATATATATATATATATATATATATATAGATTATTAATATTCTTAGTTGTTTAGAACATGTAGAGTATAAAAGAAATTAATACAGTAGGTGTTTTATTTAAAACAAATTTTTGCTAAAAATCTTTAGTTGTCATTTTTTTGATAAGTCCTATTAAATTTCATTCATTGTGTTGCAGTAGATTAAAATTTTTTTTTCAAAAATCTATACTTATGTAATAAAACTCTTTATCTAAAAGGTTTATTTTGATTAAGTTTTTTTTTTCATATCAAATAAAAAAATAAGTATTTTATCTAATTATTTCAAGCTAATATAAATAAAGAAACCTTACAACATTTAACATACTGTATACTTTTTAGTTTTTATATATAAACTAATTTTAAAATTTTTACACTAAAATGAGTGATCAGGCAGCTGCTAAAGATCTTTTGAAGTTTGCATTAAAAAACCAAGCAGAATACTCAAATCAAACATCTGTTGAAATACAAAACAGAAATGAAAATGAGAAAAAGTTTCTAAAAGGAGCAATTGAAAACTATATGAAGTCACACAAAAGTCCCACTGATGAAATGATAGAAGTTTTAAAAGTGATTAAAAACCTAATAGCTGAAAAACTTGTTGTAAAAAATCAAACTGAGTTATGTAACTTGTTAGAAATACTCGGAGAACAAGCTGAAAACATAGATGTAGCTTGTGACTTGCACAAAGTGAAAGGTTTTGATGATGTTGTGTTCAGGCTAATGCTTGATAGTGATGTTGCAGATGAAGTGAGAGGTTGGTGCGCAAATGTTGTTGGTTGTGCAGCACAAAACAATCCATACTGCCAAGAAAAATTGTTTGTGGCCAATGCAATACAATCATTGCTTTCAATGACTTCTCATAGCCATTTAGAAATAACTCAAGTTAAGTCTGTTTTTGCAATATCAGCCTTAATTAGACAAAATGATAAAAATTTAGAAATGTTTTTGAAAGACCATGCAAATGTTAATACTTTAATAAATAACTGTCTGCTGTATGAAGATAAAAACGTTTATTTTAGTAAGTTTCAAAAAAAAGTGTTGTTTCTATTAAAATCACTAGTTTTGACCAAAACTAAGCAATCTAATTTACTTTTGACTCAATTGGCTTTCAATGATTTTATTAAATATCTTTGTTTCACAATCAGTTCAAGCTGCGATGATGTAGACATCATTGAATGTTCTTCTTCATTGTTATTAACGATAGCTTCACGCAATAAAGTAGTTGTGAAATCAATAGTGACTTCGTCTTGGCTTAATATAAAACGTCTTGATGAATTGAAGTCACATTATGTGATGAGATTTCAAAAAATGTTCAATTTATCTATTATTTAATTAAAAAGTACACTGAATAGTTTATTGCTTGACTGTAAATTAGTTTTAAACTGTTAATTTTCAAGGGTTTATTAAGTAGTTTATCTATGTTTAGAATAAATTTCTAAGTTAAATATAAAAATTAAAACCAAAAATTTAATTTGTACGTTATTTTCTTAAAAAAAATTGTTTTTCAAATATGAGGTATTTTGAAATCTTTTAATTAGGTAATAAAACTTAGTAGTTAAAATAGTTGCCATAATTTTCAATCAGTTATGAGCCAAACATATTTAACATATGTATAATGTATATACATCTGTGAATTAAAAATTCTAGCAAATTTGCTAATCGATATTAATACGAATTTTAAATATATAATCTACAAGATAATATTTTACAAATATAACACTTAACTTTAAGTTCTTGTTTATTTGGTTAGATATTATTTCAGCAACTTATTAATGTTAATTTAAATAGATATACTTTCAATATTATTATTATGTTGCTTTTCTGATGCAAATGTGTATACTTTAATACATTAAATGGTTATTTCTTCTTAAGTATGTTGTAATAAATTTATGAATTAAAGTTTTGAGTTTTTGTGTCGAAGCATAATAAATTTTTGAAGAAGTTAAAATAATGTTTTTTAATTTTGAATATTTGTAAATCTCTAATGAAAACCTTAATTTATTTTAGTTTTTGTCTTTATTGTATTTTATAAATACATTAAGTTTTTAAAATGAATAAAAAGAACTATTAAGTGTGTACGATGTTTTTTTATGGATAATTTAGTAAGTTGTTTTAACAAAAATACTGTTGTAATTAAAAATTTATGTCTTAAAAAATTTAGTATATATTTGTTAAAAGGTTGCAAGATAATAACTTGCTACCTGAATCATTGTGTTATAATATTCTCTCTTAAAGCTTCAACCATGCTAATCTTGTTCACATTAAGGTTGTGTGTTTACAACTAAATGCTTAAAAAAAATCTTAAATTAAAATTTACGAATGTTGTCACTTTTTTATCAGGTCTAGAAATAAGATAGGTTGGCCACGAAAATACAAATATACAGCTATAATTATAAAATAAATCAATTTTAGCATACTTTAAGTAGCTTAAAAGTATCTTAATGTTGTGATTACTATTCAAGACAGTTTTTTAACTTAAGTTTATTTTTATACTTGAGTAAATATGATATTTAAACAAAGCTTTATTTTAACCTAATCATATTGATAATATATAAAACATTTAAAAAACTCAATGCATGATTCCTACACTTTGGTTTTTAGTACCTGATTCAACCCATTTGTTTTAAGTAAAATATCTAAAAATATCTTTAAGCTAAACTTTTTTCGAAAGAAATAGGGTCAAGAAAACCTGAAATAAGTTTAATCATTATGCAATGCTTTGTTTCAAAATCTTTTTTTTAATTTTATGCATTGGCAAAAATAAAAGTAAGTGACGATATATAATAATGCTATTAGTATTTTTGGGCAAAAAATTAATTAAAGTTGTATATACAAATTTTATATTTTTTTTGTTTTAATCTTTTATATCATTAAGTTGTGTAAGAGCTATTTTTAAAACGACCGATATATTCTTTAAACCGTCTGTGTTTGTAAAACCTATCGAAACTTGTTTACTATCATTTTGGCTACTTTGTTGCTTTTAGATGTATAATTATGACATAGTAAAAGCATCCTGAGTTTTATCAAATAAGTTTTTTACTAGCTTTTTATTAAAGAGTGTAACTGAATTATATGAAAGATAAACAAATTGTGTATTTAAGGCAACAATTCAAAAATAAAAATTTTAACACGGTTTCGCGCATCATGCTAAATAATTTTTTTTATATAAGTTTCTGTTGTTGTCAAATTGAAGTTTATGAGTTTTTTAAAACATTCTTAAAAGTAGGTCAATTTTTGAAATGATAATTCAGTTGTTACACTCATTGTAAATAATAGATTTGGTTTACCTAACCTTAATATTACCAAAATTTAAGCAAAGTGTCAGAATTTGTCAGTACAAGTGTTTAAAATATTTCTGAGTTGTGAAAAAAATTAAAAACTTAAAAATTAAATGATTTAAATTATTATATTTGAATAAGATTATATTCAACTGATGATCTCGTTTAATTAGGTTCAAGCTAGTGAAACATTGTAATGTTAATAAAACTTGACAATTTGAAAATAAATTAAGAACCAGTTTTTTTGAATATACAATAAAATAGTTTTTCGTTGATAAAGATTTTTTTCATGCAAGTAGTGGGGATTTGTCAATTTTAAACTTTCCAATTGACGTATTCAAGGATTATTTCCAAATAGGTTCGTATATTTATCTGTGAAACGGGATTATCAAAAACTAGTGTTACTTGCAGTTAAAGTTATGAAAAATTTAGTATTAAAAAGTAAAATGTTAAATATGTATTATGTACCAGTTACATGGTAGTTGAAAATTCCGACAACTTGTTCTTACGATATTTTCCAGTGCCTTATCAAATTAAGTAATTTCAAGTTGATAAAAAGTTAACCAACAAATTCTAACGATGGCAGGCGAAGCTTCTACAACCAAGTTATTAGGCTACGTCGTTTTATCTGGTTATAAGCCCAACTGTATGACCGAAAGCAAAGAATAAGGAAAATATCAGTCTAAAATTGAAAAGTTTTGCGTGAAAATCCTATAAACTAAATACTGTTATTTTTATCATTGGTATAAGTTTTCAAACTTGTAATAGAATTATACAGAATAAAACTGAATAATAAATTTATGAATTAGTGCAATCTAAATGATTTTCTAGTGTATGGTCATCTAATTTTAAGCATTTTTTCTCGTTTTAATGTTCTATAGTTCTATATATCTAAGTGATAGATAATATAATTTTAAACAAACTAAATACGCTAAAAACGCATAATTTGAGAAATAAATTTAATTCTCAAAGTTATTTTAATGACTTCTGCTATAAATTTATTAACTTATTGTCCTGGACATGACATTAAACTGTATACTGGTGTATGACTCGATAACCGAAAAGTTTTTTCGTACACCAGTTCCTAGGATCAAATATTTGAGCGTTTTTTTATCGTTCAATAAACAACTTATTAATTTACTAATTTTTTTTCAAATTACTCATAAAAAACAAATTGTTCTTAATCTAAAGATAATTGATTTATGATTTAACTCTAATAAAATGCAAAAAAACTTAGTTTAGATTTAATAAAACTTTTAAAATATACATATCCTTAAATATAAAAAAAAATTACTCCATAAAAAAATTTAGTTTGAAAAAGTTTTTTTTTTTCGAATGCAATGTAGCATTAAAACTTAAAATTTTTTGATCCCAAGGTTTTGTTTTAAAAGTTTCTTTTAACATGTGTATAAGTATAAGTGACATTTTGTAGCAATTGTTATTGTATGCAAATACTTCATTAAAATGTAGGGTTTCTTAAAGTTAATATTTTAAAACCTATAAAGTAGATATTTTTTAAAGTACCATTAAAGTTTAGTCATAACCAAACGATCGTTAAAGATTTGTGAAAAGTAAATTTTAGATGTAAACTTTATGTTTATTACTAAAAAGCTTAACTTTTGTTAAAGTGCATAAGCTTCATTAACAACAAAGTTTTACAGTAGTAGCTGACATTTAAATTTTTATGTTCTACAATATCATACTTTAATCACTCAATTTTTATTATAACTTACCTAAAAAATAGTCTAAGAGTATTATAAGTAATATATTTAGTTATTAGTTATTAATAACATTAAGAATATTAGTTATGATACTTATATTTCAGATTAAAATGTAATTATTATCAAAAAAAATTATATAACTTATTGAAATAGTTTTTTTTCTTTTACGCTAAAGGTAGCAAAATTTGTACCATATAAAAGTTAATGTGTCAATTACATTTGGTGTCTTAACTGTCTTGTTTAGGACAAAATGTTAAAAGGTATCCAAATGGTGTGCGACTCGATAACCGTAAGGTTTTTTTTTTGTGCACCAGATCCAAAAACTAAATGCTTTGAGCGCTTTTTTTCTCGTTGAATAAACAATTAGAATTGCGTAAGTAAAGTTACACAATTATTTTAAATCTTTTCTTACTGAAAACTTGGTTAAAATCGTTTTACTTGACTGATCAACTAAATCCAAAAATTTTTATCAAACCCTTTTTTTAAATCAAGATACAGCCTGATGCAGACAATTAAAACTAAAAAAAAGATGACAAATTACAATCCAAGTGTAACTTCTTTGTAAACTTATATAATGTTCTAGCTTATAGTTACATAAATTTAGATAAATTACTTTTAGTTTATTGTTTTCCAACTTAAATAACTTTATTATTTAACAGTGGTCGAAAAAATACGTCCAGTCCAGCTTCGCAAAAATTTTTTTAGCTTAAAAATTTATCTTTTTTTATATAGACATCGTTAAAGCTTGAAACATATTTGGAAAATCAAATGTATAAAATAAAACAATTCATGATATTAAAAAACGAATAAAGTTAGATGAACGAAAATATTATTTTTTAGATTAAATGTTATACGACATTTTATTTTAAAATTATAAAATTTAACTTTTGTAAACAACATATTAATTATAACTCATATTTTAAGTTTAATTTTTATTTTATATTTGTACTTTTATTTTCAAACTCATTGCTCTGTATACTTTTGTTTTCAGCTTTTTTTAGCGTCTGATGAACTGCTCTGCAGGGAAACGGCGTAACGCAATAAAAGTTTAAAAATACATTTATATAATTCATATCTCCCCACCAAGGATTGATAACTCTGTCTAGTTCTGTTTTTTACCAAAAAAGTCTTTGCTCACTACTGGTTCGAGCACTCTCAAACTGCAGCATGACGCACAGCAGCGATGAATTAATTCTAATAGATTTTAAGCACTCCCTAAAAACCATCCCAATTACCAATAAGATTCTATTCATGACCAAAATGTACCACCAAACTGCAAAATTCATCAACAGGATGCGGTGGAAAGTTTTCCTTCTTGACAGAGACGAAGCAACCTAATCACCTGATGAGTTTGCCAATATTTACAACTGTCGAAGATCAGCACCTGAATCAGACAAACTTAAACCATTTGAAAATGATCTATACGAAATTATCAGAAATCTCAAGTTCTCAAAATTTAGATCAAAGTACCAAAAGACTCTAAACAAAGACATAAAATAACTACTGAGTAAGAAAATGGTTATAGTTTTTTCAGATAAAACATCAAACTTGTACTATATGAATACAAATAAATACAAGAAACTAATGAAAAACAGCATAACGAGCGAATATTCAATTGACAATGAAAATACCATTAATGCCATTAACAACGAGGCAGCACAGATCCTAAGTAAACAAATAAGTTTAAAGAACAAAAAAGTTCCAAAATATGAAATCAATGAAGCATTCCTTTCTATCAAAGACCATAAAGCGAACTTTCCACACGATATCAGCTGTAAAACAATTAATTCATCTAAAGCTCACTTAGGTAAACTATCCAGAACCATTCTACAAAAACACAACACAACCATAAGAAAAAAGTCCATGATTAGGCAATGGAAAAATTCTGGCGAAGTGATAGATTGGTTCGATAAAATCAACAACAAAAACCACAAATGCTTCGTGAACTTTGACATAAAGAACTTTTACCCAACTATCAAAAGAAGCACCTAATAGATACCATTAACTTTTCCAACTCTTATTCAAGGTTCACAGAATTTGAGATAGATACAATTATGCACACATGCAAATCAGTCATGTTTTACGATAATACCATGTGGAAAAAGACCAACAGCAATGACAACTTCGATGTACCTATGGGCTTATTTCACGGCGCTGAAGTGTGTGATCTTGTAGGTCTATACCTAACACACCATTTATCTACGATCATAAACACTGAGTCAATTGGACTCTATAGAGATGATGGACTTGCCATTATCAAACAAACAAGTAAGAGTAATATTTCCAAAATAAAAAACAAAATAATAAGAAAACTAGCAGACATAGGATTCGATATCACAATTAGCGCAGGTGAAACCTCTACGAACTTCTTGGACATACATTTAGACCTCCTAACTGATGACTATTTCCCATATATAAAGCCAAACTCAAATACCATTTATATTGACAAAGATTCTAACCATCCTAAAACAATTAAGAAAATTATCCCAAAAATGATTGAAAACAGAATTTCAAAACTAACAAAAAGCAAAATATCATTTGATAACGCATACAAGTCTACCAGAACGCTTTAAACAAAAGCAACTTCCATCATAAGCTCGAATATAATCCGAAAATTGATAACAGCAAAGCAAAAAACAGAAAAAGAAAATGTACTTTTTACAACCCACCTTTCTGCGAATCAGTGAAAACCAAACTCAGAAACCTCTTTTTAAAACTGCTTGACAAGCACTTCCCAGATCAACAGAACTACACAAGACCTTTAATAGAAATTCCACCAAGATATCATATTGTTGTTCCCCGAACATAAAAGCATTAATAAGTGGACACAATAAAAAGCTGCTAGAAAAACCATCGATAGAACCGAAGCTGTGCAACTGCAAAACAGAGGGCAATGCCCAGTCAAGAACAAATGTAATTTAGAAAATGTAATCTACGAAGCAATTATCTCATCTGAGAAAAATGAAAGAATGTCATATATTGGATCCACCAGAAGACATTTTAAAAATAGATTATATGAACATAGAGCATCATTCCAAAAACCCAGCAACTGTACACAACTCGCCAACTACATATGGAAATTATATGAAGAAGGCAAAAAATACACCGTTGAGTGGAAAATTCTCAGACAGACCAAAAGCAGATTCAAACCAAATTTTATGTGCTCACTATGTAACCTAGAAAGACTGTTTATAGCAAACGCTAACCAAAGAAAAATCCTTAATTAGAGAAATGAACTAGTCACGCAATGCCCTCATTACCCTAAGAAATATTTTTAGTTTATTTTTAATCGCATTAACTTAGATTATTTTATTCTATTTAATTTAATTGTTACATTGTATTTATCTTTGTATTGTGCATATATTTTGTTTTAGAGTTACAATCTTTCCGTAAAAAGACCATTTCTGTTTTCTAAAATTCCCCTATAAATCTTAATATTTACATTTTTTTCAAAGGTTAATATATAAAATGCTTTGTAAAAAGATTATTAAAAAATTTAAAATCTATAGTTAATAGATTATTTAAACTAAACTTACCTATATTTCATTTTAAACTAATTTAACTTTAAAATTAAACTTTTGTAAGCAACATATTAATTATAACTCATTTTTTAAGTTTAATTTTTGTTTTATATGTGTACTTTTATTTTCAAACTCATCGCTCTGTATACTTTTGTTTTCAGCTTTTTTTAGCGTCTGATGAACTGCTCTGCAGGGAAACGGCGTAACGCAATAAAAGTTTAACAATAAATTTATATAGAGACTTTATTTTTACAGAAATAAAGTAACTCTAAAATAAAGATGAATAGAAGTAGAATTTAGTCCTGGACGCTAATCTGTTCTGGTGTATGACTCGATTACTTGAAGGTTTTTTCGTGCACCATGTCCTTGGACTAAACTTTTTGAGCATTTTTTTTCGTTCAACAAACAATATATGCATTTTGTTTCGGTTCAAAGTGTGTACCTTATTAATGTCCCTACTGTTTTACAAATGTACTTTTAACTAAATTTCAGAAAACAGTAATAAAAATAAGATTTAGGCAACATTTTATAATTCGATTACATATAAAAAATCTTTAACTTAGAGGAAAGATCTAAATACTGCTTTTATAAGATAAAAACTATTTTTTTGAGATAAGTTATACGAATTTTCATAGTTATACAGGTATAATTAAAGAATCAATTAAACAAGCAAAAAAGACTATTTTATCTTAAAAAAATTCTTATTGTTTTTAAGCAATCGTTCTCAAACTTACTCGGACTAATATCTTTTCCATCTAAGAAACATTATTAAGAAAATAATGGAGTAAAATACTTGTTCATGAAAAAATTTTGCACTTTTGATCTTAACTTTTTTAAAATTTCAAAATACAATTTCTACTTATGATGAAAGAACATATTAAGAAAATTTTAGATTGATTTATAAAAAACTGAAGTTAAAGATTTACCTGTGGTAAGATATTTTTATTTTCGAGGAATTCGGCCACAAGTAGTTGATTTTGAAACTTTGACAGGCCTTTAAAACTTTTAATTAAGTTGACTAAATTTCAAAAATTAATTTAAAATCAAAATAAAGTAGTTTTTGTTCTATCATAAACTATGTGTAGTATATAACTAGAGCTTTTAATGAAGAGTCAATTTTAGTTTTATAAAAATTAATGTTGATCCAGGAGTATAAGTATAAAGGAATAAAAAATAAATAACTTAAAGTTTTATATTTTAAAATTTTTTTTTTTAATTTAAAAAAAGCAATTAATGTTTTGAAAAGGTGTAAGTGATTATGTTGCTAAATAAGTAAAATTTTTGATGAATCAGCAATAAATTTTATTTTGAATGCTTTTTGTTGAAACAAAATTTAAAATTGTTTATCTTTAGTTAGTAGATAATAAACGTTAGTTTGAGTTTACTTCGTGATTATTTTAATTATTTTTAATATTACAAACTTAATGTTATAGCTTGTTTTAATAGTATGTTTAAAGTTCTAATTTAAACGTAATTTTAAGCTTTATAACCAACCTTTAAGGTATATTGTTTAGGAAAACTTGTTTGTTTAATTTATTTACCATTTGCAACTTAATATCAATAGATTGTTCATTTTGTTTTTTATATTTTATTACACAAAGCTTTTAAAAACCATACAAGTTTCTTTGTCAAGTGATAAATTCTAAATGAAATTTGAAAAAAAAAATGTTAATTTTTTAGCTTAAAAAATAACTTTAAATTATGAAGTATGAATAAATTAAAATAAATACAAAAATTAGAGTTTGTTTAACTTCTAAAATTTTAGTTTGAAAATAAACTTAAGATTTTAATAGGGTACAATATTTAAGCAGCGCTAGGTATATAAGTCGCATTTCAAAGAGAATTAAATTTCAATCTGAGGTTTATCTAATAATAAATTGTTTAAATTTTTGAAAAAAAAAAGTATTTTGCAATACTTACAGATATAGTAAAATACTAAAGAAAATGTTCAAGGTACAGTTATTTGAGCTCCTTTAATTTTTCAAAAAGTCACAATCATTGTTTTATTATTCTTGAATATAATTTTCTGGTTAATATTTTTTGCTTGAAGATACATAAAAACAAATCGTAGTAGGAGTAGATTTTCAAACACTCTTATATAGCTAACATGCTTAACAGCAACTAGCAGTTAATAATAGTTAAAAATAAGGTAATAATTCTTTTTGAGTAACATAAATGTTAAGATTGTTAGCTTATTATTTTATGACATATAAATTGTTTTGGTCAATTGTTGTGAGATGAAACGCTATAGCAATGGAGTAGTACTTCTACAAGACTTATTTAAGAAAGTAATGCTACTTAAAAGTTAAAATGGATAACGTTTTAATTTAGAATTATAATTTGTCAGACTAAATAAGCAGCAGTAAAGAGAAAAAAGTTGTCTCAAGGTTTCCTGATTTCTAAAGACACTAGTATTCAAGTTATTCTTCAGTTTTAAAAATTATTTAGTGTATACAAAGGATTTAAAATTAGGGCGATACCTTTATACTGAGAAAAATGTTAAACGTTTTGAATAACTCGGTCATATAACGAAAATACAGTATTAAGCTCATCTTCAAACCTACATGTAATAATTAAAAAAAAAATTCTGCAATAATCTAGTAACAAAAAATTCAGGTTGAACACTTATTATATTTGTAAGATTTACTTTACAGTTATTTTATTTGCTGCATTTTTAAATCGTAAACACTTGTTTCATATCACTAATTGTATTAATCGTTTAAATTTGATATTTACTAATATTTAAGTAAGGTTAATATTTGGCTTTTTTTTTTTCTTAAGCATCATTATTTAAAATTCAATGATAGTCATGTATTATTTAGGTACAATTATAGCAGAGTATTCACACCTGTGGGCAACTTTAATTTAAACTAAAACAGAAGTATTATTACTGTAAGTAAAACTTAATTTGTTTATCGTGTTTCCCTTACGAGCTGGTCTTGGAATGTATCAGTTAGTCTATGTGTTCTAAAAGCTCAGAGAAACAAGTCAGTCAAAAAAGTAACTTACTGCAAAAATGTTTTGATCTTCTGATTGATTTTGCCTGCTTCGATCTTTAGAACTTATCGTCTAATAAAGTTCAACCTATTCGTTTTTTTCTACATGAGGATTTACTTTATTTATATTTTATAATTTAAAGCCAGTTTTTCCAAAAAAAGTTTTTTGTTGGCCGCAAAATAAAAAAAAAACTTTTTAAACCAAAAATTTGATAATTAAGCACTAGTAGCTAGTAATTATGAAAAATAGGTCCTAATTGTACAACTTCAACACAAAATACTTTAGTTTTTATGTTAAACAAGTAAATTTAAAGGTTAACAGTAACTAGGAGGCTTCAGTTTGCCAACTCCTGTTTTATAATTTTGATAAAAATATCATGGACATACAGTTAACAATATATACAACTTAAACTTATCAATACCTTCTTGAAAATAATTAATATAGACTTATTTTTAATTATAATTTAAAATGATAGCTACTTTTAAGTATCAAATTTTAGCTTAAATAATATTAGCTTGCTTATATTAAAAAAAAAATTAAATTAACAACTAAATCTATAAAAATAAAGAAGATATTTAAGGATAATCAGGAAGTAATTTTGAACCGATTTATTGACTGAAGATTTATGTGTTAGAGCAAGTTTAAACAATAAGTAATTTGTGTAGGCAGCTTTATAGTTAAAATAAAGCGAGTAAAATACGAATGTAGAAATACTTGAGAAATAAAAATCAGCTCATTCTGATAGAAGTACTAAAATTGGTGCAGTTCTTCAATAAAAACTTATGTATCATTATAAATTGTACTCAAATTACTTGTATATATATATAATATTTCTAAACTTAAGTGCAAAATTTAGCATGATTTTTAAGAAATAAAACGAAAAATAAGAATGGTAGAAAATAAGTTAAAATTTAAGGAAGACAAAGTGACAATTTAATTACAAAACCGAACGATACAACATCTATAACTCAAAGTTGCATACGTTTTAGGTTACAGTGAGTAAATCATTGTGTTCTCTTCAATAAAATTTGTGCATCTAGACTAATAAGTGTCGATAAAATTTACTTTGTGCTTCTGTAAAAAAATAAAAAAATCCTGAGGCACTTATTTCTATTAAAATTAAAAACCATTCAAACTTATTGGAAGAAATCATGTATCGTAATACTCAATTAAACAGCTTATTTGAACATGTTGGCTTTCTCCTTGAATGCTGCTTGGCGAGCTTTTTTTTCCTCTGCTTGCTTTTTCCTTTCTTCTCTCTCTTGCAAAATCTCAGCTTCAAACTTGCTTCCTTCATTCAACTTGTTTACCTATAAATGTACTTGATAAGATAATGTTTTCTATAAAGTTATTACTAAATAATAATATTAAATACACATTGGAAAACATTGATTTGAAAGTAACCTATTTTTTAGCCTTTAAAAAAACATAAAAACCAACAAAAATTAACATAGGTGAAGTAGTATAGCAGTTTGAGATAGATACAAGAACGACAAAAAATCTTTAAAAAAAAAGTTATAGCACAGAAATATTATATTACATAAAGAAATTATAAAACATGAAAAAAAAAATTTTACAATGGGAAACACTATACCCAACCAAATCAAAACCAAGTAATAACAGGACTTGCAAACTATGTAACTTAAAAAAGTTTGAAATTGAAAAAGCAAACAAAGAAACATCATTAAAAAATGAAAAAAGAGACAACAACTATTTTTATATAACTTAAGTTTTTCTTGTAAATAAATAGCCTTAAATTAAAATTAAAATAAACCAATAAAATCGCAGATTTGCAATTTAAAATAAATCTAGCTTATCTTATATAAATTTATAATATCACCTTGGACATAATTGCAATAAAACTAATAGTGGTAAAACTTATTGTATAGTTTTATTGCAAAACAACATTTTATTTGCTTTTAAAATGCAGCGAAATGCAACTAAATATTGTCAGTAACATAGAAAAAATTGTATATATATATACATATACCACAGATGTTTTTGTGTCAAAACTTTATTTCAACTACAAGTTTTGACACAAAAACATCTGTGGTATATATTCCGATAAGCTTAGCTTTTCAGAATCTCCAGGACTTAACGCCTTTTAACGTTACATCAATTTTTGCACACGCCGTTTTGCATGACTTTTGATAGTTTCAAAATTACGTCATAATCTATTTATGCTAAATTTTTCAACTTTCATTTGTGTGTTTTGTTTTGTGCCTTATTTTAAACTTGTTTTGAAGCTGATGAGTGCATAAGCACGAAACTCGAGTCATTTGAGTTTTACATCTTGAAATAAACCTTTTTATATATATATATACAAACCAAGATTTTTGATACAAATGCGTATGTTTAGATTCAAACAAAATTTAAAGGTTCTAGTTCTATAAACGAGGCTTGATAGTATATATTTTACAGTAAAATGGTATGTCTTTTTAATATTTCATAAACGTTACAAAAACATCTAGTAAAATATTGATCCTTATTTAATTTATATTGTATGAAAAGCTGGCTTGATTTAAAATTAAAATATATTTTTTAAGTAGTTGTAGTTTTGAAAAAACAACTACTCGACTAAAGCACCTAGCGTTTTCTATAATTTCTTAATTAGCCCTTATTATCCTAAGGAGCTGGTAAACACGCTATTATGTTTTTTGTTCAAATCATTATATATAACCTAATTGGTATTATTTTTAGAGAATTTACAGGCGGCAGATTTGTTCAAGCTACATCCCTGGTACACAGTAGAAATTCTTTAATAACACAGATAAATTAAACGAAATTAGTTAACATTCTAATGCTCACTTTTGCTTCGAAGAAGTTCTTGGCTCCACCAACACCTTCAGCACCCACATCAATTTCTGAAAGTTCAGCTAGTTTCTTCAACCCGTCAATTTGCAACTCTCCCAATGAAGCCTTTCGAAAAATGAGAAGAAACTGGAAAAATAAAATAAGGAGTGTAAATATCTTAACAAGGTATCCAAAAAGTAAATTATAATCCAGAAAACAAACAGACTTTCAAGATACTAAAATGAAAAGTTTGTTGTCTACATCTGATTCAAATATTACTGACAGATATAATTTAGCTTTAATATTTTAATAAAGGCTGGCATTTACACTAAAAAAATGATATATTATGGAAATAAAAATACTATTGTCAATCTTTAATTCTGTAAAGAAAACAAACAAAACAACGGCGAAAGCCTGGATTTCGGTTACAGCTGACTGACAAGTTTCAATAAGAACAAAACACAGGTCTCAGTCTACCAAAAGCGTGTGGTCTGATGATCGAATTGGTATGATCAAAATAAAAAAACACTTACTAAAAATTTAACACTCATATATTTTAATCGATAAAAGCATCAATTTTTATTGCAGTTAAGTATATAAACTTTAACATACAAAATATACTAAGTTACTGCTCATTAAAGCAAAGAACAAAAAGTCAAAATCATTAAAAACTAGCCTAAGTTTGATTTTCTGAAAACAACACCAATGTAAACTGTAGAAGACCCAAAAAATGCGACATTAGAAGTTTTAGCTGAAAAGTGTTTTACATACGAAAATTATCACAATTACAAAGTGTGCGGGATTTGAAAATTTTTAAGAAAGTTTCACGGAAGAACTTATTAATTAAAAAAAAAGTTATAAATAAAATAAACTACAGAAAGTCAAAAAATGTTCTGTGAAACTTTCTTGATATCGTCTTAAATTCTACACAACGTGTATTTGAGACAATTTCCAAAACAACTTTCAGCTAAAAACTCCATGGATGCATTTTTTGGGACTTACAGTTAACGTATTCAGAATATTAAATATAGCTTCTATGTTGGTTTTTTCAAATCAGATAAATGTTGTACAAGGTGTTTGTGATATAATTACAACATGAAATATAACTTTCAGCTGAAAACTCAAAGATGGCACTTTAAAAAGCACCCTAAAATACACAAAAAACTATTTATTTTATAACTAAAAGTTATGTGAAAACTGAATTAGTATTGTTAAAATCTTGTAATTAATTAACCTATATTTATAACAGTTTGACAAACATTTCAAAACTAAATAAACATTTTCAACTTGTATAAAATTACTAAAAAAAACTAAGATAAATAGTTTATTAGACACGGAAATAACATTACGCACAAAATTTTATGACGTTAATTTTTATTTAGCTTGCTTATTCATAAAAATTATCAAAGTAATTTTTTCTGACGTGTTAGATAACATCAACCTAAATGAAAGTTTTAAGGTGAGCTTCACTTTTAAAGGTTTTAAAAAACTACCAGTATATTTTATAAATATACCATCATAATAAACTACATCCTATTTGAATACAAAAACAATCTAACATTTAGTTTCTACTTATAACATTTATACACAAAATCCTATTGTTAAACAGTAATGTTTAGAAAAAGTTTAATTTTGATATTTTTTAACATTTAAATTTTTACGCATCAAAAAATTTTCAAAACATAACTTCTATAACAAAACTTCTTTAGTCTACATCTCTTTTTATAGTAATTTATGTTTATTCAATTATTTTTCTTAGTTTTTATAGTCAAAATTCTAAAAGTATAATAAATTTCTAATGGAACAACTAAAATCATATCTTTTCTAGTTTTTAGGGCAATATTTTTAAAAAGTTACTTAACCTTAACATATTTACTTAAGTAAAAGCATCAGTTGTAATTAGTGATGTACCGGACTCACTATCCGGGTCCGGCCGGATATTGCCATTTTTGTCTGATATCCGGATCCGGCCGGACTCTAATTTGAAAAAAAAAGTCCGGATCCGGTTCCGGCCGGATTCTAAATTGAAAAGAAAGTCCGGATCCGGTTCCGGCCGGATTCTAATTTGAAAAAAAAAGTCCGGATCCGGGTCCGGCCGGATCCTAACAGAGATCCGGCCGGACCCGGATCTAGTTAGTAAAAAAAAGTATACTGAAAAGTATTTTTTCAAAAACAAACCCTGTGTAAATTAATAAGAGTCATTTTCGACAGTTAAAATTAAACACCTACCGTGAATGGCTCATTTTGTACACGTGACTAATTTACATTTGTTTACATTTAAACTATGAAATAAACATTTCAGAAATGCAACTCTTTACATATGTTGTAAAATTGAAAATTTTGGAATGAATACTTGCATTATTTATTGTTTAAAGTTGAGCTCAGAGAATATTTAAAGTTAATACGGTTGAATGTACGAGCCAATGAGAACCATATTACGAAATGTTTCAAACTAAATACTGATGCAACAAAACATCAGAACATGACAGACAGCTTATATGTAAGCAGTTAGTTAGTTTGGTGTGCAGCTTGAAGCAACAAAATATCTTGAACTTTTTTGTTAATGCTTATTGTAAGTAGTGTTTTGTTTTAAAAGTAAATATTTCAACTGGTGTTTAATTGTTTACATATTTAAGCCAGGTTTATAGTTTTTGAGTTTATTAAAAATTTTATAGTTTCTTTTTTACTATAAGTTTTATTTAATTTTTAGTTTATTGCAGGGGTTCCCAACCAGGGGTGCTCGCACCCCATGGGGGTGCGAGATGGCTTTTAATTTTTGAATTATAAATAAGGAGATTTTCACTCTCTGATAAAGTTTATAAAGTTGAAAAGTACATTTTTTTATAAAAAGAAGTTGGCGCTAATTTTCTGAATAAATTTATTTTATTAATACGTCTAGAGCAAGAGCGCTTTTCTAGAAGTATATTCATTTTATTAATTTCATTTAATAGCTGTTAGTTTAGAATTAACATTTCAGTAAAGCTTTCTTAAAGTTTAACACCTGTGAATTGTAATCATCTATTCTTTAAATATTTTATTTTCATAAATGGCCATTAATTATTTAAAACAATTTATGAGCTCGCATCTATTTTAGTTGAATTACTTAGATAAAATTTAGTATTTTCATCAGGTTTTTTATTAGCTGTTAAGAACAGGTTCTGTTAAGTATATTACATTTATAATGTAATCGTTTATTAAGATTAGTTGTGCAGAAAGTGGTGCTTAAATATTTAACATCAGTAAAATGTAAAGTTCACAGCAATTACTGTATGTTATACAATTTAAAAAAACTTGTTTTAGCTTTAGTGAAACTAATTTTAATAGATCTGCAAAAGTATTCAATGCATCAATTTTATTTCCATTCGTTCCTTTTTTGAACCTAAATAGTTTACCTTTTTCCATCTACTTTTTTTATTTATGTTGTAAGCATGCAAACATTTTTGTATTTGCTTTTATACATACATATCTTTTTACAATTGAAGACTAAATATCTTTTAAATTTTTAAAATCTTAACTCAAACCTTTATTATTTTGAAAATTCCTAGCTGCTAATTGTTTTTGAAAATTAAACTTTTAATAAGCTTAAGAACAGCTGATGTTTTCTACCTAATAAAAAATAGATAAAACTTGTTCGAATATAGTTTGCTATGTTTTATGAATTTCCAAGTATTTAATTTTTCATAATACAGTACACTATTATAAAAATTAAAATGCAAATTATTAATTAATAAAACCAATGATTTTATAATCAAATTATTAATAAATAATTATAGCATATAATGTTAGGGGTGCGAAATCAAATTAAGAGAATTTAGGGTGCGGGGCATCAAAAAGGTTGGGAACCACTGGTTTATTGTTTTAAGTCTTTTTATATAGATTTAAATAGCTTCCAGTTTTTAAAGTGCTACCAAAGTAATTAAAAGTTTTGTATATGCTAGTATTTCTTGTTGTGTTTTATATAAAAGATTCATCAATCAAAACTGTCCTGTCTGATTATAGAAAGTAGTCTCAGTTAGAATTTAGTATTTGTTAGATATTAATTAAATAAGGTAGGATTTAATTATGATGGGTAGTACTAATAAGTTAAGTGTACCACAATCAGTCCACAAATTTACTATTAAATCGTCAATCTTTGCTAGCTGTTCTACTGATTATTAGATTAAAGTATTTTTTCAGTTTTTAAAAACCTCATTCTGACTCAGGCTTGTTTATACTCACTCTAGCTAGTTTTATTGACTTAAACAGTGGCAACCCTGCTAGTTTAAAAATTTTAGAAAATCGTGGACTGCCTCAAGCTAGTTTAGTTTTTTATAAAAACTCAGGCTAGTTTTCGTTTAAATTTTGAATGAGTTTGAGCTGATCCAGTTTTCAATATTTGGTAATTTTCTAGTGTATTTTGTTCAAGAACTTGATTTCAGATTTTTAATTGTAAATAACACCTAAATTTGTAAACCTTGTGGCTAGCTGTTTTACTTATTATTAGATTAAAGTTCTTTTTTCTCAGTTTTTAAAAACCTCATTCTGACTCAGGCTAGTTTATACTAGTGATGTAGCGGACTCACTATCCGGGTCCGGCCGGATATTGCCATTTTTGTCTGATATCCGGATCCGGCCGGATTCTAATTTGAAAAAAAAGTCCGGATCCGGTTCCGGCCGGATTCTAATTTGAGAAAAAAGTCCGGGTCCGGTTCCGGCCGGATTCTAATTTGAGAAAAAAGTCCGGGTCCGGTTCCGGCCGGATTCTAATTTGAAAAAAAAGTCCGGGTCCGGTTCCGGCCGGATTCTAACTTGAAAAAAAAGTCCGGATCCGGGTCCGGCCGGACCCGAAATTGTGGGTCCGGTACATCACTAGTTGTAATATACATTTTAGACAATATTACTTATAAAAAAGAGATTTTGCTTCAATGTGCATAATTTAAAAAAGATATTTTAAACAAAAGAGACAATACTTTATACCAGGGTTGCCACTCGCTTTTTCAAAATTTTTTCCATGTTTTTCAATTTTTTTCCAGGTTTTCAAAAGTACACATTTTTGGGTCTGTTTATAGCTTAAAGTTAAGTTTAGGGTAAGAAACTGTGTTAAATAGTATAAAAACATTGAAAAGATACTGTAAAGCTACTTTGAATATGTTTTTTAATATAAAAAAATTTGATGATGACAAAATTTTTAATTTATATGATAGATTTTTTGAGACAAATCGAAATTTTTCTACTGAACATGTGAAAATTGTTAAAAATCCACAGTTTTCCAGATTTTTTTAGTGATTTTTGTTCAAAATTCTAGGTTTTTCCAGTTTATTTTCAAAATTTCTCAAATTCCAGGTTTTTTTTCCTAAATTGTCAAATTCCATGTTTTTCTAGGATTCCAGGTAAAGTGACAACCCTGTTTATACTTCTTCTGTATTATTTAACATATACTGTGCTCAACTTTGTTTTAAAAATATAGATCACTACATACAAAATTTAAAACAAAACACCATAATATCTATACTTATATAAAAAATCAACTATACATATTTTACTAATAGCAAAAATAAAATCTTTGACAGTTACAGTTTAAGTTTCTTAAAAATATAAGTGATAGACTAATATAAACCAAATTTTTAAAATTCAAAGATAGTATCAATGAAAAAATTATGAGCCATACTGTAACGGAAAGCTTATGACAAAATTGACTATAACTCGAGATCACTAGATACTTTTATATTTTATAACTAACATCTTATTAATCATGCTCAGATCTTTTATACAAAGCAAAATCATTTCTTATTAAATGCATAATCCCTTCTATAGTCAAAAAAATTAGTGTTGCAGTTAAGTAAAGTGTTTTCATAAAGTTTTTAAAACACTATTTTTATAGTATGTCTATTATTTCTTTAAGCTTTAAAAATTTCAAATATAATAAGTAATAGTACTATGTAAAAAAATTTCTAATTGTAAAAATAACCAAATAGTAAACCAGACTATTTATACTTAATCAAGTTTATAACTAGATATATTATTGTTTTACCATAATGTCAAAAAACCATGCTTTTAAGCTTGATATTATTTTTTAAGAATTTGAAATACTAAGAAACCATAACTTCTTAAAAACTTAAAAAAAAGCTACTGAAAACAATTAACTTGCTACTTTAAGAAAACAACTAGCTTTTTTTACACGAGTAGAATTTATTTTTTTAAATAAAAGAAATTTTTTTATTATAATATGATTATGAAATATTTTTTTTTTAATTATAGAATAACAAAACAATTGAAAGAAATCTACTAACCTCTCTATAGCTAATTTTTCCATCATTATCTTCATCTACTTCTTTGATCATACCTTTTAAACCCAAGTGGGTCTGGGGGGCTTCTAATTTCTCCATCATGTACTTAAGCTCCATTATATCAATAAAACCATCTCTGCCAGAATCATACCTAGGAAAAAAATGGCTGCTTATGGAAACAAAAAATAATAAATTTACACAATAATCTTTCTTTAATAAACTAACACATGTTTCTGTGTGTTACAAAGTTAACACACTTCGACGGAGCTATAAAAGTTGAAGAAGTACTAATTCCCAATGTTAAAAAAAACTAGTTTTAAAGTTTATGAATGAATAATGACTAATATTTTTTTAAACAACTGTTTCTGTAGACCAATTCCTTATTTGAATAGTTGTGTTTCAAAATTTACCATTTAGACAACTTCAACACATACAATTTTTTTGTATTAATAAAAGTTTTACAATCCTTATAAACATTTGACATACTTAAGAAACATTTTTTTGAATTCTCTAAGTTGCTTAAGAGAAAATTCTTTGAATTCGGTGTTAGGATTGAAAACTGTATTTGTGCTTTTGAAAGGTTGCTCTGTGCCATCATTTATGTTTCCTTGCCTACAAAATATTAAACATTTTTATATTTTTAGAATTAATACATTTACGCTAACTTTAGTGTTTTTAATTTAATCTAAATAACTTGAACTAAGACTTACCATTTTCACATCACAAACTTCATAGATTTGCACAATTTTAACCAATTGTTTTACATAGGTAATCTTAACTTTTTTAACGTAGTTTAAAACCAGTGAAAAAAAACAATTGTATTTAGAAAAGTAAGTGTTGTATTATACATATTTACCAAATTTTAACATGATATTTTCAGCATTATCAGTCGTTGATTTAAAAAAAACTGTACTGAGTCATCCTGAGTTTTTAAAAATTGTTATAATTTTATTTTTCCTCTGGTGCAAACTACTTACACCACCTGTTCAGGTTTCTTCTAAATAATAAAAGAAAAAACCAGGTAAAGTTGCTTCTATATTGAATGTTTGCTAAACTAATGAGAAATACTGTTTACAAATATTCAATTTAATGCTTAAAATTCATATTATTTGAAGTTTAAAAAGTTTGTTGATAATTTATTGTAACAATGGTAGTATATCTCTACGAGTGTTTCTGTTTAACAAAAATTCAAATCATGATAAATATTTATTTCAGATTTAAAATAAAAACTACAATGTTGTATCTATAAGTAAAGAAAAGCTAGCCACAAGGCAAAAAAAAATTATATAAGGGTTTCAAAACTAATAAAAATCAGGTTTTTAATTAAAATTGGTTATATAATGGTATAAATGGTATAATAACAGCATAATGAAACTGAATCAACTAAATCTCAAGGTCTATAGAAAATCTGTCCTGAGATTATTAAACTAATTTTAAAAATATCCTGAGTTAAAAAAAAAAAAACTATCCCGAGTCAGCCTGATTAAAAAAAAACATAATATCATGAGTCATCCTGAGATTTTTACAATTAAATAATATCCGAGTTATCCTGAGTGTGTGGCAACCTTGTATTATTATTAAAATATTACTTTTATCTGTCTACGAGACTGATCATTAAAAACTAGTATAAGTGTTAAGTAGGAAAACCTTTGCAGTTTCATAGCCAGTTCATTATCTGCATTATCTGTGGTTGATTTTTCATTTTGTTCACTAACTACTGGAGTAATATTTTCTGTAGGAGCTATTTCTTCACCTTCATTTATTTTTCTTCTCCTTGCTAGTCTGGCAGCTAGTTCATTTGTTTCAGACATACTTAAAGTAAGAAAAATTAAGTTCTAAACAAAAAAAAAACATGTAATATTTAAAAAGCAGAGATTTATACAAATTATATAAAAAAAGTTAAGTTGTTATTATAAATATATATATATATATGATTATATGAGATTTAAATATCTTATATATGAAACAGCTGTAAAAAATTGTTGTTTAATTTATTATTAAATAAGTATATAAATACTTCTCTTAAAGAATTTAGGAGTCAACTCTGAAAGTTTAAAAGTTATTTAATAAGCAAAAATAGATAAACCTTAAAGTACATTAAGAACAAAGTGGAAATACTAAGATTAAACTGTAACAATCTTAAAATTTATGAAGCTTGAGAAAATTACAAAGTAGACTATAAAACTATCAGTTTAAAACATTATATACTAGAACTATGTAAAAAAGTTTAATTAGATATAGATTCAAATATATTTTAAAAACAAATAAATGTCTACTTGAAGAGTAAAGACCAACATCACTTTTAACAAAATAACTTAATTAAAAATCAATAGGAGTCTCATTAAAACAAGAAAATTAAATTAGGCTTGGCATTGGCTTGTCTTAATAATGTTCAGAACAAAAAATAGGTATGTAAATGGTGCCACTAAATAAGCAGCTTAAATACTATATAATAATCTTCATAACAATTGAAACTGCAGTAAAAAATAAAGGATTATGATATATACAAGAAATTCAACACCTGTAAAAACCTACATTGAAATTAAAGAAAAAATTTCAAAATTAAATTAGTTTTAAAAAGTATAATGAATTAAACAATTAAAACTATAATTACATAAAGAAAAAATTATCTGACCTTACTACTAACTAAAAGAAAAATTAAAATATATGAACAACGTTAAACTTGAATTAAACTACCCTTTTTATTCCTAAAGGAAAGGAATATGACTGGAAAAAGTAAAAATACTTGATTTATACAATGTTTCCAATGCTTAAAACATTAGATAAACTTTCTCACTACAAACTAGCCAAAGCTTATAAGAAAATATGAAAAAGTTACCATTTTGATAAATCATATTTACCTACATGTTTTTGTGATGTCTTTATTTTTTGTCAAATTGAAGAGCCTCCTGAAAAACTAATAATAAAAATTGAAATTTAAATTATAAGCCTAGGATAAGTATCTAAAACTTATAAAGCTTATATAATTTAAATCAATAACACATCATATTAACACGTTTAAATTTAATTTCTAAACCAATTATTTGAATATTAGCAGGCACTACTTAATTGAATTACTTAGCCTATAGTAACACAATGTAATATCAACTAATAGAGGAATTTAGTAAAGCATCTAAATAAACTTTTAACTAATTATTATAACATTAGCAGTCACTACTTAAAATGGATCACTAAATAATTAAACATGTAGTAATATTCTGTAATTTAATTAAAATATTAAAGAAATAAAAAAATAAAAAATATTTTTTGAGGAGACTTAATTAAAATTTTAACAAATACTTTTCTGAGTTCAACAAGAATATTTTAAATATTCCAAGTCGAAACTAACTGACTATAATTATTTAATAATTAGCCTCAGCTTTCTAAACTATAAAACTATGAGTAAAATTTGTTCAAAATAATCACTAATTACCAAATACTTAATTTTTTCAATTCTAATATTAAAATTTTACAGGTCATATTGGTCACAAATATTTTTGAATTTAAATTTATATTCCACTCAACTGAATAGTATACAAATTTAGTTAGCTTTTATATAAAGTAAATTTTGTAGCTCTTAAATCTAAATTTATTTAAAATTGAACTTTGTAAAATTTTTTGAACTTTTTGAGAATTATGTAAGAAAGTGACACCTTTTTAAAATGGTATATATGAAATAAAATTTAATTTTAAATACATTCTTGATTTAAGAGCTAAAAAATTTATTTTATATGAGAGCTAACTATAAGTATAAACAAATCTCAGATGAAACAAACAAAAAAAAAATCATTTTTTAGTTAGTCATATATATATATATATATATATTTATAATATAAAAAAAACAACTAATCTTCGAATTGTTTACTTAGTTTCAATGCTTTGTGCATATCCTCAGAACAAAATAAAGAACAAAATAAAATTTTTAAACAATCACACAAAAAACACATTGTGACGTTTCAACTATATACAGCCTATATTAAAAACAACTTATGTACAAGTCAACTTATTTGCTTTGTTTGTTCTTGTTTTTGGATTTGTTGTTATTTTTTTGTTATTATTTAGTGGTTTTTGTTCTTTTAGATTACATTTTTTGATTATGGAGGCAGGGTTGCTGCCTTTCTTTTCTTTTATTTAATGATAAATCTTTTTTAATTTTTTCAGTCTCATACTTTTCCAAGCAACATAAATGGCATGTATATATATATACACAAAAAGTCAATATACATATTTATTAGTTTATAAATACTACTACTATTCTGTATAACAAATAAGCTGAAAAAAATATAAAAAGGAAAATATTACACTATAGAGGATATAACAGATTTTTACAATTTGTTATCAAATACAGGGTAGCTATTGGATTTTTAAAAATCTATTCTTAATTTTCCTATGTTTTCTAAAGTAAAATTTCCAGATGTTTCATTTTTCTTAAATATAACTTTGTAAGTAAGTTATGTTCAGTATCAGCTCTACTAATAGTCAAAAGATAACAAAGTATAAATTTATAAGAGTTTAAATAAGAACAAACAATATTTTAAGCATTAGACAATGTTTGTAATAAATAACCATAAAAACTAAATAAAAAAACTATTCACATTTATAGAATAAATATTTCAAACAAAAGTTTGATCATGATCATTATTTTAGTTGTAATTATAAGTTTCTTTATCGATCCTAATTTCTTAAAATTTAGCTATTTTTGGTTTAAGATAGATTATAAGTTATTAAAAAGGATCTGGATCCCCTTTAATTTTATGGTAAAAACGGATAATTTTGTGGATCAGGTAGATGATTTAATTATATTTATTTCTTTTCTGACAAAATTTTACCTACAGCATAAAAATGAATCTTCCAGATATCTTCCATGTTTTTTGTTCTAAAAATTCTATAAAAATAAAAAAATGTAAAACCTAGGATAAAAAGAATAAATTAAATTTGAATAAGATTTTTTATTTAAGCACTGACAAGGTCTTTGACCAAAACTTAGATAGCATAAAAAAGGCTTGAAAAAATAAATTATTATTTCTCCTCTAGTAGTTGAGATATCTTTACTTGTTTTCTAAAAATAAAAACATAGAGTAAAGAGAATACAATTATAACAAATATAATACAATTATATTTATAAATAAACTGTTACTTTCAGGTTTTTCACTCTTTGAGGCAAAAAATTTAGCCTGAGTTCATGAGATACTTGAAAGAAAAAACGGGAGCTAAAAACTAAAAAAAATGCCATAAGTCTAGCTAAATACAGGGTTGCTACTCGTTTTTTGAAAAATTTTTCAAGGTTTAAAAAGTACATATTTTTGGGTCTATTTTTAGTTTAAAGTTATGCTTAAGGTAAGAAACTGTGATAAATAGTATAAAAACATTGAAAAGAAACTGCAAAGCTACATTAAATGTGTATTTTATAAAAAAAAATTTGATTACGAGAATTTTTTTTTATTTATATGATAGATTTTATAAGTCAAATCAAAATTTTACTACTAAACATGTGAAAATTGTTAAAATTTCAGGTTTTTGAAGTGATTTTTGTTAAAATTCCAGGTTTTTTTTTAGCCTAAATTATCAAATTCTAGGTTTTTCCAGGATTTCAGGTAAAAAGGCAACCCTGTAAATATAAAAAACAAAAAAAGTAACACAAAGACATACTTTGTAAATGAAAATAATATGAACTATAAAAAACTAGTTTGAAATCTAGGAAAATAGTTGAAAGTCAGGGTTTTAAAAAACAGAAAAAAAAAAGCCTTTATCAGCCTGGATTATCTTAAGTGCTAAAGAGTAAGCGAAAGATGAATTTTTGTGTAAGTCAGTGGTTGTCCTATTTAAAAAAATATATTCACAGTAAACAAAAAAGGCTTATGTACACCACATGTTTGAGTATACAAAATCATTATTTGTAGTGGCAACTATAAAAACTTAAATAAAGTGTGAAAATAATTTATTTAATAATCTAGGCCTTTAAAACGTCAAAACTTACTAAAAAAATTCATAATTATATTTTTCATATTTAAGTTGAAAGCTTGAAAGAATTCTAAAATAAGTTAAACTTCATAAAAAGTTCCGTATTCCTTATGATTAAAAAGATTAAGTTTTATGGGCAATAAGTATTGATGCAGAACCAGATTTTTTATACAAAACAAATAATTTTCTAAGAGACTAAATTTCTCCTTTTCATGATTTCAAATCTTTAATGCAAAAAAGTCAGCCGGAATCACCAAAATCAAGTCAAGGTTATATGAAACTAGCCTGAGTTGAAAAAAAAAAGTGAAAAAAAAATTATGATTAAAAGTTGTAAACAAATTATAGCTAATCAAGCTTAAATATCTAAAAATACTAAAATAATACCAAAAGGACTCAATTAAAACTCAATTTTTAAGATAAAAGAATATTTAAGTTTTAATTCATAAAAAATTGCATAAAATTTAAGAGTATCTTTTCAAACTATCGTGAATTTGTCAAAAAAAGTTCAAACTAGCTGAGTTGGCCTAAGTTTTTTATTTATTTCAAACTAGCTTGAGTATTCCTTATTTTATGGCAACCTGGCTTAATGTATTTTAAAGTATGAATCAATAAAGTGTCTAAATAAAATGTTTTAAGAATAAGTTGAAATATCACTATAGTAATGATGTGGCCAATGAAATTATAAGAGCATAAACTTTATAGGTATGGAAGATAAATTATATATTAGACATAAAGAAAGAAAATTATATTATATGAGAAAAATAGTATAAAACTAAACAATTGCTGTTAAAAGCAGAATTGCCACTCTTTTTGATTCAAAAAAAACTGCCCTGAATCACCCTTAATTTTTTTTTTAATCCTTTAACAAAAACATTTGAAAATTTTTTTCAAAATCATGTTATTCAACAAAATTGGTTATAAAATAACAAATATTGTAATCAAATCTCATTAAAAATCTTAAAAAAATATAGGCTGAGATTAAAAAAACCTTGAAACTATCCTGATTTTTTTAGAAAATAACAAAAATATTCTGAGTCAGTCTGAGTTTTAAAAACAAATTCAAAACATCATGAGTTATACTGAGTCATGTTGAGATTTTAAAATTTCGAAATATCCTGAGTGTGTGGAAACCCTGTAAAAGTTTAAATTTTTGTTGAATAAATGCTGCCCCTTTAAGTTACAGTAGCCTTTATTTTTATTATATTCTATCTTATTACCATTTCAAATATGCTGAAGAACATTGGTTATTCTAGAATATATTCCTGTGTTATTTTTAGCCTTATATTTTTGTTTATTGAATTAATTACTAGTTCCTAATTATAATTTCAGTATATTTTGAAATTTCAGTTTAATAAATTGTAATGGTTTCAACCTTGGTGGTAGTATTAATGTATCTTAAAATATAAATAACCTTGACTTTTACAATAGAAAAACATCAGACTTATTCTTCCTTGGGAACTAAAAAAGAATTAAAATTTCACTGTAGTAATTTTATTGTAGAGAAAACCATAAAACGCAAATGGTTCAAATTAGATCATTAGTTTTCGATGATGCCTTGAAACATTAAAAGTCTTTTTATTTTGAACTAGTGTTTATATGTAAATATGGAGCTGAGAAAAAGTGCAGGAGTAGAATTAAATAAAACATAGAAAATCAACTTTTTTTTTAATATATGTATCTGAAGTTGATTATAATATTTTTTTTGTGTATATGTTGGCCATGGGTGTTGATCATGCAAAGTTCAACTCAGAGAGTTTTCAAGCCATCTCTAGAAACCCTACACCACCAAGCCACACTTAAATCCTAAAACATTTAAATTAAAATTAAATTAGTAAGTTAATTAATTCGCTTTAAGTTTATAACACAAAAATAAAATTTATCTAACTTCGATTTAAATTACTTATGAATAGTTTTATTTTAGATCAATATAAAAAAAGAATGGTAAATTGATTTAAACAAATCTAAAATACGCCCAATTGGAAGTGTTGCTTTTTAGGGTATTTTATTATAGTGTTTTTAACACAAAATCAATTTCAGATTAATGAAGAACTTGCCAAAAGTTTGGTTTTAAACAACGACTTGTAGTCTGTACGATTTGTATTTTAGCAAACATGTTATTTAAAAAAATACATGTTTTATGGAATTATTGTCTAATTATTTTTTTTTAATTTTTCTCGTTACAATTTTTTTTGTTAGTTAAACTTTAAAATTTGATAAGTAAAAACTTTTTCTTTGTAAATATTTTTTAGTTATAAATGTTTTCCTTCTGAGAAATCCAGATAAATTTTAAAACTTTAGTGAAAACGAGTTATAAGAAGTAAGGACACTTAAGTGTTGGCAGAAACAAAGAATTCTCAACTTTTGTTTTATCACAATAAGTATTTGATCGTTTTTTATAATCTAGCAGCATATAGTTTTTTTTTAATATATTGGTGTAAAATATTGTATATTTTTTATTATTTCAAAACTTTATTATGCAAACTAAGTTTCGGTCATTGACCTCATTAGTGCTTACATAGAAAATCTAGAAAGATATGTAAAATTCATGGAAAATAGTGCTTGAACTAATAAATAAAAACAAATATTTACTCAAAAACAAATCTCAATTAAAAAAAACATTATAATCTTAAGGTTGGATTTATGTTAAAGTTTCGGTTTGTTTCAAAAAAAAAATTTTTTTAATTAATAGAACCTAGATGTAGGTTTCTTTTTTTCTTCTTGTTAGTTTTCAAAATAAACATAGTAAAAACAAAATTGTAGTTACTAGTAGTAAAATAGCTTTAAGTTGAAATACATCCTAATGTGGCTGATTTTAATTATGACTTAGCTATCGAAAATTTAAAGATATATATATGCTTGAAATGACTATGAAAATTTGCTTATATTTTAGTTTGCTGAAAGTAGTACCTACATAAAAACTTTTTAAGAGCGTACATAAAACCAATATTACTGACAACTTAAGTTTTGAAGTTAGAGCAGGAACAAAATATTTATTAACTTATCCCTTTTGTCAGCTTTGGCAATCACGACTTATTCTAGTACGCAAGTACTGCAAATACTTTGTAAATTTTTAGCTTTGCCAATGTGTTGGATTATTTCCCAGACAATTTGATAACTAATGTTGTTATTTTAAGTTTCCAAATATATTTCTGTGCCGTTTTGCATAGTTAAGTTCATTAGTTGGCATAACAAAGTCTTAAAAGGAAAAAAAATATTATTTTTTTCTAGAAGTTAAAATCCTTTTATTTGTTTTCAAAACATTAAAACATATAATACTAAAAATATTATTGTAAAAATTGTTTTTTTATATACCATTAGCTTTAAACCCTTTTAAAAACCAAAAACTAAGCAAAACCGAGTTGCAAAAATAAAATTAACTTGTTATATTAGGAGTATTGTAATAACCTAAATTAGATCTATAAAAAAAGCTTGACTTTATGATAGAGTTTACAAAAAAGTTCCTTTTTTTTTTAAAAGTTTAGTATTTGCATAAAGATAACAAATACAAATGCTTTGTTAAATCAAAATATTAAAAATATTGTCGTGCTACGTTTCAATCACTCAATTAAAGTTACTTAATAAACTTTAAAAAAATATAAATCTAAATAAGAAAGTTAGTTGATGACAAACAGTTTTAACTTGACACGATGATTAAAATACAAGTATAAATTTTTGGCTAAGAAAGTAAATATGTATAATACTTACCAACAATAATTTTTTGAAGTACTTGATTTTTAAACTGACGTACTTTGTTAAACTAGTAACACAGTTTAAAGGTTTCCTAAAAAAGATAACTACTTCAAAAACAGAGTATAAAATTAGAAAATGAGTTCAAAAAAATCTAAATATTAGTCATTTTAGATGGTGATAATGATACGCAGACGTAATGTATACTATTTTTGTGTTGTTTTCATGGTTTTTATTTACAACTTTTGTCTTGTTTTATATAATTCGCGATTTACAGTATTACAAAAGTAAGAGATAGCTGAAGTTCTATCATAAGTGTCAATCATGAACAAAGTTAATTGAAAAAAACATACATAGTTTTATACTTTTTATTGTACATTTAAGTAACAGAAATTTAAATAAAAACAATTCAGATTATACTAGAACAAAATTACTAGACTATAATTTTAAAAGAAATAAGTTGTCAAAGAATGTCGAAAAGCATAATAAAAAGTTATAACTGACTACAAAAATAACTGGTTTTAGAACGATTTAATGAATTAAAAGTATATATTTTCTCAAACAATTTATATGAAATTAGTTACTACGTTAAGTATAAAAACCAGTAATTTATTCTATTCTTCATCAAGTTTTTGCTTTTTTAAGCTTGGCGAACAACTTTCATCACTCTGTTTTCAATATTGTTTATATTAATCAGTATAATTTACAATACAGTCTAAATCGGTTGCAAATGATCAAGCTAAGCAACAAAATAAGAACATAAATGATGTAAAACTTACTAATACTAAACATTTAATACTAAAATAATCAATTTATTTAAAGAAAACTAGAAATTTTATGACATAACTACTTGTTTCGCAGTTCAAGATGTTCATAGTTATGATACATAAATAATTTTTGAATTTCTTTAGAAAACGCAACACATTTAATTATTCAAAATTTTTATAATAAATAAGATTACAGCACAGGTTTGCTCAGTTTATTAATCTAACCTGTTCTGCAAGGGCAGTTTGTAAAAGGTCATTTCTAATTCTGAAGTCTCTACTTGTTGGCAGATGATGTCCCTTCATAAGATCAATTTTTACTTTCCTTCCAAGACTTATTAGAGTGTGTTCATGCTGCTCTATCGAGTAGATAAGCTGTGACAAGAACTTGCCTTCCCTTAATACCTTTGCCTGCACCATATTACTTTATAATTTTTTGAACGAATTTGGATATAATATTATGTAAGTAGTGGTTTAAATGACAGTAACTTAATTTAATAAGGGTTCGTAGATACCAGTTAAATCAGCAATATAAGCTAATATTTATTGTTTAAGAAACAGTACTTTATGCTGTGTAATAAATTAAATTACTTACAATAGTAGATAAAAAACATATAAAATATAATAAACGCAAAATTTTTGAGATTGTCAATATGAATGTATAAAAGATGATATGTTTTTATATAATGCTTGACAACCTTTTTTAAATCTTCAATAAAATACTGCAGACGTTTATGTTTAGTTTTTATTAACAAGAGCGATATTTCAAACTTTATATAAAATTAATTAACATAAGCTTGTAGAATGCTTATTGCATGTTTCAACTAAAATTCGCTTTTTATTTAGTTGTTATCAAAACTTACTTTTCCTGAAGCAAAAGATTTCGAGTCTTTCTTTTTGTTTTGTCTGGTATTTTCAAGACGTTCAGTCTGGTTAGAGTCAGCGTGAATTATGAAATCGTACAGAGGCGGTTTCAACTCGGCACCGATAAACCTGATGAGTTTTTTAAACTTAACAGGAACTCCTCCGTCGTAAGTAGAACTGAAACCTTGACTGAACTTCCATGAAAACTGAAAACCGTTTATATCATGTTAAAACAAAAATAGTAACTTTGTAACTAATCTTCTTTAAAAAATCATACCTTATTAATTTCAATGAACTTTATTAGAACATATAAATAAGTATGTGAAAAAAAAAATTAGCTTATATCCTTTATGGAGCTATTTAGTTCATTATAGATTTAGTTCAGTTTAAATTTATTTTTTTCTCAATTACTTTATGCATTACATTTTTTTAGAATCACTTTACTTTATTTTCACTATAATAAATAATCAAAAGCGTTTTAACGAACTAACTATTCTTTTAAAATATTAAGATGCTTCATTGCAGAAAAAAGCATATATTCATCATTAAACTATTTAAAAATACAAAATACCAACAAATTTAGTAAAGTTATTATAGAACTTGAAAGCCGAAGTTATAGTTTGTAAGATGCAGTCGATTGTTGCAGGCTCTTTAGCAGAAGATGAACACAAATGTAACAATCCACCAGAAACCTTCAAACACTTTATGCTCATTTCCTCTGTAATGAACGTCACTTATAAAACTATCTAACTAATATAGTAAAGTTATCGAACAAAAGGCCAACAGTCTTATATATTGACAAAGTACATATTAAGGTTCGAAAAAACAATTTAATTCACATGTAACAAGACTTAAACACTATATAATAAAAAATTATCACTTTAACCCTTTCAAACTACTTGAGTAAAAACATAAGTTTTTCATTAGTTATTTATGTTTGTTAAAATTACAGTAGACTACCGCTTAAGTACGCACTTTTTTTAGTACGCACTTATCCAGAAAGACAAAAAAAATCTTTTTTTTTTATGTATTATTTTATCCAGATTATTCAATGTTTCCAGGTAGAATGGCCAACTTGCTGAGTTAGCCTGAGACTTTCACAACTTTTAAACTAGGGTGGGTAATCTTGAGTAGTCTAAGTGGCCTAAGATTGTGACATTCCTGTTATTTATGTTAATAAACTAAATACTTATGTAGTGGTTGCAGAAAAGTGAAAAAAATAATGATATTTGAGCTGTAATGCTATAAAATAAATAAATCTAGATGAAAAAGTTAAAAATACCTACAAATACAA
The DNA here is from genome assembly GCF_965202585.1 of Thalia democratica. Taxonomy (NCBI): domain Eukaryota; kingdom Metazoa; phylum Chordata; class Thaliacea; order Salpida; family Salpidae; genus Thalia; species Thalia democratica. Next base: position 54,568,763 of record NC_139165.1, on the reverse strand, counting down.
CATAGTTAAGTCATAATTTAATTTAAATGTACACACATTGATGTTTTGAATATGTTTGGTAAACACAATGTAGTTTGGTAGTTTCCCTCTAACAAAACAAAATATGGAATGTATCGTTTAATTTTCTTTTTTATATCATTGACTGACATTGACTTTCTATATTAAATGTTTGTATTAATTATGTAGAAACTTTTTATAGAAAAAATAAATCATTTTAAAATCTATTAAAAAATTTTGCAGATTAGAATTATGTATTAAATGTTATTTTAAATAAAAAAGACTTGTTTATTTGGCTTAGTTATTTGGAGGCTAGTTGTAAAAAAGAAAATAAACAACTAAATTTCATATTGTACTATGTCGTCAAAAAGTACGCACTACCCGTGCTAAGTACGCACTTTTTGGTCGGGTTCAATTTGCGTACTTAAGCGGTAGTCTACTGTATGCAAAAAAATCGTTAAGGCCATAGGGGGGAGGGGATAAACCATGTTTTTTACAAGTTGATCTTATTTTATAGAGTTTTTTCTAAGCTTTAAAATGCTTTTTATTGTTTTAAAAAACTTCAAATTATTTTTTGAGATATGACCAGTCAAAGTCGGGCCGCATAATAGGTTCCCTATGGGAAGGGAAAACTAAAACAGCGAAAAAAGACTATTTCATTTAAAATCTATCTCCTCCTACATTTTTCAAGCAATTTTCTTCAAACTTTCACAGTCTAATCTTTATATAATAACAAAAAACGTTACTTGGGAATTAAAAAAAAAATTGTAAAAATATGTTTTTTTTTGAAAAAAAAACACTTTTTTTTTTAATTTTTGTGATAAAGTTTTTATTTTTTTAAATTACTAAAATTCTAAAGTATCGTATTTTCCTTTTATTATAAGGAACGTATCCTGAAAATTTGAAGAAGATTGCTTGAAAAATGAAGAAGAAGATAGATTTTTAGTGAATTTTAAAATTTCCGAGAAAATTGACCCCGAAAAATTTGCGGTCCATACGTTTATATTCGAAAATTTTTACAAAAAATTAAAAACTCAAAAGTTAAATGATATTTTTGAATTATATAAAAACTGGCTTATAGTTTGTACTTTAAGCTTTCATATAAAAGCCAAACTTAATTTTAGTAAAAAAAAATGTTGGACCCCCCTATGGCCTTAAATGTACGTTTTAATACAAAAACTAAAATGTACATTTCAAGATGTTCGCATAATTTTAACAAACACTAATAACTAATAAAAAACTTATTTTGATAATACTAACCTTCAGTTTTTCTCAATTTTCCATGTAAGTTACTGGTAGACAATAACCTTGTGTGATTTTTATCGCAAGTACCGCTGTACTGGCCTCTAACTTGCTGGACCATCCAGTCTAAGTCTAAAAAGAAGCGTTCTACATGCTTTGCAACTATCGCCTGTTAAAATACAAGCTTATCAAACTGTTTATCAACTTACCTGTTTTACGCAACGTTGATTTTTAGTTAAAAAAATATAACTGTTGTAGAAAATAGTTAAAACTTTTTAATGTTTAAAGTTTACAAACTTAATAAGTACAAACTAAGTATGTATTGTTATTAATTTACATGATGAAAAACAACTTATTTTTTAAAACAGTAAAATACTTTTTAATCACATTTTTTTATCAAAATAAACTAACCACCAGTTGGTCAGCGTTGCTGCTATTAATGATTTCGTAAGGTCCTGATTTCTCCTCCGAATCTTCATCGGGAATGCTGTCAACGCTGCCAGCCACCGAGTGGTAGTGCATGCACAGTGACGACAGAACGTCTTCATATTGTGACGTCGTATCCATTATCGACGTGGTTGAGCTGGCAGTGTCGAGTAGTGATGTCATGATGTGCTTTCCACAGTTGGTATCATCTGTTTATAAAATATTAGATCTAAGTGTGCTTTCTACATTTATATCTAATAAGCAGTATCGACGCGTGATGAGGTCATAAGGGAGCAAAGTACTTTCAATAAAGCTATCGCGCATAATAAAGTGTTACATAGTATTTTTTTTGTATTTATAATATAATCTACACTTTAATATGATAAAGACAATATATTTTAGGCAATTTAAATGCCAAGTTGGGGCAGCAGAAAATTATCAGAGTAGTATGTATAAAATAAACACCCAAAAGTTATAAATTATCTTCAAAATACTTTTTAAATCTTAAAATCAAACCTATTTTCATTTGGCAAACTTTAAGCCACCATTCAAAAACATTTTCGTTTATTTTTGGATGCTGGTCTAACATTACACGGCAAACTGTGTCTAACAGAGCTGCACACGCCGTCACCATTTTTCGGTAACCAGCCGACTGCATATTGTCCTGGACTAAACCAATCACTACACGCTGTACTCTGTTATTAATGTAGATAGTTAAGCCCCAATTCGTACTTTGGAAGAAAGCTATCAAAAATTAATAAACAAGTATTATCTACAGTACAATATGCAGTTTATGTTATTTATGTCAATTAAAACTGTTATAAAGTCTACAGCACAAATCCTGATGAGAAAACACTTTGAAACTTGTTAAAACCTTTGGACTAGAGTAAATGAAAGCTCTTTGGCGTTAATTTTCTTTTTATGCTGGGTGCTTATTATGTCTTCACTTTCATTGTCATCTCCATCACCACAAGTAAAACTTATGAATTCATCTAGATCATTACGACGCCTTAGAAAAAACAAATTTTATACTAGAATGTCATTTTAAATAAAAAATAATTCAGCCTTTACAACAACTCCATCAAATTTATTGGTAGAATGATCATTTTAAGTTGACGGAACTCGATAAAACAACATAATTTATCACAAAAAAAAAGTTACAAACAAATCATACCAGTCATTTATATAGTTTAAACAGAGATTAAATACTTCAACGGCCTGGTTGCAGTAAGTAACGTTTTCACTGTTATTTTTTTCTACCATAAAGAAATGAAGTGATGCCCTTGCAATAAGCTTTACTTTGTTGAGCAATTCTTTCTTGTCAAGATCTAATATATTAATTTTGAGCTACTTTTGAGAACTTTCAAAAAAAAAAACATATTAAGGTTATACTGTGCACTACTTCATATAAATATATAAATGACAGCATCTTGCAGAAAAACCAACCACCAACACCAGTGTGATAACCATGTTCCCTGACAAAATAAACAGCTTGGTGTGTTGACGTCCACAAATAATTCATAAATGAATGATCACTTTTCAGCAAATCAGACGCATCTTCGTAATCTTTTGGTATGGTGTAGAAAGTTCCTATTTAGTTATTTGACTTAAACTAAACTTTGTATTTTAATTTTATTGGACTAATACTTAGATAGCAAACAAAAAAGTTGAGTTTATCTAGCTGTAAATTTTATATCAAAACATAATTACAATATCTAAAATTGAAAGGTATTAAAAAATATTAATGTAAAAACTAACGGTCTAAAGCTACGGAAATATAAAAAAGTGAGTAGCAACTAATTTGCCAAGACAAACTGCTGGTCACAACTTTACAGTTTTTGATATTTTTCAACATGTCGTAATAAACCTTCCAGTTTTTAGCAAGAGTTTTTTGGTTTTCACAACTTGTTTCACTACAACATTTTATATATATTAAGTTCTGCATAAAACAATTGTTAGAATCAGTTGAAAACCAAACAAGCTATAAAAACATACTGACCGCAATATATTACTATAAAATTACCTTAATATATCATAATATAGATTAGACTAAGTTTTTAAGAGCTAACTTTAACTTAACTCAGAAAAAAAAAGGTTTGCAAAACTGAAAAAACAAAACACTAACTCAATGCAATTTTGCATGAAATTAAATTCTAGTAGTGTTTGATAAATTCCAATAACTAAAGATAACAGAATAATTTGTTTTGTTGATGTACAATCTTTAGATTTTTCCTGAAAAAAAAATTTTACTTTTAACTCAATTAAAAACAATACATATCAAATGGTATGTACTTTGCAACAATTCTGTAAAACGATGAAAAAGTGTGTTTTAACTAGATAAAAAAAGTGAACTGACGGACCAAAAATTAGGATACGGTATGATCAAGGTAATTTAACCTTTATAAATTAACTAATGTTAAACTATACTCCAAATATTATTTTGTTTTAACTCATCACTATAATTCTAGCTAATAATGAAATAAGTTAAAAAAGGTAACTTGTGGTTAATTCATTTTTAATTTATTCTGTTTTGTTATAGAACAGGGGTCAGAAAACTATGGCCCGTCAAGCAGAAATCTCCAACCCTCAGAGTAATTTTTAGCTTAAAACAAGTTATTAAAGCAATTTAAAATAGATTATTTTATAAAAATGGTTTACTAATGTGCTCTTATTTTAATTTTCAGTAAACAGCAAATCCTATTAATTGGTTATATTTTACAAGCTTAAAATTTTTATCTTTTTTAGTGAAATCACGGTGGCCTTTGAAGACCTTTTTTAACGAAACTAGCCCGCGAAAGACCTTTTATATTTTTATGAGGCTTAAGCTGCTAATCACTTTTTTTTAAATTCATAAAGTATACAAAAGTTATCTGATTAGAAAATAATTTACAAGTTCAACCCTTACCGTTGGATTTTTTATAAAATGCTTTCGAAACTTCTACAGCAAACAAAAGTTGTTTATAAATATTTGTAAACTTTAACAATATCAATTACAATACTTGTCAATTAACTCTTAAGTCAACTACTAATACTGTAGATTAGTTAGTGTTTTATTTTCTGCTTAAAGCAAAGGTCGGCAGGCATTTAATAGTTTCGAGCTAAGTTTTGAAAAAAAAATCTTCGCGGGCCGCAGTTGTAGTATTAGTTATAACGCTAGTTTTTTTTTAATCTCTCATGAACTTTACCTGAGACTTTTTTTTTACTTTTTATTTAAACCCCAAAATAATTAGTGTAAGTTTCAAAGTCTATAATGCTGGCGAGCCGCACTTTTATCCTTTATTGGCTGTAGTTTGCCGATGATGCTTGCGTCTTTTCAGGGGTCATTTTGTTTTAAAACTAGTGGGATAATTTTAAGGTTGTACACGTTTTGTTAAAAAAAATGACTCTTGAGTTATACAATTGACTGGATCAGGGTCTTTTTCTGAAATCAAGATCCAGACTTATCAGTGCCTTAGAAAAAAAGGTCGGATCACCAATGAAAAGAAAAGAATTTTAACGTAAATTGAGTTTTTATATTAAAATATGTTTTTCGTAAACTGATTACTAAGCTTGTTAAAAACATATATTATTCAATTCAAGTTTAAATAAAATTGTTCAAAAGACTCACTAAACCAAAGTCTTCAACTTCACAGTTCTTGAATTTCGGAATAAGTTCAACGAAGTAGTTTGTAATTTTATTTGTTGTAAATTGCACGCCACCACCACAATCGTTTGAATCGTCAGGTTCTTGTTTAAGCTAAAAAATAAAAGTTTGTAAGTAGTAAAAACTTTCCAAAACACTTTTAAAGTAAACTTAAATTGTATAAACAGTAAGTTTGAGTTGTTGCTGTACACATAATACAATATTTTTTATCTATTTTAACGACTTTAATTAAAAATTATATGGGGAACACTTACGAGAACTTTGTTTTTGCATTAGTTCATTACTTGATTTAATAAGTTTAGAAGAATAGTTAACAATTACAAGATAAATAAAACTTGATTAGATGTGCGAAAACTTTAAAAGCTGTTATGAATTTTTATTTGTATAACCGAAAATATGCCTAAATATCTATCAATTTAGTTTTATCTGGTTAGTATAATCTAGTAAAAATATATTACGAAAAATTATATTATTGGTATTTATTGTAAAAGTTTATTTATTTTATTCGTTATCTATATACTACCATCTAGCTGATAATACTTTCAATTTAATTTTACCCTTTTTTTTAAACAAAATAAACTATACTAAATTCATTAAATTAAACATTTAATGATTGTTATAAAAAAATTTGTTAAAGTTGTAAGTTTCAATTGTATAAAACAAGTTTTAACATTTTCGAAACAAATTACAGTCAACGAATTCATGAAGTGAAAGTAATCATTATACTAATCACTGTTAAAATTTAAAAAAATGGTTATTGTCTTCAACATTAGTTAAAAGGTAAATATAATTAGGCTGATAATTTAGTAGAAAACATTTTATTATATATATATAAAACGTTATTTTAAAACTTTACTTGGCATAGACATATAGATAGTGATGACATCAAGACAGGTAGGGGCTCTTTTAAACAAACTTTTCCTTCAATATTAATACAGGATATTATGTTCAAACTTGTTTTGTCATTTTGTGGGTCATAGTAAGTCCTTAAAAAAACGATATTTGTACAGCTAAATCAATGGAAAGTATTTTAAAATAAATACTTAGATACAGTCAAAAAGTTATTAAGATTGCTCATTACAAACGATTTCATAACTCATAGCAAAACTACTAGACAGCTAAAAAGTGAGCAATTATTTTTTAAGTAAAATATATATACTTCGTCGTTTACAATAATACAGTTCAAATTTAAATAATATCAAAACATATAAGTTGTACAATACTTTCTAAACTACTTGATTTATTAAATTAGATTTTTTGATTGCATTTCTCAAAGCTCAACTAATAACACAGCTCTACAGAGATATGAAAAAATACCTGTACCACGAAAAACACCGTAGAACTTTGTTATTAGTTCATAGAGAAATCAAGTACTTTACACAGCTTTTGCGAGTACAAAAACTCTACTAAAACCTATAAGAAACTTAAGAATAGAAAATCTAGACACTAAAGCAATTTTTATTTGAAATAATAATAACTTCTCTCTAGTGTGTATAAAGACTCTTTAAGTACGATAGAATTTGTATATTTAAATACTTGTATTTTAAACTATATTAATCTCTACTTTTACACTATTAGTATTTTTATTTGGTTTTTTTATTGTTTTTTTTATGTTTAGAGTTAATTATTATGTTTTATACTTTCTTAATTTATAAAACTTTTGAACACTGAAATTTTTCAAAATAATTAGGGTACTACATGGGTAGGAGTCTAACATGCACGAAGGGATACTTTTGCACGAAGCATGGTTGCCACAAATCAAGCTGAGAAAAATATCCTGACTTATCATAATCAAATTCTTAACTTAAACTTATTCTAAAACAAATAATCAAACTTTTGTAGCTATATAAAACTTTTAATCTTATATTTCCTTTTATCATTTAGTATAAAATTTGTAACAAAAAAGTATACTCTTATTCATTTGAAAAAGTTCACTTATTCTACAAAATAATACAAATAAGTAAATTTAACCACGGCATATACCTCTCTTATACATGGTTGCCACTGATCAAGCTGAGTAAAATTTCCTGACTTTTCCTGACTTTTTACTAAAACTTTCCTGACTTTTTTAAATCAAACTCTTGAACTAAACTTATTCTAAAATACATAATCTAACACTTATAACTATATAAAGCTTTCAATCTTATTTCAATACAGGTTAAAAACAACAGTTTTACTACATTCTACATTCTTTATTAAAATCTAAGATCTTTTGTTCCTCAACTAGGTCTTTTTTCCTCAAATTTGAAAGCAAATTGGTTGCTGCACAACCAGGATCAAGGGCAGATTTCAGGGAAGCTTGAACATTCAATTCAATCTTGAATAACTTGGGAAGGGTGAGGTTCAAAACTACCCCGTCTTTCATAAAGATACATAGCAATTTAATTACCAAGCACAAAATGTTCTGATGCATAAAAGCAACAATAGGCTAATGACAAAATAACTATAAATTAGCAATAACAAAATAACAATGGTTAGTCTGAGTTTGAAAACCCAATACATAAAGTAATAGTTTTCTGTACAAATAATTCTAATCTAACACTTTAATACGAAAATTAAATTTACTCTACACAAATAATAAGCTATTTATGTAACTAAAAAAGTAAACATTACTCAGACTTAGCATATAAGTTGTAAAACAACCTATTTACTTAAAACATGTTTTACTTATATAAATTGTTCACTTAGTTTAAAAAAAAATACCCAAACTATTTAATATAAAAACCTTAAATTAAAAATCAATTAAAAAAGAATATACTTAAGTAACTGTAAAAAAAGACATAAAAAAGTAAACTATATATCTGTTGTATAAAATATTTCCTCTTATCATTTAGTATAAAATTTGTAACAAATAAATATACTCTTATTTACTTTAAAAACTTAAGTTTTTCTACCAAAAATACAAGTAATAAGTTAACTTAATCTTGGCATATACCTCTCTTATAACTTATTTTATAAATTATATAACTTTGAAAAAATTATAAAGAGGTAAAGTATACACATTAACCTGTTACATAAAATACTAAACTAACTGCTTAGTTATAATAAATTCAATTATTTACTTAAACAAAAACACTTTGATTCTAAAATTATGCTAGATAAACTTTTGTGTATATATCACAGTTTTACTATGAAAGTGTCCTTGCTACAGATCATCAATACTAAAAAGTATACAAAGTATGTTCAAGTAGGGTACTTGTTCAATATGTTAATAGGAAATTTTTGCAGTTTTATAAAGAATATTTTACTAATTTATACCAGGTGAAGGCATTGGAAACAAAATTAAATGTTTTTGTAAATTTCTAGGAAAATTTTTGAACTTTTTTCTTACTTTAAAGGACTTTTAATTAACTTTTACCATTTGAAGGCTTTGGATAACAAGGAATTTTGTAAATTTAAACTGACAAAATCTGACTTTTTTTTTAAATTTTATCAAATTTCCTGACTTTTCCTGACTTTTTTTCAAAACCACCCATTTTTTCCTGACTTTTCCTGACTTTTGTCATTTTTTTAAATTTATCCTGACTTTTCCTGATTTCCTGACTTTTCTTGACCGAGTGGCAACCCTGCTTATAACTTATTTTGCAAATTTAAACAACTTAAAAAAATTATATAGAGGTAAAGTATAAACATAAACTTGTTGTTACATAGAATACTAAACTTAGTGCCTAATTAAAAAGAACTTAACTTTTTACTTGAACAAAAACATTTTTATTTAAAAATTCTGCAAGATAAACTTTTGTGTATACATCACAATTTCACTATGGAAGTGTCCTTGCCACATATTATTAAACTAAAAAGCATAGAAAAAGTGCTTGTTCAAGTAGGGTATCTGTTCAATAGGTAGGAGTCAAATATCCCCGTAGGGACACTTTTGCACAAGTTTTTTTTTTTTTAATTAATTTATTTTTTTAATAATTTTTTTCGTGCAAAAAGTCTTCGTGCATATTTGACCGTTCTGTTCAATACATTAATAATAAAAATTGCAGTTTTATAAAGATTATTTTACTCATTTTTAACAGATGAAGGCATTGAAAAATTTTTAATTTTGTAAATTTCTAGAAAAATTTTGCATTTTTAGTCTGACTTTAGAGAATTTTTACTTTTTTTTACCACTTGAAGGCTTTAAAAAATAAGGAATTTTGTAAGTTAATTTAAAGAGACAAAATCTAACATTTTTTAAAATTTAGTCAAATTTCCTGACTTTTTTGAATAACCCCCATTTTTTCCTGACTTTTGTCTTTTTTTTAGTTTTTCCTGAATTTTCTTGATTTTGCTGACCTTGTGGCAACCCTGACGAAGGGTTACTTTTGAACGAAGACACTTTTGCACGTATTGGATTTTTTTTTGTTTTTTACTATTTTATTAAGTATAATTAATTTATTTTTTACTTCAAATTTTTAAATTATTTCAATAAAACAATGTTTTACTCGTTTTTACTAATATAACTGATGATCTCGTTTGAATTAATTCAAACGAGTGATACATTGTTTTCTTAGTAAAACTTAAAATTTGAATTAATCATTCTCCTTATCATTAAGTCGAGAACTTTAATAAAGTACAAAAATTTTTTTTATTATCACTATTACCCTACACCCTCTGTCAGTTATTTTTAGTTGGTTTTTTATAATTTATTTTTTAAACAATTTTCATCTTCTATTCTTTTTTTTACTAATCATTTTTATTAGGTATATATATACTTTTTTCTATCACTGTTACCCTAACCCTTTCCTTCGGTCGGTAACTTTGTTTTTTTTTTTTATTATTTAACTTTTTTTTTCTTTTTTTTTTTAGTTATTTTTTTTTTAAATATTTACTATCACTTTTACCCCTAACCTTTGGTCAGTAACTTTTTTTTTTTTTTGTTTTTTTTTATTAATTAATCTTCTTCTTTTTTATGTATATTTTTTTTACTCTCGTGCAAAAATTTCCCATCGTGCAAAAAAGTATTTGTGCATAAGTATACCTTCGTGCATATTTTACCCGTCCCTGTACATACCTTAATACTTATATTATTTGTTGTTTAATATTTTTAAAGTATAAAAAAATTTAACTAAAAATGCCTTTAAGTGTGTTATCTATTTAATATTTTAATTAAATCCGTTACGATTAAAAGTTTAATGATCATCGTTTGTATCTTAAAAACAGTGTACAAGTTTAATTTATAGTTTTATACTAAATTTTAAGCATTAATTTATACTCTTATACTTAGTTTAAAGTAACTTACATTTTGTTCTATAGGTAGGGTGGGTAAATATTTTAGTCGCAGGGTCAGATTTACAAGTAAAATAACTTGTCAAAAATATTTTTACTGGCCGCGTAATTATGAGAAACTGTAAATAAAATTTCAAAATTCTCTCTAAAAGTAATAATCAAATAAAAAGATCATTAAATAAGCACTACTATGTACTAAAATTCTAAAAAAAAAAAAAACACTCTTAATAAAAAGTATAACTTTATTCAATTTGTTAAGGATGTTTACAAGCTAAAAAGTACATCGCGGGCTAAAGACTTTTGTAGGCGGGTTGGATCCTGCCCGCACGATGCCTACCCCTACTTTAGAATTTAAAATTTAACCAGTGGTAGTTTCGCATCAACTTGTTTGAAATATTCACTCCTACTCTCAACTAATTCACTCTTACTCTTAATTTTAGTATGTTAAACAACATACCTTCCAATCAGTTTAGACAGGTCAATTAAATATGTCTAAATTTTAATAAAATGTATTAATAAACAAACTTAAACTGTTGAAGTAAAGTTTCCGTGACTGTAGTCAACAAAGGTTTATTTTTCGAAGTAACCCAGCAAATTCCACTGTAAAACTCTCTTCTTATTTCAATTTTTTGCTGTAAACATCTTCTCATTACTTGAAGTATTTCCAAACAAAAAAATTCGTTGCTCACTTTTTGCCTACTTTGCGAGCCAGGTGAAAAAAAATCACTCGAGTACTAAAAGACAAAAAAAAAATTGTGTCAAAATCAATTCAAAGTTTAATATAACTACCAAGTTGTAGCTATAGATTAAAATGTGTTGAAAAAATGGAGGAAATATGATAAACTGACTTGTGATGCTGCAGAGAAAATAGATTGGGAAGACTGACTTGCAACTTGACTGAATGAGACTTTGGTGTCCAGTGGAAACGACCGTAACAAGTTAAAAAATCCGTACAAGGCTGTCAATTGAGGTGTTAGAGATCTGTTACATGTATTTATCTAAAAATATGTTTTATTTTTTTTAAATAGTATTTATAAAAAACAAGCTGAACAGCTCTTTATGTTTAATTTTTGTATTTTTTGAGTAACACCACCATTTAACAAACTTAGAGTTGATTGATTTCCGTAGCACAAGTATGAGGGCATCTCTAAAATTCTGATTGCTACGAACAAACGGCATAAGAGATGAAACAAACTTTATTGCATTGCTAGAATGCATCTTTGGCAAGTCTTCTATTGTAGACCTTAGCTACGAAAATAAAGATATTTAACCTATTTACACAGCGATTTTTTATAAAGTAAATAAACAACTTGAGTAAATTTAGTACAGTGTAGTTTTTTCTTTAACTAGAAGCCTTTTTTTCTTGTGTTTCACAAGTTATTAAAAAAATAACTACAACGAAAATAAATTATCATTAAATTTCTAGAAAGAAGAGAGGTAATTAGATACTATCAAACAGAAAACATCAGCGAAAATTATCCAAACCTGGACTTTCATGTGCCGCTAGACAAACACGAATTTTTTTAACAACATGGTTTAAAATGTTTTTAAAAATATACAACTTTATACCTTAGGTCAGTGGTCGGCACGCTACTTCGAATCCGTGAACCCTAAATCACAAAATTAAAATTTTATGCACCCCGTTTTGCGTTCTTTAGCGCCGCTAGTGTTTAAGAATATGTATTTTAATCGTTTTTTTTTTTGCTAATAATTCGGTAACACCCAGTTAATTTTTTCACGCCAACTTTAAATTTACCAGTTTACCCTATCCATTTCAATAAACTTTTAATATCGATGATATAATTTTTACAAAAATACTTTACTTGTATCACCCAGGTCTAAAATACTAAATAAAATATTTTTAATGTAGCAAAACGCTTTTAAACAATAAAATTTAATAAAATAAAAACTTAATAGAACACTAACCGTTTATTTTGTTTTAAGAATCTATGAGGTTTGCTCATTTCGGTTTTTCTTTGGGCGGCTAAGGGTGGAAGATTTTTACATAATGTAACAAAATAGAACTAGGAGAGTACAACAATGGTCGTTTTATTAACAACGAAATGGTCAATTAGATATCAAGGCTAAATTTGTCTTAAATGTAGAAAAATTAAAAAAAAAAAAACTTTAATTTAGTTTCTGCACTAAAAAAAAATTATGTACACCAAAATAAGTTTCATGCACCCCAAAGGTCTCGTGCACCCTAAAATAAATTTCATGTACACTAGTGTGCACCAGTGTACACCGTGCCGACCACTGCCTTAGGTTAAAGTTGAAAAAAACTGTTATTGATAAATTGTTTCTTTTTTTTTTTATTAAAGACATTTAGTATGATAACAAATGTGTTGTACTTCAAATAAAATAATTTTCAGACTTAAAATATAGCTAAAACTATTAAATACATATTGTACGACTCTACTTCTGACTAAATTAAAAATTCAAATTTTATTTGAAAATCATAAGAAATTTAAAACTAAAAAATTACATTATTAGTATAAAATATATAAATATTTGAAGTATTTTTTAAAGTTAAGTAGTAATTGAAAACATAAATAAACTTAGTTAAAACAACAGTAAATTTTGCATCATTAATTTTAAAAATAACTTAATTAACCTCATTGTAACTTTTATTCAGAAACTGCGGATAGACTTTGACCATAGCTTTCAGGATTGCTAAACATTTAAACAAGAATAAGCGCAAAAATAAAACATTTTAAAATTCATCAAGGTTATTACACTCGATAAAAATAAATATGACTGATAGATTTTTTTTTAGTTCTCTTAACTACGCTTAAAATAAAGTTGCCTTTATTTAAAACAAAAAAGCCAGTTTGAGGGATAAAAAACTGAGTTTATGAGAAAATTGTAAAAGTTTAGTAAAAGTAAAAAACTAAAAACAAATATTGTTAAAGATTGAATTCTAAAAATTTCATAGTAGTAACAAAATATATTATTTCTTAAAGTTATTCATTTAATTTCAAAGAGTAGTGATTAACTTTGAAGTCATAAAAACTAACATATGTAGTTATGAGCAGGAGATTCTTTGCTCATGTGTATCTGCATGAGAACATAATTTTGAATGTGGCGTTGTGCCTCGTCTGTTGTTTTAAAAATGGATGCAAGTATTTTTATTGAAAGGTCACATGCGTCTTGATCAGAAGATGCACACCTTTTTAATTCCCTTGGAAGATCTTGTTTCGAAAAAGGATCTAAAAAATGGTTGCAATTGCAACTAGGTAAAAATTATTGCTGAAAAACATTTAAAACTATAAAAAATAAGTAACTATAAAATATTGCTAAAAAAACTTTGTTACGTTATAAAATAGACATAAAGTAGTAATATAGAACTTTTTTAAATTGGATATATGTTATTGAAAAAACTAACTAGTTTTTGCAGAATAGTGAGACAGAACAATAAAGCATAACTCAATAAGTTGATTTTGTACTGTAGTCCATTCTTTATACTTTGTATTTTCAACCTGTAAAACAAGCCCTTCTTTTAATTTTTTTTTGGGTGAAAATGTATAAATATTATATATAAATAGTTCATTTAACTAAGTTCCATATTCCAAGCAATATAAAACTAAACACTAGTTAATGTTGACTTTTTTTAGTTCGTAAATATACTTAATTCTGAAACTATTTTTTACGCGAAATTACTTGCTTAATATTTTTAAGCTACATAACCAATAAACATCAAAACTGTTTTTTTTTTCTCAGCTTTTTCTCCACATCAGCTTGGCAAAAAAAAAAAACTAAATCAGTCCGTAAATTAGAATTGGGTTGAAAAAGATTTTTAAATACTATGATTAAAATAATAATGCTCATTTTTAAGTCGTAGAAGTGCAATTTATGGTTTCGAAACCATAAATGTTTTTAATTTAAAGTTAAGTTTTAGGTAAGAAACTGTGTTTTATAGTATAAAACATTGAAAAGATACTGTAAAGCTATTTTAAATGTGGTTTTTAATAAAAAAAATTTTCGATGGTGACAAAAAGTTTTTATCTATATGGTAGATAATTTGTGTCAAATTGAAATTTTACTACTGAATATGTTAAAATTGCTAAAAATTCCAGGTTTTTCCATGTTTTTTCAAAAATTCTCCAATTCCAGGTTTTTCCAGGTACTTTTTACCGAAATTGTCAAATTCTAGGTATTTCCAGGTTTTTCCAGATAAAGTGGCAACCCTGATATACTTAGTATTCCTGAAATTAAAGTAGTTCACTTTTAAGGTTTAAGGATTTAAAAAGCTTTAAAAGGTAGGTACATTAAAAATTATCTGTAACAATTTTACAAAATCTTTTTAAGAACATGATTATTTATTTTTAAATTTATCTTATTAAAAAGAAAACATATTCAAAAAATATATGATTTCAATAAGCTTCAAAACCAAAATATTAAGAATTTTAGGAAATCTACAACACCAATATGGCAGAAAAATTGTTGAACAACCGTAAGAGAGATCTACTGAGAAATTATATTTGTACTTATTATTAAAAAAATACTCCGAATAATAACAACCAAATATGATAGACTGCTTACCACTTGAAACAAGGACTTTTCAAGATCTACAGTTGCTTGTGAGCAACATTTTAACCAGGCATTTTTCATCAGTTGGCGTTTAGTTTTGTAATACCTGTAATAAAATAAGTAATTTGAAAAACGATCAAAACCTAAAATTTACTTAAAATAATAATAAATAAAGTTATGCAGGTTTATAAGTAAACTTTTGAACTTAGAAAAAAAATTAATTTAATTTATCTTGTTTCATCATATTCTATTTTAATTTTTTTAACTTAATTACAATAACCCTAATTTTTGTTATGTTACCTTTATACAGTAGTAGCTAAAATTTATCATGCAGACTTTTTGGTATAGGCTTAAAACTAATACACAAACCATTTTTTGATACATTGATACTTAATAATAATAACTTAATACACATTATTTTCTAAGTTTAAATATTTAGTTGTTATCAATATGATCAATTTAAATATTTCTTAAGTCCAAAACGCCTTTTAGGAATCAGATTCTTTTAAATAAGATTTAATGCTTTTGCAAAAATAAAACTTTGATATTCAATGCTGAAATACTTTTGTATGAACTACTGCTAGGATGATTATCAATAAAAAATTATTAGGCTAACTAGATAACCTACTTGGAAATGTTACACTAGGATTTTTGAAAAAAAAAAACTTTACCTCTTTCCTGTGAATATAATAAATGAACAACACGTTTGTTTGTAACTAATACATATTATTTTAAAAATTGAAAATTCAAGATTTTCATTATGTTTCTAAATGGTCTAGTTAGCGGACAACTGAAGTTAAACTAAATAAACATCCAAAATAAAATTAACAATAAATAGTTTATACTTTATAATGACTTGACGTAATCCATTCTGTACTTCTTCTTTATATCTTGAAGTGTCAGCAAGAATAAGACAAAACGCAACATGCAATGGTGTCAGTTGTTCTTTCAGCATTCCTTCTTTTGCTGCCTTAACATGTAAAACAGCTAAATAATACTTCACCTGAATTCTAACATTTAAAAAACGGTTAATTTACAACTTGAGCCAGTTTTTACAAACTTAAATAAGTTTCTTTAAACTAAAAACACATAAGTATTCAACAGAAATTTTAAAATGTGAAGGTTTTATTTGATTCATTGATTTAACAAACTAAACTTAAAATAATTGAAGTAGTTTTTACAGGAAAGAACAAACCTTCAGTAAATTTATGAGGGCTTTGCTAATGTTTGGACTGTATCTAATTGTATTTTTCATGCAAACTAGTAGCTTGCTTTGACATGCTAGTTTGTCAGCATCGTTTAAAATAACTTGTGAGCTAATTTGACTTGCTGATTTTTCTGTTTTATTATATCAAGAACTTGTCTATTTTCAATTATAGTAAGAATAAAACTAAATTAAATAAATTAAAAAATAATAATATATACATTAAAGAATGATAAAATAGTACTTACTTACTAACAGGGTTACCACAATATAGCTGAAAAAAAAATTCTGATTTTTCATGACTTTTTTTTTAATGTTTATCACTTTTTGTAAGTTTTCTTAAATTCCCAGTTTAAATTAAGAAGATCAGATTAAGAATTACCACCAAAAAACTTTCTTTAAATTGTCCTAAATTGTGCACAATGTGTTTTTGTGATAGTTGCCACACTTAAAAAAAAACTTCAAGCTAAAATCTCAGCTGAAACTCATTTTTTGGATACCATACAGTTTGCATTGGGATGGTCTTCAGAAAATCAAATTTTAACAAAATGAAAGTTTCTTCAAATTGTCTAAAATATTGCACATGGTGTTTTTGTGGTATTTCTCAAATGCAAAAAAAAGTTTAGCTGAAAACTCAAAGGTTGCCGTATTCATAGTTCTACCCTAATGAACATCACTTGCATTATTTTTTTATCAGCGTCTTAGTTTTCTGTAAAATTAATTGTAATTAAACACCATAAAACAAAAAATAAACTCACTCTCACAACATTGTAAATACACACATGAGATTGTAAAATATTTTAATTTATTCCAAAAATTAAATTAGACCTTAAAAAAAGATGAACTTTAAAAGCAATAGTTTTTAGAAAACAACATTAGCTAAATTCATTTTTAGTGATGATAAACTTTCTTAAAATAGCATGTTTATATCAAATTTTCTGACTTTTCCTGACTTTTTTTTCGAAAACCCCCACCTTTTCCAGACTTTTGTCTTTTTATTTTTTGTTTTACCTGACTTTGTGGCAGCCCTGTATTAAAATTTACTAAAAACCTTTATCTTCGAATAGTTGTATTGTTTTATTTAGAACCTGCTCTGTTCTTTTCTTATAGTTTTCAGCTAAACAGAATAACTCATTTATAAAGTATGGCAGCTGTGACAAAGGCACTACAGTGAACTGGTCATACAGTTTCATAAAAACACAATTTTCTTCTTCTGTCGTCAACTGCACACCTCTGAAAATTATAATTGTACAAAAAATAGTTTTACAATTTATAATAAGAAGTTCTTACTTGTTTGTAAGAAGTTGGTTTAATTTTGAAAAAAAAATCTAAGTAACCAGATTGTTTGTAAGGCTTAAAAAAATCAAAAAACTTTGTAACATATAGAAATTATATATATTGTGAGTTCAATAAGCTCAATATGGAAAAATCTTGTCCTGGGCAAGACATTATCCAAATGGTATGCAACTCCATAACCAAAAGATTTTTTTTGTGCACCAAACCCTAAGAACACATATTTTTTTTGTTTTTTAATAAACATAACAGAATTATTATGGAAGGCGAAAATTTAGAATTAAAAATGACTTTTTCATAAAACAACTATCTTTTTTAAATTTTAACAGACTTCAAAAAATTGTTCATTTTTGAATACTGTTTTCCATTTTCATACTCAATTCACTGAATAATCCAGAAACTATTTTTAATTTGATTTTCTGGAGTATAGGTTTCAATGTTTTTATATCTTGATCAAATTAAAATTTCAAAGCATTAGTATTTGAACTTTTTTTTTCTTTTAAACTTTATAATGGGCATTTAGTTTTCTTAAAACTAAAAAAATCGCAATCTAAAGGTCAATATACAAACATCAATAACTTACTTAATTACTATTAGTGATTGTTTTTTAAGATATGTACTCTAATTAAGTTTTATGACCTTTTATAAAACTGATGTCATTACAATTAACCAATCACTTTTTAAACTTAATATTGTTGAATTAATTCAATAGTAGTAAAAATTTTAGTTAACCAAGTGACAATTTTCTTTTTTTATAAAAAATAAAACAAAGAATAAATTACAAACATTAAATAAATAACAAAATACAAAATAACTTGTTTTAGAAATAAGACTGACTCTGTACCATTGAAAAACTATAAACTTTGATATTGGAAAAAGGTATAATATTTTGAATTTTTCTTTTAAAATTTGTACCTAGAAAGCTATAAGATTCTAGCGCATTTAGAGACAAAAAACACATAAAAAAACTAGTTTAACAAAAAGTATTTTATTGTTTATTTGGTAATTTATAAATGTATTCTAATAAATTCAAATAGTAATTTTATCAAACTTTTACATTATTAAGAAAAAAAGCTGTGCAATTTTTGCATGTTTTTGTTGACACTCAATTATAGGTATTCTTAGCAATAGCTGGATTTATAATGTGTGTATTTATATAGTCTAAGATTTATTAGATTTTTCATTATAATAATAAAATAATTCCAGTTAATGCTAAAAAAAAATTTCTTATGACTATATAGAGAGTTTTAGCCAATGTACCTACAAAAACTTATATTTTTAATTTACATTAACTAATTTATGTAGGATATGTTCTTTTCTATTATGAAAACCTATTAGTTTTTACCTACCTATCATTTACAAACTGTTATAAAACAGAAATAATAACAATATAAGTTGAACTTGCCTTATTTTAATTTTCAACACAAAATCTACTACTACTTATGATCTGATGACTTCTGTTCTAAAAGTTTTTTTTTTTTTTTAATTTGATAATTTGAATAGGTATAATCTTAGACCAGATTAAAATTAAATATTTCAAAAGATTTACGAATTCTGATTTTATCAAGGTTGCCACTATTTTTTGGCAAATTTTCTCAAGGTTTTTAAAAGTACACCTTTTTGGGTCTATTTTTAGTTTAAAATTAGGTTTAGGTAAGAAACTGTGTTAAATATTATAACAACATTAAATATACTTTAAACCTACTTTAGATAGGTTATTTAATAAAAAAAAATTTGATGAAGACACATTTTTTTTTATCTACAGGGTTTCCACTCGATTTTTTTTTAATCTTTTCCAGGTTATTAAAAGTACACATTTTTGAGTATATTTTTAGTTTAAAGTTAAGTTTGAGGTACAAAACTGTGTTAAATAGTATAAAAACATTGAAAAGATACTGTAAAGCTACTTTAAATATGTTTTTTAACAAAAATATTTTTGATGGTGACAATTTTTTTTGTTTATATTTTATATGATAGATGTTTAGAATTAAATCAAAGTTTTACTACTTCCAGGTTTTTTGGCAACCCTGATTTTATACAAAGTTAAATTTTCTTGATTCCAGTTAAACACGATTTAGGCCCACTGTGAGTCAGACTTAATTTTCATAAATTTTCAATTCAGTTGAGTGTGCCTAACATTACTTAAAGTTTTAGATCATTCTTAAAACTCGAACATAAGTAAAACACTTTTATTGCTAGATAAACTTTAAAAACAAAATCTTCTTAAAATTAAATAAATAAAAACCTAAGATTTTTAGTGATTTCAAGAACAAAATTGCCTTTCCAGTCACAACAGCACATTTTTTCTATAACTTTTTGTTTATATTCAATACCATTTTTTGCTTCTAAACTAATATCTCCATCTAGTTTTGGATATTGAATATGAATTTGAAGAGCCTAAAATTTATTTAGTCACATTTTACTTTTATTTAAAAGTTATATCAAATGGGCTAGTTCTTTTTAGTATTTACAATTACAATGTTAAATAACTAAAAATACTACTTAAAAAACACACTTTGGTAAATAAAGTCAACCAGATCCAACTCTTATTGTTCATATTGTTTGTTATGAGTGATAACATAGTAGACAAAATATGACTGTAGTCATCTGGTTTTAAGTTTACTATCTGAAAAAAAATTATTTAGAGAAGAAAAACACAGAAATTTTAATTAACCCATAAAAATAAACATTTCTAAACATACTGTTTAATTAAAATGGATTTACTGGTTAATTTGATCTTAATGGTATAAAATTTGGTTTTAAAATGGTTTTATCTTTATGGTTTTAAAACTTTTCCACTTCTAAAAATTATAACAACTATTTTTACTTCTTCACACAAAATTCGAATTAAGGCATCATTCTGAGTAAACTTGTTTGAATTAACAGATTCCAAGTAAACACCAATAACATGGGATACTATAGTTGCTATTTGAGATTTATCTTCAAGACCTTAGTATATAAAAAATATGATGTTATTTCTAAATTATATAGTAATAATTTTGATAGCACAAATAATTTGATAGCATAAGTAACTGAAAGGTTTTTTGGTACACCAGGTCCTTTGACTATATATATAACATAGTATGTTTTTGGCAAATTGATTTATTTTTCAAATCTAAAATGTATCTTTAATACATTAAAAATAATATTTTGTGTCAGTTTATTAAAAAAAAAGATTTCAAAACATGTTCAAGTAATAATAACACTATATATAAACAAAAAAGGAGCAATTTTATATTTAGTTCTTTTAAGATTAATTAGTAATTAAACTAAAATTTCAAGAAAATTCCTAAGAAAAAAATAGCTTTTTCTGTTACACATCATTGATAAATCAGAGACCAAAAGTACATTTCATTAAAACAATTTTTTATAATTAAAAAGCACTCAAAGCAAATCTGGAAATTTTGAGTTTGCGAAAATTAAATTCTACTTACCTACTAAAATTCCTTTGAAAATTTCTCCAAAAATTTCTTTAAGTAACGTCTCCTCTTTTATTAGGTTTTTCAATTCTCCAACTGATAACTTATTAACTTCGGAATGGAGTTTATCAAAATTTTCTTTTTGATATAGTTTAAGGATGGTATCCATATTTTTTATTCAAGTTAATGTAATTAAAACAATGGTTTTAATAGCCAGATTCCTAAAAAACTTACACTATCAAGTTTTTGTTATTTAAAATTTAAAAAAATTGTAAGTTTTTAAGTTCATTGTTAGCTAATTAAATAAATAATTTTTTGAGTTGCTTTTTATCATTTTAGTAATTTTTTTGTTTTTTAAATTAAACTTGTTTTAAACATAGTTGTTGTTTGATATCTCATATAAAGCTACTGTTCCTCAGAAAAAACATTGGATTCAAAAGCATTTTCAGTTTTTAATTTTTTATTTCAAACTTAAACCTTTTATACAACAAACAAATTTCTACAATTGAAACAATTTACACATTTTTTTCAATTTAACAATCTATTTGTTTCCTTCAAAAATTTAATTACGGAAAATTACTTTAAAACAATATTTTATAAAATTAACGAAGTTAGAATATTTAAAATAATATATTACTGTAATACAGAATGGGTACTGTTTTTTGGAAATATCTAATGGATTTTTTAAACTTCTTTCAGATTCTCTATTTTTACCAAGCTTAAATACAAGACTTCTTGTACCCTTCTAAAGAAATTTTCACTTAAAATAAAAATGGTGATTCTAGTACTTAAAAACTACTAGAAATATTTGTGCATTGCTATTTTAAGTATGTTTTATTGAAACTTTCATAAATTAAAAAAATATTTAAAGTAATTTTCATAAAACTGTTATATAGCCATAGCACCAATATAACATAAAAAATTTTAATACTTAGTTACAATTTAAAGTTTTTTTTTATGTTTATTTTTAAACAGTACCAACTCACTTAAGACTATTAAAAAAAACAAGATTTACAACTACTTGTACAAACAAAAGTTATATTTTAACATAGACAATAATTTAGCTATAAAAACTGCTTTATAATAAAAACAACAGCTGGCAATTAATTCTGTATATAATAGCAACTTGGCAATTAAATTAAACAAAGTTGCCAAAAACAGGTAAATATTTAAAAGCTCGCTTTAGTTTTAATTTAAAGCACTGGACAAATATAGGTGTTTATTGAGGAAAAGTTTACACAGTTGTTAAGTTTCTAATAAATTAGTTATAACAATAAAAAAAATGAGTTCATAACTGTACACTTACAACATGTCTATGAGATATAAACTGTTTTTATAAAGAATTGTTTGTGTTAGAGTGCTTTTGGTAATGGTCTATGTCTATACTTTGAAAACACAAATATTAGTGTTTATCTAAGGTAAAAATCAGAGAACCATGATATTTTCAATACATTAATTAGAACAATAAAAAACATTGTTGATAACTGTATATTTATCAACATGTCTGCAAGTTTTGAAGTGTTTTTATACAAACTTGTTTTATTTTGGAGAAATGTTTGTATTATAGTGCTTTGGGTAATAGCCTTAACTTTTAAAAAGCAAATACAGGTTTCTTTTTAAGGTAAATATTAGAAAGTTTAAAAAATTTTAATACATTAGTTAGAACCTTAAAAATAAAACAGGTTTATGACTGTACACTTAAAAACATGTCTGTAAAATTTTAACTGTTTTTATAAAAAAATGTTTTTAATAGAGTGCTTTGTCTGATTTTGTCCAGTGGAAAACAACTATGGGTCTAAAACAACTAGTTTAAAACACTTTTTATATAAAAGTTTAAAGTAAAACAACCATAAAATTTTATATTTACATACACTTTATAAATACCATTGCTGCCTGGGAGAAAATAGTTTATTTTCATTTATTCTTTTAAATTTCAATTACTTTCCTGGTTCCTTTTAATCTGATTCTACAAGAGCTTCCAGGACAAAAAAAATCTTTGATAAAAATTCAAATTATTTTCTAATAACAAAGTACTTTCTCTAAATTCTGCAACTATAAAAGCTTTGCACAGATACTAAGATTTTTTTAATATTTTCGACTCTTAATATTAATTATGTACTAAAAGATGATAAGGAAATTTTATTATTAATATTACATATGTCTATGTCCTTGACAAGACTTTAAAAGGTATCCGTAGTGTGTGACTCGATAACCGAAAGGTTCTTTGTTCACCAGGTATTAGGAACAAACTTTTTGAGCACTTTTTATTTGTAGGTACCATTAGCTAGTGTAAATTGTCATCCTTGCTGTTCAAAGCTCCCACATTTATTGAAGGAAATTTGGCTTTTGTATGTTATGAAAATTCTCATATCAAAACCTCTGCTAACCCACTAACATTTTCGAATGAAAAACTTCTAAACCTAATCAAGCGTATCTGTAGAGTTTTCTACTTATTTAGGTCTTTTTAGTGAAATTTTAAAATACACATTTCTATCTGCTAGCTTTCCAAACAATTTATTTCCTTTTCGAATAATGTTTTTTATGATTTTTTCTAATAAAATTTAAATCAAGTTGAGATAAAACTAAAAAAACTATTAAGTTAAGCAACAAGTTTTTGTGCTTGTCTCACAGAATTTGAAATTCAGGTCAAGGCTGAGGCTTAAACGACTTTTGTCGCTTTTCAGTTTTGAAATTATTAAGTTAAGATTTAAAAATATAAGTACGTCTTTAATTTGAGAGATTTAGATTTTAGGATATCTTGGTTTATATCAAAATCCATCCGCGTTCAAATTCGAGAACTAACGAATTTGACTGGGTGGATTTTGAACGTTTCTAGATATCTTACAAAACAGTACTGATGACCCGCTATTGGTTAATAGTGGTCATCATTATTATTAGTATATCATCTTTTAAACACAATGAAATTACTCAAATTTTAAAAAGCGTAAATTAATTCCTAATCTAAATAAACATTTTTATTTACAAAAAATACTTACTTATAGAGAAATATAGCTAAATGTACATCATGCATTTTGTTACGAAATTATTTAGCTTGATAAGATTGTAGGGATGCAAAACTTTTTTTTCCAACTTTTAATCTTATTCCAAATTATTCCCTTAAAGCAACTTTAAAATTTATTCATACTTTTTTAGATAAATAATTTTTAAAAGTCATTTTAAGTTTTTTTTTTTTAAAATGGTATAAATACAAATATTCGTTTGGAGATTAATGTTTATTAGAAAATATTTTTATTAAAATGTTTTTAATTGTTAATGGTTTCCAAATTAGTTTGCTTTTTGAACTGACTTTACTTTAAAGTTTGACACTTCCTTCCTCTATCTTTCTCGACAATTTATAGACTGTAACTTGCTTCTATTTCTAAAGGTAAAGTACTTTGATAAGTTTTTTTAACTATTTTTCAGTAAGCTTGTGCAACTTTGTAAAATACTTGGAAGAGGTTAAAAAATTGCTCGACAAATAAACTCGGAAACGTAGTTGTTTTTGCGTCAAAGTAATCTTTGTAGATAACCCATTGTTCTCAGGGCTAGTAAAAGCAGTCAGTAGAACATTGAAAGAATTATAGATTCATTAGAATGTTTAAGATTTCTTAATTAAAATAATAAGCATAAAAATAAAATATCCCCTCGTTAAAATTGATACTGCTAGGAGCCTGTAAGAAATTGTTACGATTAATAGTTTATTTAACAAAAAAACACTATCTATTTTAAAAATAATACAAAAAAAAAATTAACACTTATAAAATGGCCAAATGAATCTTTTTAAATGTTGACCAGATGAAAAAAAAATATGTCGTTTATCAATCTTAAAACAATTTATAATGTTAAATAATTTAATTTATGATTAGATATAGTAATACTTCTACATAAACATCAAAAAAACTATTTAAATAAAAAAAAACAGTCTACAAATTCTATACCAGTATTAACTACATACTACTAAAATTGATAAAGATAATGACTACTTTATGTACAAACAAAACCCTTACTAAACAGGTAAAAAACAATATTTTTTAATAAAAATTTTTTTAGCAAATAGAAAAAGTTTTTGATTTAGCTAAAAAACAGTACAGATGAATATAAAAGCTATTCTCAGCTTGTGTAAAAGCTTATAGTTTCTACAGCTAAAATCGCCTTAAAAAGTTACATTATCAACTAAGATTTAATGTTATGATAACTATAATGCCATTGATTTGCTGAAATTAGTTTACTTTAAGAATGACCTTAAAATTTTATGAAGAGATTTTTTGTTTTTATATTTTATTTAGGTCTGAATAAAAGTTAAAAACATTTAAGAAGCAGCTTTCACTGCAAATACAAGTAGACTAGTGCTTCTAACGTTTAAGGGGCCGAAATGTACACTTTTACTTAATAACAAGTTATGTTAATAGCATATAAGTACAAAAAAATAATCTTGGTTAATGTAAAAAGATGACCTTTCGAATATTTTTCTTATAAATTTTTGTGAGTTCATCTGGAAAAACAGCTTTCTTAACTCAAAGAATCTTCTGTGTAAAGGGGATCTGAGCGACAGGTTCCGCTGTATTTTCTTCGTAATTGTAGAAAAGTTGTATCAAAAACAGCTACCCTTACTCAAAAAAAAAAACGACTTTTTAAAGAAACTCTGAGCTCTGTTTTATGGTAAACCTTGGTAGTAAAAGGAAAAAGCTCTTATCTTAGACAGAAGTCTTCTTGCGACTGGTCAGAGTGTTTTTTCTCAAGAAAAGTGTAAATTTTATTTAGGAAAACAGCTGTCTTTAATCAAAGGTTACGAATTTTTAAAGAAGTTCTGAGCTCTGTTAGATGATAATCCCAAGTTTTATTGGGAAAAAGTTCATTCGTTACTTAAAAAGAAGTATTTTTGAGGGTTTCCGCTTTTTTCTATTCATGATTGAGTAGTATTTATTTATGAAAACAGCTACCTATAATCAATTTCACTACTTTTTAAAGAAGATCTAGCTCTGCTTGATAGTAATACTACAATAGTGGGAAAGAGCTCATATGTACCTTAAAAAGATTTGTTTTTGATGAGTTCCGCTGTTTTTTCATACCGGGTTGAGACGAGTATATTGAGGAAAACAGCTACCTTCAATCGAACACACGATTTTTTGTAGAAGTTTTGAGGTCTGCTCGATAGTAATCTTAGGTTAAGGTGGGAAAGAGCACTTATATTCCTTAATAATTGTTTTTATTGCGACTATTGAAACTTGTGCATGTTAATTACTCAACATTAAAAGGTTCAGTTGTGTTTGGCTGACTCTGGCCAAATTTTACAATAGATCCTTTGCTGTTAACTTTTTTGCAGTTGTGCTGATTCTTTCGAGTGTTTGTTGTTAGAGATATTAAAGCAAAAAAATGCTACCTTTATGAATAATACTATGGTTTTTAATAGTCTTCTAAAAAATTAGATAAAGTTATAAGTATAAAGAATAAATTAAGCTTAAGTGAAAGGTATTTTATAAATTTGCAGACTAAAATGAACAGTTTGCTATTTAAATTAAACTCAAAAACTTATAAAAAACTGTAATTGCTGAACAAAAGTCTAGTTACGTTGAACAATCAAACCAATAACGAAACTAAACTGAAATACTGCTTCTGGTATTTGGAACAGATGAAAGCTAAAGTACAGCTCCTAGTATATTTAAAACTAGCTTGATACTAAGAAAAATGACATTTTAATAGCGCATGAAAAGATATGCTTAGAATAAGTGTAGATGTCTTTACGATGGGATTATTCGAAGTGGTTAGTAACTCTTCAATCAACTTTTTTGTGAAGACTTTTTGTCATCTGCTGGTTAGCATTAGTTTTACTTTTAAATATTAGTATGACACTTTTGAGCTTTATTTGATGTTTTTTTTGTAAATTTTTAGTAATTTGAAGTGCAGTAACGAACTCGCACCGTCTGAAATTTCTAACTCGAATGAAATAAAACTCTACTATTAATTTTTATTCTGCAAGTTTCATTAAACTTGCACAGTTGTCTAAAATGTGCACTTATTTGCACTTTAACCAGTCTGACTGAAAACCTTCAAACAAGCAAATAGAAGTTGTATGACTTCTATTTGCTAGTTATTGATTCCTGGTTTTGTATTTTAATACTAATGTGTAAATTTTATTAACAAAATATGAACACTGTACTTAAATTTCCACATAAAAAATACTTTACATGACGACGTAATAATTAATGCTAAAACTTTTCGATTCTTTTCAAAAACGATACAATGTTTCACTACTACAGTAGTCTTTAAAAGGCTGCCGACCCCTGTGTTACGTTTTGAAAAAAAAAGTTTTTATTAGAAAATATTTTTATCATATGTATGATATTTGGTTATTTTAACTTATACAAATTATGACATTTTACATTTTGATCATAAAATTGTTTAAACTTCAATTTGTTATTTTTACAAATATACTAGAAAGTTTTTACTAAATATAACATATATGTATATTTTTTAATAGATTTAGTTTAGATTTTGGTGAGAAATAACTTGTACAAGTTGCAAATAATTTGATCATTTTATTATTTTTGTTTTTATTTGAATACAAACGTATAAAAATATAATGTAAAATATATAAACAAAGTTATATGCTATTTTTTTATACAAAACTTAAGTCAGCTTAATTTTTGAAAAAAAGTAAGTCTACAAAAAAGTATAACTTTAAAATTATTTTTTCAATTAATATAGATTTTTAAAATATACTTAAAATTCTGTGGTTATTATCTTTTAAAAGACAATAACTTTTTAAAACAAACAGTAACATAAAAGAGTATCATACTAGACCTATTTAAACTTGTCAGCAGTGGCTATTGTTTCTCTGTAGGAAAGATTTTCTTATCATCAATTGCTTAGTGACATCACAATGTTAGATCACACATACGGGGGACGTCGGAAGTTTTCAATAGTCACGCAAAAATATTCAGCCTCTCAATTGATCGGCTGAGTCAACAAGCTCACCACCATTGTTCTATTGTTTGACTTCAAAATTCAATACTGAGTGTTGTAATACAGTGGCTTGCTATTAACGCCAAACTGTAGATGGGCGGGCTATGTTTACAGGTAAGTCAATGACCTTAATGTCGTTTACCCTTTAGTTTAAAACCTATTTATTCAAGAAGATTTTCGTAATATTTGCCTTTTTGAAACAATTAGTTGAGAACGAATTCTATTTTTAAACTGAAAATTAAGCAAAATAAGTTAACGATCTGAAACAAAAATACAAATAATATTGTATTAAGTTTTTTAAACCGTTTTTTTTTTTTTCTCTTTCTACTACGATAAAAAAATCAAACCCTTAGTTATCATTTTATAAGCATTTTTGATATAAATTTTAATTTTTGGAAACAATGAAGCTTAAAAAAAACATTATAATCGTTATGATATTTGCAGATGGTTTTGACATATTTATTTTACTTTTTTCTTTAATCACGTAGAGCTTTCCGTTATACCCTAGTTAATATTTGATGTTAGTTTTTTATGTAAAGCCATGTGTTTGCTTTTAATGCCGCTTTTTGAAAATAATTAAGATTGATTTATACAAACTTGTAAAAAATATAGTTTAAAGACAGATGGCTTAAATAAATTACTAGAACTGAACATAATTTTAGTTTATTATTTTAAGAACACGTAATTAAATAAATTTAAGTTTTTAACCCTTTCGTAAAAAAAACAACAATTTCAATTTAACTACTGTTTTATTAAGTTACTTTTTCATTAATTTGAAGTAATAATTTATTTCTAATTTGTATTTATATCTTGTATTTTTAAACAAAATAATTAAATGTAATGTAATTAATAGGATTTTAGAAAACAAAAGAAATGTGTTTAACATAATGCAATTTGGAATATGCCATACTAAAGCTAGCTACTTCAAATTATAGTTTTAAAAGTATACATGAAATTAATGTCTATAAGTAACTTAATTATACTAAGTATTTGTTTAGATTAAAGTATTTAGAATCAAAAGTGGAGTAATAAAAACTTTTATGAAAATTTTAGTTTTACGCTAGGAATTACTGACATACAAACAGTTAAATAGACAAATTAGATTTTTAACAAAAGTTGAGGAGTATAATTTGAGCAATAAACAGTAAGTATAAAGTAGACTGAAAAATATCATAATTTTTAGTAATCCTATTTATTGTTCGAAGCAAAATATTTTCTAAAAAACCATATTTTAATGGCAGTTGAAACAAGTTTTTTTTTTCTCTGTTTCTTAAAAAAACAGAAGTAGTAACAAAGAAAGTTATATGTTTTATTTTTTATGCTACTTTTATATCGTATAAGTTTAAAAAAATTTTAACCCAGTTGGCTAAAAAAGTTACAAAATAAGTTTTGTTAATATCATTTTATATCAATTAGTTTTATAAGTTTATTTAAAAAATTTTTAACTGTAAACTAACAACTAAAATTTTATAATTAAACGAATGCTAAAAATGTGTATTTCTTTCGATTAAGTTAATATTAATCTTCTAGACTTTGATGCTTTATATCAAAAAAAAAAGTCTCGTTTAGTTATTATTTTTTAGCAAGAGAATTTGTATAAAAAACTAGATAATAAAAACTTATTCATAATAAATCTTTTTTTTGTCATTTTAATATGTTGTTAATTTAGTTTTGAAATTGTTTTTCATTAATCTTTACAATTTTGTTATCGAAGAATTTTCAAAAATAATTTGAGCTTAACGTAAAACACACGAATTAATAGGACAATAAAGATAATATTTGCTTTATATGCTTGTTGGAGGTTTAAACTGCAACTTATGTGGTTAAAAAACTTCATTTAAAAATTTAAGCTTTAACTGTTTTTAGTTTTTGTTTTTTCTATGCTTCTACGCCATTTTTTTAAGCATATGCTCACTTTCACAGTAGAAAATTTAAACAATTCTTAACAAGCCTACACTATACTATCGCATTAGCCGCAGTTATATAGCATTAAATACTTTTAATCATGTGTCTTACTTATATTATTCATTGATTATACAAAAAAATTAAAAGTAAATAGTTTTTTTAAATAACTAAAACTCAACTAATATATGTATTATCAGTATTAGGTTGTACTGAGTAAAAAGGAAAAAAAGAAAAATCAACTCGCAATTATTTTAGGCTTTTTGTATGTTTTAAACTTTTCAATGTTCTATGTAAAGTTGTAAACTTGCTACAAACTTAAATAACAAAACACAACTAAAAGTGCTTTCAACAGTACTTATTTCAAATAATTTATTCGGGGTACATCAAAAACAACTATGTTAAATTAAATAAATAATAAATTAAGTAAAAAATAACGTATATATAAATCAAATTCTTCATTAACATTTCCAAAAACTAAAAAAGGTTAAAAACAGTATCAGCAACACACGACCATTTAAAATAAATTTAAGCAAAAAACAACGAATCACATTTCGTAAATTAATCTTTTAATTCTTTTGTTTAAAAGGAATCGAATATTTTGTTTTTCAAATGTTTGTAAAATATAGATTTAAGCATGTTTAAAAAAAATTAAGCAAGTATTCATAACATTAAAACAATTTATATAGCTATACATTGCTTTTTTTTAGCAAGATTTTATAAGTTGTAAAATATACTTTGTTTAGTTGTTTTTTCAAAAAGAATCAGTTAAAAAAAGTAACTAGATAAAAATTTTAGACTACTTAAATTTGCTAAGAACATTTTCATCACATAAAGTTATTTTTCGTCTTGTTAGTTAAGCAAATATGCAATTGACTTTATCCGTTTTCTACTGTTTTGTCGCAAAAGATATTGAAAGTTCTGAAAATCACGAAAACAAATTTACTTTTCTAATCGCAACCAGGTGTTTTGTCAGGCTACTATAAAATTGTTTTAAGTTCACGACTAAAAGGTTTTCCTGATAGTTATTTTCGATCGTGAGAACTTTCATTTAAGATAAAATTCTTGCCATAGAAAAAAAATATTGCATTACGTCTAAGGAAAAAATTTAAAAACTCAAATAAGTGTTTATAAAATTTTGTATGATTTTGACAACTTTTTATATAAATTTTGTTATTGTTCTTTTTTTTTTACAAAAATGATTAAATTTTTGTTAATTAGCATAAAGACCACACTATGGTTTAATTTAACTGTATTTTAGCAACTTTTGTTTTGTATTTTAACAACTCAAGTTAAGTTGTATATATTATCATATTAAAGTTTAGGGAGACGTTATGGCGGCTTCTAATA
Source organism: Thalia democratica (assembly GCF_965202585.1). Taxonomy (NCBI): domain Eukaryota; kingdom Metazoa; phylum Chordata; class Thaliacea; order Salpida; family Salpidae; genus Thalia; species Thalia democratica. The sequence goes on along the minus strand of NC_139165.1, from coordinate 54,537,580 downwards.
TGTTTTGCTCACATAGACACTAGTTTAGTGACTACAATTACTACAGTTAAACGTAATAAAGAATTGGTTTGATTCAAAGATCATTTTATGATTATTATCAAAATGTGATTAATACTCAGTTTACCCTAAAGCTAAGTCTAAAATCATTTATATACATAACAAAAAAAAAATCAATAAAATATGCTTTAAAGAAAAAGAAATTTATTCAAGATCATTGTTTTATGATACATTACTTAAGTTTAGAGCCCTTTGTTAAAGTATTATAATGGTTAAAAAGTGTGTATTTTAGACTATTGAATTTTGGTGAAAAATTAGTTTTTTAACAAAAGTTGAAATTTATTGTTGCCTCTATGCAGGTAGATATTAGAAACCAAACTAGAAATTTAAAACCAAGCTTGCTCAAATTCTAATACGATTCTGCATAAATTGAAAAAAATAGATAGTTAAAATCTAGATTATTTAGCTTGTACTTTTTTTCTTAAGCTCTCAAACAACTGTATAATACACTTTACTAAGTTAAATTTTAATTTAGATATTTTTTAGTGCCTTTAATTTAAAAACTTATTAAGTTATATTTTAGATTCAGAAGCTAATTTTTAAATTACAAGTTGGTTTGAAAAAAGATACAAAATAAAACCAGTAGGATAAACGCAATTAACGATTTACCAGGAAAAATAACAACTACCATTTACTAAAATTCAACAGCAAAAGTAATATATAAAAATATATATAGACTTAATAACTGTTTTAAAAGACTTTTCAAAAAATTCATTTCTTTTAAACTTTTACTATGGTTAGAGAATATAACAAATAATCTATACAATTACTGCTTCAGTTATTCTGTTTACGTATTCTTCGTAGGGTATTAGCATTAAAATTGATAAGAATGAAGACTACTTACGGGTTTCGTTTATTAACAATTTTTAAACCCAAAAAATAAAATAGTTCACTTAAACTTGATTTTTAAGAGTCAAAAAATAATGAACATGTCTTTTTTTTTTACTTTGAAAGTTGATTGTTTTTGAAGATTGATCAGAATTAATGTTTGACCACATAGCAAATATACTTTCATGTAGCTTCCTGGTAACGGAATTAAACACCAGATAATGATGCACCTGCACAAAATTTGTGGCATCCGGCAGCTCTTTTGTGACGTCATAATAAGGAGCAAGCTACTTGAGATGGGCGTGCGATAGTGACAGTTGGCAGGTCGCGTATCAAATGACGACACGACAGCTCGAGTGGTTGATGTTCGTGCCTTGAAGCGCCCGTTTCTAATCCATAGCCCATTCACTGCTGTTTAATCTGCCGGGTTGAGATTTGATCAAGTTGTTGAGCTTCGAGAACACACAACTTTTTCATTTAAAATGATAACCACCGGAAACTGCTGATGTTTGACGACCCATTTAGTTTTGAGTGTAAAGTCGCCATTTTTGAAAACACTAGTGTTGTGTAAGTTATTTGTAGAAGAAGGTAAACAAACTTTTGTTTCGATAAACTTTAATATTTTAAGAAATATCTTGTGATCAACACAGTTTCAATAAAATTAGCAATATTTAAGATAAAAACAGCTACTATTTTAGATTTTACTTAGATTGCATCTATTTTTGATTAATTCGTAAAAACAAAAACAATGTTTAATTTTATTTTCATACAACTTTTTTTTTTCCTTAATTTTATATATTGTTAAATAAGTTTTTCTCGTAATTTTCTATAATATGAACCGACAGTTTTTATAATTATCAGAGCAAATCTACCAGTTAAAGTCTTCTTCAGGCCAGACTTGCTAAAAAAATTTAGCGGGTCGCGTAACCTTCAAAACAACGTGCTACAAAAGTTTTGAAAATCAGTTTAAAAGTTAAACTGCAATAATTTAATCTTTGAATAAGCAATTTAAATAAAACGAAAAACACAATTTCGTTACTTGTTATTAAAAAGGTCATTTAAACATTATTTGAAAAATATATTTTCGAGCCAAAAATATGTCCCAGGCAAGAAATAACTATTGACGGGCCGGATCCGGCAATAGCTTAAATTTTTTTTTTTAACAAACGAACGAAAAAGGCCACTAATAATTGGAAATTGGTGGGTGTGATTTTATACTTATAAGAGGACTCGACAATTTGAGCTCTGACAATTTAGTTTTTTTCACCATCACAATTTTATATAGACCTAAATGAAAAATATCATTTTTTCAAATATAAGTAATTTTTTGAGGTTTGGCTACAAAAATTTTTAAGTTAACTAAAATAAAGCTGGTTTTTAGGAATCATAAGATTTCTAATTCTAAATATTTTTCTAATTTATTTTTTACCAGCCTAATTTTGTTATTTAGACCTATATAATTTTTTTTAGTTTAGATTATTTAGATTTAATCCTTCATAATTTTTGTAAGAATTTGAACTATCTGAGTTTGAGATACCAAAATTTCGATTTTTGTTTAACAACTTATAACTAAAAGTTCAAAAACACTCAGTGCATCATTAAAAAACTTATTTTGATTTTTATATAGTTTTAAACAAAAAGTTATGTAGAGAATATTTACATTGACTTTTTATTCAGAACAACTACATCAGAAAACTTTAACGATACAAAGCTTGAATGTTTTATAAATTCTTTTTAGAAAATATTAAAACGTTATGCAAACATTTCTTTTATTTTTACTTAATTAAAATTGTTAATAAAATATATAAGTGACGCGAAGCTAGTAGAATATATTACTTTTTCATATAAATTTAAGTTTAAAAAAGTTTAGTTACAACTAAAAGTTTTAAAACATTTTTATTATTAACTAAGTTCTGTATTAAAACAATTTATTAGGAAAAGAATGTAAAAAGATAAACCTTATTAATTAAAAATAATAGCTTCGAAATTTTATTAAAGCGTACCAAAATTTAAAAGTAATACTCGTTTGTTTTAGCTTTGATAGTTATTTTTAAAGCTGATAAATTTTAAATTTTTGATTTCGTGTATTTAAAATCCCATTAAAATGTATTAAAAATTCAGTTAAAATGATTAATAAATGTTGTTTTAGACACTGTATTTTTTATTGCATGTACTATAAAGTGTTCGTAACTTTTTTACGAGTTATTTCTAATAAATAAAAAAATATTTCTAACTATTAAAAACGTATTTTAGTTTAAAAATTCAAACTATATTACAATTTTTTTTGTTTTCTTAATACCTTATTAGTAGTATAAGCTTTTTAATTTGTTAATTTTTTTTTTTTAATCAAAAAAGACTGGTTTAATAAAAGTTTAACTAGTTTTCAAATTTCTTAAGGTTTAGATATGGAGCTATAAAAACATAACAACCTAAAAACTGCAAATTAATTAAGTATAAATTAGTACTTGAATAAAAACTATGATAAATAAATAAAAAGTTTTTTCAAAAAAATCTGCTTTCAATTAGTTATGCAAACTGTAATAACCATTTTCAACAAGTAATAAAAACTAAGAAAAAATGAATTTAGAAATATATTAATAACGAAACTGATTTACTCTAATAGTGTAGTAATTTTGATACATCTAAAAACAAAAAATGTACTTACCACAATGATATCAAAATTTTATTTTAATACTTATTTAATACTTGTAAGAAAAATGGTAATGACGTGAAATTATTTTCGAAAGTTTGTCGATTATTTTTTTTTCAACTAGATGATAAATGCTAATATTTACATAGGTCTTTATGATTTAAAAGGAAAAAAAAAAGATCGTCTTTGCATTGTCGTTCAGCGCTTTTAACAGTATCTTTATTTTTTTTTGCAGAATTTTAAAACTTTTTTAACTATCTACATTTTAATTATATTTAACTTTTTTTTTTAAGTCTACTTAAATTTTATGTATGGTTTTATTTATTTTTAATTTGTGCATTTATAAAAGAAAAAAGTAAAAAAAAACTTAGTTTTACGACAATTTCGCTAGCAACTAGCGTAAAAATTATTTAAACTTGAGTCTTTTTAACCTTAATTATAAACAGACAGTTAAATTTTACTATATTTATCTTATACAACTTTTTGTTCTACCTCACTTTTTTTTTACTTTATACGTTTTACTACAATAAATAGCTTTTTTGTGAAACAATAACTAGAGCTGACTTTAAAATTTTTTAAAAGTTAAGAATCTAAACTATTTCTTGTATTTAATGAATTCATTTATGTACAAAACATAGAAGTTTGTAAGTTTGTAAAAGCGTTTGTAGTGAGTATTTAAAGCTTAGATAAATTAGATAGGTATTCAATATTAGAATATACCGCGTATAGCTCTTATAGTTTTATATACTTTTAATATGTAAAATAGTGTTCTTATTAGTATTATACTTCGTTAAAATTGTTTTAAGTTTACAGTATGGGACGTTTAGGAAAAACATTGAAAACAAAAAAAACTTACCAACTTTACATAAGGACCTTTTAAAACCATATTAATAGATCAGAAAAAACTTAAAAGTTTTGGTAAATATGTTATACTTTTATACTTTATGTTGATAAAATTTTAAAATCATACCAAAAGTTTACTTAATTTAAAGGCTATGTATATTAAGTAATATTTTTCTTCATATATGTAAGCTTTTATCTTTGAAAGGAACTTTTAAAAGTTTTTAAGTATAGTTAGTTAAACTATAGCTAGTTCGTTCTTTTTAAATAATTACATTTAACGACAAAAAGATTGTAATACCAAAAGATTAAATGTATCTTTTAAAAAATAGAATTATTTTACTAAAAAAAGTTTCAAATTAAGGTATAAACGAAAAAAATAGTTAAAATTTTATTTAGTCCTAATAGATTTTATAAATAAAACCAATAAGTTTTAAAAATGTAAAAATATTAAAATAAAATATATTAAGTATCTTTTTTAAGATTAAAAGTAAGCTTTTTTTAGACAAAAAATTATCAAAACTATTAAATTAGTTGATTTTGTTCTCTTAAAGTACTTAAATCAAACGATAGAAAGTTTTCAATACCAATGAGTATTTTTACTTTTTATTTGAACAATTATTAAACAAAATTCAATTAAGGTATAAGTTAAAAATAATAGTTAAAGACATTTAATGATTCGTTATAAAACAAATAAATTAAATTCAGTAAGTTATAAGTTAATCATGAAAAAATGTATACATTTGTACAAAAAAAAAGATTTTTTTTATTTGTGTTTAAGAAATAATCATACTCTAGTTATATGTTCTTATATATTTAAACAATTTATTTTTTTACGAGCAAAAACAGTCTTTTTTTTTTTAATCTATATATATTTTTAATTTATATACAGTAATTGTTTTAGTCATTATCAAAGTTAAGTAAAAATTTTATAACTCAAACTTGCTTTGCAATAAATTAATCTAGTAACCCTAAAAAATAAACAGTGCTTTGTAAAAAACTTGTTTTTAATAATGTCTATCGTATTTTATATTAAGCTTGTTGTTTTAAACATTTCGATACAAGTTACAATCTTTGTTTTTTTTATTTTTTTTTAGGTTTATTAATTCAAAATTTTCATTAGTTTTACCTTCTGGTAAATATAGTTTGTTTCAAAGTATTCGTTTTAAATATGACTAAAACAACTCTTTAAACTAAAAAAAGTTTGTAGCAATTACCAACTATCTATTTTAGGTCTTTTTTCAATTTATAATCTTTATTATAAAAATGGTAAGTTTTTTCATCTGTTTCATTTTTACTTTTTTAAACTTTAAACTTTTTTGAAACATCAATGTAGATGAATTGAAAGTTTAAATACTATAGAATATACTATTTTACTTTCTATTTTAAAAATTTATATAACTGCAATCTTGTATTAGTTATATTAACTATTTTCTTTGTGAATATGTATGCCAAGTAAAAAAGTTGATTATTGCAGTTTACAATTCAAGTTTTTTAAGGTCACCGAATAAACTTTTAATTGAGTTAAAAAAGTAAAGTATCAAAAAGATCCTTTATTACATAATTTTTTATCGTGTGTATATCCGAAAAAATAAATACTTTAAATAAATAAAGTCATTAAGTCGTCCAATTGAAATATGTTTCAACTACTTTAAGAAACATGCTTACCACTGTATACAAATTGCAGTTTTTTTTTGCTGTATTGTAAAAAAAAAAAAAAAATAAGTAAAAATAAACACTAGTTTCAACTTACAAATATAGTGAATAAGTATAATAATATCATAACTGATTATGTTTATATTAATAGTTAGTGTTTTTTTTTTGTAAATTTTTATTTTAACAGATTTTTTAAAAATTCAAAAAGTTTTATTACCTAAGAAGAAACATAAGCAATATGAAAGTAAACGTAGATAAAGCATCAGCAGCATCATCTTCTGTAAACGATGTATCTTCATTTACAGAAAACAAACTAACTCCAGCTTTCAGAGACCAAGTTGCTCTTTCTATGATTTTATCTCCCCCTGAACCTAAAAGTAGTGCTTTACCACAATACAATAGTTGTTATAGTTCGTTTACAACTACAGAAAAACCATCTCAAAGATATTCTGAACTAATTTCAAACACAAAAACAGCTAAAGAGCCAGTTGAGATGAATAAAAACTATAATACAAGTAAAACTGTACAATCAAATGAACACATAGGTATTATAAAATTTATTCTTTTGTTTATCAAAACTTTTTATCGTTTTTTGTTTACAGTTTCTTAAATGATTTCAAAATGTTTATTAAGATTTAAAGTATAATTTATAGTTTGTTACTTTACATAGTCTTATCTAAAGCATGAATATTATAGTAAAACACTTTATACTTATAAAATTGAGATAGTTCAAAATTAGTTTTATAATAATTCTTCACTGTGCATTAATTTCACAAAAAATACTTCACGTACTGCTACTAAAAAAATCAATCAATTAACTTCAAGTATTTAAAAAGAGTTTTAATGATACTGTCCGAGTTTTTGTTCTTAAATGTAAAATGTACAAAAAAAAAAAACTTCTTAGGAGAAGGTTCAAACAACTTTACAAATCCTTATTCGTTTCACCAAAACAGTAGTTTAAAAAGAGCATTTCTCACTGGTTTTCCATATAATCCTTTTACTACAAGCTGTTTAAAAACTGAACCAAAAAATTACATGTTTAGCACGTCGCCAATGCGTATAAACCAGACCAAGGTTAGTTATTGTTGTATTTTTTTCTTTTTTATTCTTAAAAATTATAATTGTATTTTTGTTACTGTTAACTTTTGTTAGTTAAAAGTAAAATAATCCGAAAAAATATAGAAGTTCTAAAAATAAATTCAACAAAGTAGTTAATTAAAATAAAGTTACCTAAAATAATAACTAACTATACTACATTAGTTAGCGGATAATTTTGTTTACATGATAGTAGAATTTTTCTTGTTATACACTTTAGAATGTAATTGAATATTTTAGAGAGCTCAAGATTTTAGAAACTTGGTCGTTTTAAGAAAATATGTGCAAGTTAGAACTATTTATCAAATTTTTTGATAAACAAATTTTATTTTTTATTTTTATTAAATAGTAAACAGTAGTAAAAACTTCTATCAAACAAAGGATTTGTTTTTACAAAAATGAGCTTTGTTAACAGCTAACGTAGTCTAATATATACATTGAAAAATCCTTATTAGACTTTTTTGTTGAAAATAATTTAAACTTGAGTTTAGATAATTAAACTTATAAAATTAGTTTAGATGTTAATGTTCAAATATTGTTAATTTTTAATCATGTTTAGTAATAGAGATCCGAAAGAAACAAGTTCATTAGAATATACGACAATAATTTACAAAGTACTGAATTTATTGAAAACTATCGCATGTTTCTCTGTATTAAGTTTATAACACAGTTCCATGGAGTTTTCTTGGTTTAGATACTAGTACATAACGATGTGTACTTGCATCTACATCAGGGTCTCCTTTTTAAAAAAATTAAAAAGCGATTGCCCCCGTTCACTGATAACTTAAAGCTGTTACAATGTATAAAAAAGCTTATAATATATATGAAGTAAGCTTCAATTATCCTTTATGACATATCTCTGACATTTTTCAAATCTTAACTACAAACCCTAGAATATCTAGCATAAGTTTTAAAATTACTATCAATGACACTTCAGATTTTTTTAAAACTTTTTATTACAAACGCAAAAATATCTAGAGTAAGTTATTTGTTGGCGCCTTACTATTTATCACTGTCTTTTAGCCCAAAGTTACAATTTGCAATTGCCTGCTTTTGCCCTTTACTAAATAGACTTTATAAAATCGCTAAAAAAAACAATTTGGCTACATTTGGGACCATGATGTATACCAAGAAAACCTTATAAAACTGTGCAATCAAACTAACACAGAGAAACGTGCGTCAGTTTCCATTTAACTTGTTACTTTTTAATTTAGTGGTTTTTATGGTGTACGACTCGATAATTGAAAGGTTCCTTTGTACACCAGGTTCTTAGACTAAACTTTTTGACCGCTTTTTTGATCGTTTGAAATAAGAACTATTTTAACTACTTTTGTTTTTTTTCACTGTTTTTTTTCGGTTTAGGTTTATCAAAACTGATAATTGTAAAAATTTTTAACAGTTTCCTATTGAGAACCTACCATATTATTATCCATTTAGTCTAACACAGATGAACCCTTATCTAATAAACTTCAATTCCTACATTATGTACAAACAACACGAAAATTTCTTGGAGTCACTTCAAACATTTTATAAAATGTTTCCTAAGCTTTACCCTTGTATTAACCAGGAAAATTTAAGGTAAATTGTAATCAAATTTATAATCAATTTGTCATGTATAATTGATAATTTTATAGTGTTTCTTCCTTTTTGTCAATTTTTTCTATTAACAAAACGTACAACTAATAGAAATATGTCTATGTTTTAGTTTTATTATTTATTGGTTGTACAGTTTAAATAATTGTTTATAAACTTAAAAGGAACTGTTGTTTTTACTAATCGTTATCTATACGGCAGTTTTTTAATAATATATCATTAAATTTCTTCTTCTTCTTTAGTCAATTGTTGTTAAAGACACAATTAACTTTTAGATTAATACTTTTGACACTAAAATATCATAACTATATATTTTTTTACACTTTATTTATTCTAAACTATTTACAGCACTCAGCATATCAGCCTATCTTCTCAAACACCAATTACTAACAAGTTTTTGTGTGAACGAAATTTGAGAATTAATCCTCATAACTATAATATAGAAAAATTTCAATCTTTTATTCCGAAAAACAAAATTAAGCAACAAAAACATGAAAAACCTAGTAAAGGAAAAAAAGGAAAAGTTATAAAACCAAAACAAAAACGAGAATTTATTTGCAAGTACTGCGGAAGGTTGATTTTATTTTTTATTTCGTAAAATGAAAATTAAAAAACATATGAAAATAATAATCTTTTTGTAAAAAATACTAGTTTTAACTAGAAATATCAAAGTTTACTAAACACTTAAAACTAAAATAAATATAGGTAAAGTACAAATTGCATTTTTAAAAGGCTTTTAAACTAAAAAAAATTGTAGACACTTTTCAAAATCTTACAACCTCCTAATTCATGAACGAACTCACACCGATGAAAGGCCTTATTCTTGTGATATTTGCGGAAAAGCGTTTAGACGACAGGATCACCTAAGAGACCATAGGTTAGTAAACTAATTAGTTTTGCTTTATTAGGTTTCAGAACAAATTGTACATATTGTAAGATGTTATATAATCACAATCTATCAATTAAAAAAAGGTTTTTTTATGTAAGTTGAAGTTTAGAATTTTTAAAGTTTAAATCAGAGTGAAGCCGTTTTGAAAATTATTTCTAACAAAATTCTATTCAAGTTGTAATGTATTTCAAAAACTTGTTAATTAATACTAAATGATGGTAAAGGTTGATAAAAAATGTTTTTTTTTTATATAACCAGTAGAAGAGTATAATAAGTTAATTATTAAGTTACCTTATTTTAATAAGTAACAAAATTGCTAGTACCTAAAATAACTATATAACTTGAAATAAGAAAATTTAAATTACTTATTTTCATTATGCTTTAGCTAAAAGATATCTTTTCATAGGTATATACACTCAAAAGAAAAACCGTTTAAGTGTGATGTGTGCAGTAAAGGATTTTGTCAAGCAAGAACACTTGCAGTTCACAAGCAAATACATTTAAAAAATGAAATTATGTGTTGCAAATGACTTAAACTACAATCTTCTGATTAAAATTACTAAATTTAGATCTGGAGGGTTTTTAAAAGAAGCTAATATTTTTTACTATAATCTGTGACAACTTTTGTTCGTTTTAGAAAACTTCTGTTTGTTACACATTAAAAAGTAATAAAACTAAATTTAACTTACTGATCGTATTAAAAGTTGAAAATTACAATCTTATTTACTTGGTAAAAATACTTAGTATATACTTTATATAAAAATGTCAGCTAAGTGTTTTTTTTGAAAGCTATCGCAACTAAAATATACAAAATATTAAAATTGTTAGATTACTTGTAAAAATATACAAAGTATTTCATTTCTTTTACCTATTGTTGTTAGATAGTGTATCCTTAATAATCTTAACAATATGTACAATCAATTTGATTTTAAACTTATTCAAAATATCATCTATAAAATTTTTTTGTAAATTTTAAAATAATTGTATCTTCTGTTTATAATATTGTAATTTTTGTGGTTTCTTTACTTTGTAAACATGTATTATAAATTTTGGTATACTTATTGACTAAATCAAACTTAGCATAAATTTTAAATGTACTTAAAATATAGATTAAAATTTTTGAATAAAAATTATTTATGAAAAGTATTTGTTTTGTAAATATTTTATTAAGTTTTTATATCAAAATTATGTACAAGAAACAAAAATTTTTTTTTTGTTTTTTTGTGTTTCTAGATTAAATAATGCATAAAGTTCTGACTTATTAGTATAAAGTAGGATTCAAAAACAAAATTATAGTGAAAATGAGACAGTCTGTAAAAAAAATTAAAAATAAAACATTAAGTCTCTTATAGTTTAGACAAGTTATTTTATCAATTAAATAAGTTACAACTTTATCTAAATATAAGAGATTTGATCTCTGCAACTTCATTACATCTTAAATATCATATGCCTTTACATTACATCAGGTAGAGTTTATGATGTCTTTCTTTGATCCTCTTTTTGTTTAGTTATTGTTATATGTTTTCTCGACAAAATTGTTGTTGCACAGTAGCTGGTTTACAAATTGTATTTATTAATTTAATATTTAATGTAAGTAAAAGACTTATTAGTACCTGGATTCTTACATAAAAAATAACTGAATAAATTAACGTCGGTTTTTTTTAGTATTGCTCGTATATAATATCTTTGTAGATTTACCTACGAAATTAGTGGAACACATAATTAAGCGAATTGCCTGAGAATTATAAAAAAATTATCAACAATAAAATAAAATTCGGCAAAGTAGTAGTCAGTTTAATATTTTAAACATATTAAAACAAATTATAAACATTAGAAATAAAAGAAACATAAAAACACATGTATAACTTTTTTCGTGTTTTTTGCAATAAGTTTAGAACTTAAGTAGTTAAATACAGTCACCTCTCACGAATCTACGCACGTTGTGTCCACAGCAAAAGTGCGTAACTAAACAAGAGGTAACAAGTATATCTACTATATTTGCTGTTTTTTATAATAGATTGGTTTGAATAATGAAAATTATCAATTTAAATGCACAGTTGTGTTCTACTAAAGCTGTAGCTGGTACAGAAGATCACTACGAAGAATTGAAGGCCGCATGCGAAAAATTTCAACGTTTGCTGTGCATAGCAAACGGTACAAAAGAATAATTCGAACAAAAAATCATCAAATGACAATTAATAATAAATAATATAAAAATCTAAAAATATTGTTTAGTTTAAAGATTTAAATATATTATTAACCAATGCATACAATAAATTTACAGTGATAATTTTTTCTAAATTACTGTTTTTGTTTTTTGAGAATCCTAAAATTCATAACTATACGAGAGTGCGTAACTATACGAGTGCGTAGACTCGCGAGAGGTGATTAATATTCAGTTTAATTCACATAGAGCTGCCCTTGATTGCAGCTCTAAAAACAAGCTTTTCAATAATTTTTTGTATAGGAAATTTGTATATGTTTAAAATGCAGCGGACACAGTTTAAGCTTGCAGCGCCATTTGACCGAATATTTGAAGATTGAATGTAAAATTTGAAAAAATAACAAATTTATCGTTAAGTTCAATGAAAAAAAGCAGAAAAAGTGAAATGAAGGGAATTTTTTTTTTTTTTTTGAATATGTGGGACTGCAGCTCCAGTGTGCCACCCCACGCGACACCCCTCAGGTGACTGTAACTCTTAACCTAATTCTTAAAGCACTTTTCCTAAAACTGAAGAAACAGAATGTTATTAAAAAATTAAAATATTGCTTGCTAAATATCAAAAATAGACTAACTCTCAGATTCGATAAACTTTGTAATAAAATAGTAAACCCAAAAAAAACAGAAAAGTAAAACTGATGCCTAATCAAAGGCTACGTGGAGTTAAAAGAGTGCAAAAAAATAACACATAGTGTCTAAGTGGGTGAAACACGATCCAAGTTTAGTTTAATGTTTGTACTTCAACTTATTTTTTATTACTTACTTAATATAACTTAAAAACAACTAAAAACTTATACAATCTTTTTATTGTATTGTAGGTACACTTTATTTAATTTTTATGCTGAACTTACAAACGTTGTTTTTTATTCTTACTAACTTACTGTTTTACGTAAAAAGTGGTAATAATCGGTAAATTTAATTAGTTTGTCACTAGTTATATCAGTTAGATAAGTTAGTAACGTATAAAAATGTTTCAATTTAAAAAACAGCTAAACTGATTTTTAATCTACAATAATCCTAAACTTATTAAGTAAATTGCTTTAAGAAAGGACTCGTATATAACTGCTTAGAACTATGGGGTAATCATCTCCAAAAATCTTGATAAAAGATCAGGATTAGGCTTTATAGTACTCTTTCTAAACACCTTACATAACATTAAAAAAAATGCTTATTGACTTAATATCTATAACTGATTTTTTAAACCTACTTTTTAAATTTCAATTTGTATGGTTTCTAAAACTTGTATATTTTCAGAAAAAAGTAGCTTTAAACATAAATGAAAATTTTGTTTTCGCTTTCTAAATTTTTTTATTGTCCTTATAAGTAGAATTTTTTTTTTAGCCATGCTATAGAAGCAAGGTAAATAAACTTTTTATCTTGAAAATAGTTCTCTGTTTCAAAATTACATGATGGTCTAAATTCATTGTATCTTGTTTTCAATAGTGACTGCTTTTAATTAAGATATATAACATCTGTAATTAGAATTGATAATGTTTTAATCGGGAGTGTTTAATATAGCTTACAAAAAACAGATATATATATTGTGTCAAACACATTCTTAATTACTATTTTTTTAAGTTTTTTTTTTGTTATAATAAAAATTTTTTTACAATAAACTTTGGTTTCAGTTTTTGTTTAAACTTATTACTTAAGTATTTAATTTAGAGCAGTGGCGACGCGTGGTATTTTTGTTATGTGGTAGAGAAAATTAACAAGTATTTAAAAAAATACTTTACAAGATTAATTTAATAAGATAAAACTACTACAACTACAACAAATTGTTTGTAACTAAAAGTTTTAAAAATTAATACTTTTATAATATTTTTTTTGTTGGAGCATCTTCTCCGCGCCTGGTTTAAATTGCACTTAAAAGTATTGTGCGTTAAAATATAAGTTCATGTCTTATTGTTCAAACTTTATGTCTTAAACTCTCTATTTACTTTATTTATAAGTCTACCTGTTTGTATTAAACTTGCTTTAAAAAGTTACTCCGTTACTTTATAAAAAACTTGTTTAAACTGTTTTTTTTATAATAAGAATCTTGTTTATCATTTGAAAAGTTAGTTTACCTACATTTTGAGAACAGTTGTCTGTGATATATTTTATTCTAGACAATAGTTAATAATTGTTTAGGTAAAATTTATCATAAAGTTTCTTCAATGAGTTGTACTTTTAACAAAAAAATTATGTATTTATGGTGTTTTATTCTACATAATAGTAAGTAAGAACTGTAAAATAAGATTTTTTTAGAATTACAGTTGTAAAAGGTATAACAAAAAATTAAATAAAGCTTAAACTTAAGAGCAATAAATCCTTTTTGACTGAAATAAAACAACTTTAAAATGAAATTTAATGACTTTTTGTAAACAACATAGTTTCATTCTTACTCTGTTTTTACACTTTCAGTTAACTCTAGCTGGTAACTTTTGAGTTCATCAACAGATAAAGCATGGAACCAAATATTTGTAACTATTACTATGTATTCACATAAGGAAAACATTGAGTACATATAGTTATCGCAATAAACTTTGTGACGATAGAAAAACAACAGTGCTGCAACTATAGAAATTATATTGATTTTTGCAATAATTTTCTTTAACTTTCTAATCTTCTTAACATTTTCATCTTGAACCTGTTCAGTGCTACACAACAAAAAGCTTGATACTATGTGTAAAGTCTGCCCAGTCAAAAACAATCCAAAACCTGCAAGTAGAAATGTTATATAATGTTAAAAACTCATATTTTTAACTTATAAACAGTTTTTTTTTTTACTAAGTCAACTATAAAAAGTTTAAATATGAAATAAAAGTAAAAACTTGAAGTAGTAATAAAAATTGTAAAGTAATAGGAAACTGATATGGATTCACAAATTAATCAAGTTGTTTTTAAAACTTTTTGTAAATTACTAGTTAAAAGTATTTATGACCTTCTATTAGCCTATTTTCCTTTTTATGGAGCTTTTATCTACTTTTGGTTCTGAAACTTTTCTCTAAAATAATTTCTGTAAGCTTTATTACTGTTTCTATGGCTATGATGTTCCAGCTTGTTAAATTACTCTACTTAAAACTTTTTAAAAGTAATAAAACAATGAAGATCTTTGTAGCCCAAAGCACAGCTCATAATTTTTTTTTTTAACTAGAATAAATATAGCATTTTAACTAATTTTAGTAAAAAAATGTGAAAAACATCAAGCTCAAAAATAATAATCAAAAAATAAAACAAAATTTACTTACGGTTTCATGTAAAGCATGCAAGAATAATAAAACTCAAAGGCAAAATTATAGCTTTAAAAATTAACATAAAATCACACCCTTCAACTGCACACTTTTAAAAATTTAGATATGGGATTGGGTCAGAAAAGCACGGGTGACACTTTAGCACAGAGTGACACTTTAGCACGGAGTGACACTTTAGCACGGTGTGACACTTTAGCACGGAGTGACACTTTAGCACAGAGTATCACTTTAGCACGGCGTCACTTTAGCACGGAGTGTCATTTTAGTACAAAATTTATTTTGAATTTTTTTTCTTTGCTTAAATCACATCAGGTGGGAACGGGTCAGAAAGTGTTACCTCAGAAAGTGTCACCTCAGAAGGAGGTGCTATAGTGTCACCCCGTGCTAAAGTGACACCTACCCTTAGATATACCGTTCAGCTGAAAAAAAAAGTTGGTTTCATGGAAAAAATGTGGAATGGCCAATTTCGTATATCAACTAAAAATTAAAATGTTAAAAGAAATAAAAAGTTTAATAAAACTAAGAAAAGTTAAAATTTTAACGAAACTTTCAACAAACTTACCATCAATGAAAAATTATTCAGAAGATAATATAAAAGTATCCAAATTATTTAACTAGTTATATATTTTAAGTAGGAACATGAAATCGGTTTTAAGTTTAAAAACCAATAAAAATTGCAAAACTATCAAAATTTTCATGCACACATCAAACTAAAACTATACAAAGTTTTAAGAAAAAATACTTTAATATACATCTGATAGACATAAAAAATTATAAACAAACTTTACGTTATTAAAACATTCTGTGTTTGTGATGTTTTAATTTAACGTTAAAAGTTTAGAAATATGGTTTTTTTTGATAATTTGTTAAAATTGTTTTTTCAAAACTGTGAGGATTTTTTTTGTTCAATAACATTTTTTTTTAACTGTTGTAAAATTCCTTTTTAGTTTTAAACTTAAGAACTTCGGTATATTTTAACTTAGAGCCTAACCTTAAATTTATATTTGTTTTTAAACATTAATTATTGAGTTTTATATCTGTAACTAAAGATATGTACGATTAAGACATTTTTTTTTAATATTAAAAAACTACCAGTCTCATACTTTACCCTATGCAAGGATAAACGATTTCTGGGCAAAAACGAGTGTGTTACATTATGTGTAATTCTAACTTTTATTAACCCAAAAAGTATTATTAAAAAAACTATCTTAAAAAGAAAGAATTTGGTAATAAGCTTAATATTTTAGCCTGTAGAAGACTCACAAGGCTAAAATCTCTACAATTAACCCCAAAAGTTTAGGAAAATCATGAATCTCAAGTCTCCAAGCAAGTGTTCACCGGTGCTACAACAACAATCCAACCATGTAATCACTGCCACCAGAGTGAACCCAAAATCAGTTGTTGATAAAGCACACTAAACTAGTATTGTAACAAATACAGTAACCTTTATAAACTATGTTATCAAAGATTGTTATACAACTAACAAAAATTTAGAAAAAAGCCTCTGATTCTTATGTAGATAAATAAGATTATAATTTAAACAAGTAAAACAATAATAAAAAAGTTTAAATTAGATTTTTAAAAATTAAAACAGTAAATACATATCTATACCAGGGGCGTAGCGTGGGGAGGGACACTGGCGCATGCGTGCCACCCAAAAAAAGAAAAATGTAAAAAAAAGAATGTAATATCTTTATCCTTCATAGTTTATTTTTTCTGCTTAATATGCCTTTTTTCAACTATGTTTATCTAGTATTCAAAAAGTTAAACGAAATTTTGAATACCAATTAGTGACAAGTTAGGAAAGTACATGTTATTACTCAATATACTGATTCGGTGCGTAATTGCAAATGCGCAACGATGTTGATGAAAAACTCCATAAGGGAAAATTTTATAAGTTCATTAACTTCATAAGAATTTAGACTCAAACAGTACGCAATTAATATAGCGCACCGCTGTAGTATAACCTTATGGCAGATTATTTTTCTACAAAAAAGTTTACAAAAATACGTCACGCTTAAAGAAAAATTAAACAATTTTACAAATTTTTTTTTATGCTACATTGTTAGTCTACTGCTAGTTTTCCGAACTTTATTTTTGTAAACATACAAGATAAGCGTGTCGGCCTATGAGAAATAAACTTTGTTTGTGATTTTTATTTTAAACAAATACAATCAAGTGAATTAAATTTAAAATGTATACTTTTAACTATTTTACAAAGTTGTAATAAACTGTAATAACAGTTATAAAGTTGGTCTATTTAACTTCTGTGTAACTTTATTAAAACTATGTTCAATGAGGTGTTGTTATAACTGTTGTATTGTATATAAAAGAGATTGATACTTTTTTGTAAATAAAACAGATACTTTCGTTTTATTGAATATATTAATTTTTAAACATATAAAGTTTACTATAAGTTATAAAAACAATTTTTATTTAGTAAGTTTACATTTTTGCAAGTATAAGTAATTCTAATGAAATTTATACTTTTAAATAATTGTTTAATTTTGTAATATATAAATATTTTTTAAAACAGTTAACGATCTTATTTTACTTAATAAATTTATTTCAATTATATTACTTATAAAAAGTTTTTTTATAGCCAGTTACAAAAGTTTTAATTTAGAGGTTTTTTGAGAAAAAAATTTGCGCACCCCCTGACCAAAGTACCACGCTACGCCACTGATCTATACATATTAATAAACCTACACCAGTTAGTTTTTCTTACCAACAAACCAAAAACAAGCTAAACATTAGTTATTACAAATGATGACAAAACCAATTAATGTAAACTAAAATTATCACATAGAAAAGTGTTAACTAATTAGAATTAGACTATTTACACAATTAAGCTATATCTAACATGCATCAAAAATCACAGTTTCAAAACGTTCTCAATTTACTGGATTTTTTTGTAAATGTATTTAAACTCTTCCTTTTTTAACTGTTTTTGAGATTTTCTGGAGTACTAGATCATAACTTAAGGTCCGAATACCCGAAGAAATTTAGGACAAGCCATGTTCAAATACTTTATGTTTGAATGTTTAGTGGTGTGTGTATAAACCTACTAACTAAAATAAAGCAAATATATTCAATCTTAACCGCTTTAAAAGTATTCAACAACAACTTACAAGACTGCAAATTAAGCAACTCATTAAACTTTAGAATACCAGTTTTTACACATAAGAAATTTTTTAGAGTCAGTACAGGTACGCGACAAACATATCTTACGATTCTTTTTTTGCATACTAACAGTTGGCTTCAAATGACTTGGACAAGACCTTAAAAAGTATGTAAGTGATGTGCGACTCGATAACCGAAAGGTTGTTCTTGCACCAAGTCTTAGGAAAAAATATTTTGAGCGTCTTTTTTTGTCTATATATAAAAATAGGCAGCACCACCCAAAGCAAGATATACAATACTGAATATGCGGATAAAACAAACTGTACTACACCATTTTTAAGTAATTTGTATCAAAATAATATCTGAATTTTGACACCATAAACAACTTCTCAAGAGCTTAGATTTAAGGCACTTTAAATGAGCCTTCTAATTCAGCTTGTCATCTAATACCACACCTAGATATTTAATTTTTACACTCTGCTAAATCACAAAACAATTTCCTTAACACTGTTTTTTACAGTTTTATTAAAAAAGTAAAAACTTGTCTTTGAATAATTAATAAATAATCTGTTTTTACTCAGTCATTCATCAACTTTCCTTAACTCCATATTTTAAATCACCTTTAAATAGACAGAATTACAATTTTTATAACTCAAAGTATCATCTGCAAATAAACTCAGTCTAATATATGTAGCTAATAATATGTCATTTGTATACAAGAAATAAAAACGAACGAGAACAAGAACCCTGAGGTATTCCAATATTCAAAGTTTTACGCTCAGAAACAACATTATTTATAGTAGTAGATTGGCTTATATCTTTTAAATAAGTTTTAAATTAGTATTAACAATGAGCAATTTATAATCTAACCTTTAAGTTTCAATAATAAAATTTTATTATTAACCATGTTAAAAGCCTTTGCCAGATCCAAAAACACTGAACAACTTTTTTTTTACCAGCCTCAACTATTTTCTCAAAAATTTGATTTACTGCTAACTCAGTTGTAATGTTATTTCTAAACCCATAAAGTTAACTACTAAATCTCTCACACACTAATAACTCAAAAACTTTGGAAAAGGGTGATAGAAGGTATATAGGTTTATAATTTTTCACAACAGTAAGCATAAGCTTTTTTTTTATTTTCTAAAAAATATTGTCGATAAATTTATTTTATTCTGATATATTTCTAGTTTTTGCTAAAAGATAAAAAAAGAACTGTTTAAAAAATATAAACCTATAAAGTTATGTTATTAAATTATGTATCAGAAAAAGTAAAAAAAAATATTTTACACTGTACAAATACAATTTTCTTACCTGCAGCATGCAAAGTCTGGCTATCTTTTGAGGTAATAATAGTCAGCCACAGCAAGCCACTAATTTCAACTACGTAAAAAAGAGTTGCAAAGTTGACGACAAAATTTTTTTTAGCAGTTAGCGCAGAATCAACAGGAGGAAGTTTACCGTGTTCACACCAGAAAGCAAACGATAGTAGGCACATAAGTGGAACGCTTATTGTGGTGTTTAAAAGCCATAAGTGAGAAGCTGGAGACATCCCAACAGATTTGCTGACTGAAACCAAAAAGTTTGCATTATTGCAATGTGTATTCGTAGCCTCATCCCAATTGAACAAAAGTGCCCAAGATACACTAAAAATAAGTGTAGTGGTAGTACAACAAACCAATATATTTCGCAAAACACTCATCCTGATTTTTAGGTAGCATTTGGCCATTGTTGAAAAAAATGTCTGAAAATAAAACCCACACATCAGAATATATTTATCATACTTATTTTAAAGTTATGGTTTTTCTTGATAAGCAACATTTAAGTTTTTTAAAATAAATAAAATGTGCTTTTTTAGTTTTCTCATTAATTGGGTCAAGTTGTAATTGTGGTTAAGAGTAATAATTATTTTACATACAGATAAAAAATAATAGATAGTTACTTATATATTGTATTACTCTATTTACATGATTTTAAATAATAATAAAGAAGATATTTCATTATAAAACTGATTTCTTGATATGAGCTTACAGAGAGTTATCAAAAATACTAACTTAATGATAAAAAAACACTTCACATTATTCTTTTAAACTTTGTAAATAAGTTGACTGATAAAAAATCTCGGTCTGAAAAAAATTAAGTACAATCAACTAATGCATCTTTTTAGTTATTTATAAGATACTGATAACTAAAACTCTTACAAGGAATTAGAATTTATTCCAATACATACTTGGATTATAATAACTACATAAAAACACTTCATAGTAACAATGTTTTCAGCATATTGGTCTATTTTTAAAATTTATTATGATGTTAGCGTTACGTTTACATAAATTAGACTGCTAGATATATTTAACATTAGTACAATAAAAAAAAAGTACAATAGTTATTTGTTTATTCAACTAAGACCTGTTTCTATGTGTTAAACAACTTGACACAGTTCAACGGAGTTCTGTACAAAGAATAAGTACTACAAGAAAAGAAGATAAAGCAGGTGAATATGTGTATTTACTAAAATATAAACTATAAATACTATAGATCAGCGAATTTTAACCTGGGATAAACTTACTCTGGGGTAAATTCCCTTGTTTTAGAGAGTTTGTTTTTTTTCGATCAAGTTAGTTCACAAATAAATATTTAAACAAGTGTTAAAGAGTAGGGATTTTAATGAAACTTGTAGTCTTACTATTTGTAGTCTTAATTTTAATAAAGCTTAGGCAGTACTAGCAAATAAGGACACGTTCAAAATCCACCCGACCAAAATCCACCCAGTCAAATTCGAGAACCGCTTACCGATCGAGGTGTAACGCCTCTGGCTATAAATTAAATTCAGCAAAAGAGTTTTCTCTAATTAGGGGTTTTTTGTATTAATTTGTTAACTTTCTAAATTGCCGCCTTAGATTTGAATTATTAGATTTGTAAAAGCTCAAGCTGAACTTCCTATGTGCTAAATTGTGAGTATTGTCATTAATCTCTTATTTTCTAGTTCTGTCTCTTAAATTGAAATTTCTAATAAAGTTAAATTGAAGTTAATTTTACTGTGGTTTGCATAAATTTGAATAACTAAACTCTGCTGTTGATAAAATTAAATTGAAGTTAATTGTACTTTTGGTTTGCATAAATTTGAATAAATAAACTCTGCTGTTGATAAAATTAAATTGAAGTTAATTGTACTTTTGATTTTGCATAAATTTAAATAACTAAACTTTGGTGTTAATAGATCATTATATTGAAATTATCTGTAATTTGGTTACATAAAATTGAATAAATAAGCTTTGTTGTGGATAATTAATTAAGAAGCAAGCTGCTTTTGGTGCTCTTAATAATCTCTGAAATTTACAAATCAAATTTAATTAATTTAAATATCTAAATATCTAAAATATCTAAATTTAATTAAACAACTAGTGAGCCACACCTAACTCTTGGTATAGCATAATGAGTAATAGATCCAAGCCCCCCAAAAAGGATAGTATGTTCTCTAAAGAGAACATACATCATACTTTAGACAAGGTCAACAACCCCGAAACTCGCTGTAGCCAACGCTACATTGACAGAGGGATTAACAAAAGGGGTGTTGACCCACACTCTTCGCGCCGTAGCCAACCTGGTCCATCAGACCAACCACAAGCAACGTGCGAAAGATATGGTGACCCGGACGTGATGGAGGAACAACCCCAGGCAGCAATGGGCATTTATCAACAACCTAGAGACCAGCCTAATCCAAGTGGTCTGCCAAGACAAAGCTACCCACCCCAACAAAATTCTACACCTAGCAACTATGGGCCTCCACCAAGGGTGACAGGACCACCTAGCAACAGCTCCATTCCTCCAGCAAGAACCTCTCCTTTGCCATTCCAACAACAATTCCAACCTAACAACTTAAACATGGACTATTCCCTCCAAAACAACAGGAGACCCCCTATTCAAGTGCCACCTCAAGAACTGAGTGCCGAGGAGATAGTACAGGGGATCAAAGATTTGAAGGAACAAATTCGACTGGCTAAACTTCAAGAGGAATTTCGAAGATTACAAGAAGAATTACATGAATTGAGAAGTCCAAATCCATCCACAAGGACAAATCACGACATCTCAACTCAGGGTAGACAGAATACATACATGGATCCTCAAATCCAGGTTACCCACCAGGTTTCACACACCTCAAAGGCTCAAGACCTACCAAGGAGCCAGGTGATATCTCCGCCTCATGCAAAAAACGAGCTCCCAAACTCTCCGCAGTGAGAGGGAGAGTGATTGGGGCTACACTATCTCACACCATAGCTGTCCAGTTTGTAAATAAAACCGCCCCTCGACAGCAACCCCCATCTCAACCGAGACCAACCAGAAATGCCTCAAACTGCACTATAAGTCATCCAGGAAATGAAGTGTCCACACCTTCAAACAAACCAAAGATGACTTTTCATATAATGCAAACAGCCTCACGTAGTGCAGCAGAAACACCTGATGAGAACCAAAGTTCTGAGCAACCGCAGCCAGCATCAACAGGGCCAGCGTCAACGGTCAGCGCCGCCAAAGCCAGCACCTCCACGACAAGCGCCAACGATCCGAGCTACCTTAGCCAGCACCACAACGGGCAGTCCCAACGGTCAGCGCAAACACAGCCAGCATCACCAGGGCCAGCGTCAACGGTCAGCGCCACCTTAGCCAGCACCTCCACGACAAGCGCCAACGATCCGAGCTACCTTAGCCAGCACCACAACGGGCAGTCCCAACGGTCAGCGCCACCTTAGCCAGCACCTCCACGACAAGCGCCAACGATCCGAGCTACCTTAGCCAGCACCACAACGGGCAGTCCCAACGGTCAGCGCAAAAACAGCCAGCATCACCAGGGCCAGCGTCAACGGTCAGCGCCACCTTAGCCAGCACCTCCACGACAAGCGCCAACGATCCGAGCTACCTTAGCCAGCACCACAACGGGCAGTCCCAACGGTCAGCGCAAACACAGCCAGCATCACTAGGACCAGCGTCAACGGTCAGCGCCACCGAAGCCAGCACCTCCACGACGAGCGCCAACGATCTGAGCCACCTTAGCCAGCACCACAATGGGCAGTCCCAACGGTCAGCGCAACCGCAGCCAGAACCACAACAAAAATCTCTCGACACTACCAATCACAATAAAGATAAAAGTGTAGAAAAATGGACTTTTCAACTGAATAAATTCCCTGCACCCAAACCGAAGAACCTCCCTCAGGGTCTACTATTTTTAGCGGATTCAAACACAAATGTTATCTTTTTGGTTGACAGCGGATCCGAAATTTCAATCCTGCCGAAGGAATTGACTAACGGTATAGACAAATATTTTCCTAAACAAAGTAGAACCATCCAAGGGTTTGGTAACAAAACAACCCACCCTATTGGTAGCGCGGATGTCGAACTTCAATTGGGGAATTTAGAACCCATCAACCACTCGTTCTGGTTTACTCAAGAATCACGCCACTTTGGCATTATTGGCATGGACCTGTTAAGAAAGAACGAACTAGCGATCCTGCCATCTACCTCTCAACTATGCAAGATGGGGTCAAACGAATCAGCTAGATTGTTCTCACCTGCTGAGTTGCCCACCCCTATAGTCGCTTCAGTCAACCACATCAATCTGGGTGGTAAGAATACGACTCCGTTAGAAGAAAAATGCAAAAGACTATTAATGGACTTCCCTGAAATTACCAGGAAGCCAACCTACCACGCAAAGCCAAAACACAACTACGAGCTCGAGATAATATTGGATAATTACAAGCCTGCCATGGTCAAAGCCAGGAGACCTGGTGTTTTTTTGTACAAGCATAGAAAGATATTTGGTACTTTTTAGATGAATACTACTTAAGGGCTTATTCAAATAAGCAACAGTTGATTTTCACTGATTATTTTGTACAACACCTAGAAGCTGCTTGCATTGTTTATATTACTGTTAAATGACTTAACTTTAAGAATTTTTTTAATTTTAAAATTAATGGGGTTTTTGATTTTATATTTATTTGTACAACCATTAAAAATTGGTATCTTATAGACATGTATTTTTTTTGTAATTATCTTAGCTAAAATAGGTACTGTGTGATGTTTTATATAAAAATCTAAAATGTTCTATATTGCATTGAGTTTTGGTTGTCTCCTGTTTAGCACTGGGAAAGCTTGCCAAGCAAATTGTAAAAATCATGGCTCAGTAACTTTCACTCATCTAGTTTGGTGGGGTAAGTCGAACTGCCACACCCCAGAGACCTCAGAATGAACCATTCTAATAAGAACAAGCTGCCACTACGTACAGCAGAATTGTAGTGACGATGTCGATTCGTCTGGAAATGCATACATGGCAGCACACCTTCGGATGCCATGGGGGCAATGCCAACCCGTCTGCTGATGATGTCAAGCAGACCCTCAAATCCGTTGGCGTTGATGACGATGGTGAACAACGCCAGGTCGCCAGCGATTAATTCGCGGAGAAGGACGTCAGTGGAGCCAAACTTCCCGCCAGAGTTCCGGGAGAACCGCTACAAGAAGAGCGGCCGCAGCTGGAGCAACCAGAGAAGAGGAGGAGAAGGCGAGTAAGAAGAGGCCGAGCCTCAACCTCCAGTGTAAGAGTAAGGAACCATCATCATGAACGGTAAACATTGACTTTTAAACAAACTTTTGACTCATGATTGTAATTAAGAATTTGTAAATTTATATTCAAAAAAAGTCTTTTCTTTACAATTTCTTTAGAATTTCTTTTTTATTTTGTTAAAAAAAGCATTTTTACCACACTTAAAAAGTGTCTTAAGCATTTACTACATTTAAATACTTATAGTTTTAATTTTACTTTAAAAATAGCTAGTAGAGTGTTTAAATCCAGATTTTGAATTAGCTCAAAAATGTTGTTATATGCAAGTACCTTTTAGCACATAAAGTTGATGATCATAAGTATCTCTTAAAATATTATTTCTGATTATTACATGTAAATTACAAAAAGAAAGTTATAAACTTATGTTGCATGCTTATATATCTCTAAGTTGAGTGCTCTAGTGTATAATGGTTTTAACCTTGACTATATTTAAAGTTTTTTTCAGTTTAACAAACGTTTAACACCTTAAAACTAATGTTTATCTAAAAAATTCAAGTTAAAATTCTAAAAATATTTAATAAGAGGGGAAAATGTAACGCCTCTGGCTATAAATTAAATTCAGCAAAAGAGTTTTCTCTAATTAGGGGTTTTTTGTATTAATTTGTTAACTTTCTAAATTGCCGCCTTAGATTTGAATTATTAGATTTGTAAAAGCTCAAGCTGAACTTCCTATGTGCTAAATTGTGAGTATTGTCATTAATCTCTTATTTTCTAGTTCTGTCTCTTAAATTGAAATTTCTAATAAAGTTAAATTGAAGTTAATTTTACTGTGGTTTGCATAAATTTGAATAACTAAACTCTGCTGTTGATAAAATTAAATTGAAGTTAATTGTACTTTTGGTTTGCATAAATTTGAATAAATAAACTCTGCTGTTGATAAAATTAAATTGAAGTTAATTGTACTTTTGATTTTGCATAAATTTAAATAACTAAACTTTGGTGTTAATAGATCATTATATTGAAATTATCTGTAATTTGGTTACATAAAATTGAATAAATAAGCTTTGTTGTGGATAATTAATTAAGAAGCAAGCTGCTTTTGGTGCTCTTAATAATCTCTGAAATTTACAAATCAAATTTAATTAATTTAAATATCTAAATATCTAAAATATCTAAATTTAATTAAACAACTAGTGAGCCACACCTAACTCTTGGTATAGCATAATGAGTAATAGATCCAAGCCCCCCAAAAAGGATAGTATGTTCTCTAAAGAGAACATACATCATACTTTAGACAAGGTCAACAACCCCGAAACTCGCTGTAGCCAGCGTAACATTGACAGAGGGATCAACAAAAGGGGTGTTGACCCACACTCTTCGCGCCGTAGCCAACCTGGTCCATCATACCAACCACAAGCAACGTGCGAAAGATAGAGGGTTAGGGGTAACAGTGATAGAAAAAATTAAATAAACAAAATGCAAAAAGTATATAAAATAAATTAATAAATAAAAAAATATTTAAAAAAATGGGTGGATTTTAATAGTTTACCTAGCAAATGTCAGTTCAAATGTTTCAAATTTTCTGAGTTTCTCAAAGAAATTTGAGATTTACTTTAATAGAGGTGAGCATATTTATCAGTGAGAGGGGAGTGTCATAGTCTGGGTGTATCAGTATTGCTGTAGTTAAAATTGTTAAAAAGATTAAAGACTGAGTGAGCTAGCCTTTTTTATGCAACGTAGAGGATGTTCTTGAAGCGATACAGGATGAATATATCAAATTAATAAACTCGTCGTTTGCAATATATGAGGTTCATTCTCGACTGGGCATTCAAGCTCTGAATATTTTGGTTCCATTTTCCTCAACTTACTTGTGCGGATGCGGCTTCTCTGCATTGATTACCATCAAACCTAAAGCACAAAACCGACTTGACGTTGAATCAGACATTAATTGGCCATTATCTACTACTTCCCCAGGACATTGATCAGTTGGTTACTAAAAAACAACGACAGCAGCCATATTAAATTTAACATAAGTTATTTGTTACTTTCGTTGAAGTTTGGTTCTTTCGTTTGTTAATATATAAACACTTCCTTGTATATAAGGGGTAAGTTGGTAATTACTTTCCATAAAAGGTAGTTTATGAAAAAAAGGTTAAGAACCGCTGCTGTAGATTAATAATCAATAGTAGATACAATAAATGATATAAAGTCCGACTGTTATAATTATGAAAAAAGAAAATTATAACAGTCGGATTATATAACATAAATTGTATCTAGTATTAATTATTAATCTATAGTATTTATGGCTCAATTTTAGTAAATTCACATACTTACCTACTTCGTCTTTTGTTCTTTCCTAGCAGTACTTATTATTTTTACAGAACTCCGTTGAACTGTTTAACTTGTTTAACATAGAAAAACATATGTTAGCTTAATAAAGAAAATGTAATGTGCAAGTTATTTTTTATGATATATTCTAGCGAACTTGCTTCACTAAGATCTGTATTAACAAACCATTAGCTTGTAACTTTAAATATTTGTACACATAGAAAAATTAAAGAAAGAATATAAGTTTTGAAAATTTGTTAGAAATAGTTACGTCATAAAAAATCAGACGCAAAACAACTCACTATATAGAATTAAATTTTGAATAAGTTATTCTTTACAGATTTTAAGATAGAAATAGTAGAGGAGAATCAATTAAAATGAAGATCTTTGTTTATTGTTTTTTTAAACATCAAAATGTATAGTATAGAATAAATACAATAAAATGTTTAACATTATAGAAAATTACTTAAAAATTTTATTTAAAAGTAAAAGATTACAAAAACCCACAACAAAAAAAACACGCTATCTGTACAGTTTTAAGTTATATACATCTCGTTGATTACAGACTTACCGCTTGAGAGTTCTAATAATCAGCGATAACTAAGAGATGTTAGGTCTCCTCGCTCTAGATAGAATTTTGAATTATAGACGTAGTTTTCAGCACAATTAGGATTGTTGAGGAGATGTTCGTAGTTAGATAATTATTTACCTTTGGGATTTTCGTCTCCCCTATAAATTAACTTTCTTTGGTTTTTTGTTTCATGCTACTTTTATCTGACATGGAAACGTTAAATGCACAAACTACGATGACAACTAAAATTTTATATTACGTTGCTTAATACATATGGAGGTGTAGCATCTTTAACTAGACTAAAATATCTTTTTCTAAACAGTTAGCCATGCAAATCTTAATGTATCTACTTGTAATGCATTTGAAAATCTTCAACTTTTGTTTGGTTGGACTAAAAGAATTCCAAAAAATGTAATTCGGATTGAAATATTCTTTTTCGTACACACAAGTAGAAAAGGTTTTGTCGTTATTTCTAATAGTGTTGAAGTGAACAAATAAATTTCTTCTTCGACGGTAAAAATTAAGCATTTATGCATCTTATTTAGCGCTTCAAAAAGCTTCTAATATTATTTTTAGATGTAAAAACAGCACAAAAATTATCAACATACCTATAATATGAAATGCCTTAATATAATTTTTCAAAGAAGTCTATTTTGATAGTAACTAACAAAAATGTTACTAAGAGTTATATCTAAAGGGCTACCAATCTCAACGTCATCAACTTGACGAAATATGAGATCATTAAAACTAAACTGCACATTCTTCGTAGCCATACATAAAATATAATTACATATAGATCTCGGAACAGCAAGCCGAATTAGGTCAGATTGTAGAAATGATCTAGGACAATTATTTAAGTTTTCATCAAGTGGTATGTTATTAAACAAGCTTTTCATGTTAAACTAAACCATGAAGTTGTTTAGTCGGGTAAGATTTAAGCTTTTAAATTAATCAACAAAAGTAAAATTTCGGGTACTGTGTGAATTGAGCATTATTCTAATAGTGGTTCTAAAATAAAAACTAAAAAGGTAGATAAATTCTATTGTGGTCATAGATAAAAAAAAAATTAAGTAAAATTTATTTCTTGCGTATATTTGAGAGACCATACAACTTTGAGCGCTGTGAACCAATAGGTCTATTAAGTTCGTATGCTTCTTTAAAATCAACTCCTCAGTTTTCTCTAAATACTATTCTCTATTTTACTGGTTTTTAAAGTTAACTAAAGTTTCAAGAATTTTAATTACAGTTTAAAATTACTATAGTTTTTTTTAATATAAACAGTTTTTAATTATGATGAGGTTTTTTTATCTGCTTACACAGTATCGTGGTTAACTTTTAATAGTTTTAGAGCTTCATTGTATTTTTTGTGCATTAATTTTTCTAAATGATTAATTTCAAGAGAAAAAAATATTCTGAAAAAGATCTTTTAGTTTAGACATAAATAGTTCAAGTTTAATTTTACTTAATGGCTAATTGTGCTGCAATTGAACAGAAAGAGCTAACAGAAAAGAATAACTAAAAAGATATTTTAAATGAACTCTCCTAAACAGTATGAACTTCAGAACTTTACACTTTATGTTTTGTATAAACTAATACACAAAAATAGTAAACGTTTGTTCAATAGCGTGTCAACAAAAGTTTAATTTTGTATATATTTAATAACTGTGTGTATTTATTTGTATATTACTGATAAAATACAACAATCATTCTAAAATAAAGGAAAAACTAAAAAGCTTTTTTGTAATTTACAATTTTAACGCTTTTTTTTTTAAGCAAACTTTTTACAGAATCTTATAGCTTAACTATTTAGCTTAAGTTTTTTTTTTTGAGTTAAGGTTCACTGGGTCGGTGCAAAAACTAATAAAAAAAAAGACATTTTGGCTTGTTTTTATTATTAATGACATGTCTCGAAAATACATAATACTACATTTTACTAATTTAATAATCTGTATTAAGTGAGCTTATTTAATTCGTGTTATTATTTTTTATACAAACTTAGTAATTTTTTGGATATTGCCTATTTTTATTTTTTCAGTGTTGATTTAAAATTAAGATACTTTTGCTGAGTAAAAAATGTTTTATCTAAAAATAATTAAATTAACTGAACAATTAATGTTTTGTTAACTTATTAAAATTTAAAAGTGCTTACTATAATATTTTTCTAGCATGCTACTATAACTAAAAAATATTTATAAACCATTTGTTGATCCTAATTTTTAATAGCTTTTTTTTTAAGATTAAAATATGCATTTTATATTTTTTAACATGTTCAACAAAAAATCTTAATTACTCAGTGAACTTAGACTCTTTTAGAATAAGACACGTTTTAACCCAGAAAAAAGACGTTAAATAAATACCAAAACCAAAAATAAAAAAGTGGACAGTATTTCAAAAAATATTAAGTGTAAATGAAATTTAGAACCCTATCAATAAAGTTAATAAAAACAAATAATTCAAAAATAAACTTCTATATGTATTTTCCAGTTTTTTAAATTAGATTTTAAGTAAACCTAAATGTGTTACTTGTTTATGTGTTCTAGTACTGACTTTATTAATCCTTACTTAAAAAAACACCTTCATTATTTAAGCAAAATAATTCAGCTATAAATTTCTGCATAGAATTTGCTTTGAGAACAAAAAAAAAAAATTGTTGTTAAGATAAGAAAAACATCTAATTTTTTCCGATATTTTAGAATGATTATCGAATAAAATAAAAATCAGAAAAATAAAGACTTTTAAATGGATGTTGTTGTAATTTAATATCACTTTAAATGCTTAAATCTTTTACTACTTACAAAAAATAGCTGTACAAAATTCATACAAGGATGAAAAAAAGATACCTTCAAACAATACAAATCTTAAACTTGGTAAGAGTGTTGTACAATTTTAGACTAGATTTTATAAAAACAACTATCAATTATGTGAAATTTTTTTACACTGTGGACTCAAAGTGAGCTAAACTGAAATGAATTAATAATTTAAAAATATCACTTGCAAATTTTTAAGTAAATAAAATTTTAATGTAGCCAAAGATTGTATTCGTTGTTTTTTTGAACTAAATAAACTCGATAAGAAGTTATAGCATGAAGTAGTTTTAATGTCTATTAAAATTAATCATCTCTAATACTTTGTTAAAAGTAACATTTTTGATTATTTTACTTTTCGAATAATTTAAACTGACCTTAAACGTTTAAAAAAAAACGGCCATTTTCAAAAAGTAAAACTTCATAAGTCGTTAACATATTTACCATAAAACTTTAAAACGTTGGTAAGTTTAAATTCATGTTTTTATTGTTTATTGAGCAATAAGAAAGCACTCAAAAAGTTTGGTCTATAGACCTGGTGTACGAAAAAATGTGTTATTTTCTATCGTTGTGTAAATGTGTTATTTAAAAATCTTTCGGATATTGAGTCGTATACCACTCTTTTATATCTAAAATTCTCTTTTATAATAATTTTAAAGAGTTTGCAATTTAGCTGAACTTTTTTACAAAGGCTAGTTTGTATGCAAGTTTTTTTTTAACCAATTTAGAATAAACAATTTGAAAAACACTTTGTTGCATTTATAATTTTATCTAATAATTATTAACCCGCTCAGTGCTGGATGTACAATACCTCCCATATCACCCACTCCCACCTGCACAATTCCCACCTAAATCAATTCCTGACTGATCAATTAAAAGTTAAAATAAAAACCGACCCAGGGTAAGGAATAAGGGTAACAGCAGTAATAGTAAAAAAAAAAGATGGGATTCGACTGGGTGGGAATTTGAAACATGCAAATAGTTTGAATATTTGCTGAATGAGCAAAAAAATAAGTTATTGTCGACTTTAGTTATTTAAACCTTTTTTTCGATTTATCTATTGTATGTTTGGGTAAGGTGGGTTAGGGGTAAATAACAAAAAAATATATAGTTGAATAATAATACTAGTGCAAAATACATATTTCATTCACTAACAGATTTCGGTAGGAAAACAAATTCTGACCTTGTCAAGTATAATAAAATAGTAAACCTTATTATACTTAACAAGGTCGAATTTTTTTACACGGAAACCTGGTAGTGAATAAAAGATTTAATTTTCATTAGTTTAGTTTATTGAACGAGAAAAACGCTTAACATATTTGGTTGTAGGACCTGACGGTTAATATTATCATTAAAATAAGCTCTTGACATTACAGTAAATTAAGCAATATTTTTTACTTAAGACAACCAACTATAAAAATATGTTTATAAAATCTGCTGACTCAGCAGATATTCAAACTAGTTTTAGGTTTTTAAAGCTACCACACTAAAACTAGTCCTGAGTCTAAGATATCACATTTTACTAAATAAAGTCAATTAGTAAGTTTAGTTTTAATAGAATAATCCAATTATTTTTTAACTTTTAAGTTATAGCTTGTGTATAAAAAATAGTGTCTATTAATTAAAAAAAAAATATTGTACTCAAATGCTTATTAGACTGATGGCATTATGCTGTCCATAAAATATGAACAGTCTTGATTCAACTTACATTATAATAAACCATGCAAAAATTAAGTACAATATCTATTAGGCATACTTTACTTTAAACATATATTTGTAACTACAAATAAGATATTAAAAGCTATCTAACATACTTTATCTAAAAAAACACTAAGTTTAAACATTTTATATTCAAATTTATCTCAAGAACAATCTTAGACCAACCCAGCTACAATTTAGTAGTTCATTATTTTTATTATTTATTTATCTTTTTCTGTTTTTTATATCTAAAATATAATAGTGTAGTTTCATCCTCATTGACATTGTGATAAACAAGTAAGTGCATTTAAAAAATTTGTTTTTGATAGAAGATAGAGATCCTGAACTAAGGTGTATAAACTTTATATTTTTTTAGTTATTTTAATTGTTTAATTTTATTTGTTAAAAAAATTTAGTTTTATGTCTAAGTAAAGTTTATTTCTGACTTGTAATACTTTTTTTTTATCAAATTTTTATAGTATTTGGTAAAATTTGTTATTTTAATTTTCTAAGTTAAGCTGTTCAGTAGTAGGAGTGAATTTATTTTTTGTAGTTTAAACAAATTCAATCAATTACTAGTGCTAGATTTTATTGACTAAAACTGAGTTGTTTACAAATTAATAAAACAGTTTTAAGCAAACACTACAAGCACATATACTAAAAATAAACAGTATTTAAAAATACATGTTTATACTAGTATTTTATTTGTAATGTTGTTACAAATTCTTCCCTCTTATTTTATTTTGAGTTATTTGTTGCATTTTTTGTGGTTGCTCTAGTAGAAAGGGCAACAAGACAAATGTGAATCTCAAAAAAAATCAAATTCTAGGGGAGGAGACGGTGTGAAGCCCATGGTAGACTATAGTTTCTATAGTCAAAATTGGCAGTAATGGGTTATAAAAGGGTGCTTACCATTTTTTAACTTAAATAGTTTTTTTTCAATGTATATAAAATTGATTTTTAAGTTTTTGTTTTTATATAAATATTTTTTCATTATTGTTTTAATGTTATCTCAAAGTATTAGTTACAAGCAAATGGCTCAATAACTCTATGGTCTTTCTCAACACCAATCCATTAACCCTAGTTGTGAGCATTCACATGTCTCTTTCGTTCTTAATAATGTCTATCTTTTTAATGTCTAAGTTGTTATCATTGTAATAGTTAAGAATTGAGTCATAAAACTACTAATCTTGTTACACAAACGAACAAACTTATAGTTTCCAAAATATGCAAACTTTTAAACCAAAAGTTAAGTTAAATATAATTTTGGATAACATTTAGGTAACAATGTTAATAGGCATCATTTACAAGTTACATTAATATTTTGATTTATGGTTTAAATTTTTTATACAAACAAAAATAATTATTATAATATTTTACATAGCAAATAGAACAACATCAAAACAGTTAATTTAAAAAAAAAGATAATAAAATGTGTATGGTCATTAGACCTAGTGTAAAGAAAGACTTTTTAGTCATCAAGCTACACACCACTCAATTACTTTAGGATTGTCACACACTCAGGACAGGATAAGACAGGCTTGTTTAAAATTTTTGAAAAACTTAAACCAATTTAGTATAGTTTGAACTATTTAAAAAAACTTGGCTGACACAAGTTTTTTTAATTTTTTTATGCAGAACTCAGGCTAGTTTGGATATTTTTCCTAAATCTTAAGTTAGTATTTTAAAATAAATTACTTTGTTATTTCTTATAAGCATGGTTTTTGTTAAGGCAATTTTTTATAAGTCATTTACATTCAGTATATAAGCTTGATTAAGAAAAAGTTTTTCAAAATTTAACTTATTTTTTACCATTAATAAAATACATATACCCTAGTTTTTTTTCAATTATACACGAGGCTGAAGTTTGATAGACATTTAAATATAAGATTTTTAACACATTCCAATTTTTTACTTACAGTCATTACCGGAATTTAAAACCGCTCGTACTTAATTTAAATCAATAAAACTCTAGAACCTTGTTCCATGTGCGTAGAACTACGTGATCAACTAAGTAATTCAACTTTTTACTATAATAAACAAAATAGTCACGGTACGCCGAAAAATATCAAATTTATTATTAAAAAAAAATTGAGTAGTTTAACATTGTATTGTTTGTTAATTTTTGAACAAATATTATCAATATAAACTCCAGGTAAGGATTTCCAAAATTAATTAATTTTGAATAGTTAGCAATTTTTTCATGTTTTAGCTTGAAATGCTAGGCTTGAGTAACTTTTAGTAACCAAGTTATAATTTTTTCAGGACTAACTAGTATTAATTCGGTGTAGAGTTATAATATATATAGAATTACAAATACTTAACTAAATTTAACATAAAATATCATACTTAAGAACCTTAGTAATTAATATATTGATTCAAAATTCTGAAATACCCGATCAATAAGCATCTAACCGGATCCAAATCTTTTTGAAATTAGCTTCCATTCGGATCTAGATCTTTGTCTATAAGTCTATAATTAGTATTTAGCCGGATACGGATCTAAAAAAAGGATCCAGCTAGCTGCAAAAGATCACTAACTTAAAATGATCCGGCCCGCTGAGGACTATATTTTTCTCGATCCGGCTCGTCAAATATTTACGTTGCCCACCCCTACTCTAATGTAACTACGAGCGGTTTTAAAGTGTGTTTACTAGGTTTTTCATTATTATTTCTGGTATTTTTCGGGGTACAGTAACTGTTTCATTTTTTATAGTAAAAAGTTGAATTACTTAGTTGATCACGTAGTTCTACGCACATGGAACAAGGTTCTGGAGTTTTATTGATTTAAATTAAGTACGAGCGGTTTTAAAGTGCGGTAATGACTGTAAGTAAAAAATTGGAATGTGTTAAAAATCTTATATTTAAATGTCTATCAAACTTCAGCCTCGTCAATTATACCATATATGTGCTAACTCAGACTAGTTTTTAGTCACTCAGGCTGGCATTTTTACTTCAAAGAGCAAGAACCATGTTTTACTATATAGGCTATATAAAAAATTTGGACCTGTTGGCATGAGGGTTCTAATAAAGGCTATGAAAACTCTCTGAGTTTAACATTGCAGAATCAAAACCCATTGCTGACATACAAACAAAAAAAAAAATTTTAAAAGTATAAATCTTAAATTAATAGCATCACTATATCTAAAATAAATAAAACAAAAGATAAGACAAAATTGAATAGCATTTAAGCATGTAAAAAATATTTAAAATTGATAGATATACTATAAAATTAAGTTTAGACATTTAAACTTGAAATTTTTCAGGATAAGTGAAAATTATTAAACAAATTATGTTACTTTTAATATAGTAAATTATAATTTTTTAGCAATCTGTGTACTTCTAAACCTAATTTAAAGAAATTTTATCAAAATATGCAACATAAATAGATACGAAACATCTAAATCTGGTATCATAATAATATTTCACTGATTAAGAAATTTTGTGTGGCTTGATGGAGTAGAGGTCTTAATGACAGCTTTGAAAGCTCTGAGTTTAAATTTGATTCTGAGTCAAAACCCATGGCCAGCACATAAACAAAATTAAATAAATTTTTATAAAATGTAAACTTACTACTTAGTCTGGACCAATGTCATCTAAACCCAGTTTTTGTAGTCAATAATGATTAGTCTCAAAGTATTTATAGAAGTTCTTAAAAAAATGCAAATTTATTATACCTTTGCCACTTGTTTATATTTAACTTTTTCCATTGTTTTTAGTAAAATTTCCCTCTCAACCTGTTACTTACTTTTTGTTTTTAATATTTAAGTCCATAGCTTACTATCCTGATAAACTGGTTTATTTACACATTTACTATAACGTCTTGGTAAGAATTTTTTTTTTTAAAGGTCTTATTAAATTATTATGTACTTAATCAAGATTTTCCAAATATTATCTTAAAGGCGTAGGGGGTGATCCAACTTTTTTTTCCTACAAAAATTTAGATTGGCCCCTATTTAAAAGCTTGAGGTATAAACTACAAGTTAGTTTTGATAGAATATAAAATTTTTAATTAATTTTTGAGATACCAATGTTTTGTAAAAATTTTCCAATACAAACGTATAGACTGCAATTTTCTTGGAAATTTAAATGTTTACTAAAGATCTATCTTATTTTTATTTTGATCTAGAGACCTCAAATTTTCAGGAAGTATTCCTTTTTTAGTTAATAAACTTTGAATGTTGCGATTTTATAGATATTATAAAATAAAGATTTTAGATACAAAAAACAAAAAAAAAGTTTTTTTTATATAAAATTAAAAACAAGCGTGAACTTGGCTTGAATAGCTTTTTTTGTAGTTGTTTTATAACCTTACTTTAAAACCAATTATTTTCAATGTCTTTAATGCTAATGTGGAACTTTTTTTTAGTTCTAAAGAACGTTCTTTTGCTTTGCTTTTCACAATAATTTCCATCAAATTTGGGTTTGACTTTTGTAGTGGAGCCCCTTTAAAATTTTTGAGTTTTTTATATTTTTTTACTTATTTTAGCTTATTCCAAAAATAAAAGTTAAATTTTTTTTTTTTTTAAACATACCTTAAAAACTTAGTTTAAAGATGTTATTAATTTTTTAATTTCTTTTTTTTTTATACCATAAGCCTAAATCAATTTTTCAGAAAAATTCTAATTTTGCACTATTTATGTTTTTTAGATATACAGCTCTTTATGCAAAAATAAAATATTTTTTTGATAATTTTATTTTTAACTGACTTGTATAGTTAAGTTTTATGATATTATTATGTTTTTCCCAATTAATTATTGGTTTTAAAGTATATGACCCATACAAGTTTTACCTAAAATCTTAGCACTTTTTTTAATCAATTTTGGAAAGTTTAGAAAAGGTTATATTATAAAAATGTTTTAAACTTTAGAAAAATGTTTTAAACTATTTGTGTGTGCAGCTTAATTTTTTAGCAAAGTTAAAACTAACTAAACATTAAAACCAAGTAAAATTAAGCCGCAAACACAAATAGTTTAATTTTTTTTTTAATAATAGTTTAAAGCAATTTTCTAATATAACCTTTTCAAAACTTCCCAAAATGCATAAATTAAGAAGTTCAGAGTATTTTTTCATACTCCATACTGTACAATAAACGCTATCTATAATTACTCTGTCATACTTATTATAAAAGTTTTCAAATTCTAAATTTCTGTTTAACATTGTAATAAACTTTAGCTTACTGAGCAGTATATGAGGTTTTATATCTCATTTACAAAACTGCTGAATAGTTTTATGTTTTTAAATAATTAATTAAATATATACATATATATAATTTATATTCTGTTTCTACAGATTTAACGTTTAAGGTATCTATTTCTAAAAGTGGAAATAGACTTTCAATTACTTTTTTTTTAGTTTCCTAGAAAACTGATAATGAAAATTTATTATACATAGGTTTGTATCAGAAACTTTTTACAAAAAGGACTATATTTCAACAATTTGTTAAACTTTTATTCAACTGATGATCTTGTTTGATTTGATTCAAGCAAGTGAAACATTGTTTTGTTAATAAAATTAAAATTTTTAATTGAAACTTTCATATTATATATAAACTTCCTTATACTTCATACTTCTTTAACTTATAAACTTCTTTTGTGTAATTTTTTTAATCCAAATCTCCCATGGCCTTAAATTATGTGTTTCAAAAAAAAAAGCGGATAAAATTGAAAATATATAAATTATGTTTGCTTTTTGCAGGGTTCCCACTTCCCTATAAATCCCTATAATTCACTATAAATTCTGAAAAATCCCTTTAAAAAATTGAAAAATATGTAAAAATCCCTATAAATTACGTTTTTTTGCTAGGCGATTAAAAGCCAAATCAGCAAAACTGTGTGGTGAAAAACACATAAAAGTTTATTATAATAATTTAATAATATTATTTAAATCAAAACCTTTGCAGTCTCAATACAAAAATGACTTTATGGCGCTACCTAGTTAATAAAAAAAAATTTTTTTTTTAATATTAATTTTAATAATTTTTTTTGAAATTTTTGTGGGAACCCTCTTTTTGTGCATAAAAATAAAAGATTGTTAATTCTAATGACAAATAAGAACTGTAGTTAGCAGGTCTAATTATTAGGTAAACAACATGACTGGGTTATTATTTTGAATTTATTGTTACTTTTTTTCAGTAAAAATTCTATTTGTTAAATATTTTTTGATAAAGTGCACTTAAGCTATCAAAGGTATTTAAAGTATATTGAGAAGACCTATTATAACAATAAAACTTAAATAAAAAACAACTTTGGAATCAACATTTTAACTCTAATCAAAATTTATTTTAAACATTATTTCTTGATTACTTTTTGTCTAAAATACTTAAATAAATAGTTATACTTCTGAAAAGTAAAAGTAATTTTATTTGTTGATTAACAAAACAACACATTTAAGTTTATCAGCCTAGTATAAAGGAGACTATATTTAATTATAAGTTTGACATTTTTTTTTGCTCCATATTTAGAATAACTTATCAGTTACAAAAAAAAGTTAAACAGAATGGCAGGTTATTAACAAGTATATATATTTTCGAAAGCCTTGCCTAAAAATACAACTACTAATCAAAAAAATATTTGATTTACTATAAGCTATAGTTTAGCTAAATGTTTTGTCTTTGTTCATTATTTTTTTCTATCGAGGCAATTTTAAAAACTTTTTATTGTGTAAAATATGTTACTTTTCTAGATAATTAGTTGATAGAATCTAACTTAAACTTCAAATGACACATATAAAACTTGGAATAATTAGACTTGGAATTTCTGCTGGGAAGGTATGTTTGAAATGAAATAAATACTATTATTTTCAGTAAATATTTTGCTAAGTAAGTTTGTAGAATATTTGTCACTAGTCTGCTTTTAAAAAATGAAAATTATATACTGTATTGTATGCTTAAGTTAATTTGCGAACCTTATTGTTTAATATTGTCTAACTACATCAACAGTTGTTAATCTAAAAAAGGTAATGCCCAGTTTTCAGCAAATTTTGTAATAATAAATAGTTAGTTATTACATTAGTGATTTTTGCTCACATGTGCACAACATAGTCCGTTCTTGAAGACCCTAGTCTTTATGTTGTATGCTATTAAAATTATACTGCTATTAAAATTATACTGCTATTAAAATTTTACTGCTATTAAAATTATACAAGAATTTCAATAGTCATTCTGCTCAATTTAGACAGTGTTTATAAAATTAGTTTTTAATTATAAGTATTTTTTAAAAGTTTTCCTGAATGTAGTTAAGTATCTTCATAATAAAATATATTTTCTTGCTTATACTAAACAAGAAAATAATATTTTGATTATATATTTAGGAATACTTCTTGATATTATAGTTACTTGGTATTTTTCATTTCTAGGTAAAGTACACTATAATAGATGAAAATGACATTAACATGGTGAAAAATTTATCTTTTGAGCCTCGTGTAGATATTGAACCAAATGGACAAGGGGCTAGAGTTCTTGCTTACGTTTATAATATATTAAAAGGAAAAAAAGCTGCAAAATGTTTACACAATGTCCTGTGGTTTGTTTTTTCTTTTTAATTTGATTTAAGTTATGTAGAAATATGAATTTAATCATAAAATTGTACTTGATATATACATTACATAAAACTTTAATTAAATTCTACAGATATCAATTTACAAACTACCTTTTTAGCTTAGTTTCGTAATTTTTATTTATCTTTAGTTTTAATTTGTTAGATTAGTTGTTACTAATGCATAATAAATCTTTTGATATATCTTCTTTTAATCTTTTACTACTGCAGCTATAGTAAATAGACCTTTGATATATTTTTAATTAATGTATCAAAACAATACAATACTAAGAAGTACTTGTAAAGAAATAATCTTTAGGGAAAAGTACAAAGGTAAAATACCAAAGGGCTACCAAGTTTATCACAAGAATGGGATAACTGTTGACAATCGATTAGAAAATTTAGGTCTTACCAAACATTTTAAGTACGAACGTACTGATACTAGGTAGTTTTAAGTGTTTTGTTTAAACTATGTGCTTATACTAATTTTCTTTTTTTCTATACGTTTTAAAGAAAACTGTCAAACTAGTGGCATATATAATTCTATTTTTAGTTCAAATTCTTCAAGTTTGTACATGACTGCAATGAATCAGCTTCCTCCTGATTTAGTTGAAGATCAGTATATTGAATCGGCATCAAAAACACCTACAGTTTTGGATAAAAATGGGCATTTATTGAAATATAATGTCGAGTGTACTCGTGGAAATGTTTTATATGAATGCAAATACGGACCATGCAGTAACTTAGAACAACACGTAAGTTAAATCTCATATCAAAATATGTGCCTTTTTATTGTGCTTAAGACAAAGTTTTATTAAATTGATTTATTTAAAAAGTGCATTAATTTTATTTAAATTTAGTCAGGTGAGTTTGCAGTTTGTGGGAGATGTAGGAATTCTAGATATTGTGGACATTCTTGTCAACAGAAAGACTGGCCGTTGCACAAAAAACATTGTATTGAGAAAAAAGATTGTGATAGTTGTGAAGATAATAATGATGAGCCACTCCGCTAATTATTTGTTTTCAACTTATTTTTTTTTAGACACGTTGCATGCAGTAAAGGTAGAAAAATGTATTTAAAAAAAAATTATAATTTGCTGTTCAGTATTTCATGCTGAACAAGCCTTGACAATTATAAACATTTTTATTTTAACTAAGTCTGAAATATTAATGTACATAAATTTTATGATGATAATTAGATTGAATTGAAATTTCTAATATTAGATTGTTCTTCTAACTAAATGTTTTAAATAGAGTTACTTGCAATTATTTTAAATGGCTTATTTTCAGGATGGTAACCTTAAGCTAGATTTTAAAACATTATGGGTTTATTAATTACAGATAAGTTAAGATTTAGAGTATTCAAATAAATTATAATTAATAATGTTGTACTTAAACCATTGCTATTTACTTTTGTAGAAAGATTTAAAAAAGTAAGTAAGAAATTTTCAAAAAGTTGTTTAAATGCAATTCTTTAACCTTAATGAACTACAAGGTTTGTGATATGATATTCTTGCATCTTTGATAGTTATAAACGAAATTGTTAATACTATAATAAGATATACTCGTAAAGTTGTTTTGGTAGAAAATTTGTGTATAGTCAATATATTTGTGTAGAGAATTTATAAATATTTTAGAAAATTTGTTTAACTTACTCAAATTTTATTTCTTTATTAGTTTCATACTTACCATTTAGTGCCACTGCTGTGTTTTTTTAATTTTCAAACTTTAGTTTAATATACTTAAATTGAGAATTGAAAATTAAATTAGCTGAACTTTCATTTGTTGAATTGACTTTTATTTAAAAAATGTATATATATGGATTATATATATAGACTTTTCGAATGTAGTTATGGTTTGAAATGAATATGAAACACAAGAGAATGTTCTGAAAATGACATTATAACTTTAATCTCATGATATGTCAATGCAATATTTCTTTTTAATGGTTTTTTCATATAAATTTTCTTTGTGTTTTTGTTGCCTTTTTTTATATAAACAGTTTAATTAATTTTCCTTTTATATATATATATATATGATTAAATGCTATACCTATATACTTTTTCCTATATAAACTTAATATAAATAGTATACTTTTAAAACTAACTATTTGTTTTGTATTTATTGTTTTCTATTTATTCTAGTATCTCATTTTAAGTTTACATTTTAAAATTCTTTCTGTTATCGTCATAATGAAGTAAGTTTGTAAATTGTACAGAATTTCTTTAAACTTTTCGATTACTCAATATTGATTCATTTTATTTGTTATTACTTTTTCTTTTATCAAGTTTTTAAATTTCAGAATGAATTTACGTTTTTTATCTTTATTTATTGATGAAGTTTTGTTTTCAACCCAATAAATTTACCTTCGTAATTGGTTGTATATTATTAACTGAATCATCACTTGTATTCTATAAAACGTGACATATATATATATATATATATTATTAAGAACAACTAATAGGTAAGTTTAGTCTTATTAGTTTTTTATATAACTTGCTAGACAACTTTCTGTATAGATTATTGTGTAGTGCATCATTTCTAAATTCACTTTTGTAATACTAAGTAGAATAAAACTTTGTTAAAAACTCTAAATTTTACTGACTTATACATATTTTTGTATAGACAGATATAATGATTTAAAAAACTTTTTATTACTTAATACTAGTTACACGGTCTTACTTAAGTTATTACTATGTGTTTTGGTTTTCTCCAAGTGTGTTCAGTATTTTTGATTGGTTCCATTTTATACTGTGCATAGAAAATTATGTTAATAATGAAATTTTCTAAATCTGTATTTACTATATATGATAATAATTACAGTATTGTTGATTCTGAGTTTTAGTATATGTAACATAATAAAGAAAAAAAAACTTGTTATGTACATTTTTTAGACTTAAAATAAAATCAACGGATCGACAACTTTTTTAAGTGATCAACTGAACTCACTTATTCAAAAGTTTCAAAACCATTGAATTAATGAATACATTATTAAAGTAAAAGTTATGTGTTATATTAAAGTTTTTATATATTTAAAATTAAGCATTTATTTGACATAAAAGCTTCATCTTGTCGCAATACCTAGTTGCTTACGGGTTAATACGTAGATAGTTATGGGTAAAGGGCAGAGTTACCAGCTTGCTAATCTTTTTATTCAAACTGAGTACTAAAGAATATTAAGCGTTTATTTGTTTCAAATTAATTCAGCTTAAGCGAGCTGCATAATTAAAAAATTGTTGTATAATAGTTATGAAAAAGCATTTAAAAGTAAAATTGTAATGAAATAATAATTTTATAAGTGAACTGTGATACTAACTGTGAACTAAAATAAATAAGCATATTTCAAAGTTTTTTTATTATAAACTTTTAAGTTAGTAATTGTGTTCAAGCTAGAAAGTATCGCAGGTTAGATATTTCTATTGGCGGACTGTACTTTGCTAACAACTACATCTGATGGTGTGTAGACTGTATAAAAGAAGCTTTCTCCGTTGGTTATGCGTTAAAAGCAAAAACTTTTAGAAAAAAATTAAATAAGATTAAATATTCAAAACTAATTCTATAACTTTCTAACATTCACCTACTTAAAGTTTGTAGTTTTGGCTCATTTGTTTAAGCGCTCTTAGTACATAAGATATCTCACAGTTATTCAAATATTTATAAAAGTATGTTGTAAAGTACAGTTTACTATAATTGGCGTCTTTAAGTGCATTTTAATTTAACAATTTTAAAATACCAGTACAACAGAAAATAAGATATCCAGTTTTTAACTTTTAGTGAAATGTTCTGTTATTATTGACAATGTGAAAGTGTTGCCTTACATTGTGAAGCTAACAAGTATAACGAAGTCTTTTATAACTAAGCAACTAAAAATGAAGTATTAACTAAGGTTAGTAATTAACTAGTCTTAATATTATTGTTTATTGAACAATAGAAAAATGCGCTCAAAAATTTTGGTCTAAGGACCAGGGTTAAAGGTACCTTTCGGTTATCGAGTCGTACACCACATATTCTACAGAAATATAATATAATAACAGAAAGACATATTCAATTATATGTAAATAATTTACTTAGTCAAACAGTCCCAGTTAGAATAATTTAGGTAAAAGTAAAATTTAAATAAATAATAAGTGTAATTTTATAACAAACTAGTACAGGCGTGAACAGTTATTTTACAGTTTGGTGAAAAAATTCAAATAAAACTACAGTTTGTCTAATGTTGTAAAAGAATGATTATGTCAAAGGTTTCGTAGTTAAAAATGAAACACTTGGAGTTGTAAAGTCATTCAATAATAGCATTTTTTTTAAACTTTTGATTGGTTAAATTAGAATGAAAAGTTTTCTTTTTTAAATGTGCTCCGTTCGTAATTATGTTTTTTTTTAAATAGATAATATATACTTTTTTACAAAACAACTTATATAATTACGTCATTTTTGAAGTGGTTCTTTAAAAAGTTAAAATTTAGTTTTATTTAATATTAAAAAGTTAACAAATAGATATGATTTTTTAGTAGACTATTTCAAAAGAAAAGCATAAACAATCGCTTAGTTATTACTTTTAATCCAGTTTTTTCAGGGTTTGTACAGGAAACCAGTCAAAACACGCCCCTGCTATGAATTAACAATTACTTAAGACCTGAAAAGTGAAATGTGAAACCTGAGTATAGTTGCTTTTGTATACATTTTGTAAATAAACTTTAGTATATACATATGTATTAAATTTTTCTATAACAATAACTTTATGCTCGTTCCAAGGAGAAGAATTACAATTTTATTGAACAACAAATTAAAAAAAGCATTTTTTCACTCAATTAATAAATTGCATTATTAGGGTCGTTAGTTATAATATATCTCAGTTAAATAGAATAAGGTATAAATTATAACTGAGGATCTCATTTGTTAATTGAGTGAAATATTGTTATATAAGTTTCTATCTTTATACGAAATAAGCATTGTTGCATATGTTTTAATTGCGTGAATAACTACATAAGTTGCACATCTAAACTTATTCATGTTAGACGAGAATAAAGGGTTAAAAAAAAGAGTATTTGATACTATAAAACAAAGCCTAAAAACCAATAATTTATAAATTTTGAACAATTCAAAGTTTGCAAAAAACTATAATATGATATAGATAAAAATATGTAGCAAATTTCAATAATAGAATCACTACTTATTAAAATTGCGAGCCAAAAAGTTTAACATAAAATTGATAAATTAA
Source organism: Thalia democratica (assembly GCF_965202585.1). Classification (NCBI taxonomy): domain Eukaryota; kingdom Metazoa; phylum Chordata; class Thaliacea; order Salpida; family Salpidae; genus Thalia; species Thalia democratica. Next base: position 54,492,688 of record NC_139165.1, on the reverse strand, counting down.
AACTATATAAATAGTATGTTTTAATTTTGTTAATATTTTTGCAAAGTTTTTGTTGTTTAATTTCGTTAACGTGCTGTTAATTTATTTTTCCGAAAAAAAAACACAATTTTTTTAAAAATTACTTCTAAACTAAACTTATATGGTTGTTTAAAAATGTAGTTGTTACTTTAACTTATATTTAATATGATGTAGATAGATGTTTAATTTGGTTTAATAATAACTTAGCAAAGTTAAAAAAAATTTTAAACTTTTTTTCAACACCTATTCAGCAATTATTAACTAAAGTTATTTCAGTACATCTATTGACACTTAAATTATTACAATAAAAAAAAAACTTTCTAATCAAAAAAAGGCATAAAACTGAGCTTTGAAAAATTTAGGTTTTTATTTGTTCTACTTTTTTATTTCATTTATTTATTATACTTTTAAGTTAACCTTGTTTTATTTGTTTAATGAGATTTTAAAATTTCTTATGTAAAACTCACCTCTCACTTGGTTGTAACTTGGATTTATGTAATTTCTTAAGCTGTAATTCATCTGTTTCACTTCGAATATTTATACATTAAAAAAATTTAAGATTTTTTTAAAACAAGCTAATGATAATAAAAAAACCTAAAATACAATATAATTAAACCAAAATACTAAAAAGTAAAACATTTATTTTTTTTAGTCGCCAAAAAACATCTTTCTTTCATAAAGCAATTATTTTTATATCATATTAACTATACTATGTAAGCAATTTAAAAAAAGTCATCATTTTAATAGCCGGGATTGTGTAAGTTAAGAACAAATATAAAATGTTCTATATTTACGTAATAAGACTACATGTCATAAAATAGATATCTTAAGATTTGCTAAACCTTAAATGATTTTTTTAAGGTTTAAGATATTAATATAAGTTTAAATAATATATTTCTAACAAGAATATTTTTTATTATTAAAGTAAACTTGTAATATAAAATTGTTAGAACTTTTGTAAAAAAATAGTAAACAGCCAAAAAAGTATACTATTAGCGCCACCTAGTAGATTTAATTCAACTAGATTTCACCTTGTTCAGCGAGAGAACTTCTTTTTTCTGCATACGTGTCCAATAAAGTACAGTATAACTTGTTTTAGTTTTATTTCATCAACTACTTGCAAGGAGAGATCATCAAAATAACTTTAAGTTTATAAGAAAAATGGGTCCATACACTGTTAAGAACAAGGTATGTTGTACTTAATTTAAGTATCGAGTTTATTTTTTACTATAAAACTACAAAGATTATTAAACAACTGTATTTAAATTAGCATTACTTAAAAAGTTTAAAAAATAGTTAATATACATTTGTATGCGTTGTTTAATACACAGTTTAACAAGTTAAAAATTAGTTTATTTATAGAAAAACAGCGGTGTTTTCTACAAATAGAAATTAAAGCACTGATAATAAAAAAATAATTGTTTTCTACAACTGTTCAACATAGAACTTAAAAATAGTACTTATAGTTAAATATTGAAATAATATTTACAATTTAGTTTTTTTTGATAAATAAAATTTACAATACTATTGACTAAAGCAAATAGTTAAAGCCATTTAAAATAAATTATTAGTTAGTTTTTAAACATTCTTTAATTCAATTTTAACTTGACTAAACTAGCTCTTAAATTTTACTTTCAGTAGTAAAGCTTTAAATCTGAACTTCTAACTTATAGCTTAAAAAGTCTTTTTTAGTAAAAAATATACTCAAAACTTTTAATTGAAACTTATTATACCGTAATTAACTTTGAGACATTTCTATTACTATCATAAACAGTCTTAATATACCTTATTAATAAGTTTTGATAAGTTGCTTATTTAGAAAAAAAAACATTTTATAATTTTTACATAAAACTATTCTTAAAAGTATTAAATGATATTCTTCTAAAACTGACTTTAACATATTTTTAAATTACTTTATTAAGTACAACGTTTGAATGAAAATATAGTTAAATTAAAAAAAACCTAAAGGTATTTTTAAGTAGTAAAAAACCTTATAAAACACATCCTTAATTATAATATCTAAAGTTATAGAATTTTAAAGATGCATGTAAAAATGTTATCACATAGAAATTCATATCATATTTACTAAAACACCAATAGTGTTATTAAAGATGGTTTTTATAAACCTTTTTAACTTATTAGTTTTATATTATTGAACCAAAAGTAATAAATTTAACAAATTATTGATTAATACTCAATAAAAAACATATATCAAAAGTATATAATATCTTGATTTTTAGTAAAACTTGTTTAATTGTAGCATATTATTATATATTTTAAAATTTCTATTAATGGCAAAAAGTAGTTCATAATAAAGAATAATAGACTTTAGGTTTTTTGAAAAACTTAATTCCTAGTTTTTATTTGATAAAATAAAACTATTTCACATTTTCTTAAGTGCTGCAAAGTGTTTTTGTTTGATATAAAAATCAAAATGTTAAAACTATCTGTTTGACTAATTCAATATTTACTTTAAACTATCTAGTTTTCATTAAAAATGATTTAAAGTATATCAAATACTTATAAGTATTGAAATTCTATTTTCATGCTTTGTCTAACTTATGTAAACTTTCAAAGTCAATTTTGATACAGACTGCATCTGAAACTAGCGAAAAAATGCAAAACGGTATCATTACAAACGGAACTCATCAGAATGGAGTGAGTGCATCTTTAAAAAATGAGGAGAACACTCAGCTAGTAAACGGAACTACTTCAAATGGGTTGAGTAATGACGTAGAGAACATTAAGAATACTGCAACTACAGAACAAAGCGAATCAATCAACGACAAAGAGGTATTTAAAATATATATTTTCATGTGTATTTATATTTTTAAGCTTAACCAAGCTTCTTAGTTAACTTTACATAAATATTCTATGTTTATCAATTGAATGTAAAAAAACTATTCTAGGTTAAACTAATCAACGAAAGTGTACAGCATCAACAGCAGCGCATCAACGGTGGTCAGCAGCGCAGGTTGAACAATCGTCAGAACCAGGAACTTCTGAGCAAAACCAACCTTTATATTCGTGGACTTGCGCAAGACTGCAATGACGATTTTCTTTTTCAACTATGCAAGGGGTAGATTTTAACGCTTTGTATATATCAAAGTTCTGTGGAATTTTTATTTTATTTTATGAGTTTTACAGTTTTCTAAAGCTAAAACTTGCTTCTTTTGTAAAAGAAGTATAATTAAAAAAAAAAAAATCTGTATCAAATATTTAATTATCTTAATAGTAAAAACTGAATTTAAATGTTAGATAAGTTTTTCTTAAAATTATATGACATTTAAATAGCTATGTTCTACATGGGTAGCGGTCCATAAAAAATTTAACGTACTTTTTCTTTTCTTCTATCATTAAAGGATCATTTTAAGTGTTACGTAGAGCAGAAACTAACAATTTCCTATGTTTTAAATGTCAAGCTAGAAATATCATTATATTAAAACTTTATACATAATCCGATAGAATATAATGAATATCTTTTCAAAGGTTTGTATATAATTTTAATAAAAACTTAAAAAGTTCACATTAAAAATACTTCCGTGTTCCAGGCTTTGTAAAATGTGAAATTAAAACTTTAGTTTTAATTTTAATACTGTTAAATGCTTTTACAAAAGTAGTTTAATGATACTTAGACAACTATGTTAAGTCAGCATCAAACTTTGAACAAAAATTAAGAATATACTTAAGTTACATTCAGTTTTAAAATTTATGTTTAGAACTTTAGAAAAAGGGTAAAATGATTTAAATTAGTTAATTATTTACTTACATGTATAATTATAGTGAATAACAAAATTAAAAAAAGGAGGCAAAAATAATTATTGCCAGTAAAGGAAATTTTGTGTAACTTATAAATATTAAAGTTTAAAAATATAAAAATACAGTTAATGAACGTAATTATTTATTACTACATGAGGCAGCTTATTTTCCTGTTTATCATAAAGTGTTAATTTTTAGATACGGAAAAATTACATCAACAAAAGCCATAATCGATCCTGCTACTTCACTCTGTAAAGGTTGTTTCAGTTTTTTTGAAAATATTCCTTGCGATTTCACAGTGCAACTGTTGACGTTTTTTGTAATTTTATTTGTAAAATATAATCACCTCATTCTCATTTACTTTTCTAAACAAGCACTCTGTTGAGGTTTTTTGTAAAAACTTTATTTGGCAAGCAAATGTTTACTTTTGATAGAGTTTTACAGAGAGTTTTGCGTTACTTTAACATAATATTAAAATAAATTTATTTATTTTCAAAAATAATTGCAATTATGTTTACTTTTTGTATAACTTTTCTTATAATACAAATTTATATTTAAGGGTTAATATGATTTTTAACACCTAAGTCACTTAAAATTTTTTTTGGAAAATCACTTTCGTTTTTGGTACAAAAAAAAAACTAAATAATTTTATACTATATAATAGTACTCGTTTGTTTTTTAGTTTCATAAGTATCTAATCTTTCACAAAATAATCTTTATAAAATTTTAAAGGTTACGGCTTTGTAGATTTTGAACAGCCCGATTCTGCTCAAAAAGCTGTTGAGATGTTGAAATCAGCTAACATCCAGGCCCAGATGGCGAAGGTAGGAAAGACCTATGTATGTTGTTCAAAATTTTACGATTTATAAGTGTAACATCAATACCGAAAAACATAATTCTAATACATTATACTTACATTAAAAAATGTACAAGTATTAGTTTATAAAAATAAAACGTCGGCTGATTAAAAAAGCCTAAGAAATGTTTTTTAAACTTGAGTGCATGAAAAATTTCTTACTACAGTTAGTCTAATTAGTAATGATAAACAAAAAAGTTCGAAGTCGAAAGTTTATACAGTTTTTGATATATTTTTTTGCTTGTTACTTTTTGATAGGACTCGATTTACAAACAATGACAATTTGTTTTTTTTTCAACTAGATTAGAATCTTAAAATTAGTTACCAAGACTTTTTATTTATTTTACGAACAAACTTACTTAAAAAAGTATAATTTTTCAATTTCAAAGTTTTGAATTTTCTGCTTAGCTTGTTTATTTTAAATCTTAAATTTAATTCTAACTGTTTTTTATTCTTAAGAATAAGCAGTTTATTTAATATTTCTTGTAAGATTAAGTATGGAGAAAAAAGGTGAAACTAAATAAAGGCGAACAAATTAAGGAAGTAGTAATTATTTATCAAAAATATTTGAAAAATTTTTAAGCAAAAATACAGTTTGTTTAACTGAAAGGATGTATTAATTTTTAAATTGTAGTTTTTCTTAATAAAGCTTTTAAAAATTAAATCAAACAGTTAGTATAAATGGAAAAGTAGACATAAAAAAATTAATTTTTTTGATCTTCTGTCTAATTTAAAAAAGTAGTTGTATATGATTTTCTATCATAAAAAAACAAATAAAATTGCTATTGCGTGTCCAGATTTGGCGTAAACAAGTTCAATAAGGGCAAATTGAAAAAAAAAGCATTGTAACTCAACAGCATTAAAGCTCCACGCGGCACATAAATAACAACGCGTAAAGTAGCGAACTGTAAAATTCTAAATAAAGTTAAAATGTTGTGGTCTTTTTTTACCTTTATATTTTGTTAAATTATCCAAGCTTTATTTGACAGCCCTTTGCTTATTTTTTGACGCTTAACAGGTAACATTTTATTAATATCATAAAAACAACTCACAAATTGTAAGTGGATTGAGCTAATGCAGCCTGTGTTGTTCTCAACACTGCAAAAGTTTGCTTTGTTTCACAGTCGTTCTCTATTTTTTAGATTTTATCGTATATAAAACAGCCAGCAACAATAACAGTTTTTAAAATTTGATTTTAAAGTTCCTTTTTTTCCTCTTTTTAAGTGCTTTTACAGTAGTGCATGTGTATAGAAATACAGTATGTATCGTTTAGTTTTTTTTCATAACAATGACAACAATTTAAATTGTAAAATATACACAAAAAGCAATAAAGTAAACAAGTTATAAAGCTTCCTATCATACCATTTTGTTTACTTTTTTTCTGCAGCAGAAATCGTGCTTTTTGTTCATGTAAAAAAGTACAGGATGTGTGATTTGCTACCTACATGCGTTTCCTTTATACTGTTATATTGCTAAAGATGCCGGATACAATAGCAGTGATTAAACATTTCAAGCTGCAAATTTGCATTTATTTTTCTTAAATGAATGAATTATAAAACTTTAAATTACATGCTAAGCTAATGCACAAAAACCTTTTTTAGTTTTAGCGCATATCTTTAAAAGATTTACAAAATGAACTTTTTTAATAAATGGCTGTAATTACAAAAATTAAAGAAAACTTTCAAGTATATTGATACTGAAAAGTTTGCACGTTAACCTTTACTTGTTTGGCTTAAAAATAAATGTATCAAATTATAGTTTTTTTATTATTAAATAACTATTAAGAATTTAAAACAGCACAATCAGCTTAAGTAAAAGTAAAGAGAATAAGGTCGAATTTAGGCATTCTAGTTATGTAACTACTTTACCGGTTGTAATAAGTAACAATTAACCAACAGCAACAAGAACAAGATCCAACGAATTTGTACTTCAGCAATTTGCCAAGGGACGCAACTGAGACCGAGCTTGAAAGTATTCTGAAGCCATATGGAGCAGTCGTTTCGACAAGAGTGCTACGTGAAAACTCTAGCGGTCTTTCTAGAGGAGTCGGTTTTGCAAGGTATTTTTTGTTTTTATAAAGTTAAGATTAAGTCAGATCAGTTTTTATTTTTGTATTTTTTATAATTTAGTAGATACTTTATAAATGGTCGTTCTTTATTAATAAGGTAATTTTCATTCCATTATAAATGATAAAAAGACTTTTTAAAACTCAAATAAAAGTGTTTATAATAATACACATGCTTTTAATCAGTACTTTTACAAAAACAATTTTAACACAGAATGGAATCAAAGGAAAAGTGTGAGCTCATCATAGCTCGTATTAATGGAAAGTTTATGAATGAACTATCTGGCTGTACTTGTAAGTGGCTTTTTCTCACTACTACAGAAGTATTTTATACATACTAGCAACCGTGTTACGCTTGACTTTCACTTAAAGTTGTTAAATTAAGCTTTAAAAAGCAGGAAAGTTTCTCTAATTAAAATTGTTGCAGTAAACAAATCACAATGCACGGAACCATTGATGATAAAGTTTGCTGATGGAAATGCAAACAAGAAAAAGAACCATCCGAGAATGATTGCCCGTGCATTTCCAAACGAACAGGGAATTTACCAATTTGAAGGTTATTCTTCTGGTGCTCGACACATGAGCTATCAACCACAAAGGTAAAGTTAAATCTTTAAAGTAATTAATAACCATTGAAGCTATTATTTATATGTTCTGAAGTCGAAAATGACATTTACTTTAAAAATAATTTTCAGAAACGGTCCTAATAGAGTGATGATGCCAATCACGAGCCCGCAGTTTGTTAGTTTTTTTTTTTTTTTTTCAATTTCTTTTCAAAAATATTTTAACGTTTTATCTTAATTTTCGCAAACATTGCCTCAGGTCAACGGGCCTCATTACATGATAATGAATCACCAGTACATGCTGCAACCTCAGCACGGCAGTCAGGTAATAAACTTGTCTAATTAAAACTAGTAATTTGACTTTAATGGTACTAATTATAGTTATTAAACAGTATTGACATAAACTTAATATAAAACTTAAGATAAAATTATTTATTTGTACAACATATTAATGTGTACTTTTTATATATTTTTAACATGATTTCGAAAAGTTTATTATTTTTTTTACTAACATAAGTGTATTAAACTATGTATATTAAGCTAACGTTAGCATTTATTATGACTTAAACTATTTACTGTTGAGTATTATCAACTAAGGAGGGTCTTGTTAATATTAAAAAAAAGTTATCTAAACAATTTTAATAACTTTATATTAATTTCAAATTTTCTCTTAGGGCTACCCGGCCCCACAGATGGATAATGGACACGTTGCTACAAATATTGTTCATCACGGACCGGCTGTTCCGGTTCAGCAGTTTGCACAGCTTCACATTGCTGGACCACCACCCCATGTTGCTGTAAGTTGTAAAACAATGTCTAATTTGTTGATACTAAAATTTATATACTTATTAATACTTTTTATTTTTAACAAAAAATAAGGGTATGCAACTTTTTGTGACGTTACTTATTTATAGCAAAATAATATATTATAAGCTTGTAGAATTTTATTTATAAAATGAACAAGTAATCTATAATGTTTTGTTATCTTGTTCAAATAAAAAGTAGACAAAAGGAAACAAATCTAAAAATGTCAAAGTAAGCCAAAAAAAGTCTGTTGTAACTAAATAATCAAATAAATTATAAACGTTTGCAGAGTTTAGTTTAAAGCATATCTCTACAAGCCTTTCTTAAACAAACTTTAATACTAATTTTAAGCAATCTTATTTTGCTCGTTCTAACTGCATTACTTAAACTAATAGCTTAATATTTCTACACAAAAAGATATTTGCACTTTGTTCTGGCTGCAACAAGGACTTTAATACGTAAAAAACAAAAGTATGCTCAAAAATGTAAGGTAAAAAGAGTTTCTATTGTTGCATGAAGCATTTCTTTTTGTGCACAAGAAACTTAATACAAAAAGTTTTTTGTTAGAGCTGTTTATTATATTTGATACTAAGTTCACAAAACACTATTCTAAAAATTTTTAAGAATTCTATTTTAATTATGATAGAAAAACTAACTAAAGGTAATGTGAATCAATTTGATACACGTGTGCAATTAGTCAAGTATGAACAGTTTAAAAATAGACACAAATGAGCTCAACTAGGATACACGAGAAACAAGCGTAAAAATGATAAAATCTCATCGTGTTACAACATTATTATTTAAGTTGTCGTACCACCACCAATTAATACGGCGGCAGCTATAGATTATACCTACAGTTAGTGAAAAACAAATAAAGCAGAGATCACATAAAACTTACAAGCCACGTTTCACTTGGCTCTGCTCAAAACTTGCCCAGGCAAAAAAGTGAAAAATAAGAGTGCCGTTTTCTCTCTTTGCCTTCTCTCTACAACGCTACTCTACTTTTTTAAAAGACTACATTATAACAGTCGCTGGCTATTTGCTGCGCAAAGTTAATTCAATTGTAATCGCATACAGCTGTTGCAAATTAATAATAATAACTTGTAAAGTTTTATTTTGAGCCTTAGCTGTATAGTGTTTGTACTAACTTGTATCGAAACAAAACTAAATTTTTGAAAAAAACAAAAACTTAAATATATGCTGACGCTTAATTTTATATTTTGGAAAAAGTAGTTTTTATATATAATTTAAAAGTGTAAAAAAAATGTTTATAAAAATTGTTAATAAACTATACCTAAAAGCATTTACAGGTTTTATAAACTAAAACACTAAAAATATTAATTAGAATGATTAAAAGTATACTATATTAAACTTAAGTTAATGTTTATGCTATTAAAAACAATTCGTAATTATAAACATATATAAATAAATGTGTTAAATCAAAACAATAAAGCTTTCAAATCAATTTTAAAAGTAATAAAGACCTATACACAACAAAAAATATAACTTTGTTATCATTTCAATTCTATAATATTTTTTTTGGCTTAATTATGCTTAATTGGATATTTTACTCGTTCCGTTATTTATATTCAAACCCTTTTAACTTACTTTAATTTAAAATATAAAAATATAAAATTAAAATTTTTCAAAAACTAAAAACTTGCTATTTTTTTATAAACCAAATGTTTTAAATCTTTAATAAATCAATTCTTAGCTTTTAAAAAGAAACCGTATTAACATTGGAAATCGAAAGTGAAATGTGAATAATTCAGGAAGATCATGTTGAGTTACAACTTACATCTTAAATTCATTTCTGATAAACACTGAGCCAAGTTTTACTGTTGCAAATCGAGTAAAGTCAGATAAGTGCTTAAGTTGTACTTTGCTAGCATCATTGCAGTGAGCAAAGTTCACGCAGCTTAATCAATCAAGCGTGCAACCAGATAATGCATTCAAAATACCCACCTAAAGTTATATTTATACATCGTTCTTCTTACAAACACTTTGGAGCGTGATTTCTTGAACTATTTTCTTTCATAATACAATTTAACACAATTAATTTCAAAGATTAAAGTAAGCTTCAACTTTAGACATGTATTCCTAAATTGTCGCCATTTTATTGTCATTAATTTCACACAAGTTAAATACACTAGGCACTCATTTTGTACAAATTTGCCTATTTTATTAGCTCTTAGATTAGATTTATCACAGTTACTATTTTAATAAATATAAATGTTATACAGTATCCGATTCCACCTCCACCTGCTGGTCACATGCAAGTTCCACCACCATTTCACATGCACCCACTTCAAATAACTCCAACCCAGGAGGACAAAAAAGGTGCTAATGTGCAACATACCAGCTCAACTCAGGCTCCGGTTGTCGCGGTTGCCCAATAGAAAACTTGTACAAGTAAGTTTTGTATTCTAATATAGAACATTTATAAACGACATAATATTAGACAAAAGCATATACTTAAAAACTTAAATTTTTAATAAATTTTGAAAAAAGTACCTGCATACTGTCAAGTAATTTTCATAACAACTACATTTTAGACAGCTTACAAATTACTACTATTTATTTTCAGATAGACGCAATTTTCTTTTAGTATCACATCGAGCAGGGTCTACCTGTTTTTTTAACGTTTTCGTTGCGTTCTACCGAAGACTCGACTACTTTTACATATGAAGACCCCATTTGCTAAATTGAACAAAAAGTCCTGTTTAAATTTAAAGATTAATTTTAAGTTTTTGTCTTTCAGTATTCTGTCTCTTTTTTGAAATCTATTGGATTCAAAAACCTGCTATTGTGGTGTTCAGTTGTGCTTATGAGTAAAAAAAGAACACGAGTCAAACTTATATTTTTAACCACTAATATGATGATTTTTCGCTCTTGATTTGAAACCTTAAACATTACCCTTATTTAATCCTTTTGGCCGATAACTACTTAATTCTTTTGAGGCCTTTTGTTTAATTTTTCTAAAGATATTTATGATAGATAGAGGCTAGTTAATTATATATACATAAAATTTAGACTTATTGTTATACATATTTATGATAAGTGTGTGATGTTGTAGACAAGTGTGCGTATATAGAAAAACAAGCTTACAGCAATAACATAACCGTATAAGCTAGCTATCATTAATTTATACAATACTATATATTTACGTAATATATTTAAGCATGTATGCATGAGTGTAATATTAATTAAACTTAAAGTATTCTGCATATTATAGTTAAACTTTTTAATACATTTATTTATCAAACTGTTTTAAACTTTCTGTATAGTTTCCTTCTTTTACTTAGAAAATTAGGTCCGAGTTTTCTTCATTTCGTGAAGCACTGATGACGTATCGAATGACGTCATTACGCAACTAATGTCTACGCAACACTGTCACTTTTTATCATTGTGTAAAACAAGTTTTTTTAGGCTTTAGCAAAATGTACTTTCTTTTCCGGCCAAAAAACTTTTTAGGAAATTATAAATGATACAAAATGGCCGAGTTTTTATTGAAACTCTTAACCCCCATACCATAGAACCCTGTCACCGCTCCAAAATTTTATTTTAATTTTTGCTTTTTTTGTTTGAATGGGTTTCTTATACACCCTGAAAATCTGTCCACTATCGATTACAGAAAGTTGTTATTTTTGTATGTTGTTAAACAATTTATGTTGTTTTGGTTTTTTATTTAAAGTTTCAAGAAAGTTTAAAATGTGTGCTAACTTTTTGTTGCTTTTATACCTACGAAAGTTTGGTTTAGTCATCTCTGTTGTAATTTAGTATATGCAAAGTTTTATTACAAATATGTTTTTTTGTAAGAGTAGACTTATCTTGGTTGAAAAACCAATCAAAAACAATAATGTGCAAAAATAACTTATTGTAAATTGAGTGGTAATTTAATTATCAACAGCATAAAACGCTTTTACAAAAAAACAGTATTTAAAAAATTCTAAATGCTTGACTTTTTTTTGTATATTTCATTTTGTGCATAGTTTAATAAAAAAGCAAAATTTTTATTATGTATAAAAATTTAGACGTGCCTATAAGATATATATATATGTGTTGCACTGTGGAAACACGTTTAATATATCATTAGAATTTCTACAAAATATGGCAATAAGTAGTTTGTTTTTGATTTTTTGTAATTATAAATCTTGAAAAATACATGTGTGTAGAATAGAATACTTTGTGTTGAATTTTAATTGTACGAACCCTAACGTTTAAAGTTCCTCCTTTATTGACAAAATATAGTTGTTATTTTTTTCGACTGTTTTTTATCATTTGACAGAGCTTATATTACGTTTAAAAATTTTCGGAACAAAGATACAAGCCCTAAGTGTAAATTTTTAGTTTTACGTGTGTTTACCTTTTTCTTGTTTTGTTTGAACAAATAAAGTATTTCAGTGGACAGAAAAAAATTGTATTTTTTTAGAATAATACACTTACATATTGTAAGACTATTTTAATAAAGAAATTTAGTTTAGATTAATAAACGTTTAAGTAAATTATCGTTTTCAGTTTTAAATTTCATAGTATTGAAATTAAAAAGATAATAAAATATATATAATTTTTGGAAACAAAAACACAAGCTGTGCAAAGTTTGAAAACGTTTTCTGAAAAAAAAAGAATTAAATGGTTGGATAGCTATTAAAGCAAATAAAATGCGTACAAATTTTTGTAGTATTTTAAAATCTTGTAAATCGAATGGTTATATAAAATAGCATGTAAAACAAATAAATTGTGTACTAATTCAAGCATTATTTTGAAATGATTTATATAGAATGGTATTATACACCTTTTTGAGCGCATTTTAAGGTTTCTAACTACTCTACTTGGTATACGATCACAACAGAAGGAGCTTATTTTAATAAAAGTTTCAAATGTTATAATGTAAATTGTAAACAATAAAAAAGTCTTATTTAAAATTTTACAATTTTTAAACACAGTAAACAATGTTAAAATTTTATTCAATTATAAACTTATAATTTAATAATCTTTAAGTTGAAATCACTGTAGTACAGTAGTCTCTGTGCAATTAGGTGTTTCAATAAAATAGTCTACAAACAAAAAGTTTTGAAAATAATATTCTTAAGCAGAATTTTTGAATACAGAAAACAAAGCGTATTACAACGGTAACTTGTTCTTTTAACCAGGGGCGTCACGTGGGGTGGCACACTGGAGCTGTCAACTTTGTTCAACTTAGTCAAAAAAAAAAACATTTTTTTTTGCTTTTTTTCAATGAATTTAATGGTAAATTTGTTAGTTTTTCGAGTTTTACAATCGATCTTCAAATATCTTCAAAGTTCTCAGCTGCAAGCTCAATCTGTGTCAGCTGGATTTTAAATATATTCAAATTTTATACAAAAAGTTGTTGAAAAGGTTAACTTTGGAGCTGCATGAACTGCAGCACTATGTGAATTAAAAAAATAGTTTTTGAACATTGAAAAATGTTCTTAATATAAACAAAATGAATACACTAAATGTTTACTCTCTGAGTTGAATGTAGCAAGATCAAAACCCAGTGGTCGACACATGTACAAAAAAAAAAACTATCAAAACCAAAAGTTATAACAAGTTCTTTAAAGGCATTATTGTTAAAAATTATAAAACTTAGTAGTTTTGTGAGTGTTTCATGGTTATACGACAATTCAAAAAAAAAATCTAAGAAACCATATCTCAAAGAGTAAAACATATTTTAATAACTGTAAATAGCTATTTAGGTCTGATTAATATCTTCAAGCCATTTTTTTATTTGCAAATTTATGATTATTTAAAAATAAATTAGAAATTATTAAAAATAACTATATTTCAAAACTTATTTTAATCATATCACAAAAAAATTTAAAAGTTTCCAAAAATAAAAAATGGCTTGTATATACTAATAAGATTTAAATACCTATTTATAAATTTTTGAAATATACATTACTTTTTAAGTTGCGGTCCTTTCAACAATTTTTAAGAATTTTAAATGTTGTGTTTTATTGACAATTATTTTAGCAATGGTTCATAAAAAAAATAACCATTTTTTCATTTATCATTATTTTTTTATTCCTGAATACATTAAAGTATTTAGAGAAAATAGAGGCTACCTATGTTATTTACAGGGTTGCCACTTTACCTGAAAACCTTGAAAAACCTGAAATTTGCCAATTCCAAAAAAAAAAACATTTCGAAAATGAAAAATACTCATCATAAATAAGGTTGGCATTAACTTAGTAGAAAAAATTTATGTTTAAATTTAAGGCTATGGTGAGATCTACAATTTTTACTATCTAAGGTAAGTGGTATAATTTTTTTTTTAAGTTATATTAGTAAGCCAAAAATTTCATTTTATGATTAAAAAAAAAATTAACTATTTAGATAAGGTCAGACAAAGTAATAGCCTCTTATTGGAGGGGATAACAAAACAAAAATAGTTATAAAACCTATTTCTTTTTCTATTATTTAAGCTAGCAACCTAAAAACTTCATAAAGTGTTCTAGCTTGATTTAAAACAAAATTTTCTCACATAATTTGAAAAAAAAACCTTATGACAAAAGTTATGAAAAGACTTAATTTTTCATCTTAAAAATTACTCTAAAATTAAAAAAATTTTATCTGTAAAATTTTTAAATCTCATATATTTTTTTGAAAAACTTGGTAAACAATTGCTAAAAAAAGAAGGAAAATATAGAATTTTAGTGAAATAGTCTTTTTTTTTGCTGTTAAACACCTTACATACAGAATCTGTTGTTGCCTTAGTTTTATTTCAAGTATTAAAATTCAGATCAAACAACTAAAATTTGTACTTATAAAGAACTTTGGCACTACTTCATGATTACTGTATGGGTTGACTTGAAATTTAAATTGATATTAAAGCATTAATAAAATAAGTTTTTACAGCTTGATCATATTTTGTAGACTTTTAACTAAACTTAGTTTTTTATTGATTAGATATTATACTTATAGGTTATTTTACAAATTTTAATTTTGTTATTTTGCAAATAGTCAACTATTACATAGATTTTACTTTTTGTGTTAATATGTAGTACATATACTAAAACTAATTCTGATTTAACTTAACTTTTTCATTTGTAGTAAAAGTTAGTTGTTTCAGATAAAAATTGTTGTTATTAGATAACTATTTAAAATATAAATTTAAGCGTTTGTTAATACAGATCCTAGCGAAACAAGTCACTGGAACATATAATGATAATGGAATATATAACCCGTTAACACACAGAAATATGTGTTAGTGTAATAAAGTTAGTGTAATAAAGTCTGACTAAACTTCTTTTTTTTAGTTTTTTTATAAGTTATTGAAAAGTTTAGATATTGAATAAGATTTAGATATCAAATAATTTAAATTTAACATTTTTTGTATATGTATTTTTTGTTATTAGATTTTATTACTTGTAGGTTGTTTAATAACTTTTATATTAAGTCTGAACAAAATTTACCTTTTATTTTGTTACTGATATAAAATGTTTAAGATGTTTAGATAGTTTTTTTTAACTAGATCTTAATAACCTTGTAAATTTTTTATAAAATTGTTTGCACAAAGTCTTTTATATTTAAAATGTTGTTTTTGATTACTAGTTAGTTAAGTGTTAATTTTGAGTTAGTAAATTTATAATTGTGCAAATACAGAAACTTTCATGGAACTTAAATTAAAAAGAAGGTAAAGTTATAAAGAAAAGGTAATGGTAATTAGAGGTATAAAGTATGTTAACTTTTTATATTTTATTTTAGATTTATTTAAACAAGTTTAAATACTTTTTCTCAAAAAAGTTGTCTATCTTTTCATATTAACTTTATGATTTAAATTTTTCTAACTAGGGGTTTTTTTAGTTTGACAATGTCAATCTGCTGCACCCCTTAGCAAAAAGACCACGCGACGCCACTTCTTTTAACTCTATTATGAAAGAGACCTTTTTTAACGTTTTACAATTTTTGACTTGTGTTTTTATTAAGGTAGTCGTATTTTAGATAAGATCAGAAACTTTTATAAAAGTGCATGTTATAGTTGTTGAAGCTATTTATACTAGTTTAAACTTATATTAAACACTAAAATCTGAGCAAAAAAATCTACTGGTTTTATTAAAGTTGCATTGTTTAAAAGTACTATTTAGTTTTTCTTTTTTTGATATTGTTCAATTAATTTATCTTATTTAATTTAACGACAAAAAAAAGAGCTGAAAATGTTTGGTCCTAATACCTGGTGCACGATAAAACCTTTCAGTTATCGAGTCGCACACCTTTTGGATACCTATTAATTCTTCAGGGTGTGTAAATATTTTGTTTATAATCTTTTTAAGTACTATTAGACCATTTGGATCTATTTTTTTTAGTTTTTACTTTCTTTAAAAACCACTTCAAACTGTAAATTTTAGTACCATACAAAATATAAAAGATAGTTACAAAATTCCAAAATGATATGTTATCTCTATGATAGTTGCAATAAAAAAACAAACAAATATGTTTAAAACAAATTACCTTCAATTAAATAAATTTACAAAAATAATAAACTAATTAAGTTATTTAGAGACAAAAAGAGTATACTGTTTTTAAAGTTAAGTTTTTATACTCATAACACTTTAATTTTATTTTTCAATAAAACTAAAAAAATAAACTTCGTCTGTACTGTACCATATTTTCTTTTGTATGTTTATAATGTTCATTTTTGTAACTTTAACTTTATTAGATATGTTCTTTATATAAACATCAAAACAGCTAAGAAAACTAATCTTTAAATTTCAGAATATAGTTGCTTAAACTTATAAGGCTAGAACTATTAAAAAAAAAATTTCAATACAATCTTAAATTATTCAATATCAACAAATTTAAGAGGGTATTTTAGGGGTAAGCAGCATCTCTAGTCGGCGAGACAGATGTGACAGCCTCAGTCGTATTAAGGAAAATGTTAGACATAGAGTTTGGTTGAAGTTGTATTCGTAAAGTTATACAAGCACTAGACTGCACGGTCTTCAACAACAGTTCACGCAACTTGGCTTCGTCCTCATTAGTACACATCAGGCAGACTAAGTCACTTTGTATCAGACAAACCAAACGAGTTTTTTTGAAGAAATTCTTTGCTAATATTGGTTTTTAGTAAGAAACAGAATGGTGGTTTATAAAAAAAAAGTTTTTTCTTCTAATTTTTTTAGTTACTATATATTTTAATTTATATTTATCATATGTAGTCTGCTATGTTTTAATGCTTGATCTTAATGTGTTGTACATTTTTCACTTTTAGATAATTATGAGAGCCTATGCTAAATAATTTCAAGTAATTTGTTTATAATAGTTTATTGAACAAAATAAACTGGTGCTCTAAAAGTTCAAAAATTTTATTTAACAAAAAATCATTTAATTTTATTAACACAAAAAGTCAAACTAGTTTATAGATTTCAGCCCAATGGTAATTCCTCATGAGTTAGTTAGACTAAACTTCTTCTTCTTAAATTGAAAGTTCTTTTTTTTATAGTTAAGTACAGTTTAAAAAAATGTTAATTTCTAATATTGTTGGATTTGGTGCTTTTTTTAGCAAATTTAATTAACAAGAAACTTTTGAGTGAAAATGCTACAATTTTTTATATATTTAATACTAAAAACCTAAAGAGCAAATATTTTATAAATCAATAATCAAAATCTTCTCAAAATTGGTCACTTAAAAACACCTCTTTCTTAGAAACATCATTATATTAGTTAAATATTTATGCCAAATTTAGAGTATGAAATTTCTGAAAGTTAAACTATAAGACTTAAAAAAAAAACATTGATAATATAGAAGAAAAGCTTTTTAACTATATAAAAAATCAGTATATCCTGTAAAGATAGTTTAGCAGTATAACTAAATTATCCATCGTGTTTTGTAGAGTTTGTTTTTGTGAATATTGTTAAGTCATTAGACAATGTTTACAACTGTTTTCCATAGACTCTACAAGAGCACATTATAACAAACTAGCACCACAACTTACTTCAATTTAATTAATATCATACATCTTAAGTGTTTTTGAGTTATTATTTCAATATCTAGTTTGTACTTAACATTTATTATTTGCCGGCTGTATTCTCTCTGCTGGGCCGTATGTTGTACCTACACCCCTAGTCTGTAGAAAAGTTAGTAGAACTGAAAAGTAATCAACGAAAATCTATTTAACAAACTTACACATTAGTTATTGCAGAGGTGGATAACGTACGGCCTGGGGAACGAATTCGGCCCGCCAACAGAAATCTTTTGCTCGCTATTTACTTTTTAGTTTTAAAATCTTATCTATATCACTAAAACTGAGGACTTTATTAACTTTTTGTTTTATATGCTATGAATTTTATTTTAGTGCAAATTGATATTAATAAGCCTGCGATCAGCCGAAATCAGCTAAGCGTATTATGCCTAAAAATAGTAACATACAAAAAATAAAATAATAAAGAGAACTAAAAACACAGTGATGCAACAAATAGTAACTAAAATAAATAAAAAACAAATCGTTTTAATTTTAATTTCTACGGTTTCTTAAAATGATGTTTTATTCTTTTTTGCGATCTTTTGTAGAAGATCGCCGTCATTGCTGACCTTTTTTTTCTCTTTGTCCAATGATGCGTTTGACGCAAAACTATAAAAAAAAACGCTGCCCGCTGAGATTAAATTTTTGTTGAGAAATATAAAACTACAAATATATATCTGGTGTTTTTTTGTTATTTTCTTATGCCATAAAATGATAGCTTCATATGGTAAATGAGCCAAAAGATAAAAAAGTAGTATAACTTTTCAAAAAAACGGTTATTATATTTAGTACTATTATATTTTTTGTAAAAATGATATGAACTATAAGTTGAATATAAATTGTAGTTAAAGTATTGTAAGTAATCTAATAATTTTGTTTTAATACTTAAGTTTACTTATGTTAAGTAGCAAATTATGTTAATGAAGTATTATTACTTATTCAAAAAAATTTTTTTTTACGTATAGTTTTCATAAAGTGTTGAATTTCTGAGAGCATTACAATAATTAAGGCATAAAGTTATTCATTTTAAATTACTTTTTTTGTGGACTTAAACAATTAATTAGTGAGCAAATCAAAACATTTTCATTCTTGAAGCTTTACGTATACAATCGTTAAAACTCAGTTTATGTAAACAAAAATAAAATTCAGACAAAGCATTTAAATCTTTAAGATAGGTACTTTTGAAATAATTGTTTTCTTAAATATTATTATTGTAAGTTTTTTTTTGTTGATTCGCTTTAGTGTTGTTCTAAATCTGCTAATTTTCAACAGTAAACATTAATGTTATTATAGCTAGCTCTTATTTAGTTATAAATTTAAACTAGACATTTGTTTATTGCGTTATTTTTAGTTTTGTTTCTAAAAATTAGATCGCGGGTCGTAGATTATTTCTTTGCAGGCCACAATTGACCCGCAGTTTGCATACCACTGGTATAGTTAGTAGTCATAGAATATGTTTGTAACCAGTCTTAGGCTAAAAAGGTTACATGACAATTCAAATTCTGACAATTTAGATTCGTGAAAAAATATTTAAAACCCTATATCTAAAAAAATTATATAAATTTCAAAAAAAATAAAAAAAGCACATGGAGATCTGATTAAAACCTACAAGCCACTTTTTCTTTTTTGCATAATCTTAAAATTTTTTTAAGATATTTTAAAATTACTGAAAATAACTATATTTTTCACTTTATTTAAGCCATATCACAAAAAATATTTAATGTTTTGCAAAGAGAAAAAACGGCTTGTAGATATTAATAGGACCTACATATGTATTTTTTATATTTGACAAATATGCATTACTTTTTTAGTTGTGGCCCTTTAAATTTTTTTATAAGAACTTTAACAGTCGTGCACCCGGCTAAAAACTTTGTTAATGATATACTTCCATGAGGCTTATTTATGACACATAATTATCATTAAACACAAAACTTGCATGTATATACGTTATAAGCATACATATTAACAGTTGCTTAAATGACATAAGTGTAACATAATTGTTTACTATAATACTAAAAAAAACTTTTTTTATTTATTACGAAAACATAAGTGCTTATACAACAGATTACTGAAATAAAAAATTATTCCATGTTTCAACTGTTTCACGCTGGTACGATGGTCACAGAAATATAAATTAATAAGTGACAAATGATATTTACTATATACAGTACTAATTTAGTAACTAAGTAGATTGAGTTAAAACTAAAGATTGATTTGAGTTTTAATAAAAGTAATTATGTTTCTTTGTTAGCCCATATAACTGACGAACTTTTCTTCGCTAGGATTGTATGACTTGAGATAATAGTCTTCAAACTAGCTTTTTTTAAACTACAAAAAATTTATTTAATTTTGGTCTTAGTTAAACTACTTTAGCTATTTTTTGATTATCTAGTGCCTTAAAAATATGTATCGTTTTACAAAAATAAACTTACAGTTCAATTTATTATATAATCTACATAAAATAAAATTGTGTACTTTACAATCAAAAAGATTTAATATACGTAATAAAAACTTGCATCGATTATTTTAAAGCAGTAGAACAACTTTAAATTTAGTGATAAATCACTGAAGTATATTTAATTTAAATAGAATAAAAGCGTCTCAACTAATCTCGTAAAAACAAATAATTTATAAGGTAAGTAGTTATACTTTTTTTTACGATGAAATATCTAAATTTTTATCTGCAATGAAAGCTGAGCACTATAAAATACAGAAATAAATAATAGTGAAAATGATAAAAAAAGCTGAAACTTTAATCTCTAAATTTTCAAAGGTAGTTTATGAAATCTTAACTGTTAAAAATTTGAAATTATGTGCAAATTTTTAACAGACATTTATTTTATGGGTAAGTAAAATATTTTACTAATAAACCATTACTTAACTTTAAAAATAGTTTGGTGAGTTTAATATTTATAGCACAAATAGTATACAGTAATAAAATTTCAAACTCAAATAAAACTAAAAGCATTATCAAGTTAAACATTAACTGTAAATTACATCGGTTGTTTAAGAAATCTTAATGAAAACTAATTTTATTATGCAGCAGTAAGAACTTATACATATATATATACATAAACTTACGTTGTTTTAGCAACTTATTGAAAAAGTAGGATTCAAAAAAGTGTATAACTATATTATATCAAATACTACTTACACAGATAAAGTTTTCAAATTAAACGAACTATCTAAAACTTATAATTTAAAACATAATAATAAAAATTTAAAAGACGCCTTTTTAATTGATAAAGTTTCTAACGAAAATTCGAAAAACTATTTTTAAAATCAGTTGTAATTTTGTGATAGAAAGAAAAAGTATAAAAGAAAAAAAGTCAATTACGCAGTGTTTATAATTTAAAAAAAATCAAGAACATATGTTTACAAACTTAAAAAATAAACTGAAACAGTATTTGAGAGGGCAAAAATAGCTTTCAGAGCAAGGATTGGCTGCTAGGGTCAGCGGTGGGAACTTTGCTGTTGTTACCAGCATCAGCTTGATTCGGCTGACTAGTGGTCGCCCTCTGCGACAAAAAATTGCTGAAGTCGTCCACTTCCGCTTGCTGACCACCAAACTGCTGGTCGCTGTTCAGCCAACTTTCTATTTCCTTCACTTCGTCCAATTCGCTCTGGTTTCCTGAAAAGTTCTTCACTCTTTCTTCGATATCAGCAGCTGGCTCGGGCTGCAAACTTAGCTTGGAAAAATCACCGAGCGCCAGTTCATTGTTGCTGGCTGGCTGTTCGGGGACAGAGTTGTCAATTCCGAGGTCAATAAGGTCGTTGGTGACCGCTGGTGCTGGGGTGAAATTTTCGGAATCATTATAGCTTGGGGGAGGTTCAGTAGCAACAACAGGCAGTGTCGTGGTGTTGATCGGTGCTTCTGCTGCCTGCTGAGGGTTTTGCGGATTCGAGTAGCGCTCGAAGCGGTCGTAACGCATAAAAACGTTGTTCAACTCATCGTTGATGCGCAACAGCTCAACTACAACATCGTCGTTTTGCACTTGGCCGATCAACTCAACTATTCTCTGCTGCATAGACCTGCAATTACACAAATTAAGTAACTAATCGAATAGAGCTTTTTTCTTTTAATGTACAAAAAAAAAGTAAGCATGCTTATAACTTTTTGAAGTTAATTTTATTTATTAAAAATTAACTAGTACTCAACTTAGAAAAGTTATTTTAAGTTATTGAACTTAGGCCTTTTTTTTCTCTTAAACTATCAAAAAATAAATTCTAACAACTTAAGCTGTACTTGTTCTTTTGTAATGTACTTACTAATTAGAAAAATGGAAAAAATTATCTTGACTAGTTCGAAATAGTTTTACATTTAAATTGAACTCGTTTTAATTAGTAAACATGTTTAAAAAATACAGTTATCACCTACATCTTTTAAGCAAGATAATTAAAGCTATTTTAAATATAATAACAATAAAATAAACAGTTTCTTTCTTTATTACACTAAGACATGTTTCTGTGTCTTAACAGGTTAAAACACTTCAACGGAGCTCTGTTAAAAATAAATACTACTTACTAGGTAATTATGTAACAACTATTTAATAAATACTATGTAAAATCTAAATAGTGTTTTTTACAGAGCTCCGTTGATATGTGATAACCCGTTACCACACAGAAACATGTGTTAGTGTAATAAAGAAGGAATACTGTTTGTTTGTTGTTATTATATATTCAAGTGAACTTGTTTCGCTCGGATCTTTTTAAGGCCATATGGGGTCCAACACATTTAAAATAATTTTGGCATTTATTTGAAAGCTTTAAGTATAAACTACAAGCTAGCTTTTATAGAATTCAAAAGTATCAATTAACTTTTGAGATATTTTATCTTTTGTAAAAAATTTTCCGATACAAACGTATGGACCGAAAACTTTTTGGGGTCAATTTTCTCGGAAACTTAATCACTAAAAATATATCTCCTCCTTCATTTTTCAAGCAATCTTATTCAAATTTTCAGGAAATATTCCTTACATTATAAGGAAAAAACGTTTCCTATGAATTTTAAATTATTAAAAATAACATTTTTACCACAAAAACTAAAAAAAAAGCCTTTTTTTAAGGTATTTTTACTCAATTTTTTTTGAAATTTAAAGTAATCTATTTTAGTTATTGTATAAAGATTAGACTCTCAAAGTTTGAAGAAGATCGCTTGATAATTGTAGGAGGATACAGATTTTAAACAAAATAGTCTTTTTTGCTGTTTTAGTTTTCCTTCCCTATAAGGAAGCTATTATGTGGCTCAACTTTGACCAGTCATATCTCAAAAATTAATTTGAGTTTTTTTAAATTGTAAAAAGCAACTTAGTTTTTTTAAAGCTTAGTAAAAACTCTACAAAATAAGATCAACTTGTGAAAAACATGGCTTACCCCCCATTATGTGTACTCTCACTTTTTTTAAATTCAAAACAAACATAAAAAATACCTGCAGGTTCTGTTTAACTCTCCCATAAGTTGGATATCTTGTTGATCTCCTCCGACAGGGTCAATGTGAGTCAACATATCACTAAAAACTTTTACATTTCCTTCAACAACGGACAAGTCTTTTTGTAATTTAAGCAACTGTTTCTGGTTTACTTGTATTGGTTGGCCAGGGGGAATAATTTTACCTACTAAAAATAATTTAGCTTAAATTTATATACAAATAAAAAAGTAAAGCTAAAAAAAATGTTCATTAAGAACTTTTTATTAAAAAAGTAAACTACTTTGCTGTTTTGTAAACTTAAAAAGATTATTACAGCCGAACATCAGCTATACAGAAAAAAACAACTTGTGTCAGTAAAAAAGTAGCTATCACTAAAATGGTCTATAGAACTTATGTAAAATTTTTACCAATATTATATACATACATTAAGTTTTTAGCCTAAGTACTAATCTAGTGGTACATTAAATTAAAGTAGCAGAGACATACTTGGAAATATAAGAAATTTTAAAATGGATTATAAGGTTTAAAGCTAGTAGAATAGTAATTGATAGTAGAAATATTTTTGCGAGTTATAAATAAATTAAATGCTAAAGCTTAATTTAAAATGTTACTTTGAAATGATTTTTTTAATATGAATCAGAATGCACAATGAAAATTAAAGTTAATATCAAATTCTGATAAAAATAGAAATTAACTATAAATAAATTATATAATTAAAACTTTATCAAAGTCAATTAAATTCGATGATTAGCTTTCAAAATAAAATACTGACCATATTAGTGATTTAATAAACAAACTTTTAGGTACTTGCTGAGTTATTTGTAGAGCATAGTTTAAAGTATCCAATTACTTTTCTTTAATAAAAAAGTATAACAAATCTTAAATAAGCTTGAGAATCAAACTATAAAACTTTTACATTTTCATTTTGAACTTTCTGACTTACATGTAATATCAATGTGCCTACTTCTTTAAAAATAATATTAGAGATGAGCATTTAATAAAAAAAAAAGCAACATCTTGATCCTTAAAGAACTTTTAGTCATATTCTCAAAAAATATCTTATTTAAACTAAATTTTCATCATCTATTTACAGCAAAAATTTAGATGAACTTTAAAACTTTAGTCTAGATTCGAAATTGATTTTAAGTTTATCTAAAACTAATAAACAAATATATCTGAAAACTCTTCAACGTGAGGATTTAAAAGCATTTTAGAAATATTTTTTTATAAACTAGCATACAGCTGATATTTAGTACATTTCTAAAAAATAAAATAAGCTTGTTGCCCATTGAAAAAATTTTTAGTGAAGACTTTACAACACTATTTTTATATAAATAATAGAGTTTTTAAAATCATTTAAGTAACTAGTGCATATTAAGGTTTGAAAATGGTCTTTAAAAAAAATCCTAAGAATACTACATGGTTGTCCTTCACCCAGCAAAAAACGATCCTGAATGATCAAAACTAGTCTTAGTCACTATGATGTATGCTGAGTATATTAAAATACCATTAAAATAATTTAAACGTTCAAAGTAATTTTCTATTACCCTAAAGTTTATATATACTTATGTTTTATTTAAACATGACAAAGAGTGTGACTGTAAACATTTTCTTGCATATTTTATATTCAATATCACTGAAAAACATAATTTTGTAAAAGTCAGGGTTGTCATTCTTTTATGCAAAAAGGTCAGTCTAAGTGACCAAAACTAGCCTCAGTTAATTATAAAATGAAAAAAAGTAAGAATTAAAGACTGATTTTTTTTTAGTTAATCCAGCTTAAGTAATGGATAAAGTAATAAAAGAAACAAGAAAATAGAAAGTCTATACAAAAATAATTAAAGACAAAAATAATGAATTCATAAAAATTTGCTAGATATTTAGGAACAAACTTTAAATTAGACAGAGTTTTTCAAACAATTTGAAAAAAAAAAGCCTGAGCTTTCTTGAGTTTTTTTGAAATTTAAAACTAGCCTGAAAAGTGTAAAATAAACATAATTAAACTATAATAATTTTGAATACTAATGCCAGTTTTTTATTTTTATATTTAGGCTATTCTAATTCTATTAAAAATTGTTAAACTAATTTTAGTGTATAAAAACCAATTACATTATCCTGAGTCAGCATGGACCTCAAATTTTTTTAAACAAGCCTAAAAGACCTGACTGTGTGGTTACACTGATACCCTAACAAAAATTTTGCTTGAATTAGAAAGTTGTCTTTGATTACTTTTTACAATAGTTAATATAGTATAAAAATTATAATACTTAACAAAGAACAGTAATAAAAGTGGTTCTAAATTGCAAATAAATACAATAAAATAAACACATAAAATATTTATGAAACTTGTATACTTTAAAATAATAAACATTATTCAATTATTAAACTAACATTAATTAACTTGTATTATCAATAAAATAGAACTTTTATTTAAACATAACTTCAAAAAATTAATTCAAATAGTTTTTTTAGTTTTTTAAACATCTAAAACAATAATTAAGGGCATAGGGGGGGGTAAACACCCTTTTTTGGTTTTTGATCTTATTTTATATAGTTTTTACTAAGCTACAAGATGCTTTTTACAGATTTAAAAATTTCAAAATAATTTTTAAGATATAGCCAGTCAAAGTCGGAGGCAACAACAGGTTCCTTATGGGAGGCGCAAACTAAAACTGCAAATAACTAGAAATCACTAAAAATCTATCTCCTCCTACGTTTTTTGAGATAACTACCTCAAATTTTCAGGAAATGTTCCTTGATATATTTAGAAAATTCTGTCGGAACAGAATTTAAAAAAATTAAAAAATAAAAAATTTATAATAAAAAAAATAAAAAAAAACTGTTTTTTTTGTTTATTTTTTATATAAAATTTTTATTTTTTAATTTCTTTAAATTCTGTTCCGACAGAATTTTCTAAAAATATCAAGGAACATTTCCTGAAAATTTGAGGTAGTTATCTCAAAAAACGTAGGAGAAGATAGATTTTTAGTGAAATAGTCTATTTTTGCTGTTTTAGTTTGCGCCTCCCATAAGGAACCTGTTGTTGCCTCCGACTTTGACTGGCTATATCTCAAAAATTATTTTGAAATTTTTAAATCTGTAAAAAGCATCTTGTAGCTTAGTAAAAACTATATAAAATAAGATCAAAAACCAAAAAAGGGTGTTTACCCCCCCCTATGCCCTTAATACTAAAAGTATATCAGACCTTGTTGAGCTGGGCGAACCAGTGAAGAGCTGCCACTTGAACTTGAGTAGGAATTCTGTTCATTGCTAGAAAGAGAAACATTTAGTTTGTTTGTTTTTGGAAACTCATATCTGTGATCTAATAAATCATTGTAAATAGCTATGACATCACTCATTTCTACATTGCTATGCTTATAGGTTTCTGCCAACATTTTAATTATGCCTAACACTATTTGTTTTATATTGGATGGATATTGAGATTTAGACGATAGCAAAGTCAATAATACATCGCCAGCAAAATCCCTTCTTCCTACTAGAAGATGAAAATTAACTCCCAGATGTTTTACACAAAAATCTAGCAATGACACTGATAACTCTACTTGGCTAAAATTTTTGTTTCCATTCAGTCTTTTCCTAAAGGCTTTAATAGCATCCTTAGCACCATCTGAATAGGAATCAATAGTTCTGCAAACTCTTGTAAATTGGTTAGTCTTTTCTTCTTTATTGTTCCAATTTAAATCGGATAAATTAGTTGCTTGCTCTATTTCTTGTCCAGCAGCAGTTGAAAAATGACGGCCAAACATTGATTGAACCTTGTTCATATTATGTTATACAAGTTAAAAACTGAAAAAGAATAAACTTACATGGTCATTATAAACTGCTTAACAATAAAGTCAATTGAATATACAACTAAGGACAAAAACTTATTTTTTCATTTTTTTTGCTACTTACAACTAAAACATTGTGCATGAGTGACAAAAAAAACCTGAGTCACATCAAGCTAGCTGAAGTTGATCTGAGTTTAAGAATTTAAAAAATGTTGATGGAACCAAAAACTGAAGAAGTTACTGTTAATGAAGTTTAAAAATAGAAAATTCCAAAACAATAACAAAAGACCATAAGAGGGGTTATAACAACTTTATTTAATTTTAGAGTTTTCACTATTCTATAACTTGTTTTTTACAGACTTTTATTGTCCAAACTACTTTTAGAGATATAGCCAGTTAAAGTTGCAATTTTTAGTAGGTTTTTTATGGGAGGAAAAAACTAAAACTGTCTACAAATAAAAGTATATCTCTTTCTTTGAGATAATAATTATCTCAAAGGAGGAGATAGACTTTTATTATCATATCATATATATATATATATTACTTATTATTATAATTACCTCAAACTTTCAAAAAATATTCCTTGCAATAATTAGAAAAATCTATAGAAACAAGCTTAAAATAATCATAAAGGAAAAATTTTCTGACCAAAACTTAAAAAAAAAAAATTTTTATTTAAAAAAATTATTTTTGTTAAGAAACCTTATATACTCTTCAAGTTTAACCAGCTATACCTAAAAAACATTTTTGATTATCAAAAGTATGTTAAAAGCAATTTGTAAATAACTATACTAAATAAAACAAATTAGTAAAAAAGTGATTTACCCCCTATGGCCTAAAAATATAACTTACTAAAAATAAATAAAGTGAAACTAAAAGGCTGAGATTTAAGAAAAACATCAAAACTAGTGTGAGTTTTGCAAAAGAAAAAATTTAACTAACCTGACTTGGTCTAAATATTTCAAAAGTTTCAAACTAGCCTGAGTTGTATTGAGTAACCTGAATGTTTGGCAACCCTGTTTTAAACTTCCTAATCCATATTAAAGTGTTACAACTTCTCTTCATTTTTTAGATTTTTAGGAATTCTTTAGATAATTACAACAATGCAATGAAAACACTGCAAGTTCCAGGATAACAAAAATCAAAAGTCATAAATTGAATGAAATCATACTTTACTTTTCTAGCCTAAAGCTAAATTAACTTTTGATTGTGTATACAATTAGGTATGATGATTAGAAAAAAAGAGTATCTAAAAATAAAATTAAGCCTTTTAAAAGCATTACCAAAGCTTTTGATATTTTACTGTACTATATTGATTTACTAGAATGCAACTCCTATTTTAATAAAATTGTATTTATAGAAATTTTTTTATTGCATATTATAGATACTTTTATAAAATTTTACAGAAATTTTTAAAAAGCATACTTTATTTTAAAAAGCAAATTTAAAACCTATGATAAAGAATATTAACTGATTGCTATTAAAAGTAAGTTAAAGATGAGTATGAACAGTACTGTGGTTCTCTCTAACTCTCTCTCAGTGGTTCTCTCTAACTCTAAAAAACATGTGCATATTACACAATTTAAAAAGGAAGTTTAGTACACACCATAATGCTAAGTAAATGTATTTCTTATAAATATAATAGTTCTGAATGTTTATTTTACTGAGAAAAATAAAATTTTAAAATATACCATGAAAAATTACTGATAATGAAATGAGATAAATGAAATGAGATGAAATGAGATAGATGAAATGAGATGATATTATGTCTAAAAAATCAGGACCTGCTAGTAGAAAAAAAAAAGTTTAAAAAGTTTCCTTGAAAATTTCCTAGAATTTATTTTATAAAATTTTAGTGACTATTACTAAAGGGGCTGGGAGCATTTTTTAGCTTGAACTCTCTGTGTAAATATAAACTTACACAGAGTTCTATTTATTTTTAATAATTATTTTAAATTTAAGACAATTATATTATTAATAAATATTTTCAAATAAGCTAATAACTCTATTGCTAGTAAACAATAAGGCTTGTTTAAAGATAATTTCAATACATTTTTGCGTCTAAAAAGCTTTTCTGCCTCTAGTATAATTAAATCTATGGTGGCCTATTATTATAAAATCAAACTAATTTAAGCATGGTTGCCACTCAAAAAGCTGAGAAGAATTTCCTGACTTTTCCTGACTTTTTCCTGACTTTTTACCAAAGTTTTCCTGACTTTTCTAAATCAAACTCTTAAACTAGACTTATTCTAAAATACATAATCTAACACTTA
This sequence comes from Thalia democratica, assembly GCF_965202585.1. Taxonomy (NCBI): domain Eukaryota; kingdom Metazoa; phylum Chordata; class Thaliacea; order Salpida; family Salpidae; genus Thalia; species Thalia democratica. The sequence continues at coordinate 54,463,145 of NC_139165.1, read as the reverse complement.
AAACTATATAAAACTTCCAATCTAACTTTAATACAGGTTCTAAACAATAGTTTTTTGCTGAATTCTATAATCAAACTTCCAGTACATCACTTAAACCATCTGTGTATGATTGATGTTTGTAATAAACAGCTCTATTAGCAAAATTCTTGTATTTTTACCTTATAAACACAGCTTGTCTGAAAAACAAAACAATTTTTTAGCAAATCCTAGCATAAATGTATCTAGATAAACAAACGACATATAAGGAACTTTTACAATTAAAACCTTGAATTAATAACAAACTTTCACAACTAAAATCTTAAAACAATAACAAGTTTTTACAGTTGAAACCTTAAAACAATAAAGAACACAATTTTTTAGAATTTCCTAGTATAAATGTATCTAAATGAACGAAACGACATATAAGGAACTTTTACAATTAAAACCTTAAATTAATAAGGAACTTTCATTCAGAAAAATCTTTTTCAGAAAGCCAAGAATTCTTGAAATATGTAAACTTTGGCATAATTAAAATATAAAAAAACAATTAAATGCTGATCTGAAAAAAATAACAATGGTTAGTCTGAGTTTAAAAACCCAATACATAAAGTGTTAGTTTTCTGTACAAATAAATCTAATCTGACACCTTAATACAAAAAATAAATTTACTCTCTATCAGTAATAAGCTATTTATTTAACTAAAAAAGTAAACTTTAGTCAGATTTAGCATATAAGTTGTAAAATAAATCTAGTGATAAAAATTTAGCGTTTAAGTTAAAAATATCTAGTAATAAAAAGTATTTACTTAAAACATGTTTTACTTATATAAATTGTTCACTTAGTTCAATAAAATACACCCAATATTTAATATAAAATCGTTAAATAAAGAATAAAAAAGAATATACTTAAGTGACTGTAAAAAAAGACATAAAAAAGTAAACTATATATCTGTTGTATAAAATATTTCCTCTTATCATTTAGTATAAAGTTTGTAACAAATAAATATACTCTTATATACTTTAAAAACTTGAGTTACTCTCCAAAAAATACAAATAATAAGTAAATTTAATCTTGGCATATTATACCTCTCTTATAACTTATTTAAAAAATTTAAACAAATTTGAAAAAATTATAAAGAGGTAAAGTATACACATTAACTTGTTACATCAAATACTAAACTAACTGCTTAGTTATAAAGAACTCAATTGTTTACTTGAACAAAAAACTCTTTGATTCTAAAATTATGCTAGATAAACTTTTGTGTATATATCACAGTTTCACTATGGAAGTGTCCTTGCTACAGATCATAAATACTAAAAAGCTTACAAAATCTGCTTGTTCAAGTAGGGTACTTGTTCAATATGTTAATAGAAAATTTTTGCAGTATTATAAAGGATATTTTACTAATTTATACCAGCTGAAGGCATTGGAAATAAAACTAAATATTTTTGTAAATTTTTAGGAAAATTTTGAAATTTTTTTCTGACTTTAAGGACTTTTAATTAACTTTTACCACTTAAAGGCTTTGGAAAACAAGGAATTTCGTAAATTTAAACTGAAAAAATCTGACTTTTTTATTTTATTTTATCAAATTTCCTGACTTTTCCTGACTTTTTTCAAAACCCCCCATTTTTTCCTGACTTTTCCTGACTTTTGTAATTTTTTCAAATTTTTCCTGACTTTTCCTGATTTCCTGACTTTTCCTGACCGAGTGGCAACCCTGTTTAAGCGACAAGAGCAGGGTCCCCTTTTCACACAACAGGGTCCTGGACTCGACCAAAATTGCAGTCAGTGTCCTTTCTGTTTCTCATGAGATGTTTCCTTGTGGATATGGCCTTCCTGATAAAATGATAGAGATCCTATTAAGACTTATGTTTTTTACAAGTTGATCTTATTTCAAAGAGCTTTTTCTAAGCTTGTAGATGCTTTTTATTGTTTTAAAAAATTCAAATTATTTTTTGAGATATGACTATTCAAAGTTGGGCCGCATAAAAGGTTCCCTATGGAATGGAAAACTAAAACAGCAAAAAAAGACTATTTTATTTAAAATCTATCTCCTACATTTTTCAGGCAATCTTCTTCAAACTTTCAGTCTTATATTATTTATACAAAAAAAAAAAAAGTTACTTTGAAAAAAAACACTTTTTTTTAATTTTTATGATAACATTTTTATTTTATTAATTCTAAAGTAACTTTTTTTCCTATTAATATAAGGAACATTTCCTGAAAATTTGAAGAAGATTGCTTGAAAAATGAAGGAGGAGAAAGATTTTTAGTGAATTTTTTAATTTCTGAGAAAATTGACCCCAAAAAATTTGCAATTCATATGTTTGCGTCGGAAACTTTTTACAAAAAATAAAATATCTCAAACGTTAAATGATATTTTTGAATTCTATTATAAAAAACAGGCTTTTAGTTTGTATTTAAAGCTTTCATGTAAAAGCCAAAGTTAATTTTTGTAAAAAAAATGTTGGACCCTGGATGGCTTTATCCAGAAATTTTTAATTCAATCTTGTGTGTCAGTTGTATTAAGCTGCCCACGCAACCTTTACCTCACTTAACGAGATCTCAATATTATTGAATCTTACATAAAGAGTAGTTAATTAATTTATGTTAATTTGTAAATTTATCTTATAGCTCAGATGGAAAAAAGTAAGATTTATTTTAAATGAAGTGAGATAATTTTATGGCTTAAAGTAGAAATAATTTTTTCTAAAACAAAAATGATAAAAAAAAAGTCAGAACCATTATTCAGGCAACAATCTATTTGTTTACATCAAAAAATTAAGAATTTATCATAGAATAGTGTTTAAAATGTTCGGATATTTAATTTTTTTTATTTAAATTTCATGATTATCCAACTGTTTTGATAAAATTCAATGATTTTCCTTTTTCTTTTTCATTTATATGATTTTTTTTGATAATGTGTCCACCACTAGGTTTCAATCTCACAGCATTCAACTCAAGTTTTAAAGCTGTCATTAGAACCCCTACACGGTCCCTCACAAGATTTTTAAAGGTATCTGTGGTATGCAACTCGATAAGCAAAAGGTTTTTTGTGCACCAGGTCCTAGGACCAAATGTTCTGAGAGTATAACTTGTTGTTCAATAAACTATACACCATCAGGACATTTTATATAATATTCCAGGACTCCATTACCTATGACCACCCTGTTGTAAGTAAGTTCACCTATATCAGGTGTTACTTCATCAGGCCCTTAAAAAAATGTTATATGATCCAGCATACAGTAAAGGAAACAAACAACCTACAATTTATTTGAACTCAAAATAAATCATTTATAGTTGAAAAAAAAGTTAATACTGAAGTTTTTATCATAAATGAACAATAATTAAAACCACAAACAGCTGATATAAATCCAAATTTTTGACATATTGAGTTGTTTTATTGAATATCAAATTTACTTGGTAAGGTTTTGTATATTGATTAAAGGAATTATTTATATAAAATTAGGGGAGGACTCTTTCATAATAGGGGAATTTAAATTAAAATATATTCAAAACAATTCTGCTTTATCATCATTTACTTACATTGATGTAAACTAAATAAAGATTAATTTAACTCACAATGAAACAGTTATTGCAGTAGTCGACAGGCATTTGATGGTCGCAGCCCGAATTTCGAAAATTATAATAATTTGGGTCACAGTCGTAGTTTCAGTCTTTACTTTCCATAATATACCTAAAATATGTAGTGTAAATTCTCCGTATATTTAACCTAAACTAAAACCATTTATTTTTACTCTTCCAATCCAACCTCAGAATATCTTGTGTAAATTTAAACACTTTTTTTAGCGGGTCTAATTTGCATATTCTCGGGTTGCAGTATGTACCTATCATGGACCGCATGTGACCCGTGGGCCGCAGTTTTCCGAACCCTGATTTATTTAAAACTACTCCGGCAAAGCAAAAGTTTATGCCTATCACGTGCTTTTTATTCTGAATATAAATTTTAGTTATTAAGACCCTTATTCACATAAAAGTAGATATTTAAAGCATTATTTTAACCAATAGTATTGTTTATTGAACGAAAAAAACGCTCAAATATTTGGTCCAAGGACCTGGTGTACGATAAACCTTTCGGTTATTGAGTCATACACCAGGATACAGTTTAAAGTCATGTCCAGGACAAATAAATAAAATAGATCCAATAAAAATTCTATCTGAGAATTCATTTTAATAACGAAGTAATTTTGTTTTTAAATGTAAGCGTGTTTTTTTAATCAGTTTTTTAAGTTTTAATATTTATAAGTCATTTCATTTTCTTTAAATTTATTTTAGTACTTTCGTAGTAAGGCTCATCAGAAATAGTTTCTAACTGAATTTGAATGAATACAAATTGAAATAAAATCATACTGAAGTTTAAAGTTTAAGAATATAAAATGACGTAATAATCAAATGTTAAAAATTAAATAAGTGCTTATGCTAAAAAAATTTGGTATACTAATGAAACTCCTTAGAATTAAAACAGTCTAAATAAACAAGCGATAAAAATAAAAATAAAAACTATACTTAAAAATAACATTTTAATAAGAAACTATTTACTCTAAAATTACTAATATAAGGATTTAAAAAGTCTAGTTTGATAAACGAACTTTTTCTGCTTACATAAACTGGGCCTTAAAGATTAAAAACATAAAGCTTCCAGAATATGCAATTGAAAAGAGTTCTCCGCTCTCACTAAGACTGAAAAATTGTCCTTTTTATAACTTTTAACACACTCAGGATTGTCCAACAAATGTTGCCCAATCGCCGAGAAGTATTTATTCGTTGGTTTCTCAGAACGGCCATCAAACCACTTTTTCAAAACTTACAATTTTTCAAATTAAATTAAATTTAAAAAGTATACTTTTAACTATTTTACAAAGTTGTAATAAATTGTAATAACAGTTATAAAGTTGGTCTACTTTAACTTCTGTGTAACTTTATTTAAGTTATGTGCAATGAGGTGCTGTTATCAATGTTGTACTGTATATTAAAGAGATTGATATTTTTTTCGTAAATAAAACAGATACTTTTGTTTTATTGAATATATTCATTTTTAAAGATATAAAGTTTACTGTAAATAGTAAAAACAATTTTTATTTAGTAAGTTTACATTTGTGCAAGTATAAGTAATTCTAATGAAATTTATACTATTTTAATTGTGTAATTTAGTAATATATAAGTATATGACAGTTACTTCGAACTTATTTTACTTAATGAATTTATTTTAAATATATTTCTTATAAAAATACCTTTTTATAGCTAGTTACAAAAGTATAATTTAGGGGATTTTTTGAGAAAAAAAAATTAAGCACCCCCGACCAATATACCACACTACGCCACTGCATCAAACTAATAAATATAACTGTTTTTTTAAAGTATTTTTGTTTTTTCTGGTTAAAGTTATTAGAAGTTATATGAGTTTAAATGCGGCCAATTGGTTAATTTTCTGAAAATAAACTTACCCAAAATACTTTTCAATTTTACATCAAATTAAAGCGTGCAGCAACTATTCAAAAATCCTCTAGTTATTCATTTATGTCTTTTCTTTTTAGATTTTTAACTGACTAGGATTACTTGCTTTTCAAAAATAACGAAAGTTATTTAAAAACAAAATTAATTATAATATTCTAGACATATTTTAACTGTTTTTTTTTTAATTTAGGGGTGTTTTCAAAGAAGCTCCTGAAGATCATAAAGCTCATGAGTCTTAAAGTAAACATTTTAAATTCTAATGTTTTATGTTTATGCTTAAGTACGTGTAATTAGGTAGCTAATATAAATTTATATACAACTCTGTTGTTTGAAGCAAAAATAAATTTAATGGTTTTTTAAGAGCTGTTTTGAAAACTTTTTACTTTTTATTTCTTAAAAAAGTAATTATAACAATTAGTTTAAAAATTCTAAAATTTTTATTTTTCAAACAACTTGTCTTATTTTTCTAAAGAGACTAAATCATAATTTGAAAAAACTTTAAAAAGAGTAGTAGTAAAAAAATATTTAACGCAACTTTGTAGTTGTTGCAAATCATTTTATGACAAAATTTGTGAAGACTCTTAGTAATTTTGGAACTTAAAAATTGCAAAATCTGGTATTATTTGAACTTACATATTACATGGAGAGCTCTAAAGAGTAAAATTTTCAAAGTTTGCTTGAATAATTATATAATTTGTTACTCAAATGTTTTAAGCATATTAGTTTACGAAAACAAAAGTTTTAGACAACGTGTTAATAAATTTATTTAAAGTTGCTTTTAAAGTTGTTTTAAAAGAGTTTAAAATACTTAAACGCACTGAAGTATCAATTTTAGAATGTCCTAGACGAGTTTAAAACGCATTTAGGTGAAAACAAAAATTCCTAAAATAGCCGAAATAATCAAAATGTTCAAAATATTAGAACAAAAAAAAACATAAGTGTAAAGAAAATAAGAATAAGATTATAGAAACTGTTGTTGTAACTAAATTGCTTACTAAATTAAGTATTAACAAAAAAAAATGGTTAGAACCATCAAAAAAATCAGTCTCAGTCTTATATGCTAAACCATGGAAGAAACTTTGTTCCAACACCACAATGGTCAGAAGAAAAAAAAAAAAAAAGAGTTTAAGTATCCCATTTTAATTTCTAAATTAAGTATTAGTTGCTCCAAAAATATATTTATATTTACTTGCGCAACAAGTTACGTAGAGTTTAGATTAGAGCTTTAAAGTTACAAATTTAACTTTTATTCTTAATCAGTAAAATTTTTTTTTAACTCAGTGTTCATATTTTAATAAATATTTACATAAATTTCGAAACAAAGTAATATATGAATAAACATAATTGAAAAAGTGTTCAAATAAAAGTGGTACAACAACTTTAGTCAAAGTAAAGTAATAGTACAAAATATGGGTACTTCAGGTAAAAGTCAATACTTATATATTTATTTTTCATTTTTATTTAAATAAATAGAAGTGTGTAGTTGTATTTTTAAACAAAAACGTCGGTGAAAGTCTACACAGCCTAACCTGGACTTTCGTATGTTATGAGACGAGCTCAAATTAATAAAAAGATTTTATAGTACCACTTCGATTATCAAACCATAAGCTTGTGGTCTGATGATTCAAGTGGTTTGACCAAACCTTTCTGTTAACTCATTTATTAAAGCCATAACTTTTAGATTTAAATTAGCCTAAGTGTCATATAATAACAAAGTTTAAACTTTACTTTTAATAGTTGAAAGTAAATTGTAAAAGTTGTGCATTTGCAATGCATACTAATAAAGTTTGATTTGAAATGTATTTTTATTATACTTTTACTAAGTATTACCAATTTTTTTATTAAAACAAAATAAAAAAATATTTACACTTAGTCTGTTATAGGTTTAAACATAAATTTCAACAAACTTTATAATAATTTTAATTTAATAAAATTTTATACAACTAAGTTATACCGTAAAGTTTCATTAAAAACAAAAATTAGCACTTTACATACAAACTTAATTTTTTTACAGTTTTTTCATATTTGAAAAAATATTAAACTTTGGACTTAAGCTAATCTTCCAATTCAATACTAAAAAAATGCGTATTAGTTTAATTTGCTTTTAAACTAAGTATATATTTAGTATTTTATTGGTTGCGTATAGTGTTGTTACTTTTGATTTTTTCTCTGTTTTCTATGTTGGTTTATATTCATTTTACTTTCTTACAGACTTGTAAAACTAGTTACACTTTTGTTATTTCTTAGGTTTTAATCTACATTAGTTTAACTTTTCGTTGTCTTTGTGATCGCTTTGTATTTAAAATCATAGCGTGCCAAATACTTTCAGTCATAGTTACTTAACTTTAAAGTTTAAAAAAGTATCAGAAAACTACTGTTTACTAGAATTTAATCAAAAGCTAATTGAAGTTGAATTTTATTTAGTCAAAAGTTTTTTTATTGTTTTTTTGATTAAATTAAGTATCAAGAAAATTAACTTTAATTTTTAGCAAATTTTTAGTAAACATATTGAAAAATGTTTAGATATTCTAATAATTATCTTTTATATTAAAAGTATAAGAGTTATATTAACGCTATAATTCAGAAAAAATATTTTAAAGACCTTTTTCGACACAAAAATTTTGTAAAACTACTAGTTTTTGAACCTTTTAATTTATATTCAAATTACTTGTTTATTTAAAATTTTTCAAAAGATATGGAAGACAATTTTTCATATAATTTTTTTTTTTAATTATTAAAATATAGTTTCTCTGTAGTTTAAAGTTAGTACAAGCTATAATACTATCAAAAATATAGAAATCTCGGTATACCTCTTGAAATTTTTGTGTTTTCTATTTAGCTTGTTAAAACTTAAACTTAAGTTTTTCATAATATCAGTTTTAGAGAAATTATCACCGCTTGTGGTCATTAGTTTAAAGCATTCCACAAAATCTATGAAAAAATCCAAATAATTCATGAGGGAAAATCAATTGTGCGTATAACTATTTTTCATAGAGTTATATTAGCTTCAGTTTTCGATATAAATAGTTAGAAGAAACTATTTAATGGACAAGTAACTCTGAACAAATTATAATGAATTCTAGGATTTTTAAAACAGTTTTGCTTCTCATAGGAATATTAAGTTGCTCTGGTAAATAATAATTATAAATATTTCAAAGAAAGCTGATTGTTTTAATTTTACATGACTTTTTTTATGAGGTTATAACTAACTTTGTTAACTTTAGTTTTCTGTTTTATCTTTCTGTTTTATCAAGCAGAGTAGGTGACTGTGCAGTAATTATTATTTAAAAAGCTTTTTTTTGTGCGAATAGATATTAAAAAACGCATATTGAATTTTTTTTTATGGTTTTACTAAGCTAACAAAGCGTAAAGGTAATGAAAACTAAGTTAAACTTATATTAATAATAAGAAGTTTACTTTTTATTATTTAATAATATTTAAGATTGGATCTAAAAAATATATTATTTATAATAAAAACTTAGTAAAAGTATCTTTAAACCTTGTCTAAAAATAATAAATAATTATAGCTTACTATTTTGACTTACTTCTTTTTTTTACAAAAGAATATTTAAAAAATGAAAAATATTAAAAAATCCTTGTAGGTCACAGAAATAGGCATCGACCGCAGTTATCTTCTAAGGAATACCATGGTGTAATTGATGGAAACACTGTGAATGTTATCCTTAACCCTCCTTTGTTCGCCCAGGATAAAGACTCACCAAACTACTCAGGTATTAAGAATAAAATTGAGTTCTCTTTAAAGTTCTAAGCCGGAACAAAAAAAAATTAAAAAGAATGTGTTTGTAAACAGTTTTGACGTTTGTTTCAAACTATTAAACTTAAATAGAATCAATAAAGTATTGTAAAATTTGATAGAATTGTGATATCATTTAATTTTAAACTAAAAAAAATTAAACTTATCAAGATATAACAACTAATAACCTCCAAGTAAAATTCCATTTCATCAAATAAACCTTCTGCAAAGGTAAAATTTGTGATTTTGAGCTGACGAATAAGGATGGAAAATGGCTACCGTTCGGAGCTTTTGTTTTAGATGTCAGCTTGGGACAGGCAAGCATCCAATTAAAGGATGATGTTGGATTACTGAGTTGCAAAAACCAATCAACTTACGAGTTTTACGTTGCCGCTGTCGATTGTGGATGGAAAGTCTCTAGTGGAATAACTAAAGGAAGAAAAAAATCAAAAAAGTACGAACTGTGTTTTATAACTGTTGGAAAAGTGATTATATAAAATTGAAAATATTGTAGAATGTTCGTTAATTACTTTTACTGCAAACTATTGTGTAACTAATTTTTATATACATAAAAAATTAGTATGAAATGATAAGTTAAATATGAGTGAATTACTTTAATTCAGATCAAAAGTGCAAGTGAAGGTGATAGATAGCAATGAACACGACCCAATTATTGTTAATTCACCATCTTCAATTACTGTTCACGATAATATTAATGTTAATGATTCTTTACTAAGGCTTGTAGCACGTGATGATGACTGTGGTGAAAAAATTTGTGGTTTTCATATTATAAACAACCAAAAGTATTTTAATATTTCTGACACAGGTAATTTTCGTTTTGAAAATTACTAAAAATAATTTTAAAACTGTTTTGTAACAAGCTTAAAGGAAATGCATTTATTACTTTTAGTAGTTTATACATTTATAAAACAATAACAGTTTACTATAATTATACACAAAATTAAAACTAAAGTATAAACAAGTTTATTAAACAAAATTGTAAACTTAAAAAAAAAAAATCTAAGCATTTTTTTTTATTATTCTAGCTTGTTTACTGAAAAGTCATTACTATATAAAATTGTAGGCTAGTTTATAATATAAAAAGTATGCGAGTCTTTCAGCTAATTTTAAATCGAGTTGCCGCATTAAAAAACAGCTGACATACGCACTTTTAATTGTTTAAAGATATTATACTAACATTTGTTAAGAGAAATTAAAATATCAGTATTTGACTTGTATAGTTATAAGTTGTACATGTAAAACTAATTTTTAAGTATTTATATTTTAAGTTTGAAGCATTTTAAAATACTATTACTTAGTTTAAAATGTTTATTTTTTTTACTAAGTTAGATATTTAAACAGGGGAAATATATTCACTACAGTATTTAAAAGTTTCTGATGTTGATCAAAAGTTTGACATTGAAGTGATGGCCAGAGACTGTAGGGGTAAAAATTCATTAATTCACAATATTGAAGTATATATAAAAAAGCCATGTATTCCTGGATGGAAAAGTAAGTTAATTTTTGTTAATAGTATTTATCTCGTTAAAATAAAAAATATTTCAGAAAATTAGCACTGTATACTTAGATATATTTAAGTTACTGTTTAACTTTTATTTAATTTAAGTCTTCTACAAATACAAAATGTTAGTTTAAGTATTTTTTAGTTTCATAAAAGTTTTTTTAAGGTTTAAGGAGTAAATAACAAAAAAGCATAGTAATATAAAAATAAAGTATATTTTTTTGAAAACTAACACAAACTTACTGAATAAAACATGTTTTGTAGTATATATTGTATCTTGAACGACAAAAAACGCTCAAAAAGTTTGGTCAAAGGACCTGGTGCACAAAAAAACCTTTCGGTTATCGAGTCATACACCAGATCAGTTTAACGTCATGTCCAGGACTAATACGTTTATAAAAACAAATTTTTAACTGCTTAAGTAACTGTTATCTTTAAAAATTTAATTTTTTAGTTAATCTTAATATAAAACTATAACGTAACAAAAATACTCTTTATTTAAACGGAAATTACTAGAATTTGACAAATTATTTTACATAAGTCAACTTTTATCGTAAAAATTTAGGTCTTAATAATTATTTGTATATTGGTTAAAATGTTTGAGAATACCTTTCTCAACAACTTTCTAAAGTATGAAAAATATATGTTATAATAAATCATAAATTAGACTGGATTATTAAATATAGTGATAAATCATGTTTTTTAAAGACTGTAAAGTTTAAGTATTTGTTACACTTATACTTAGCTTAAAGAATTTATAGTAAACATAAAAGTTTAAAGACTATTCAAAATTCTAAATAATGATTTTTTGTTTTGGATTGTGATACGTTATTACTCGTTAAAAAGCATTAAAAATTTACTAAAAACGGTTTGAGACGACTATACATTGTAAGCAAGTATAACTGTGCAATTTAAAACTCATATATTATTTATCTTAGTGCCATGTCAAGGAAAAACTTTACAGCGCAGCAGATCTAAGTTTTAAGACTATTCTTTTAGAATTTTTTATTCTAAAAATATCTTTAATGCTTTTTTAATAAATATCTAACTGAAAAATATATTGTAAGTACTTAAACTTTAATACAGTTAAAATTATGTGTTTGTTGTGTAGCTTTTTCAAATAAACTTGAATTTAGCGTTGAATCTATCGCCAGTTAATTTTTTTTCTCAAGGGAGTTTTCTTACACGACATACTGAAACAACAATAATATTAGTTTTACATTTAAATCGAAAAATATTGTTTAAGTTTTAAAAAGTAATAAGAAGTTATAAACTACTAAATGTAGTTTACACATTTTTGGTCTTAGTATTAAATAGTGTATTACTATTATTTAGTATTTGCAAAGAGTAATCAGAAAAAAACGTTTATTTCAGATTTAGAGCCCGTGATTCCAGTAAATTCCAACGAAAAAATTTTTCAAATTATCAAGCATTTACCGAAATTAGAGACTTGCACAAATTTTAACGAGTCGGTAGAAGTTGAAGTTACTGCAGGGTTGCAGTTTGACCATAAAGAAAATTTTGAATGCTCCCCGCAGCTGCTTAAACAAACTTGTGGTAAATTATTCATTCAAAATATTCTTTTTCGTAAACTAGTCATTGCTGTAACTTGAATTATAAGTTTATAAAATTTTAAATAAGCTTTAATTGTAATCAACAAATAAATTTTAGCAAGAAGAAAAAATGTAAGTGAAATTTTATCCGTTCACAAGACAAATGTAAGTTTTATTTTTTCTTATATATTTAATAGCGAAATAACTGAGCTTTAATTAAGTTGTTGTTTTTATATAAATAAACGTTTAGTAGTTTTTTACCTTGCAAAGTGATTTTAGAATCGAAAATACGAGCAGTGTTTGATAAATATTTAGAGTATTGGTACTTACTAAAAACTATTTTCACTTAAACAATAGATTCATATACATATGAATACTTAAAGTGATACATTTATGTTTTGTACTTTTTTTAGTTATATAGTTTTTTTTAGTAAATAAAACACATCTCTAAGCAGTGTAGTCATTAAAAAATTTTCTTTATAGAATTCGTCTTCAAGTCAGTCTTATCAGCTTACTGAAAAAGACTTTATTACTAAACTAAGTGACAGAAAGTCTACCTTTCTCAATAGTATTGATTGGGATGGTACCACACAAATTTCGTTTACAATGGAACTTTTTGATTCTAGTTTATCTAAACTAGGAGAGAAACGAACCATTTTGTGCAAATCAGATGAATCAGGTATTTCTAAATGACTAAAGTTCTTGTAAAACATGAATAGATTATAGACATATATTTTGTATTTTTTTTGCAAAGTTATATATTGGGTAGAAAAAAGTTCTTGAAGCTAATTAAAAAAGTATGTTTACTCTAAGTTTTCATCCAATTTTGTTAACTTTTTTTTGATAAATACACTTCAAAGTTTTTGTTCACTAACATTTAAAAAAATAAGCTTTTATAAATTTAATTGCTATATTTCTCTAATAAACATTATAAAAACTAATAATATAATAGCTACAACTTAAAAAAATAGAAATATTTTTAAGGTCATAATCGACACCATATAGCGATTTACGTGCAAAATTGTCATCTTATGTTATTGATTAGGAAAAAGCCAAATGGATACAAAAATCGACTAGATATAAAGCAACAAAATCCAGCTGAGTGGCATTGGAAGTTAAACGACGAGAGTGTTAGAGTTATAAGTATTTTAAAGTTTAGATTTAACGGGTCTTTTATACAAGCTGTACTGTAGTATGTACTTTAACTTTTAAAACTGATATGTTTATCAGTTATTATTTCCATAGTAAATAAAGGTAGATATTGTTTTGAAAAAAACTAAGTATAGTAGCAAACACTCACTACTTATTTTTGTTTGTACAACATGTATAGTTTATTTTTTGTAATATTAAACGTATTTTTAAGTTTTTTAAACTACATTTCTAAGAAAAATTGAATCTATTAATTTCGAAGTACTTAGAAATCTTATACAACAAAATTATTTTAACTTGGATTATTGTTTATTGGTTATTGAACGACAAAAAATACGCTCAAAAGGTTTGGTCCAAGGACCTTGTCTACAAAAAACCTTTCGGTTATCGAGTCATACACCAGAACAGCTTAACGTCATGCCCAGGATTACTTAATACTTTTGGTAATTAAGTGAAAACCAAAGTTTGGACAAGTTTTACATAATAATTAAATTTTATTCAAATTTTTATTATTATATATTCGTAAAAAATAAACACTCAAAACAAACTTTAAAATTCGAAGCTTGAATTATAAATTGAAAACGCTGAAGTTTATTTTAAGATGACGTTCTTCATACTTATGCATAATTTAGTATTTTCAAGTGAAGCTCAGACATTTTTTACCTTTGTTACCGATAAAAATCTTAAATAACTTCAAATCTATGTTGACTTGTTTTGTGTAAGCTTTTAATAGAAAATTAATTATTACTTTCTTATAGATTTCAGTCTAATTTAAAAAGTTCTTTGGTATAGTAAGTATTAAATAATATATCGCGCTATACTTCTTTAGGGAATTTTTTATTATTTATAACAGAAAACAGTGTGTTTTTTTTTTGAAAAACCTTTAAACGCTTGAAATTTTTTAATGTCTATAAAACAAAACAATGCATAAGTTTTTTGAAAAACCTTTAAACGCTTTACCTTTAAACGTTTGAAATTTTTACATAATCGTTCACACTTCAAATTATGAAACTTAACTTTTTAGAAAAGTACTTGGATAAGTAAAATAGTTTTTTTATTAGTGTATGCAGTTTACTGTTGGTGTTAAATAAGTTGTTTGAGTTTTAAGAAATTAAAACAAGTTAAAAAACTTTAAACTAGTTGATACTTTTTAAAATATTTAAAATAATAAAAATAAAGACGTTTTAATTAAATTTTTTTTAAATTGTCTATTTATGAAATAGTTTAATAAAGAATTGATATGAAAAAAAAGCATGATAAACTGATAGTAAAAATTATTAACTTGCATCTAAAGAATTGAAACGTTTTGAATTGGTGTTGCTTAAATATCTAGATTAGGCTGTTAAAGAATAACTGTTTGAATACAAAGCTGAAAAGCTTTACAAAAAAGTATAATTCATTTTTTTCAAACATGACTCATAACTGTTTAATTTTTGAAGGATGGAAACTGTAACAACATAAAATACGAAGTTTTACTCAACATTGATTACCCAAATATCAGTTTGTACATAAACAATGTGAGTAAAAAGCCTTTTCTTATAGCTGACGATTATCCTTTGCACTTAAGTAAAGTTTCTTCTACTGTTTGGAGCGTTGGAGCTGCTTGGGAAGGTCTAAAAGTTAAAGTTACTTAATTTACCTATCTTAAGAAAGACTATTATTGTTATAAAATAAAGTTGAGCTTTTTGTAAGTGAATTATGTATTATTTACATCAAAAACACTTAATAACTAAAACGTGTTTTTACATAAGTTTATTAAGTATATTTTAAGCTATCTCGTATAACAAAAGTTTAAACTATAGCATAGAAATAGTATTAGTTTTATTCAGTTTTTTGAAAGTACTCTTTTGTGTATAAAATTAAATCAAGTATTCATCTTTTTGACAATAACTAACTAGTAAAATATCTTGAAAGTATTCTATTAAAACAATATTTTAGTTATTTTTCAGGTAAAGAATCCATTTATAATCAACACTTTTATGGTAAAATAACTAAATTACTAGTAAGTCATGGTAAGTTAATGTCAAAAAATGAAAGACAATGTTTAACATTTTGCCAAGAAGGTATCAAGTTTTTGGGGTTAGAAAAATCAAAAAATGTTATCGTTTCAAAGGTTTGTATACGTTGAAACCATTTTCTCTTGATATTTATAAAACGATCAATGTTTTAAAACAAGATAAGCAGCAAAATCAGAACTTAGCCGAGATTAAAAAAAAAATATGTATTTAACTTTTGTGTCTAAATACTAGTATTTTATCAATTCAGATTTTGTTAATGACTATATTAACTAATATTAGTATGTTCTAAGTTGTTTACTATATAAAATGATTTTTTTTAATGTAAATGCTTATTTAGTACTATCGAAAAAAAAAGTTTAATGCAGTAATTTAAAACAAGTAAAAATGATGAAAAATAATAAAAACAATTACTTATTTTTTTATACAGTAAGTGATAAATGTTTGTATTTCAATGAAATCTGTATTTAATATATTTTTATAAACTTTTGTTTATACTGAAAGTTTTTAAAAATAAAAAAAACTTGACTAGTATTTTGTGCAGCTATGGCATAACCATTATATGATATGGTATAAGACACTATTTAAATAAATTAAAGATTATTAATTTTTAATTTTTCGACAGGGCTACCAAGAAACAAAAATTTTAGAAAGTCTGTCTGAACTACCTCTCAAAATGGGATTTTTAAAGTATAAAAACAGTTTAAAGAATCTTGAAGTTATAAATCGAACTATTATTTTATCTACTAAGCTCAAGTGAGTTTTAAATTGAATGGAAAGAATAATATTTTAAATTTACTAATTAATACTTTTAGTTGTCCAGCACAATTTTCAGAAGACTGTCCTAAAATAAAGCCCGTTTCGATTAAACTTCAACTACAACTAGATGTTCCTAATTATTTATATGTAATAGGTTTAAACTATAAAAACTTCGTGTTACCACTTAAAGAAGATGTTAGTCCGTTTCAAGATGTACTAATAAGACTTAAAAGTTCCGAAGAGAATGAGCTTGCATTAGGTTTGTTTTTGGTATTAAAGAAACTTATGGAAATATAAAAGCTTACTTTGTTTGATTTTGAAAATGTTATTTAGTTAAAACAAGATTTTATAGGTCTTTAAGTTTATGTGGTTTGCTTAACTTTTAACTTTAAGTAGCTGGATTTTAATTTATTCGACAGATTCAAAAGAAAAAATAAGACGTTGCGAAGTAACTGTAAAAGGAGAAAACTCTAACAGCTCTTTGTTACATTTGAACAAAAAATGGTTAAAGAAAAAAAGCATGAATTTTAAAAAACAAAAAAATATTTATATTCTTTCAGGAAGTAAGAAAAATTTGTTTATTAGAATTTGTAAATTTTTTATTTAAATTAATATTATAAAAAACAGTACGGCACAGACTGTTTGAAAAATATAGTCTATGTAATACAGTATTTTTTCTGCATAAAATATATCAGCTCGTAATTCAGTCCGGATTTTTAAAGCATTAGCAATAAAATATTTCAAAGTACAATAGTTTTAAAAATAAAAAAAAATTTATAATAATTTTGTTCTAAATAATCTTTAAATAAAAACAACTAAGGGATTAGCCTCATTTGTTAAATGTTAATATTGCTTTGTTGTTGAGTTTTAATAAAAACCTTAGAAATTGAAAAAAATTGTTATCAATAATGTTTAAGGAGATTCAACTTTGGAAACATACCAGGAAGGACTAAGAAGCATTTTAATTAAAAGGTCTACCTCCATTAAAAAAAAGTCTTTAGTTTTTGACATAGAATGTAAAGGAAAAGCGAATTCTTTTAGTAAAAGTTTTCCACTTAAAGTAAGCCTAAAGTAACTTATAGAGTATTTTTTGATTGTAAAATTTACCTATAATCTAGTATTTAACAAATTAAAAAAAGTATCAACTAAATTTTTTTTTTTTTAAATCAAATTTTTACATCACTAATTTACACTTAACCATAATAATACATAATGAACTCAATAAGATCAAAATCATTGAGGATGTAATGTACATATCTGTGGTTACATAACAATTCAAATCCGACAACTCAAATTCTGACCATTTAAACTCTTATAAAAATTTTACAACGACCACATCTCAAAAAATACTTAAACTTGATATACAAATAAGAAATGCTAATGTAGGTCTTATTGTTATAATTGTAATTAATAGAATAAAATGAAGTAAATATTTATAAAAAACTAAAAGTAGCCATGTTTTGTTAAGTTTTACAACTGATTCAGCTATTTTACAAAAAAGAAGTTATATTTTGAAAAAAAAAAGTGGTTAATGTATATCTAATTAAAAAATAAAACAATGGTGGTTAAAAATATTTTGATATAAGTAGATTTTTAATACGATAAATCAAACTAATTCAAAATTATCAGAGTTTAAGTTTTCGGAACTTTAAATATCAGAATTTGAATAGTCGTGCACCCCATATCTATGATGTATTATATTTATTATATTGTTCTATAAAATTTATTGTTTAATTTTATTTATATTTATATTGTATTATTATTTACTATATTATCATGTTGTTATATTATTTAGATAATTAAAGTTTACTTAGAGTATATGTTTGTTCATAAAGGTTGATTTTAAATCGAATAATGAAGGAAGTACAGAATCTAGTGTTTTAGACGAAAGTACAGTAGATCATTACACTACAGTCGAAAACAAATTGATAACTTCTACAAAAAAAATGTATGATGTTAAACCAACTCCTTCAAAAGTTCAAGATCACATCAAAGTGTCAAAAGAACTTCTTACAAACAAAGGTAGCACAAGTAAATAGTTCAGTTTTCGAGAACCACTTAAAAAACGTACTATTTGATTAATATTTTTATCTTTAGTAAGTTCTAGTAAACTTGTAAAGGTAAGTAAAAAGAAGGTTTTTTACTACTTCAATACCACTTTCTAGAATATCAAACAAAGACAGAGCCTAATAAGAAAAAAGTTCTATATATTGATAACGACCTAAACAAGCCTCAGGGTCTACTAGTTTCCAACAACGATAAAAAACCATCAGTTGAAATAAAAAACAACGACGTTAACCATCAAAATAATCCAATTAAAAGATACAGTTCTGCAGCAGTTCACAAAAAAGATCAACAAAATGCTGTACCTTTTGTTGTTACAGGAATCTGCGTTGTCCTATTAGTTGTTTTGGCAATAGCCGCGCTCATCCACAGTAAGCTTCACAACCGCGAAGTTTCTGAAGACAGCACTCACCAACTAACCGACGAGGTGGCAGCAAAAAGCGACGATGACATGGACTGGGATGACTCTGCAATGACCATCACTGTGAATCCCCTCATTGTAAGTCAGATTTTTATGAAAACTTATTATAAGAGAGCAAATATTTTTTCTCAGCTTGAGTTCAAGGAGTAGCTACAGGTTTAATAATAAATTTAAGATTTTATGTATGGTTTTAAAAAAAGTTTTAGATTTTTTGTTGAACGAGAAAAAAAGACTTTAAAATACTTGTTCCCATGACCTAGTGTACAAAAAACCTTTGGATTTAAATTAAAATTGAAAATTCCTACAGGAAGAAACATTCTTTTGTAAATAATTCCTTTAAATTTTAAGTTTGAAGTTTTTATGAACTTAAAACATTTGAAAAATAAAACTTGTTATCAAAAAGTTTAGTTTTATTAAAATCAAACAAATATAAAAAGGTTCATATTTTCAACACATTAAAATGAAAAAAAAAAATATATATTTATATTTTATAAAATACTTTACAATTCTTTGTTCATAAGAAAATTATTTTAATAAACTTTTTTTTAACTGGAAACAGACTAAAGTTTTTCTATTTTTGTTAAAGTAAATACTTTTTTTTAATAAATAATTATTTAAAAAAATAAAGCTCCTAGTGTTTCATTGTTTTATTAGGAGAAAAATACTTACTTATTCTGTTAAAATACGTTCAGTTCGTAAGTTTGGGCAGATATAACTGTTTTAGTAAATTTATTTAAATGAAAAAGTACTTGTGTATTGTTATTGTATTATATAGAATTCCAAAAAAAAAAAAGATTAAAAATCACAGGCATGATGAACTGTCTTTTTTTAAATTTTAGTTATTTTTAAATTGAAGATTAAAATTTACCTGACTGAGATTTTTTCCACTATAAACTTTAAAGAATAGTTTAATAAAACTTTGTTGTTTCAAACAAATGTATTTATTGTAGGAAGATCCGGAATCATCAGACTTTTCAGACTTTGAAGAAGACTCTGTTGTATGCTTTCAAAACAACAACAACAAAACCGCTGAAAAAAACCTTACCAGTTGCAAACCTTCTTCATCGAGACCCATAACTAATAGACCTTCCAAAATTGAAAATAAATCTGGAAACAGTATTGTATCAGATGCAGTAACCTCAAAAATTTCTTCTAACGGAGAAAAATGTCTATCTGACGACTATTATGAGTGGGATCCGTAAAATATAGTTATTTTAAATGATAAGTTCACACTAACAGTTTTCAATCAAGCACCCTATTTTTATTATATCATTTTTGGCGGTGTTTTTTTTGAAAACTTCATAATAGATTTATGCATGATTTTAAAATTGCATGAACATTATAATCGACAGTAAAATATAATTGTACGAGTCTTGCTTTCAGAGAAAAAAAAACGTAAGTTTTCGTTTGTTATAAGGTTTCAAGATAAGTTTATAAAAAAAAATGTTTTAAGCAAATAGATATGTTGCTATAAGGGACTATATGTTTTTGCTGTATTTTATTATATATTCTTTATTTTTTAGTTGCATATAGGTATTTAAAAGTTATCAATTGAAGTATATTTTCAATGTTTTTTGTCTTTATAAGAACTTAATTAAAATAATTAAATTTTATAACTTATACTTTCAACGAAATGGACTACATTTAAAAATATTTTAAATAGTTATAACTTTAATTTCTTTAAACTATTTAGATCAAGAAAGAAAACTTTTGACAGAAAAGTCAGTATTATATTGATATCTCTGTAAGTATATTAAAGGTAAAATTTTATAGATAACAGAAAGTTTTTTATAATTAAGGTGATGTTATGTTATAGAATCTGATATTATTTCTAATAGTTATTGTAGTACAAAAATATATTAAAATACTTTTTTTGTAACAACTAATTGATAATTTATAATAAAAATGTTACACATAAAGTATCTTAAAGTTGCATTCCGTAAAATTTCAGCGAATTTGATACATCTTTTGTTGAGGTAAATTTTTAATTTCTTTCATTGCTAAAAATTTAAATAATTGATATCACAAAAATGAATATAGAATAAAGGAAGAATAAAGGTATAATAAAGGAAGATTACTGTATAATTTGTTTTTATCACAAAAATGTAGTTTTTCTATACTTTTGGACAGAATGTTTACTAAGATATTTTAGGAAAAGTTTAAAATTAATGTTTTTTAGTATTTATTAAACATATACAAGTGTACTATATATTTTAAATATCAAGAAAAACAGTTAAGGTTCTCAACTTGGATCTTAATCTTGAACAAAATACAACTGTAACGTTTTAAAAATTCGTTACAATACAGCGTTTCTTTCCAGCGGCATCGTCAGTTATAATATTTCTAATAAAATAAAACATAAAAAAAACATTTAGGCTTAAGTTAAACTTTAAAACTATATTTATTGGGTTGTATTAAAAAAAAAACCTAAAATGTTTTTTAATAATCTAATTAAAAGTAGCTCGCAAATATAAGTTATATTTTTTTTTTGTTCTCAGTATTTAAAAAAACTTTAAAGACTTGATTTTTACGAACTTAAATAAAAAAAATTGTTGTGAGATTATATCACATCGTTTTTTCAAACTAAGTATAAAATTTCTTTAAAAAACAAACATTGTCAGACTTAAAAAGCAGCATATTTTTGAAAATTTTCGTTCTATCTTCTTTTAGTATTACAAAACAGTTTTATTTCAAGTTATAACTGATATAAGTTAAACTCAAACTTATCAGTTTCGTTTTTTAAAATTGCGTGAATGTTTATTAGATTTTAAGACAAACTCTCGATAAATTAAAAGAACACGTTCTACTAACATTATTCAGTAAAAATCTAAAAAAAAAGTTCAATACATGTCTAGGTGTTTCGAAGAATACGTCAGCTAGGACTGTTAAAGATAATTTAAAAAAACATTTTATCGAGTAACTAAAGACTATGTTTTCATTTAGAAACCTATTAAATCAAATTAATTTTAAATATATACTTGTATTTATTCTTGCTTGTGCTCAAACCCCCTTAAACTTTGTAGGTTTGCTTGGTTAACGACAAAATGTACATGTATATCTAAACCTAGTTTACTTTTTATTATAGCAAAAAAAAACTTTAGAAAAGTAAAAAAACTACTAATTAAACTCAAAACAAAACTTCGAAACAAATTCTTTAAACTACGAAAAAATAATGAATGGTCTTTCACGTTTTTAATAGTTTTTATTTTGACGGTTGGTTTTATATTTTTGAGTATATCAAAATTTAATCTAAGCAATTACCCTTCAAATTTCTTCGCGCTAACTGACACAAGTTTATTTTAGTCTGAATTTATATTTGTTTTAAAACTCTATTAACGCTAGAATCTTGAATTTTTGGCTACAAGTTTTCAAGGAAAGAAAAAGTATGCACTTGACTGCACACGATGAAAAAATAATTTTTGTTGATGATATCCGAAACATTGCTACCAGATAAAAGGCTTTTATTTCTTTTTTCTTGTTGAAGGTCTATTATGCTAAATGAATTTGACAAATAAAAACTTAATCATAAATTTTTAAAGACAGTTTATGTGAAGTTTTTAGTGTGTTATTTGCAACAAGGTCATATACGATTTTAAAAACAACTTGAGATTAGCAGAGCGAATTGATCAGCAGAGCGAATTGATCAGCAGAACTTTCCATTGTTTGAAGCATGCATAATTTCACAGTAATAAAAATTACGAAGATTATTAGTTATACAAAAACTTACACATATCAAAAACTTTTGTTTCTCATTTTTATTTTAAGTTTGAGGAATGACGAATAAAATTATACTGAGATATTTTTAATAAAATAAACTAATATATAGTTTTTAGAAGATGTTAAAAAAAGTTTATTAACTTTTTACGTTTATAGTACCAAACTAAAAGACTTTTAAATATTTTAAAGACTTTTTACAGATTTTTTACATTATTCTTATTAAAACAATAGTTTAAGTAGTAACATATCTAAAGATAATAACTTTTAGTATATCAAGGTTTTAAGTTACACATACGTAAAAAATCTAATTCTGATTCACTTACATGAATTTCCAACAATTTTATTTTTGAAAGATTATTTAAATGTAATACTGCTACAAAAAGTATACCAAAAAAATACATGATTGCCCTAACAGACTGAATAAACCTTAACTAAAACTTTAAGAACATATAGCTACAAATTTTTTAAATAACTTATTGAAAAGCTTTGCATTTATCAACAAAGTTTTAAAGTTTTTTATAAATTAACTAATAAATTTGAATTCAAAAGTGATAAATAAAAATATTTAATGTCAATTTTTTTTTTAGCAGCTCTAAATAGCGAAAAATAGTTTCAATTCAATAAGGTATATCTCGAAAGTGGTTTATCTTAATACACAGTCTTCTTTTACGTTTTTTTTATTAAGTGTAAGAAAAACATTAGCTTAGTAAACTAACATAAAATTTCTATACTTCGTATTTGACTTAAAATGCCATACTGTTTCATTTTAATAATATTTTTTTCACCTTTATAAATTTTCTCAACTCTTTTAGCCGTTACACTAATAAAAGTATCAAAATAATACACGAATTTTTAAAGTAAGGCTTTCACCTATGATATATTAGACCAAAATTTGCATATAAATAAAAGTTTGTTATAGTAAACTTTATATTTATTTTAAATGTTTAAGCTTATGTTTATCATCTATCTTTTTAAACACATTATAATAAACATTACATTAAAGAAATCATTATGTTTTATTAGAATAAAATTTGCCAGATATAATAGAGCTATTTTAATTAATAACTTTTTCAATTAATCTATTAAACTAGGTTCTCCCAAAATGGGCGATATCGACCCCTTGGGAAAATTTTGGCTGCCAAGGAGAAATAAATAGTAAATAAACAAAAATGTAAAGGGTTAAAAAAAACTAGCAAAGAGCGTATGAAATAAAGGCGGCGATTTTTTTAAAGTCTTTGACAAAAGAAGGCAATAACGAAAATTTGTTTTGGGAAAATATATTATACTCTGCAATAGACATTACAGTCTTTTTTTACTATTTTCAGGTAGAAAGTATTTTTATTCTTATTTGTAAATTATTTGCAGCATATAATATGCTATTCTGACTAAATTTTTGAATGATTATAAACTACGCTCAAGTATGTCATTTAAACATGTTAACTATTAAACTTTACGACATGTAAAAACAGCTTTATATTAAAAACGTAGCGAAATGTTTTCAATGGTTAAAAAAATACAACTAAAACATAGAATTAAACAAAAACTAGATACAGTCTTTTAAAAATAATTTCTTGTTAGTAAATAATTTAACTACTAGATATAAATTTTGTAATTACTTAGGTGAAAGAAAACGACTATTAAACATTTTTCAACAGTTTACATCATAACCAACTAAAAAATTAAAACATCTAAACTAAATCAATATTAAGTTTTAGTTAATTTTATGACTACTTTAGCTACTTGTAATAAATTTATTTCATTTAAGTATTGACTTTTTTAACGAATTTGTCTTTTTTGATTTAAATTTATTTTTTGACAAATTTAATTTAATAGACAGCAAATAACAAATAAAAGACGTAGATAAACAAAATTCTAACTGCATGTTGAAAGGCTTAGTAACAAATTGATAAAAAATATTTAAACTAGCAGTCCAGTAGAAAACTAAAATATTACAACAATGCAAAAATATTTTCGTAAAAACAAAGTTTTTATTTCAACTTTCTAGACATAAAAGCATAAACTTAAAAAAATGGTCAGAAAAAATACTAAAATAATCTTTTGGCAATTACTTATTAATACATCTGCTGAATTTACATTTCTGCATTATATTGGGCAAATTAAGCTGCTTTATCAAACTTTTAATGAACTAAACTGTTATTCGAAATCTTCTTCTAAACTATTCTATCTCAGTTACTGAAAAAAAAAAATGTTTAGTTTCGTTTTTTATTAAAAGCTATACATTCAACTAACTTTCCTTATCTGCTGTAATAATCTTAATTGGATCGAAATTCTTTTGGTCCTGTTAAACAAAATATCAAGTAAGAACTTTGGGAGTCAAAGTCGATATTAAAACCCTAAATTAGTTATGTTACTTGAAAACTTTTAGTATAAAAATACAAATTATTTATTACATATATTGTCACAAAAAATCTTAAGTTATAACTATTTTTCTGTTCACCAAGTTAATGTAGCAAACAGATTAGGCTTAAAATATAATAATACTGGTTTAAAATTAGAACCTTACTTGTATGTGTAAAGTTATGTGATTTATTATCAATTTCTTTAAGATCAAAAATAAGTAATCTCAATACAAGTATAAAAAATAGTTAACAGTTTTTTCCTTTAACCAAACTTAAGGAAAGCTCAAAACAAAAACAACATATTTATCTTATAGAAAAAAAAAGTGTACATAATGGTATTTTTAATTATTTCAAGAAAAACAAATTGCTAAGAATATATGTTTTTAGTTAATTAAATATTTTTAAACTTATTTAAAACAAAAACTATGTAAACACAACCTGGAAAACTATATAAATTACAAAAATGGGAGCTGTATAAAAATCTAAATTCAATAAGCAATTGTGGGAAAAGCAGATTGATAAAATAAAAGATGTTTAAAAAAGTGAGGAACATTTTAAATACATTAGAAATAAAACGGCAGTTTTGTTGATACTCTATATACAAATTAAACAATAAAATATAAAAATCTTATTTTTTCTCTTATCAGGTAAAGTTAAACTTAACAAATTCAAAACCTTGTTATACCGTAAATAATTAACTAAAAGACAATAGAAAACTTCAGAAAGTTTTTATTATAGGTTTAAAAATTATATAAATTGGCTAAAATATAAAAAACAGAGGAGTAAAGTATATTTTTTTAAATATAATAATTAAATGTGTCTAAAACTAAGTTTAAAGTATCAATTATGTGAAAAAATAACTAAAATTTTTAATGAAAATGTATAGCTAAATGTTATGCGTTAATTTCGTATTTTAAGCCTTTATATGACAATCGAATCATTATCATCATGGTTGCCAATAATGACCTCATCCAAACTTTCTAAATCGTCACTGTTAAATAAAGATGTACCACTAGAAGCTTTTCTAGAAATAGTATCTTTTGTAAAGATTCCTGGGTCAGAACCCATTTCGTCTAGAGCAGGGTGTAAATTGCTTTTAACCGATAAAGGTGGAGTGTTAGCAGATTTTCTTACCTCATTATTTAAACCCTACAATTTTGTCAATAAAATTAAACTATATTAGTATAACAAAAGTTTTGAACAAATAAATAGAAAGCAGTTAAAAAAAATTATATGCTAATATCTCTTAATAAATAATAACTCTGATATTAAAATTTTACTTTTCTTACCTTCAAAACGTCACCCATTGCAGATTGTAGATTATCATTCAAATTTTGTGATGTCTTTGATCGTTGTTCCACCATCTTAGAACCCATGCGCGATTTCGATCTTTCATGTTCCATCTGATAAATCGTCGTGCTAGTTAAAGTCAACTTAAATCTATAAATCTAAACACAACTATTAAGGTTATAGGGATTAAGAACATTATTTTTAGCAATTTAACATTAATTCTTTTTTAAAGCTAAAAGTGTAAACTATAAGTCAAGATTAAAAAAAAAAATTTTGAGATATAGACATTTTAGTAAAAAGTTTCTAATACAAACGTATGGACCACAGCTTTTATTGCTAATTTAGTAAGTCTAAAAACTAACTTAAATTTATCTTATCCCATATTTTTTGAGCTAAATACATCAAATTTTCAGGAAATATTCCTTGTATATATAAACAGACTTTAAATGCTATAATTTTTTTGATAAAGAAAAATAAAAAAAATACATGAACTATAAAAAAAACGTTTTTTAATAAAGTTTTTATTTTATAACACTGACAAAAATCCTGCATTGAAAAAGAAAATTATTAGTAATGGACTTAAAAACTTGAAGTAGATTAGTTAAAAAATGAAGAAGATATATCTAAAAAAAAGTATTTTTTGCGTTTTTGTTTTGAGCCTATTGAGCACAACTACTATGATCTCTTATATATCAAAAACTACTTAAAATTTTGCTAAGCTGATAGCTAAGAGAAAAATTTACAATAAAAAATCAACTTGTAAAAAACAAAATGAACGACCATTATGCCCATCATTTACAACTAAACTTACTCTTCTAGCTTGGGCTTTTTTCATTTTTATTTCTAGCTTCTCTTTGGTCAGAGTTCGTTTTTTCTTACTTTTCAGTCTTTCTAGTCTTGCTGGTGCATTCTTAATAGGAGTTGTTATTGGATCTAAACTGACTTCAAAAGCTGTTCCGTCTCGTTTAATCCTACTGCCTAAAAATATTTTTGAACTGAAACAAAACTTTGAGGGTTCTAAGGCTTATAAATAAACTAAACGTTGTAATTATACAGAATCAGTTAAAGATTAAAACTACTTTTTTAAACACTTATTAATTCAGACTTACTTAAAACCTAATTATATTGATAAATATTTTTAAAAAATGTATAAACATATTTAGACAACACACTTAGACAACATTCAAACCTTTTATAAAACCTTGAGCTTCTAGTTCTTGTAGTATAGTTTTTGATTCTAATCTCTGATGAACAACCGTGTCTAGTTTTGAAGCTATATATATATATATATATATTATAATACAGAAAGCTTTTGTACACCTATTTAATTTCAGAAAAATTAAGTTATGTTTTTTTTTAGAAAAATATTTAAATCATGATTGGCAGCTTGAATAAATTTCTACTTAAACATAAACCACAGGCTTAAATGTAAAAGTCTGAAAAATAACAAAAGTAAAACAATATAAAGATAGCACAGTAAACTTTCTAAAATGCACACGTAAATTAATTATATTGATATTATAAATACATACAATGTATGTCAGTTCTAAAACAGTAACTTCATATAAAAAAGTCTCACCTGGTAATGAGGATATTTGTTTACTTGTATCAGGAATTGAGTTAGGGAAGACAGAGATTGATAAATTGTCCTAAATTAAAGAAAGTCAATGACAAAAAAAAATGATTAATGAGATTCAATAATGAAATTCCCATATAAAAATACATATAAACGATTATAAAGTAAAATTACCATTTCTTGAATCCCGCTATCTCTACTCTTTGCACTTGAAGACTTTATTGTCTCTCTAGTTACTTCTTGGGTATTGTTAATTTTTGGTGTACTTTTTGAATTATACAAACTTGATGAAGCCTAAAAACATTATGAAAATAGAACTAAAACTATTTCATTTTAAGTGTACTGATTTTACAAATAAAAAATAGGTAAAATTGTTAAAAAAATTGTTTTAATATAAAACTCATATATCATAATATATATATTTTAGTTTAGCAAAAAGTTTAAATTTGTTTAAATATACTTATATACAAATTTCAAGAATTTTCATTATTTTAAAGGTATTTTAAAATTAACTATTCAAATAAAGATGTGCAAATTAAATATTTTATTTACAACCAGGTTTTGGTGACACAAAATTGGAACCTCTTCAAGTAAAATAAAATAGTAAACTGCACATAACAATTTTGCTTATCTATAATGTTATTTAAAAACTTATTCATGCATGAAAATTTAAACAAAAAACTAAAATGTTACATAATCGAAAATTCACATCTTTATTTAAATAAGCTCTTTACATTTCAATAAATTGAGCAATCTTTTTTAGTTAAGACAAATAACTAAATAAACTAACTATACAAAAATAATTTACTGAAAGCTTTTAAATTTATGCAAAAACCAACCTGTATAGAATTAACATGATTGCTTTCAAGAGTTTGAACAGCTGTTTTTGAAGAACCACAGCCCATATTAAATGAAGTATGTTTTACAAAATCTAAGCTTATTTCTATACAAAAAACAAAACCATCTGTATTAAAACTAAAATGTGTTGCACTATTTTTACTCTTATTATAAAAATGAAAACTTTTAATAACTTAACTTCTAGTATTGAAAATAGCTTAACTCTTGATTACATAAATGTCAAACTAATATAACTAAAATAAGGCCATGGGGTAGTTAATTACTTTCTTTAAATTTAGTTTTATTTTTTTACGAAAAAATATACTTAACTACTAATGCTTTTAAAGTTTTTAAAAATTTAAACTAACTTTTTATATATAAGCGGATAAAATTTTAGATAGAAACAAATGTAGAAAGCTCAGTAGGCTTTATGAAAAGCACAAACTCAGATAAGAAAAAACGACAATTTAATAAAAATATAGTTTTTCAGCAATTGTTTTAAAGGTTTTTCTGTTTAATAGAACTTTTGACTAACTTTTAAAAAACAGAACATAAGATTTTTTTAAAAGTTTTTTCTTATCAAAACATTTACAAAAATACTAAAAGTTCCTAAAAGTAAATTGCTTTTTTCCAGTGCATAAACTATCAAAAAAGTATAATAAAAACCACATCTGATAATTATTTATTGTTTAGTATTTTCTTTCCAAGAACAACACCTTAGTAATTCAAACTGAAACGAAACTGAAATTAAATTATATTGTAGTCAAAATGTTAAAAGTTTATAAAATAAATATGAAGTAATAATCAACTGTAGATAGAGTTAGAGCTTGAAAACAAACTGTATGCTTAAAATAAAATAAAAATATTAATGTTTACTATTTAGTTTACTATTATAAATCAAACTCAATGAACCAACAAAATAAATTATAACAAAACAACTACAATTTTTGAAATATTTAAGGAAAGTAATAAAAAATAGTTAGTATAAAGATTTAAAAAGTATAGTCTGATATACAAACTTTTCCTGCTTACATAAACTTGCCTTAGTGATTGAACACATAAGGCTTCCATAATATGTAGCTGAAAAAAAGTTTTCAGCTCTAATTAAAACTAAAAGTTCTCTTGTTTATAATTATTTGCTTAATCATGATTGTCAACTAAGTGTTGTCTAATCCAAAAAAAATATTTTTGTGCAATTTTTTGTACAGACCATTAGATTTTTAAGCTTTTCATGATTTTTGGCACATGTTCATTAATCTTTAAAATTAAAGGAGAAGATAGGCTCTTAAATTATATAGTCAATTTTTATTACGTAGGCTGTATTAGACTTTTTTATAAAACTAGTTATATTGCAAAAGTAAATTGACTATATGTTAGCCCAAGGATTGTCAAACTTTGATCAGCAAGTAAATATGTGGCTTGCAAATTACTTTTTAGACTAACACATACTGTTTTGCTTAATATTAAAAAGTATTATAAAAACATAAATTAAGATAACTGTTCAAAATATAGTTTTAATTGTTTGCTAACAAAAAATCCTAGTGAAGTAACTTCACTGGAATATAAATAAAAACAAATTATACAGTAATCTTCCTTAATTCTACCAACATATGTTTCTGTGTGTCAACAAATCAACACACTTCAACTGGGTTCTGTAAAAAAATGATTACTGTAATGAGAGAATAGAAGCATAGAATAAAGTGGGTGTATACATGTTTTCATTAAAATAAGATATTTTCTACAGATAATAGTTATTAATAGGTAAAATACTTAATATTAAATCCGACTGTTATAAAACTATATAAATTTTGTGATTATTAAGTCTAAAATAAGTAAAGTAAGCTAAACTACACAACAAAACAACAAATTACAATATAAACAAACAACTCACGTTAATGGGAAAGATAACTGATTCAAAATTTATTGTTGTTAACTAATGAAAAATACATTCATTGCAACTAATAATTATGTCACAATGTAAACGAGGTTATTTAAAGTATTTAATTTGTATTGCAAAGAACATTAATTTAGTTTTTATGTAATCTATTTTGAACAAAAATAAAACATTAACCATTAGATAGTGAATCAATAAAACATTATAAAACTTAACGACGGAGAAGGCAATAAAAGTCACAGAAACTTGATGTAACATGTATATTATATATTGAATGTTTGTAATGATTGAATCAAAGTTATATAGAATTATGAAGCAGATTTAGTTCAAATGTAAAAATCTAAAATGAAAAAAATTAAACTTTAAGAAAAACCAAAACACAAAAAAACAAAATTGTTATTGGGCTTACAATGAACTGACCGATAACTAATTTACAGCGACATACATAAAATCATAATTTACTAAATTAAATATATATTGTATTTTATAATTAATAAAATAACTAATTGGTAAAGTAGGAGTTGGCTGTTTAATTTAAATATCCCATACAGATATTTTAAATATTTAATAAGTAAGTTGTGTTATATATGAAATTTAAAATGTAAAACAACAAGGTAGTCATATGCTAAGTATAAACCTGCAGTAAAAAACCTACTAGCTCTCTTGGGCGTAGTAGGTAAAAAAGCACGGTTTATCTGTGATTTGAATACAGGCTTCCAATTAAACTTGGAACTTAACATATAAAGGTGTGAAGAATTATAGTCGGAGGGTAAAGTGGATATGAAATTTCGGAGAATAGAAAGTGACTTGTGTGAAATAGATATAAATAATAAATGAATAAAACTATATGTTACTTAGGATATATAATTATATTAATATATGTTAAGTGAATGTGTGTGTGTATGTGGAAGGTGAATCAAAAGTATGAAAGGTGAGAAGGCGCCAAGGTGTTATTTGAAGAAAAACCGTCAATTGTGTGCACAGTTGTTTGAAATATCACATCTTTTATTAAGTAATTGTTTACTATATTCTGCTAAAATTGCCATTTGTTCAAGGTTGCACATTTGGCAGATCTTGCTTGCGCTACTGATGTTATTGTTGGCATGGTGGAGGATGCTCCATTCCATTTCTGGTTTGGTTCCATACCTACCAAAATACTGCCAAACAAAATCTGACAATCTTGTACTATTGGAATTGAAACATGTATACACCCACTTTATTCTATGCTTCTATTCTCTCATTACAGTAATCATTTTTTTACAGAAGCCAGTTGAAGTGTGTTGATTCGTTGACACACAGAAACATATGTTGGTAGAATAAAGGAAGATTACTGTATAATTTACAATTAAGATATAAATTTAGTAACTAGCAACTACTGGTGATTTGTTATTGGTTATATTATCAAACTTGTGGCTTATAACATTAATTTTTGTATTAATTACTACAGTTAGATAAAGTATAGCTTTAATACTTTAACCTTAGTATTTTTAAAAATTCTTTAAACATTGAAACAATGGCAATTTTAGTTGAAATTTCATTTAAACATAAATGCAGAAACTACATTAGACAGGGTGGCTACTGGTTTTTAAGAAATTGGTTCCAGGTTTTTGAAAGTACAAGTTTCTGGGTCTTGTTAAATTTAAGTTTAAGGTTAAACTATGCTAAGTAGTATAACAACATTGAAAATATACTGTAAAGCTACTTTATATGGGTTTTATATTAAGAAAAAATTGATAATGACAAAAAATTCTTATCTATATGATAAATTTTAGTTTCAAATCAAAGTTATACTACTCAACATGAAAATTTGTTTATAATTCTATGTTCTTCCAGGGTTTAAGGTTTAGGTGACCTTAGAGTAAAAAGTAAAGATCTTAGCAAGTGTAGAGTAAAAAAGTATACGAAAATGAATAACTATTACTTTTAGGTTTAAATGACAATTGTAAGAATAAATAAAATTTAAACATTACTATAGTAATGTCATATTCAATGTATTTGCAATAGTTGAAATAGTGTGATCAGCTTGTATTAAATAATAAAAATATAAACTCTTTACAGTCAAAATTCTCAAATTTTCAAGATCAAGATAAATAATCACAGTATTAGATGTGCTAAATTTTTTTTATTAAAAACTTATTTTTTAAGGTTTTGTATATTTTGGCATTACAGTAACTAAGCTAAGCATGAGTCAAAAACAATATGTCCTTTTTAAACTAAATGCGCAAGATACAGGATCAGTTGAAGTAGTAAAGTTTTGGAAATATTCTTAATTATAATATTATGCAAGTAGATAAGTAGATGTAATAACATAAAATTAAAAATATTTAAACCCCTAAACATAACCCATTTATTTAAAAACTTAAAAACTAAACTTTTACTCTTACTCCAGTTTTTAACACATTAAAAAGAAAGTCAAAACTTTAAATTAAAAAAATATTATTAATGCAAAATCTTGATTAAATGCATGCTATAAAAATCTAGGACACTAATAAACTTTATAAAAATGTTAATCTAGATATATTGGAGCATAGTTTTTATTTCGTATTAACCTTCATATATTTAAGTTAAAAAAAAATAAATGTTTTAAAATAATAAAGAAAAAAATCTTTAAAGTTCTTAAAATCATTCAATCTTAAAAAGTGTTTGAACTATTTTTATCTTACTTAGCTTAACAATGTTACTAATTTAATTTTTAAACTGTGAAATATTAAATGTTTAATAATTTTTTTTTCAACTTGTGTAGAAAATTCTTTCTTGTTTAGAATATTATTATTTTGATCATCTAAAATATTGAAGTTTCTTTAGTCTTTTACCACACTGTTTAATTTTTTTGAATTCAAAAAGTATTTTTATTTTTGGTATTTTAAGGCAATATTTATTGAATATTTAATAATTCACAAATTAAAAACCAAATTAATATCATTTTAAGCAAAGTGAGATAAAAATAATTCAAACATTTTTTAACATTGAATTATTTTAAGAATTTTAAAGATATTTTCCTTTTCTTAATTTTTAAACAAAAAAAATGTTTTAGAACTAAATATATGAAGGTTAATACGAAACAAAAAACATTCTCTAATATATCTCTGTTTAACATTTTTATAAAGTATATTAGTGTTCTAGATTTTTATAAAATTTTAATTGTCGTTGCAAGGTTTTGTTTCTAATTATGACAACAATTTTGAAATAACTTTCCAATTATTTTCTACAACTTTGCAAAATATGAAAGTAAACAAAATTATCAACAAACATGCATACTTTTTTTTGAATTTTAGAAATTAATGTGGTTATGTTTTCACAAAAGCAATTTTTTAAATATCAAAGTACTTTTTTTAACTTAATTTAAAAGAAATATTGTAAGTTTTTGTTTACTTAAAATTTGGCTTCAAAAAAATCATTTTATAAAAATATTAAAGAAAATATACAAGCTTTTCTTTTACTCTTAAGGTTCCTAACAAAAAATAATATTGTTTATGTTGCATTTTTAATGCAATTACTTATAATATTACAGTTTGTATTATATTAATTTCTTAATAACCAATGTTTTTCTATTCGAATTTTTTTTAAATTAGCTATTAGTTTTTAGAAAAAAAAAATCAACAATTCACATCAAGATGCGATTATTTTCAACACTTATGTGCTGTCAAGTTTATATTAAATGAGATAACTAAATTCTACTAAAAATATTTGTTTATTAAGTTTTAATTTCTGATTTTTACGTCATATGTATAAACCAAGTATAATTTTTTTTTACAATAAAGCAAGGATGTTGTACTAATGTTGGGGTCGGCAAGCATTTGGTGGTCGCAGACCATATTTCGAAAATAAAAATATTTGCGGTTGTAGTATTACTTTTTCATAAAGTGTTGTTTTTTATCTTTCTTTCAGTCTTTTGCATTTTGTTGATAGCCATTTCAGGTTGTCATTTACAAGCAACTCTCAGTGACATCTGAAAAAACTAAGTTTAAAAAACAGGTGTAGATCATTATGTACACTTTTTATAATCAATTTCTAATATTTTATTTGTATTTTCTTTTTAGTAGTTAAAAAAAATCTTTTTTTATTTAATGCACAGCATATCACGTATTTAAAATTTTAAAGATTTTGTTAAACTAGTTAAAATATAAACAAATATTAATACTTTCATTTTAAACAGTGTAAGTTTTTCTTTTAAAACCTTTAAATACCTTAATAATCTATCTAAAGTTTTCCGGGTTGCAACTTTTTGAAACAAAAAAAGTACAACAGTTACTTCAACCCAGTCACCGTGTTTTTAAAAGTTAAAGACATGTAAAATTTCCAATTAAAAAAACTTTGCAATATTATATAAGTAATTTATCCAAGTATGTAAACTTTTGTTGTTTAAAAGGAAAAGTAAAGTCTAAACTTTAAAGAAAAACTTCTAGATTTACTATCTGTCTTTTTTCACATCTAAGGCTTAAGCATAATAAATGGTTTTTAAATGATATTCAGGAACTTAAAAACAAACTATTATAATTTTTTTTTCTTTTTTTGAAAATTTCAATTTAAATTTTGTTTTGTTTAGCGGACCAAATTTACATGCTCGAGGGCCACAATTTTACACTTCGAGGGCCGCAGTTTGCTGACCCCTAAATTTAATGGATTAATTTGTAGTATAAATGGTAGCTTTCACTTGTAATACTCAGTTTTTATAAAAATTATATCGTGTGACTTATTTGTTTAAAAATTACTTAAAAGTTCTAAATTATCAAATTTTATACCTAGAAACAGTAAATTATAATTGATTGTCGTGTAATTGTGATTGAGATAATACAAGATTATTTTTTCTGGCACATCCTTTAGTTTTCTAAAAGTTTTAACATAGTCATATTTGTATAGTAAAACTTTAATTTATTTATCCTGACGTTGTTTAACTTTTATTAGCTCTTATAGTTATACTTATATCAAAAACAACAGTTCCTTTAAAAGCTGCTTGCCGGCTGTAGCTATTCAAAATTATATTCAGTAATCAAAAAAACAAAAATATTTTTGTCAAAAATTCCTTATAATAAGCAAAAATACCAAATAACAACTCAAAAAACCTCACAAAATAAGTTCAATCTGTAGTACAGTTTTTATATTCTTAGGTCAATTTATAAGGGACAAAAATACAAGATTTTATAAGTGTTTTTTAAATAAAACTTGTTTAAGATTGTTATTTTAGAGTGGTGAGATTTGTTTAAATGATACTTGATTTAAAAAGAAATAAATAAACAAGGTGCTTGTTTCGATTCGGTTGGATTTTGACTCGGGTTGATTTTAACTCGGATGAATTTTGATCGGGTGGATTTTGACTCGGGTGGATTTTGATCGGGTGGATTTTGACTCGGGTTGATTTGATCGGGTGGATTTTAAACCGGGTGGATTTTGATCGGGTGGATTTTGAACCGGGTGGATTTAGAGTCAGGTTGATTTTGATCGGGTGGATTTTGAACCGGGTGGATTTTGATCGGGTGGATTTAGAGTCAGGTTGATTTTGATCGGGTGGATTCTGAACCGGGTGGATTTTAATCGGGTGGATTTTAACTCGGGTGGATTTTGATCGGATGGATTTTGAACCGTGTTGATTTTGATCGGGTGGATTTTGACTCGGGTTGATTTTGATCGGATGGATTTTGACCCGGGTGGATTTTGATCGGGTGGATTTTGAACGCGGGTGGATTTTGATAGTATACCGGATTATGATAGTATATCCTATAACACACCATAAAATGTAATGTAATTTTCTAATTCCACTTTAATTTTCCATGAGACATTTTATTATTCTTTACATTATTTTACATTTAATGTAAAATAAAATTTTTCCTTCGTGGTCCACAGTTTTTTCATTTATGTTTTTCCAAAGTTATACAAGAACATTCTCGCGGGTTGCACTTTTAACCTTTGAGAGCTGCAACTTGTCGGCCCCTATATTAAAACAAGAGTCAGTAAATTGCGGGTAGGAGTCTGAAATGCACTTTTGCACGGCGTCAATTTTTTACGAAAACACTTTTGCACAGGTTGAAAATTTTAAGCTATTATTATTTTATTAAGTTAAATTGTTTTTTTTTTAATATCACTATTACTCTAACCCTTACCCGGTTAACATTTTTTGTTTTGGTTTTTGTTTTTTCATAATTTTTTTTCTTTTAATCTTGTTTTTTCTTGTTTTTTTTTAAATTTAATTTTTATTAGGTTTTTTTTTCTATTGCTGTTACCCCTAACCCTTACCTCCGGTCAGTTTTTTTTTTTAATAAATTCAATAATTTATTTTATTTTATTTTAATGTTTTTCTTTTGTTAGACTTTATTTATTTAGTATTTTAGTTTTACTACCACTGTTACCCATAACTCTTACCCTCGGTCAGTAACTTTTCTTTTGTTTTTTTTTTTTGTTTTTTCTTATTTGTTATAAATTTATATAATTTTTTTTTTCTTAATTTTTTATTTATTTTATTAGTTTTCTATTTTATTTATTTTTGACTCTCGTGCAAAAATGAACCTTCGTGCAAAAATGTCTTCGTGCATATTTGATCCGTTCCCGTTAATTGCGGCCTTAGATCAAAGCAGGCCGCAAAAGAAAAGTCTGCGGCCTGCAATATACTTTTCAGCTAAAAAATACTTTTTAAATAAAACAAATAAAACTAAACAATTTTTTTTTTGTGATAAACCTAGCAGTTAGACTCTTATTTGTAAGATTTTAGTACTTCTATTTTATTGTTGCTCATTTAATCATATTTTTTGTAAAAAGTAGAGTTTTTTATCGATTGTCACGTGTTTTTCTAAATAACTGCGGCACGTAAAAGACTTATTTTTATAATGCAACATGATTTTTTTAAACTTTGATAGCAACTCTTTTTATGAAAACTGAGCCATTTTTCATAAAAAGCTACCGTCCCCTGCTTAGTTCAGGCGTTGGCAAGTATCAACTTGCAAGCATAATTTTATTTATAAGGGATCAGTTCGAGGAAGGTAAAAATTTTGCCGCGAGCATGTAATTCTGACAAGTTAAACAAAGTTCAACAGCATCAAGACACAAAAAAAGCCATTTTAACTATTAAGAAACTTTAAACGTTAACAATTACTTTTCATTTTATTTCTACACTAACTTGTCTTCTTATAGTTACAAAAGTTAAGAACTTTTGATATTTGTTTTAGAACTCAAAAAATGATATCATTATTTTTAAAGCTAGCATTATTTGTTTGCTTTTACTATATTAATTTTTTTATGTTTAATTAAGGTAAGACTCTGTAGTTTAATTAGTTTCAGTTCATATATCTGGACAACACTAAAAATACTCAATGAAATTTTACTACTTAGGGCTAAGAAATGTTAAAAAAAAACAGTTTTACTCTCTAAAAGTACAATAATCTTTGAACACAGACCAAAGCTGCACACTAAACATGAAATGCGTACCTTAGAAGAACGTATTCAAGAAAAGCGTTACTGCATTTCTTATTAGCTGAGAATATTTAATATTTTAAAGTATACTTGTTATTTAACAAAGCTTAAGCTTTTAGCTAATAGATAGTTTGAATTATTATTATTTTTACAGGTTTTAAAAATAAGAAAATTTAATAAACTGTAAATATTATGTTTTATAATAGTTCATTTTATAGTTAAAGACGATTGAATAAATTATCAAAAACACTTACAGATGGAGAACAATTAAATCAGGAATCATAAATAAGCAACTTCGTTCAAATAAATATTAAGATACTTTTAATGTTTAAGATACTCATATTGTAAATCACTACAAAAAAAAGTTTGTTCATTTATTTAAAGTTTTTATTTTTCAATGTTTATCATGTATAGTCTAATACACTTTTTTTAGTGCATGTTTTATATTAGTAGTAGCAGAACAAAAATGTTATAAAATAGAGTAACGCTTTATGTTTGATGAGTTTTAAATAATATACCAACTAAATTATTATAATACTTAGAGAAGTTAATTTTTGACATTAAAAAGGAACTTTATAAAACATATAGTTAAATCAGATTTATTATGTTCAGTTCAATTTAAAAAAACACTTACACCGATCTTAAAAAAGTAGCATGTTTATTTTACTTTATTAAAATTCATTTGTTTAGTACAAAATAAGAACTATAAACAAAAAGCAAAGGTGTTGAAAAAAATATGTATAAATAACATTACCCGTTATTTGATCGCCTTTAAACAAAAAGTTTATACTTATCAAGTTTATTTATAAGAAAAGTCAGCATAAAGAGATCCATTTGTTCCCCATTGTGAAAGATCTGTTATGATTATTTAACACTTTATTGCAAATTTTAAACTTAAGTTTTTTTTTAATAACTTATTAAAAGCTCTGCAAAACAAACTAAAATAAACCAAAAGTTTACTTATTATTAGTTAATTACAATTAAAGTATACTACAAAATAATACTTCTTCGAAAGCGTTCAAGTTTTTGTAACTTAAATACCTGTAGTTTTTATCTTAGCTGGAAAAAAATGATTACTTTACAGATTCCTTTGAGTAACTTTACAACAACAAAAACAACTAGCCCTGTTCACTTTCGTAATTGTTTCTGTTTTCGTAAATGTCTTGATTTCTCTGTCTCGAAGTATTGTGAGTTTTATAGAAATTTTTTTCTTTTATTTTTTCTGTTAAAGATATTGAAAAATAAGATTCTTCTTCCATCTCCGAAAAAGTATTTTTCTTTATAGTTTGTTTAATACAAGATAATTGTATTTCTACTTTAAGTTTGATTGTAATTGTTTTTTTTTAAGTTTTATAACAATTAAGATAAAATATCTATATATTCAAATTAGCAATTACTTAAATGAGTATATGATTTTATCTTTTACTATGGGTATCATTGTTTTATATTAATTTTTTATGTTATATCATTTGGTTTCTCAATACTGTGCATAAGCTCATTAACAGTAACAATATTATAATATTTAAAGTTATCTAATCGTCCATAGGTATGTCAATTATTCTTTTTGTTTTTTTTGTCTTTATTTTTATATTACTACTATATATGTAAACTTTTTTACTTCAAAAAATTGACAAACATTTTATTTTACACTCATTATACTGCTTGCAGTACTCTCAAAACTATCTATAACAAGCAAGTTTAAATATCTATAACATGCTTGCTGACGATAGTATTTAAAGTATTTCATTCAGTATAATGAGGGTAAAATAAAAACTTTGTCGATTTTTTGAAGTATAACAGTTTTTATATACAGCATAAACTCAGTAAGAAACTTTTTTTAGAGTTATTTTATAAACTTTTAAAACTAGCTATAAAATATTTTGTTCTCACTTCTAGAATATTCTTTGTTGTGATGCTTTTTTCCTTTGACACCCATCGAAGTGTCTGAAACGTAATGACGGTTTTGTTCTGAATAGTAGTTTTTTGATCTTCTGAGAAGCTCTTCTTGTTGTCTTTGTTTTCGTTCTCTTAGTTTGATTTCAGTGTCCCATTTACAATATCCGCTATCAGCTGTTTTATAAAGTATATAAATAAAAATTAAAAATACTTGTAGTACTGTTTAAAAAGATCATCTCAGTTATTAAAGTCATTAGTCGGTAATATCCTGTTTTTATAGCTTAGTATTTTAATACCAAAAATCAAATACATCATAAATAACATCTTCTGAACAAAAATTTTAGTGTTTGTTACATTTTGGTTTTCTAGCAAAGAAAATTAATTGAGAACATCTACCATTAGTCTCATTTAACACATCGTCAGTTCCTGAGTAAGAATGTTTTATTTTTTTCTTGTGCTTATTTTTATTTATTCCTCCTTGCTTTGCTTGCCTACGATGATGGTGGCCTTCTCTTGAATTTCGGGAACATTCTTTTGGTGTGTTATATCTTTCATAGTTACTATGAATAAAACTTTGTTCTGGTTGCCGTTTTACTATGCTTTCTTTATGTTTACTTCCTTTTGTTTTTGGGTCGTAAGAAAGCTTAACAACGTCATCTACCGTTTCGTAACTGTCATAATGGTTTGGATCCTTTTCTAAAACATAACAGTTATTGATTAACTGGCTGTTATTACTTGTAAAATCATTAGCTTTAATGTCTTTACTATTTTTGTAGTCGGATTTAACTTCATAATTTTCCACTGCTACGTAGTTTTTTTTTGAGTAGTTTTTTGACTGGTATCTAAAAACAATAAAATTGTTTGCTTAAAATCATTTAAAACTTAGTTTTGTTTTCGCATAATAAACAAAATAGTTAGTTGTTTTATTTTTCATTCTACTTTTATTTTAATCTGTTATAAAAATTTTTCGAAATCAAAAGGTACCTACTCATTGTTATAAACCATTTGTGACGTTTTTAGATCATTTCTACTCCAACCTCTGCGTCCCAGCTCAAGGTACTAAACATTATATTTTAATATAAAATAAAATAAAAATATTTGTTTTACAAAACTCAATTATCTGCTTAAAAGCGATTTAATATCTATATGTTCTAATCCTAATGTGAACTTTTTACTTTATAGATCACAACAAAAGTTCTTAATTTAATGATAAGGAGAATGATAGACTAATTTTTTTAATTTTATTAACAAAACAATGTTTCACTCGTTTGAGCTAAATCAAACGAGATCATCAGTTCAAAAAAATATGTAATTTTCTAATATAAACATGCAAGAAGAAACTAGGCTATACTTGAAATAAAACTGGCATTTATATGCAAAAAAAAACAAAATAAAAACAATAGTTTCAAGCTATCAATTTTGGAAAATCACAACATTATCAGGTTAGTTCATGTCAAGGTGAGAAAATTGTAAGCTATTTAATAATATTATAAATTTCAAAACTTAAACAAATAAACATATTTACAATTAGTAGGCTTGTAAAGTTTGTAAACAAAAAAAAGCTCTTGCAACTAAAATATTAGACTTAATAAATGCTTTTAAAAGCGGAACTTCATTAAATAAAAGGAATGAGTTGATATGTTCATGTGTTAAAAAACTTTATTTTAAAACTTAAGAAAATTTGATAAATACATCCCTACTTTAAAATTAGCATTAAAATCGGTAAAAGTAACCAATTTTAAAGTTTCAAATTCATAGCACTATTAGATTTTATAAGCCTAAATTACAACTACATCAAAATATAAAAGTTGACTTTTTTTAAACAGTAAATGCAATTATTCAGTCTAATATTTTAGTTGCAAGAGCTTTTTTTTTTGTTCACAAATTTTACAAGCCTGATAATTGTAAGTATGTTCACTTGTTTAAGTTTAAAAATTTATAATATTGATAAGTAGCTTACATTTTTCTATCCTTAACATGAACTAAAATAGTAATATTATGATTCTCCTAAATTGATAGCTTGAAACTAAAGTTTCTATTTTTTTTTTCTCATAATTGCCAGTTTTATTTCAAGTTTAGCCTAGTTTCTTCTTGTATATTTATATTGAAAAAATTACAGGCTTTTTCCAGCCGATGATTTCGTTTGATTTAATTCAAACGAGTGAAACATTGTTTTGTTAACAAAATTTGAAATTTGAATTGATCTATATGTTCTACTGCTATTATGTTTATACCAAATGTTGTATTTTATCTGTTTTATAACACAATTTAATTTTTTTAAATGTTTTCATACAATTAAATTACCAGCAGTTAAAGTTTATAATAACGTTGTCGATAGACAATTTGTTAATCTACTGTTGGGTATACGTGCAAGCACAAAAGTACTACCGAAGCTAACTACTTATCATTACAGTATATTGAATATAACTTTATTCAACATTTTTTAAGCTTGTTCTTTAAAAAAATAGAAATTACTTCGCCGAAAGTCATTAATCTTCAAAAGTCTTTAATTTGTCGTAAAGTGATAATTTTTTGTTAGCTCTTTAATCTTTTTAGCTAATTGAAAAACAAAAAATGATTAAACGTTTTTTTAATAGTGTATTTTTACTACAATATTACGATAATAAAAAACTCACAGTTTTAGTTTATTTTTTAATAACAAGCTCTACAATATTTCAAATTTAAATTATGTATACATTTTTTAAGCTACGTTGCTGCATACAAAGTATTCAATTATTCAGAAACTACTAGCACCCTTTATAATTCTTTATCCCTGTAAAAATGTGTAAAAAAAGTTTTTTATACAATAGATTAATCTTTAAACGTCCTAACTTTGACTTTTTTTGTTGTTTGTTATACATTAGCTTAACATATTTTTATTTAGCAAGTAAAACTAGTAATATAATTCAATAAATCATCAGCAAAGCTGTATTTTTTCACCATCTTACAAGTAGCACAAACTTAACAATAAATAGCGATTCCCGCAACAGAATACTACCCAACATTTGTCGGCTCTTTTCATTAGGCTGTTAAATTCATCAAACAATCATATTGTATAACATGATACCAAGCAGTATAGTACTTACTACTTTATTTCGGAAACATCCGTTTGTTAGAAAAATTCCGATGAAAGGATACTTTAGGATTAAATTTGAAAATAATGTTCAGTTATACTGATAAAATAAGTTTTATATTTTATTCTAGTTACCGATTTCAAGTAAGAACAAAACTTTAGTCGCTGTCTGCTTTAGGAATTGCTATCAAATTAAGTTCTGTTCAGTCTAGTACTTATTAACTGGAAAGTAAGTTTTATCCAAACTTTGTGAAATACAAGTTTTGTAAATTATTGTTATGAAATATTTAAAATACTTTTAATTAATGCTTTAAACAGTACTCAGAAAAAGTATTAAACTCTGTTATTTTAATATTAGTATCACGTTTAAACTAACTCTCAGTTTCATGTCAAGCTCCTGTTCTTCTAGTTCAAGCTCCTCTAAAGTTTGCCTTAGTTTTGAGTTTACTGAAACTTCTGTATTTCTTTTTGTTTGATGCCTAGTTTCTGTTTTGCATTATTTATAGTAAATTTTTATTTATTATTGTAGTCAATCGTATTTAAAAATTTATGTTTTCTTTAGTATGGTGCAGACCTAAAAACGAGCTATTTGATTTTAACTAACAGTATTTGTTTGAAATTGTCACTTATTGTTTGATTGCTTTAACTGATACTTACAATTCTGTAATTTAAGTAAATACTAACATACTCTCGAAATATAATTATTCTCGGAATCTAATTGTTTTGTTACTTACAAAAGTTGAAAATGTTTGAATTTTCGTTTGATTCGTTATAAATTTTCAAATCTATCAAATTACTCAAATCTTTCGTTTAACTGTTTGAATTAACTTATGAATTAAAATTGGGTGATTTGATACAACGATTTACGACTATTTAATTAAAATAAACTTGCGGAGTTTTTTATCTAAATATCAACTATGCTTCTTTTTTAATTTAAGAACCATTGTTTTAACTTTTTGTTATTCCAATTGAAATAAGAAAAATTGTATAAATTGTTGTTAAGTTTTTAATAATGTATGAGCTAAAGTTAAGTACTCTTGTTTTAACCAAATTCAACTTTAAGTCAAAAAATAAAAAACACTAACTTTGATAAACTAATTAAGATCTAGTAACAATAATCTAGAAAGTTTAAAAAAGTTAAATTTTGTAAGTACATTTGTAATCAATACATAAAAAAGTGTAGAAAAATCGATATACAAGTTTCTCTTTTTGGAAAGCGAGAGACTTTTAAAGGTGTGTTGTCTGTTAAATTATTTATCAATTGCTCTTGTAGTTCTATTCAATTGTTTTATAACTTGCTTTTTAATGTTGTTCTTTAAAAAGGTAAAAAGTATTTTAAGGTCTGTTCAAAGTCTGTAAAGTTTTAAATTCATTGGTTACTAAAAAGTCAAGAAAAAAACTTTTATAGTTTCATAATGAATAAAAAAAGTAAAGTTTCAGTTAGAGGTGGGCATTTTTTCTAGTTGGCGGACCATATTTACTAACCATTTATTCGCAGACTGGAATTTAAAAAAATCTTTGTAGGCCGCATAGTTTTGCAAAAGTATACTATGAAAATAAAAATAAAAGTGAAAATTTCAAAGATATTGTTATTTAAAAAGCATTA
This sequence comes from Thalia democratica, assembly GCF_965202585.1. Classification (NCBI taxonomy): domain Eukaryota; kingdom Metazoa; phylum Chordata; class Thaliacea; order Salpida; family Salpidae; genus Thalia; species Thalia democratica. Next base: position 54,418,801 of record NC_139165.1, on the reverse strand, counting down.
TTGTAACTTTAAGTGTTCTGAAATTTAGTAGCACATTTTAAATAACTTGTTATGAAGAAGTTTAAACAGTGGTTTTATAGTTTTGCATAAGTTGCTTTCAAGGTAAGCAAGTAAAAAGCCGGGCTATAAATTTCTGCTTGAGTTGTCGTATCCGGTATGCCGGCTGTAAATTCCCCCCCTACTAAGATTAAATCATTACAAAAGGTAAACACATCTTTTGATTAGTTTTAAATGTTTTAAAACTTAGTTTCTTGTCAATTCAGTCAATTAAGTTTGATAGTTAATATTCAAACTTCTAAAAAATTTTTGCTGATTACTGGGAAAATTCTTAAAGATTTAACATAAACTGTATTGCTTCAAAATAAATACAAACTCGAAATGTATGTATTTACAATCAAATTGATTAGAAACACTCTAACTCTATTTATGCTTTTCTAAACTTGAAAAATATTTCTAAAACAAAACGGCCTTTTATTCATGTTTTTACGAACCTCTTTAGTTGCATTGCTTTTAAAATTCTGGGCTATTTATTTGTTTTTCACAATTAAATTAAGCAAATTAAGTTTATAACAATAAAAAATAAATGTTTAGATAATTTTTAGTAATAACTGCGTCAGCACATGCTTTTATATTCGAAGTTAAAATAAGATATATTTTTAAGAAAACTTTTTTTTATGCAATAAAAGTATTTATATAGGTATTACAATTAGCATAGAGTTGTCCTAATGGCCGAAACATGGAGCTAGATAGTACTTAGTATGATTGTTATACAATATATATGTGAGAATTTTTTAAATACGGTTACCCTGTTTAAGTACAAAAATAGTTTTTTTCAAGAAATTACTAACATGCGAATTTTAAAAGACTGCATATTGTTTTGATGTCAATTAACAATAAGCATAAAGCTGCAAAAAAGGATGTTTAATAAAGTTAAAAACCGAGTTTAAGATATATAAATATTATTCAAAAAATAAACTTTTTTAGCTTAAACTGTTCTTGAAAACTTGTATCGGGCTTTTTTTTTAGAAAAGTTGTGCACAAAGAAATAGCGAATGTTTTTAAAGTTATAAAATTATACTAAAACTAATAGGTTACTTAAAACTATTTTACATAGCATAAGTTATCTTATTCAAAAAATAAAAATAACTTTAAAAGCTTGTTAATTATTTCAAAAGTAATTGTTTTTGTAAATATATACTTTATTGACTTACTATGACGCTTTGCAACTCATAAAATACGTACAATTCTAAAGATCCACCCTAACTAAGTATGCGCAACTAAGAAGTTAATTATTTTCAACTATGAAAATTAGAAGTTAAGTATAAAGACTATGTAAAGATGTTAATATTTTATCGTTAGCGAAACGTCAAAGCTAGTAAAGTGTTTACGTATAAAAATACATGTTTTGATTTTCCAATGGGCCCTACTTGTTGTGATCACTATGAATTAACGCTGTATTATGTTATAACTTAATTACATTAAAGAAAAAAATCAAAAACTTGATTGTTTTTAAGTAGCAAACCTTGTATATAAAATTTTAGCCGAATTAGGTATTCTCTGCTCAGAGAAAGCGTCAAAAAACTAAATAAATGTTTTTATAGTAAATTTATACTAATACATTATACTAGTGGGAACGGGTCAAAATTGCACGAAGACAAAATTCCACGAGGTTACTAAATTCATGGAGAGGACTAAATTGCACGAGAACAAAATTGCACGAAGACTAATTTGTACGAGGACACAAAATTGCACGAAGACAATTTTGCACCAAGGGTCAATTTTGCACGGAAGGTCATTTTTGCACGAGAATAAGAATAACTAAAAACAGAAAAAAAAAAACAAAGAGACAAATTAATAAAAAAACAAAGTGAAAAAAAAGTTACTGACCGAGGGTAAGGGTTAAAGATAAAAATAATAGTCAAAAAAAAAGCTAATGAAATTAAAAAAAAAAACTAAAAAAAAAGAAAAAGTTACCGACCGAAGATAAGGGTTAGGGGTAACAGTGATAGTAAGAAAAAAAATTAAATACATAAATGATAAATAAAAAAATAGAAAATTACCGACCGAGGGTAAGGGTTAGTGGTAACAAGAAAAAAAAACTCGATTTAAATAAATCAAAATTAAAAATACAATTATAAGATAAATAAAAATTCAACCCGTGCAAAAATGTCTCCGTGCAAAATTGTCAGCTCGTGCAAAAGTGTCTTCGTGCAAAAGTGATCCATCGTGCAAAATTGTCTTCGTGCAATTTTATCTTCGTGGAATTTTTTCCCCTCGTGCAATTTTGTACGCTCGTGCAAGTTTGACAGCTACTCACAACTAGTATAGCTAAATTACAGGAATGACTTAAATTTTTGCATTTCCTTTCCTATCGGTTATTTTCTAATACCAAATCTAAAAAATAAGTTTGCTCACTGTCTGCACTTAATAGATTAAAGTTTTATGCAGGCAAAATATACTTAAAGTGTTTGTATTTATCACTAAAAAAGTACTTTTTTTTATGATAAAATAAGCAATAATTGAGCAATAGCAAAATAGCTAACTGTTAAGTTAAAAGTCTAAGTGTAAGTTTTTTATCGCAAAAAACATTTTTATTGTTTAAAAAAGTTATATTTTAGCTGAAAAGCATATCGCGGGCTGCACATTTTTTTGCTTTGAGGGCAGCAGTTTGCCGAACCCTGGCTTAGAACAATCAATTTCGCACAGTTGTGTTTGCCTAAATCTCTGTAGATGTCTTCCGCTTTAAACATCATATTTATCCGTTTATTCATGACTTAAATAATTCTTTAAATGCATATGTTTTTGGTAATGTTCAGGTTAGCAAAGAATTATCTTTTTTATATCGCTATGTTTTAGCATAAAGTACTGTTTACTATGTTTCTAGTCTCTGTGCTTCACAGAAGGAGCTTATCTAAAAATCAATTATAAACCTTAGTGTCTATTTATAAACTAATTTATAACAAAATTTTTTAATATAGGGTTGTTACGTCAAGTAGCCTGCTATAGAAGTCCGCCATTAAGATCTTTCTCAGATCTTTCTTTTTCCATTACAGGTTAGAACTTGTACATTATTTAACTAAACTTACTTTACTTTTGTCCTTATTTACATCAAAAGTTAACTGTAAAAATGATATTACCAAAAGTTTTAAACAAGTCTTCAATAATGAGTTAGTTAACAAAATTTACTTTTAGGTTTTGTCTTATGTTATGTTTTCAGATATTATGTTTTTTAACAGAAACCAGCAATTTATATTTGACAGTATTTAAACAAAACCTCGTTTGTGTATCAAAGTTTGTGTATAATATAAAGCTATCAACTTAAACACTAATCTTCTGCTAGTTTAAGTTGTTAAAAATGTTTTAACCAAAACAAATGTTGCATAGTTTTATTTACATAGTTAAATCATAGTTTTATTTACATAATTAAACCATTAAAAAAAAATAATATTTTAATTTAGAAGCTCAATACATAATTGTTATATACTAAATATCAGTCAGTTTTGTGATTATTAGATTATAACTGATTAGACAATAAAGAAAATATATGTGTGTTATTTTTTTTACTAAACTATGGTTTGATAGCATAAATAGGCAAATTTGTATCTTTTTTTTTGTTGTTGTTTTTTTTATAAATGTCAAAAAAGGTTAAAAATATTTTTTTTTTTACTACTTCTTTTTTTATTTTATTTTAGTAATATCAAAACTGGTATTGCCTTCATAAAATTTAAAATTTGATACTTAACAGGTAAACCAAAAGCTTTATCTGCTAAACATAAAAAAGAACATTTACACTTACTACTTGTTATTTAAAAAAATAGTTTTATTAATTTCCAATATCAACTTTGAGTATTGATTTCAAGTAAATTTATAAATAAAACATGTTTCTAATAAATGCAATAAAAAAATCTGCGATAGCAGAACACCTTGTGAATAAACCAAGTTGTGGAAAAAAGTTTGCATTATCTAATTTCAGTGTAATACGACAATGTTCAAATACATTGGAATTAATTAGACTTGAAGCCATTTTAATACATTTAAATAAACCAAATTTATGTAAAAAGAAAGAGCTACACTTTAGCCTTATTTAGTTAAGACCATTTTGTGTTGACTTTTAAAGTTTTTGTTGATTACATTTACGTTTACTTAATCGATTAGTTAATTAATTTGTAAAATTTTTGTATATATACTTGTTGTGTTTTATTGTATTGTTCAATTGTAATTTCCCTGAAGAGAATTTGGAAAAGAAAAAAATTGAGTGTTCATTTATTCATTAAAAATTATAAAATAAAGTCTGATGTTTAAATTACTAAAACATGTTTTATGAAGAAAAATACTACAAACCTTCAAACATAGAAGGCAAGTCATGCATAGATGAGTAGGCTGTTGTAGAACTTTCAGCATAGTTTAAGCTGACATCTTCTGCGTTAAAACTTTGAGGAGGAGGTGGTATTCTCCGTTTCTGCTTGTTTAAAAATAAATGCCCTTTTGAAGCCGTGTCTGCTAAAATTGCGCTGTCAACAGATGTTTTTCTGCTGCCTGATAAACTTTCCGGTAAGGCTGTAGAAGAGCGCACAACTATCGATTCTGGTTTCCAGCCTGTATTGTTCGAGGCGTAAGAAAAATCTGCAAGACTGCAGGTTTCCAAAGAGGGTACAGCGCTTCTATAAATATCTGATGTAACAAAGTTTTCGCTCAATCTCACTGGTTTAAACAATTTAGAAAGATCGTGCTTAGAATTTATTACGGGCTGGTTGTTTATCGGAGATTGAAATCGTGAAAGAGAAGTGTAAGGATCGACAGAATTGTATATATTTTGATTATTTTCCAGTGAACTGTTTGGGATTTTTGTCATCAGAACCTTTGTACTGGAAGTCGGGTCGTAAACATTAGGTGTTGAGATGGATCTACGCAAAACTCTAGATGAATTGGTATCTGAAAAATGTGGGTACTATACTTTTGTTGCTTTAGTTTTTTTTAATATTATTTTTCAACTGTGTTTAAAATAAAAAAAATAATGCTTGTACAACTGTAAATACATCATTCCTAATTAAGTTACGAGATATAAAAAATAGAAAGTTAATACAATTCTAAAACTATTAAGTATACATATATTTTTACCTATCTCTAGGTTGAGCTGTTTTCTTTTTTCATAGTTGTTTTCTTGATTATTAAGATAAGTTTGTGAGGTTTTAGGTTCATTATTAAGAGAAAACATGTTTAGTTTTCTTGCTTCTTTAGCAACAAGCTCCTCAATAGATGGCTGCAGTTCTGATAAGTCTACTAAGTTTTGTCGACTTTTTTTAGCTTCAAGCTCGTAAAACCTATGATGAGTTTGAGGTGTGTTGTATTCATGATGATAAAATGGAGACGGTGGAGGATAGTATTGTGGATGATAGTAATGAGACGTTGAGGGACATTTGCATCTACAGGTGTCTATGCTTTCTCTAGTTTCTTTTTTATCTTCAGACGGATAAGTATATTGTTCATGTTTTTCAAATGACGTTTGTACACACGTGTCGACCTGCTTTAATATAAATTTTTTATGATTTTTTTAGTACTGACTCTAAAATTTTTACATACTAAAACAAGTAAATGTAAAAAAACTATTGTCTGTATAAACAAAAAAAAAACTGTTTTAAATCTTTTAACAGACTAGAATTTTATTAAACCATATTTTTTAAGATGCTTTTTTAAAGTTTTCTCAATTTATTCAAAACTTGTTTACAATAGGAAAAGAGTTATGTAAATTATGTCAAAAATTTTTGATTGAATAAAACTACTTTAAACATAACTAGGTTTTTTAATTTGCAAAAACGTAAGTAAAAAAAATATAATTAACTTTGATAAAAATTGTAAAGTATTGTTTAACGTAAAGAAAAGCAATGTATCTCTACACTCAGTTAAAACTTTTAAAACTAATTTTTCAATAATTAATTCTTTAAAGTTGTACAACACTTGTTAGAACGACTTATCTTACTTGTTTTTTCTCAGTAACAGGCTGTTCATTTTGAACTATTTCTTCTTTTTTGTCTGAAAAACAGCCGCCTGCTATCATATCTCTAGCCCCTTTTAAGGCTTCTATTAATGCATTTAATTGACATAAGTCAACACCTAAAGCAGTTTTATTTTCTTGACAGTCAGTTAAATCTTGAGATGGTTTCTCTTGCATACTGCTGGTAGTTTCTCTAATATTAAACATTTCGTTGTTTGCTTGAGTTTCCTTTGCTAAAGATGTGTGTACTTTACCTAAAGAAAAGGTTGAAGCAACAGTTGATTTAGGTTGCGTTAGTTTAGGTTTTAGAGTTTCCGCTGATTCTAAACTTTTTGACTTCCTGCAATTTTCTGTCGTGACTTCTGTTTTTCGATCTTCTGGAAGTGACCTATATACTTCTACGTTTTTTGAATCTATTTTTTCTACTGAGTTTTTTGTGCCAGAATTAAATGTGGAACTTAAAAGCTCGTCAAAGTTTGATGTCGAAAGTGTTCTCCTGAAAAACAAGCTTCCACTTCCACCTACTCTGCGCATCCCAGAACCTTCCCAAGAGTCTTCCATTTCTTCCTCTAAAACAGGAAGAGAAGACGTAGCACCTTCTAGTTCTTCACTGCTCAAGTCACTATCACTTGCATCATCTTCACCACCGTCGTGTCGAAAGTAGGACGTTCCATGAAATGCGAAAATCTGAGAAGATTCGCTTGAGTTTTTATCAGTTACTGATGCGTACTGAGAGGCAGTAGAATTTATGTCATCGACTTTAACTTTCTTAGATGTTTGAGAATCAAACTCTTGATTATGATTATCTTTTAAAGAATTCAAAAAAGTATGAGTTCCTTTTTCATAGTCTTGTTGTAAATTTTGACTTTCTTGTTTTGCAAAACTAGAATTTTTGAATACTGCCTTATTTGCATCTTTATTTCTTTGGTAGTCTGTTGTTTTAAAGTTTTAAGTATACTTTTTTGTGGTTAAAACCTTTTTTTTTATATGTAACTAAGAAAGTATGATTTAGTACCTTGAAAAAAGTAGAACAAAAAAGCTGTTTCATATAAGCGAAAATAAATTACCAGTAAAGTTATTGACTGAATCATTTTGTTTTTCATATGAAAATCCAGTCTTAGTTACAAGGTTAATACCTTCTTCATCATTTTTTTCATCTTAAAAAAATAACAAAAAGTTTATAGGTTATTAGTTATAAAATTTAATTATAAAACTAATTATCATGTGGTATTTATTTCAAAAAAGTTTAAATCAACTAAAAGTTAAGCAGAATAAGTCTAGAAAAAACGTTTTAGATTTTAAGTAACTTTTGTTAAATTTAAAACAAAACAATATAATTTGGTAGGATAGTTAGTTACAGTTTGCTTTTATTTTTTTAGAACGAGTTTAAGGATAAATGTATTTGTAAAAACTAAAAACGTTACCAAGTTTAATACATTTTTCTAGTTCTGAATTGTCTTCTTCAAAATTAGAAAAAGAAGCTGAAGTGTGATTAAGTATTATTTGATTATCATCGGAGGATTTGTCCTGTTTTAAATCATTTTAAGCATAGGCTTGTGTTTGTTTTTTAATAATTTCTTAGAAAAAAGCTTGTTGTCATTTAAAAAATGTATTAAAACTAAACTAAGTTTAGCTCAATTTTTTCCATTTGAAACTTCTTATAGCAGTCATCGTCAGTTTTTGTAATTTTTATTTTACTTCCATACTCGTCATCTTCTAAAACTTCCTCGCTCATGAAGTCATGACAACTTTCCGAAGAAGAACTGTCACTTAACACGTCAAAGCAACGGTCTTCAACTCCGTCTTCTAAAGCTTCCCAACTAGTGTTGTCGTCATTAAATGAAGGTGACGACGTCATACCATCCTCTGACGTTACAATAAGCTGAGGAATAACATCGTTTGCTTGTTGTTTTTGATAATCATTTTTGTATAAGAAATCAGGTGTAGAAGAAAAACTTTCTTTAGACTTGTTTACAAGTTCATTATTTTGAATCAAACATTCGTTTACACTTATGTTAGCCACTTTGTATGCTGAGTCATTTGTTTCACTTGTGTTAACATTATTAAGTTTTGAATTCACTAAATTTATTTCTTCTTTGTCTAAGTATTGATGCTTCAATTTTTCGTTTTTAATATTTTCTTGTTCGTGATTGCACTCTTTATAATTTTCCGATAGAATTTTAGATGATTGATCAAAACTATTTGTCATCTTTTCTAAATTTACCAAACTAGTTGGCTCAAAGTTTAATTTATCATTTGTATCTTTAGACTTATTTTTAGTTTCATGATCAAAATAATTGTTCTGATTATCAAAACTATTTAAAATATTTGATTTAAGTTGTTCTTCAATAACATAACTTTCTTGTGTACAACCTAAATTATTCTCAAGTCGATCTTCTTCATTAATAGCCTTATTCATATTTTCCCTTAGCACTTCGTTGCCTAAGTTGTTTTTTTCAAACTGCAACTCGTTTTTTGACTTAGTTTCAAAAATTTCTTTCTTTTGCATTCTTTGTTTTTCTAGTTCAATTTGCACTGATTCATCCATTGTCAATTTTTTAACCAGTGCTTCAGAAAGTGTCATCGACTTTGACATTGTAAAGCTGTTGGGACTCATTAGTTTTCTTAACTTATCTTGCTGGGTTTCTTCCTTCTGTCTGCTACATCCTTATACAAAAAAAATTATTTAATTATAAATTTAAAAAGTGAAGACACTCGTAGCTAGATGTTTAACGTTTTTATGTGTTTTACTTAAAACAAGTAAACACTTTTAAGTTTTCATTTAATTTAGCTTCAGTTTAATTATGGTTTCCTACTGCTTGAAGGTAGTTATTTTAATTAAGCTCTTGTTTTGTATTCAAATTTTGCTCATCATTAGCATAAATAAATAGATAAATAAATATACATATATATAATTTATTAGAAAAATAAGATTTTAAAAATACTGGTACACGTGTTTCATAAGACTAGACGCCTTAATCATCAGTTAGCTAAATTTAAAATAAAAAGCACTTTGCTAAACATAGATGCAAAAGTTATAGAAAAAAACAAAAAACAGAATGAAGTAATATTGTGCATTATACCATTTTGTAATGCACAATATTACTTCATTCTGTTTTTTGTTTTTTTCTATAACTTTTGCATCTATGTTTAGCAAAGTGCTTTTTATTTTAAATTTAGCAGGCTGATGATTAAGGCGTCTACTCTTATATAACACGTGTACCAGTATTTTTAAAATCTTTTTTTTTTCTAATAAATTATTTAAAAGCCCTTCAAGTGGGCTCAGTAGAAGGTGTTCAAGCTTAAATAATAACTTTATTATATATATATATATATTAAAAGTCAATAAAAAATTAACGACTAATTAAATTTTTTTAATGAAAGCTTACCTTTTTTGGAACTACTGTTTTTGTTATAAAAATCAAAAACGTAAGATGATGGAAAAGTTTTTCTTCTCATTATTAAATTTCTTTTGATTTCATCTTGAAACTTTGCGTCCTTAAATTTATATAAGTATAAATTACTTAAGCTTTTCAAGTCTTACCCATTAAACTAAAATTACACAATCTATAGGTTTGTTTTCAAGACCATTATAAATTGTTATACCTAAATAAAGTAGTTATTGTTATTTTTAACTTAATTAATTTGCTTAACTAGCTTTTCAAAAAATTATTTATTTTTGAAGAAAACTTATTAGAATACATTTCAATTCTAGAGTAAAAAATAACAATAAAACTGACGTTTTTAATTAATTTAAAACAACAGCTTTCATTTTTATGTTTTACTTTTATATTGTGCATTATACCATTTTGTAATGCACAATATTACTTCATTCTGTTTTTTGTTTTTTTCTATAACTTTTGCATCTATGTTTAGCAAAGTGCTTTTTATTTTAAATTTAGCAGGCTGATGATTAAGGCGTCTACTCTTATATAACTGTAAAACTTACCTTCATAACAAAATCGCTAGTAGATCTTTTCAAACTATTAGTGAAGTCCTTATGGCATTCTTTTTCTAAATCGTTGACAGATTTGTTTGTTTTATTCCTTTGATGTGCTACTAAACTCTGTGTAGACAAAGTTAATAAGATAAAAAAGTATTTATCTAAAAAACTACAAAGTTTTCGACTAACATAATTTTTTTTAAACAAGTGATTTTAAAAATCTTCTTAAATGTTAGAGATTGTAAGCAAAACCTAAAAATTTTCTTAAATAAAAAAATGTAGTATACTGTTTATTGGACGACAAAAAAAGCGCTCAAAATATTTTTTCTCAAGATCTGGTGCACGAAAAAACCCGGTTATCGAGTCGCACACCACGGATACCTTTTAATGTCTTGTCTAGGAGAGAACTATGTTATTGATTTAATATTGTTAACAATATTGTTATACTTTTTGCTTTCTTTTTGTATTATATAAGAAAATCTACCAATTTATTGAACATTTTTGAGTTTTATTGATTTATGTTGTTTCTTATTTAAATGAGTATAAATACTTACTACTGAATCTAATTTGTTCACTTAATCTGTAATGACTCATTGTTAAAATACTTTAAAGTATGCTTGTATTTAATCTTAATTTAGAGTTCTAATTTAAAGTAATATTACTAGAAATAACGGGGAACTTTTATTCTACAACTATTTTTATCATTACTTTAATAAATTTTTATGCTATAGATATATTTCTGTTGATAAGCAAACATGTCCTTTGAATATCTACAAAATTTAGCATTTTAAGCTGGTTAGTGTCAACATCAAGTTAAGGTCTACAGTTAAAGAATACTTTTTATTTATAGACGTTTTAAAATTGTTGTCATTTTAATAAAAATTAAGGTGACTAGAGCACTTGATTTATAAAAACCAGCAACGTTTCTTGGTTTTAATTTTTTAGAACAGTTTTACTAAGTTTACGAACAGTTTTGTAAAACTGTGTTATTAAAGTATTACAAAGAATATTTTTTGTAGTTAAAAATATATCTATATTATATACTCTGACTATTATATTCAAGCGAACTTGTTTTTTTTTTGTTAAAAAGCAACTTTGATAACTTTAAATTTAAGCATTAAATGACTCATAAATAATTATACTAATAAAAAGAGTGAAAAATTGTTTAAAATAAAATCTTACCTAGATTTTTATAAACTAATGCAATTTAACAGCATAAAGTCTCGAAGTCGATTAAAGTAAACTGTTGATATTAAGTCTTAATACCTTTACAGCTTATATAGTTTATCTTTTTTTTTGATACTATCGTTGCATTCATATAAAAAGGTGATATATAATTATTGCTATGTTTAAAAAATTAAAGAGAAACCTAGAGCTTTTAGGAACATTATAGCATGTAAATAAAAAACTATTTTTAGTAAGAAAAATAATGTTAAAAATTTGCAATTTACCAACATTAAAACTTCTACTAGTATCTAGTAGATCTTTTGATGGTATATAGTCGTTTTTATTAATTGAGGAATCTGTAATGACGTCGTTTTCTTCTGTTGAAGTCTCTGAAAGATTATCCAAGTTATCTGGAAATTGAAAACTAATTAAACTAATGGTTTAACATTTTATAGCAATTCTAAATACTGTTTTTTTTAATGTCCAAGTATATTAAATTGCTCTTATTTATTACAATGCACAATTTTGTTGCATTGCCTAACTATTTAGCTAGTTCAGTGTATTCCGAACTATGGACTGAAAACGATACAAATAATAAAAAAAAAGATATAATTTTATTCTGTTTTAAATGTTTTGATTATGTTTATTTTATTCTTTACGTTAAACTTTAGCAAATTTTAAATCAATAGAATACATTAAGTGACAAAATTAAAAGTTTTTTTATAACAAAAGATAAACTACTGACAAAACGATATTTTTAAAAATAAATATTTGGTTTTTATGTAAAAAATACTTATTTATAAAACATAGCTACAAAATATTTATTTGCACAAGAAGTAAACTAATTTGTAAAATCACTATCAGTATAAAGCACTTTCGTTCAGATTTTCCAACAACAAATTAATAATGCTAATAAAAACCTTTAAATTTTAAGTTTATAATTTCATGAAATTTTAACTTGTTTACTTTTAATTATTATTGGTATATACTAAGTTTACATACATAGCTGTGGTTTGTTAGCATTAAAGATGTATATTTTAAGTTTTTGGATTTTTTCAAAGATTTTATGAGCTTTTTTCATTATTAAACGTGTACCGTGTGTAAGCGGATACTTTTTTAGGTATAATTTCATGATAAAGTTTTATAAAAGTATAAGTATTACATTTAAAATGGTTTGTATAAAATTTTAAATATTTAAAGACGACAAATTTTGAGTTTAAAGATTGAAAAAAATTAAAACTACTTTTTAAATAATGAAAGTTATTGAAAAAAAAAATCGGTGTGTTTAAATCGAAAAAAACCTAAATAGGATTTCAAAATTGTATTTTGTAAACATCACTATATTTGAAACTTTTTAATGAATCGATATTGAATTATAATACCATTATTTAGAGCATTAACTAAAGTAAAGTTTTTAAAAGAAGAAAAACTTTAACAAGTTTTGTAAACTGAAGTCAACAAACTGCGATATTTTTCAATTACTACTACTTACATTACAATACTTCACAAACTATTGTAGTTTAACTTAAAGTATTTTCAATTCTAAAGTTCAGACCCGACATTCCAACTTCCGAAGCTTTAAATATTTAGCTCGTTGTGTTGTTAACTTATTTAGTTTTCAAGCTTTCGTTTTAAAACGGTTTATTGATTTATGAGATTTAAATTTTATAAGGTTAAAGCTTTTGTTTTTGTATACATTTAATTGTTAATTTTTGTTTTGTAACATTCTAATTTTTTTGTTAGATTAAAGTTAAACTACCGTTAGATTTTTTTTGCTTATAAAAATATAATCTTTAAATTAATGCTAAACTAAAGTTTTAATTTTTTATGCTCACGGACCTATTTATAAGTTAAATTTTAAATTAAACTTGCAAAGCATTAAGATAACTATTAACTAGTATAGTTTTAGTTTTTGATCAAAAGTAGTTTTAAAAAATTATTGTTATGAAATTCATTTAAAATTTATACGTAAGTGTCGTAGATTCCTACCAAGACTGAAACTGCATTAAATAGTAAAAATGCTAAGACTATGCTCACAGCAGTTAAGACTATATTTTTAACAAACACAACGGAACACTTTTCCAACTACATTTACTTCAATAGTATTTTACAGCTATTAAAAAAATGTAACTAAGTAAACTTGAATTGATATTTTTCGATATTAGTATAGTTAAGGTTAGAAGGAAGCTAAAAAATATCATTTAGATTGACAAAGTAAAGCTTTACACCATAAAACATACTAAAGCTTCGCGAAGTAAACTAAAACTTAATGCAATTTGATTTAGTTTTTTTATTTTTAAAGCTATACTTATCTAACAGTTTAAAAACATTTTAAAGTAACAAGATTAGCTGTTATAATTGAATAAAACAAAACGCTGAAGCTCCACTAAATAAAATTACTAATTTTAGGGCTAAGTATTATTATTTGAAGCAATGTAAACCCGTCCTCCATTGAAAAGTTTAAAAAAAATTAAATTTCACAAAGTAGATATAAAACGTTCAAACATTAAATTTTGCTACAAATAAATGTTTGTTTTCATTTTTAATTAAAAAGTTAACTATTAGAGTCCGTGTAATAAAACCAAGTGTTTCTTTATCATAATAAATAATAACAACCAAGGTTAATATTAAAGATAAAATGTTGGCGATAAGTTAAGTATTCGCCATTTATAGTTTCTGATGTCTAGATGTATTAGTTCAAAATTCCGGAAGTTGAACATCGGAATTAAAGTTTTTTTCATTTCATAACTTTTGAGTAACTTTAGATAGCTTTAAATTTCTGAAGTTTAGCTATCTTATTAAAACCCTATTTTTTGACTAATCGTGCAACTTATTTGACTATATAGTTGTTAAATTATAAGTAGTAGATTTAATACAAAAATTATAAAAAAACTTTAAGAACAAAAGTGGCGTTTTCACGTAATATGGGGTGTTTTATGCGTATTTAATAGAAGCGAAAACTGTTTAGTTATTTAGTATTGCTCAATAGCTAAGTAACAGGTATAATAATTTTTACCAATAATAGTAAAACAAAGCAAACCTTGCATATTATCGTAATTAATAATTAACAGACTTGTGAAGCTAGTTTAGTCGTTATCGAATACAAAAAATTCAAAAATAAATCAACAATATTCTGGACTAAACAAAAAAAATTGTTACCTTTTTTAAGGCTCCCTTAACAAGTTATGAGTCATTTTTAAATAAAAAATGGTTTAAATGCCTTTAATATAAAATAAGCTTTTTATTTACGCGTTCTCTTAGTTAATATTATAAAAAACATAGTTTATTGTTCATTCATGGAAAAGTTTTAAATGTTAAAACTTTTGCTTCTGAGAATTTTTTTGATTTTTATGAACAAGTTAGGAATTTTTGTATTCTGCTGCTTAACAATTGTTCTTATTGAACAACAATAAAGAGCGCTCAAAATAATTGGTCTAAGGACCTGGATTACGAAAAAACCTTTCGGTTATCGAGTCGTACACCACTTTGATACAGTTTAACGTCTTGTCCAGGACTTACTGTAATCCTTACTACGTTATATTACAGTTTTTAAGTTTTTATATACTTAATATCTTGAGTTATTGTAATTGGCTTTAAATTAAACATTTGAAAGTTCTCAAAGTTTTTTATATTTACTTTAAACAATTGAAAGTCTCGATTTGAATAAGATTTATTTTAACAACTGATGATCTCTTATATCTTAATATTAGAGTGAAACACTGTTTTGTTTATAACAAACTGTGAAAATAAAGTTTACCTTAAATTATGAAAATAAATTTAACATTAAACATTAATTGTTTTGTTATATTTCATTTACATCTATTTCTTTTGAAAGTTACCTATTTGTGATAAATTAAAAAAACACGTAAATAAGGCTAACAAAGTTTCACCTTAAATTAAGTTTAGTATTTAAGTTAAACTTAAATTAATGAAAAACCATTTGGTTTTTTATTAGTAAGAAAAACTAATAAACTAACAGTATAAACTTTACCATACATTGTACAAAAAACAAGTTAAACTTAGATTATTTTAGCTGGTGTCAACTTTATTCTAAGCACTGATAACAAAGATCACTCGTTATATTCAAACAACATTCAACATTATTGAATTAATAATAAAATCATTTGGTTTGAGTAAGTAAAAAAAAACTAATAAACTAAATGTATAAACTTTATCATATATTAAACAAAATTTAAGTTAAACTAAGGTAATTTCATTTCAAATCATTTTTTTTTAACCACTGATAATAAAGATTACTGTTTATTATCAGTTTATATTATATTATATAAACTATTATATTATATTATTATTATATTAATAATGTAATTTAATTTAATCAAACATTATTGAAACTTTAAACTTGTAAACTTTCTTAGTTTTTACTGTGTGTACTATATATATTTTTTTAAATCAAATAGAACTTAATCAAACTTTAAAATGCTATTTTGTTTTTTACTGTAATTTATTCACTATATTTGTGTTTGTTTCAAATAAGATCGGAAGGTATTTTGTGGTTTAAAAAATTCAAGTCAGTCCCCGAAATATCTTGTATAAATTAGAAACTCTTTTCAATTATCCCATAGACCTTTTTTTACTTTTCATATCAAACTCCAGAATATATAGAGAAGATTTAAGGGTTTTTTTTTGAGGCTGAGTTTTACCTTTCACAGGACGCATCCCCTTTGTAATAAAAATATGCTCTATGACCGTACTTTAACCATTCGCAGGCCGTATGTGGTCCGCAAAGATCCCTGCTTAAATACGACAAAAGCTAAACAAATTTAAGTATGTCTAATTGCAGTTTTATAAACTAACTAACGTGCCAGTACAAGAACATTTATACACACTCTAAAGATTTTTTTTTAAATACAACACGGTTTTTAAGCAGGTAAAACTAGTTGTGTAATTCAGAATAACAGCTTTCAGTTTAACTAAAATTATAAATTCTAAATGCTTAAATTTTAACTCCTTTATCATAAGCTGAAACGAAAATTAAACGCTTTAAAATTGCAATTAGAAAAAAATATAATATATCAAATAGTTTGATTTTTTTGTTCCAAAGCTTAACAGAATTAAGTTCACAATTTATTTCTAAAAAAAATATGTGAAGTTTTAACAGTTTTATCAACTTTAAGTTTTTTTTACAACTAACATATTTTACCTTCAGAAATGTTAGTAGAACCATACTCTGCAGTTTTTTCATAGTTCGTTGGTGTTTTTAACGTTTCCGATCTGCAAGTTTAGGGTTTTGAAAAATTTTAACTTATACAATTATAAAAAATAATACTTAAAAATATTTTTTAATTATAAAAACAATTTTTTATTAAGTATATTTCTATATTTCTTACTATTATTCATAATTTTTTCATATTAGAGTTAATAAGTTTTAAAACTGTCATTTACTTCTACTTTTATTAAAATGTTTTTTTTTATTTTTCTGTAGAAAAAAAGATAACTTTTACAAAATTAAATCTAAAAATGTACGTTCATTAAATACACTTATTCTTCAAAATATTTGTTTTATTATTCCTTAATCAATATAACTACTTTTCTTGAGAAAAGATCTTTAAAAATTTGTTTTAAATCGATCAATTTTGTTGGTTTTGGTTTAATTAATTCTGTAACTTAAAATGATTTTGTTTTCTAAATTACTCGCGTTATCTCGCCAAATATTGCGTATATTGGAACAGGTAAACAATTATGCAAATAATAATATTGTTTCTTTACACTAATTGAAAAATGCTTATAAATTTTGACACTGAGTCTAGGTTAGGAAAGTTTAATAACTTTATTTAATGTAACATAATTGTATGTTTATTATTATGAGAAAAGTTTTACGGTTTTTTAATAACTTTCCTTTTTTTTTTAAATAAATATTAAATTAAAACAAAGAAAAGAAACAAAATAGGTAACAACGAGAATTAATTTATATGACATCTTCCGATAAAAATTAGTAGTAAAGTTTTTTTTTTGTAATTTAATTTAATAAAAGTATCCTAGATATAATTATATATTTTAATTTTTTTTATTATAATATTGTGTGTATAGGTTTACAATTAATTATACAAACAGTTATTGTTACTATTTTTGTAGAGTAGTTCTAAAAATACAACGAAACTAAAGTTTTAATTTTAGAGTAAACATTTATAGATTAGTCTTAATTGTACAGGTAACAAGTTAATGCTAGGTTAATCTGTACAACAGTAACACTTAGTGAAAACTTAATTAACACCTAGTAAATACAGTTGACCTTTAAGTCAATTTACTTATCTTAATCAATAATCTCAAAGGAAAAAATATATAGACCTAACAATATTAACTAGTTTATATCAAAGGCTTCATTTATGTTTTGTACAATCAAAGCTAATATATCTTTTTAATCTGTTATTTTCATCAGATTTTGTTTCTTGTTTCAAATAAGATGATTATTTGTATTAAAAAATCACGTTAACATACTGAACTTTTTTTACACAAACATTTTAAAATTGCAGTAATTACCTTTCTTAGTAAGAATCAGATGTTAAATATTTTTTGTTTACATAAAACGTAAAAATTTAAGCTAACAAGTTTTAAGTTATATAATGTCCTTGATAAGATGTTAAAAGGAATTCAAGTGGTGCACAAATCGATAACCGAAAGGTTTTTTCGTGCATCGGGTTTTTGGACCAAATATTTTGAGCGTTTTTTTTTTGTCGTTCAATCAATACCTTCAGTCTCTTTATTTTTTTATGTAAAAAATTAATTGCGCTATGAATTTATTTTGGACAAATTTATCTAGATTTTATAAAATATACCTTTATTAATTTAATTTTTCTGTTAGTATATGTTTTAAGCAGTATTTATTACGACCATCATCAACAAAGTTGAGATATTTCGCGCCATCAGTTTCGTCCTTCCCGACCGGTCGTAGGTTGTCTCGGGTACTGTTGCTGATGGTCGTGTGGTAAAGTTTATTATTTATTATTTTTTTATGTCTTAGGCAGTGACTATAGTTTTCTAAAACTGATAACACTCGAGTAAAAAAAAATCTGAAGTTTATAATTTAGATTTTTTTTTTCAAAATAAGACTGTTGTTATGAATTGGCTACATTTGTTGTTATAAATTGTGTTAAATACAAATTATAAAGCAAATATGATGAAATACAATAAAACTTTTTTTGAAGACAATTAATGGATCACAAAATTTCTTTATAAATTAAGAAAAAATCTGTGCACAACTGCACAACTTAGAACTCTTTGTTCTAGATAGTTTTTTATTTGATAATTTATAAACTTATTTTAGTTTAATATAACAGTACAGGTTAACAAGTCTTTATATATAGTCTAAAAATTATTAAAACAATTTAAAGCTTAAATTAACGATGAGAGTTTTAAAAGGGTGTTTAAAAGTTTTAAATAATTAAGGTTTCCAAGACTAAAGATAACAAGACAAAAAACTTGTCATACAAATATCAATTTTTTGCAGAAACAACCTTTACATTGCTCTTAAATTGTCTAGTTAAGCTTTCTTAATTATATCTGACTATATACGGTTTATGATCTCTCAAAAAAAACAGTAGTTATTGTCTTTTTTTAAATCTTCATACAAAAATTTCTACTTTTTTTTGTTTACATATAATTCAATCATTTTCTTTAGTGACTATAACTTTTTTTATGTTTACTTTTTTTTGAATTGTATAAAATCTTTTTTTTTGCATTTACTGTGGAAAACTGCACCACTTATGCAAGCATTTAAAAACTTAAAAATTATAGGTTTTTTTGATTATTATTAATTTGTTCTTACTTTACTTATTGTCCTCGACAAGACTTTTAAAGGTATCCAAGTGGCGTGCGACTCGATAATCGAAAGGTTTTTTCCTGCACTAGATCCTAGAACCAAACAATTTAAGTGCTTTTTTTTTTGTCGTTCAAGAATCAATAAAGGTGTTAGGACGATATGTAGCTCGATGACCTAAAGTTCTTTTTATACACTAGGTTTTTTCACCAAAATTTTTGAGCATTAATTTTTAACATTATTAAGTAAACTAAAAGCTTGTATTAAAATCAATTAATGTTGCTTTTTTTTTATTCAAACTTGTTTTTTGGATAGTACTTTTTAAACTTTCAACAGTTTGTACTTGCTGTTTTACAAACTAAAAGCTGTTTGTTATAATAATAATTTTATGTTAAGCTTAATAAATATGTTTATAAAAAAAAACTTCTGAAGACTTTTAAACAACAGAGTTGATCCTAAGAAGAAATTCTTGTCTATACATAAAATTTTGTTTTAATTAAATACAAAATAAAAAATTAGTGTTTTATCGCCTTTAGAAAAAAAAGTTCGTAAGTTCTTACACTATAAAAAAGCTTTACTTCAAAAAATGATCTACATAAAGGTAGACAAAAAAAAAAACTTAACTGATGTTTCTATGTATTAATTTAAATTTTCTTGCTAGAGTAATTGTGATTCTAGGTGTGTTTTAATTTTAAATAGCAACTATGATCCATATGTTACAATAGTATTATGTTTTAAGATAAAAGTACATTCTTTAATGAAATGTTAACTTATACTTACAACATCAATAAAAAAGTTTTATAAACTGGAAAATTCAAGAAAAATACAAAACATGATTTGCGCTGTCACTTAATAGTTGATACCCGTAATATTCACAAATATTTTAGTAGTGACTTTGATTTTATACTTATAGTTGTGTACATCAACTTCATTTTTAAAGTTTTCAGACCTCTATCTTTTAGATTCAGAGCGTCTAATACTTTAAAGCTATTTTAAAAACTCTAGCTTGTTTAATATATTATAAGAAACTTAATATAAAAAGATGTTCCTAATTTTAATTTTTTTATCACAGCTTTAATCAAAAACTGCGGACAATAATAGGACAACAACTCTATCATTTTATACATACCATCTTGTTTAATAACTATATTAATGCTGTATAAACTTTAAATTAATTAAAAACTAAAAGCTACTGACGATATTTTTGTATTTGGCGGTTTAAAAATAGATAGACCTTTTTTAATAAAAAAGCAACACTACTTTTTCTATAAGTTTATTGATGTAGAACATACGAGGCTATAAAGTTTAAGTAAATAGTCTCAATAAGTTGCAGTATATTTTGTCTAAAAATACTTTTTTTCATTGAAGTACACTACTTTTAATATTTTAATTAATTTGAGTAAATAACCTGCAAAAAAAAAACAAAACGTTACTTGATGTTTTGATAATTATCTTCAGCTAGTAGAGGAACGTTACTTTCAAGAAGCTTTGCCCTTGCTGCCACTTGAAGTATAACTGCTTTTTCTTCAGAACTCAAGTGAGATAGATCAACTCCGAATAACTCATCATCATTATTTGACGTATTAGTAGGAATCATTATGTTGTTTTATTACTTTTTTTATTTTAATAAGAACATATTTGTAGAAAATATTAACTTTTTTTATAAGTAGTTCTCAAAATACCTGTAGAAAAAAATTACAGATTTTTTGAACTTGCATAAATAAAAATTATCTTGAGTTTTTTATAAAAGTAAAAAATAGTTTTTGCAATTTTTATAACATTGAAGTAGATTTAAAAAATAGTTAGTTAAGAATTTATTATACAAGTTTTTGATCTAACGAACTAACCATATGTGTGAGACAAATTCTGGACATTTTAAAGAAATGCGCATAAAAACGAGAGAGTTAAGCAGACATGAATAATAAATGAGAATCAACTTTAAAAAGTAAATTCACTTGTTAAGTTTAAAAAAAGTTAAATTAAAAAGTAATTTTAAAGAGTTAAACTAATTTTAAAGCTATTTAAAATAAAATTGTACTAGTTAAAGTTTTGTTCTAAGAAGTTTCTGTTTTAATTAAAACAACAAACTATATATTTTGATATAAAAATAATATTATGGCTTAAATAAACCAATAAAAAAAAAATTATACAGTAATCTTCCTTTATTGTACCAACATATGTTTCTGTGTTTTAACGAATCAACACACTTTAACTGGGTTCTGTAAAAAATAATTACATTAATGTAATAATAGAAGCATAGAATAAAGTAGTAGTGTATACATGTTTTCATTAAAATCAAAATAAAATAATTTTTACAGATTTTTACAGGTTAATAGTTAATAATAGGTAAACTACTTAAAGTTAAATCAGACTGTTATAAAACTATATAATATTATCAATTAATAAGTCTAAACTAAGTAAAGTAAACTAAAATACAATAAAATAAATTTGTTTTTGTTTATATTCCAGGGAACTTGTTTCACTGGGATCTTTTGTTAGCAAACGATCAAGTGTATATTTTGAACAATTAGGCTTAAATAAACATCATTTATTAAGCACAGACGAGGTCTTTGACCGAAACTTAGTTTGTAAAATAAATTCTTGAAAGAATAAATATATAATAATAAATAATCTAAATGTTTAAACAATAAAGTAGAAAGTTGCATACACTGTAGGTATATTTTACTTACTTTAACATATGCTTTTTATCATAAAAAATATTTTTAGAGAATTTATTTTTTTATTAATAATAGTGCTAAAGTTTTTTCCAAGTATTTGAAATTAAAGTTTTGTAATTTAGTTTTTTCCGGTCATATAAAGTCAATACTCTTTAATGCACAAACATTTTAGGTCTAACCTTGTACCTTAAATTTTCACTTTCAAATTTTAATTTTAAACATCAGGCAAAATTTTATTTAACAAATATACAAATACTATGACCAGAGTCAAAAAAGAAGTAAAATAATAATAAAATTGTCTATAAGTACTTTTTTAAATGAATAAGTTACAGTTTATTTTCTTTTTATTCTTCATATGTACAATTTACATTCCTAAGACATTAAGATAAAAAAGTTAACGTCCTTTAAAAACAAAACAAAATGAACATTAATCTAAAATAAAGTCATAAAAAAAATCTAACAAGTTTTTGCTTAACTTTTTTTTACAACTGTGTAAAAATTTAAACTAAAATACTCCAAGGTTGAACTAAAGTTAGAGTTGAAGAACAATTAGAACGTCTTTTAAACTTAATTTTTAGTTCGTTAATTATTTTATAACAGCTATAAAAAATACTTTAAATTTACATAAAACTTTAATGGATTAATCTAATATCTTATTTGTTTAACTTTATTATTTTGTTAAATATTTTTCTATTCAAATACCTTTATTTCACGTATGAACACTTTTTTAGACTATACAGATCCTTATTTAATCTTAGGTTAATTTTAATATAAGTGTAAAATTTTATTTCGTTTTTTAATGAGTTAGTTTAGAATGTATAAATATATGTGTTTGTTAAGTTTTGTGAGACTGCTCTTGGTATAACTGATATGTAAAAGTACTACGAACGAAACAGAAAAATTATAAATTATTCAGTAAATTATTTTTTACAGATTATAAAGTAAGACAAAAAAAAGCCGCATTAAAAAAAGAAGTTTTTGATAATAATAACAAATGCTTTTAAAACATAGGTTTAACTCTGACTTCTTGCAATTTTTAAGTATTTGTTATATGACTTTACAATTTTAAATGTATGTAAAATTACTTTTTTTAAAGTATAAACTTTATAATTTAACGGATAATTTTTTTTAATAATAAAAAACTTTTTTTTTAATATAGAAAATTTTTTCAATTATTTTGTTTCATTACAAATTAAGTTTGTTAACCAATAGTTTTCTAAACTAATTAAAACTATTTTACTGTCTGATAAATCAATATCAAGTATTTATTGAATCCTTGATTATAAAAAACTTCTATGTCTTTTTTAAGTACAGTAGTTTTAACTTTACTTTATAAGCATGATTTTTCCTTATAACCTATATTTAATAGATAATTGTTTTATACTCCGACTACTTAAACTTATCATAGACAAGACATTAAACTGTAATCGTGGATTATGACTCAAACACTGAGAGGTTTTTTTGTACAAAAGTTCCTCAGACCAAACTTTTTGAGCGCTTTTTTGCCGTTCAAATGGTTATTTTTACTTGAATTTTAATTAGCTGCAAATGATTATAAATGACTAAAAAGCAATAACTAGTAATCACAAATTTAATAATTTTTAAACGTTTTAAGACTTTTAAAGCTTTTAAACCAACATTTTTTTCATTTTTCTACTTAAAAATATCTCAGAAATAAAAGCTATAACAATTAGTGGTGTACCGGACTCACTATCCGGGTCCGGGTCAGGCCGGATGTTGCCATTTTTGTCTGATATCCAAATCCGGCAGGACTCTAATTTGAAAAAAAAGTCCGGGTCCGGTTCCGGCCGGATTCTAATTTGAAAAAAAAGTCCGGATCCAGGTCCGGCCGGATCTCTATTAGGATCCGGCCGGACCCGGATCTAGTTAGTAAAAAAGAGCATACTAAAAAGTATTTTTTCAAAAACAAACCCTGTGTAAATTAATAAGAGTCATTTTCGTCAGTTAAAATTAGAAACCTACCGTGATTGGCTCATTTTGTACACGTGACTAATTTACATTTGTTTACATTTAAACTATGAAATAAACATTTCAGAAATGCAACTCTTTACATATGTTGTAAAATTGAAAACTTTGGAATGAATACTTGCATTATTTATTGTTTAAAGTTGAGCTCAGAGAAAATTTAGAATTAATACGGTTGAATGTACGAGCCAATGAGAATCATATGACGAAATTTTTCAAACTAAATACTGATGCAACAAAACATCAGAACATGACAGGCAGTTTATATGTAAGCAGTTAGTTAGTTTGGTGTGCAGCTTGAAGCAAAAAAATATCTTGAACTTTTTTGTGAATGCTTATTGTAAGTAGTTTTTTGTTTTAAAAGTGAATATTCAACTGGTGTTTAATTGTTTAAATATTTAAGCCAGGTTTGTAGTTTAATAGTTAATTAAAAATTTTACAGTTTCTTCTTTACTAAAAGTTTTATTTAATTTTTAGTTTATTGTTTTAAGTCTTTTGATATAGATTTAAATAGCTTCCAGTTTTTAAAGTGTTACCAAAGTAATTAATAATTTTGTATATGCTAGTATTTCTTGTTGTGTTTTATATAAAAGATTCATCACTCAAAACTTTCGTGTCTGATTATAGAAAGTAGTCTCAGTTAGAATTTAGTATTTGTTAGATATTAACTAAATAAGTTAGGATTTAATTATGATGGGTAGTACTAATAAGTTAAGTGTACCACAATCAGTCCACAACTTTACGACCAAATTGTCAACCTTTGCTAGCTGTTCTACTGATAATTAAATTAAAGTAATTTTTTCAGTTTTTAAAAACCTCATTCTGACTCAGGCTTGTTTATACTTACTCTAGCTAGTTTTATTGACTTAAACAGTGGCAACCCTGCTAGTTTGGAAGTTTTTGGGAATTTTAGAAAATCTTGGACTGCCTCAGGCTAGTTTAGTTTTTTATAAAAACTCAGGCTAGTTTTCTTTTAGATTTTGAATGAGTTTGAGCTGATCCAGTTTTCAATATTTTGTAATTTTCTAGTGTATTTTGTTCAAGAACTTGATTTCAGATTTTTAATGGATATAACACCTAAATTTGTAAACCTTGTGGCTAGCTGTTCTACTTATTATTAGATAGAAGTTCTTTTTTTTCAGTTTTTAAAAACCTCATTCTGACACAGGCTAGTTTATACTAGTGATGTACCGGACTCACTATCCGGGTCCGGCCGGATATTGCCATTTTTGTCTGATATCCGGATCCGGCCGGATTCTAATTTGAAAAAAAAAGTCCGGATCCGGTTCCGGCCGGATTCTAACTTGAAAAAAAAGTCTGGGTCCGGGTCCGGCCGGACCTGAAATTGTGGGTCCGGTACATCACTAATAATAATTCTAAAAAAATATATAAAACTTTAAAAAATGACTTCCTGTTTGTAAGTGTTAAGCAGTATTCTAACATTTCAAAACTGAAATTAACTAATCTCTTTGTGAAAATAGCGACGTTTTTCAATACAAGTAAATATGTTCTATTAGAACTAAAAATAAAGAAAGTAGCTGTTTTCTAATTTTAACAAGTAAATGAGGCAGTTAAAGGCAAGTACTAAAGAACTTATGCACTTATGGTAATCTTATATAATTTTAAAGAACTCTGTTTTCTGTCTTTAAACTATTTTTCTTTCTAGTAGTTGCATTTGTAACACACACTAATACAACGGTATTAATTTTTATTTAGGTAAAAGAAACTATTTAATATAATTATTAATAACTAGTTAAGCTTCTTGCAAATACGGATTAGTAAGAAAAATAACAGTTTTTTCGATTAACTTCTTATTTAACTGGTTAGTTTTCCACTCAAATAATTGAGTGTTTATTTTATTAATGTTCAAAAACTATTCAACACCAAATTAAACTATTTAAAAAACTCCTATTTGGAAGGTTTGTATAATCTTTAAAATAAGTACATTTTCTTGTTTACTTTTTTTTTTAAACTTCACACCCACTAGTCCTATATAAAAACTTTTGATAAAGGTTTCTTTATTTTTTCGTTTTCTGAAGTTAAGTTAAAAGACATAAGAACATTACTAGATATTTTTTAAGAACTTAATTTTTACACAGACTTAGAACAGATTTTTTTTTCGTAAACTTTTTAGCTAAATCGTGAGATTTTTTGATCATGAGGTATAGATTAAATCGGAAGCCGAAAAGATGATACCTGCAATAAATATGCAGCCTACGATGTACTTTATAGATAGTTTTTTTTTTGAATAGTTTTTTTTTTATCTGAAGAATTTTTTATACAGTGCGGCCTGCAAGCAACTTTTTATAAGAAAAATGACTTGTTACTTAAAAAAGCTGCCGACAACTGAGCTGTAATAATTTGTTAAAAAAGACTGTTGAAAGTAAATAAGATATAATTAAATTTTTTTTTTTATGATTAAGTAGAATTTTTCTTTTGAAACCTACTTTTTTACTTAAAAAAATCTACATTATTTTTAAATAAAGCTAATCCCATTCTTTTCTATATCTATGTACTTCAAAAACATTTTAAAAAAAGTTGGTATTAGCTTAAAACTTTATTTCTAACTTTCACTTTATAAAATTGTTCATTGGTAACAGGAAACGTTTTTAACTTTTATAATTCTGATACAATTTTTTATTTTGAACTGATAGGTTAAAGGCAAAACTTTAGTTAAATTTTAAGTTATCTTTTGAAGATTGTTTTTTCAAATTTATTTATAATTTTAAGTTCTATTAATTTTATTTAAATTTTTTATATTACTGCAAAGAAAATAAGTCGACCAAAAAAAGTCATTTACTTCAACCCGCCCTTTTGCCAATCCGTTAAAACAAATTTAGAGTAAATATTCTTCCAACTCATCGATAAACATTTTAAAAGCAACAAACAGGGTTGCCACTGTTTGAGTCAAAAAGTCTTTCCTGAGTGACCATAAACTTCCCTGAGTAATCTAAACTACCCTGAGTCTTTTTCGAATCCTTAAAATTTTTACTATTTATTAAAATTACAATGTTAATTCTAAGAACATTGAAGAGCTAGCCGCAAGGCTAAAGTTTTCTAAATAACCATCTAAAAATATAAAAAAATAACTTTTTTGAACAACATATTGAAACTGGATTAACTAAATCTCATTTTAGATCTAGAAAAAAATTTCCCTGAGATTTTTTATTTTCCTGAAATTTTTAGAAAAAACAAAACTGCCCTGAGTTTCCCTGTGATTTTCTATAACTTGAAAATTTCCTGAGTTTCCCTGAATTCTCTGAGTTCCCTGAGTGTGTGGCAACCCTGAATAAAGTACTCAACAAAATTATAATCAAAAGTAAATGCAAAGTTTTATACAGCTGTATGAATAATATTAAAGTTATGATATAAAAACATAATAAAAAAACCCTAAATAACATTTCCATTAAAGAAAAAACAAAATCAATAACACCCCAACTTGTAATTGCCGATCTAAAAACTCCTGTCCCTTGAACAACAAATGCCTTATAAAAAATGTTATTTACAAAGCCATTGTAATATCAAACAAAGAAACAAAGGAATACATAGGGAGCACTGGAAATACTTTTAAATGCAGATGGTACAACTATAACCACAGTTTTAACACCTACAAAGAAAACAGCGACGAACTAGCTAAATACATCAGGTTTTTCAAAAAACAACAATATTAAATATAGTATTACATGGAATATCATTCACCACATCGGAAAGGTAAGAAAAATTCACAGTATATGTAGCACTTGCGTATAGAAAAGTTAGAAGCAGCCAGAGCAAATAAAAGAAACAACTCAAACAAAAGACACGATCTGTTTGCTAATTGTCCATACTTATGTCATGTTCAATACCTAAATTAAAATTTTCAATTTATTTAGTAATTTTAATACATACAGTTTTCATGTTTAAGGCTCAAAACTTTTTATTTATTATAGTATCTATATTATTTACATTGTTCATTTTAGAGTTAAAAGATATTTCTAAGTTAAAGGTTTAAAGTTTTCTTTTTTTCTAGTTAACAGCTTATTTAGTATAAGTAGTTTTAAAAAATTTAAGACTCAAATCCTTTGTGTGTTATAGTTTTAATTTTTTTTAGTTTTTTGCCTTCAAGCTAGTAATGTTTTTAAAGTTAAAAGTTTTACGTTCAGTATAAGTAAGTTTTAATTTAAAGACTTGAAAGTTTCTCTGTAAATTTTATTGTGTAAGTAGGTTGGTTTTCACTTAAATTTTGAGCTACTAATTTTGTTATCTTTATACAACAGTTTCACACTCAGTTTTTTAAAAGCCTAAACCCATAGTGTTTATGAAGTATTTTATTCAAATTCTTGATTAATTTTCTAACTAACATAACTTACAATTTATAATTTATTTGTTTTGTTTTATAGTATCTTCCATGTTTTGTTTAACTTTTATTATTCAGATTCAAATTATAACTGAAGATCCCTTAAAGGGTGAAACTTAGTTTTGCAAATAAAAATCTTGAATAATTTATCTTGTATATTACTGTAATAAATTTTTAGCATGATAAAACTTGGCTTTTAACTCTGCGATTTGAAACTAAAAAAAAAAACAACATACCGAATTATAATAGCTGAAGTGAGAAAATATACCGATTTAAAAATATCAAGTTAAAAAAATAACTAATTATAAAAATATCAAGTAAGAAACGTATAAACTAGAGAGTTAAATATTTGAAACAATTAAGTTTTGATCATTTTAAACACTACATTTTCTTCTTTTACAAACGAGTCACTAAAACAAAGAAAAATTTTGATAATACTTTAAAAAACTTCGTTTTGTAGATAATGTAAATAGTTGGTGTGTAGCTCAATGACCGATCTTTAGATACACTATGTCCTTCGACAAAAACTTGTAATCGTTGAATGTTTTTATCGTGTTAAATAAGTTTTTTTTTCTTTTGTACGAATTTTACTTTAAGAATTAAAATACGTTCTATTTTAATTGCCACATGAAACTACGTAAGTCCGTTTAAAGCCAGCCTAGTTAAAAAAATCAAAATATATTTATGTTTTAGGCTATAGCAGGGTTTCCAAAAGTAGGCAATATTGCGATTTTGAGGCAGGAGGCGCTAATTAGTATGGCAGTGAAAAAGTAAATGGATAGCTAACTAGTAAAAGGGAGATATTTAGTAAAAGGAAGCGATTATTTTCTCTGTCAAGAAGGGGTTTCTAAAAACTAGTTTAGGAAACCAAGTGTGTTTTAAAACATCGAATTGACAAGTTTGTTTAATAATTTAAGTAAAGATTGTTTTTCAAAGAGTTTTATAATCTTTAGCTGAATTTAAGTAATTTAATTCTAGTAAACCATAAGACATGATGTACTTTTAAAAATTAAACAAATATAAGCATTAACTAGATTTAGCCTAACAACAGATAAAAAAACTATCGTAAGTTTTGCAAAAAATGTTTTTTATTAAACTTAAGTTAGCCAGACTCCCTAGAGAAAAATAATACTATGTTATCAAGATTTTTTCGTAATAGTAGTCATAGCTAATGGTTGTTAAAACAGATTAACGTGATTCTACTTAAGATTGATTTTAATGACCGTATGGGCGTTTCAGAAGCTTTATTTCTAACTTTAGCAATACAATGAGTAATATTTAAAAAAAAAATCAACGCTCAATAAAAAACTATATAATATTACTCAGGGTAGTATATAAAATTGTATTAGCTCTATAAGCCTAAACGAGTAAAGGAAATATGAGTAAGTAATCTGAAAGCTATGACAAGTTTTATAATATTCATTAGTTTATCATATAGTTACTTAAACTACTAATGTATTTAATATTAATTGTTATAAACATATTGCAATTTTAAGCTTTATTTTAATATTGAACATAAAAGAAAGTTTATGGTTTAATCAATAACACGACTAATTCAATTTTACAAATTATGAATAAAATAGCAGTTATAAACTAAATATGAAATATATACATCCGATTTTGTATAATCTCTAAACCAATGGTAACCAAAATATTGAAACATGGGTTCAGTAGATTACGTAAATAATAACTCAATATATTTATAAAATTCCAATAATTCACAAACAAGTACTAAAGTTAATTATTTTTGAAGTACAAACTGTAGTTCAACTTATTCAGCATAAACATACTCATAACTCATAAAGCCTTAAAAATAAAGTTCCAATACTGTTATATTTCTAAAATACTTTTATTGCTTATGAAACTATCTGTGCACAGTAAAATGAAACATGCGCTTATTTTGGAAAACACTGGTAGTAAATGTAAACTTTTTTAATCTACAAAAAGATGTTTAATTTTTTTATTTTAATAAATCTAAACAAATAATATTCACAAATTTGCACTAAGTCCCATTTTTAACTACAACATGCATGTATTACAAGTTTTTTGTTTTAAAAAACAATTTGACTTCTACAAAAACTGCATGCATTTATAATTATAAATACAAACAAATTTACTGGCCTAATTAGTAACCAGTTTTATTGCAAATAAATTAGTCATACATAAAAGCTTAATTAATGGGAAGAATTTAAATTTATAAACTTTACTTAATAATATATTTAAAGAAACATCTTTTTCAAGCTATATATCAAAGATATGTGTGAAGTTAAACTTAGTTTTAAATGAGAATTTGTATGAGAAAATGAAAGTTTACTGAAACAAATTGTAATCTTTTAGCTTAAACAGACTTTCAAGTTAAAAATAACTTAAAATTCACATAAATATAAAATTAGACGTACTTTAAGTAAGCTTGATTCGATTATAAATATAAAAGTAAACATAGATTTAACTCAAATGAACTGCAAAAAAGAGGCAATGGAAAGTATTTAATTTTTGTTTTTCACTGAAACATAAATAACAATAATGATAACAAGTATAAGAACTATTAGAAGCATAAAACAGAAAAATTTCTTTTTTCTTGCACTGGCCTGTAAAAAAAAAAATTTAGCAAACAAATTCAAAATTAAGTAATGCCTTACAAAAAGTACAATCCTTAATAAAAACAAGTATTAACATAAAATTAGATTTTACTCTTAAATAGTATAATATTTTTCCGCTCAAAAAAAGATAAACACAACAACGTTGTAAAATTTTTAGCATACCAGAATAATCAAAAATATATATAAAAATGAAATATAACTAAAGTATTAAAGTTGTTGTTTTAGTTTCAAAAAAAAAGATAAAACTTTGTAACACAATGTTATATTTAATTAATTGATAGTTGTAAAATATATAAACTCAATAGTCATAGAGTAGGAAAACAATTTATAAAAACTTTAAATATACATAGATTACTGAGATATAACATAGCTTATAATATATTTACAAATACTATCATTTAATTATCAAGAATATAACTCAAAAAATGCTATCTACTATCCTTTAATCGTCAGACATTTTACTAATCTCTAACTGCTTAGCCTAAACTTGAACAAAAATATAGACTTATAATATTTAAACTAGTATTAATTAACACAAATTAGTTGAACAAAATTAATTATATACAGTAACCTGCCAACCAGGTACGAAGTGCCATTATGGTACGCACATTTGAACCGAAAAATATAGTGCTCAAGTGCTTCTTTTTATTTAATTTAAAAATAAAAACCTAACAGTAGTAATACAAAGTGTTTTATTTCAAAATATATGAAAATAAAATCAAAGTAACCAGAGTTTTAAAAAAATTTCAAGCTAGCCTGAATTATCCTGATAAGCTTAAGTGACCTGAGATTGTGGTAACCATGACAAATACATATATAATAAGATAAGTAAGAAGTAAACTTATATATTAAAAAAATGTTAAGCACTCTTATTAAATTCATTACTGCCAGTATTGGTAAACTACAGTCTACTATGAGGACTACAACATTTTCTCCTAAGAGCAATACACCACTTTACCTTTTACTGTTGTGTTTTCTACTAAGACAACCAATTAAAATGCCAAAATTATTTGTAACAGAAGTATAACTTTATAACACTAAACAAGCTTTTTAGATTAAACACAACTTAATAAAAGCACGATCAAAGTTTTCATAAATGCTTACTTATTTAATACTAGTAGTTAATTATATGTACTATGTAAATTTTTAATGTCCAAAAAATATATAAGATAAGTAAAAAACTTTGTGGGTTGAATATGAACATAAATATACATACACAAAAAATATTTACATAAATATACATACTAAAAAATAACTCTCAAGACTTCTAATATCAACAAATTTGTTTTAATGTTATGATCAATAGTCATTTCTCAGCTTTATTGGCTTTATACATATTTGTATTAAGCTTAATGAAGATGATTAAAGACCAAATTTTCTAGGTACGCACTGCCGGTTGGGTACGCACTTTGAACACAGCGCAAAAGTGCGTACCCAACCGGCAGTGCGTACCTAGAAAACTTGGTGACAGGTTACAGTAAATGTAAAGTTCATCTTCATCAAATGTTGACGTAAACAATAAAACTTTATATGTTTAGATATCTAAAAGTATAATGAACGTTCATAACAGCAAGAATTACTTAATTCATAAATTAAAAAAAAAATAACAAAAATATAAACAAACTTGATGCGCTCTTGCTTGTTGAAGCTGAGTATTACCATGTACAACATCAGTCTCAGCAGTTTCAACATTTGCTTCAATACTGTCTGTATAAAATCAAACAAATTATAGTAATAATTAATTTCATTTAGCCTAAATAAACATATGATTTAAGTACTTAACACAAAACATCTTTTAGTAAAAATCTTTATTTAAATGAACACATCTTTACGAACGATCGTGCTATAACTTTTTAAGGCACAAAAGAAAGAAATACATTGAGTATTCCTATTACTAAAAGTTTAAAACTACAAAAAAAAAAGATAAATAAACAATAATTCAAAATATTGTAAAAAAACTGAACAAAAAACTACATAGAAAAATATTACTTTTAAATAATAGTAGCAAGTATTGAGAAACTAACCAACAAGTTCTCCTTGTTCATGCACCATGGTTGCAAGATCTTTGAAAATCATGTTAACATCCACAATATCCGACTGTTTAATGTTATATATTATTAAGATGTTAATTTTTTTTTTATAAAAAGTTTTTTTTTGGATATATTTAATCATTATTTTGTTATAAGATTAATAGAAATTAATTTTGTTATATTTCATTACTCAAAACATTGTATTCAAAAGTTTTAAAGTAAAGAAAAGTTATTGATAGCTACCCAAAACTATGTTTCAGTAAACGTTGTTATAGAACCAACAATGTATATATATTGGTATCATATTTATTTAGAAACATGTATCAAAAAGCGGTATATATTTTATAAGCAAAGTGACACTGGTAGTTGGCTAAAATTATAACATAGTATTATAAATGTATATACAGCTCTTTATTTACATATTTCTTTTACCATTATTTACAGTATATTAGGATGTTAACTTAAATTGTCGAATGTTTTGTTAACTATTTTGTTAAGTTTTAAAAAAAGTTATACATAGAGAAAATTAATTTATTAAATATGTAAATAAAAAAATTCACAAACAATTTATGCGATTTAAATTCTTGGCTTAATTGTAACTTAATACTTTTATAAGGAAACCTAGAACAAATAAAAGCTAACAAGTTCATAAAACTTTTTTATCTTAACAATATAATTTGAAACATATAATTGAAACCTTTATTGATTAGTTTTTAAATCATCATTTACTGAAATTGAGGTTTCTAGGCTATTTTAATTGGAATATAGGGTAATTCTAACTTAGAAAAGTATTGTTTTAAGTTCTACAGTTTATATTTTTTAGGATACTTTCAAAACATTACTTCAAGTTGTCTTATTGCAGTTTGTCTTTCCTGAACTTCTTGAAGTTCTTCTTGAGAAACTTTTTGTTGTTGTTGCTGCTGCTGATCGTACCTAACAGTTTGTAAATATTTTTTTTAGGTTACAACATTATATTTACATAAATATAATTAAATATGATGAAAAAAAGTAATTTAAATAAATTCATAAAAATAATACAAACTGTTTGGTATATTATTGTTTTCTTAAAGATTTTCAAGGACTTAAATTTTCATTTAGAAATAAAATTACTCTAAAGTATTATTTAACGTAATGTAAAAAAAAAACTAAAATCTAAAGCGATATCTTTCTGTGTGTGTAAACTATGTTATGAAAGATAAACATATTTAACTAAAAATATAACATATATTCTATGTCTGTTGAATATTTATTTATCAAGTTTATGTACCCCTGAAGGTCTATAAGTGTTTCCTGATTGTTACTTGTACTTCTGGCACGGTTCATGCTTTGCTCTTCTGCAGTTTTTACTTCACGTTGTATAGATTGAAATGTATTTAAGACATCACTGAAACTTGAAGTCAATCTCTCTATTTGTGTCTTACGTGAACGCTATATATAATAAATAACTAATTGTTAAATTTTTTATAAAATTGAATTATTGAAGTAGAAGTTCATATGTTAAAAAAATTAACTGGTTATTATAACTACAATAATAAAAAATAAACTAAAAGCTAATAATTGAACTTCAAGCAACTAAAAAGGATAATAAAACAATGATGAAAAAATTAACCCCAAGTTATACAGTTTAAGTGCAGCATAATTTAAGTTTTACAAAAAAAAAAAACAATACGTGTAAGATTATATAAAAAAAAGGTTATCGCACTATATGCTCAGTTTGCATCCATACTAAAACACTTATTGCTTTTTTTTTTTATGTTTTAACATAATAGCATAAAACTAATAAATAGCTTTTGATAAGTTTAATTTAAAGAATATTATGTTCATCTACCAAAAAATACTTAGAAGTTTTACTTTGAATACCATAAAATAGTCAGATAATCTATAATAAAGATTAATAAGTTTGATTTAATAATTCACTTAATACTAAATTTACTTAATAATTTTTATTTTCCACAACTTGACTTGTTTACAACAAAGCTTAAATAAATATTCAAACTTAAGAAAATATTAAGACATTGTATAAACCCTAGAATAAATAAATTTAATGAAGGTGTTTTTATCTTTAAGCAATAAAGTCATTATTCATCATCATTTATTTTAGATTACTTTACAAAAAAAAAATACAATCTTTTTTATCAAGACCTGAGTTTTGTTGTAACAATTTGCCTTTAATGGACCTTTAATATATAACTTGAGTCAAAAAAAAAATTTCCGAAGAATCTTTATTTTTAGTGGTTTACTTTGGCGAATCTCAAAAAAAAAAAAAGAAGTCAAAACTATTTTAAATAGTGAGTACATACTTTTAAAAATAGCTTGTGTTATTTGACATATATTTCTTAAATCAAAACTAGTAAAGAATTATTAAATATGTACACACGTTAAAAATAGAAAGATCTGTAAAAAATGTAGCTAATACAATAAAGTTAGTAATTTGTTTAAATAGTTATACCTTGTCTAATTTGATAAATTATTCCTCTATTAAAGCATTAAGAAGCTTAATGCATTTAAAAAATTTAAACAATATTTTCAACAACATAACATAATATAGTTCTATCTAAAATCTTTATTACAAATTAAAATTGTTTATTCAAAGAAGCTATATAAAAAGCTAATGAATACAAAACACCTGATTATTTTTGAAACTCTATGTGTTTTTGAAATTGCTTGATTTTTTAAACAAACTAACTTGCTCTGAAATACTAGAGGCCAAAGGCAAGCTTTTGGCATCACGAATGCACTTTGTTACACTTTTTGAAATTTGATTTGTCATTCGTTGCTTGTCACGCCTAACAATTTTTAATTATAAAATGTTATTTGTAATATTTTTCTTTGATAACTAAATGAAGCTTTTTTGGAAAAACTATAGTGTAAAACTATAAAAAACTAATTCACCATTTCATAAATATAAACATTTGTAATAAAATAACATAACAGTAAATTAAATAAAATTTCTAAAATGTATTTATAAATAACAACAAAGTAAAACTTACAATTTTTCACGGAGCTCTGTTGAGTCCTGACCACTTCCTAAAAGTCCAACTAATCTACGAATGTCTTGCACTGTAAAGTAGAATGATATTTTGTTAATCTTTTTAATTCATAAAAATTTAAATTAAGTTAACAAAATTTAATACATATCAAAATTGTATTTGTTTAATATCATTCAAACAGTTTAAAATATCAAAAATTATATACATATTAACTTTTATATTTTTTTTATAAATGTTCAGACAGAATATAATAAATTATACACAATATGTATAATATTTCTATCATTTTTATAATCTTTATAAACTATGGTTGATAATAACTAAAATAGTTTTAAGAGAAGGAACAGACACAACACTTTGATATTAGTGATGTTTTTGTCTAAATGCTGATTTAAAAAATATACTAAAATTATTTTTACTGTCTAAAATTATTCTACAGAAGTATCACATTTTGGATAACAGTAACGAAATTCAAATGTTTATAAATATCATTATAGTTACAAAGTTTGTCTTTTTTTTTTTATACTAGTTTATTATAAACAATAAAGAACACTTGAAACAAATAAACATCAAAAAAAACTTGGTCTAAACTATTTGTAAATAAATATCAAGTTGTATTTAAAACTTATGTATCAAACATACCATTTTGAGTAATTGTATGAATGCTTGAACTAATTTGATTTGTTAGCTTTACATATTTATCACCATCTAAGTTATTTTGATATGAGTTATTACTATTGTAAGTAACAGGATTGGTAAGATCCTCTCTACCAAAAGACATTTCAATTATCTAATCTGCAAGATCTTTTCGTATCATTTTATATTAACTTCCATAAAGACAACAATACTATATATATATTTTTTAAGACTTAAGAGGTTTGTTATAAAAGTATTTTACTTGTTTATAAATGAAACCAGTTTTTCAGTAACTATATATTTTATAAAACAAGTATAAATAAAAACATACACTGTTTTAATAAAAGCTGTCAAGCATTACATGTTATAGAGTCATACTGCTTTTAGAAGCTACACTAAAATGAGTTAAATACTTGATATTACAACTAGCAATATATAAACATGTTTGCATTTATGCAATTTTTATTATTTTCCTTTTTTTTTGTATTTAATGCCAAAAATTTATGTAATTATCTAACATAGGACCTGTATAATAAAATAGTGAAGAACATAATTGCTGACAAAGATTACATTCAAACTTAATATGACAGGATTATGTGATATTATTAGTATGTAAGACCTGCTCAGTGAACCATAAATAACCATCTTTAAAAAACTAAATAAAACTTAACATTTAATTGTTGTTTAATTAAAGTATATTTCAAAGCTCATATACATGACTTGTTAATATAAGAACTAAATGTTTAAAATATTTAAGTACAGTGCTTATTCACTTATCAGGACGCTCACTTATCTGGACAGTTTCGGTCAAGAAGCAATTTCAAAAAAACTTTAACATTAAACACAAACAGTTTAACAACTAGTGTGAAACAAATATTTAAGGTTCCATGCTGTAAGAAAATTTAAAGTGATTTTATAGATTTTGCAATTAAGTTCATTATTATGAAGTAATAATTTTACTAAAGCTTACATTCAACTTTGTTCAAAACTAGTTTAGTTATGAAAAATCTTTGTATTTAAAGTATTTCAGTTTAAAAAAAAAATTCAAACATTGTTATTTAAAAGATGACTTTAAAAATTTTATCTAACCTTATTAAGTTTTTTGGTAATTGATTAAATTATAGGTTTTTTTAGAAAATGAATGTATAGCAGCTCTTTTATGTTTGTATTTTAATTCAAACAATATTATAAAAGTTGTTAATTCAAACAATTTTTGTTCAAAACAATTCAAACAATTGATATTTTTATGTACAAGTTATATGAGTTTGACACACTCATCATACCAGATTTTAGAAATGCAAAGTATTGAACATTTTGAATTTTTTTTATTCAGAACTAAAAGTAAGCAACAAAGGTGACATTCTATGAATAAAACTGTTTATGCCTGAAAGACCAAAAACTAGTGTGGACAGCTTGATCTGTAAAATCTATAAAGAATTAGTGTATTATATAATCATTTAAACAGGATTTTTTTATTAGGTAGCTGTCAAACTTGTACGAGCATAATAAATTGCACAAGGGGACAAAATTGCACAAGTGCACAAAGCATGGTTGCCACTGATCAAGCTGAGAAAAAATTCCTGACTTTTCCTGATTTTTTACCAAAATTTTCCAGACTTTCCTAAATCAAACTCTTAAATTAAAATTATTCTAAATTTCTAGGAAAATTTTGGAATTTTTTCTGACTTTTAAGGACTATTAAGGCCATAGGGGGGGTAGAAGCCATTTTTGACCAAAAATAACATATAGACTTATATTATAGTAAATTTCATACTCTTTCAGATGCTTTATGACCGGTTATATAAAGGGTTGTCTTTATAAAGGGTATATAAAGGGTAACTTTAAAGCCGTTTTCCTCGAGTTTTTAAAAACGGGATTTAAAATCTATCTTCTCCTTCATTTTTCAAGCAATCTTCTTCAAATTTTTAGGAAATGTTCCTTACATTATGAGAAAAAAACGTTATTTGTGAATTTTAATAATTTTAAAAAATAAAAATTTTATGACAAAAATTAAAAAAAAAAAGTGATTTATCAAAAACTTTTTTTTTTCAAAAAAAAGGTATTTTTACTTGAAATTTTTTAAAGTCACAAAAAACGTTTTTTTTGTTATTGTATAAAGAATAGACTGTGAAAGTTTGAAGAAGATTGCTTAAAAAATGAAGGAGGAGATAGATTTTGAATGCATTAGTCTTTTTTCGCCGTTTTAGTTTTTCCTTCCCCATAAGGAACCTGTTATGCGGCCCGACTTTAGCCGGTCATATCTCAAAAACTAATTCGAATTTTTAAAAACGGTAAAAAGCAACTTGAAGCTTAGTAAAAACTCTATAAAATATGATCAACTTGTAAAAAACATGGCCTACCCCCCCCCCCTTATGGCCTTAATTAATTTTTACCATTTAAAGGCCTTGGAAAACAAGGAATTTTGTAAATTTAAACTGAAAAAATCTGACTATTTTTTTTAATTTTACATGGCTGCCACTGATCAAGCTGAGAAAAACTTCCTGACTTTTCTAAATCATTTCTTTTATATAAATTGTTCACTTAGTTTAATAAGTACTACCCAAACTTTTTAGTATAAAATCCTTAAATTAAAATTCAATTAAAAAAGAATATACTTAAGTAACTGTAAAAAAAGACATAAAAAAGTAAACTATATATCTGTTGTATAAAATATTTCCTCTTATCATTTAGTATAAAATTTGTAACAAATAAATATACTCTTATTTACTTTAAAAACTTAAGTTACTCTACATAAAATACAAACAATAAGTAAACTTAATCTTAGCATATACCTCTTTTTTTATAACTTAATTTATAAACTTAAACATCTTTGAAAAAATTATAAAGAGGTAAAGTATACACATTAAATTGTTACATAAAATACTAAACTTACTGCTTAGTTATAAAGAACTCAATTATTTAAACAAAAAACACTTAGATTCTAAAATTACGCTAGATAAACTTTTGCGTATATATCACAGTTTCACTTTGGAAGTGTCCTTCCGTGTGGAAGATCATCAATACTAAAAAGCTTACAAAATCTGCTTGTTCAAGTAGGGTACTTGTTTAATATGTTAATAGAAAATTTTTGCAGTTTTATAAAGGATATTTTACTAATTTATACCAGGTGAAGGCATTGGAAATAAAATTAAATATTTTTGTAAATTTCTAGGAAAATTTTGGAATTTTTTTCTGACTTAAAAGGACTTTTTATTAATTTTTACCATTTGAAGGCTTTGGAAAACAAGGATTTTTGTAAATTTAAACTGAAAAAATCTGACTTTTTTTTTAATTTTATCAAATTTCCTGACTTTTTTTCAAAAGCCCCCATTTTTTCCTGACTTTTCCTGACTTTTGTCATTTTTTTTAATTTTTCCTGACTTTTCCTGATCAAGGCAACCCTGATTTTATCAAATTTCCTGACTTTTTCAAAACCCCCCATTTTTTCCTGACTTTTGTCATTTTTTTAATTTTTTCCTGACTTTTCCTGATTTCCTGACCAAGTGGCTGACAAAGACATTTTTGCACAGGTTGAATTTATATTCTTTTATTTTTTTATTTACTATTGTAACCTATGATTGTAGATACCTTTAATGTTAAACTTAACTTATACTAAATGGTTATATTCAATAATAATTAGGGCTACTCTTTGAAAAACTGAGCATGACAATGAATGAACATATTGTATTAAAGAACAATTGCAAACACTAACAGTTAAATAAATAATATCATATTTTAGAAACTACTATAATGTAGTCAAAACTTTACACACAAATAAATAAGAATTATACTTTAAGAATGTTTAAACTAAAAAGAGAATTAACTGCTTGAAACTAAAACTATAAAAATATTTATGAGAAGAAAACATTGTTAAACAAAAACTTAACAAGAAACAATCAATCAACAAAATTGTCTATTAAACATAAATAATATGTTTACTGCAGCAGGCTGTGGCTAGAATTCCCCACTGCTTTCTGTGGCTGATTTAT
Organism: Thalia democratica; assembly: GCF_965202585.1. Classification (NCBI taxonomy): domain Eukaryota; kingdom Metazoa; phylum Chordata; class Thaliacea; order Salpida; family Salpidae; genus Thalia; species Thalia democratica. The sequence continues at coordinate 54,378,680 of NC_139165.1, read as the reverse complement.
ATACTTTTTGCAACATTACATCAGTAATTTATGGTCTGCACTTTATTTTCTCCTTTTGTCAACTGTATTAAACTTGCATCAGTATAAAACTTGACCTTGCAAGCTTTCTCTGAACCGCTTGAATGAACTTTTAGCTCAAAACTTCCAACCAAATCTAAACAGTAATTAAGTGCAACTTGATATACTGTTACACTATCACTGTTACCCATAATCCTTACTATTGATTAACAGCTTTTTTTTTTACTAACTGCTAACATTTTCTTTCCAATCTTTAAAATGGATGTATCATACCAACAATCGAGATATGTGATCACTGTCACCAGAGTGAACTCACAATCTGTTGTTAAAAAATAAATTAAACTAGTATTATAAACAATACATTAAGGGCATAGGGGGGGTAAACACCCGTTTTTGGTTTTTGATCTTATCTTATATAGTTTTTACTAAGCTACAAGATGCTTTTTACAGATTAAAAAAAATCAAAATATTTTTTGAGATATAGCCGGTCAAAGTCGGAGCCAACAATAGGTTCCTTATGGGAGGCGCAAACTAAAATGGCAAAAATAGACTATTTTACTAAAAATCTATCTTCTCCTACGTTTTTTGAGATAACTACCTCAAACTTTCAGGAAATGTTCCTTGATATATTTAGAAAATTCTGTCAGAAGGAATTTTGAAAAAAAATAAAAATTAAAAATTTTATATAAAAAATAAACAAAAAAAACAGTTTTTTTTTGTTTTTTTGTTATAAAATTTTTATTTTTTAACTTTTTTAAATTCTGTTCCGACAGAATTTTCTAAATACTGCAAGGAACATTTCCTAAATGTTTGAGGTAGTTATCTCAAAAAACGTAGGAGGAGATAGATTTTTAGTGATTTCTAGTTATTTGCCATTTTAGTTTGCGCCTCCCATAAGGATCCTATTGTTGCCTCCGACTTTGACCGGCTATATCTCAAAAATTATTTTGAATTTTTTTAATCTGTAAAAAGCATCTTGTAGCTTATTAAAAACTATATAAAATAAGATCAAAAACCAAAAAAGGGTGTTTACCCCCCCCCCCTATGCCCTTAATATTAAATATCTATCTTAAAACTTATTAAGTGACTATTTACGAAAATGTTAGACAGAAATAAATAAAAAAATAAAAACTAAAAACTTTTAAGAAAAAATGTAGTTTCTGAAACTTGTATAGGTAGAATTAATTATAGTCTAATGAAAGTTAGAAAAAAAATTAACTAAGTTGTGCAAAGAATTATATATATACAGCTTAGAAATAAAATACAACAAAACTAAAAAAAAGCAAACAAACAATCATGCACACTCATAAAAATACTTTTCCTTATCAACAGACCAAAACTAGCTAACCATAAATTAGAATAAACAACACACACAAAACCAACCTTATATTATTGTGATAAACATATAACAAATACCAGCTAAAAGCAATTAAGCAATATCTGCATGTAAAACAAGTTACTCAATCAAAGCATTCTAAACTTACTCAGTATATTGGCTCAACAATAATTTTTTTATGGTAGAAAAACATCAGAAAATACTCACTCTCCCCTCTGCAACGATAAACGTTTTCTGAAGGTCAAGCAAGTGAGTAAATGGTTTGTAACTGGTTTTGTAACTTTTTTTTAAGGCAGAAAAACATCAGAAGAAACCCACTCTCCCCTTTACAACGATAAACGTTTTCTGAAGGTCATGCAAGTGAGTTTCAGCTCATCACGTGTTAACCTGCCCTATCTTTTATATTTACTAAAAAAAAAAATACTTTTTAATTAAAAATAAAACTAAATCTGTCTAAAAACTAAACAAAACAAAAATGTTTAACTAACCAAAAATAAAAAACTAATCCTATCCCTTTATTCAAAAAACAAAACCCTTGGTGACAAGCCATTTGGCAAACACTCACAAGGCTAAAATCTCAACATTGAAAACCACAAAGTGTGGGAAAACGATAAAGCTCAAATCCCCAAGTAAGTATCCATTGGCGCTACACCAAAAAAAAACACATCAACAATACAATCATGTGATCACTACCACCAGTGTGAACTCACAATCAGCTGTTGCAAACTAAGATAAACCAATATTTTATTTAAAGTATTTAGTTCTAGAAAAAACAAGCTAAATTAAAGAAAAACTGTAAGTAGGAAAAAATATAACTATTTGTATTGAAAAAAATAAAATATATATATACATTAACACTAAAATCAATAAAATAATAAGTGTTTCACAACTTTTTTAGTATTAACTTGGTTCAAAACTCAAGGAAAAATAAATAAATAAAATAAATAAGTAATATAAATAAAACAGATATTAAATAAATAAATAAACTAAAAAAAAAATAAACATTTTGTACTAAATTTAAACTTTTACCTATAATTTCTAATAAAACAAAAAAAAATCAATAATAAATAAAAAATTAATAAATGAAATGAACTATCTTAAATCTTAAACAATAACAAAATGAAAAACAAATAAAATACATTAACAATAAACAAAATTTATTTCAATAATTTATAACAATCACTCATACATTAACAGGACATTCAGAAAATAAAGACCAACACATCACAATCTGATGCCCCAATAACATCAACAGGGTTCGTGCGCAAAATTTTTTTTATTTAGCCTGACTGAGACCAATTTAGCCTGACATTATTCAAAGTAAGGAAAATCCCCTTTAGAAGTCTATTTAGGTATTGGGAAGTCTTAATTAGTACTATTATAGTTACTGACTTCAACAAGCTTTATCTCAAAAATATTTTGATCTATAAAAATCTGCAAAAATCAACTCATAGCTTACTTACAACCCAATAAAATAAGACTAAACTGTGAAAAAGGTGATTTACCCCCTTATGCCCTTATCATAACAAATTCAGTGATAAGTTTTAAAATAATTGTTATATGTAATATATTACTAGTGTAAAAATTTGTTATTACTAAACACAGTTGTTCAATTTAATTAAGCACTAAGTAAACACATTGTAACTTGAAGATTTATAATAAAATAACGTGCATTGTCATGTTTTATTTAAAATGAAACGCTTACATTAGTATTAAAATAAGTAAAAAATGTTTATTTAAGTATTTTGACTAATACTTAAAATTGATACATAATTATGAATCCTAAACTATAGATAAATACAGTGATTGTTGATGTCATATCAGATTTAAAAAGCTTACACTTAAATAAAAATAACCTTTAATATTTTGTTCTTGTAAATAAAAATGAGTTGTACCTAAAATTTGTACTCCCACAAAACTTAGTACTTATATCTTGAAGATAAGTTTTAGTGTTGTGAATATCTCTAATAACTTTAAACAAACAGTAAAATATATGAATCAACTACTTAGAGATTTAATCTAAAAACTATTTGGTATAAAGCCTTTAAACTAGAAGTTAAAACAGTTCAACCAACTAAGCTCTGAGAAATATAGCTGATGTAAACAAATTCAAACAAAATGCTTAGTAGTTGAACTAAACTCTAATGTTTAAACTGTATTTTTTTTATGAATTTTCATAATTATGACGTATATAATCTACTCAAAACAAAATAATGAAGATTCTTAATATTTTTAGAGATTCAACAAAAGGTTTTAAGCATTTATTTTTACAAAAACTGACTGATTTGTCTTTACTCACTAAATATTTTTTTAGAAATAAATTCACATCTCAATTTGATCTTAAAAAGATTTTTCAATTTTTTCTATCAAAAATTTTCAAGCATTTGAACTGAGAAAAACTGAGATTCTCAAATTATTAAATAAAAAACTGATTTAGCCTGACGTTTTTCAACTTTTTTCAAAAAAACTGATTTAGCCTGACTTAGCCTGACGCGCACGAACCCTGCATCAATCAAATTTCAACACAAAGAAAACATACTTGCAGAAGCACTCTAGATCTACTCCTTGTAGTTATTCAACAAAAAGTTTTTATATCTAAATTTAAAACAATCGTTTTTTAAGTTTTTAAAAGTTTCAGGGACACCAGACCAAAACTTGGGACCCAAATACCTAAAGCAGTTTAGGTCAAGTCTTGTTCTAGGTCTTTCAGTTATAAAATTCATTTTCTTTGAAAATCTTGTATTGTGTGAGTGAACAGAGCTAGTTTTTGAATAATTAATAAAAAGTTTATTATCAGCCAACCATTTATCAACTTTGACCAGCTCTTTATTAATAACTTCATTTAAATACTCAGGGTCACTATGTTGGTAGCTCAAGCAGGCATCATCAGCAAACAATCTCATATTTATCTCAGTAGAGTAAAAAATATCATTAATATACACAAGAAACAACAAAGGACCCAAACAAGAACCTTGTGGTATTCCAACATTCACAAATTCACGCTCAGACACAACATTATTTATGACAGTAGATTGGCTTCTATCATTTATACAGTCTTTTAATAAATTTAACATTGTACCTTATATATTATAATTTTTAAGTTTAGATATTAAAATTTTGTGATTTACAGTGTTTAAAGCTTTAGCCAAATCCAAAAATACAAAGCAATTTATCAATTTTTTCTCACCAGCCTCAATTAATTCGTCAACAGAACTGGTTTTAGTAATAATAGTAAAAGTTGTCAAATGAGAGACATATTGTATATAGAATTTTTACAAATTTGTTATATTAAACAAAAACTTAAATTTAGTTTTATAGTACATAATGTTTGGTCTGTTAAACAATGAAATCATGTGTTTAAGAATAATAAATAAACTTATAAAGAAAGTGTAACTCTTTGCTTATATTTAGCATACAGCATTAGATTTAAAATGTAGTGGTAGAGTCATGTAAACTTATTTAATTTTTTATTCTACTTTTAAATTTATATTGAGAAACATATAGAGTTTATTAAACGACAAAAAAAAATGCTCAAATATTAGGTCGTAGGACCTGGTGCACGAAAAAACCTTACAGCTATTGAGTCGCACACCAGTTGAATACCTTTTAACGTCTCGTCTAGGACATAAAATAGGTTAAAATATTTTTATAAATAACTTTTCAACGGATGTTGGTGATTTTTTTTTAACCGAACCTAAATATTAATTTAACAACTAACACTTTCTTCTAAAACTAGTTTAGAATTATTTTTTGTTTTCAAAAAATTTTTAGTATATAGTTTACTTTTGAAAAGGTTTTTTTTTTATCACATAAATCTGTTAAACTAGCAAAAGTTAATATATTACCTGAAATTTTTAACTATTGCGTTTATTTAGCGGTCGTAAATGTTATAGTTTCCAAACTTAACTTAGATTGTCTAAGCATATAACTAACGGGTGGGCAACGTGCGGTCTGCAGGCCGGATCTTACCCTTAAAGTGAAAATTACTGACCCGCCAATAATAACGAAGTTTAAGTGGAATCTAGCTAGCGAAAGATAAAATAGTGGCCCGCGGCCGCGAGCATGTATATCTGGCCTGCTAAATCAAATTTTAAAATTTAATCTGAATATTTCGGTATTGAAATGAAAAGCAAAAAAAACAAATTTTAGGTACAATTAACAGGATATTTAAACATTCAATGATAAATTTTTAAAATTTTATTACAATACAATGTTTCACTCGTTTAAAAACAACGAGATCTTCAGTTGTTTAAAATCTGTAAAAATTTATGTGATAACAAGTAGGAAGACATTAGGCTAAACTTGAAATAAAAGAAGTTAAAAAGAAAAAATGTATAACATACATTTTTTCTTTTATTTCAAGTTTAGCCTAATGTCTTCCTACTTGTTATCACATAAATTTTTACAGATTTTAAACAACTGAAGATCTCGTTGTTTTTAAACGAGTGAAACATTGTATTGTAATAAAATTTTAAAAATTTATCATTGAATCATTCTCCTTTTTAAGTCGAGAACTTTGATTGCAACCTTTAAAGCAAAAAGTACGGGATATTTAAACATAGTGAAAAAAAATAACTTAGAATTAGTGTTTTGTCAAACTAAATTGAACAGTTAAGTAAATTTCTTAATCTAAAATGAAATGATTCGACCCGGAAAATGTTTCACCACATTTTTAGTCTTACTACTAGTAAGTAACTGGTCTTAACAAATGAATTAAGATCAAAAGATAAATATTCTAGAACCGCTGAATAGAATATATTTTTATTTATAACGGCTCATTTTGAAATAAAAATTATGAAAGCTGCTTCAAAAAATTATAAGTAATTTGTTTTACTAATCAAAACACATAGTTACAAGATTAAATATGCTATTCGTCACAAAATTACTCGCGCAGGCCATTTCAAATTAAGCAAACAATCGTTTTATTACTATTAAAAGCTCTTTTATCCTAAAATTTTCTGCTGGCAAATGTACTAAGAGTTAAGTTTTGTATTTCTAAAATTTACTTTTTTTGTTATCATCACCTTTTGTGAAATAGTTTTGTGAATGTTTATTTTGTTTTTAAATAGAAATTAGTTAAATTTTGAAAACATTTCTTAAATAAATATGTTAAGTTGAAAAAGAAAGTGTTTTAAATTGCAATAAGATGATATCATAAATCCAAGAAAAAATATTAGAAGAAGAAAATCGTTTTAAGTTTTTTTGAAAACCGCAAGTAATATTTGAAAAAAACTGTATTACATTAGATAAGGATCATTTTGTGAATGTTCGTAGCAATAGTCAAAGTTTACAATCTAGTAATATTTTTGATATCGTTTACATAATGGCTGTTATTCTAGAAGGAGATGTGCTTTCAGCAGACAGGCAAGTCGATTAAAACAACTATAGAAAGCTACGATCAGTTTTTTAAATACTTGAGTTATTTTGAAAATAGTTTGCGAACATTTAAAAGTGTCTTTTAGACCCTTACGACAAGCTACACTAATAGACTTTTTTTCAAGAGCATCTAATTCTAAATAAATTTCAATTGCATTGTTAGCTATTTTCGTCAATAAATCATACTGTTTTTTGAACAACAAAAAAGCGCTTAAAATATTTGGTCCTAGGATCTGGTGCACGAAAAATCTTTCGGTTATCTAGTCGAACACCACTTGGATAACGACCTTTTAACGTTTTGTCCAGGATTCTTTTTAATATATTTTTTATCTAAACTTGATCTGTTTTTGTGTTCTGTATTTTTTAATAATTTTTTGTTAAATTTAAATACTTTTTTAAGAAATCAAGAATTGCATCCATAAACCTTTTAAAATCTTCTTAAAACGCGTAGAATATATTATTGTGATAATTGCTACATATAGAAAAATGTCAACAAAAAAATTGAAGCTCGGATTTTTAAGGTCAGATACACATTACATAGAGGTGGTTTTCAAAAAATCTAAAATTAGCGACAGTGGTAAAAGCTAAGAAGCTAATATTTTTGTGTTATTTGTTTATGTGGCTCCCTACCTTAAAAAATACATCCGGTTTTTTTTTGTAAGGGTTGGGATAACAGATGCACCCTAGTGCACACTACACTGTGAAATGACTAGCGCGGTAGTTGACTTTTTTGACGACTGTAAAACTAAACTAAGGGTTTAATGACTTGTTTATATAACTAATTTTTTGTGTTATTTCATTTTAGTCTATTTTGTCTTTCAGTTTAAGTGGTTATGTTTTATAAACAAAGAAAAAATATATCAAAAGACTGATACGTTTAAGTCAGTGGCAACTAAATTTATAAATTTTGTAGTGTAGCTATTTTAAAAATTTTATGTTTAACATATGTTTGAGGCGTCTAGTCTTATGAAACACGTGACCAGTATTTTTAAAATCTTATTTTTCTAATGTATATATAATTTATTGAAATGGCTATTTTAAAAATTCTGGTACATATGTTTCATAAAGCTTTAATTTTTCATAAAGCTTTAATCATCAGCCAGTTAAATTCCAAATAAAAAGCACTGTACTAAACAAAGATACAAAAGTTATGCAAAAAAACAAAAAAACAGTATGACGTAATATTGTACATTACAAATATTCAGTACAAAAATCGATCTACCATCTAACTAATCAAACAACTAAAATTAACGAAAACAACAGTTAATTGACTATAAAATACTTCAAAATTTGTTGTATTTTAAGAGAAGCTTTTTCATATGTCGACAAGACGATATAAATTCGCTCCACTTATTTAAACAACCTTCCTTTTTTAACGCATACATAACGGCTGTTGATTCTTTTAAGCACAGCCTACAAACAGGGTTGTTACCATCTGCTATTGGCTGTGCTCTTTTTATCACCTCCCAAGTTAATTTAAAATCAATGTTTTTGCGTTTAAGGCCGCAAACATACTTCGAAAGCTCAGTTTCATTTTCGTATACACCACCTTTGAAGGACTTTTTATGGTTGGCATACCAAAATCTGAATTGAGTGGAGCATAAGCCGATGTAGAACTTCTTTTCAAGGTCAGAGTTAACTGTTGCCTTGTAAATAATGTTCTCTGACGGGCAATTGCCCCCCTTCAAATTATATTTACAGCCACCGGCGCAATTACACTGATTTTTGACTAAATTACTTTTGTTTAAAATCCTTTGATTATGTGACTTAATTAATCTCTCCAAATTCGCCATACATGAATAACTGATTCGCATATTATGTTTGTTAAATATCTTTGATAATGGGTTATTTTTGTTGAAATGTTTTTTTACTAGATTTATAAATTCTCTGCCGATGTTTGTTTTAACTGAAGTACAGAATGGGGGATTATACCAAATTATATTTCGCTTTCTTTTACTTTTATTGGTCGTTTTGTTTTTTTTGCTCCGTTGTTTCAAAATTAAGTTTATCATTGTAACCGCATTTTTTCATTATTAGTTCGTAATCTTGCTTTGTCTTTAAAAAGTTTTCTTCGTTGCTTGATCTTTTATTGAAACGTTGATTAATTATTTTTGGTATTTGATTTATAATATTTTTTGGGTGGCTAGAACATTTATTTATATACATAATTTTTGCATTTTGCTTTTTATAAGGCATATAGGAGAGATCATACAAGTTGAGCTTCACATCCAGGTAGTCAGTCGTCAACATTGGTGATTCAATAGTGACTCTTAACCCCATAGACTTGAAGAAGGCGTGCGTTTGTTTTTTAGCCTTTCAACTATAAAGCTAGAAGAATTGGGCAGTACAGCTAGACCATCGTCCCTGTACAACCCAACTCTTTCTAAACCAAAGATATTCTTCAACCCATCTAACAAAAAAAGACTTACTAATTCGCATAACTCTGCACCCATGAACGATCCCTGCGCTACATCAAAAAGAGGGCTGGTGTTATTTGCTCTCTTCTTTTGCCACAGGTTTCCTTGTTCATAAAGTACTGATTTACATGCGTTTTTTGTTAGACTTAAGTCTTCAGTATTTACGCTAGTATAAATACCAGCAAATTTTAGTGATTTTATTACCAATTCTTCGCTGATAGAAGGATAAAAATCGACTACATCAAACTTAAAAAGCTGTACGTTTGTTTTTCCAAACCAGTGAACCAATTTAAGACTTGGTCTGTATCAGTCCACTGCATAAGTTTAGATTTTAAACGCACAGCCTTATTAATGCAGTCAATCTTAACCTTAACTATGTAACCTACATCGGACTTTGAAGTATTATTTAATCTACATTTGGGATGTCTCAAAAAGTTATCTTTATGGTCTTTGACCGTTATGTATGCGTTTTTTACACGCACACCTAAGCTAATACAACATCTACAGGCATTTGAAGAAGACCTAATCAAAATGGTGCAAGACGTGGAGTTCAGAACAAGTAGAAGCCGTTTCCAAAATGAACTTTTAAAGATTGTGCAGGACATAAGTAAGTGCAAAAATTTGATTGTGCCTTCTGATAAAACTTCTAATTTTTACGAAACTTCAGTAAGTGACTATAAAAAATTATTAAAAGACAATACTACTAAAGATTACGAAAAATGTACTGATAAAACTTTAAATGATATTAATGTAGAAGCTAAAAATTTAACTAAAAACTTAAAAATACACGATAAGATTAAAAAATTGCCTTTAAAAACGCATACATAACGGTCAAAGACCATAAAGATAACTTTTTGACACATCCCAAATGTAGATTAATTAATATTTCTAAGTCCGATGTAGGTCGCATAGTTAAGGTTAAGATTGACTGCATTAATAAGGCTGTGCGTTTAAAATCTAAACTTATGCAGTGGACTGATACAGACCAAGTCTTAAATTGGTTCACTGGTTTGGAAAAACAAACGTACAGCTTTTTAAGTTTGATGTAGTCGATTTTTATCCTTCTATCAGCGAAGAATTGGTAATAAAATCACTAAAATTTGCTGGTATTTATACTAGCGTAAATACTGAAGACTTAAGTCTAATAAAAAACGCATGTAAATCAGTACTTTATGAACAAGGAAACCTGTGGCAAAAGAAGAGAGCAAATAACACCAGCTCTCTTTTTGATGTAGCACAGGGATCGTTCATGGGTGCAGAGTTATGTGAATTAGTAGGTCTTTTTTTGTTAGATGGGTTGAAGAATATCTTTGGTTTAGAAAGAGTTGGGTTGTACAGGGACGATGGTCTAGCTGTACTGCCCAATTCTTCTAGCTTTATAGTTGAAAGGCTAAAAAACAAACGCACGCCTTCTTCAAGTCTATGGGGTTAAGAGTCACTATTGAATCACCAATGTTGACGACTGACTACCTGGATGTGAAGCTCAACTTGTATGATCTCTCCTATATGCCTTATAAAAAGCAAAATGCAAAAATTATGTATATAAATAAATGTTCTAGCCACCCAAAAAATATTATAAATCAAATACCAAAAATAATTAATCAACGTTTCAATAAAAGATCAAGCAACGAAGAAAACTTTTTAAAGACAAAGCAAGATTACGAACTAATAATGAAAAAATGCGGTTACAATGATAAACTTAATTTTGAAACAACGGAGCAAAAAAAACAAAACGACCAATAAAAGTAAAAGAAAGCGAAATATAATTTGGTATAATCCCCCATTCTGTACTTCAGTTAAAACGAACATCGGCAGAGAATTTATAAATCTAGTAAAAAAACATTTCAACAAAAATAACCCATTATCAAAGATATTTAACAAACATAATATGCGAATCAGTTATTCATGTATGGCGAATTTGGAGAGATTAATTAAGTCACATAATCAAAGGATTTTAAACAAAAGTAATTTAGTCAAAAATCAGTGTAATTGCGCCGGTGGCTGTAAATATAATTTGAAGGGGGGCAATTGCCCGTCAGAGAACATTATTTACAAGGCAACAGTTAACTCTGACCTTGAAAAGAAGTTCTACATCGGCTTATGCTCTACTCAATTCAGATTTCGGTATGCCAACCATAAAAAGTCCTTCAAAGGTGGTGTATACGAAAATGAAACTGAGCTTTCGAAGTATGTTTGCGGCCTTAAGCGCAAAAACATTGATTTTAAATTAACTTGGGAGGTGATAAAAAGAGCACAGCCAATAGCAGATGGTAACAACTCTGTTTGTAGGCTGTGCTTAAAAGAATCAACAGCCGTTATGTATGCGTTAAAAAAGGAAGGTTGTTTAAATAAGAGGAGCGAATTTATATCGTCTTGTCGACATATGAAAAAGCTTCTCTTAAAATACAACAAATTTTGAAGCATTTTATAGTCAATTAACTGTTGTTTTCGTTAATTTTAGTTGTTTGATTAGTTAGATGGTAGATCGATTTTTGTACTGAATATTTGTAATGTACAATATTACGTCATACTGTTTTTTTGTTTTTTTGCACAACTTTTGTATCTTTGTTTAGTACAGTGCTTTTTATTTTGAATTTAACTGGCTGATGATTAAAGCTTTATGAAAAATTAAAGCTTTATGAAACATATGTACCAGAATTTTTAAAATCGCAATTTTAATAAATTATTTAAAAGCCCTTCAAGTGTGCTCAGTAGAAGGTGTTTAAGTTTGAACATTAACCTTATTTTATATATATATATATAGAATTAAGTTATTTAACTTAATAAATTAAGTTTTTCACACTGAGCCCACCTTGAGGGCTTTATTATTAAAAAGGTTTATTTAAAGAGGCTAAACTCAAAGGACTCGAGTTTCGTGACTATTCACTCATCAGCTTCAAAACAAGTTTTTGAAAACTTCCCCTCGGTTGCATAATAAGCATTTTCCACAAGGGTAGTTGCTATTTTAGTTGCTACAGTTAGGGAAAAAGGTGGGTTGAAATAAATAATTTTTCTTTTTCTTTGCTTTTTGTTGTTTTTTCATTTGCTTTTTGGTATGTTAGGTTGAATTTGTAGTTGGCGGATTTTAGTGCTTATTAATAACTGTGTTTTATACGGTTAAATGATTCTTGGTTAATTGATAAATTGTTTAGTCTTTCGTTAATAGTTATAGGTAATTGTTTTGATATTTGATTAGGGTGATTTGATTTGTTGTTTACGTAAAGGATATCCGAATTTAGTTTTCTGAATGGGATGTATGTTTTGTTGGGTAAGTTTAGTTCGATATCTAAAAAATCTGTTTTGATTAGGCCTGCATCCACTGTTATTTCAAATCCCCATTTGTTAAATTTTTTTTGTAATTCTTTTGTTGTGTTTTCTATGGTTCTCGGCGATTTAGATTGGATGACCGCAAGGCCATCGTCTCTATATATACCGAATTCTTCTTCATTGAATATATTAGTTTTTTTTATTTCGCTTAGCATGAAAAGTCCTACCATGTCGCACACTTCGGCTCCATTGTAGGATCCCATGCTAACGTTAAAGAGGTCAGAGATATTATATATATATTTAATAAGAAAAAACAATTGACATTTAATATAGTAGATTTACAATCTACATTTTTATAACGCATAATATTATAATAAGTAATAATATACATAATATTAGTAATGCATTTATTAGTATATGAAATACCTTAACAAATGCTCGTCAAAGTATTTTGATTAAATTTCTATCAACAAACTAAATTTTAATACCAAAATTGTTTAAAAAATAAGGTAGTCGGTAGAATTCGATATGTAAGGTTTTTTTTCTATGTTTAATAGTTTAATGGTTATAGTGTTGTACTTAAACGATTTAACTATAACCATTAAACTGTTAAACATAGAATAAAAAATTAACTTTATTTGTTTGAACCTTCAATAAACTAGCACAACTAACTTCAAGGCATAATAGCTTAAATTATGATTTATAGATTAATAACTTAAAAGTTAATTTTCTTTTAATCAATTGCTTATTTTATTAATCACAAGAAAAAAAAAATTATGTACTTAAATGATTTTTAGAAAAGCTATCAAAAATTTTTGATGAATAACAATATAGAGAGCCATAAAAGTTGTACATTACATAGTATCAACTAACTACTTATAATGTAAGTAAAAGTATTTCTTAATTAAAAGTGTTTTGCTTTATTTTTTCATTATTGTAGTATTGCCTAGTACAAAATACTACTTCATTAGAACATAATTTAACTACTAATAAAACATATTTATCTAATTAATCTTGTACCATTAATGTTATAAAGTGATAACTTATAAATAAAGTATTTTGACAGGTTTTAATAATAATTTTATCTAGTTTTTCAGTTTCTAGTGAAAGCTGTCATATTTTAGTTTGTTGTAGCACTTCAGCAAGTTGTTTAACAATAGATTAAACATTCATCGAATATTTAAACTCTTGAAAACAAAGCTCAATAAAACAAGATATTTTAACTACAATATAAACGGTAAATTAAGAACGGGACTAGTGTAAATAGTTTGTCATGTAAAATATTCAACATATAATTAGTTTAATTTTACCAATAAAATTTTTAACAGTACTGTACTTTGTATTCATTATAGATTTTAACGTGGCTTATCCCTGCAGAAACGAAGTTGCTGCTGTAGCTAAATGGTGTTATGAAAACGGTCTGTATCGGGAGGCTAACAACCACATTACATCTCTTGTTTACATGAGTCCTATTCTAAAAGCCCCGCTCAATTAAACTGAAAGGAAACTGCTAGATGATAATTACTTGGAGGCAGAACAGCCTTTAGATAATTTTTGGGTTTTCTCACAACATAACGTTGAAAATGAAAACCTTAGAAACAAACTGGAGAGAGAAATTAAGTTTTAAAGTTCAGCTAACTGATGCAGTTGTTGATCTACTCGACTGTGTTTAAAGCTAACCACTGTTAGGAGCGTTGAATTTGAATATAAGTTTTTCAAAGAGTTTTTGCTACTACACACAGCTTATTACGTTCTTGAAGCTAGAAATCGAATGTCGCGTAAAAAAGTTTGAAGTACATACTTAGAAGAGGTGTCTCAATGGAAAAATAAAAATTTTAAGCCGTATGTGACTCCGAGGCTTTATGCGGCACAAAGTCTGTTCAAGACTTTTTTGATCATTTCAACAACAGAGCAAAAACTGTTGACATTGCTCGTATAGCGTATTATGAACGGAAACGCTGTTTCGATGACAAAAAGTACGACCCGCGATATGAAAGTTCTTTGGCAGTTGCACTTGTTTAGTTAAGAGATTAAATAAACTACTAAAACTTAGTTGTTTAGAACATCGCTAGAGTACAGCTTCGCTTATTTCCGTTTATGTTTAAAACTTTATAAAATGTTTTTGTTACGTATGAAACCGTTTTGTTTAGTCATGTCCTTTGTTTCTGTTAATGGACGCAATAGAATAATAGAAAATAACACGAGTGTTAAATTAGCTTGGTAACGTTTTTCAAAAATTTTAACAAAATGTCCAAATTTTAAATCCAATTATTTTCCTTATCTTAATTGCTAAATATTTTTTTTTTAATTTTAGTGAGAAGTCCTTTGTCTTTAATATACAAAAAAATCCATTGGATTGGGGCTTGACGTTTAGTGTGGGGCCCCTTAGAAAAAATTAGTTTTTTTATCAATTTTCACTTTGCACGAATTTAAAAAAAAAACAACTTTTTTTTTTTTTATTCATATTTATTAGTATAAATAGATCAAAACATTAACAATTGCAAAAAAAAATTGTTTAACATTATTCACATATATATATAAAAATGAAAAATAAAAATTGATTTAACTTATTTTTTTGTTTTTAATTCGAGCTAAGTAATAATCGATAACAAAACTCATATTTCATACTGTTTGGCCTTATTCCGGAATTAGAAATTCTAGAATAAGGCTAAATAGTACAAAATAATAACAGTTGGAAAAAAAAGTGTTGTACAGAATTTATTTATTAATAAATATGAATATTAAAAGAAAAAAAAACTATTTTTTTTTTTTTTTATTCGAGCTAAGTAAAATTTGATAAAAAAACTCATTTTTTCTAAGGGGCCCCACACTAAACGTCAAGCCCCAATCCAATGGATTTTTTTTTTGTATATTAAAGACAAAGGACTGCTCACTAAAATTAAAACAAAAATTTTTATTTAGCTATTAAGATAAGGAAAATAATCGGATCTAAAATTTGGAACTTTTTTTTAAATTCTTGATAGACATTACCAAGCTAACTTAACACTAGTGAAAATAACTATCTTATAACTAGTATTTTTAAGTAATGTAGACAAATAGAAATAAAATATATATCTGCAATACTTTTTTAATTGATTGTTACTGTATTCTATTATATGTGACAGATTAATTTGTACAATTAAGTTGATAAAGCAAGGTACAGTTTCTACTTTAATTTTGGTCTTAGTAGTAAACTTTATTTAAGCTGTTTTTTTTTTTGAAGTTATCTTAATCCATAGATATCAATTATAGCTTCTTATAATGTAACTTTTTGTGATGACAACTTATAGGTGTTTGTAATAAATAAATAATTTTACTATGTTTTCATTAAAGATTGACTATGGAAGAAGCCCAGTGTTTATAATGTTAAATTAAGTTGAAGTTTTTATAAAATTTATCAACCTCGATAATTTGTCATGCACTAAAATAAATTGAAACTTTTGTAAATTATTAAGCTAGTATGTAAAAGTGTTATTAAGTTTCGAAGGTATTTGAGTAGTTTATTTATTTAACCAATTTTGAGTAGATATTGCAAAGTTGATTTGTATATCAGTTTGAATAACTAAATACTATTTAAAAGCATGGGCAAACAATAAGTGATATTGACCATGTTTATAACTTACTTTATTTACTACTTATGTTTTTGACTTAATTGTTTTGTGTTGTGTATTTAAGCAGCATATTTCAATATGTTTTAAGGCAGTTGTCGGCAGCCTTTTACAAACAACTGGTAAGTTATTTTAGGAAAAGTACCTTTTGGGTCGCTTTGTACAGAAACAGTCTTCTCCGGAATGTAATTAATTAAAATAATTGTAGTAATAAACAAAAAACACGTTTATTAACTGAAAAAACTACATAAATTAAAGATAAGTCACTAAAAAAAATTAAATTTTAAATGAAAAATATAGTTGTTATTCATTACCAGTAAAGTTTCAAAAGAATTAAAGAATCCTGTTTTTAGCTAAAAAGTACAAGCTAGTTTTTACTTGAAGGTTTTTACTTAGCAGGTAGCACTTGGCCTGCGGCCGTAGTTTGCTAAGAACTAGGCTGAGATTTAAAAAAATATATTCCTTTGCACATGTCTTAGTTAACTTTTTCTATGCCATATGTTTAAGGTAGATTTATTTACTATTGAAACTGCTTCTTATAAAATCAATTTTAATTATAAGTTGACAACGCAAAAAAATAAACAAATATTCGTTTTTAAACGTTTATTTACCATATCAGATTCTTTGAACTTACTTCAACCATACTCTTTGTCGTGTTAAACAGTAGATTTAAACACGAAGAAGTTAAACTTTAAAAAGTTATTTAAGTAGTTCCTAAAACAGCTAATGCTCTTAAAAATTTTTCACATTTAATTATTTTTAAAACACTATACACGAGTTAACTGTTTGAGATACTCAATAATTGTTAGTCTGCTTTATTGTTAATTTGCAATAGTATTTAAGTAATTAATTTCTCAAATAATTCAACAAAAATATTTTACTTACACCACATTGTATTAGAGTCTATCTACTCTACAGTAAAAAGTATTTGAATAGAACATGCCTTAAAGTTTAAACAGTAAAACATTTATTAAAAAAAAAAGACCTGTATTAATAATGATATTATGAGTTTCGTGCTTTTATCATAGAAATCTTTTGTTTTTACTGCTAAACTTATTTCCTTTAAAATTGATTACTATTACTTATTTCTATACTATAAAAAACTGTATGGATATTCATCCAGTAAAAAAAACAAACAAACTTATATAGCCAATTAAAAACAAACTTTGAAAATCAATTAAGAGTCCTTAAACTTTCAACAAAAAGTTAGAATTTACTTTATTATTATATTTTTATTTATTTAAATTTTTTAAAGTTGTAATAAAATAAAACTTGGAATAATTACTTGTATAATTAACGGATATTCTTCATATTGCATTTACTTTATGGTAATTTAGTAAAGATCATTGACTCTAGCTAAAAATTCATCTGCTAAACTCAACAATTAACTATATACTTTTATTTAATTTTTTTTTCATAAAACGTTTTTTTTTTACAGACTAAATTTTAATCAATGAGCTCGTCAGTGTTAAAAAAAAGTTCTTGTTTATAACTTCTTCTTATGTTTTTTGGAATAGTTTCAATAGTTTTTGTGAGATATTAATACTCAATTTAAATCGTTTGTATTAACTTTAAAAGAGAAAAAATATTTTATTTTTACATTTGCAAATGATAAATGAAACCACAATGTCTTAAACAAGACGTTAAAAAGTACCTAAATGGTGTGCTACTCGATAACTGAAAGGTTATTTTGCGCACCAGGTCCCAGGACCGAATAGTTTTACTGATTTTATTTTTGTCACTCAATAAACAACAAAGACAGCTTATCTAAAATCAGACATCTGTGCGGATTTCAAGATAACTTTGTTACAAATTAGGTAGTTACCCTAAAATGTATAAACTATAATAACCTAGAAATGTCTAAGATAGATGAACTCTGCAGCAATGCCTTCTTTTAAGAAAAATTCCAACCCTAAAAAAAGATACAAGCTAAAAGTTTTGCCAGGTGCTTGTTGGAATATTGATAGTATAGATGCAGAATGTATGTCAATTTTAGCTCTTTTAAGTCTAAATAAAGTTCCTATTCATATTCTACCTTGTTCACCTAGGGGTAGAAAAACTTCTGTTTCCCCAGAATTTGAAGCAGATGAGTCTTATTGTTCAGGAATTGATGAAATAATTGAATTTTTAAAGTGAGTTTTTAAAGTTAGTTCTCAAAAAATTTATAAGTATTTATAAGTATTTATAAGTTATATTTAATAATAACATTTTATACAGTATCCTTCTTTTATTACTATTATCAGATTACATATTATTACTATCCCCAGAAAACTTTTATCGTCGCAAGGGGTAGAGTTTAAGACTGATGTTTTTTACCATAAAAAATCAGATTTTGATCACAGATAGGTATTTTTGAGTATACAGGTCATTGAACCAAAAATTTTTTGAGATTTTTTTTTTGTTTTGTTCAATAAACTATAACTATTCAACACTGACATGTGTTTATGTGTGTTAAATGAGTCAACACCCTTCAACTGAGCTATGAAATGTATAATTTGTTATTATTATATATTACAGTGAGTTTGTTTTGCTAGGATCTTTTGTTAACAATTGCCTAAATTTATGTTTTGAATAGTTAAATTATATTTATTATTTTTTAAAATACCATAATGCAGTTATTTTAAATTATTGATATTTCTGTTGCATACAACTAGTTTTTTGTACATTTAGTTTTTTTATAGATAACAAGTACTATAATAACTATTAAGTTCAGAGTTACCATTTAGTCTATAATTCTTATAGGGTTCTTACTTCCCTATAAATTTGCAATAATGTGAAAAATCCCTATTAATCCCAAAAAAAATTGTAAAGTAAGTAAAAATACCTATAAATTATGTTTTTTTTGGATTGTGATTGGAATTTAAAGGACAAAACAGTGACACCACATGGTGAAAAATACGTAAAAAAAAGTTTTAATTATTATTTTTAACCTTAAATCTTTGCAATCTCAGTACAAAACTACATGGCGCCAGCTAGCGGATATTTTTTCTTTTTTATATCAAATTAAATTTATCTAATGTTTGCTAATTTAACTAATATTAGGGCTGAAAAACCTTAAAAATTTTAAATTTATTTTAAGACTGCGCTTATAAACAGTCTATGACATATTTTATTTATGTACAGTAACCTCTCGCATCTTTACGCACTCGTGACGTTACGCACTCTTGTTTAGTTACGCATTTTAGAATTTAATTATGAAATTTACAAATTTTAGAAAACAATTTTTTTTTTAAATATTGCACAAATTAGGTTTAAGGTACAATTTTAATTTAAAATATGTTTTCAAATGCTAACTCACCTCTCTATATCTTTAGACTTTGTAAACTTAAGTTCCTTGACTAATTGATAAACATTTAGTTAATTTCTAAAAAAAGAAATCTAAAGAAACTTCCTAGCAAAAAGTAGCAGTGATACTTCATAATTAAAGAGCTTATACTTAACACAAATCTCATTGTTTTTTTTAGTTACATATCGCTAATTTTCATTTGACGTTTTTTTTTTAGTTTAAGTTCTTCTTCTGTAACACTTGCTTTTAACCGCAAGCTTTGAAATTTTTCGCGAATTGCCTTCATTTCTTCATAATGCTCACCAGCACCAGTTACAGCTTTGGAAGAACACAACTTCGTGTTAAAACTGGTGGTCTTTATTAACATTGGTTTAAACCTTCAAATTCAAATTCTGCTTCTTGCTATAAAAAATATTCTTCATCAGTTTCAAAATGATCATTTGAAGTTCATGTTTATGAAATTAATTTCACTGTCTGCTGCTTTAACTTCCTCTAAAATACTTTGTGAGTATTCTTTAGTTGTTTGATTGGTAATTGTAATAAAATTGTTTATACCTTTTACCATTTCTTAATTGTAAAAAAATGGTAAATTTTAAATTGTATTTGCTTAGTAGAAAAGAGTATAAATGTTAAGTATCAAATAAGTCACATATAAACAAAGATAAAGATAAAATCAACTTATTATTAAAATGGTAAAACTTTTCTACAAGTATTATTATTTTATTAAATCTTTTTTTTTTTTTCAAGTATAGTTTTATCTTTAGCTTTAATATTTATAAATAAAGTAAATAAACTGTTAAAAGTGGAAAAGTCCCCAGACTGCTTTTAACTAGAAGCAATATCAAAAAACAGCAATTATATTAAGTATATTTGGTACCTCTCGTATTTTTACGATCTCTCGTATCTTTACGCATTTTTTCCGTGGACACAATGTGCGTAAATAAGCGAGAGGTTATTGTACCTTAAAAATATGTTTGTAAATTCTTAATTTTTGATTATTTCCCTATAAATCTGCTATATTTTATGGATTTCCCTATAAATTTATTTTGGAGCTTTAGTGGAAACCCTGTTCTGTGAAAACCTTGAATTTGTAAATTTAGGCAGAAATAACCTGAAATACTTTGAATTTGATAGATTTAAAAAAAACAGGAGTTTAAGAAATTTTTTGCATGTTAGTATAATGAAATTTACCTCAGATAAAAAAATGTTATACACAAAAAAATACATATTATAAATTTTGAAGGACTTTTAAAGTTACATTAAAGTATATTTTAATATTTATAAACTATTTAAACTTATATACAAAGTTTCTGTGGCTTTTATTGCCTTTACTGTTGTTCAATCTATCAGTTCAAAAATTAATGTTTGTTGTTTTACTTTTTATTCACAATAGATTACATATTACTTTTTTAAATTAAAGCAATCTACTACTTTTTCCAAACATAAAGATTAAATTATCTAACTTTGTAGTATAAATTAACTAGCTAGTTGTTATGTTCATATATATTGTGACACAATTATTAGATATATTTTTCGAATGATTAGTAACCAGTAAATATTAAGAATTAGTACTTCTTTCATTTTCTTGTAAGTTGGTTATACTATGATTTGTTATTTTATTTTGTATGTTTACTATAATTTAGACTTAATAATTACAAATACTATATATTTTTATAACAGTCTGATTTATCATTAAGTATTTTATCTATTATTAACCATTAATCTATAAAAATCTATAGCAATTATTTTTAATGCACACATGTATATACCTACTTTAGCTTCTATATTTTCCTTACAGTATTTATTTTTGTTATTATGTTATTACTTAACATGTGTTAATGTACAAAAAGAAGGATACTGTATAATTTGTTATTATTATATGTTCCAGTGAACTTTTTTTACTAGGATCTTTTGTTAACAAACAATTAAATTTGTATTTTGAATAGTTATACTATTTAAATAAATTTCATACCTTAAATTATTTTTTTTACTAAAAATGGACAATAAAACGTTTTTTTTCAAAAACCTGAAAGTATATCAGAAAATAGAAGAAATGTTGTTTTTCATTAAATAAATATAGGTGTTATTTAAGGTTAAGTTCAGGCAGTTGTGAAATTTTAAATATATTTGTTAGAACAGTAAAAAGCAAACAAGATCAGGAGTGTACATTTACCAACACATCTGCAAAATTTTAACTCTTTCTATAAAGAATTATTTCTGTTAGATTGCTTTGTCCAGTCTGATTTTGTCCAGTTAAAAAAAAAAACTATGGGATATAGTTACTAAAGTATTGAGTTGTAGATTTTTGTAGTGTTTTCCCAAGTATTTTTTTAAGATATAGAAGGTTTTTAGCTTTTCTTATCTAATTATTTACTATACAAAACTTAATTATATACTTTTTTCAGCAGTATTAATAGTTAGATGATAGATATAAATTTCAATATAAAAATGAATAAATGAACAAAAATTTTTGCTAATCTTTTGTTAATAAACTTACTAGCATAGAAAGTTTGCTGAAATATATAATAAAAACTAATGTTCACACTACGCTTTTTTTATAGAACAAGTACTTTTATTTTAAAAAGTTGATTTACAAATAAAGATAAATTGTCATGTTGTTTTTTTGTATAAGTTCTTAGGTAACAGTTTCAATAATAGCTTAACTTTTACTAAATTATTTTGTTGTAAATGTTAATATTTTGATTTTATATATCTTTTTAAATTTTACAAACTTTTACATATATTTTTATAAAATAAAATGCTAATATTATCCTAAAATCATTTAGTAAAAGGTAAGCTATTTATGGATACTAGTACCGAATAATTTAAAATATAAACAACATTACAATTTATCTTAAAAATAAAATCAACTTCTTAAAAAGTGGCTTAACATTTTTATTATAGAAATTAACATCTATTTGTATTGTATAACTTGTTAAAAGTGATATTTTGTATATTAATATATTTTAACCAACTTTGTTGAATTGAAGTACAGTTAGTTTTAAAAGTATTTGTAAAACTAAAAAAATTAGATGAAATTTGAAGCTTTCTGAATTAAAAAAGAATTACACTTTACTTAAATATAGTCTCACATTTAAGCACATTTAAAAGTTTTTAATTATTTTTTTAAATATCTTAAGTGCACTAAGACTTAGTTTTGTTTGATGATAAGTTAACACAAAAAAATGCCTGAAAGAAAAATTAATTTTTATTTAGCGCATATATTGTGTAAATTTGATAAAAAATGTACTATTTTTTCAATTAAAAGAAATGAAATAATAAAGACCTTTAATCAACATTGGTAAATAGTAAAACAAATTAGTTACCACACCTTGATAACAAGAAAGTAAAAAATAAAAACAAGTTAAACAATATAAAAATAACATCACTTAGTGCATTTAAATAATTATTTTTTGTATTAACTTTTTAATTATGAGTTTTATTATTAATATTTTTCTTACCTGTTTGAATTTTCTTGTTTTTATATGTTTTATTTAATTAATTCATTAGCTTTTTCTAAGTTGAATTCAAGAAAAAAAGTTCTTTGAAATCATGATACTTTTTTATAATGTGACTAAATTAATAATTAATAAAAGTGGTACTTTTACTGTTAAAAAGATCTATCAATACAGTATTAATATATATTAGTATTGTAGTATTAATTAATCAGATTGTATATTTTTTTGCAGTAATGAAGGATACTATTTTGACCAGCATCTTTCTTGTGAACAAAAAGCTGACAATATAGCTTTCATTTCTTATGTACTTGAAAATTTAAAACCAGCTCTATTATATACACTATGGGCTGATAATTCAAATTATTTTCAAGTAACGAGGCCTGCATATTCAAGAATTTGTAGGTGAGTAACCAATGTCAAAGTTATATAACAGCTGTAGTTACAATTTACAGTTTAAACAAAACAGTTTTACTTTGCTAAAAAAATTTGTTTGCTTAAAAACTATCGTTATTGTTTTGTTTTATTTAATTTTTTTCAAAAGTGTCAAGATAAAAAACTTTATCATTAGTTTTTTAGTGAAAATAATTTATATTTTATTTTGCATGGTTAAATTGTTGTTTTGAGTAGTTTGTTAACTTCTTTGCAGATTTCCATCTAATATGTGGTTACCATCTAAAATAAGGAATCAGAAATTACAAAACTTAGTAAAGGGATGTAAATCAAGTGAAAAAGATTTACTAATAAGACGAAGAAGTTTTATGGTAAATGCCAAAAAATGTATGAATGTACTTGATCTTAAGCTAGCTTCTAAAACAGGGAATAGTAAATTCTTTTTCGGATTAAAACCTTCTCTTATTGATGCTATTTTATTTGGTTTGTTTTCAGTATTGATGAATGTCCCATTACAGTCTTTTGAGTTAAAAGTTAGTTTTATAATTCGTAATTTTAAACTTATGTATATTTATTACTATTAGTTCTTTTATTTTTAAGTGTTCAGCATAAAACTGAACTTGACTACATAAAAAAAAAACACACATTCTTTAAGCTTAAAAATACTAGAGTAGTAAATCAAAGCTTTGACTAAATTAGTAAGGCAGTGAGATTTAATTAATACAATTTAATATACACTAAATCAAATTTATGAGTGTCAAAATATCTTTAAATTTTCTATGTAGAATATTAGTCATAAGACCAGCTAGTGAATAATTCAGTTTTAAAAAAATAACTACAGGAATGCCTTAACATTTTAAAGATGTTTTAATGCTAATTTTAAATAACTTTTATCTGATTTAAAACAGTTAAACTTTTTTACACCTTATTCTTCTATAATGTTTACATTATATCTTGCAATAATTAATGAGTAAACTCATAGATTACATTAACTTAACTAAAATTGTAGTTTTTTTGTAAAATTTCTAAATTTATAACTTTAGTATCAAAAATAATATAAGGTTAAAATGGTAAAAGTATATATTACTATTAAAATCTGTACTGTTATCTTTTCATGTGATTAAAAGTGAATGATCATTAAGGAAGCTTTACAATCTACCCACTTGCAAAAATTGTGTTGATTGATGGAATTTGATATAATTGTTATTTCTAAACTTCATTAATATAGTTTTAAAGTGTATAAACTACTTATTTTTGTTTATTTACAGAGTCACTTTCTTAATTGCAAAAACTTAAAAGCTCATTATGAAACAACAACTACACTGTACCATAAGTCAGCTAACTTTACTCGTGATAAAGATTATAGCAAAAATGGTAGTATGAAAAACATATTAGTTGAAGCACAAACTTCCTATGCTGTGAATAAAGACACAGTTTGTTTTAATTTAAAATTAAATAAGAATTAGTTTAGTTTTAATTTTTTTTAAATTAAACTATGAAATTAAAAAAAAATAAATTATATTTTTTACTTCTATATTAAAATTGTTTAGAAAGTTAATAATTTTAAAAGTCTTACAATAGTATTTTATGTGTTCTGTTTTTTCAACTTTTATGTCTTCTAAGAAAAAGTATGATTTTTTTGTTTAGTCGTATAAGCTAAAGACTTAGAAATTATTGTTTTGATTTATTTATAAGGTGTTAAATTTATAATATAAACAATAAAGGCCTTCCTTGTTTAAGCAGCGCTGCCACAAGGTCAGGAAAAGTCAGGAAAAACTAAAAAAAATTACAAAAGTCAGGAAAAAAGGGGGTTTTTGAAAAAAATCAGGAAATTTGAAAAAATTTGTAAAAACGCTAGGTTTTGTCAGTACAAATTTACAAAGTTCCTTATTTTCCAAAGCCATTAAATTATAAAAGAATAATTAAACAACCTTTAAAGTCAGACTAAAATTGCAAAATTTTTCTTGAAATTTCGAATTTATTTTATTTTCAATGCCTTCATCAGGTAAAAAATAATAAAATATCCTTAATAAAACTTATAAAAAAAATTATATTAACATATTGAACAACTACCCTACTTGAACAAACAGTTTATTTAAGCTTTTTCAGTATTGATGATCTGTGGCAAGGACACTTCCATTGTGAAACTCTGATATATACACAAAAGTTTGTCTTGCAGAATTTTAAAATCAATATATTTTTCGTTAAAGTAAATATTTAAGTTCTTTATGATTAAGCTTTAATAAGTTAAGTATTTTATGTAACAAGTATATGTGTATACTTTACCTCTTTAAATAGTTGTTAAAATATGAAAGTGAGTAAAAGCAGATTATGTTATTAACTTGTCATGAATGAAATGGATGTTAGATCATTGAGCTCACTAAAAACACTTTTTTTTAACTTGTATGAAAAATAAGATTGAAAGCTTTATATTTATAGTTTCAAGTGTCTGATTATGTATGTTATAATAAGTTTTAAATTATGAGTTTGATTTAGAAAAGTCAGGAAAATTTTTGTAAAAAGTCATAAAAAGTTAGGAAATCTTTCTCAGTTTGATCTGTGGCAACTCTGTTTTAGTTGATTTTAAATTTTAACTCTAATGTATACTTGAATATCTACAATTTTAATTATTAAGTTATAAGAACTGATTTAAGTTTAAGCAAATCTTTAAACGTGTGTTACGATGTTATATTTTTTTGCACTAATTTAAGACTGAAACAAAACTTCCAGAATTATTTAAACCTGTGTTCTACTTACATTGTTGGACAGCAATATATATGTTTTTATTGAAAACTGTGGCCGAAAACTTTAGAGTTTTTCTAACATAAAATTAATGGAAATTGCAGAGGCTTTAAATTGATTATTTAAGTTAATTTCCATAGACTGTAAAAAATTAATCCTTAGCATAATACTTTATTACAAAAATAAATTATAATTTTCAAGTAATACTTAGAACTTTTTTTTAGCATATATATAAAAACATAATCATTTAATTACTACCTTGCACCTATGATCAAAATAATAATAATCTTCAAACATTATTTTTATTACTAAAAAATAAAGACTTCCGGAAATACATTCTTTAAAATTTTGAAAACTGAACCCTAAAGTTGTAGGACTTTAAATGTCAAAAATTAGAAGATGGCACAAAAACGATAGGTTGTTTGCTAGTTTAGTATAGTAATTTTTTGTACAAAAGTGGAAAAAACTAAGTTTAGCTGATGATTTATTATAATTATAGCTTAAATTATAGTTTTATGCTAAATTTTGTAAGTAATTTGAAAATTGTATATGCTGACTATTAAGTATAGAAATAAAAAAAAAGTTAGAAATATGTACCTTCTATTGCTTACAACTTATTTTTTACAAAATTTATTTTTCTCTAGAAATTTTACTGAGGTTTTATTAACAGATTCCAAATATAAAACAATGTTCTATCCTGTAGGGCATTTCAATAATTTCAATTTCATAATTTAAATCTTATTCAAATAGAAAATATATTTTACACAAATTATAAATTTTACAATTTCCCATTTTGTTAAAAATAATATGTTCAGTGTTTCATATGCTAAAAAGAAATATAACATAACTTTAAGTAAAGATAAACAAAATGTTTAAGTTTTAAAAGAAAATAAATTTTTAATTAAGGTTTGAAGTATTTTATACTACAGACTTTCCGTAATTTACAAAAAGTTTAACTCATGAATTACAAGTTCAAATTTTATTATATTTATTTTTTAAGTAAGGTTTTAATGTGTTTTTGAATTTTTTTAGGTTTTAACACTAGGAGTTGGAGCGGGAATAATGATTTCTTATGCTCTACTGTGCGGTATTTTTACATCTGAACGAAGTAAACTAGCAAAACTCATGAACACAAAGTGAGATATCAAATTTTTGTCACAAATTAATATACTCTATGGTAGTTTATAATGAAATGAATAAACAATTTATCTTTAATAAGTATGAGAAATTAACATTTTTTGCTAATATTTGTTTCAAGAAACTCGTACAATTTTATATTTAGTAACATATCATGAAATTTTATAGTTGTCAATATTAAAAAAGATTCTACGAATCCTTCTCTATAAAAGCTTTATTTAATGAAAAGTTAAATATTATATTTTTATATTTAAAGTTTTGTTTAGAAAAATATGTTGCCTTAGAGTTTTGTGTATTAAATATATTTTTTCTAAATTTTTCTTGTTTGGTGCTTTAACTTGCTTAGTATATTCTTTTTTGAGTTTTATAGTAGAAAATTTTCATATTTGTTATAAGCAATTTTAATTATTTTCTTTTTGTTGTATTTTTCTAATTTATTTTTATTGAGATAATAAATTATTCAACATTTTTGATACTTAATTATATTTTCATAAAAACACTTATAGCTGTATACTCCAACTACTCTTACTAATCATTTTTAGTACAAAAGTATTAAATAACGCAATTTTAAGTTCGTTCTTATGAAATTAATTGATCATTTCTAAAAGCATAATGTCACTAAAGTTTTTTGTATTTGTTGTTTAGCGCTGTTGCTGAATTCATTATAGAACTTTTCGTGCTACAACTTAATTTTTCCCTTTGTACTCTAGAGCTGCTGCATCTAACTTAGTCATATCGTTTAGTGATTTGTGATGGTTAGTTTGACCTGCAAGAACTTTAAACTTACTGCATATTTCTTCAAGTTTTGTTTTTCTAACTGGTATAAAAAAATCTAAACTCTTTAAAAAAACAACGACAATAGATTCAGAGATCTTTCGTTATATTAAAACATTTTCAATTCTGTTGAAAATTATTTGCTTTCATAGAAATACAATGAAGACATTTTTTAGTTTGGATATGTTAAAATAAGGAAGTAAAATTCAATTTATTAAAAATAGTACTTAAACAGGTAAAAGTGTTGAATAATTCACTATAATTTCAGACTTAATAATATGTATTTAAATAAAAAAAAATCTTTTAATTTAAGCAGACAAACTATTACTTGAGTTTTGTACTTAACTATAACTACGGTATATAAAAAACAATTGTAAACAAAAATGTCAAAAAATCCCCTAAATCAGAACTTAAATGAAAAACTTCGTTTAAGACTATAATTTTTTGAGTTATAGTTTGAACAAATCATTTAAATTATTTTTTTATTTAGTATTTTGAATCCACCAGGGGCGTAGCGTTGGAAGGTACACTGGCCATTGCGTGCCTCCTATAAAAAAACATGTATTATTTTTATCCTTAAATCATTTAATTTCCCTGCTTAGTTATTTTTTATTATGTTTATGTAGTATTCTAAAAGTTAAACGAATTTTTTGAATTCTTTATATACAAATTCAGTGTGTAAACGTTATTGTGTACCGGCTCTAATGAAGATTCCACTAAAAAAATTTCCTTAAATTTATATACTTCATAAGAATTTAGATTCAAAAAGTTCACTGGTTTTGTAGGTCACCGTAGTATTATAACAGTTATGAATGATTTTTTTACAAGGATAAATGCTAACACCTTGTAAACAATCATCAAGCTAAACCTATCCTATGATGGATTGATTCAAAAATTTAATAAAAAACTGCTAACGAAGTGAAAATAAACTAATAATAAGATACAGTAACCTCTCGCATTTTTACGCACTCGTGACGTTACGCATTTTAGAATTCTAAAAAATTCAAAAAAAGTTTTTTTTTTTCAATATTGCACAAATTAGGTTTATTGTTAGTTTAATAAAAGTATGTTTTTAAATGCAAACTCAACTCTCTATATCTTTAGAATTTGTAAACTTATGTTCCTTGATTAATTGATAAACATTTAGTTATACCTCAGTATATCAGAAATTTTGTTAACAATATCAGATTAAAAATTCTGGAAGAAACACGACTGTGTTAAATAATGAACTTATAATTAAATAATGACAGTTTAAAACACAAATAAATAATACAGCACTCTCGCTCTATATTTAAATAAACATCTATAAAAGAAAAAATTTTCTTATATATTTTAGTTCAAAAGAAGAAATCCATAACAGCACCAAATGCATTTTTTTGTAAAGGCTATAGAAGCAAATTTTTATCCACATCATTTCTTAATTGTAAACAAATGCTTAATTATAAATTGAATTTGCTAAGTAGAATAGAAAATAAATGTTAAGTAACAAATAAGTCACGTATAAATAAAGATAAAACCTACTTATTATGAATTAAGTAAAATTTTTCTACAAGTATTATTATTTTTTATATAAATATAATTTCTTTTTTTTTAATATATGTATAGTTTTATCTTTTGTTTTCATATTTATAAATAAAGTAAACAAATTGTTAAAAGTGGGAAAGTACCTAATCTTCTTTTATCAAGAAGCAATATCAAAAAACAGCCATTATTGTAAATATATTTGGTACCTCTCGTATCTTTACGATCTCTCATATCTTTACGCATTTTTTCTGTGGACACAATGTGCGTAAATAAGCGAGAGGTTACTGTATTTAATATTGATAAAATAAGTATTAAAAAGCAAAAAAAAAACATTAATAAATAAAACAAATGATAAATAAAAAGTTCATACTGTGATTACAGTATAATCCTCACTATACAAAAAGTTTTATTTAAATTTCAGTAAACTTGAAATTTTTAGTAAAGTAGTTTCTTATTTACAAAAATAATGAACAAATCAAAGATTGTAATTCTATGAACCATTAGAATTGAAATACATCAATTATTTTAAAATTTGTTCAGTCAAATCATGAACAAACTTTAACCAACTTGTAAGAAAATTTATTTTATAATTAAGCATTTGTTTACAACTAAGAAATGGTGTGCTGTCTATACTAAAATTTGTTTTTAAAGCTTTTTACAAAAATATGCATTGGTTGCTGTAAAGGATTTCTTCTTTTGAACAAAAATATATAAAATAAAAGAAAAATAATTAACAAAAATTGTTTATGTTACTACAACTTTTTTTAATTTGACCTTTGCCCACATATGGATAAATTTTTCTTGCATTGTACTAAACAGCAAGAAGGTATAAAGAAGCCTAGCGAGAAGGTATTATGTAACTGAGGGATCAATAAGATATATTTCGAGCAAAAGAAAGATCATAAAAAACAGTGCCTTTCAGGTGTCGGATAGCATGATAAATAGCATTTCAAGGACATAAAATTTTGATTTTCTGTAATTCTAAAATGCATAACTAAACGATAGTGCGTAACTTCACGAGTGCGTAAAGATACGAGAGGTTACTGTAATTAACAAACATTGCAAATCATATTGTTATAAAACTATAGTATGTCTATTATATATAGAAATGATGTTGAATTTAAAGAATGTTGGGTGTGCCCTTTAGAAAAGGACTTGATTAAAATGTCTCTAATTCTAGAGGTACACACTTTCTTAATATCTTATTATAATGTTTATTAGTTTATCAGTTATAATGTTTAAAGTTAAGTAGTATATTAGCAGTATAAGTAGTAGTTTTAGTATATAATAAAGGGAAAGTATTTGATCGTTTTAATGATTTTAATAAGCAACTAATAAAGAGCGCTCAAATGGGAAGAGAACAATACTACCGCGACCTGTTAGTTAGGCACAACATCCTTATAAAAGGCAGAAAATGCAACAACCCTTGTAGGTCACCTTACCTCTAAAGCTAAGTACCATGTTTGAAGAGACGTAATGAGAGAGCATATGTGGGCGTTCGGGGCATCGAGAGACACACGGGCCGAAATTTTTGTGTGTCTTTCGGGCTTGGTGGTAGCCGAAGCATGCCAAACCTCGAGCCGCTCATTAAAAAACACATAAAAAGAGGATCAATTATAATGAGCGACTGCTGACCCGCCTACAACAACATCAGTAATCTTGTCGACACGAACGGGGCGTCGATGGATTATTGCCATTATACTGTCAACCATAGTGTCAGTTTCAACAATCTTTCTAACCGTTGGGTTCATACCCAAACGGTAGAAAGGTTTTAAGGAGATCTGAAGGACCACATAAGTGGTCGCGGCAAAGGGTTGAAAATAAAACAAAATGTCTTAAGACACTTGTTTTTGAAGAAGCACAAAATAAACAAGTTTCATTATTTGTTAATTGAGTGCGGGAAGTCATTCCCGTACGAAGAAGAAAAAGACTAATTTTTCAGCTAACTACAAGTAATATGTTTGTAGTACTTAAAATGTTTTTATTTATAACTCGTTCTTTAGTTAAATTGCTAGTTGAGTGCAGGAGGCCACTCCTGTACGAACAGAATGATGTTTTTAGTAGTTAATTTAAATTAATTAGTTAAAATTGTTAAAGTTTTTCGCTATTCTTCATTTTAAGATAATTCTTTATAGTTAAGTTGTTAGTATTATTGAAATGGTTTTTGTAAGTAATAATAAGCGTTTATACGAAAGCAGCATAATTAGTTTTATATTAATATATGTTTAAACAATGCAAAAGTAGATTTATGTCAATAAATTTATATAGTTTTTGTTTTATAACATTTATTAGGTACATTAGACTAAATATTATGTTTTGCTAAAGTCAAGTCAGTCATACAATTTAGTAGTTACGCTTAAAAGATAATCTTTAATTTGCCAAACAAGTATGAGTCATGGGTAAAAGCTTTTTTTTAACAAAAAAGGTTAAAGTTTATGTATTTTTTTAGGGTAAATTTTTTAATACAAATAATAGTTCTTTTTGAAATAAATTAAGAGTGGTATATTCAAGATTTCTGTTAGTTTTTTATTTAGCTTAAAAATTCGGCTGAAGCCTATACTTGATAATATTGTTTATCAAACGATAAAAAACGGTTAAAAAACTTGGTCTAAAGACCTGGTGTAAGATCAAACTTTTTGGTTATCGAGTCGTACACAACATGCTTATACAACCTATTACGATCTAATAAATTATTTTTTTTATCTTCAACAAATAACACCAACGAAAAAATATACTAAGTAAAACAAAAATTCTGAAAAGTATATTTATTTAGTAAATTGTATACAAAATGAACATAAAAACTTTTCTAACAACGTTAAAATAATAAAATAGTTAAAAAACAGTCGTGCCCAAATAGGTGTATATATTGTCTGATTATAGTTAATTATGTGTGCCTCGACTGGAGTCTTGATACAGATGTACAGTTAACTAAGTTAAACTTATTCTTTACTGATTTATAACATATCTATAAACTATTAGTTACGCTAATATTATTACATATTAGTAGAATAACCTGTTTATTTCAATTAGATATATTCTATACTCGTTTACTTTTTAAACATTTTTAGTTGAATTTTATATTAAAAAACTAACTTAATCTTATAGTTGGGCTTAATCTTGCTCTAAAGATTAAAATGGTATAATCAAAACTTAATGTTAACTTGAGCTGGTCTCTCAGCTCACAAAAATCCAGATTTTGGATTATTGAATTTTATTATATATATTTTATTTATTGAATTTTTATAATGGTTAAATCTATATTATAACAAAATAAAAGTTAGATACAATTAAAAAGCAGATTGAATTTAAATTAAAAAACAAAGCACAAAAAATCAAACTTCTTATTAAACTTTCAAAGCCCTGACTAATAATTAAGTTACAGCGCAATATATAAAAGCACCATGACTTAAAACTAGTGATGTACCGAACTCACTATCCGGGTCCGGCCGGATATTGCCATTTTTGTCTGATATCCGGATCCGGCCGGATTCTTTTTTGAAAATAAAAGTCCGGATCCGGTTCCGGCCGGATTCTAATTTGAAAAAAAAAGTCCGAATCCGGTTCCGGCCGGATTCTTATTAAAAAAAAAAGTCCGGACCCGGATCTAGTTAGTGAAAAAGAGCATACTGAAAAGTATTTTTTCAAAAGCAAAACCTGTGTAAACTAATAAGAGTCATTTTCGTCAGTTAAAATTCAACACCTACCGTGATTGGCTCATTTTGTACACGTGACTAATTTACATTTGTTTACATTTAAACTATAAAATAAACATTTTAGAAATGCAAATCTTTACATATTTTGTAAAATTGAAAACTTTGGAATGAATACTTGCATTATTTACTTTAAACAGTTGAGCTCAGAGAACATTTAGAATTAATACGGTTGAATGTACGAGCCAATGAGAATCATATGACGAAATGTTTCAAACTAAATACTGATGCAACAAAACATCAGAACATGACAGGCAGTTTATATGTAAGCAGTTAGTTAGTTTGGTGTGCAGCTTGAAGCAACAAAATATCTTGAACTTTTTTGTGAATGCCTATTGTAAGTAGTGTTTTGTTTTAAAAGTGAATATTTCAACTGGTGTTTAATTGTTTAAATATTTAAGCCAGGTTTATAGTTTAATAGTTTATTAAAAATTTTACAGTTTCTTGTTTACTAAAAGTTTTATTTAATTTTTAGTTTATTGTTTTAAGTCTTTTGATATAGATTTAAATAGCTTCCAGTTTTTAAAGTGTTACCAAAGTAATTAATAATTTTGTATATGCTAGTATTTCTTGTTGTGTTTTATATAAAAGATTCATCACTCAAAACTGTCGTGTCTGATTATAGAAAGTAGTCTCAGTTAGAATTTAGTATTTGTTAGATATTAATTAAATAAGGTAGGATTTAATTATGATGGGTAGTACTAATAACTTATATACCACAATCAGTCCACAACTTTACAACCAAATTGTCAATCTTTGCTAACTGTTCTACTGATTATTAGATTAAAGTAATTTTTTCAGTTTTTAAAAACCTCATTCTGACTCAGGCTTGTTTATACTCACTCTGGCTAATTTTATTGACTTAAACAGTGGCAACCCTGCTAGTTTGAAAATTTTTGGGAATTTTAGAATATCTTGGACTGCCTCAGGCTAGTTTAGTTTTCTATAAAAACTCAGGCTATTTTCCTTTAGATTTTGAATGAGTTTGAGCTGATCCAGTTTTCAATATTTTGTAATTTTCTAGTGTATTTTCTTCAAGAACTTGATTTCAGATTTTTAATTGTAAATAACACCTAAATTTGTAAACCTTGTGGCTAGCTGTTCTACTTATTATTAGATAGAAGTTCTTTTTTTTCAGTTTTTAAAAACCTCATTCTGACTCAGGCTAGTTTATACTAGTGATGTACCGGACTCACTATCCGGGTCCGGCCGGATATTGCCACTTTTGTCTGATATCCGGATCCGGCCGGATTCTAATTTGAAAAAAAAGTCCTGATCCGGTTCCGACCGGATTCTAATTTGAAAAAAAAGTCCGGATCCGGGTCCGGCCGGACTCTAATTTGAAAAAAAGTCCGGATCCGGCCGGATTCTAATTTAAAAAAAAAGTCCGGATCCGGCCGGACCTGAAGTTGTGGGTCCGGTACACCACTACTTAAAACACATATGTATTAGACAATAAGTAAAATAGTTAATTATTGTTTTAGAAAGGAGCAGTCGGGTATCTAAATTAGAGATCTTATACAGATATTTTAAATATTTAATAATTAAACTATGTTATATATTACGGGTTTTTATGTAATATGAAAGTTAAATGTGTACATAAAACAACAAGGTGGTTTATATGCTAAGTATAAACCTACAGCAAAAAGACCTCTAGCCGTTTTGTTAGGCGTAGTAAAAAAGCACGGTTTATCTGAGATCTTTAATTTAGATACCCGACTGCTCCTTTCTAAAACAATAATTAACTATTTTACTTAATTATTAGTCAGGGCTTTGAAAGTCTAATTATAAGTTTGATTTTTTTTTGCTTTGTTTTTTAATTTAAATTCAATCTGCTTTTAAATTGTATCTAACTTAAATTTTGTTATAATTTAGAGTTAAGCATCATAAAAATTCAATAAATAAAATATATATTATACCAAGTTTCTTTGGTTTTTATTGCCTTTACTATTGTTTAATTTATTAATTCAATAATTAATGTTTGTTGTTTTAGTTTTAATTCGCAATAGGTTACATACTACCTGTTTAAATTAAAGCGCTCTACTACTTTCCCAAACATAAAGAATAAATTAGCTAACTTTCTATTATAAATTAACTAGCTAGTTGTTATGTTCATATATTTCGTGACGTAATTATTAGATATATATTTTTCAATATTATATGTTTTGGTTTTAAGAAAACAAATAGAGAGATCTCAACTGCTGGAGGAGAAGTAATATATATTAAGTAATATATATAAGATGTTTTCTTAAAACCAAAACATATAATATTACTGCTCTTCAACCCTGAATTGAGCACTCTACAAAGATTGAAAGAATAAATATATATTTTTCAATGATTAGTTACCAGTAAATATTAAGAATTAGTACTTCCTTCATTTTCATGTAAGTAGTTTATACTATGTTATTTTATTTTTACTTTAATTTAGACTTAATAATTACAAGTATTATATAGTTTTATAACAGCCGGATTTAACATTAAGTATTTTATCTATTATTAACCATTAACCTATAAAAATCTATAGCAATTATTATTATTATTGACACATGTATATACCTACTTTAGCTTCTATTCTTCACTTACAGTATTTATTTTTTTACAGAGCTCAGTTGCAAAGTGATGACTCGTTTAACACACAGAAACACATGTCAGTGTAATAAAAAAAAGGATACTGTAAAACTTGTTATTATTATTTATGTATATGATGACTTTTTGTGTCAAACCGAAATTTTATAACTGAAAATGTTAAAAATTCCAGGATTTTTGACAACCCTGGTTTCAGCAAAAAAAAAAAAACTAGCCTGTTTGACTAAAAACTGAACTTGACAGGGTAATTTTGTAAAAAATAGTTAATAAATGTATGACTAAAAAAATACATAACTTATTTTTTAACCGGATAAGCTTTTATCAATCTTTTTTTTGAACTGTATATGTTATCATAATAAATAGTTTCCACAATACAATATAATTGTATTTTTAAATTATTCATAGCTGCAATATTTTACGTGAAAATTTCAATAAACTTTATAAAATTAACAACATAAAAAGTAGTAAATCATAAGTTGACTGAAGAAATACAAAATACTGAAAACTGAATCAACTAGATTTTATTATTATTAAAACTTATTATCTAGCAAAAAAACTATCATGAGTTTTTAAAATATCTTCAAAATATTCAATTAGCCTGAGTTAGCCTGACTATATGATAAATATCCTATAAAGAGTAAACTACTCATTAAAAAACGACTTGGAATTTATTAAAATTTGAAACAGTGTAGAACAAAAATATCTATAAGTTTAAAAACTTGTGAACTATACTTTAGAATTAAATTTAAATTTGGAAAATTAATTCAATTCAACTTATAAATCTGATTCACATACTCATTTCAAATTTAAAAGTAAGATTAAATTAATTAAATAAAATTAATAAGTAACTCCATTATTCAAAAAAATTTAAACTTTAAACATTTATAATATTATTCAGTGCTCTACTAAAAAAAATAAACACAAGATTATTCTTACCAAACTAAATTGTTATTTTATTCTTAAATCTGAAAACTGTTATACTTTTTTTAATAATAAATAATAGGTATCTAAATTAATCTTTTTGAGAGTTAATAAAAAATTTATAGAAAATTATCATTGTTATTTTTAATATTGTATAAAAAAACATGACACTAAGTAATATAAATAGCGTAATTAACTATTTCAAAAAACTTAAACTAAATTTTAGCAAATAGATAAACTCATGAAATACAATGATTCTTTTAATTAAAGTTCTTAATGTTATTTATAAATAAATTTTGCCAATATTATAGTTTTACAGCAAAGCAGACAACGCGCTGGAGAAATTAAATCTATTAATCAGAAACCTCAAGACCTAAATATATATTAAAAAATAAATACAATAGTTTCATAGAATGATTTATTGGAAAATAAGGGAGTTAAATAATAAATTGTCAGAAGTTGGTAAAAACTTCATACAAAACCTAAAGCATTTTACTAACATATTAAAAAATTTCTAGTCTTTCTTTGGTATCGTTTTATCAAAAGGACATTCAGTAGAACTGGGTCTTTTTTTAAATACTTTATCATCATTTTGTTCTTCGATTTCTTCTTGACATGAATACGATTGCAAGTAATCTGTTGAGCATTCTTTTTCACAGGTAGGGTGATCTTGTTTTGTTTCTGTTTTGTTATTATCTGTTTGTGGAAACTTAATTTCTAAGGATTTGATGCTTTGAGTATTTTGTAACAATTTTTTCTTATCAAGTGATTCAACATCTTTAGTTAGATCAGATGTGTTTGTAATTGTAGTAGCAGCAGTTTGAGTTAAGTTTGCTATGTCCAGACTTGAGCTAGAGCTAGGCTTTTGTAAGCTTATGTTCTCATCCATATGTCTTGAGCTATCATTTAAACAAGTTTTATTTTCATTTCTTTCTGTTTTGCAATTATCAAAATGAGTATCAGAAACTTTTGAATATGATAACAACTCTGTTAAATAAGTTTCTCTACTTATTTTGTGTCCTCTTGCCTTTTCAAAACAATCAATAGCTTTAGATGCAGTTAATCCTTTATTTCGCATAAGATAGCTACAAACCAAAAATCCTGTTCTGTTTAGTCCATGAGTACAATGAACAAGTATTATACTGTTATTTTCTTTATTTTTCTCCTCAAATTTAGCAACTTTACTACAAAACATCTTTATAATCCAGTCTGAAGGAATAATTTGTCCAGGTACCTTTAGTTTTTCAAAAAATACATCAGATTCGATAAAATCATTTCTATCATAGTGTCTGTCTGTGTTTGATAAGCTTAATACCATACCAACTCTGAAACCTTTGTCTTGTACCATTTGAACAGCATCTTTACAATAAAATGTATCCTTATTTGAAACATCTTTATAAAATTTTGTGCATAAAGGAGTTTTCAAAGCTATAAATTTTGTATTTTCAACTAAGTCACCCATTTTTGAGTAATCAAGCCATCCATTTGGAGCTTCATAAAGACAGGTTTGGTCTTGTAGTCTGGGTATTTGCCCTTGTACATCATATAAAAAATCAATAACTGTTTTAGCATTTAGCAAATTGTGACCTCTTAATGTTTCAAACAAATCAACCACTTGAGTTGCACTGATACGTTCTGAAAGCATCCAATAATAACAAAGAAAACAAGCTACACGGTCCAACCCCAAGTTTGAGTGAATAAATATTGCCTCATTAGATTTCATACTCATGTCATTTTTATGCAAAAAATTACAAAAATACCTTAAACTTCCTAAAGTTGGGTAAACTAGTCCATCTTTGGAACGATAGCCTATTTTCTTGCATCTAATATTGCATGTTTTAAACTTGGTTTCATAATTTGAATACAAATCACAGTCTAAATTAATAACTAAACTAATTTTTTTTTCATGTTTATCAGCCAACTGAAATACCATTTCTGGGTTACATAAAAAATTTTCATCAAAATCGAAATCTTTAGCATACTTTTTGTGAATTAGTGCTTTGGTAACAAATATATTTGTGTTTCGA
The DNA here is from genome assembly GCF_965202585.1 of Thalia democratica. Lineage (NCBI taxonomy): Eukaryota > Metazoa > Chordata > Thaliacea > Salpida > Salpidae > Thalia > Thalia democratica. The sequence goes on along the minus strand of NC_139165.1, from coordinate 54,340,103 downwards.
ATTTTTATTAATTTACTACCAAATGAAATTTCCTTATAGTATTGAGAAATCATAACTGGTAAGTTACCTTTGAGGGATTTTGTAAGAACTCTTTTGCCTGAAGTTAGAAGAAAAGTTTTTGTTTGTAAATTCTTATATCTTTATTTTATAAAGATTCTTTTTTCAAGATTGTTCAGAACTTCTTTTATTACAATATTCTTTGATTGTTTTTAAAGGAGTTTATTTGAACTATGTATGAACTAAAAAATAAACTGTAAAATGTTAGTAAGTTAGTATATAAGGCCTTTTTGCTGTATTTATCACACTAAAAAAAAGTTATTAATTTTAGCTTTGTACATAACATTTTTTATAAAAAGATAAACTAAGATTGAAAAAATTTTAAACTTGATAACTACAAACACAAATATATGAGAATTTATTGTTATTTAATAAAACAAGGTTTCCGTTATTTTAAGCAAAAAAAAAAAACAGGTTAAAGAAACAAAAACTAACTTGAATTAATAAAAAAACATTTTAAGTATATGGTAAGTTAACCTTCAAGTGTATTACACCTGTCCTTTTTAAGAGTTAACATGAAAAAACCTTAAAAATCAAAGATAATATAACATTGTCTAAATGGCATTATTTACTAGTATTTAAGCTAGTCCAGAATTTAAACATATATACATTTAGCCTGTTAAAATGATTCAGACAAGACTTTTTTTTAAAGTTTTTAATAAATTCAAAATTTTTATCATTCCTAAGTTGACTGACTTTATTCATCATTAGTTTTAAACTTCTAAAATTTCAAACTAGCATGAATAGCCAGAAAGAGTGGTGTCTCTACCGTTTATTTAAAAAATAAGTTATGTAATAAAAATTGTTTTAAGATTTATGAACTAAATTAAATTATGGATATAATTATTTGAAGTTGGAATATTCAAAAAGTTATATAAATTTATTGTTTAACTTTTATTGCGTTACACCGTTTCCCTGCAGAGCAGTTCATCAGACGCTAAAAAAAGCTGAAAACAAAAGTATACAGAGCGATGAATGGGAAAATAAAAGTACAAATAAAAGTAAAATATTAATTTTTTTTTAGGGAGTGCTTAAAATCTATTAAAATTAATTCAGCGCTGCTGTGTGTCATGCTGCAGTTTTAGAGTGCTCAAACCAGTAGTGAGCAAAGGCTTTTTTAGTAAAAAGCAGAACTAGACAGAGTTATCAATCCTTGGTGGGGAGATATAAAGTTAAACGGCGTAACGCAATAAAAGTTAAACAATAAATTTATATAATTCATATCTCCCCACCAAGAATTGATATTCAAGAAGTTCTCACTTTAAATCAGAAAAAAAAAATTAGATTAAAAATATATCATTTACATTTAAATTAGTTGTCTTAAAACTTTGAAAAAATAATCTTTATATATAAATAAATATAGACTAAACTAGCAGTCAGAGCTTGTAAAATAAACTTAAAAAAATATCATGACTCTAAAACTGACCAAACTTACCAACAATCAAGCTTGAGTCCTTTAAAAAACCATAATAACAACAATATCACTTGACAACAAAAAACATAATTTTTAGGGAAAAACTGATATTGAAGTTATAATATATAGTCTGAGATTAAAATAATAAATTAAACTAGTCAGAGTTTTGCAAAAAAACTGCACATAATCCTGAGTTTTTACTATCTGAAATTTTTATAACTAGCCAAAATTTTTAAAAACCTGTTAAACTAGTCTAAGTTTGTTTAACCTTGTTTTAAATCATGTAAGGAATCATTTCTGAAAACTATAGGTCTTTAGCTGAAAAAACTTAAAGGATAATAAAACTGGTACATTTAAGTCTTCTATATTTTATTTGTATTAGATATGCTTTACAAAACTGTCTATACCATGGTTTTTATAGTCTTTAAAAAGTATACACAAACTTTTTTGTATAACAAAAGTATCTAACATTTTAACTTAAACCAGTTTATTTTTAAAGTTCAAGTTGGCCTGAGCAGGGTTGCCAAATTTTGTCAAATTTTCTCCAGGTTTTAAAAATACAACTTTTGTGTCTACTTTTAGTTTAAAGTTAAGTTTAAGGTAAGAAACTGTGTTGATAGTATAAAAACATTCAAAAGACACTGTAAAGCTACTTTAATTTTGATTAAATTTCTAATCTAATATATCAATCTAAATTTTTTGATTAAAAAAAGTTGTTGATGATAAAAAAAACTTCAATTTAGATTTTTTTGTGTCAAATTAAAGTTAATTACTGAAAATGTTAAAAATTCCAGGTTTCTTAGTCTAAATTGTCAAATTCTAGGTTTCCATGTTTTTTACAACCCTGCCTGAGTTTTCCAGGGTAGCATGAAAGTGTGCACACATTGTGCACAATTTAAGACTAATTAAAGAAAGTTTAATGGAAGCATTTCTTGATTTATTGAAATAAAACTGGAAATTAAAGAAAGCTTACAATAAGTTATAAAAAATACTACTAAGCAAGAAGAGCCTTCATGTAACCTTCTTTAAAACATCTTAAATTGTGAACAATGTGTTATTGTGATAATTGCTACATGTGAAAAAAAACAGCTAAAAACTTACTTTAAGCTAGCATTTTTTAGGTGCCTAAAGTTGGCAATAAGTTGGTTTTCAGAAAATTTAAGGGTGACAAGGAAATTATTAAAAACAGGGTCTACTAAACTATTTTTCAAAAGGACACCTTTAGAGAAATTAAAAAAACTTTGCCCCGTCCGACAAGATTTCAAAAAAAAAACTTTCTTTTTTTGCTCTTCATCATAACTTCAGCATATTTAGTGTAAGTTTCAAATTATTGCCTTGTGGCAGCCTTTTACAGCTTTTGACCCAAAAAATTTCCTGATATTTTTCAATAATATCTAGTATAAGTTATGTTTCTATAGTTAGCTGAATATTTGAATCCTTACATTCTTATATTTTTATCTTGCGCACCAAATTTGCAGTTTATGTTATATTGTCTTAATATTTTGTATATGTATTCTTATTGTGGTCTCTAGGCACAGATTTATAGTTTAAAAAAATAAAGCATAATTGACACCTGATGACAAAAATCTATAATAATGTTTATTTTGTTAATTTTTAGTTTAAATAACCGTAGTCTAGAAGTTGTTTAAAAACTTTATTTTTTTAGAAAAATAAATGATTTTTTTATTCTTATGTAAGTTCGTTTTTAAAGGCGCACAGTATTACAATTGTTTCATTTTTATAAAAAGTGTTTAGTACTTTAATAATCTAGTATAAAGTTTACATAGCATTTCAAATTTATTTACAGTTGTACTTAGCTAATTACAAATATTTCCTTAAACTTATATCTTTAGTAATTAAAATTTTTTTTATCACAAAAAAAAACTTAAATTAAAAGATATTTATAGTTTAAAAACGCATATAAGTCCTGTAAAAATCTTTACTTTTTATATGCTTTTATAAACCTAACCAAAGTTTTATTTTAAAAAAATTAATGTCACTTTATTACTGATTCACAATTGATAGAGTTATTAAGTTGTGTTATGTCAATTCATGTTTATTGTACTAAATTACACCTAAAACCAAACTTTTTTTGAACTTTATTATACCTAAATGTTGGTAGTAAGTACACTGTAAAGTTATTTTCAAAATAATTATAAAGGTAAATTTGTTAATTATGTTGAATATGTGTTAAGAAACTCTTTCAAAAAAAACAACCTCCACAAAAAAAAAACAACTAACATACAAACTGAATACGTTTGAACTGTAATAAAATATCTACTTTTTCAACTGAATACTAATTTTTACTATATTAAACTGTTTTTACTAAACAGTAGTGTTTTTATCATTGAATTTTTTGCTTAACTAACTCTTACTAGTGTTAAGTAAAGTTGTGTTTATATTGGATAAAAAAAACTTATTTGTTTTTAGTCTCTCTATTAAAAATACTAAATAATACATGATTTTATCAATAATCAGGGTTGCCACTCTTTGAGCCAAAAAATCTTCCCTGAGTGACCAAAAATTTCCCTGAGTAACCTTAAATTTCCCTGAGTTTCCCTGAGTATTTTTCAAATCTTAAAAAAAAAAATTTCTCTTCTAACACAAATTATTAATACCTCATTCTCATTTTTCTTCTTTAATAATAAAAGGAAGGTTGTATGTGTATGCTTCTGCATTAAATTTATGAAAAAAACTGTTTTCAAAAACTCAATCTTAAAAGGTTTAAACCAATTAAAAATTAAAAACTAAATTTTTGCACAACTTTGTGTAAACTTGTTAGTTAACTTTCTACAAAGTGATCTTTGATCATTCTTCGGGACCTTATTGTCATCTCTCCCATATTAGTTGATATTACTTCCTTATTTAAGCTAAAGCCCGGTTCAACACTTGCCTGGCCATTGTGAAGCACAAAAACAGCCTCAAGGACTCTTGTTAAATCTTTATACTTGCTTGGGATATCAAGTGTGTCAAAATAAAAGGTGTCTAAACTGTGACTTTTTTTATGAAAAATTTCAAAAAGTATTTGAGTGTTAGAAGAACTTAACAAATCAATGTATTGATTAATGTTGTCATCACCCTCTTTTGCTTTTAGTATCTTCATGCTGACAAGTTGTTGGACCAACCTTGTAAAGTTTCTGACACAACGGTCTTTACCCATTCCAATTAGACATGCCGGATTTAAAACAGCAGCCCTTCTTAAAAAGTTCAAACCAACAGTCATTCTTGTTTTAATTTTTTTTTTTATTATAGCAAATTTAAAAAGTTTACATTCATTGTGAAATGACTTGAACAAAATGTTAGAAACTTTACCTTGATTTAGCAAATCTTGAATTAAAGTAGAAGCAGCACATCCTAACTCTACATCTTTTTTGTGAAAACTTTTATTTTGAAAATGCTCATTATTTAGTTCAAGTAGCTTTTTTCCATTTGGATGGGCTTCCATGAAAGAAGTAGTAAAAACAATATTCATTAACTTGTATACTAACTTCTGTATATCATCATACATGAAAGGAATGCTTGGGCTGTTTTCCTGATACCTTGTTAAATATGGAACCAAAATTGAGGCAACAAAGCTAAAAAAATTCAATTTCACAACTATTAAGGGCATAGGGGGGGGTAAACACCCTTTTTTGGTTTTTTATCTTATTTTATATAGTTTTTACCAAGCTACAAGATGCTTTTTACAGATTTAAAAAATTCAAAATAATTTTTGAGATATAGCCGGTCAAAGTTGAAGGCAACAATAGGAACCTTATGGGAGGCGCAAACTAAAACGGCAAATAACTAGAAATCACTAAAAATCTATCTCCTCCTACGTTTTTTGAGATAACTACCTCAAATTTTCAGGAAATGTTCCTTGCAATATTTAAAAAATTCTGTCGGAACAGATTTTGAAAAAATTAAAAAATAAAAATTTTATATAAAAAATAAACAAAAAAAACAATTTTTTTTTAGTTTTTTTATTATAAAATTTTTATTTTTTAATTTTTTTAAATTCTGTTCCGACAGAATTTTCTAAATTTATCAAGGAACATTTCCTGAAAATTTGAGGTAGTTATCTCAAAAAACGTAGGAGAAGATAGATTTTTAGTGAAATAGTCTATTTTTGCCGTTTTAGTTTGCGCCTCCCATAAGGTTCCTATTGTTGCCTCCGACTTAGACCGGCTATATCTCAAAAATTAATTTGAATTTTTTGAATCTGTAAAAAGCATCTTGTAGCTTAGTAAAAACTACATAAAATAAGATAAAAAACCAAAAAAGGGTGTTTACCCCCCCCTATGCCCTTAATACATCATCCTTTATAGCATTGCTTATAGTTATAAAATCTTGACCTGGTGGCTGTTTGTAACCAGGCAGTTTTTTCCAGTACTGTACCATTTTAACAACATTAGGCCAAATAAAAATGGTTCTGTCAGCTACCTGCTTTGGCTCTAACCATCTTGTGGCGCAAAATGATAAAGGACTAATAGTACAACATAGTGTTTTTTAAACTACATAAGTAACTAAAATTAAAAAGTTTATTAGAACTTTTCAATGAATAGTTAACAACAACTTTCATTTCTCTAAACTGTTTGATTTTACTTAAGTAAATATAAATTTAAAACTTAAAAAAACTACAATGTTAATACTAAGAATATTGAAGAACTAGCCGCAAGGCTAAAAAAATTCTAAATAACCACTTAAATAATAAAAATTACTACTTTTGAACAAAATATTGAAACTGGATGAACTAAACCTCATTCTAGATCTAGAAAAAAATTTCCCTGAGATTTTCAAAAACTTCCCTGAAATTTAGAGAAAAAATCAAAACTTCCCTGAGTTTCCCTGAGTTAAAAGAAAAATGCCAAAATTCCCTGAGTTTCCCTGAGATTCCCTGAGTTTCCCTGAGATTTTCTACAGTTTGAAAATTCCCTGAGATTCCCTGAGTTCCCTGAGTGTGTGGCAACCCTGAATAATACATAACTTTATTTAAATTATAATAGAACTTCTATCTCAACAACTTTATGGTGTTTTTGTGGCTATTTAACTAGAAAAGAAAACTATTGTACATTTATATTCAAAGCGCTGATTAAAGTATACAAATGTTGTGATTTATTTCTGTACTTAAATAAGTAAAATTGAATTTTTAGTAAATATGTCTTAAATTTTATCTATCTTATTTTATTGGTACATTTTCTTAAAGCGGTATTTACAGTTTATTTAAGTTCTAACTTTAACATAATTAAATCCATAGGGAAAGTAAACCTAAAGTTCAGTTTGATTTGCATATTTGCTGAGTCAGCATTTAAAAAGGCCTTACTTAATCTTTATTTATTTATACCTTCATTCCTAATCCACCTTACTCAAACATATTAAAAATTAAACAAAACACAAAGTTTTAATAGTTAAGATTAAAAATAACAGCAAAAAAATATTTTAGTTTTGCTGACTCAGAAAACATGAGCCACTATAATGGTCACAACTGACTTTAAGTTCATGGTGTATAATTTGCATTAAGTAAGTTTCAATACTTATCAAGATATACTTGTTTTGTGGTACTAACTTAGGGTTTCCCAAATTGGGTTAAGTGGCCCCCTTGGAGGCCATGAGCAGTAAAGGAGCCACAGGAAGGCCTTGAGGTCATAACTTGAAACTTACACTAGATATTCCTGAGTGATGATGAAAAGCAAAAAAAAAAAAATAAGTTCTTAGGTGTTATCAATGGTAGTTTTTGAGTAGTCTTGTTGAAGAGGCCATAGCTTTTTTAGTTTCTTTAAAAAGGGCAATTTGAAAAAAAAGTTTGGGAAACCTTGTTCTAACTAAATAAATCACTTTTTTCACAATTTGATTCTATTTTATAGAGTTTTTACTAAGCAACAAGATGCTTTTTACAGACTAAAAATTTAAAAATAACTTTTGAGGTATAGCCAGAGGCAACAATAGGTTCTTTATGGGAGGCACAAACTAAAACTGCAAAAAAAGACTATTTCACTAAAAATCTATCTTCTCCTACAATTTTTGACATAAATACTTCAAACTTTCAGGAAATGTTCCTTGAAGTGTTTAAAAATTCTGTTGGAAGGAAATTTAAAAAAATTGAAAATAAGAATATATCCTGTTTATAGGTTTCCTAAACATTTTTTACATTTTTTTGACAAACTTCATCGTATACACATTTTGTTAACTAAAAATTATTCAATATATTTTAATAATAAAACGTCAATACTTTTTTTAAATAGCACGATCACATTCACAAACAAATTAAGATGTTGTGTTTGTATGACTATATTATGCACACAATTTTTCTACCCGAATCCATTATCACCTTATTGATTCCCACCCGAACAAACTTCCACATCACATCCAATAAATTTTGCGAGGAGAGTCATTTTTGCATAGATGTCACTTTTCAACGAATTATCACTTTTTAATGACTGTACTTTCACAAAACACTAACTAAAACTAAAACTAACACTGGATAAAAAATAACCTAAGTTTGCCACAATGAAGAACAAAACTAAACTTAATAAAAACTAGTTCAAAACTATTTTAAGCAGAATAAACAAACATATATTAAATTTTACATTGTATAAAACTACGGACAAATAAGGGATCAAATTGTTTAACTTTAATTTTTTATACTAAGTTATCTATTAATATTTTGATATTGTCCTAGACAAACGTTTTAGGTTTCTAATTGGTGTACGACTCGATAATCAAAAGGTTATTTCGTACATCAGCTCCTAAGAAAGGAATAATAATTTTGAGCGCTTTTTTGTCGTTCAATAAATAATGATAATATATATTATTTTTCTACTACTAGGTCCGAATATCCACAAATAGTTATACGCTGTTAAAGCAACATTTTTTTTGAATGAGCGTCTGATTACATTATAACTTTTGAAGACAATTTAACTATTGACAAAAAAAGCAATACAACTTATTTTATTTCGCTTGGAGTGTAGCTAAAAAAGCTATATTATGCTTTAAACTAAGTGTTTAATAATTTTTTTATGACTACTATTTGTTAAATTATGCAAAGAAATTATATTTAAATCATTGTATATATCACTCACTGCACTTACAATAAGCAAGGAATTATTACAAAATTTTAAATTTAGAAATTCTGGTAAAAAAATACCATTAGTCTTCTAATATCCTAACATACTAAACTTTAACCTCAAACTTTGAAACTTTTTATTCGTGTGCTACTAAGTTTTGTTTCTATTGGGTGTCAATTTAATTGGTCATTTAACTGTTTTTCGTATAAATGGTTAAGTGTCTATATAAAGCATAAATACTGTATAATTAAACGTTTAACCAAAAGTTAACACTTGTTTTCTAATACCTTTACACACTAAACTTTACTTTAGAACGTTAAACCTTTTTATTTTTGTACTGCTAGGTCTTGTCACCAGTGGTCCATTTAATTGTTCATTTATTGTGATTGCTTTATCTTCTTCGGAGATCGGGGTAGGTGTCAGAAAAGCACAGCGTCACTTTAGAACGATGTGACACTTAAGCACAGATTCAAACTTTAGCACGGAGTGATACTTTAGAACGGAATGACACTTTAGAACGGAAAATGAAACTTTAGCACGATCGATACTTTGAAGTATTTAAGTACTAGTTATAAATATATTTGATAAATTGTTTAAGTTTCACTTTATATAGTCAGCATCCTATTGATTACGCGTTTTAGACACTTTTAATTGTGAATTCAAAGGGAAGTATACCTACCAAAGTTGTTTTTATATTATATATATGTTTTGATTTTAAGAAAACAATTAAGTTTGCAAAATAAAGTCTTGAAAGATTTAAAGCAAAAAATTTAAAGTCATTTTCATATAAAGTTATAGTAAAGTAATGAGTAAATTGTATGACAAAGCTTGGCAGCCTTTTAAAGTAGATTACGAATTATCCTTAGAGAAACCACTCCTAGGAAACAATAAGTTAGAAAACATCTTTAGTAGGATATATTTTTTGAGAAGAAAATAAGAACTAGAAAACAAGAAGTTGGTAAATTAAATGATAACTTAATTATTAATTACTTAATTAAATGTTCTTAAACTTTATACTATTTTATTTCACATAATAAAGTACTAATATTTTACTTACAATTTATTTAAACATTTTGCATGGCTGACAAGATTGTTATAAATACTTTATTTATGTAAAACACTAGTTTAAACTTTATTAGAAGAACGACCATAAACGTGAATACAAAACTATACTTATCTATACTAAAATTGTACTGTACACCGCGTAGGAATTCCATCAAGTTATTGTTTTCATTTAAGTTCGAAACAAGATGAAACAGCTGCTCGTCCGCTTACCGGAATCTTATTCTTTTAGGATCTGGTTGTATCCCTGCTAAAAGGTGTTCAACACCAAAATCTCGAGGGTTTTTGGTGGTTTTAAGTATATCAACGAAAATCTAAAGATTAGGGTGGCTTCCGTTGAGTACGGAGTACAGTTCGCTTTGTTTACATCGTTTCAAAACTTTAAAGTTTTGAACTATGTCAGAATTTTGACAGGGTGTGCAAATAACATTACGGCAAATATTCCGAGGAATTATAGACCACTGTGGAACAGATAAAAACAGCGCAATATTTGAACATATTTGTAATTGCACACCCTGTCAAAACTCTGACATAGTTCAAAACTTTAAAGTTTTGAAACGATGTAAACAAAGCGAACTCTACAGCCTGGAATAAATATTGATTGAGGAGGAGCGACCTAATTTAAATACGCAAATAGCATTAAATAGAAAAGCAAAGTTATAAACAATCTATTGATAAACGTACCTTTACTTTAGTTTACTTGTTAAGTCTCTAAAATTTGTATTTGTTTGAATTTATTCATACGTCATAATTTAAAGTTCTTTTTTAAGCTGTTCACTAAACAATTTTTTTTCAAACTTCATTTAAACATTTATCACTTGAGAATGAAACTCGTATAGTTTTGAAAAGCTTTGTGTAGTAAAAAGTATAAAAAAAATATATATTAATGATAAGTTGCACATGGTATATAAATACATTCAAAAACCTTCCTATAATAGTACTTATACTAATTTACTTGTCTACTACTACAAGTAAAATCATTTTGTTATAACTTTTTTCTTCTTTTCCTTAAAATTAACTTTTATCACTGATCCTTTCACTTATTTGATCTTTTCTACTTAGTGTTTTTTGGTGTTTGATAAAATCCTAAATCTGGCTTGAGTTTTTTGCTTAGAAATTCAATTTATCTCGAATGTTTAGTTTTGCAAACAAATCTTCGTAGGCTTTTTTTACACCTTTTTTTTGTGTCGAAAAAAAATTGCAGTCTTCTGCTTTTCAATAATACTTTTTCGGTTAGAATATAAGTTATTGATAAATGATTTTTGTTGCATTCTGGTAATTCTATGTTTTTTAAACAACTTAAAAGCTAAAAAACTATAAGTTTTAAGCAGGGGTGTGTCTAGATATTTTTCAGTAGGGTGGCACTATTTTATTTGTTCGATAATAGAGTATTTTCTATAGTAGCTTTTAATGGTATACTTAAAAAAACTTTCATATTAGAGAATTTTTATTATAATGTAAATATAACGATGTATATATAAGCATAAAAGTGTATTATTAACTGTAAAAATTATTTTTTATTCTGAAGAGTGTATTTTATAAACAGTATTTTGCTAATTTACACTCTTAAAAAGTTAGCCTTCTGGTAAAGAAATAATACCATGAAATTATTCAAATTGTAATACTAAGGAACAGATAAAATTTCATTTATTGAAAATGTTAAGATGTTAGTAATATCATATTACTATATATAGAGTCCTTTTTTATTTCCTTTAAAATTTGAAATTTTAACTTCCTTAACATTTAAATTAGTTTTGTCAATAAAAGTATTTTTTTAACAATTTAAACAACATTAATTCAATTTCAATTAGAAAAAATAGCAGTTGAACTTAAGTAATAAAATAACTATAACTTAACTATAATTAAGTGTGTGGCCTGAATATTCAACTCTAATTTCAATTGCTATATATTAATCAAAGTTACAAGGCTTGCTTCAAATAAATTTATTTTATACAATCAGCTAAGTGTAATTAAACTTTAGTAGCTGGGGCCCACTGGAGATAAGACGTTCTAAGTTAAAGTTTAGTCGATTAAGACATTTTAAGACAAGTGCTAAGTTTTAGTTAAACGCTTAATTATATAGTAACTATGCTTTGTATTGGACACTTAACTATTTAAACGAAAACGGTAAAATGACCAATAAAGTTAATACCCACTTGAGACAAGACCTAGTAGTACACTATAACAATAATAAAAAGTTTCAATGTTCTAGGTTAAAGTTTAGAATGTTAAGATATTAATGATAAATTAAATTTTATTTAATAGAATTTCTAAATTTCGAATTTTGACTTTTGTGATAGTTTCCTGCTCACGCATTTACGCACAATACGGGGCAAACAGTTATAAAGTAAAACATTTTTAGCTAACTTTAGACTAAACTTTACTTTTATATTAAAAACGAACATGTACTAACAATTTGCAATGAAGTTTAAAAATTCGTAAAAGTGCATTAACCTATGAAATTAAGTAAATTATTAAAGTTGTAATTTCAATTATTTTTTTTAAATGCAATAAAACTACTATATTGTTAAACTATCTAAAATAAACTAAGACTATCAAGCTGTTGTTTTATTTTACCCAAAAAAAATTTTAATAATAAGAGTTTTTAAAGAGATTTGTACAGTTAAACTTTAAAGAATAAAAGAAAAGATTGAAGTCAAAAAATGATAAATTTTTCTTAATCGATAGTCAATTAAAATTACTGTTTATAGTGTGAGTTATTAAACAGACATAATTGCATTTATACAAAAAGTTTTAATAGCCTAATCTTGGGTTTATTTTTTTTCAGTTGTAAGACTTTTCAGATGCTTTCTTTAGATAGGACATTGGTAATGTTCTTAACAACCTCTTTTGTCAGATCCTATATAATTATAGTATTTAGCTATAAAGAATAATGTGTTAAATTATAGTTAGAATGTATAATGTTAAGTAATAAAGTTAATTTTTAAAACAACATGTTTAGTTACTGTACTATATTTATAAACTTTATTGGTTTAATTTTAAATTTATAACTTAATTGGTATTTGTAAGGACTCAAAGGAGTATTCCTTAAGCCCAACAGGTGTCAACAAAACTGGTTTCGGAGACAAAGTTAATATTATAACCTAAGTGACAGAGTAAATATACAAAGATTACTAGACGTTGATTTAGCTAATATCTTTGTCGTAGACTTGTTTCAGTATATGTAAAATAAGTAAAAACTTTCACACTGAAAGAAAAATTTAAAGTATCTAGAATATTTAAAAAACATTTAGAAACAGCATAATTAAACTCAGACTATTTTTTGTACAATTCAGATATACGTTAGTGTATAGTCCTTGATAACTTTTATTATATTTAAAATAGAACATAGTGTAGTGCCTACTATCTATAACAAAAATAATTAAAAAAAAAGTAAAACTTAAGAAAAGCATGCTTCTAAAGCTTTTTAGATGTTACACTATCAATGATGTAGGCAAGTAATCTTTTTGATTATTTCGTTTAATTAAAATGGACATTAAAGATTAATTAAAAAACTTCATAATTTTATTAAAAAATAGCTTGCGAAAACTACGCAAAAATACTTTGAATACTTGTTTATTACTAATCTTTTTACACCCTTTAAAAATATTTTATAACGATTATCAAAGAATAGTATAAAGTGTTTTGAAAATGTAAATTTAAAAATAATAAAAACATAAGCAGACTTCAATATAACGCTTGCAAAAACCTAACAGTACGTTATATGCCATTAGATAAATTAAAAAAAAAAACATTTATTCAGCCTCTTATTCAATGATTCATGGTAAACTATAAGACAAAAGTGTAAATAAAGCTTATACTTTAACAAACACTAAATCAAATAAAAACCGTAAAAAAAGTTTTGATTAATGTTGCAAAATTTTTTGTAGTTGTTGCAAGCCTTTTATTAAGATAAAATAAGAGCATTTCGTGTGACTTTTGAGTTGCAAAAACCGAAATTCACCGCATTTTCACTTGTATATAGCTTTTTAAATACTAAAAACAAAAAGAATCAAACACATTTTTTAAAAGAAGAAACCGGCTCATGAGAATATTGTTTACAACACTTGCTTTGATGTATTAGTTACTAAAAAGTCCAATTCTGCTTGCTACCCACTTACCTAGAATTTATCTATTTCAACTTTTTTTTAAACTTAACAGTAAAAAAACTAAAGTAAGGTTATCTTAAATTTTTTGTAATTGGAGTTTTTATTTTACTGAAACTCTTTTTGTGGTTAGGCTTTATAGACTTTATATAACTGTTGAAAGTATAGACTTAATCGTTTGATAACAAAAGATCCCAGTGAAACAAGTTCACTGGAATACAAATAAAAACAAATTATACAGTTATCTTCCTTTATTGTACCAACATATGTTTTTGTGTGTTTACAAATCAACACTCTTCAACTGGGTTCTGTAAAAAAATAATTACTGTAATGTAAGAATAGAAGCATAGAATAAAGTAGGTGTATACATGTTTTCATTATAATAAAATAATTTCTACAGATTTTTACAGGTTAATAGTTAATAATAGGTAAAATACTTAAAGTTAAATACGACTGTTATAAAACTATATTATATTTGTAATTATTAAGTCTAAACTAAGTTAAGTAAACTAAAATACACAACAAAGCAATAAATCATAATATAAACAAACCACTTACTTTAATGGAAGGAAATACTGATTCAAATTTATTATACTGTTGTCAATGATTGAATAAAATGCATCCAATAATTACGTCACAATATATATGAAGATTAAGACAGCTATCTAATTTATATTATAAAGCTGGTTAATTTAGACTTTATGTTAAGAAAAGCTGTAAAGCGCTTTAATATAAAAAGTAGTGTGTAATCTATTTTGAATAAAAATGAAACAACAACCAGTAATTAATGAATCAAGTTTCCTGAGACTTTTATTGTCTTTACCGTTGTTAAATTTTATTGATTCATTAACTAATGGTTGTTGTTTCATTTTTATTCATAATAGATTACACACTACTATTTATATTAAAGCGCTTTACAGCTTTTCCTAACATAAAGTCTAAATTAACCAGCTTTATAATATAAATTAGATAGCTGTCTTAATCTTCATATATATTGTGACGTAATTATTGGATGTATTTTATTCAATCATTGACAACAGTATAATAAATTTGAATCAGTATTTCCTTCCTTTAAAGTAAGTGGTTTGTTTATATGATGATTTGTTGTTTTGTTGTGTATTTTAGTTTACTTTACTTAGTTTAGACTTAATAATTACAAATGTTATATAGTTTTATAACAGTCGTATTTAACTTTAAGTATTTTACCTATTATTAACTATTAACCTGTAAAAATCTGTAGAAATTATTTTATTATAATGAAAACATGTATACACCTACTTTATTCTATGCATCTATTCTTACATTACAGTAATTATTTTTTACAGAACCCAGTTGAAGTGTTGTTGATTCGTTAACACACAGAAACATATGTTGGTATAATAAAGGAAGATTACTGTATAATTTGTTTTTATAAACTTTATATATTTTTTTATTTATTGTAGTTGTAAACACTAGAAACACACATTCTATGAATAAACAGTCAAAAAAAACTTACCAAATAAAATTGAAGATAATAATTGCTTATTTCTATTCCGATTAAAGTAAAACATACAAGACTTGAGAAAAAAGCTCCATATGAAATAATTGCTGTAATCCATTTCAAAACTGTAGCTGTTTATAAATTAGCTTCATAAGTTTTCTTTTATTTGTCTAAATCAGGGTATTTGATAATAACAGCCTATGATATAAAACGGTTAATTTTCCTAAAAAAGGTTGCTTGCCGGCCGCACTGATATAGAAAAAAGTCGTCTTCGTTACTCAGTAATTTATAAAACTTGAGATAATCCATAAAACATGCTATTTCAAACAAAAAGTGTGATAAACTATGAAATTGCAAAAACTAGTAATTAGTTAATAATAATTAAATTAACAACCTAATTGTAAATTAGGTGAATAAAATAACCATAATAATTTTTTTAAATTGTTTTTAAAATGTTTGATTTTTTGCTAAAAAGTACCTCCCAGGACTCAGATTTTTGCTTTTCGGGCTAGTTTTCCTATCACTGGTCTAAATACTGGTATATTTTATAAACGAAAAAAAAAATATTAAAAGAAAACAGAACTTGTTTTTTTAGTCTAAATAAAGTTTTTCAACAAACTTTTTTTCATACTTTAGTGCAAGTGTTCACGTCTTGTTCAACTTTTACTGAACAATTAAAAGTAACTTTATTAAAAATGGTTAATTTTATTTTGAAAAATACAGTTTTGGTTTAAAAAAAGGGTGATGCATAAACGTTTTATATTGTGCTAAATATTTAAAGTTGATCAAGGGTATGTGTGGATTGAAAAAATAACTTAATTAAAGCTTTTTGCAAGGTATTTATCTCATTTTCACAGTAAATACTATACTGCAACTTAATTTTAAATATTTTGAATCTTTTGTTAATTAAAAGCACTACTTTTGTTAATATAAAAAAAAACATTACTATACACGACCAAAAAATAAACTCTAAATACAACAACGACATGTTCTAGTCAGAAAGCGAAATATTTTTAGAAAAAAGAAAAGATGTAAGACTGAATCATGTATATAATTTTCTTTCTACAACTCTTGTACTATTTTCAATATACAAACACACAATAACCATTGTTAAGACAATTTGTAAACTACAAAATACTTGGGTTAAAATCAAATTTAAATGTTTGATTTGTACATAACCATCATAAAGTCATAAAGTCGACTTTATTAAAGTTAAAATTTCCCTGTTCAGACTTAAACTATTTTGTTTTATAAACATAAGTTATCATTACTGAAGCTTACCTAAGTTATTTTCAGAAACTTGCTCAATATTTACTGGCATTTTTAAAGAAGTTTATGGACAAAAAAAATTAAGAACAGAGTACACGATCCAAGTTTCATAGTTTTATAGTTTTTAAGCTGTTTCCATAGAGATAAAATTATGATATTTAAGTATTAAAGCACGTTTTAGATATATGATGAAATACTTACAAGTCTACTAAATAACTTCTTTTCGGTACTATCTTTAAAAAAAAATTGGAGACAGAAATTCATTTTGCAATTTATTTTTCGTTAACTTAAAATTTTTCTATTATTGATTATTTTAAAACATACACTCAGTTAAAGATGTGTTGATAAAATTTAATCAATAACAAAGATATGTTTTAATTTAAAAGGTATTCGGAAAAGTAAACAGTTTAGTAAAACCAAAAAAGTATACATCTGTAAAACTTATTAATAGCCAATTACACGCCGTTCAAAGATATATGACTGCTAAATATAAAACTGTTTTTTACTTTTATTTGATAGTCATAACGTGAGTCAACTATAAATTTAGTCCTGATAAAGTTTACAGGTGGCGTAATAAAACCGTTATTTAGTTTTATTAATATTTCCAGATTCTGAGTCTAAAATTTTCGTTATGCTGTATCTATAATCTAGCAGGTGAAAATTTTATACATCAGAAATCAGAACAGCCGAAACCCAGAATGTGAAGGTTTGTTAAAAATCAGTTAGTAATAGATTTTGAATGCTTTAAAAATTTTTAAATGAACATACCAAACTTATAAGTCTTACTCAAGTTAAATATAAACATCTTAAATGGTTTACTTAGCTTTAAAATTCTCACAAATTCAGTTTAGGTTAAATATAAAAGTCAAAATAGTCAAACAAATGTTTAGTTAATAGTAAAGTAAACATTATATTATCTTGAATAAGTTAGATTTTATACTAAAACCATTTTTTAATAAACCTTAAAAACTGTTAAAAGTCTACATTTGTTTACAAACCCATAAAACCAAGTTCCAATACTATTTCAATAATAGGAGGAAAAATATAATTAATATAATTTTTTAAATATTCAAAATATAAATTTAAGTGTTTGTTAACAAAATTTAAGTGTTTGTTTTGTTGTGTGTTTTAGTTTACTTTACTTAATTTAGACTTAATAATTACAAATATTATACAGTTTTATAATAGTTGGATTTAACATTAAGTATTTTACCTATTATTAACTATTAACCTCTACAAATCTGTAGAAACTATTTTTATAATAATGAACACATGTATACGCCTACTTTAGGTTCTAATCTTTCATTATAGTATTTTTTTTACAGAACCCAGTTGAAGTGTGTTAATCCGTTAACACACAGAGACATATGTTGGTACAATAAAGGAAGATTACTGTATAATTTTTTTTTATTGCTTTCCAACTAAAAAAGTATCGTTAAAAATATTTCAATTTTACTATGATTTGTTTAAAGCATACTTATATACTTGAAACTTGAAAAAAATATGATTAAATATTAAACTAATTTAATTAATGTCTCTGATCTGAAATAACAAAAAAATTAAGTTTATTAAAATTTCAATAGTTACATTATTTATTTCTTTAAAATCTTATTTTATATTTTTACAGTTTTTTGAAATAAAATACCTTTTTTTTAATACTAAAACATTTTGTTCTATTATTTTGTTACTTTGTTGCATTAATGTTTGCTTTTAAATAATTGATCTACAACTAAATCGTTTTAGAACGGTATAAGTTTGATTTTTTAAAATTAATCAAATTAATGAAATAAGTTTATTTTATAATTACAAATCAAGATAAAACCTTAGATGCAAAAAAAAAAGAAAGCGAAAAATTTACAAACGACTGTAAAGTAAATGTAGTTACTGTAAAAAAGATTTGTTACAGTATATCTGTATGGTTGAGTTGAGACTGTATTAAGGTTTAATATTTATTTGTATTAACTCGCCTTCAATGTATATAAATTGAAAATTTTCTGTAGTGTTACAATAAAAAGCTAATAAAGTCTTATAAAAAATATTATATAAGCTTTTAAAAATTTATTAGTACTTAAACATAGTTAATTCATTTATCTACACGTTTAAAAATTAGTTGATTAAAAAACATTTTATTTAGAAAGGAATTTTTACAAAGATTTTTTTAAGAGTAACCTAGAGACATTTAGTTTATCATATCACTATTGCGATACTTTTTTATACCCTTACTCAAATCGTATTAGTAAAAAAAACATATAAAAGTTTAAAACTATTTATTTTTGGCAATAAAAATTTTAACTTATTTTTTATTCAAAAAAATTTAAATCTGATTCATTTTGTATATTTAAAGTCGTATTTTTTACTACAAGAACTTGTTTTGTCAAAATATCTGATAACATGATTCAATAGCCGATAAAACTAATATAAAATTTTATTTTACAAGTTTTATTTTAAGATTTAATTAAACAGATAGCTTTTTTGACAAACTAAAAAAATCATTATTTTTAAAAGCTTTATAAAAAGCATATATGTCTCAGACAAAATTTAAAACTAATGTTTAATTGCGTTTGTTTTATTTAGTATTTTTAAAAAATTAAAAATTATTTTATTGATATACTGCAAAAAAAAAACATAAATTATACATTTTCCTAGTATTTCGTAGGGAATGCTAAAGCTTAATGAAAAAATATGTTATATTTATATATGATAAAATAAAAAAGAAATTTTCTTTAAGCAGTTTTGTCCAAAGTTTATTACTCTACAGTTTAAACGGTAACTGTAAAAGTGTGTGAAACTTCATGTAAATAAAAAAACAAACAATCAAGTTAGAATTTTCATCAGAACATAGTTTGCGTACAACCTAAGTTTATTTTGATAACAAAAAGTGAGAAGTTTTAAATGAGCTTTTATTTTCACGCTAATTGTATGTACTCTTAAAAAGCTTGTTTTATTTTTTTTTCAAAAGTTTAATATATTAAGTAGTGTTATTTCAATTTACTTTAAATTAAACAACAAAAATTTCTCAATTTAAGTAGCTTTAGATTTAAAAAAATAAAATATTTTAAGTAATGATAATTCGTAAACAATAATTAAAAGTTTCAACTAGTTCTTTTGAAACAAAATATATACTATATTTAAAAGTAATTAATTGTTGTAAATATGAACTTTGACACCACGTTTTAGGTGATGTGTTTATATTTATCATAAGAAGGTTTTAAATAACATTTATCTTAAAAACGAATTATAGTTTAAATAAATTAATAAATTCAAATTTAGTTAGTATTTTTTTATATACGTAAAATAAGCTCATCTACAAAAATAAAGACAACAGCTAGAAGAGGTCATTTAGTTTTACAGACCCATATGAACTTACGATTGTCCGAACTGACTATTTTAAGAGTTGTCAGTTTGAAACTAAACAGAAGGCAATTATATTTAATTTTAATAAATAAAACCAATATTTAATCTATTTTAATTTTTACATCTTGTAGTCAATTTTTAAGTTCTTAGAGAATTTTGTTTTATAAACTGTTTTCTCGTGACTTTAACACATTTTATCTAAAACATACTTAAACTTATACCTTTAATGTAATATAAAATACTGTAAAGTAATTTCGTTATGTATTTATTCTTAAATTACACATTAATATATATGTACTTACCACGTACAAGTAAGATGAAATAAAATAAGAGAAAAGAAAAAAAAAGCATGTTTTTTTTTTCTTTTATTTGTTACCCAGATAGATTTTTGACAACTATTCATTTTTAATGCTATCGAGTGATGTAAGTTTTCATAAAGTATTTTTTTTTTTGCTTTTTGTATTAAGCTTACCTAAAAAACACTTATAAATTTGGAAGGAGAATTCTTATAATTATTTTAAAATTATTTTCTTATTAAGATTCTTTGTTTTTTTTTCGTTTATTGATGGGAATAATAGTAAAGTTAGTTTATCAAAGAAAACGTAAAACATAAAATATAAAAATACTAATAATTTTCAAATACAAATTATAAAACTATGATTTTTTTGAAAATAGACCTTAATGAAATCAAATTTCTGAACAAAAGTACAAAACAAAAGCTTTTAAAGTTATTGTTAATCGTTTTAAGAAACATTTACTGCTTTAGCATAGTTTCAAGCTCTCAACATGATTGTTTGAAAAAACTAAACTAAAAAAAAAAGGTTAGGTCAAATATTATACAAAATGTACTCTTGAAATTTAACTAGTATTTAATTTATCTTAAGTTTAAGTTATAGACCAACTAACTTTATAATGCATGAACTTTTTAGACCTGATCTAGCGAAAGCTTTCAGAGATTAATTTTTGTTTACTTTTTATCATAACCAATGCTTAAGGCAACTTGTAGTTGTGCTCATAAATTCTGAAACTAAACTTACTTTTTATATTGGTAAAATAAAAACTAGCTACTTGATATGCTAGATAGTTAAAAACGTATTAAGATAGATTTTTAAAAACTTTAAATTTTCCTGTTTTAAAGTTTTGATTTGGTTTAATATTAGTTGTTAAAAACTACTAAAAATCAATTGTTTTAACTTCACAGTGATTTAATTCTGAATTACAGAAAAACTTGTTTAGAGTTTGAAACTAGTATAGAATAGATAAAAAATGAAGCATTTCAAAATGCTTTTTAATTTCAGAATAAAAAACTTAAACTGTCTATAGTTTTTAATGACACGTAGTTTAAAAAATAACAATATGAAAAAAAAAGTTTTGGAGAAATAAACTTTTTGCAATTGATAATTATGAACTAGGTAAGCTCGTTAAACCATACAAAGTAGCAGTAGCGATAAAACATATAATTTTTTCAGTAAGCATGCAAAGCATTTAAAAATTCAAGCCAAACCTAAACTGTTGTAATATCTAAACTTAAAATTTTGAAAGTATTCTAATTTAGCAATTATTTTGTCACCATCGAACAATAAGTTTAAAATAACGTTTAATGTTAAAAAAATGAAAATAATAAATACAAAGTAATGAAACTACACAAGTACTATATAATAAAGCTTTAATTTAATTTATTTATAAATTTGATAACATTTATTTTATGCAAAAATTGAAAAAAAAAGAAAGTTAAGATAGATTACTTATTGGGAATAATGTTATTAACAAAATTATTTTTGACAACATTAGTTTTTTGTTATTCTAGCTCTGTAATTTATTTCAAATAATAAAGGCTACTGAATTATCAGTTTAATTTTTTTTTAAATACTGCAGCTTTGTTTTTAAAATAAATGGAGACAAAATTAAAAACTTTGTTGTTATTTGTAACACTATGTTACCGCTTTTCTATTGCTGAAAATGAAGCTTTGGACATACTTGGAGCGGGGGAAAGCGAAGGTATACAGCTTTTTTTTTAATTTTCTTGACTTCAAGGAAATTTTTGTTGGCGTGTTATAGTTTCTGTTTGTATTTATATGTATGTTTGGTATTTTATATATTTTAAACAATCTTTTAAACTGAAAACTTATATAACTAATGGATTAGTACTGGGATAGATTTCCAAAATTAGTTTTTAAGTAAAATAAAAGTTGCAAGCAATATTTATTGCAAATATAAACAAAAAATTGGCTAATAATATCATTCAAAATGAAAAAAACCTCCAAAATACCTTTTTAAAAACAGAAAAAGTAGGTGAATTTTTAACAAAGCGCTGTTATGTAGAATGCATTGCACATATTTGAATTTTGAACTACTTTTTTTATTAATTTATAATGCTTGTACTGTTTTTAATATTACTAAAGTATTATTAAAACTAAAATCAAAAAAAAAATGTTTTTCTCAATTTAACAAGGTTATTTGAGCTTCGTAACCACAAAGAGTATGAGTCACGAATAAAATAAACAATATCTTCAACAAGCTTTAAGTTCTTAAGTTTTCTGTCTGACTGCTCACCTTTACAAAACTTGCTTTTTTTTTAATAAATTAAATTCTTCAAAACGATAATGTCAATTATTTATAAATTGATTTCAAGATTATTTTAAAATATAAATTAGTTAATAATTCTTAAAAAGTTATACTAACAAAATACTTAAAGCTAGTTCACTTACTATTGTGTTTGTCAATAAGAAATTGTGAACCTTAATAAATGTTATGCCAAGAAAAACTATACTATCTTCAGTTTTTATTAAACTTTGTTTATCCTTGTATAGGTAACAATATTGTTCCTACTAAAATGAAATTCTCGATTTACTCTGTTAGTTTAATGTTTACTGATAAATGTTTTGATCGTTTGTGTCTACTTTGACTTTTATTTTCAATTATACTTTTACCAAGATGATCCTACTGTACTTTGTAAACATTTAGCTTAAAAACCTGTCAATTAAACTTTAAAGCTTTGATATTTACGCAAGAACAATTTTTTGTACAAATAGATTTGTTCTAAACAAGTAACAAAAAATCAGTCTATTAAGCTAAACCTATATAAATTGATTAGGTTGCATTCAGGATTTAGACGTAGTATTCGTACTAGATGGTTCTAGCTCAGTTACTTCTAATAATTTTGATAAAATAAAACTGTGGGTGAAGCATCTGGCAGTTGGGCTAAACATCGATCACGGACATGTGCAAATCGGACTGGTTAGTCTTTGTTGCTTTCTGAAAACTAATAGTTAATTTAATAAACTGCGCGTCAAAGGTATTAAAGTTACGAACCTAATTAGCCAAATTTAAAACTAAATTTATGAATTTTAGTTTTTAGCCTATATAAACTGTAAAAATTATTAAGTTTTGAAAAAAAGGTTCAGAAATAGTACTTGAAGTTCAAAGACTGTATTAAAAAAAAAGTGTTTTAATTTTTAAGTTTACAATTCATATAAAAGTAGAAATACTTTTTACAACTAAGCCTAACTTAAAACTTTTTAAAGCGATAAAAATATTTTAATAACTTGTTTTGCAAAATGTTATACAATTAACGTTGTTTGCTACAAAAAAACTCCTTTCAAATATAACGAATAAAATTATTTAAATAAAGACTACAAAAGTTCATTTTTTGTAAAAGTTAAATAAACTAAATAGTAAAGATTATTTAAAAAAAATAACAAAATTTTCAGTGTAACAACTATCAAAATAATATTCTATTGTCTTAGTCGTACATGAAACTTTGTATCAGCTGTAACTCAGTTTCTTTTAATGTTTTAGAAAAAAATTATCGAATTAAAAAAATAGTTTTACTTTTAATAGTTAAAAACTATTTGTTCGTTTTTCTTAATACTTAAAGTAGTTATATTGAATACAAAATTTACTAATTTTAAATTTGAACAATAAAAACACAATATAGATGAAAACAATCACTACTTGGGAAGCTTTTTTTCTTATCATCGATAAACTTTTATAAATCATTAAATTTTTAATAATTTTATATTTAAATAATTTTTTAATAGTTATTAATCAATAAATTATTATAAAAACTAGTTTTTAAGTAAAAAAAAGTCCGTTTAATAAATGTACATTAAAAAATAGGATTTCAAGCATAATTTCTAGAGCTCAAGAATATTACTTATAAATTTTCTAATACGTTGCCGAATGTTTTTATATTAAACGTTTTTGTCTAAAACAATTCTAGGCATAAATAAGACTAATGATATATTTAATATCTAAGACGTTAAAAAGAATTAGATAATAAACTCAAAATACAATAATATTACAGCTTTGTATGCTTTAAAGATTTGAAATATTATAAAAGCTAAGTTTTATTTATAAAAAAAGCTACGAAAGTACTTTACTACAAATGTTTAACGTAAATTACAAAAACTTAGATCTTATATAAAGAATTGTTTAATTTTACATAATATAAATTTTCATGTAGCCCAAAAGTTAGTTTTACTAATACTTAATCCCATTATTATATACAAAATAAATAAAAAGAGTATAAATCTTTGATATGTATGTGTTACTAGATTTTATTAATTAACGGTTTATAACAAAACAAATAAAAAATCCAGGTTCAGTACTCGAGTTACTACGAAAGAAGGCCAATGAACAGACAAAAGTTTTTAAAAACGGAAATAACTTTAGGAGAATTTACTACAGAAGCAGACTTTAGCAAAGCTGTAGATGCTATTGAGGTTGACACCTGATTGTATTATCTTAATTTTTAATTGTTATGTTCAAATAGAATTTGAAGGTGTAAAAATAAAAAAAAGTACTAGTACTTAATAATAACTTTGATGTCAAAAATATTTTGAAATTTTGTAAACAGTAGTATTAAAAGTTAGGAGAAAAATTACATTTACATGGTTGTTTGACTGGTAATAGTTTAATTACTGTGTTAACTTGGTTTTAGTTTAATCTCATTACTAGAAAAGTTATTTAAAATGATTTGTGGGCACTTTAAACTATTTTATTTAAAAAAACTCTTTTACAAACACTTCAACTTTTAAAACATACTTTATTTTAAATATATCAATGCAAGTTTTCTACAAATTTATTTCAAATAAAATACTTTTTTGTTTAAAAAAGCTGTTTATGAATATATTAGTTCTTAAATAGTTTTGAGTCAGAAAAATTTTTAATCAAAACATATTTTTGATGTAGACCGCCATTAATTTAAATCTGATCTGCAATTGGGCGTAAACCTTTTGTTTGTTAGGGAGGGTCTGATTTTTTCGTAAAAAAATCATGATAGCTAAAGTTTAGATAATAATAAATCTCAATTTAGATTTGACCAGAGCTGCCAAAACCTTTTTTAAGTTCAATATAAACATTTTCTTAGCTTTGTAAACACTGATATATTCTGATAAATAGTATAAAATTGTGTGTAGTACAAGTTAAAATTGTTAAATATTGTTTAATAACTAACTAACTGCAATATAGTTTATTATCACGTGTATAATACTATTAACGTAGTTAATCAATAAACACAAGCTTTATAATAAAATTAATATTTGAACTATGCATAAACTATTAAGTTGAAAAAACTACAAGATTACCTTTTTAATCTATTTTAATAAATCTAAAGGTATTTGTTATACCTTAATTTAAACTCAAACTAGTGCTAGACTACATCAATATTTTTTTATATATTACTCGAATACTTATATGTTATTTCTGTAATTTTATTTGTTTTAGAAGTTTATACTTTACCTACATAAGTATTCTAAAAAATGTAAAACATAAAACAATTATTCTCGTTTCTTTTTCTTTGATTAAAGTAAGTTTTTTTGCGGTTCAAATACAATCGGAATTTGGAAAGAGTTCAAAAAATTTTATTGAACACTAAACTATATTTTTACTTAATTACTTGGTATTAGCGGTTAGCTTAAAAAGATTTTCACTAAAACCGTACTTTAAATAAGTTTCTTATTTTTACAAAAAAAAAAAAAGTTTAGCCTTTTTTTTCTAAATATTTAGACCATACTGTTTATTGATTATTGTTATAGGTTATTATATAAACACAAGCAACATGTTTAATACAAGCTCAACAGCAAAAATATATTGAAATAGTACTTTTGTTTTAAATTTAAAAAACTTAAAAGGTTAAGTAACTTTTTACAATTAAGTTTTTATGCAAAGTTTGAAAATACTTATGACTTAAAACATACTATATTAATGACTTAACTAAACAAAGTTTTGAAGAAATTTATTTATCAAATTTATTAACCAAGAGCTTACTTTAGTAGATTCTATATTAACTAAAATAAAGTAAAATTATTACTTGTACTTTACATTTTTAGTATCAGAATGGAAAACAGACGTATACTGCAAAAGCAATAGAAAAAACAATAAATTATGACTTGAAAGGAGTATCTTCGAGATACCCGATTGCAAAAAGAACTATTGTTTTACTAACCGATGGAAAAGCCAAAGATGGGAAGTCCGTTTTTATGAGATATCTAACTAAACTATAAAGAAATTTGATTTTTATATAACTAATGTTTTAAAAAGTTTACTTTTTATTAAAATACAACCCATATTAAAAATATAATTAAGTTAAATGTTTGATACACTATTTTAAAGTAATTTTTTTATCAGTTAGAGTATTATAAGAGAGCCAATACATTAAAAAGTATTTGTATAGACTTTTTGATTATATACTATTTATGCATAGACCATGTAAAAAGCTTATAAGGTATGTTTTATCGTTTAAAAATTATAGACAGCAACTTGCACACCTAAGGTATAATTTCAAATATAAACTTTAGTTAAGAATGATATAAAGGTATCTGAACTATTTTATAAAGCGACATACCACGAGTTCTAGAACTGACACATAAAACTGAGACAAGAATAATTCCAGTCGGAGTTGGAGATTATAATCATGACGAGTTGGTACTCATATCTGACAATCATACTGAACGAGTGTTTGAAGTTGAAAATTTTGATGATCTTGAATCTATTGTTGCTGACGTTCACTCAAGCCTTAAAACAGGTTATTATTTTTTATTTGAATGAAATTGAATTTTGCTGTCAGATGCATTAAGGTAATTAACCTTTTGTATTTTTAGATAAATTTCCATTTGATAAAGAAGATCAGAATCATTTGCAGCTAATTGTAAAAACTATATATTATCATTATATTTGAATAAGCCGTTTTTCACTTATTTTTTTTTTAACAAAACGAAAGTACTTGTGAAAAAAATGCGGGCATTTGTTCAAGGTAAAGACAGTAGAAATAATATTTTTTTGTTACAACAACTTTGTTCTTACTAAAAATTTTTGAGTCCACTGTCTGAACAAAGGGGTTAGCATTGTCATGAACACCGGAGATAAAAAACGGTTAAAAATAATGTGTTAGTTTTAGTTACATTTGGTATTAGTAACCGAAAGGTTTTTTCGTACACCAGGTCCTTGGACCAAAATTTTTAGGCACTTTTTTTGTCGTTTAATACCTAATTAAGGTTTATTAATGGTTAATTGGTAGCAATAGTAAGAAAACTAAAACAATTAGTTTTTATTCCTTAAATACTTAAACATCTCAACTCTTTAGTTAGTTATCTCAGTTAGGTAGGAAATTAAACAGCTTGTTTATTAAATTGATAAAAGTTTTTTTTTGAAACAGCGTGCTCGTGTAACTTGAAAGGAAGTATTGATTTGATATGTGATCCATGTACTTCACAATGTAAGTGTAGACCAAACATTGAGGGAGTCAATTGTGATACTTGTATGGATAATTACTATGGTTTTAATAACCCAAATGGCTGTGAAAGTTTGTATTTTATTTGTTAAAAACATGTCTGTTAATTCTTTTCTTTAATAGTTGTTTTATAGTACAACTAAAAATAATATTTCAATTTCAGTAAGACATTGATTATTATATACTTATGTTTATTTTTCTGATTTTTAAAATGCACATACAAATTTTAAAGTTGCAAAAGTATTCTTAATAATAAATTAAACATGTGTATTTTTGTAAATACTCATATGAAACATCAATTTAGGTAAGAATATTTTCATTAAATATATAAATTAAGTTCATATCAAGAACTTTAATTTCACGTAGTTTACAACAACTTACTTAAAGTTTAGTCTTTTCAATTGTATCCAATGTTCAGTTATAACCTAATTCAAATACGACTAAAGTACAACAATAAGTACTTTTATTAAACATGTTATGGAAAAAATTAAAGTTTTTTAAAAATTATGTAAAAAAAATAACTAGCGTTATTAAGTACATAAAAAAACAAACAATTACCTTTGTTATAACTATCGAAATTATATAAAAAACCGCATGAATTCCATGTAAGTAATAAGTATATACGGAGTATGGCGCTAAAGAGGTTTTTATAATACAACCTTTTTGAAACCATTTTCAGGAATTCATGTTCGAAAACTTTTATTGGAAAAAAAAATTTAAAATTTGAACATTTTAACAATTGTATATTCAGTTTTAGTTGAAAAATAAAGTCGAATTACAAATAAAGCATGCTTATTCCATTTTTTTTAGTTTTATTTATAAAGATTTAAAACTTCAGATTTAAAAGAATTTTAATTCATTAGCTCGTATAAAGTTTTTGAAAGCATGTGGTAAACGACAAGTTTTTTCGTACACCAGGTCCTTAGACCAAACTTTTTGAGCACTTTTTTATCGTTCAATAAACAATATACATATCAGACATTAAAATATTTAAACGTGTTAATCTTCAAATAAGGTTGCTTATAAAACTTAAAAACATGAACACCTTGTATTTATGCTAAATTGTTATCTAAACTGAGTTAGCCATTACTGTAATTTAGTCGTTTATGTTACGAAAATTTGTACGAAGTTTACTTTATGTTATATAAATTAAAAAAAATTGTTTATACAGTTTACAGGTTGTTGTTAACTTATTTTATATTGATTAAAACTACCGGTTTAGTATTAATAAAACAACAGTATAAACACATTTTACTTGTAAGATTAATAAAGTTTTAAATTAAAGCAAGTTCTTTACTTGTCAAAATATTTACTGTAAAAATGTTCCATTGAAATATTTTTTTAATGTATTATGCGATAAACCTTAAATATCTGAAATAGTTTGTTTATACTTCTACTATATTTTATATGACTAAATTTTAAAGTAACTTATAAAATTTTTCTGATGATGTATTTTAAGTTAAGGAAAATAGCACTAAATTTGTACAATTCTCGCATTTTTAAATGGGCAATAACTTTATTTATTAGTGCCTTATAAGATATAAATACGTCATTCAAAACTTTTTTTATTATGTTTACTGCTTTTTATTTTCAGCTAGTATATACTTATAAGAACAGTTAAAACTTGTAAAGGCTCAGATTTTAAAATAATTTTTTTTCTAGAAATAATATTTTAGATAGTTTTGTTGAATTATTTAATTAAATTTTTTTTTAAATTCTTTTAAACTTTTTGAAACAATGATATGTTGCTAGCATGAATTTTTGCATGTTTTATTTTGTTCATATAAACAGTTGGTAGTTTTTAATAGTTTAATAGATAACTATGCTATTTATACGAAAACTTTTTATGTTATGAAATAGTTCCGTAGTTTATATTGTAGTTATCAGCTAATAGTGTTTGAATAAGTGTATTGATTAAATATTTAACAGGATGTCAGTGTTATGGCAATGGTACTATCGATAGTACGCCTTGCAACAAGGAAACAGGAGAGTGTGCATGCAAATTTGAGTTTTCTGGTGTGAATTGTGATCAGTGTAATGAAGGCTATTACAATTTTCCCACTTGCATAGCGTGTGAGTGTAACGGATTCGCTTGGGACTGCAATGATAATGGTGTTTGCATTGATTGTGAAGAAGGATTAGTTGGGGATCATTGCGAAACGTAATACATATACATATATATATAAATATATATATATGTACCTTAACCAC
Source organism: Thalia democratica (assembly GCF_965202585.1). NCBI lineage: Eukaryota > Metazoa > Chordata > Thaliacea > Salpida > Salpidae > Thalia > Thalia democratica. The sequence continues at coordinate 54,310,375 of NC_139165.1, read as the reverse complement.
TCAAAATTAACCATAGTTAAATAAAATCGTAAAGTCTACGCTACGTTTACACAAATTTTTGGTATTTGTTTAGTTTTTTTTCTTATAAAGAATAAAAAGTTATTTTTGCTTTGTTTATAGATATTTTTATCACAGGATAATATTTGATAGTCGACTTTTCTTGAATAGCATGTTATTTCAATTATTAAGAAGTTATGGTAATCTAGCAAAATTGTTTAACTTGGATAGGTCATACAATATTTTAAAATGTACATTAGTGTAATATGAAATACTTGAGAGTTTAAAATCTATGACTTTAAATGTATTAAGTAAAAAGTAGATGAATAGAAACATAATTTTTAGTGTAAAAAAGAACTATTTCGACACAAAAACTAGCATTATTATATTGAAACTGTTAAAAAAGGTTTAATTTTATCAATAGCACACAACAAACAGCAAAAACAACTGTTTACTAAAATTCAAAACCCTAAACAATCAATATCATAACATTATTGGTAGAAAATAACGCTATACCTGTAAAGTATTTACATTTTATTTTTATATTACTGTTGATGTAAAGTATATCGATTTTAAATAAGCCAAAAATATCTGTATTGGCAACCACGCGTTGGCTTTTACTTAATTTGTATATTTATAACAATTATAATTCAAATAAAAAGCTGAGCTAAAAAAATTAAAACAAAAGGTACAAAAACGTGTTTAAGCTTATTTAAAATGCTTCATAAACACATATAAAAGCATACACAACCACGTAAAATATACAAACTTTATTGAAAATAAAAAAAATTAAACTGGTATAAGTAAAACCCAACAGTCAGACAGAACTAACTTTGTAGATGCGGACCTGGAACTTGGTGGGATCCTGCAGTAGAAACTTGTTATCCTTGTTTCTGTAACGGACACATAGACATAGATGACCCTAGGAGCTGTGACCCAAACACTGGTAAATGCTTGAAATGTCAAAACAACCGGGAAGGTGATGAGTGTGAAAAGTGCAAAAAAAGCTATTGGATGAAAGATAATGAATGCGTTGGTTGGTATTTGTTGTGTTAAAAGTTTTCGAAATAAATAATTACTTTACAAAACAAATAAGTTATTGAAAAAAATACTTCAGTCGAAAATTAAAAATGCTTGTAAATGTGAGAGATAAAAACTACCTCAATTTTAGAAAAATATAATCAAATTGCTTTTATTTTAATATTCACAAGTTGTATAACTAGTTTTATATTTACAACTTTTGAAAAAAAAAAGATATTTTTAAAGTTGTGCAACGAATGGTAGTATAAAAAACTATAAAAATTTTTTTTTCCTTTATTATACAAAATGATAAATGCACAAAGTTTTAAGTGTTAACTTTAAGTATGAGTTTAATAAATTGGATGGTTATTTGAAACCTACAAAACCTTATAACTAATATTTTAAAAACTCAAAAAGTGTGTAAAGTTTAATGGTAGTTTAAAATCTTGATTTCACGGTAAATAATAATAATATAATGCTTACACTCTTTTGTCTAAATTCGAATTTAGAATACAATCAAAGCTTTATAAAGTTTGTATTTTAGAAACAAAACAAACAGTTGATTTTATAGTTATTATAGTAAATTGAAATTTATAGTCCAAACTACCAAACTTCGTTTTAGGAATAGTTTATTTTACTTATACATAAAGTACTATTTGAGTTGGTTCTTAAGAATTTCGTACTTAATTAAAGAATTTTAGTTAGTCAAAGTTTTCACGGTAGCATTTGCATCTTTAAATAATTTAGATAAAATATATTTAACATTTATATTTTTCTATATTATTAATGGTACAACAAATATTTTTGTGTAAAACTTAAAATTAGGAAATTAGAAAGTAGTAGTTTTTATTTAAGGAGGGTTAAGAAGACAATTAAGATTTTAAATCTATTAAATTTTTTATTTTACTAAAAAGTTACTATCCTGTTTCTAGTTTATTTCTGGTTATTACATTTAGTGTTTAGTGCAACCATAACAAAGGATTAGAAACAGTCTTAACTCACAGTATTTATTAAAAGTGAAAATTCATATGTTTTATGAAGCAAGCTGTTGTATGAAAAAGCTTTTATAGACTGAAGTATATTTTAAATAAACTAATAGAAAACTAAATAGTAATTTCAAGTTTATACGGAGAGTATTTGTTATTAATTCTTTATGGTAAAATATAGTACTCTTAAGCTTTTTAAATATAATTCTAGCTACCATTATTTTACCCGTAAGCAGCATAAATAGTACAGAAAACTTAACTAAATCAAAATACTTGGTTATAAATAAAACATATTTTGAATGACAAATAAATATGATGGATATTTTGTTTTTGCTTTCGGACGTAAAAACAAACTCGATTTGTTGTAGTTATAACAACTGTATCGCTTATCAGTTTGTAAAATGAAGAATTCTGAGTCAGATTAGCTTTTATTTTCATAATTATGACGAACCCAAGTAGAAACTTATATTAGTGTCACAAAAAGTGTTTGTTTTACTATTAGTAAATAGTAAACATATTGACACGAAGCTCTACAGGAGTTTAAAAGCTTTTTGCTTATTGTAAAAAAGAAAAACTTAATTATATATACTGTACTTTTATTTATAATATTCATTTCAAGATTTTTTTTACAACTTATTGCAATTCTAAGTTTTACTCACAAGGTTCATCAACTCAAAGTGATATAAAAAGTTGATTTAAATGAAATTAGAAACAATTAATATTTTAGTAACTGATGAGCTCTTTAGGTAGAACCTCAAGTTACATTAAATTCTAGAAAACGAATTCGGAATATATCCTAGATTTTTTTTAATTAAAAATCATAATTGTGTGCTTAAAGCCAAATACTTGTATATGTACTATAATCTAAAAAAAATCCTATTTAATTATTAATAAATTATCAAAGACATTTACATTGTTTAAAATTTAAAGATCTTTTTTGTATACGACTAAAAACAACATTACTTCTATAACCTTTTATCTTTATAGTTTTGCCACGGTTTTTTCTGGCGGTAATGGCTGAGTGGTATTTGTTAAAAACGTTTGTTTATAAATAACCGAACAGACTTCAACTAATTGTCGTTTAGTACCGCGTAGTATATCAAAACTAACTCTAATGAACTCTCTGTTACAACTAACAATTGTTAAAAAATAAAAACAGAATGTGAATGTAACAAGAAAGGAACTGCGAGTGAGATGTGCACATCTGGTGATTGTACATGTGATCAAGAAAACGGAAGGTGCACTTGCTCACCGAACGTAGTGGGAGACAAATGCGACAAATGTGCTCCTAATCATACCAATATGCAAAATGGAATTGGCTGTGTCGAGTGTGATTGTGATGAAATAGGCACATTGGAACAAACTTTTTGCAACACGGTAGGTTTTTGACTGTTTTTGTTTGAACTATTTTTAAAATACTCTTAAAACAGCCATTTGTATGATACTTTTTTCCTTTTTTTTTCGAAATACTTAAACATAACTAAGCACGTGTTAATGAAACACATACTATTGTAGTCAATTTCTAATAAATGGATCCCCTTAGTATTCAAAACAGTAATAAAGTTTTGTTTTTATGTTAGTAATTATATACATTTATTACGTGTGTTTTAATGTTTAACTAAAAAGCTACTATTAGCAAAAACTGTTTTAACTAAGTATATGTGCGATAAGAAACTTTTTTTTACTATGGTCATGATTTTTTTATAACTAACTGATAAACCTGTAATTCTTGTTTATATCTATTTATTTTAAGATTTAGCAAAAGTCAAAAAACAACAGTAATAATTTTGTGTTATCAAAAGGAAGGAAGTGCTCTTGAAAACCTGACTTGGGTTTTGTTTTTCATTAAACTAACAATTTATGTTAAATTTACTTTAGAGAATTTATAACAAATTTTTAAAGTATCAACATTATAGTTTATAAAGCCTTTTATTACTTTATTGATTAAAAATATACTTTGTTATAAATATAGAAATTTTGTCAATTTTACTACATTTTAATTAAAAAAGACCGAAAAAAGAAAAAGTATAGAAATTTCCTAGTACTTTTTTTAGTTACGATTTATATGTATAGTTTATAAACAGTTCTTATTTATTTAAGAAACACCTATAACTTTGTTTTCAGTCTATATAATTTTCCGATTCTCTAAATGTCTAAGTCAAGTACAATTTGTTACACAAAGTAGTTGGAGAGTTTTAGAAGTCGTTTAATTGTCTGGTTATATTTTTTCTTTTTATCTGAAATGTAGAATTTAAGTTGTAGTTTAAAATTTAGATAATTCAATTATGAAAAACTAGTTAAAAATTTACAGAACACTTCAGAGTGTCAATGTAAAGAAAATCATCGAGGACGTAACTGCAGAGAATGTGATATAGGCTTTCAAAGGAAAGACCTGCAATCTCCTTGCGTTGGTAAGTAAATAAAACAACTAGTTTTTTTAAACATCATTATACACTTATTTACAATATAGATATATATGTATATACATATATTAAAGGTTTTATATAAAAGTTCTGGTCGATAGTACACGATTATAAAAACACACAATGTAGAAGGCAAGATACCAAAGCTGGAAGAAAAACAAGCATTTTTACAATCAAAGATCACAAAGAAAACTTGCCGAATAAAATTGAATACAGAGTCATAAACCCAAGTAAATCACCTTTCACCAAACACTCAAAAAACTTAATAGATAAAATTAATTATACAATACGAAAACATTCTAAATTAAACCAATGGAAAAATACAGACAAAGTGATCACCTGGTTCAAAAATTTTAAGTTTAACAAAAACTACAGATTGATAAAATTCTATATCATTAAATTTTACCCTAGTATAACCAAAAATAATTTAATTGAAGCACTAGAGTTCGCTGAAAAATTTTACTCAATAACAAAAAAAAAGAATTTAATAATACACTCTTGTAAAAAGATTCTAACGCATAAAAACCAAACCTGGGAAAAAAACAAATTTCGACCAATTATTTAATGTAAGTATGGAATCATTTAACGGGGCAGAAATCTGCGATTTAATAGGGTTATTTTTACTAAATGAAATCAAAAAAAGTAAGATTTTTATAGATAAAGAATTCGGATTATATAGAGATGACGGACTAGGGATAATAAGAAGCAAATCACCGAGATCAGCTGAAAACACTGCTAAATCTTTAATTAAATTTTTCAAAAAAAATGGCTTTAAAATAACAATAAAATCCGGATTATTCCAAACAGACTTCTTAGATGTATCCTTCAACATATCAAACTCAAGTTACCAACCATACAACAAACTAAACTCACCAATTTTATACGTAAACTACAACTCCAATCACCCCCGACAAATACTAATACAACTACCCGAAACAATAAACAGAAGACTAATAAAACTATCTAATAACGAAGAATCATTCAACAATGTAAAAAATGAATACTAAAAAGCATTAAATTCGGCCAATTAAAAAAACACCTTAAAATACGATAAGACTACTTTACCAGAAAGAAATAAAAAACAAAGAAAAAGAGACATAATATATTTCAACCCACCATTTAGTCTAAATGTAAGCTAAAAAATAGGCAAACAATTCTTAAACCTGATTACCACATCATTTGACGAAAACCACCCATTCCATAAAATATTCAACTGAAACACAATTAAAATATCTTACAGTTGCACAAATAATTTCAGAAGTAAAATAATAGCTCACAACAACAAAATATTAAACAAAAGCAATATAGACGATAAAAGCACCATAAAAGATAAACTTTGTAATTGCCGTAAAGAACCTTGCCCTTTAAATAACGAATGTCTAGTGTCAAATATAATTTATAAAGCAACAGTAACATCAAATAAAACAACAAAGCAGTATATAGGATCCACAGGAAACACCTTCAAACAAAGATACAGAAACCACAAATCATCATTCAACAATATTAACAAAAGACACACATCAGAACTAGCGAACCACATATGGAACTTAAAAGATAACAATACAGACTACAAAATTAAATGGGAAATATTAAACAGGACAAAATCAAAATTCAATACTAAATTCGGCTACAAACTTTGTAACTTAGAAAAAATAGAAATCGAAAAATCAGATAAGAACGTAACACTAAACAAGAAAAGCGAAAGACAAAACATATGTATCTATTATCAAAAATACTTTTTTAACAAAATTAAAACCAACTAAATATTAAAACAAAATAAAATCGAAGGGGCAAGCACGAATATTTTAGAACATTTTTCCCAATAGTCTAAAATATTTTTTCTAATAGCTTAATACATTTTTCTAAAATAACCTTTCTAAACTTTCCTTAAAAGCATAAATTAACATTCACAGCGTATTATTTCAAATTCAGCTAATCGTACAATAAACTGTACCATTACTACGTCACAATTATTATAATAATTTTAAAATCGAAATTTCTGTTCACTATTATAATAAACTGTAACTTACTGACGATCACATGAAATTTTACATTTCATGTGTGAAACAGCTGTATAAATTATAGTTTTTATATAACTAGATAAATAAATAAATAAATATATATATACCAACATTTATTTATATAAAATCATAGAATTAGGTAAACTAAATCAACTTCCATAGAACCCACTTAAATGGCTTTAAACAGTTTATTTCAATTTGTCGAAATCAAAAAACAGTACAGTTGTTTTATACAGCTATTGCTTGTAATCTTAAGGTGTTAAAGTGTAATTTGAGTTGCTCTGTGAACTACATTAATAAAAAAATTACACAAAACAACAAAAAAAAAACTATGACTTAGTTAATAAATTTTGTAGAGGACGAGTTTCAGTGCAAAATTTGAATTTCTCTCTAAAGTCTAAAAAAACAACTAAAAATCAGAAAACTACAAATAAGTGACTAAAACATTAAATATTTTAAAATTCAATAGGTTTTAAGGTATTTAATGTCATAATTACTTGTTTGTAGTCATTTAATTTTTTAACAGCTGAAGATTATAAGCAATAGCTTGTATGAAACAATTGTACTGATCTTGTGAATTCAACAATTAGTAACAAACTATAGATATATATACTAAACATACATACACAACACATATTATCATCCTTAAAAAAGTATTAGAAAATTATAATCTTATAAAATTAGCACACTAAGTATTTAAAATTTAGTAGATATTAACCTTAGTTACATAGTATTTTATTTAAAAATTTATTAAATGTTAACGAATGAAAAAAACTGTTAAATTTAAAAGTAGTTTTAAATGTGAACGTTAATATAAAACAAAATTAAGTCACTTTTATTTTACTTAAAATTAAAGTTTTAATTATAAATATATATAAATGCAATAACAAATTATACAGTATCCTTCTTTTTTTACACTGACATATGTTTCTGTGTGTTAAACGAGTCAACACACTTCAACTGAGCTCTGTAAAAAAATAAATACTGTAATGAAATTATAGAAGCTAAAGAAGGATACTGTATAATTTGTTATTATTATATATTCCAGTGAACTTGTTTCGCTAGAATCTTTTGTAAACAAAGGCTTAAATTTATATATTGTTAGTTATACATACTATAGAAGTTTTGTTTATGTGCATAAGAATTAAAAAAAAAAAACATTTATTAACCTGTTTTAAACTAAGATAAAACATAAAAAAGAAATTACCTGAATAAGCTTAATAATTTAAATAAATAAGAACAACCATGGCAGTCAAAGGATTTAGTTCTAAAATTAATAATATAAACAACTATTGTTAGTTTTTCACTATTAATGTGCTCTAACATGTCAGTACTATCAAAAAACAACAAAAGTTAAGTAAAAACAATTTTTTGAAATAGTGAATTACACTAGAATAGCAATCAATAAAAACTTAAAACTAAGTTAAAAAACGTCGATGTTTTATTTAGTGGTATGATAAATCTTTCATATCTACTATTTTCAAACTATAAACGGCTTTGGTTCATAATTTTATAATGAAAGTTTAAACACAAGTTGCATTTATATGAATCTAAATACTAAGTTTAGATATTAAGTTACTCTAATTTCAACTGTTATACTATTGTTAAACAAAACATTAAAAAATCGTTAGATAATTTCAAAACGTTTAAAGTCTTAACTCTATTTTTTTCTATTCCTGACTACTCACAATACAATCTTTGAAAATGTCGCTAACAGTTTTAACTTTTTGTACGACATAACAAATAAATTCGGACCATAAATGTCATTTATTCATTTAGGTTTTTTTATTTCATTCAGTCTAATAGCCGCATGTAAATTTTTCACAAAGCAGAGTCATTTTAAATGAAACTTCTTTAATTTGAACAGTTCTTAAATTTATAGTTCTTTTAAATATTTTTTGTTACTAAAAAAACCAATTCATTTACAACAGATGTATTTACGAAATTTAAAGCTATGGCGGTCAAGAATGGTAGTTTTACATCTAAACTATTTGAAATTTGTTTGTTGAAAAAAAAAAAGATTTAAACTAGACGTCTAAACTAAAACATAAATGAATTAAAAAAAACAATGTTATCTAAGTTATTCTACCTAAACAGAAATAGTTAGACCAACACAACCAAAAACGACAACAAAACCTCCGGCACCACTTGAAAATAGTACAACTAAAAAACGACCACCAGTCAATCCGAAATGGAGTCCTTGTGTAGGATGCGGAGGTGGCAGTACCTGGTCCAGATCAACGTGGCCATCTTACTGCAGAGGTTGGACATGCAGGACAAGGTACCCACAGTATAATAATTATCAATGGTCTGCCAGAAGATGCAGTCCTTGTAAGTTTTATGATAACGTCTTTCAAATAAAACTGAACAGTAATGAACAAATAAATTTTATATTACATCTTAAATTAAAGACAACCCATTTGTTTAGATACTCTTAAATGCTACCTGATTATTTTTTCAGTAGTCAATGATTTGCAATGATTAACCTAATTTATCATTATTTGTACTATTTTAGACTTACACAAGTCATTAAAAGAAAAGTTAAAACCTGATTTGTTTAAAAGTATTTGTGCTTAATTTTTAATTTAAACAAAGTTTTAAAATGTAGTTACTTAATAGCTTTTTGCTAAAATAATTTAAGTTTTGTAATTAGATTTAATTTCAAGAATTTGTCCGTATTTTTACTTATGAGTATTTAAAAGGAAATTTAGATTTTGGTTTTTCACAAAAGTTGTGATAGGTGGTTTTGTTGCATCTACTAAACTTACAAAAGTAATTGAGTATTACCTTTTGATTGTCTTCAAAACGCTCATAAAATAAAATACAAACAGAATGAAATTTTAAGAAATTATGTTAAGATTGTCTATGCTAAAAAAGAGTAGTTAATAAAGTTTAAGTATATAGTGTATCTTTATTATCACTTAAAATTACAATGTATTTGTTACAACTATAAAGTTGGTTACAACACAAACTTCGATCAGACATTATTATTATGTCAACCATCACTTACTAGAGAAGTATACTTTGTTAATAAAAAAAAAAAACAAAGTTTTATCCGAGCAAAACCAAAGTAGAAGCAGATCATAAGACCGAAAGTATATGCACATTGCTGAGTAAATCACAGTTATATAAACTAAAGCATGTGCTTGTTAAGCAATTAAATAAAAAAAAATTAAGAAGACTAATACTATAAGCGTTAAAAGTTAATGAAATATTTGTTATAACTTTTTGTACAATATCCAACAAAGAGTTTTTCAAAATGAAATAATATAAAGAACTTTGTAATTTTTAAAACAATCTAAATAGTCATGAAGTTTTTGTGAAAAAATAACTATTTTCTATGCGTACTACTGCTTAAATAAACAAAAGTGTAACACTGTCTTAAAGCTTTTGATATTTAGTTTAGCAGTTAAAAAGCAGCTAGTTAGTATACTCCAATTTTTTTGTAAAAAAAGTTTAATTATAAACTGTTAGTTTACAATTCTATAGTACTAAATAAAACTGTGAAAAGACTACTTAAGTAAGAAATAATTCTATGAAGTTAATGTACGAAAATTAAAATAATCTAAGTAAAAGCTTGAAAGGAAGTCTTAGACAATTTAAATCCAATATAAAACCCATTGACATTTTACAGTTTTTCTTAAGACTTTTTTGTATTTTACTAGTGTATGAATATTTCAATTTCTATTGTTTAAGCAAATTTTAACTAAAGTAAATTTTATTGATTCCATAAAATGTATTTAATTTGAAGTATTGATTATCGCATGCAAGGATATCTGAGTTAAATGGTAAAATTATAAAAGCTATTAAAGTTTTAGAACTCTTGTATTAAAGTTTCACCAATTCCGTGTCGTAAACTTGATAAAATTTGAGGATAAAGTTAAATATTTTTTTTTAGCAATAAAATAAATTTAGTAAACTATTAAATTACATTTAAACAACCAGTTTTGTTTTGAGTAAGCTTTTTATATGATAGTTACGATAAGAATAGCTAATTTTTTTCAAATTTTAATTTCATATAACTTTTAAGTTTTATGAAACACATATTTTTAAAATTACAGTATATTAATTAATAATTTTAGTTTGTCATTATATTTAAAACTATTTCAGATAACTACGGATGCCGGGCAAACGTCGATTATTTTAGTGATTATTATCAACCTTCTTATTACCAGCCTAGAAGCTATGGCTTGTACAACAAACCTTCGAGAAGATATATAGCACCCAGCATGCATCGTAGTAGAAGACACCATACCCACAAAAGATATTCAAGTGGTAGCAGCTACGGACTTTACTTAAAGTAGTATAGATTGCAATATATGTTATTTTAGATTTGATAATTTTAATAAAAAACCATATGAAAAAATATTTTATTATATTTAGTAGCTTTTAAATTATAAAGTTATTTCAATGTTCATAGCATAATCATTCAATATTTCAAACAATAAAAAAAAATAAATGAAAAACAGTGCATTTTTTCTATTTATATCATACAAAATTATTGTCTTAACAAAAGTTTATTGTATGTTTTAACGTTTATAGCTTAAACGGCTGCAATTTAAGCTTTAGAAAAGTTTAAGTGTTTATTAAAATGCGATAAATAGCTTTATGTGGTATTTATTTAACATAATTTTATTTAAGCTTAAAAATTTTATTATAGCAGATACTAAAGCGCTTAACTTGAAGGCAACTACTTTGGTAAATTTCAGAGGACCTAAGGAAAATACTGAGAAAACGAATATTCAGAACTTGTAAAGCAGAATTCAATTAAATGTAAAAAACATTTTCAACTTTAAATTGATTAAAAATTAAAAAAATGTTTACATAAGCACAGATCATTTTAAAAGTTTTTAGTTTTAAACATTGTGGCTTTCATTATACTGATTTTTAATAAAAATTAGTAAAACAACTTACAGAAAAAGTAAAAACTTTTCTTTTTTCTTGTGTTTAGTTCTTACTAATGTTCATACTTATAGTTTAAACATTTTATACAAAATTAATATTGTTTTTTTTTCAAATGGTAAAGTACTTTTTTTCTTTAGTCAGAAACATTTTAATAAATTTCATTAGTTGTCGAACAAAAAATAAGAAAGAACATTTTTGGGTTTTTAGAGTAATAGTAAAAACTTATTATAAAGGTTATATTGTGTTATACAAGTATATATTAAAACTGTGAGCTAATATGTTCGAGAAAATTGCGAAACTTGTCTAAATGACTATTAAAAAAAAATGTTTTATAAACTTCAAAGAAATTTTGCACGTTTATGTAGTCTCTGATTAAAAAAAAAATCTATACATGGCAATAAACCAACCTAATTTAATTTTAAACATAAAAATTGTGTAAATTTTCATGACTTACACAAGTTTAATGACATTGTACAAGAAACAAATAAATATAGAATATAATGCTTTGTATTTTTACACATATTTTTTATTTTTAAATTCATAAATTAAACAAAACTACAAAAATAAAAAATTGATTTATTAAGACTATGTAATTTTTTCATAATAAAAAAATATTGCAGAGTGTCTAATTTATTTTTACTTTTATTACATGAAATTATAAAAACTAAAAATTGTAACAGTTTTAAGGGTTTAAATTAAGTCTTAAATGTGAATTTTAAATGAATTTAGCTTTAAATAATAGTTTTATTTTTATGTTTTAAAAATATTAACTCATATATTTAAGTCGTTTGTTTAATTCTTTTTTTATTACTTGATTTAGAATGTATTTTTAAATTAAAACTATCTTAAGCTTTATTAGTTTGTATACTTCTTACATAGAAGTCAAAACTAACTTTAAATATGCTTAACAATGTACAGTTAACGAAAACATAGGCAAAAGTTTGCAGAGCAGAAGCCTGGACTTTTGTATGCCGTGAGACAAGCTCAAGTTTAACAAAATGGTTGATCATACCAATTTGATCATCAGACCACATTAATTTTAAAATAAAAACAAAACAGCTTAGTAAAAAATACCTGATTATTGTTTAAGTTTTTCTGAATTTTTTTCTTTTTTATGATAAACTAATCCATTCATTTATAAGATAAAAAAAAAAACAGATAAATAAATCATGTTTCTTTCATTAAATTATTATACTAAAATTTAGAGTTTCAATAAGATATCCTTAAGTTGTAAAAAAAAATGTAAAAACTTCAGCAACTGAGTAGTCGATCTAAATAAAAACCAAAACCTTAAGTTGGTATGTTGCAAAAACAAATTCTTTTAACATTAAATTATTTTGTTGATCATTCAAATTTGACTCATTAAAATTATTCGTTAAATAATAAAATAAGGCAAAAATAAAACAAGAGTAATATAGTTTTAAATAAAAAAAAAAAGAACAATGATTAAAAAGTTAAATTTTCATTGTCATCTATTAGATTTTGTCCTTTTAAAACAACTTATCTTTATATAAAGTTTAATAACGAAACGAATAATTAAGTCCAGTATAATTTAAAATATATGCATGTGAAGTGTGCACAGTACTTGGCATATAAACTTTTTTAATGTTCACAAAAATAGAAACGAAAAATATAAGTACGTCTTATAACAGTATCTTTAACTCTTTTAATAATTTTAAAGAGCTATTTTTATTCTTCTTAACTATTTGAATTATATTATTTACACATTAAACTATTCAAATCAATATAAGATAAGTTTAAGTTGTTACAAATTATATCGTGAACAATTTTTTTAGCGATTTATTGTGTCCACACATTTAGTAATTTAGAGTAATTTTAGATTAATATACTAATTATAATTCAAATTTGTTATACGTTAGACGTTAAAAAGTTTCCGTGGTGTGCGACTCGATAACCGAAAGGTTCTTCGTGCACCAGGTCCTAGGACCAAATACCTTTAGCGTATTTTTTGTCGTTCAATAAATAATATATACATTTTTATGAAACGGTCCTTTTTCTTGAATTTCAAGTTTTGGAGAAAGTTTTTGTCAGCTTATTCAAACTTACTTAGGCTTTTAAGCAATTATTAATATTCTGTATGTATTTTATACAACAAATAGTTTATTTACATGCAAAGTTGTTTATCGTATTATTGTATATTGAACAACAAAAAAAAGGCGCTAAAAAGTTTGGTCTTAAGACCTGGTGTGTACAAAAAAAACCTTTTAGTTATCGAATCATACTCCGCAGATAGAGTTTAATGTTTTTTCCAGGACATCTATTAAGATATACTTTTTAATACTGTATAGTAAATAGTAATTTTTTAAATACTTGTAGATAATATCTAAAAATTAGTCTTGAATGCTCTAAAAATGTATTGAAATTTAGTTTAGTTTACTTACAACAGTTTTTTACTTAAGAAGTTTAACTTAAAAAAAAATTAATATATAATGTAAACTTGTACATTATTTATAAACAAGTATTATGTAAAAGAAAGCAATATATAACAAACTTTTATATACATAATAAAAAAAATTAAGCTTTTACAACTTTTTGAATTATTGATTGTGATAAATTGTGAATATAGCGTACCAAGTTCTTAAAAGAAAAGCTAATACCGACATTATAAGTCACCATGTTTTTTGATAAGTAAGAATAACTACTTAAAAATACAAACAGCAATAAAATCACACGAAGTTAAATTATGAACAAACAAATAATGTTCAAACTTCAATATATTATCATGATTTTATTGAAGTTTATCAAACTTGCTCTTTGTTTAAAAACGTTTTTTTAATCTTAAGAATAGTAAAGCTTAGTAAAAGCTCGGTTGTTAAAAGTATTCAAAATTAAGTTTATAAACTTATATAAGCATATCAATTCAAACTATAAAAAAATTTATGGTATACTTTAGTTTTTTTTTTCATTTACAATTTTTCTGATAACTAGTCTTATCTTTAGTTAGCTTGTACAAAGCTATTTCAAAAATTATTTTGTATTCTGATTTTTATAAGCAGGTAAGTAGTTTTATCAATAATAAAACTTGAAATTTTAAAAGTAAGAAAATTTAAAGAAACGTTTTAAAGATAAGTGTAAAGCTAATCATCGGTGTCTCTCGTGCACAAGTGTAAGCCGTGCAACAGGGAAGACACGTAGAAAACAATTGATCCTTGAAAAAGTTATGTTCCTTGAAGACACATTTTTTGATAAGTTTAATCTTACTTTATATTTGTTAAAAGTTGTAAACTTAAAGCTTAACTTTAACTGTCTATGCATTTTATTTATTTATCAATAATATCAAATCATAAGTATTATTGTACTTACGTTATGCGTAGATGGTATAAAAACTTTTTTATCACAGTTATAGTAAAACACATTGGTTGTCACATTCCTTTAAAGCAGGGGTCGGCAGGCAGTTGGTGCTCGCGGGCCAAATTTAAAGTTTCCAAAATCTTTGCGGGCCGCAGTTTTAGTTTTAGTGACATTTGAACAATCTTTTGATTTTAGTTTTAGTCACATTAAAGAAAGTTTTACTTTTGTTCATTTTACTAATTTTAACGATATATAGCTACACATGGAATGCCTATTTTAATTATAAATATTTATATGGGTAAAATTTACATTGACAAATATACTTAAGTCTTAATAAACTGTATATTATTTTTAACATAATTAATGCTCGAATACTCTAATAAAATACGTTATTAGTAATTAGTTAGCTTTTAAAGTAGTTTCCACTTCAAAAAAAGTGCAAAAACTTGCAATTAATATAGCTCAGATACCTAGCTAAAATATCATCAGTATAAAAAGTACACAATGTATAAATAGACAAGAAAAAATTACAATTAGTAAACTATACTACAGTCATAAAAACTGTTCTGAGAATTCGAAGATTTATTTAAAGTGTTTAAAATAAAAGTTTACCTGAGTTTCTTTTAAATGTCTCAAACAGGTTTGACCTAGTTTGAATTTTTCAAACTTTTAAACTAAACTGTATGTTTTTCAACCCTTTTTTAAATAAAGTCACAAAATTAAGAAATAACGAAGTTTATTAGCAGTGAATTAAATATATAGCAAAAATAGTATTATAAGTCAGTTTGAATGGACAATTACGTTTCTTAAACATTTTTACAAAATTTAGAAATTTAGTAAGCCCTTAATAAAATAGAAAAACTTAACTTTTATTGAACATTGTAGCAATTCCTTATCTGCAATAAAGATGTTGTATTTAAAAAGTAAATGTGAAATATAAGATGACCTATAAAAACTAAAAAACGTTAGCTAGGAGTTATTGCAAGAAACAAAAAAAAAACAAATAGCTATAGTCAGTTTCAACAAAGTAAATGATTATATTCAGTAACTAAAGACTGATCAGAAAAAACTGTAAAGGTAAGCTATAAAGTAGCAAAAATAATTACTAAAAAGAAATTACAGTTCAGAATTAAAATTTTTTTTAAGAATTTTTGTTTGCGGTAGTAAAATATTTTCGTTTATTTCTTCAATGAAAACAAGAAGCGATGTTTAGTAAATCTCTAAAGATTATAAAGCAGCATAAATCAAATTAGAATTTTAATCAATCTGTTAAGGTGAGAGAACTGCCACAGCAAATATTGCTCATATTAGAGTTTTTATTAGAGGTGTTTTTACTGATTTTGACTTTTTAGAAAAGTTTCTAGGTTTACTTCCAATGCACAACAATAGGTAAAGGCGTTTTAAAAGCAATGATGCAATGCACTTCCATAAAGTTTTCAAAAGTATATTTTTCTGCTCCTTATTTTGGTATAGAACTAAATTACATGTAATAAAAAAACTGTCTTTACTATGTAGTAAATTTTTTGTGTCAAACGAAATTTCATTACTTTAAACGTAAAAATTATTTAAAATTCCATTTTTTTTTTGACAAATTCTCAAATTCAATGTTTTTCCAGAATTTTTGAGCTTAAATATTCAAATTCCAAGCTTTTCAGGGATTCAAGTTTTTTAGCAACACTAATTGTTCACACCTATATGTATACATTTATATAAATAACATTTCAAAATTTATCAGCTGCAAGACTTAAAGTTTAACATATACTATAATTCAAACCAATACTGTAAATTGAACAAAACATACATCATAAATTTAATTTGCCACTCATAAAGCAAAAAAGCCAGCCTAAATGACCAAAAACTAGCCTAACATTTTTGTATACAAATATTTATTCAAACCAAAAACTGAAAAACTGACTTTAGATTTTAAATCTACAGATAGTCATAGTTTAAGTGCGTGACAATGTTTAGTTGTTTATTTGCTTGAAATTGAACTATTTTGATTAAAATATACAAACCTTATAAATTTACCATCCCTAACTTTAATTTGTATTAAAGAGGTAGTTCAAAAAAACAGTAATTGTGTATATTAGTGCATAAAAATTAACTTAGTTTGTCGAAAAAACATTGTTTGAAAAATGAAAATGTAGTCCTATCAAAAAATATTTTAATTTATATAATGTACTGTTTTAAATGTGTTTTTTACACACCTAGATACTACATGTATAAAAAATAATTTTAGAAAATAATGAATTAACTAAAATTAATCTAATTTAAGAAATAAATAAAACGTGGTTGAAAATGGGAACCGCTCATTTCCAACCCGCGATCATTTCCCACCCTATCAAATCAATCCGAGAACCGCTTTCCAACCAAGGGTTAGGGGTAACAGTGATAGTAAAACAAAAATTAATAATAAAAAAAAAAAAAAATACTAGAAAGTAAAGGAATAAATAAAGAAAATTAAAAATATTTTCGAGTGGGAATTGTGCGCGGGTGGGATTTAATCGGGTGGAAAATGATCCACCCGTGGATATTGATTGAAAATGAGTGGAATTGTCAGTATGCCGATTAAAATATGAGCATCTTGTACATTTGTGTGATAAGAATTAGTTTAAAGTGCTAAAAAAATTATAAAAAAATTAAAGTTTGTAAAAATCAAAATAAAATAAACCTTTTTTTTTTTACTAATATGTTATTTTAAATGTTTTTGCGCATTCTCAAATATGACTTTTAATAATAAAACATCTATAAAAGAAATTTAGTTTCAAAAAACATGTAAAAAATACCTAAATTTGCTGTTGTAAGAACAAAGTTATGATGAAACTGAGAAAAAACCTGGTGGAATGCTAATCTGTCTTCTTTACATTTTTAAGCTGATACTGTAAATTTTTTTAAATTTTTAAAAATGTTAAACAGGGACTTAAAACGAAATTAATAAAATTAAACAAAAAACCGAAACAAGTTTAACTTAAAATATTTTTTTTTGCTCAGCGGGCCACATTTACATGCTCGCGGGCCACAAAATTTTCTTCCGCGGGCCGCATTCCATTCAAAAAATAAACGTGCTCGCGGGCCGCAGATTTTCTCTCCGAGGGCCACATTTGGCCCGCGGGCCGCAGTTTGCCGACCCCTGCTTTAAAGTAAATAAATAGTTTAAAAATTGAATTTTATAGTTTTAAATCGTAATGCATATTAACTAGAAATAAAAGGCAACTAATTTTTTAGTTTTTTTATAAACATTGTTTGTCACACTTTGCGGGTGATCGGATGGACTCGCATCATTAAAAAAGTATCTTATTTTTAAATTTATTATTCTATTTAAAAAATTTCCACTACAAGTTGCAAAAGTACTTCGAAATGAGCATTATAAAATTAATACAATATTTTTGTAAGCTTACTATTTGCAGGTACCCCAAACATTACCAATACTAAACATAAACCAAGTAGAAGAAATCAAATTAGATAGAAGGCTTTAAGATTTTTTTGTATAATAGTATTTTAGTAGCCTTTGGAAAAAAAGTATTAAAAATAAACACAATTACTTTGTTAAGCTGATCTTAGGCTACTTAATTGATTCTAAGGGACAAGTAACTAAGTGTATACAGATGGGATGAAAACTTACAAGACATATTGTATAACCATTTGGTATTTTTGACTCTCTGGAGCTGTTCATATTTTGGTAGCACTGACACGCTGTAAGTAAATAAATTACTTGCATAAAAAACTGTTGTTTTGATTTTCCGATGAGCTTCTTTGGATGTCTAGGTTTTAGTTCTTATTACGTTATATCTTATAATAACAATATTATTAGTTTTAACTATATAATGAATATTTAACTTCACAACACGATCAACAACAACATCATTTGAGACAACCTACGACCGATTTAGTCCTTTTTAGGAATCGTCAGGCAGACATAGTTGCAAGAAACTGCTATTGAGATCTTACCAAGCGGGCTTAAGTACAATGTATTGAAGCGATTGTGGGTAAAGTTGAAAAAAATGACACATCTAAATCATTCATAGCTCAGCGTCTCAGCAATTGTCAGCTTATTGTGAGATTATAGTCTATGCTGGTTTAAAGGTTAAAGCTTATTTAAACAAGTAAAAAACAGTCATGCGTCAATCTTTGATAATGTCAATATTATACATGAATGAGTAAAATATACAAAAACTAAAAACTCATTAACCCAATCTAAACGAGTTGAAGACAAAGATAGCGGCAAATAACTCACTTAGCAAATTATATTACTTTGAGAATCTGACTAGGCGAACAAAGTAAATTAAAAAAAACTTCTGTTTCTAACTTGAAAACTTAAAAATGGCAACACAATAAAAGTAAACAATAATAACATTTAAAACTTCCTTCTATTAAACTATTAAATTTGAACATCAAAGTATTCATTGGTAAAAAGAAGACTAATAAACAACTAAACTCGATTGACTTTTTTATTGTTATTAAAACTAAACATTTGACTGATGACGAATAAAAAAACGAGATTTGATAATACTTATAAAAACGTTTAACACCTAAGTAGGGAGTGTAATTTTTTTTTTGATTTTCTATGGTTGATTTTACTGGGACACAAATTTTAACTTTTTGTAAAAAAAATCAGGGCCAAACGGATAAATTAGTTGAAGCTTGTTTAAATACTAGTTTTGTTGTTGATATTAAACTAATCATGTACTTATATGATAATACTAACATTAATTAAATCCATTTTTTATTTTGCAAAAGTCAAACTAAATCATACCAATAAAATAAACTATGCAATAAAAATAGCCACAGAATCTATTAACCTGATAATTTTTAGCTTCAGTCTTATTATCTTGCTTACCTTGTTTCTGCTAATGTACTAAAACAAAAACTTACTTAAACATACAAAACTATAACATTGAATAACTTTATATTATACAGTTTTATAACTAGTGATGTACCGGACCCGGATCCGGACATTTTTTTCAAATTAGAATCCGGCCGGAACCGGATCCGGACTTTTTTTTCAAACTAGAATCCGGCCGGATCCGGATATTAGATAAAAATGGCAATATCCGGCCGGAACCGGACCCGGATAGTGAGTCCGGTACATCACTAGTATAAACTAGCCTGAGTCAGAATGAGATTTTTAAAAACTGAAAAAAAAGAACATTAATCTAATGATAAGTAGAACAGCTAGCCACAAGGTTTACAAACTTAGGTTTTATTTACAATTAAAAATCTGATTTCAAGTTCTTGAACAAAATACATTAGAAAATTACAAAATATTGAAAACTGGATCAACTCAAACCCATTTAAGATCTAAAAGAAAACTAGCCTGAGGCAGTCCAAGATTTTCTAAAATTCCAAAAAGTTTTCAAACTAGCAGGGTTGCCACTATTTACGTCATTAAAACTATCTAGAGTGAGTATAAACAAGCGTGAGTCAGAATGAGATTTTTAAAAACTGAAAAAATTACTTTAATCTAATAATCAGTAGAACAGCTAGCAAAGGTTGACAATTTGGTAGTAAAGTTGTGGACTGATTGTGGTACACTTAACTTATTAGTACTACCCATCATATTTAAATCCTACCTTATTTAATTAATATCTAATAAATACTAAATTCTAACTGAGACAACTTTCTATAATCAGACACGACAGTTTTGAATGATGAATCCTTTATATAAAACACAACACTTTAAAAACTGGAAACTCTTTAAATTTATATCAAAAGACTTAAAACAATAAACTAAAAATTAAATAAAACTTTTAGTAAACAGGAAACTGTAAAACTTTTAAAAAACTATTAAACTATGAACCTGGCTTAAATATTAAAACAATTAAACACCAGTTGAAATATTCACTTTTAAAACAAAACACTACTTACAATAACCATTCACAAAAAAGTTCAAGATATATTGTTGCATCAAGCTGCACACCAAACTAACTAACTGCTTACATATAAACTGCCTGTCATGTTCTAATGTTTTGTTGCATCAGTATTTAGTTTGAAACACTTCGTTATATGATTCTAATTGGCTCGTACATTCAACCGTATTAACTCTAAATATTCTCTGAGCTCAACTTTAAACAATAAATAATGCAAATATTTATTCCAAAGTTTTCAATTTTATAATATATGTAAAAAGTTGCATTTCTGAAATGTTTATTTCTTAGTTTAAATGTAAACAAATGTTAATTAGTCACGTGTACAAAATGAGCCAATCACGGTAGGTGTTTAGTTTTAACTGACGAAAATGACTCTTATAAATTTACACAGGGTTTGATTTTGAAAAATACTTTTCAGTATGCTCTTTTTTACTAACTAGATCCGGGTCCGGCCGGATCTTTGTTAGGATCCGGCCGGACCCGGATCCGGACTTTTTTTTCAAATTAAAATCCGGCCGGAACCGGATCCGGACTTTTTTTTAAAATTAGAATCCGGCCGGATCCGGATATCAGACAAAAATGACAATATCCGGCCGGACCCGGACCCGGATAGTGAGTCCGGTACATCACTATTTATAACTTAGTTCAATTTTATTAAGTTCAATCCACGGGCCAGTAAGCTGCGGCCCGCAAAACAAAGACTTTAGTGAGTGATTGTTCAAAACTTGTATAACTAAAACTAATACAATTTAATTACAAATGTTTTAAGTGTCTGCAAGTATGCACTAAATTGTTCGTCTAATTAAGTTTAGGAGTCTATCATAAGTCTCTCTTTGACATTTTGCGTAGTCTTTTACAGTTAACTATTTTATGCACAATCTACTCACTGGGTTGTAATTAAATTTATTTTTAATTATTATTGTTAATTTTTGGATAGACTATTGTCACAGTGCTTCTAGGTTTTGCTTTGTCAATTGGTCGATAAACATTAAGCACTAAAACAATTTTAAGCAATTTCGATAAAAGTTGTTTTTAATGGAAAACATTTTTGTAGATTGTACATGTTTATAAAATAACAACAAAATACGTAACTATAATCATCTAGACTTGCAACTTTGTATTAAATGCTTAGTTCACTGTAAAAACTAGTGAATTAATTAAGTTATAAAAGTAGTAAAAGAAACTAATGAAATTGAATGTAGTGTAAACACAATATTGTAATGATTCTAAATTTGATTTCTCTGCCACAAACACATATAACCTTTGTAACTGTTTTTTAACTCAATTAGTTTTAAAATGATTTCTATGGCTATGTTTTTATTTATTATTACGAGTATGAAAATCTGAGATTTAAATTAAAATGTTTAACTGTGTTAAATTAAGTTATTAATTTTTTTACTAAAACTAAGAAAAAAATACAATAACTAATTAAAAAACAATATTTATAGATTTATTTACCTGAAAATTTGTTACACTTAAATTAGGCGTCAAGTACAAAAACTTTAAAGAAGTATTTAAAAAAAAAAGAAAAAATACAAAAAACCGCTTAGATATTCCTTTTTTGTGTCATAAACATCTAACATTAAGAGTAAAAACTAAATATTTGCGTTACAATAATAATTGATAAATTAAACACAAAAACAGTTATCCTACTTAAATAGAAAAATTTTGCTTTTAAGCTAGTTTTCAAATTTTAATTACTAAAATGGTAACAAAATACAGCAGTATTATTTAAGCTAAAAAGTAGTTACGTTTCATAAAGATTTTGAAAATTAACTTTGTCAAAAGTAAAAATTTACTGACAAAAAAGTAGTTATTTAAACTTCTTTATAGAAAAACATTTGATCATGAGAGAACATTATTAGTAGCTTTATTTGTAGTTTGAAAAACATTATCAAAAACTTTGAATTTTTTTTAAAGTCAAAAGAAACATTGAAATTAAAATATTATTGTTGTGTTTTGATGTAAAAATATTACCTAATTGTTAATAAAAAAATTAATAGAAGTTGCGAGAGCAAGTTTCGAAATGCTTTTCTCTACTCTTAAATAATTTAAAAGGAAAGAAAAAGAATATTGACGTTTGTATTGCAACCAGAGTTCACAAACGTTAAGCAAAGTTGTTAGCTAGAAGAGTTACTCGTTTTTTACCTACAGTAGTTAATGTTAAACCGTTTCATATGACTTTATAATATAAACCTCTTAGGAGCTTATAAAATAAGTATTTTCAGCTTAAAATATAAGTTTTTGAACATATGATATTTTAGCTACAGTCATGTTATAGACTTAGAGAGTGAATTAATTTTGTTTGAATTATAAAAAACATAAACATCGATGTAAGTTCAAACAAAAAATAACTTAAATAGAGAAATTTGTTTTTAATTATGTATGAGTTTCTTCATTAAACTTTAAAAAACTAAAAATAACAGCTACTTTTTTGGTTGCAAACAAACGTATCTGAACTTTTTAATGTACTTTGTTTATATCAAAAACAATTTAAAAGTAACTTCCAAAAACACTAAAAGTCTATAAAAGATTATCTAATAGAAGATTTAAGTAATACTTCTGTACATATTACATCCGTTAAAATAAGTAAGTATTTAGTACGTAAAATTAAAAGAAGCGGTTTTAATTCAGTATTAAACAGTTTATTCAAAAAGTATTTATAAAAGCTGAGAAAAGTTTTTCAAAAGTTTAAGTACATTTTTTATACAAGAAAAAGGAAACATAATTTAAGTTTGTTTTAAGAGAATTTACTTTATAATTAAAATAAAAAATATAAATAAATAATAAAATAAATAAAAAATAAATAATAAATATAAAATACTTTAGAACTAAGTAGTTTCAATTTAAACTTACAACTTTACGTTTAATAAGTTTAAGTCTAAAAGTACATCAAATAAAGTAGTTTGTTGTTCGTAAATTCTAGTAATAAAAATTTTTAACATTGCAAAATCACTGTGGCTACATTAGTTTTTAGTTTTTCATATGTCAAATTCTTTTATCTGCGATTAATAAAAATAGTTGTTTGAATATAGAACAAGTATTCTATTTCATACTTTTTGTATTTTTTGTTAATCTTTCTATTGAGTATTTTAAATTCTATATAAAAGTTTATAGAATCAGAAATACAAGCTAATATATAACATATATTTTAATATAATGGAAAATAAAGTTCTAGCTCATAACGAGATAGAAACAGACGAAAAATGTAATACCCTACTTTGTTTAAATGAACTGAAACCAAATTACAAAAATCTAGAGTGCACAAAAGCCGAACTTGAAAAGACCGTTACAAGTAAAAAAGATATATTGGAAAATAAAATACTAAGTACAAAAAAATGCTATGTTGATTTGAAAACCCTAAAAAAATCACAAATCAATAATTTAGAATGTAATGATAATAAAGATTTATTGAAAAATGATAAACAATTTTACGAAAATTCAGATGATGTTAACTTAAGTAAACCTGAGGTAAGTAATTTATTAAAAGAAAATTACTAAAAACAACTTAAACTTTCAATTTTTCAAATGAAAAGGAACTAACAAAGTGCAGAATAAGAGTTAGTGACTCTTGGCAAGATGAAAACAAATTTGAATTGTCTGCTAAGTTGCAAACAATTAAAAGAACTTATGGTAAGAAAAATAATGAATTAAAAAAATCATGTAATAATTGTTTACTATAACCAAAATAATTGAAGTAAAACTACTGTACCATTTTTCTTATTGTACATAGATTGTTTTTAGCTAAATAAACTGCTGGTTTTAAAAAAAAATTATATATTTGATTAAAAATAACTTTGCTTTAATATACAAATACTATCAATACCATTCAAAAGTTATATTTAAAAAAAATAATATTTAATTTGAAAAACATTTATATAAAAACATTAATCAGTTTAATTATTTTTAACAAAAAGTTACTATGTTGTTTAAATGCTTTCTTAAAACAATATATTTAGGGCTTCGAAAAACAATTAAATACACTTTTTCATGTTTATATATAAGTATTTGAAATTAGTATAACTTATAAAGAAATTATAGATAAGATTTTAACGTTTTCTGCTTGAAGTTCAAGAGGTATTACATAGTAAAAGTTTGATGATACCTTATCGAACTTATAGTATAGAAATTTAAAAGTAAGATTTTATTTCTATAAGCTAGTGTCTTTACTTGTTAAAAGATACCTTAATTGAATTTGGACTGATCTCCCTTATATTTTTGTATAATTATAAAAAATACTTAAATGCTTACTTTTTTTTTTTATCTTACTGCTTTTATGTAGTATTTCGGTAAAATAAATTATTGGTTGGTTTTGTTTTTCTCCGGAAAAATGATGGCCTTATATTTTTTTGTTTTTAAATTAATGTAATTTTTTACATCCTGTTTAATAGATTTTTTCTACTACTTAAGAATTTTAACTTTAAAGTAGTTCGTCGCCTGACAGTGGTCTTTTTCAAATATATTGATTGTTCAAATAAAAGCTTACCTATTAAGTTATTTTCAGCTTTTTATGCCTCTTTCTAAAACTTTCATCGCTCTTTTTCCATCTAGTCTGCATTATTCATAAAAATAAAATTCAGGCGTTTTTAATCATTAGTCTTAATATCAAAAAATAAAACATTATATAGTTATTTATACTTCGATGTAATTTTTTTTATAAATTTATTTATCAATAAATGTAACATCCTATTACATACAACTAGAAGTTCGTGAGCCATTTCAAATAATTATAAGGTGACATAACTTGAAAATTATTCAAAGTAATAGCACACAAACTTTTTTTTATACTTTTTACGGTCTAAATATATTTTAAAATACATTAAAAAACTTTGTTTGATAATCGTCAACTTCACCACTTTCTAAGTATATAAGCCTAAAAAATGATGTTGGAAAATAGTTAGCTCTAAAAGACTTAAAATTGTAAAATTTTAATTTACTACGGCTGTTTTTTTTAATTAAGTTTATTAATATTTGAAAAAAAAAACAGTATATTAAAAAAATATATTTCTTATACTTTTTCCATAATTTCATAAACTAGTGGTCTACAGTTAGCAAAAAAGTATAAAAAGTATTAACTTAAATTTATAGTGAATATTCGGCAATAATTAATTTTTTATTTGTACTAGATTTCTAAACCTTAGAAATAAATCTAAACTTTTTGGTAAAATTTATTTTTAGAGCTTGTAAATACAAGTCCAGATTAAAAATTTCCATTTTAGTTTTAAATAAAAATGCACTTGATGTACAAAAAATTAACAATTTTTTCTTTTAAACTGTTCAAAGATATATAAATGTTCAAGTATAACTGTTCAAAATATAGATTTTATCGTTTGCTAACAAAAGATCTTAGTGAAACAAGTTCACTGGAGTATAAATAAAAACAAGTTATACAGTAATCTTCCTTAATTGTACCAACATATGTTTCTGTGTGTTAAGGAATCAACACACTTCAACTTGGTTCTGTAAAAAATATTTACTGTAATGTAAGAACAGAAGCATAGAATAAAGTAGGTGCATACATGTTTTCATTAAATTTAAGATAAAATAATTTCTACAGATCTTTACAGCTAAATAGTTAATTGTAGGTAAAATACTTAAAGTTAATTCTGACTGTTATAAAACTACATAACATTTGTAATTATTAAGTCTAAATTAAGTAAAATAAACTAAAATACACAACAACACAACAAATCATAATATAAACAAACCACTTACTTTAATGGAAAGAATAATTGATTCAAATTAATTTTACCGTTGTCAATGATTGAATAAAATACATCCAATAATTACGTCACAATATATATGAAGATTAAGACAGCTATGTATTTAATTTATGTTATAAAGTTAGTTAATTTAGTCTTTATATTTGGGAAAGCAGTAAAGCGCTTTAATATGAAAAGTAGTGTGTAATCTATTTTGAATAAAAATGAAACAATAACCATTAATTAATGAATCAATAAAATTTAACAACAGTAAAAACAATAAAAGTCACAGGAACTTGATATAACGTGTGTTTTATATATTAAATGTTTGTAATGATTAAATCTAAAATTATAACAAAACGAAAGTTAGATACAATTAGGAAGCAGATTTAGTTTAAATGTAAAAATAAAACATTTAAAAATTTGAAATTTAAGAAAACATAGCACAAAAAAACAAACAAACTTATTATTAAGCTTATAAAGCACTGACCGATAATTAAATTACAGCGACCTGTAAAAATCTGTAGAAATTATTTAATTTTAATTTTAATGAAAACATGTATACACCTACTTTATTCTATGCTTCTATTCTTACATTACTACAGTAAAAAATTTTACAGAACCCAGTTGAAGTCTGTTGATTCGTTAACACACAAAAACATATGTTGGTACAGTAAAGGAAGATTAATGTATAATTTGTTTTTAGATGTTTAAGTATTTTAACATAAATAAAACCTACAATGATTAATGAAATTATATTGTAAATATTTAAGAGTCATAAAACTTAGCGAGTAAAGAAAGCCGAATGTAGTACTTTTATGAAGAATATTCTGTACATTAATAAAGTTGGAAAAAACTAATAAATATCAGAAAAATAAGAGACTAGCCCACATAAAACAAAAACATTTTAAAATTATTGTTTATACTTCCCTGATATTAAATGATTATGTTATTTGTTGAATTATTATAAACAAAAAGTAGTCAAACATAAAAAATCCTATTAGTAAATTTATTAAAAGAAAGTTATTGTACAAGCACTCTCGTACTTCGAATTTTTATTTGATTTTAAAAGTTAAATTTCTAAAGACATAAAAATATGTTATACTTTAAGGCAAACTAGTAATCAAAACACTTAATGTATAAAAATCTGCTTAACAATAATATATGTAATTAAATTTTTTATTTCAGGTCATATGCGTATTTTTAAGCTACTAAAAATTGACCAAGTTGTTGACATTTTGCTTTAAACTTTTGTGTTAAAACAAGTACTAAAAAAAATCATTTTATACGATAAATAATGTGATACATTTCATTAAGTGTTTTAAAACGTATCTCATTAAAAATACTTGCTTTTTTGTGACAAAAAGATAACCGAACCTTTAAAAATTTTTAGAGCAACTATACGTGCCTTCTTTTCTTAATGGTACTCGAATTTATGCTCGTGAGCTTGTTAAAATATTTGAATCGGGCTATGCCTTTGTACATGGTGGTGTAGATATTAATAATAAGCTGATCGTCTGCTTCCCATGCTGTCAGCCCATAAATCAGCTGAAGTATGAGGATTTTAGAGATTTGTTGCTATACTTGTTCAACATCAACAGGTTTGGTTAAAAAAATTAATTTACTAAGTTCAGTTACAGCTGTCACATACTTTGTTCTTTGAATTAAATTAATTATTATAATTTGTTTTTTTTATCTAACGAAAGCAGATTAGCGTGCATATAAGCTTAAATTTATTTTAGAAATTAAAAAAGAGTGTTTAAACTAATAAAACTAACGGAAAAGGTTAATAGTAAACTTTTCGCAGTTATTTATATCGTTCTAACAGCATCAAACAAAATCGTCAATTCTAAATTAATTTTTTAGTACTCAAATTGCATATAAAACTTAAATATTTAATTTTAGTCTTTTAAAATTAGATTTAATTATTTTTTATTTAACAAGGCGTTTTTATTTAAGCTTAATATTACTTTTTCTTTTAATAAGTATTAAATTGTTCTTTAAAATAGTAAAATGCGTTTTTGTTTTGTGCTTGTAATAATTTATTAATAATATGTTTTTAATAAAAATGTATTTATTTTAAAACATATCTTAAAATGATGTGTTAACTAAAATTTATCGAGTTAAATATAAGTTTTAGCAATCAAAACTAGTTAAGTATAACTATAAAAGCTACACAGGTATACATTTGCTCTTAACTTAATAAAAACAAACAAAGTGCACAAATATATTAGTTCGTTTCCATTATGCTATCCGTACATAAGAAAAAAACATTTATATGTAAATGAGATTCTTTATACTTTAATACCAAATACAAAAGACAACGATAAAATAGCAAGAAAAATGATATTTCCACATTTAAAAAAAAATTGTTATAAACAATTTTAAAATTCTAATTTCGTATTTTGAATAACTTTTTTTAATATGCATAAAAGAATGTATCGGTTAGGATATTTAAAAATAGAAAATAAAACATTTTTGCTTCGAAGTTTTTAAAATTACTGCGAGCTTTACGATTAGTTTTACTAAGTTATAAAAACAATTCGATACTTTTTTAAAATTTATTAATAGGTTTTTGTATTGATGTTGTATTACAATGTTTTTGGTGACTAATTTGATAAGTTTATATAGTTTTTTTTTTATACATCAAGTTCTGTTTTAATTTTGAAATATCGTAAAACATTTGAACAATAAACAAAATATTGTGATCTTATAAACTTAAATTTGTAATTTCAATGTGTTAAATATACAGACCTTCAACTTTTGTTGCCTTAATTGATAGACGTAAAGAAAACTGGTTTTCCGTAAAAACTTTACTACAAAGACTTGCCGTAAGAAATTTTTATTTTATTATACTTATAACACCTTTTCTTATATTAATGTGTTACTATCCAAATTTAGATAACCTAAATAAAATACATTTAAACTAATAATAATAAAAACAATTCTTTAATCAAGAAAATAGAAGTCAGAAATTGTTATTATGAACAGTTTTATTTTTACTTGAAATACTTTTTTTATGGTATAAATTAATTGTTTTGTTCAATCTTTAATGATCTATTTTAAATTAAAAGTATTTTCATTCATATATAAAAACACTATTTTATTTACAAAAACTTAAAAAGCAATTAAAATGTTAATAATAATTTACTTTGAAAATTATAATTTTCTACAACTGATATTGTTTTAGAATGAAGAATTAAAAAGGTTTGTAGAAAAAGTGTATGTCCTTAAGCCGGAAGGTTTTTTTCGTGGAACAGTTTCTAACATTGGACTGCGTTTTGAGAGTCTTCCTTTTCAAGTAAAACTATATAACTTATCGATAAACATGACTTGAAAATAATCGTTTTTTTTTGTAGGTAACTTTAATTCAAAATAACTTAGAATTAAAAAGTTACATCAAAGAAACTCAATTAACAAATAAGTTTGGGGGAGAATATTATTATTTTCATAAATCCTGGATTGATAGTCGTTTGGTTAGTTTCTATAGTTTAACGATAACTCTTTACCTACTGAACTAAACTAAAAGTTTCAAGTTTGAAAAGTACTAAACTTCTAATAGTATACTAATATAGCAAAAGATTAATTTAGCTAGTTTTAAATACAAAAATAAATCTAAAATTATTAGTAGATTATCAGAAATACTTAAGAACTTTGTATTTTCTATATACAATTTCGAATGGTATAACTACCTAAATAATTTACAATAAACAAATAATTTTTATTTGTATCATAATTGTTTTTTGTTTTTATTTAGTTCACACTGTTTTTCTATTGGTTTATAGGTTATAGAAGGTTTTGCGTTGCATGCTATGGAAGTTTGTACAAAATTAGATGATTATGGTTCTGTCTTGGCAAATACTCAATTACCAAATGATTCAATTACTACAAAGACTTTGCTTGAATCTGTTCAGATGGAAATTAATATTCATAAAGTAATATTTGTTTTATTATAGTTTATATGTACGACAAAGTAACTTTTACCACTTAAAATTGCGACTTATTTTTCTCTACGGTTGGTTATAACTAATTTGGTTTTTTATAATAGAAATCTGTTAGTTTTATAAGTAATTGAAATATAGTCTAATAACTAACTTGACAAAAATACACTATTAAATAGATAGAAATAGATAAAGTGGAGAAAAAACTAAGAAGAACAAAATCAATTTTGAATGAAAATTTGGATAAGCAGCCTCTATTAAAAAAGAAAATAGAACAAGAAATAAAATGGTTTGGAAGCAATGCTTTTTTTTCGTTTGTCTTAAAAAAACAAGAATATATTCGAAACATAAAATAAAAAAATATAAAAATATTTATCTTACAACTATTAAAGATTTTTGATAAATTTGTGTTGTTCTCTGTTAGCGTAATTTAAATTAAGGATATAGTTCGCATACTTATAATAAGTTTTTTTTTAATAACTTATAAAAAAAGTATACGATTAAAAAGTTAGTTTAATAATTAAGCTTTGAGTTCCTATATAAAAAAAAATTGTAAACCAGTAATCTAAAATAATAATTTATTAATTTAATAGTAACAGACATGCCATTGTCTTTTAAGTTTTTTAAACAAACGTTTTTTAGATTAATTTTTAGTTAAGTTTTGTATAAGAGGTATTTACTTACAAAGTTTGTAAAGTTTTAAAACTTTATGTTTTGAAATACAAAATAGTTATTAATAAACAATAATCTAATTGTTTGATTCCAAAGATTTTTTTTTATGTATAGAGAAATGTAGTTCGTCGGATAAAGTTTTTAATTTTTAAAACAGTTGTTTAGATTTTCTATGACTTTTTTTTGTATCTAGATCTGATTAACTTAACTTTCCATTTCCATATATTTAAATAATAAAAACTGTCTAAATTATAATTTATATATACTTAACTTGGTATAAACTAAAATCGTATTTTGTAATAAAATAGTACTTAATCTTCGTAAAACATAAATCTAGTTAAACATAAATGCGACAAGTAAACTGTTTTATTAAAATATTTTTGTTTAAAGTTGTCTTTTTATTGTTTTTTTCTTTCTAAATTTTTGAAACAGATAAGTTTATAAGATTTACTCGTGTCAAATGATGTTTGTGAGATTCATTATTTGAGACTATATTAAATTAAAAAAACACTTTTATTGTGGTTGTTGCTAAGTTTGAGTCTCCAATTTAAAGCTGTTAAATTTGTCCAAAAAAAACAAGCATAGCTGTTAAAAATATTAATAATGCAAAAAATAATTTTAAGTAACATTCTGTGCAAAAAAATATAATTCCAAAGAGCGTAAATATGTAAAGTGTTTTTAGTTTAGAAGATCTGGTATGTGAAACCAAAAATACGTTTGAAATATTTTGCAAAAAGCAGATGACCAAACTCAGACAATGTTTTCAGCTTCGAAAGTTTGAACAAGTTCGTACACTATACTTCATTTATAGCATTAAAACTGTTATAATTTTAACTGTAATCTGCTAACAACTTCTTTTTAAAGGAATATAAAGAGCTAAATAAGTGCTTGGATGAAATGCTTCCATGGGTTACAGTACAAACAGTAGGAGTTAATATGTATCAAATAAATTATTTACTCAAAGCATTAAAAGAAAAAGAAGAAGTTTTAGAAGTTTGCTCGTTTATTGATTATTTTACTTCAATGTTGTGTGTTTTTTACGTTTTACTGCTAAGACAAGAATTAAAAAAAATTCTAACGATTTTGTTAGTAGAACAATTGAATTAATTTTTGTAAATAAATGTAAAAACGACCATAAGTTTTAATTAAAGATGGAAGCTCCTTATTATTAACTTTAAAAACTAACAAAACTAACTTTAAAAACAATTGTTTAATAGATTTATTTATTTAAATCATATATTACGCACAAAAGTTATGATGATATTTTTCTATTGTTTTATTATTGATAAATCAATTATTTTTTCTGTTTTGAATTTTCTAATGACAAAATAAAATTGTACAAAAAATGTAAACGTGAACTATATAAAGAAGACTATCAAAATTTTAAAACAAATTTTGTGCGAGTACTAAATCTAATTTCCAGTTAACTGCTATGACTTGTACGTTTTTATCAAAACTGTTGTATAAATTTTTTACGCACAAACTTGTTAAAGACCGTACAGTTAAGAATTAAAAGGCTCTATGAAGATGGTGAACAACTTATTTTAAATCAACATTATGCAATCGATTGTATTAAACCAAAATATGAAGAAATTAAGCGTAAAAACGATTATATTAAAAAAGAGTTTCAAGCAAAGTTAGACGAAACAAACCAAGCTCTTGACGTTGTTTCAAAAATTGAAAAGGTAATTGCTTCTTTTA
Organism: Thalia democratica; assembly: GCF_965202585.1. Lineage (NCBI taxonomy): Eukaryota > Metazoa > Chordata > Thaliacea > Salpida > Salpidae > Thalia > Thalia democratica. The sequence goes on along the minus strand of NC_139165.1, from coordinate 54,277,828 downwards.
TCTGTATTTATGTAATTTAAAACAACAGTTAAAACTAGCAGTCCCTATTGAAAAAAATTACTAAAACTGCTAATAATTTTGCAGCATTACTTTTTAGTACTTTATTAAAATTGTATTGAAAATTTATTTAGATGAGCATTTGGTGTGACGATGTCATTAAATTACTTGCGGATAACATCGAAACTCCTTCACTAGAAGATTCACCTTCTGTCGGAGATATTTTCGAAGAAATCAATGATGTACTTGTTGTCAGGGAGAAAAAGCTTTATGATTCAGATGTCAATTGTGAGTCATCTGAGCTCAGGGTTATTAAATTTGTAAACTAGTTGGTTTTTAAGCCATCTACACATTTTATAAATTTTAGCATTAATCTAAAGTTGTCACATCAGTTTTTTAGTTTTTTTTCATACAACCTTTAAATGCATTTATTAAAATAAAAGTTTTTTTACAAAAAGTATTACTTTATCCATTAGGCTTTTTATTCAAAATAAGTATTTTTTAAGTTAAAACAAAATGATCGAAAACTTCTATATAACCTTTAAAAAAATATAGCATACATTAACTTTAGAAACTTATAATTTTTTTTTGTTACTTACTCATTTTAAATATAACAGCAAATTTGCAAATTAACTATTTTATTTACTACCCGGTTTCATTTGGAAAAAATTCCGCTCTTGTCAAGTAAACAAAAAGTTAAATTTATTTTAATTTTAGTAAACACGTTAATAAGTTTAACTAAAAAAAAAACAATTGTAGCAACAAAAGTTATTAAACAAATCTTTAGAAAAGAAAATTTTTAACAATTAAACCTTTAAATTCTACAGAATCTTTGGTTAGACACAGAAAAAAGAGTACAAGGAGTAAAAAAACTGTGCCAAAAGAGTCTGGTCAGTATGAAAAAAAATGCTGATCAAGTAAGTTCTAATCGAAATATAAAATTACCTAGCTTTAAAAAAGAGAATCGTCCAATTCAAAAAGTTGAACCAGTGTACCCTACATTAAAAAATGTTAATAATCATGAAAAGTCAGATATGGACACGAAGGTTAGTCAAAATTTAATTTTAAATTCTTAGTTTTTATAATTTTTGTTTAAAATATATATTTTACAATTCATTATACATGAAAAAAATAACTATTGAAAAAAATCCGATAATGGTGCAATTTTTACAACAAATTAATCCTAACAATAATTTAAAAAACCGTTCACAATACGGATTGTGTCTTGAAAAAAATATGAAAAGGAATGACAATATTTAATAATTCTGTATGAATTAAAAAGAAAGAAGAAAATAATCACTATCATTTTAAGTTAAACAAGTAACTTGCAATATTTAGTTATAATTCTAACAAAAATGTTTAATAGTTTTTATACCTATTTATATAACGTGAAATATAGCAAAATTGTGGTATTAGCTGGGAGAATTGAACCTAAATTCCAGAGCTACTTTTATATAATTTTAAAAATCAGATTGAACACATAAAAAGACTTTTCATAATTAACAAACGAAAAAACGACTAGTTTTAGTAAATATTAAGTATTTCTAACTTATCAAATGTTTAATATAAACTTAAGATAATTTGTTAGTAAACAGTAACTTCTGTTGAGTATATAAAAATGCTAGCTTGATTTTTATATAATTTCTTCAACTTCTTTCGAACTTTAAGAACTATTTTTGTTAGGTAGAAAATAATTACGTAGTGTCTGAAACGATTAGATGTCCAAACGAAAAACTTCAGTAAGTTTTACTTGATCAGTTTTTGCTTTGCTTTAAGATAAAACAATATTTGTTTAATTTATACACCAATTAATCTATTATTAAAGCTTTTTATTAAAAAGTTTGTTATTTATAAGTTTGAATAAATTCTGCTGTGAAAATATTTATTGTTTTTTTTTTCAGATATGTAGTTAAAGAATTACTAACAACAGAAGAAAACTATGTCGAACAACTTGAAAGCGTAGTGAAAGTACTTTTTGAAAATATTACAAAATTAATAAACTTTTATTTAACAATTGCCTCTATCTTGTTTATTCAAAAAATTGTAGTTTGAGCAACATTTTAATTCGTGCTACATTTCTATAGTAAATGTATTTCTTATGAATTCATTTATACACAGGGCTATATAGATGAGTTTGAAAACTTAGATCTAAAAGGAGCTTTACCAAGTTGTTTAAAGGGAAAGCAAAATATTTTGTTTAGTAATCTTCGACTGATTTTTATTTTACACAAACAAACCATTCTTCCAAAGATACGAAAAAATTTAAGCTCAATTGAGCAATTGGCATACATTTTTGTACATCATGTTAGTTAAAAAAAAGTATTATTAAATGTATAAAATGTTAACTAATTGCATATTTTAAAGAAAAAGAACTTTCAAATCTATGGCGAGTACTGTTGCAACAGCTCAAAGTCTGAGAACTTAAGAAGCAAAATTGGAGATAAAACACAGTTTTTCATCAATTGTCAAAAAAAATCAGGTCATATTTTGCCATTAGGAGCTTTTTTGCTGAAACCTATACAAAGAATAACAAAGTATCAATTACTTATTGATGTAAGAAAATGTGAATGATATCGAAAAATAAAAAAAAATACTGAACTAAACTTTTTTTAAAAAGTCACTATAAAGTTTGAAAACTATACTCTTTTAAAGTATTTGTTTAATAAATATTTCATTTATTCTTTCTAATATTTTTTAGTATAAACTAAAGCAGTATCTCCATAAATTTACTTAAAGTGTGCATAGTAAATTTTGATTGCTAATTTAGATAAAAATTGCTAATTAAATTATTTGCATTTTTTTTTTAACGATAACTAATCTTGTTTTGATTTAGCTGTCTTTTTTAAGTTATATTACGTTAAAAATCCGTTCAAACAAATATCAAATAGTAAAAAAACTACAAAAAGATCAACTTAAGTATACTTATTTAGAAATTAATTAATAATTTATTGACAAAAACTGCTACCTTACTAACCCGGTTTCACCTAAAAAAGGATCTTCAGAGTAAGGTAGCAATAAAAATAAAGCACACTGATATATATAGGAAAAGCAATCAAATTAATTGGCAATAATCAGGTTAATCAGGACTAATTAGACATAAATTAGTAAAATTAAGTAATTTATAGATATTTTTGAGTGAAAATAGTTAATAACTTTATAAAAAAAAACTTATTAAAACCTTATTATGCTTAATTAGTAAATTATCATAAAACTTATAAAAGTCTAAATATTAGAGATTAAGTTTAACATGTAAGATAGTAAAAATAGTAAAAATAAGACACAACAAGCAAACAATAAATCAAAAATAACAAGATCTATAATGGGGACACATAGCGGTTAATTCTTTTCTGATATTTAGTAATTTGATTCTATCTGCTAGGGATATTCTTCAAAAAAAGATGGCAGCAAAACAAATACAGTGTTCTCAAAAAAACCCAAAGTACGCTATTTAAATTTGCCATTATAAACAATATCAATTTTGCCGAAATCAATTGACAAGTACTATACAAAGTTAAAAGCTCAGTCCCGAAGAAAGCCGACAACTGTTCAATCTGCAATCTGGAAAGAATGGCTATAGCAGAAGCAGATAGAATCAAATCACTAAATATCAGAAAAGAATTAACCGCTATGTGTCCCCATTATAGATCTTCTTATTTTTGATTTATTGTTTGCTTGTTGTGTCTTATTTTTACTATTTTTACTATCTTACATGTTAAACTTAATCTCTAACTTTTAGACTTTTATAAGTTTTATGATAATTTACTAATTAAGCATAATAAGGTTTTAATAATATTTTTTTTATAAAGTTATTAATTATTTTCACTCAAAAATATCTATAAATTACTTAACTACTAATTTATGTCTAAACAGTGCTGATTAACCTGATTAGTGCCAATCAATTTGATTGTTTTTTCTATATATATCAGTGTGCTTCATTTTTATTGCTACCTAACTCTGAAGATCCTTATTTAGGTGAAACCGGGTTAGTAAGGTAGCAGTTTTTGTCAATAAATTATTAATTAACTTAGCTCTCTATTTCAAGATTGAGCACTATTATTCATTTGGTTTCCAAATTATTTTATATTTAGAAATTATTCAATAACAATTGATAAAAAAAATTGTGCGTAAAATAACATCTAAATGCACTGCACAGTCTAAGAGTTTTGTTTAGTTTAAGACTGAGTTTTGTTATTGTATAAGGAAATACTTTAAGAATTAAAGGACTTTTTTTTGGTGTAAAATTCATTTTAAATTTTTTAATTCTTTAAGATTCGTCTTTTTTTGATACTTTTAAAATTAAAATATTCAATAAATAGAACCTAAAAAAAATTTAAAGCATTTTCACAAAGGTTTTATTTTTGTTCTATTTTCAGTTTCTTTTAATATCTATCGACTGTCATTTACAAGTACTTACTAAAATTATTTTATTTCAACCAAAAGTATAAATAAATTTTATTACCCATTTTGTCTATACTCAAGCTTTTTATTGTTCGAGAAAAAAAAAACTGTTATTGAATTCAAAATTAAAAAACTATTTTAGAAAAATACTGTTCTAATAAAAGGTTTTTATAACAGCAAATGCTAAAAAGAAGTAGAGAAGAAAAAAGTAGTAAACAAAGTGCACTGAAAAGAGCTTTAGAATCTATGCTCGAAGTGACAAAATCTATCAATGACAGAATGCACGAAGCTGCAATATGTGGGAGTATAAGCCAAGTATTCAAATTTTAGTTGTGTACAATAGCTAATTACGAAAGTTTCCTCAAGTTATTTTTACATCATAAATAAAACTGCTTTTCTTATATATACATGAACACTTAAACAGCATTTAAAACTTAATAGCCGTATCAGTTATTTAACAAACTCTTTCTGAACTTTTATTTATAAGAGTATATAGGGATAAAATATTTTTAGTGTTTTTCCGTTAAAAGCTGTTATCATAATCTTTTTTCTTCAGCACTTTTTAACCTAAAACCTTTGAAAAGATGAAAAGCTTTAATTAACCCGTGTCACTACATTTCTGCAGAAAAAAGCATTAAGATAAAATTAGTCTACTACTTTTTACTTTTTTTCCTGTTGCTTTTGTATTTTAAGCGAAAAAAAACTCAAAAATGTATCTATATGTACCTTTCTGATAGATTTGACTGATTCCTTGAGTATATATCTTGTGAACGATTTTTTTACTACAACCGGAATAATTTTTATTACACTCGCTGAATGGTTTGACTTTCCTTAAACGTAAAGGTTCTCCATACTTTATTTTTCGGTCTACACTCTATAGTTTTCATTTTCTAGGTCTTTAGCAGAGGTCGGCAGAATTTTATAAGTGGTAGACTAGTTTGCTCGCTGTCTGTACTTTTTAGATAAAATTGTATGCAGGCCGCTTTTAATAAAACGAATTAAGGTTATCAACTTCAAAATACTGTTTTAAACTAACAATATTATTAGTTAATCAGTAATAAACCACTTTTGGCCAGTAACTGTCAAATTCTGAGCACATGTAGGACTATATGCTCTTAATACGGAGATACTTAATTACTACAAAGATAACAAACAAACAATGTGTTTTACAACTATTCAGATGCTAGTTCATGTTCTACTAGTTTTTTGTTTCGTATGTAAATACATTTTCATTTTTTTAATAAATTTAACTCTTTAAAATATCTAGGAAAACTTAAAGACTTCGAGTATTCTAATGTTTCAAGGATCATACACAATCAATGTCGAAAAAAGAAAAGAAATTATAAAAAGATCAAAATTCAGGTTTTTGTTTTTAGAACTCTAAAGATATAAAATGAAAAAAAAAGTAAATTTTAAAATAGCTATTCTCTATTATTAATCAAAACTTAATGTTAATACGTTTATATTTACAATTATAAGTTTCGTAAAACTTTTATTTGAATTTGTCAATAGTTTGTACAACATTTTTTTAAGTGCATAACAACTAATTGTTGATTCTGTAAACTGAAATTGATAAATGAAAATTGTTAGAGAGTACTTATACATTAAACTGTAATATATTTTTGTAGTTATGACCTAAAAGTGCGAAAGATTTTCTAAAATTTCCGTTAGTACTAACTTTTTATTGATACATTATTTTAGCAGTGGAAAACATTTGCAACGTCATTTGTTTGTTTATGAGGACCAACTGTTAATTTGTAAACAACAGAGCAAAGACAGCAGTATAAGTGAACAAATGTGTGAGCACAGTAGCATAATGGTAGACGGAAAAGAACAAGTTTACTCTAGTAAAAAAAATGTAAAGGTTAGAAGCCTAACTAGTCTAAGTTGACAAACTCTTTAAACTAGTTTGAGAAACTATGCGTTCCGCATAGTTATAAAGATAAATGTAAAAAATCTGTATTGCGGAATGAATATTTGTTGCATCCAATACGCATTTTTTTAATGATTACGATAAATTTCTATAAAAATTAAAGTGGACAGAGGTAGAAGTTTTATTTCCTGTCGAAGACAATAATAAAATAGAAATTTGGGGAAAAAATGAGTTTATATCTATTTTACTACCAACACCAACCATTAAAAAAGAATGGAAGGAATTAGTTGAAAAGCTAAACTTAGTATATCGAGAGTGCAGTAACAGTTTGTTTTAGTAATATTTTGATTTTTTTAAACAAATTTTAATGTATAACACTTTTTTACTAAAATATATCATGTAAAAGAGGGACCGAGTCAAAGTAGTACGGCGTTACTTTAGCACGGAGTAACACTTTATCATAGAGCGTTACCCCTCGTGCAAAAGTGTCTTCGTGCAAAGTTATTTTCGTGCAATTTTTCCCTTTCTGCACTTTTGTAAGCTCGTGCAAATTTGACACCTACCCGGAATTAATAGCTATATATATAAAATAGTTTGACAAAGCAAATATTTTGATGTGTTTTTAAGTAAAAAATAACAAAAATCTATTTAAATAAAAGACCATTGGAAAAGAACTAAAGTCGCATCAAAAGTGAGGAGAGCTAATTCAGATCGCACACAAAGGCAAAAAGTATCTTTAACAATGATTCAACGTAAGCAGTCTTCTAGAAATAACTTAAGTAAAAACTCTACAAAAACTTTAGTGAATATAAAAAGATCGTCTTCAAGTGGAAGAAAAACAGTCGATGAAAACGTAAGCCGACTTTACAAAAAATTATTTAAATTTACTACAATATAATAAAAGTAGAATAATAAACAAAACAAGCAGATAAAACTTTAAAGTTTTTTAAATTATTTAGCAACAAACTAGTAAATTACATTTTATGATTGTTATGATAATATTTCAGATTATTTTTTCAGGTAAAAACAAACAAGACTGTGAAATCCTTAACTTTAGGGAAACCAAAGAAAACATAGTTTTTATTCTTAGTTATTTCGTTACTTATAGAAGTGAGCTAAGTAACAAAGGTTTCTTAGCATTATGATAGCACTTTATTTTTAGTTGTAAAACCGTTTTTTGAAATACTTATGAAATTTATAACGGTATTCAATCTTAAAATTTGTCTTTAAAGATAACTTTCTTTAATTTGTTTTAAAACTGTTTTTGTAACATGCAGTATAACTCGTATTAAATAGATGTATTTAAATAACTTTAACGTAAATGTACTTTAGCTGAAATATTTACTTAAATGTTCAAAGTTGAGGTAATAATAATACGGTACAAACACTAAAAATGAAACTTTATTATCTTAATTTTTTTGATAACTTCAACAAATTAAAATTAAAGATTATTACAGTTTTAGAATTTAGTCAAACTAAAACAAAACTCTGATTAGTTTTGAAAATGTATTTACAAAATATTTATTTTTATTTAATCTTAGATATTATGATGATTGTAAGTACTTTTGCTAACTTTAAAAGAAGATATTAAAAGTTGTTTACTTTTTTCGCTTAGTTTGAGTAGGTTTGTGAAGCTTTTTACATTTTGGAAAAATATACATTAAAATAAACATATATCAATTTAAATATTACTATTTTTTGAATTTAGTATAGTATTTTACTGTTTTTGGTTATAGTTGGCTTTTTTTCGCAAAAATTTGAAGATAGTGTATTAGTAGACAGACTCCTATACTAGTACAAAATACGTTTTAGTTACAAATTTTAATAAATCATATTACTTTTAAGTTGTAGCAAAGCTTATTAAAAATAAATTAAACTTTTTATTTTTGAAGTCGTTAATGTATTGCTATATTTTGTTATGTTGTAGTGCAAAAAAAAAACAAAGTTGAAATTGAAAATATATCCCGAAACTCAGGAGGAAAAACTAACGAAGCTACTTGTTTAAGAAAACAATAAACTAATTGTCTTTATAGTTTATACCCGCATTAAAAAAAACGTCCTATACAGTTCTCAAAATTTGTTTTTAAAGCTGAAAGAAAAAAAAACTTAAGCGTTTAAGCTAAACAGCTATAGATAAAAAAAATAAAAAAATACTCAGCAGCTAAACTATCGTCTTTTTTAAGGACATTCGCTTTTTAATCAAAGCTTTGCTAATATGTTTAATAATTAGTGATCTACCGGCCAGTTCCGCTTCCGGTTCTTTTTTTCTAAATTAAGATCCGGCTGGATCTGGTTCTAAATCTAATTTTTCAAACTAAGATCCAGTCGGTTCCGGTCAGTTCCGGATCCTAAATGTTTTAAGTTTTGTGTAGTTTCAATAGAGAACAAACTTATATAATTTAATTATTATAATACCATTAATTAGTAAAAATTGTTTAACACAAGTATTTTGTTAAAAAACACAATGTATCAATTTATTGTATTGACAATAAAATGTATTGTCTGAATGTTTTATTTGAACACTAGGAAAAAAGAAAGTTGTAAAAAAAATATCTACCTATACGAAATCTCAGTATAAATTCTAAATTTCAAGCTACTTATACAACTAATTTTGAAATTTGTATTTGTATGACGTAAAAGAAAATTAAGATAAATGTTACAATGCTTTGAAAAATATCGAACTTTTTTTTATTATAGGCTTTACATTAGACATTCACTAACAATAACTTTTTTAGCAACTGATACACATAAGTAAGTAATTTAGTAATATAATTTACTCATATCAACGCCATTAAGCTACAAAGAAATCTATTCTTGTTTTTTCAAGTTGTGTTGAAGAAATAAAAGTTTTTCGCCGGTTTTTGGAAGCAATCGATTTTACTTTTGTTCGTACAAATTACCAGCTTCTGAAAATAACCTTTCAGAATAAACAGAAGATAGTGGTGCTGAAAGATACCTTCTTGCAAACCTGGCAAGATGTGCGTATTTTTTCTTGTTTTGGTTCCACTAAGACAAGACTTCAGCCTCTTAAATTTCTTCAGCCAAAAAAGCCTTAATTTATGTCTTAATTTCCTGTACAACGGAATCTTGTTGCTCACTTTTGTGACTGTTTGCACTTATTTCCGATTCAAGTATAGAAAAGAACGACAAAAAATTTTGGGAACAACATTTGTAGGTATTTGAGCTTTCGATTTATTAGGCGGTAAAGAGGAAATTGACCATTTTGACCAGTTTCAAGACAACTATGATTTTTTACTTGTGGTTTCAGTAGCCTTACAACTTTCTGTTTGAGATTAGCAGGGAAAAAATCAAGTCAATAACGTGGATCAACAGCTGTTTTAAGTAAAAAAAAAGTCGTTATCATGAAGGTTTATCCGTGTGCTGTTATTAGCAGTACAAAACCTTCTTTCGAAAGCCTTTCTTTATTTTCTGCCAAGGTTGTAGAACTACTTTGATCTAGACCTAGTGGACTATTAGCTTTAAGATTAAAAACTTTTTTTAGTACTGCTGCATGCGGGATTACACTTGACAGCAATGCGTTGTTTTTTAGTACATTAGTGCGTTACTATATAAAAAGATTTGAGAAGTTCATTAAGGAGGCTAACAAATTTCCATTCATCATCTGTAAGAATATTTTCGGGTTTAAATTTGTTTTTAGCCATGTTTTTCTAGACACTTGTTTTTATTTTTTCTAATCTTTTCAGCATAAGGTAGGTTGAGTTCCACATTGTTTCAACATCTTACACACGTGACAAGGCTTTTTGCATTGACGCTGATCAACCTAAAGTGACCTGGATTTTTTTTTGTTTCTCGCAAGCTGTAGAAGAATGGTTAAAGTTGCCAGTAGTTTGACGGGCCTTGGCTATTAACACACTTATGTTACTTCCTGAAAAAAGTAAATCTTTAATTATCAGTTGAAGCGTGTGAAAAATACAGGGTGCTGAAGACGATTCTAACATCAACATACCAGCCTTCTTGTCAAATCATTGTCGCGCAGAAAAACGTGAATGCTATTTATATTAATACCTTAATTTTCAAGCATTTCCTTTATATTTGCACAAATATTAAAGCCTGTGTGCAAATCTTCTATTTCCTTACAGTGCAAAGCTCAGTGTTTGTACTCAAAGCTTTCATTTTATCAATGCGCTGTTAAAGAAATATATTATGTCTTTGTCTTCAAGTTTGAACATATGTCACTTGTAAATGACAAAAATATTTCTAATTATGTCACGCCAAACCAAAAAAAAACGTGACAGAATTAGAAATATTTAACATTTTAAAAAACTTAGATTCAAACAAGGCTAATGGTTATGATAATATCTATTTTTTATTTTATTAGCTGAGTTCAGAGTATCACTTTTTTTTGTACAGGTCTGTAAGTCAATATTCGCAAAATGAATATTTAATTCATCAACTGGTTTGGTATAAGAATTTTCATTTATATCGAGCTGATGTGGGAATTGGTTTTCTTGTTTTTTCCTATTGGTTATGTTATTTATTATTCTCTAAATTTTTGATGCATTTTTTTCAGAGATTTTAAGCATGTTTTCATAGTATGCCTATTTGATACTATTTTAATTTTTGTAAGTTTATTTAATTCTTTTTGTTTTCTTGAACTTTAATTGGATTATTAAAATTATTTTTGCAGATGTTTTTGTTTAATTTTTTTTAGATTTTAATATTGCTTTAGTTATCAAAGGTTTTGATTTTAACTTTGGTTTAGCGTCAGATAATTTTCTATTTGGAACAGTTTTGTAATTTATTTCTTTTTTTTTCCTATTAAGTTATTAAACTTTGTATCAATAGGACTTTCAGATTAGATTAAATTGTTAGTTTCATGTATGCCAAAAATAAGTGAACCATCTGCTATAAGTTGTTTGGTATTGATTTTTGAAATTATTTCTCACTAGGTTGCAGTTTTTAAGCTTTATAAAAAGGGGAAAGTGATCTGATATATCTGACATAAGCACTTGGCACTGAATAACTTTTTCCGGTGTTGAGCAATAAAAATGGTCTATCAACGTACCCCCAGAATTATTAATTCTAGTAGGGACTTCAATGATATTTGTAAGACCAAAGCTATTTATTTGATTTAAGTAATTTTTAAATGAAGCAGCTTTACCATTTAAATAGTTTATATTAATATCTCCAAGTATACAAATATCTTTATAGTTTTTTATATTTTCTAAGAAGAAATCTGAAATTTTTTTACTGAATTCTGGAATCGAGGCTTTTCGATGAAGGTAAATTAATCCTACTAAAGTATTTTTACTATTAATTCCTACTGATATTTCTAATATATAGATTCATATCTAATACTTGTAAAATTTAAGTCCTTTCTGATTGAATACACTATTGAACTTTTAACATACACCCCAACCCCTCCTGAGTTTGATATAGAATCAACATAATGAAAATAGTAACCAGTCAATGATAAGAAATTTGTGCTGGTTTTTTTTATTAATTTAAGTTTTACTAATACCTATTTATATCAGGTATTACTTAATATGAGGACATTAATTCTTAAAGCTTAGATTTATTTTTATTCTAACTTCTTATATTTATAGTATACTATCAAAATCCAACCGATTTTTTTTTTCTTTATTTATTAACTTTTTTTTATATATGGTTTGCATTTTTTTTAATTTATTTTTTGCTATCACTGTTACCCATAACCCTTACCCTTGATGGGTGAGCGGTTCTCGAATTTGACTGGGTGGATTTTGAACGCGGGTGGGTTTTGAACGCGGGTGGGTTTTGATCGCGGGTGGACTTTGAACGTGTTCCTATATTTATATATAAAAAAACTTAAACTGCCCTTAAAATCTTTATCTATTAAACTTTCAAAATCATCTGAACAGGAATACTAAGACCCCGTAACAATAGGCCCAGTTTGTATATCAAAATTAAGTTTGTTTTTTGAAATACTATTATTTATCATAAAAAGTTCAATGTTACTGATTTGACCAAGTTGAAAAATATTTTTATAACATCAATTTTTATCCTTATTTAACTATCGACCGACGGAGAGTTAATACTTATATTTGACTCCTAGCGCGTTATAAATATATCGGTGATGTTATTTAAATGTTTAGAATTAAACAATCTTTTAGAATCGACTTAATGAAATGTGAGTAAAACTTGGACTATAATTTAATGCTTAGCCTAATTGAATAGTTAGATTGTTAGAATGCTTAAACTAATTGTATATAAGAAATCGAGTTCTAGAAATAAAAGCTGTATTATGATGAATATAAACTGCGATAAACACATTAACCAAACATAGCAAACTATACAAATAACTACTTCAATTCAGAGGTTTATACACGAAACAGTCGCCTTCGTACAAGAAGTACGAGGCGAACACAACCTTTTAAGCACGATATGATATTATTACAAGCTACAAACTAACTGGCCAAAAAACTAGCGCTCTACTGAACTTAAGCATTTTTAACTTTGAGAGAAAAGGAAGAAAAGAACAGTGCTAGCTGTTACACTTACAAATTAAACAAATATTACTACAAATAGCAGTTTTAACTAAATTTGTCTTATTTGAGCTCATTTAAAATACTAAATAAAACCTCTATAAAAAAAATCCTATTATTAATATTTGAAATTAAGTGATAGTTAACAAGCTATTTTAGAATATTTTTTTGAATCTTTTAAACAACGAAGTAAGACAGCCTTACTTGTTTCCTTTTCCCTCATCAGAAGAGCTCCACCAGACGACCAAGAGAACTTTCAGCAATTAGCCTTTTGGAACTCTCTTGTATGGTAAAGAAGGTCCCGACTAAATCGCGACAGTTTCTCATTGATGTACACTTTCTCAATGTTTTTATCTATGCTCATAAGATTAGCATTTGCCAACTTTTTTTTCTTTCTCATGATCTTAACCTTCTGCTCAAAAATTCTAAACTTAACCAAAAAAGGATTAAATACCTTTATCTTGTCTTCAGCCTTTCCAGTTGGTTGCATCCTTCTAAATGAAATAATATTATTTCTATGAATCCGAGGGTCAACTATTTTGAGTGTGTTCTTCAATAAAATTTCTAGATTCTCATTTTCTGCTACTGGTACCTGATACTAGTAAAACTCACTTCAATTATTAAACTCGAAACCTTAAATTTATTAAGACTTATATATACATATTTTTCATCTAAAAACAGTTTCTAATGTTGTCATTATAAAAACTTATTAATCAGAAGACTGCAAAGCAATTTTGATATCTGTACTTTGACCTTGAGCTATGTCATAATTATCTGCTTATGAATATCCTAGTGCAGTCGGTCCTAAAAGAAAAACTGTGAAAAATTAGTTCTAAAGAAAAGAACCTCTAAAAACTAAATAAACTACTTTACATCTTTTACTACGTAGAAACAAATCTTATAAAAGTTAAACTGTTTTTAATGATAACAAATAATTAAACACTATTGTATAGCATACCTTTGATAAAAATTAGATATTCTTCAAATTATTTAACTTTTTTTTGTAAAGTGAAAAAAAGGTTGTGCACACCCATGGGAATTAGTAGTAGAGAGTATTAAAAATGTTATATCTAGACTTTACACAAAAAGTAAAAAATTTAAATTGTTCATAATAAAAATAAAAGTTTTTAACGTTACTTTCACTAAAGATTACTTTTAAGTGCAACAGAATATAATTAGTTTATTTTATTGAAGTACCAAACCAAGAATGTGTCATCTTCTTAATTTTATATATTCCAACGTCTCTTTGGCCAGCTTAGATCACTATGTTACTAGTTTGTATTAGTTTTTTAAGTTTAAATAGTTTTAAATCATCCAACTAGTCATTTTTGTCAATAATAAAAAGACTATTTGTTTATTTGTCTATCTTAAATAAGTAAAGTGTTTTTTTTTCCTAAATTAATTTAATTAATTCTAATTAATATCTATAGAAATTGGTCCACAACAACACATCACATATTAGATAATACACTTAAAGTCCAAAAAATAATTATTTGTCTTACAACTACCATAAAAAAATAACAACTTCTAAGCTAAAAATACAATTTTCTATTAGTTTTTAGTTTGATTAATTAAAGGAAGATACACACGAAAAGTATACAACAGCAGTTGACAGCATTTGTTAAGCTGTTTCATAAACATGTTTTTTCAAGGACAATACATATTTTGGTTAATTTTATTAAAATCAAAACACTAAATTTATAATTTTAGTTTTTTCACAAAAATTATATGTAGCTAATTAAAACTTTTTTACTAACATAGATTTTAACTTATGATTTAACTAATAAATATATAGCTTTGTCAGAGATATCTGCCTGAAACTATCAGTAGATAAATTGGTGTAAGAGCAACAGAATCTAACTAACTTGATTTTTAGTCAAAAGTGGTAAAAAAAATATTGTATAAGTTCTCTTATTTAGCTTGAAAAAAAAAATTCAAAAATAAATAACACTTTAAGTGTTAATTGTTATATATACAGTTTAGTTTTTTTTTTTGTATAATCTATACAATTTTTTATTATTGTAAATTAAACTACATATTTATTGATATTAAGTAGTTTAAATATAAATTATTATCGTTTGTAAATGAAAAAAACAATAAAGTTTTAAAATTTAAAAAATAATTAAAAAAAAACTAAAAACTATGTAATATAATACAATTGTTATTGTTTACTAAATTTTAGACGTAATGGTCATTAAAAAAAGGCTCATTTTTGTTTAATGAATAAGACTTTGCTACTTAAAAAAATTTTAAGATCACTTTTTAAGACTTAAAAAACAAGTATGATTAAGCTAAATAGTATAAATTTAACTGAATAACGGTTTTTTTACGCATAACAAAATAATTAAAAAAAATTATATGTAAGACTTAAAAATAGATGGAATAAAAATAGCTAGTACATAAAAAAAACAGTGTTAAGTTTTCAGACTTACAAACAATCGTTAAAGCTTTAGTTTTTAAATCTTAGTAATTTAAAATATCAAAAAAACAGTTTCTTCTCTTTAACGTCATATTTGAAAGAACAAAACTTTTAAAACTTAATAATATATTATGCATCATAAACTGTGTTTTAGCAAAATCTTTATTAAAAAAGTGGTAGAACAAAATGTAGTTTAGATTTTTTAAATTTAATTTCAACACTTTAAAAAAAAAAGTTTATTTCTTAGATTAGCAACAAACAAGGCAACTTAATAATATTTTGTTTTAAAGTTTTATTTCTTAGAATTTTTTTCACAGTACAAAATTGCAAATTCACTCTAAGGAAGATTCATTGGTATTCTGTTTTTAATTCTGTAGTTTACTAAAAGTAAAAAATAAGTTTGAATGTACAACCTAAAATAAGTTATTTTTGATTTAACTTTATCAAAACTTATTTAAAATGGAATTGGAAACTTTGTGCTGTTTAGAAAATTTAGGTAAGTTAAAGTCTAAATTGTGTATGGTAGCTAGTAAGTAATTTTTTAATTACAATAAATTTATTAAAAGCATTTAAACGTTTACGAAAACTTTAAATACAACTATCAAATAAAGAATTCAAAACTTACTTTTCTTTTGAACTTCTTAATCGTAGATACAAGTGAACTTGAGGTATTCAAAGCTTCTTGTAGGGGAACTAAGTTTTTATCCGTAAAAAATGTAGTAAAAACAACAGTTTTATTTTGTAGCATACATAAAAAGAAAAAAATAATAATTTTTTTGTTAAATAACACTACTACATGGTACGTCGACTAACAAAATTATCCGTTATTCTAGTAAGTCTAAAGTAGTTTAAAATATTAAGATAACTTCTAAGCAACAATCGCTGTTTGCTACAATCCAGAAACTTAATATTAATAGTAGTACCATAATTTTATTGTCAAGCCTTAAATTAATGAATGTCTTAACTTTACTACTTTCTACTTACATACAATGAGATTTTAAACATTTTAAAAAATGAAAAATTTTTTGTAACATAATAAACTTGATACCGCTACATTGCCCTTTAAGCTATAAATAAACATAAAACGTGTATTCTATCTTAAGGGTTGATGATGATTTTTATGAAGACATTTTCAGTTTTGTACAATAGTAAATAACTAAGAAAACTTTCACTGACGTTTGTTTGTAGTACAGTATTTTTCTAGTTTTCTTTTTTTTTACAATACATATATTTTTTAACCTACACAGTGATTTATGTCTAACACTTATTTTATGTAAAATTTTTAACACTTTTAAATTAGGTTTGACAAATTTGTTAGAGTTAAAAAATTTTAGTATTATTAAAAAGTTGTACGGATTGACGGTTGATTGATACTTAATACATTTTTTGATTGTTTTAAAACGAAAAAAAACAATTAATATAAAACTATTAAAAAGTATGTATATTTAAACTTTTAAAATACAAATTTAATTTTAAATACAAACAGTTTAATCCTGTATTATTAGAATATTTATTTATTGTAGTTAGCTAATTCTAAATACTTTTAGTTGAGTTTAAAATGTTGTAAAATTTTACCTTATTTTATGTTATTAAGTAATTTATAAAGTAAAAAAAAATTTAGCTTAAAAAGGATATAAGTCAACTTGAGTTCTCTTTACTGTTCTAGGAATATAGTGAGTTCTGTCTTGAAGTTGTTTTATTTTCAAATGATGAGACATCATTGGTGATTGCCCATTTATATCAAAAAATAAACTTTCATTCGGAAACTTATCTAAAAATATTATTTGACGGATATATAACAATGAAAATTTTAGATATTGAGCTAGTTCGTTATTTTTAAATCGTAACTAAGAATTTTATAAAAAATAAAAAACTCATACATCTATAAAAATTGTAATTTGACTGAAAAAAGTTTATTTTTATTTTTTTATAAATAACATGGCTTTAAACATTAAATAAAGCCAAGAATTAACTAAAAATGTAATGCTGTATTTTAATGTACTTTTAAAATTTTGCTAGGTATCTGTAAACATCTTAATATGTATTGAAGGTAAATATTTGTGAGGATTTTTGTATACGTACCAATCAGAAAAAAAAACTTGAAGTAGAATTAAGTTATATTATTTTTAAAATATGTTCTTAGTAAAGATAAATATTATGAACTATCAATTATTTCTTTAACATTTAATCATTCATCAGTTTAGTTTTTCTCACCCTTTAAAGAGTTGTTAGAAAAAATTACTGGCAATGCAGTATGAGGTCGACTTATAACTTTTACATCATTTAGCTGAGTTTGAAGCTGAAAAGCATCATTTGAAAAATTCAAACTTTGAAACTTTTTATCCAACCAGTCTTTCTTTCTATGATCACTTTTTAGTACTGCAAAACAAAATAAAACTAGTTGTAAATTCATTAAGTTTTGTTTCACAAAACACAATAAGAAAGAATTATATTTGAAAAATTTATACATATAGTTTCACCTTTTTAACAGTATAGCAAAAGGTTGACAAAAATAAACTGTTGATATATTTTTAAAAGCGGTTGTTTAAGTACATTAAACATGTTACTCAAATAACATAGTTAATAAATAAAACTAGTACACCTTAAAAACAAAATTAAGAACTAACTCGATAGTAAAATAAGCATAGCTTATTTAAGTAAAATAAAACTCAAAAAACTCCTTGGTTAACTAACTGATCAATTAAAACAATAAATCAAATCTAAATGGTTATTCGTCCATGCATTACATTAAAATAAATACATCCCGTTCACTTTTTTTAGGATTATCCGAAGTTAAGAGATTTATTCCTTTCGAAAAATTTTAATAGCTCAATAAAAAAAAAAAAATTTCTACTTAATTGGCAATAAAAGTATCAATTTTAATACAAATAGTGACTTTTTTTATTGACGTTATTAACATTTAAGTTTACTAATCGAGTTTTAAAAAATGCTGAATTACTGTTTCAACATTATAATTTAAAAAAATATTTGTAAATACTTATGGATTTTCAATTATAAAACATACACTAACAAATTAAAATATTTTCAGAAAATATTGTACTATCTTGAAGTATCTAGCAAAAATTAAAGTTAACTAGCAAAAATTAAATTCATAGAAATATTTTTAAGTGAGTGTATCTCAAAAACTAAAGTATGCACTAAGTGTTATTTCACAAACTACGGTACTAAAAAAAATATATTAATAGCAAACATGATGAAGTATTAAAATTATCTTATTTTAGTAAGTTTTGAAATTAATTTTAGCCCCATTCTTAAAAATACACTGAGAAAATAGTTAACCAAAAGGTAGTGGTAAGTAGGCACCTCTGTTATCTGAAGTAAATTATTAAGATTGTGCAAATTAAAAGTGATAAAATTTTATTAAATAAGCTAATATTTAAGTTTGAGGCTTGAAAAAGTTTTAGTTATACTGTAATAAAAATTTACTTCTATATATAACTATTCAAAAATATAAATTTAAGCGTTTGTTAACAAAAGATCCTAGCGAAACAAGTTCACTGGAATATACAATAACAACAAACTAAACAGTATCCTTTCTTTATTACACTAACACATATTTCTATGTGTTAACGGATTAACAACTTCAACGGAGCTATGAAATCAAGGAAGTACTACAATTTGTTAATATTACTTGTATATATATTAATATTTTTTTGTTGACAATTATCACAGTTCTCTATTATTTTTTTTTTTTTGTAAAGATAAACACTTATTTTATAACTAAGCTTTGATAACTGACGCTTCTATGCGTCGAAACGGCTGTCAGCAATATTGAGTTTTTTTTTATAAGTATATACATACAGGATTGCAACTGATTATTTCTTCTAGGTTTTTGAGTCTATTCTTAATTTAAAGTTTAAAAAGTGTCTTAAGTAGTATAACAACATTGAAAAGATACAGTAAAGCTATTTTAAATATGTGTTTTATTTAAAGACATTTATGATGATGACAATTTTCTTTTAATCTATATAATAG
The DNA here is from genome assembly GCF_965202585.1 of Thalia democratica. Classification (NCBI taxonomy): domain Eukaryota; kingdom Metazoa; phylum Chordata; class Thaliacea; order Salpida; family Salpidae; genus Thalia; species Thalia democratica. The sequence continues at coordinate 54,258,660 of NC_139165.1, read as the reverse complement.
ATTTTTCGTGTCAAATCAAAATTCTACTACTTAACGTGTAAAAATTGTTTAAAATACCCTGTTTTTTAATGATTTTTGTTCAAAATTCCTGTTGTTTTTTTCAAAACTTCTCAAATTTCAGTATTTTTTAGCCTAAATTGTCAAATTCCAGGTTTTGTGGTAACCTTGAGTATATAAACATATATATGAATAAATGTATGTTTACTTATACTTATAGCTTTATTATACAATATCTAAATAGATAAAGCAGATAAGACTAAACAAGAAAATCTAATGGCAAAATATATGTATACATTATCAAAAATTGTTGTTTGGCAAAATTAAACCTAATTATATTTAAAATATAAATAGAATAAAGCTGCGCAAACGAACAGTTTAGAATATTTTTCTAATTTTGTTTTTCTATTCCATATTTTACAAAACATGTTATTGCAATTACTAAAAAAAAACTTTTTCAAGATGTACAAGTTTTTAAATTATTAACAAAACGAAAAGCTGCGTATCAATCTGAACTAACTGAACAAATTTTTTTAAGATCATTACTACGTCATCATATCTTTAACATTTGTAAAGTTATAAAATTCTGTAATACATTTCAAATAAAGTAAAGTTTTTCAGACCATTATATGAGATAAAAATATTTCATATATGAAACATATGTAAAAAATATGGTTTACTATATAACTAATTAACATATATACGTATATGTACAGAGATGATCAGTTGTGTTGTTTTTATTTAGTTTAAATTGTTCGATAATTTTTAAGTTGAAAAAGGCTAAATATATTTAAAATAAAACAATATTACATTTGCATTGTAATTTTTTAATAACACTACTGGAATCATTTAAAAGAAAGGTTTAATTTTATATATAAGTTACATTGTGTCTTATGCCGAGTTTTTAAAATCTCGGAGGCTTAGATCCAAAAAGTACTTTTTTTTTTCATTAAGTTATTGTAAAAAAAATTAAACAAATACCAAATTAGAATTACTTAATAAAACTTTGAAGTATGTTTAGAATCTATGAATAAAAAAGCTAAGGGATTTAAAGAAAAAGTAGTTTTTTTTTATATTTTTATTCAGGGTTAGTTTTCTATCTGGAGTGCTATCCAAATTTTTATTTGAGAATAAAACTACAGTGTATAAGTAATTTTGAAATTATATCACGTTATTCTTTAAATTTCATAGTAATTTGTTCCAATAAATGTTATTTCTGAATACAGTTTGATGTATAATCATATAGTCAGACACATGTAATGTTAATGTTTGTTTAACTTAAGTACTGTATGTATCAAGTAATATATCATATATCCGTATTAATTTATGAGCAAAAATTATGAACTTGATTGATTCAATTATAAACCATTTTAAATAAATAAAAAATCTCATGTTCTCTTTTGAAATTAACTTAAAGGGTAAAAAATGTCAGATTTTACAGACTGAGGGAAATCAACAAGTTTTTGCGCTCAAAAAAATGTATTAAAATTTTTTTTTTAATTCATGAACAAATAATATTCAAAACATCAGATGGTAGCAGTCTGTGGGTTAGATTCAATCAAAAAGTTAACTAAGTTTAGCATAAACTAAACATTATCATTCTAGGAAACATTAGTAATGAACACAAACTAATACAATAGTACTAATGAGTGAGTAATAAAAAAAAAAATTTTAACGTACAGCATAAATAAGGGTTAACAAAAATGTATTGTTTGAGTAAATTTATTTTTTTGAAAAATTTATAAGGTGTAAAAAATTAGCCTACAAAACTTAAACTAAGTTCTTACTCATTATAGTGAGTTTATAATAAAATTTGACTTGTTGTAAATGCTATGATTTCTTACAATTAGATTGTCAAACATCTGATTTTTAAAGACTAAGTGCAAAATGACATAAAATTTATAGAAGTTCTACTTTAAAACAAAACCACCAGCGTATATGTTAGGATTCGCAAATTGCAACTATAGGTAGTAGTTATGAACTATAAAAAAATAATATTATTAAGTGAATACGTTGTGCCTAATTTATTAAAAATTTCATAACTATTTTATATATATAAGGTTCAGTAGACTGTAATTAGAATCAAAAAATGAAGTTCTGACAACTGTTAAAAAAGGGCAAAGCGAGATTTTAAAACGTTAACACTATTTCAATGGAATAAACTAAAATAAAGGTATTTTCTGATATACAAATACATAGTCTCTATTCGCCGAATTTACACAACCTTTTGAGGTTTACTGTATATTAATATTTTCAATTGTAGGTCTACTGTAATTCACATAATATACTAAGAAGAAAAAAAGACCTAATAAATGACATTGAAATTTTTTACCTAGTTTAATGTTATATAGCTACAAAAATTTTACACGAAATACATTTTTTACATTTATTATCAAGTTAATATTTTTCTTTTTTGTGTTCAAAACAAACTTGCACAAAAACTTTAATCAACACAGTTTTCTTCACAGTTTTTTTTTATTAAGTGAAAGAACTATTTTCGAATAAATGTTCTAATAAACTAAACTATCTGATACTTATCTAACTATTTCTGCTCTTCTATCTTTTTACTGTCAACTTTAAGCACTGTGGTTCCCTAAATTTTTTGAATATTTTAAACTTTCTATAAAACTTTAACTAACTGAAAATATAAAATGTAAAAATTTTGTTAGCTTGCTATATTTAAACAACTTATCTAAAAACCGATTAAACAGTTGCTAACAAAATTTTCTTTGAACTTTTATACTATTAAATGAATATTTTAAACTTACTGTCACTTTCCAGGGTATCAATTGTTTCTATATCTTTCAACAGTTTGTCCCAAGGCCAGTCTATCTGGAACTGAGTCGTGATAGTAAAACCTAAGAAATTAGTTTTAAGTTAAGTCAACGAATTAGGAATAAATATATGTACACGTTCTTACCATTTAACCATCCAAATATTTTAAAATTTATTTCACTAGCAAACTCTTCGGTAAAATATTCTCTGGAATCAGGAAATCCCAAGTAAAAGACTAAATAGACACCTTGGGCAAGACATCTAGGAAATTCCTAATTTTTTTAGCATTTGTTTTAAATTTTAAAGAAATCTATGCTAAGACTAGATTACTCTTACTTTACTCAATGTTCTATGATTTTTTATACTCTAAGCGCTTACAATGTACTATTATACTATATTTTTTTGTATGTAAGTTGCATTAAAACAAAAAAAAAGTAAATATCGTATAAAAATTTAAAAAGTGACTAACATTGAAAAACTTATCTTTGTAATCAGGATCAATTTCAGTGAAAATAGAAACGTAATTATCTGCCATTCTAGTGAAAATTTCATCTTTAGTTTCTTCTTTACAAGTCTTTTTTTAGATAAAAATATGTAAGAATAACAATGTTATGATGACAGATAAATAAATAAACATAATAAAACATTTGTAAAATATATTTGCATATCATTAACTTTTAAGAAAGAGTATAGAAACCAACAGAGCATGCTTGTTTATAATAAAGTCTAGAAACTAAAGCATTGCTGTTCTATTGACAATTTTCTTAACTAAATAAAAAAAGTGTATAAAACTGTTAATTTATTGTAGTATTTAGAATAAAGCATAAGAAAGAATTCTTATAAAAATATAAGTTCTATTAGTTTGAAACACTTTCAGTTTCGTTCTGATAGCTAGTTTTTTAAACTAAAATAAAACCTATTAAGTACATTAGTTGATAATTTTTATAAACTAAAGACAAATAAATTTAGATAGTTTATATGTTAAAAGAGTAAGAAATTTTAATATCACTAACTTCATGTTATCTTTACTAGTACATATTATAATTTTTAGCTAATGCTTTACCTTTTAATAAGATTAATATTTCGCAAAAACCGGTGTAAAAGTTACAAAATGGTTAAACTACTTTCAATTTAGTGAATACACAATTATATTTCTACTAGCATACCTGATACTTGTGTAAAAAAATCCACCAAAAAGAATCATGTAACAGTGCTACTGAAAATTTTGAAAAAAAAATTGGCTTCCAAACTTTATAAAAGTTAGTCTGTGGATATTTGAAAATGATTTATAACACTTTGAAAAAAAAAAGTGTGTATATTTACTAGAAATATTTTTATTTGAGTTTTAATTTTTTAAATGGCTAAATATCAAAATGAATGCACTAAACCTTTGAAACAAATAAAAATGCATTTTATCTTGTAATTAGTAATTATTTTAGTATAAATTTAAATTTATACAATAATTCAAAATGGTGGTATATTCTATGTTAAACAAACCATCATATGCAAAATTTCTCAAGCAAAACTTACTGTAAACTTTTGGGAATCAGTAACTGTGTTTAAAATTTTTGTAGCTCGCAATAGGCTTGGTAACTCCGTTAGCTTTGAAGGATAAAAACCAGGATACTTATATTTCTAAAGTTTAATGTTTTAAAGCATTAAAAAAACAATTAAAATTTCAGTTGTATAAATCAGTAACAACTAATTAAGTTATTTAAATTTTTAAAATAAAATTTAAATTTAAAAATGTTATATAGTTACTTTTTAAACCAAACTTAACCTACAAGTAGTTTTTTGAAAAATAAAGTATCTAAAAATAGTGTTAACAGTTTACAACTATTCTTATGATAATTGCCTTTTAAAAGCATCTTTATTATCAAATCAATAAGCCTGCTAACTTCGACGTTCTTTTTCTTCTTTTGAGTACATTTTACTTCTTTTGATTGCTGCAAAGCTATGTTATGTTTTGCAACTTCTTCAATATTATCTAAAACCGAGACAAAAGTTTTAGATTGTATACTTAATACTATAAAAAATATAAATTACATTTATTTTTTTGAAACTAAACATGTAATCTCTAGAAAAATCAGCTTAAATGTACAACGTTTGTTAATTATTAAGAGCGATTTCAAGTAATATATATTTGTTTAACTTATAAAAAAGAATTTTGCAACAAAATTGGCTACATATTTAAAAGATTTATACTTTATCTTCAAAAGTTTTACACAGCTGGTTTTAGTAAACTAAAATATTGTATTACGTAGTGATCTACCGGACTCAGTAACCGAATCCGGCCGGGTATTGCCTTTTTAGATCCGGATCTCAATTAAAAAAACTATCCGGACCTGATTAGATCCGTAATTTGTGAATCTGGTAGATCACTAAGTAAAATTTTTTTCTTAATAAAACTGATTAAAAAAAAACTAGGAAAATTAATGTGCTAAAATTTACTTTCTATACTTTACTTACTATCGTTTTGAATAAAAGCTATATACATATACAAATATATACAAACATAGCTATATACATACATCCAATTTTTTTTACTACAAAATGTTTGCTTTAAGTTATGATGATAATATTAATAATAATATTAATAATAATAATAATAATAATAATAATAATAATAATAATAATAATAATAATAATAATAATAATAATAATAATAATAATAATAATAATAATAATAATAACTATAATAACAATAATAATATAAGTACAGAATTCTACAAAAATCTACTTAAAAAAAAATATAGTTAGTATATCTTAAAAACGGTGATATAAAGTTCATAGAACATTTTACTCATATTGACATACTCAAATGAGTATATATAAGAAAAAATCTTACACATTTACACTGTAATATATATTAAACTATATCATTTCACAACTTCTAACAAAATTATAATTTTTTTTATTTAAAAACTAATGAAATAAATTATTTGTGTTGTAAAACATAAACGAAAAAAAAAAATTTCATGTACTTATTTTTATATTTGAACATACAAAAAGGGTAAACAATTATTGTAATTTTTAAGTTAAGCCTTTTACTTTGAATTTCAGTAAAAAATGTTTAAAAAATTATGATAATTTTAAAAACAAGTAATAAAAAAATTAAAATCTTAAAACACACTTTTCATAGTTTATTGTGAGTTTTTATAAAATAATGAAGAATTTAAATAACTTATTTTATGTTTAGAAAGCGCTTACTAGAAAAAAAAAGGAACAAATATTTTTCTAAAGATTTTATATTTATAACTGTACATAAAAAAAAATTATGTAATATCATCTCTCTTTTATTTTTCAATTGATAAATATAAATTGTTAAAAAGTAGCAATAACATTTTACAACGCTAGAATTAAAAAAGATAAAATTCCATGTACGCAAAAATTAAAACTGAACTAACTAAGAGATTTAGAGTCTTTGTCCGAAACAGGTAAATCTACGAGCTCGGTATCTTTGTCAAAAAACAAATGAAAAATACTTTCTGCACCAGTGGTCAATTCATCGACTTTCTTTTGAATGGTTTCAATTGCAGAATCTTTTGACCCTTAAGTAAAATTACAATAAAAATATAAATACAAGTAGTTCTTAAACTTTTGAAAAGTTGTGTCATCTTGGACTCTGAGGAAAAACTAAAAAATCTTATATCTTATCAGTTAATTTGTCTTATATATAGTTTTCAACACTAATTTTAATTATATTGCACAGTTTTATTGTTGATGATGACTAATATAAACTCAAAATGTCGTAAAAACTAAGTAAATTATTAAAAATTAATGAGTATTTCTTTAACATCAAAACAAGGTTTATCAAAACAGTTATTTTTTCTAACAAAAACAATAAAGTAGTTGTTTTTTTTAATCTTTAATAAAAAATAATAATAAAAGTTTGAAAAATTCTTAAATACTTTTGTTTATTACTACGTTAAAATTAAATATAGAAAGTTAAAGAACGATTGCTTGAAAACTATAGGACAAGATAGATTTTTTACGCAATAGTTTTTTCTGTTTTTTCTATTGAACGCTGTTGAATTTTTAATTTTTGTACCATTATAAATAGTTGTAAATAAAAGTAACTTAAATTTTAAGAATTGGTAAAAAGTAAACGCTAGCTAATTTAAACATTTTTTAAATTAAATCTAGGAGTATTGAGTACTTGGATGATGTTTGCTGGAAACATTTAAACAAATGATTCGAATGTTTTTGGCTTCACTAAAAAGATTTAACCAATTAGGTTATTTTCGAGATAGTTTATGTTTTTGTCTTAACTACGTGGTCTCCAGTAACTTACTAACTGACAGCTTTAGTTACAAGTAGTTACAATTATAAGTTACAAAACTATTTCCTAAGTTATGAATAAAACACACTTTGAATAAAAGCAACTTACTTTATCTTAAATAATAATTCTTAGTTCTGAAGAAAGAAACTATTAAATCACGACACAAATAGAATCTATAAAAAGTATCAACAATCGTAAAGTTATATAAATACTAACATCAACTCCGCGATGTAGACGTTTTCTTGATTCTCGAAATTTTGAATTAAAACGTTGAACTTAATCGTAACTTGATCGTACCGCGGAATAACTTTGCAACTAACTTTAACGCGTATTTGAAAGACAAACGCCGATATATACGCGTCGAAATGAAATTAACTCCTTAAAATATTAAAAATGTTTGTTGTTAATACTGGAAGCACGTCACGAAATCTGCGTAAAACAGTTTACAACATCCGCTTTAAAATACGAAAATGAGATGTTAATATCATTACATTATTTCTTTTTAAAATTTTATTTTAGTGTTTAAAGCCTGGTTTTAAATAATTTAAATTCTTAAAATCCTACTTAACTTTAAATTTTTTTATAATGGTTAAAAGGGCGGGGGGTGTCAAAAAAAAAGTAAGAAAAAGAAGCTGTATAACTTATTATCTCAAAAATTACATAATTTACAAAAATTAAGATAAGACACAACATAAGGACAAATTAAAAATGATAGTCATTTAGTTGTCTTTAATCATTCTCTCCAACTTACTTGTCTTCCGGCTTCTTGTCCTTGGACTTCTTGTCATCGGGCTGCTTCTTTTACTGTGGTACTTTTAGCAGGAACGAATTGTTTTAATTCGCTTGTTCTTCTCAAAATTCAAAAATTCCGAATTCACTTGTTGACATAGAAAATATTCATCTTTTCATTGTCTATCATTGTAGTATTCATTTGAAAGAATTCATTCCAAAAAATACGCGGCTCAAAAAAAAAAAGTAGAGATATTCTTTCAAGAAAGTTTAGTAAAAACTACTATGTTATTATACCAAAAGACAATAACGAAACTGTCAGTATTTACTTTCAAACCCATTTTTTTATACAAAACAAAACAAAAATTAAGCATTTAAAGATGCATTAAAAGAAAATTAATAGTTTAAAATACATGAAAAACTTTAATTTTGTTTTTAATTTAGAAAAACAAAATTAAATTATGTTCTTAATATCCAACTCGCAAACTTTAATAAACAAAACAGAAAACAATTTCTTTAAAATATTTTACAAAACAATAAGTAGTATTTTCATGCACAAACTTTTAAAGGATTCAAGTATAAAATATTTCGATTAAAGCAACACAAAACTTAAGCATTATAGAAATTTATAAAGAGAAAAATTTAGCGAGTGCTTTTTTTTGATCGTTAACAGTCAAAACTAAATGGGAGTTGAAAGTACTTTTAAATTCAAAATTTATAGGAAAAGTTTATGACGAGTTGAATTTTAAAGCTTTAAACTTGAACTTGATTATTTCAATAGCAAAAAATCTGATAAATCAGTTTTGTTTTAAAGTTAGAGTAAAATGTAGTCACAAAAATTTTAATATAAAAATAGGCTTATTAAACTTTTTTATTGTATAATTGTTATGTCTTAGCTTTTGATTAATAGTTCAATTACTAAACTGTAATTTATAATATAAAAAACTTCATAACACATCATTAAAAGTAAAAAAGCTATAAACTTTACAATTCAGAAATTTTATCAGAAAAGAATACAAAATAAATACACGTAATAATTTCTTTCATTTTAACTTCTTAGAAAAATTACCTGAGTTTAGAAAATATTTAAATAGATTTTCATGTTAATTAAAAAATTAAAATTTTTACCTTTATTAAAGTCTGTTTTGTTAGTTTTGTGAAAATATTTATATTTTATCTTCAAAAGGGCTTTATGATTAATGGTATAAGTTTTAGACCTGCTATTAGTAATTCTGACTCTTTTTTATTCTGTGTTATAATTTCTTTTTTGTCAAAGGAGTTAAGTACTGCCAAATTGTTTTTCTCTTTAGCTAATATGTTGCTTGATACACTAGTTTCTGATTTTGTTTTTGAAGAATTGTAGTAGCCTGAGTCTTGTTTATAACTTTTAAGCTGCAATGTTGGCACCTGATGTTTTGGCTCGCTATCATACTTTTTATTATAACTGATATTTTTCTGCTGTTGTTTCTGGTGTTTTTCTTTGTTAAGTTTACCTTGTTTTGCTTTAAAAGCAAAAGCTTGTTTATAAGCTCTATTAGCTTTTCTTTTCCGCTGTTGGGGGTTACTTGAGCAATAGTTTCCGTTTAATCTTTTTTGCTGAAACTTTTGGTTGTAGTTTGAATTCTTATCTAAAGCGTACTTAGACCCTTGAACTGTTTTACCATTAGGACCTGTCACGTTTGCGGCTTCTGACATGTTATTTTTACCTACAACAATATCAAACTGGACTTTTTCTCCTTGTGCAAGAGACCTTAAGAACTTGTTAGGGTTGTTTTTGACGATAGCTGTATAATGAACAAAAATATCGCTGTTCCGATCATCACGTTAAATAAAACCGTAACCTTTGCGAACATTAAACCATACTACTTGACCAGTTACTCCAATCGCTATTGTTTTTTTTATTACCTGAGCTTTTTCTTTAACTGTTTGAAACTCTTCGGTTGTATAAGATGTTTTTGTAGGTAAGTTTTGATGACATGACAAACACTGTGCTATGTAAATATTGTTACTACTATTCCAATAGTATGATTTTCTTGGTTTAAAATTATCTCTATCTTGATTAAGTTGGCGATAATTGTAATTATGATTAATACCATTATCTCTTAAATGAAAATTTTGTTGATTATTAGGACGAACTGGCTTATGGTAATTCATTTTAGACTTATAATGACTTTGCTCATACTGCTGTAGTCTATTGTAATTTACTTGCTTAGGTATTAATGTGTTTTCTTTATAAGCATTCCATATGGCTTGTCCTTTTCTTTTAAAAACTTTTAAGCTTTCATCAAAATAATCCCTAATCTTATCTTTAATCGAAAAGGGCATTAAGTATGCAAGAAAAAACTTAATTCTGTCCTGCTCTGGACATTTGGCCCAACTCACGGCTGTAGCAAATATTTTATTAAAGTTTGTACAATCATCCCAACTTGGGATTTTATCTAAAATTTCGTCTAATTGATTGTCCCTATTAATAAAAAAGTTTCTTAAAGAACTGTAGTTTCTTTCACCTCGTTCTGTCATTTTATAATAGTCTGACAACTCTTCTCTCGGCCAAAACCCAGTTAAAAATTTATACTTTTCTGTATTACTAGAAATATTTTCATTTAACATTTCCTCTTCGAAAAAACTAATAATATCACGAGGGTTTCTGACAAAGTCTAACCTTTTAAACTTTTTACTTAGTCTTTGCGCCTTAAATGTGTCGCTAAAGTTATTAAAATTATTTCGATTACTATTTTCGTAATCATTGTAAAAAGGTTCGCGTTTTTCTAGCATCGCACGTTCGAAATGTGGTGATCTAGACTGCTTTAATCTATTATTTAGTTTTTTATTTGCATTTGCAAAACTCTTAACTCTTCTTCATTTGTTAGCTGCTTAACTTCGCTTGATTTTCTAAATTGTTGTTGAATGCTGTTTGACGGATAAAATTCAGCATTATCTTTCATCATCTCTGCTTGATGAGAATTATTAAAATTGATATCGTCATTGTTGTTTGTGTGCATTTATTCTGTTGACTGCTTTAAGATTCCTAACCAGAAGATTCAAGGTTCTTAAAAGACACTGCGTGGTTTCCACTTTAACCAAATGGGTTATTTTCGAGATAGTTTATGTTTTTGTCTTAACTACGTGGTCTCCAGTAACTTACTAACTGACAGCTTTAGTTACAAGTAGCTACAATTATAAGTTACAAAACTATTTCCTAAGTTATTAATAAAACACACTTTGAATAATAGCAATTTACTTTATCTTAAATAATAATTCTTAGTTCTGAAGAAAGAAACTATTAAATCACGACACAAATAAAATCTATAAAAAGTATCAACAATCGTAAAGTTATATAAATACTAACATCAACTCCGCGATGTAGACGTTTTCTTGATTCTCGAAATTTTGAATTAAAATTTTGAACTTAATCGTAACTTGATCGTACCGCGGAATAACTTTGCAACTAACTTTAACGCGTATTTGAAAGACAAACGCCGATATATACGCGTCGAAATGAAATTAACTCCTTAAAATAATAAAAATGTTTGTTGTTAATACTGGAAGCACGTCACGAAATCTGCGTAAAACAGTTTACAACATCCGCTTTAAAATACGAAAATGAGATGTTAATATCATAACAAAGAAAAAAAAAATGAAAAAAAAAGTTTGCACTCTAAAAAACTAATTTGTACCCAAAAAATCACTTATTTTTCAAATTTCCACTTAAATAGTAATAAAGTCACTTATACATGCTCTAGACTTAAAATTCATATCTTAGATGAAAGCTTATAATTATAAGCGTACATTTAAAGATATTTCAACTGATTTTGACTTATTATAACGTCATAATCACACAAAATATGCAAATTTTGTCTGTAAAATGGTATTTTTTCTAATATAAAAAGGAAACTCTTTTGCTGTTTTTACTTTGTCAAATGTCAAATGTGTGGAATCATTCAACCAGAAATATATTTCTAATGTGATTTCATTTTAATCGCATGTTGGTATAGATTTAAAATACATTTAAATCACTTTCAGTTATTTGAAATTATGACTATTGAGAGCACCTGACTAAGAGTAAAAGAAATAGAACTATATATTATAAGAACTTTATGTAAATTTATTAAAATTAGTGCAAATTTATTGATTAAATATAAACAGTTTTTATTTAATGAAAAATAACTATTTGTATTTATTAAGTTTTTTTTTAAGTTAGGTTTAAGTATGTTATTGTTTCCACATTACTATTATTTTAAGTCACTGAACTTAAAACACTTTCTTACTTTAATGACAAGGTAACAATACCGTTCATACACTTTGTTGAGGTTAGCTTTCAACAAAATCTTCCTAAACTGTATGAAGATCTCAGCAGTGTAATCATGACACTTTGGATGACTATGTCGTAAATTATCCACATAATACCAACTTCTAAGTTGTGTTGAAAAACTCTTAACAAGATGTGTCTCCAAGCCGCCCAAGTTTTTGATCACCAAACAGGTAGAGAATATGAATTTGGAATGTTTCGTTTGTTGAAACCACCACGTGCTACTGAGCTCAACTTATTAGCTTATGAAGAACTGGACGGACTCCCAACCAACCACTTAGAACCTTGCTGGATTTAGAAAGCGAGCAGCAGTAAAAAAGTTTAAGAACAAACGCTTCACAGCAAAAGAGATAAGAAACGACTGTACATAACTTATGTCTGATTCTTTTCAAACTAAACATGAAAAAAGTTTTAATGAAGTTGTTAAATTTCTGAAATGGAGCAAAGGTGTGTAGCAAACAAAAACAACTGAAGTTCAAACAGAAAAAATAAAAAGTTAAAAAAGTGGTATAAAAGGGAATTAAAGGGAACAGACAATACGTGCAGAAGCGTCTCAAACAGTGCAAAAATTGGGGTGGGCCTGTAGTAAGCGTTGAAGAGCTCTACTTTCAAATACCATCCTGTACAAAATGGGGTTATTGTTTGTAATGAGTTAGTTTACTTTAGAGAGTCACACAAATATAAAGTGTTATACAATCCAGAACTTTTTTAAGTAAATGGTAGTACCTACGAGGAAAAACTTCTAAACTTATGTGCTCTTGTTTTAGAAGATGATGAGTGTTCTCTGTGTTCTTATCAACAAACGCTGATGTGTTATTGATTGTAGGGGATTTTTCCTTAAATAAACAGAATGAAAAATATAAAGATGCTGAGGTAGGACACTGCTATGTCACATTAATTAGTGAAGGGTCATCAGACACATGGTATATTACTACTTGTGAACGTAAAAATTATTATGGTACTTACAAGATGGACCACCTTATGAGAGTTCAAGATGGATGAAATTGAAAGTGGAAACATCCACCTAAATGTGATTTGCTGACCTTGACTTAGAATCTATTATTGATTGTAAAATTGATGGGGAATGCGTTGTTTATAATGAATGATCTATTACTTTTTTACTGAAAAATCATATCCAAGTAGAACTATTAGTAGAACAGATGTCTTTTAAAGACACTTAAATGATAGTTTTTGTATTTTTATTGGTAGTATGTTTACATAACTATTACAAACGTATAATCAATTAAATTTTATCAATTCGTGATAGTTATTTTATAGTATCGTTTTTAAAAGTATCAGCCGTATTGCAGTAATATTAAGTGTTAATATTGCTGATACAGTGCAATGTTCTTTATTTCTTTAAAATATAGACTTTATTTTTCAATCAACAAACGCTTAATGATTAATGCCATACAATATTATTTAGCATATAATAAATTATAACTTTTTAGTATTTTGTAATTTTTTGTAAAGACATTTGAGTAATTATTTAAGGTTTTTTTAAACATTCACAGCTAAATGAATTATGACATCAAATAACCCGTAATTTACATACCACATCACCTAAATTCTAAAAGTAAGTATACCTACAAAGTTTCATTTACAATAAAATTCTTTAGCTAGATTAAACTACTAGCTTTGATTTTTAATTTTTCTAAAGCACTGTCTTACAGACAAATAATATATCAAAATCAGTTGAAATGTCTTTAAATGTATGTCTAAAAGTATAAGCTTCATTTAAGATATAAATTATAAATATAGGACATGTATATGTGACTTTATTACCAGTTGAGTCAAAAAATTAAAAAACAAGTGACTTTTTGGGTTCAAATCAGTTTTTTGAGGCTCAAAATTATTTTTTTGCAATTTTTTTAACTCTTAATGAACCTAAACCTATCCAAATTATATGTTTAAATGTGAATTCTACAATATTTCCAAACAATGAGCTGTACTTCCTATCCCTACTAAATCAGCAGTCAAAAAAGTGTCTTATCTTATATCACCTTAATAATATTTACAAGTGCAGTTAAATAACTTTAACAATGTTTTATTTTAAAATTCAAAAAGTTTTTAACAAACAAGATAACTTTTATATATATATAAATACGTTTAAATTAATACATTTTACAATATATAAAGAATAAGAAGTAAAATAACTATGTTAAAGTTACTAACTAGTGTTTTGGGTTAGATCCGCTTTAATTTGCTCAATGCTCATCACTGGAATTTCTTCACTAATATCAAAGACTGCTTGATCATCTGTACATAAAGGCCAGTCAACCTTGAAAACAATTAAGTATTTAAAATAATAGTTAAGTTTTTTAATGATTGGGTATTACGTGAGTAAAGTTAATTCAAGTTTTGTTAAACCGTTAAAAGTATAGTAATTAAAAGTACATAACTTTTATGTATCTATATAACAAAAGAATATAACTAAATAACATAAAAAATTTAAAACTAAATAACACAGCTATGATACTGACAAAAATATTTAAACAACTACACTGAAACGTACTACTTGAAAACTGATAAAAACATAGTTTAAAAAAACTAAGCATATGAAGCCATCTTTAAAAACACTTAAAAACGAAAAAAAATCTATTTCAATTTCCATAAAGTTTAAACAACGTGTTTGGTATAAAAATGTTTTATTTTAAAATCTACGGAAAACAAATAATTTTTTGTTTAATTTTTGAAAGGTTATTTAAAAAAAAAAATTTTGCTTTTTTAATTCTAAAAAAATATAATTAATTGCCTTTTTTAGAATTAAAATATATAACTATTGTTTAATCTAAAATTATAAACATATTTTTAATCTTCAGGAATATTGTTTGTGTAGCAGTTAAAATAAAACAATTTTTTCCACAAAAACCTAACTTTTTGTTTTCTTTCTAAATTAACGTTTCAAAGTTTTCAATATAGTATACTGTAAAAATGCTTATGATGTTAAATTAAGTCAATAACTAAAAAAGTGAAGATTTAAATATCTTTTTTAATTTTTCCTAGTAATAAATAATAGTCAATTTTTCCATAATATATATAGAAACAAGTCAGCAGTAAGTTCTTTTTAATTTAAATTATATGTTATATTGTTTGAAACAAAAGATTTATAGTTTTTTTGTAATATGCATTATTTTTAATATAAAATAAGTTTAATATGACTATATATTATTTTTCAACTAATACAAGAACTATACTTACCAAATTATAAATACTCATAAAGTCTTTTACATCCAAAGGTAGTTTTGGAGCTTTCACATTTTTACTATTTTTAACCTTATTTGACCAACGAATCATCGTCTATAGCCTTTTTAAACATTCTAAAACAATTGTAAATAATTTCAAAGTTTTTCAATATACTAAAAGTAATCTATTTAGATATAAAGTAAAATTTTATAGCAAACTAACATTTTAAATAAAGTGCATAAATGCAACAACTATTCAAAATTTAAAGTTAATCGTCTGCTAATAAAGATCAAAACAAGTTCACTGGAGTATATAATGATAACAAATTTAAACAGTACTCTTTCTTTATTTAAACTACCACATGTTTCTGTTTTAAACAAGTGTTAGTTTAAATGCAACAACTAAATTTAAAGTTATACAAATATTTTTGATTGAAATGTATAAAAAATACTCAGATTTTATTGTTAAATGTTTTAATACATTTTCACTACATATCTTCAGAAAGGTTAATGCAAAATAACAAGGTTTAAAACACAGTTTTTCACTAAAAACAACAAAATAATATCTTAATGTTAATTAGTCATTTATGAGATTAACAAAAGTAGAAAAATAAACAACGCAAAAAAATTATTAAACTAAATATAATACATTCAAAAAAAAAAAAAATGGTCAGTTAATTAAACAAATAAAGACACTTTGAATCAAAATATTTTTGTTTACATAATTTTGGTTTGTTTAAAAATATTAATATAGCCTCTAGTCTCACTAGGTCGATTACATTATTGCAATAGCTAACAACTCTAAATCTCGATAGCATATAGTTATTTGCATATCTTTGTTATTAACTAAATGTTCCGCTATCGATAATATTTTTACATCATTGGTAACTGTTTTTGTTTTTATGTTATTTTTTTTAATGAAATTTAATACACATTAGGGTAAATGTTCTTTAACCTTTTTCAAGATACCTGGAAGTCTGACCAGTATAACTTCTTATAGATAAAACTGTTAATCGGATAAAACCAAGAGTAGTATTTGTTTCAAACTCAGTTTTAAGATTGAAGCTAAGGACCCAATACCCAACATAGATAAAAATGTTGTCATATATAGATTTTACTGCTTCTGTGAAGGAAATTATATTGGTCAGACTGTTAATACACACTTTAAACATTATTTTACTTAGAGTACTAATTGTGTGTGAATAAACTTCTACAACATTAAAAAAAAACAGTTTTAGAAAACAATATTCTTGTATTAAACTTATTGTTAAACACTATTATTTATAAACTAGAAGGTTCTTTTTAAGGACTGATAGGTGCTTGTAATTTTCTAAGTTCAATTGGTATATTGAAAACTAAGCCAGTTTTTCTTTAAGTGAGCACATAAACTCATTTACTATACACAAAACTTAGTTTACTCTGTAATAAAGTTTTTATTGTTTATAATACTAATTTCAAAAGCATATTTTCTGATGAATTAATTCTAAAATCTTTTTTTGTAATTTAGAATTGACTGTATAAACTTAGTGTATCAGAAAAACCAATAAACAATTTTTAAACTATAAATTCTATGAAGAAAGTATTTACTTCAGATCATATGGAGGTAAATCACTTTCTTTTCAAAATTGATCTTATTTTTTGTAAAAAAAACTAAGTTACTAGTTGTTTCTCACTACTTAAAAAAAATTCTTAGCTTTCTAGATATAAGTGATCAAAGTTTAAGAGATCAATAGCTTCTTTATGGGAGGCGCAAACTAGAAAGGAAAAAATAAACTGTTTCACTAATAATCTATCTACTCGTTCAATTTTTTAGGAATTGTTTTAAACCTTTCTCATATTATTCAATAAATTTTGAAGAACTTGCAGGAAACATATTTTAATTTCTGTATATAAAAAAAAAACAAAAAAACAGTTTATCTTAACTTTGATAGTAAGATTTTAATTTATGATCTGCTTCCTACAAGTTGCTCATAATGTTTAATAGAACATTTCCTAAAATTGTGAAGTAAACTACTTTAAAAATGAAGGAGGAGATAGATTCTTATTGATTTTTTTTTATTAGAGAAATTGGTCATGAAAAACTTTTACTATATATATGTGTCATTTTTCTTTAAACTGTTTATGACTAAAAACCAAGTCAAATTTTGTCATTCAATAAAAAGCATCTAATAAGAGCCAATTTAGTTTTTGTAAAAAAAAGTTATACCGGCTGAACAATAAACTGGATTGTACACACCTTTTCCTTCAATTTTCTACTGTGTACAGGTTTTTTACATCTACTGGCTAAAGCTACTGTCATATTATCTTTTTTCTTATTTTGATAGCAGAAAATTTTTGGTGTTATTTTATATTTTATAAAAAAATTATTTTATAGAACAAAAGTCTTTTTATAATTAAGAAAATTTTATATAGTTTAAAATGTCTAAATTATTGTACTTAAAAATTTAAAGTGTACTATACTTGATATGGACAGTCTTATGGATAAATGTTATTGGTCAAGATATCACAGGTCTTTAAAGAACTTCAAAAGCTTAAGCTTAGATAAGTCACAAAAGAATTTAACCAAATGTTAAAACTACTACAATATGTTAAACAAAACATAAAAGTTATAAACAAAATGTTAGCTAAAAGTTAACTTATCCTAATAACTCTTAGACAAACAAAACATTTTTTTTGACAACGCATTTTCAGAGAAAAACTATCTGTTGCAACTGTTTTTTTTTTGAAACATTTTCTAACTCACTGATTTTCTTCTAGAATTTTTAAATGACAAGTTTTGTTGTCAATTTTTTGAATAAAATTAATTTTTATTAAGGTAAAGTGTGTTGTAAGAAGTATAAGAAATTTAAATGATACTGTAATGCTAATTTAAGTGTTTTTTTATAATAAGCAAAATCTTAAATAACACAAAAACATTATTAGTATTAGATATTTTGTAACTAATCAAAGTTTTATTATTTCATGTTTAAAATTTGATCAAAATTAAAAGTATTTCGAAGATTCCAAGTTAAATGGCAACCTGTGTTAATAAAATTATTATTTATTTTAATATTTATTATAATTTTCACCTCAAAATTACAGCCTATTAAGATTAAATTTATACCGTATTATTAATCTTGTAGCATGCTCTTTCCTAAAAAGAAATAAAATTTTAATTAACTTTGAATATATTAACCAAAATAATCTTCATATCATAAATAAAACTTCAAAGATTACAATTGGTCAAAATAACAAAATTTTGAACTTAAATCAATTAATACAATTAAAACAATAGGTTTTCAGTCAAGTGGTCAAATTTACTAAAACTTTTACTATTTGATAATTTATTTTGCAGAGTTTTATGTAAGATGTAAAATAATTTTTATGCTTAACAAGTTTGAAGTAACTTTTATCATATAAGCAACCAAAGTGAGTGACTTCAATGGTTTGTTATGGAAAGGTGCAAACCAAATAGGCAAAAATACTTTTTTGCTTTTCAATAAATAATTAATTAAAAAAAGAATGATTCACTAAAAAACTATATTCTTCTTAAATTTTTAACCATTTTTCTACAAATTTTCATAATAAGTCCATTAAAAATATTTTAATCTTTTAATATAACATTTAATTTAAGGCTTCATGTTTTTTTAATGTTTGACTACCCAGTACCAGATATCCCTTACAACATTAAATATCAGTCCTTTCTCTCCCCTGTTCAACAAATTCAAAAGTTTCAGTTAAGCTTAAATTAATTAATTTTATACGATTTTTTTAATCTATAAATAGATTTCAGGCCAGATATTATTTAATTCAGGTCGGATCTGGCCTATGGGCCAATCTCTAAGCTGTATGTACCTATTTGTATGATAAAATGCCAAATGGCGTGTCACCAAGGGTTTTGTTTTTTGAATAAAGGATTAGTTTTTTATTTTTGGTTAGTTAAACATTTTTGTTTATTTTTTTTTTTGTTTTTAGACAGATTTAGTTTTATTTTTAATTAAAAAGTAATTTTTTTTTCTTAGTAAATTTAAAAGATAGGGCAGGTGGAATAACACGTGATGAGCTAAAACTCACTTGCATGACCTTCAGAAAACGTTTATCGTTGTAGAGGGGAGAGTGGGTTTATTCTGATGTTTTTCTACCTTTAAAAAAAAAAAAAAAAAAATATATATAAAGTAAATTAGACCAACTTAAATGAAAAAGAAGTGTAGTAGCATTTTTTGATACCATGGTGTACAGTTGTATATTAGGGAAACTTTAGTTAAAAAGTAAGACAAATTTTTTAAATATCAAAGTCACGAGTTGAAAACCCGTGGGCCAAATCCAGCCTGCCAAGCAGAATTATCCAGCCGTAGTGTATAAATACTTTGAATAAAAAAATAATTATAGTTATAACTCAAAAAATAATTGCAATTAAAATTTCCTATATTTCTCATTAAAAAATAGCTGTACTCAAAGCTTTTCGGATTACCCTTATTAAAAACATCAGTTTAACTTACATATAGCAGTCTTTTGAAAAATAAAACTTATTAACTAACTTTATTTTAAACTTCAGTCTTATAGGCTATTTTCATTAAATCTTGTACAGCTACGTCATATTCATTTAAATTTTATTAAGTCTTTAAAAATTTAAATGTACACTATATACTTACTTTATAATAAATTAAGTGATTAAATTTGGTAATAAAAAAGTTTTAAAATTTAATCCTGTAGTTTTAAGTTACAAATATTCTTAGAAAACAACAAAATCTCTTCCGACAATTAATCTAGCTTTTTTATAAACAATATTAAAAAACTAGTCGTTAATTTGATTTTAAGTTTAGTAATACTTAAAAAGTAATTGTTTTAAATACGTTTTAGTTGTGAAGAAATTTCTTAACTTTCGTATATTAATGCAAAATAACGGTGGTCTGCAAAAAGAATTATTTTATAAAAATAAACCCGCTAAGGACTTTTGGCAAGTATGGCAAATCAATTAAACGTATCTTAACAACAGTTTATCTATTTAAACTAAAATTTAAAACCATTCGCACATCAACCTGTTTCAAACTTCACTTAAATGTTGAAACTTGTCAAAAATATAGTTTAAAAGTTTACACTTACTTAACAGAAAAGTTTTTTAATCATAACATATACTTTATAAAAAGTAAGATGCATAAAACTTTTATATATCTTTAGGTTTAAATACAATTTTTAATTAAAATAACATTTTTGTTACAATTGTGTATAGATCTATCTTTATCCTGTTATAGATCTAGTTTTATTACTATTATTTTATTTTTGTTCAGGCCTTCTAAAGTTTTCTAAACATATTAATTGTTCTAAATTTAATAAATAAAAAATGAAAATTGTTTAATTTCAAGACAAATTATTAGGAATTTAGGATAAATCGAAAGTTAGACAAATACGCTGCCCTGCTACAATGTTAATGATAAATTTAGCTAAACTAATGCAGTTTAAGTTCAAAAGTATAAAGCTATGAAATCATTTTTTTAACTAATATAGTTTTTTGTGTTGAAATTCAGCATTTTAAAAGAATTGAAACTTTTTTCTTCCAATATCTTCATATTTGTTAAAACTAAAAGCATTCTAGAATATAAGTGTGCAACACACTAAGCACGAACCTCAATCTAAAGCCTGTTTCATATTTGGTAGTTTGTTAGAAGAAATTGTTAAAACAAATTAAGATATTTTTCTAAAACATATGTTTTATACTATTCTTTTAATTTTTAACTTAAGTACATAATGACAGTACTGCTTATACTGCTTATACTGCTTATATGTCATGGACAAGACTTTAAAAGGTATCGAAAAGGTGTGCGACTCGTTAACCGAAAGGTTTTTCGTGCACTAGGTCCTAAAACCAAACATTTTGAGCGTCTGTTTTTGTCGTTCAATAAACTGTAAAATAATGTGATAATTTTATTACATTTTTGCTTATAATTTTTTTTTTTCAAAACATATCTTTTTGAAGTTACATTTTTCTGATTTTTATAACAAGTCCGCCCTAAATAAGACTTAGTTTGGAAAATCTACCAGTCAACTCGAAAAGTAGCTCACATTTACTGAAGAAATTACGAAACTTGAGATTTAGTCATTTCTTTTATTTTTTAACCGTTATTAAAGGTTTCAGGGTTTTGATAACCTCGGTTTTTAAGGTATTAATAGTAAATTAAAACTAAATTGTAGACCTAAAATGTTTTTGAGATCTTTAAACAATAATTATTATTATTAATATAAATAATAATTGTAACTTAAAAGCTTAGACTTAAATTCAATTACTAGTTTAAGCATCAGCTATAAATTAGTAGTTAAGTAAACTAAATTTATTTTTAAAGTTTTTAATGACTATTTCTTTAAAATGATATACAAATATAAAAACACAGGTTATTGAATGTAGTAATGAAACACCTTATCTTTATAAATAGGAAGTTATTGAAGTCTTAGAAATTTTTTTAGACTTATAGACGAATTTGATTTTTTAGTTTATAATATATAAGAAGGTACAGCTGTTTTTAAATTTTTATTAGTGATCTACCGGATCCAAGATCCGGCACTGGAACTGGCCGTCTTTCGCTTGGAACCGGAACCGGCTGGATACTAGCTGAAATTTACCGGGTCCAAATCCAGTTAGTTTGGGAAGACTTTGTTTTCCGCGATCAGCTTCTTTCAGTTTTATATACTTATATTATTGTGGTCTGAATATTTAATATATGTAAAATTTTTCAAGCGAAACAGACTAATTAAACTTTAGTTAATCAATCATTTGTTTTAAAAATGCAGATACAGTAGTTTATCAAAAAGTTATTAAGTTCTCATCTTAATTATTACCATTTTTTAATCTACTTTAGATGCAAATTTGAAAAAGCTTTGAAGAAGAAAATAGTTTTTTAGTTCCATTATAAAAAATTTAGGGGAACATGATTTGGTTCTTTTTTTAAATGAGTAATTAGAAACAGGGTTTACATACGGTCAAGATACGCGGTATAATTCAGGATAGTTTTGTAAATTTGAGAACTTTTAAAATTTTAAAAATATATATTCTAGATTTTAACTAGTAAGATCTAATTAAATTTAATTACCTATAATTTAATTTTTTATAACCATATTTTTTGTTGAAAACTTGAATTTCAATAAGTTTGAAAATTTAGAAAAACATTTTAAAGCATTTGATAAAACTCAAGATGACTCAGTACAGTTTTATTGGCAAAAAGAGTGGCTACCAATTAGAAAAATAAGACTAACTATTTTATTTTTAATATAATTAATTTGTAAAAGTTAAACAGTTTATTTTTCCTTAATTAGAAATTTCATTTGCGTGGAAATTTTTCACCAAAAAATGTTTTTATTTTATATTTTTTGAATATATTAACTGGGTTTCAACAACATTGGTTCAGTCTAGTTCGTAGAAAGTAGTAATATGTATATATATATATATATATATATATATATATATATATATATATACTATTTTATATTTCAACGCTCAAAGAAATATTTTATATTTCAACGCTTCATTCTGCAAAAGTGTGGCAACACGGGTTGGGAAGCGCTTCCTAGAGATTGTGGACAATAACTTTACTGAAAACCATCCATATTGTAAAGATTTTAACAGGAAGACACTAAAAATGTCCTACTCCTGCATGCCAAACATGAAACAACTTATAATGGCACACAATCGAAAGATGTTAGACACGCAGGACAAAGAGAGGCGAATGTGTGACTGCAAAAAACAAGAATGCCCGGTAAATGGAAGTTACTTAATTGAAAATATTATATATAAAGCGACAGTCATAACTGAAAACCAGACCAAGTTTTATGTTGGCTCAACTGGACTATCGTAGTCGCTACACAAAGCACAAGTACAGCTTCAAACACGAAAAACATAAAAACACGACAACTTTATCGCAGTACATTTGGAAACTAAAAAATAACGAAGTTAATTTTAAAATTCAGTGGGAAATATTAACAAGAAGGAAAAATAAATATAGTTTAGAAAACGGATGTAAATTGTGTAATGCGGTAAAAATTGAAATTTTAAAAGTTAATAAATCACAATCTCTAAACAAATAGGGTTGATCACGCCAATTCGATCATCAGACCACAAGCACAGGCTTCTGCTCTGCTGACTTTCGCCGATGTTTTTTGTTGATCTCTAAACAAAAGAAACGAATTACAAACTGGCTGCATACATTATCGTAAACAATTTATCTAAAAACTATGTTAACAATTTTGTCTAAAATATACTATCTATTATTACGTAATACCTAATTTTTTATAATTTTATTGCTTTACTTACAAGTTTGCTTTTCATTGAACAAAACTTGGCCGAAGACGCGTATTAAACGCAGAAACAGCTGCCCCAAGCAAAAGTTTATTTTGTGTATTTTAATTTTTTATATATATATAAACCACAGATGTTTTTGTTAGTCGGAATAAAATTTTGACACAAAAACTCTGTGGTATATGTTCCGATAAGCTTAGCTTATCAGGATCTCCAGGATTTAACGCCTTTTAACGTTACATCTTATATATAAAACGAAATTATTTAAATTAATAGGTTAAATTATTTGTCAAAATTATTGATGAGTTTTAAAATTATAAATTTCAGATAGAAACTTTACCTTTTGACGTAGATTTCAATATATATTTCATGTGTATATAATATTGATTTATGTATGTATATAAATTATTTTTTTATTTATTTTTTTTTAATATTTAATGTTGTAAAGTTTAATAGTCTCATTTTAGATAGAGTTTTTCGTTTTAGAGTTTATATTTTGACTGTATTTTTTTTTCCTTTTTTCATTTGTAGCTCACTATAGTTTTGAATATGTATATATATTTATATATGTTTTTTTTCTCTTTGTAGTTTGTTAATGTATTAGTAAACAATTTCATTTGTTTCTACATTCTACATTTTATCTGTGTAAACAAAATTGTTAGTCTCTAAACATACTTTTGCCAGAAAACTAAAAAAGTTAATTATTTAAATCACTGATAAAATTTAAAACTAGTAAAAGGTTGACTTATTTTATGATTATTAATGTTTTTTTTCTTATTTATTTTATTATTTTTTTCTTTATTTTAAAAGAATACTTATTTACTACTTTAAGTGTTTTTTGAGGGTATTTACATGATTGTTTTGGTAAGGTTAAACTTCTTTATTTAGACATTTATTAAAGTTTGTAAAAACTGATAGTTTAATTAAAAGGATATATTTATTTTATACTTTTTATTTAAAAAAAGCAATTTTTTTTTTATTGATACAGTTTTATTTTACTGTTTTTTTTAGTATTGCAGCTTTATTTTATATATTTACTGTTATTCTATTTTTTTAATGTTATAGCTTTAATTTGTTTTTGCTTATTCATTAATAAGTTGATAGTAGTGTCTAAATTCTTAAGCATACTTTATAAAAAAAATACTTCAAATTTATTTATTAATATTTTTTTTTTTATAAATTAGGTTAAATTATTTGCCAAAATTATTGATGAATTTTATAATTATAAATTTCAGATAGAAACTTTACCTTTTGACGTAGATTTCAATATATTTCATGTGTATATAATGTTCGATCTATGTATGTATATATATTTTTTTTTTTTTTGATATTTCTTTTTATTTATTTAATGTTGTAAAATTTTATAGTCTTATTTTAGATAGAGTTTTTCGTTTTAGAGTTTATATTTTGACTGTATTTTTTTTTTCTTTTTTTCATTTGTAGCTCACTATAATTTTGAATATGTTTGGTGTGCAACTCGATAACCGAGAGGTCTTTTTGCGTATCCGGGTCCTTGAACCTAAAAACTTTGAGAAGTTTTTTGTTTTTGTTCCATAAACCACTTAGTACTGTTAGTGTGAACTAAACTTGTACGTTTAACTAAAATAGTAGAATGTATAGACTAGACTTTACATGACGATGAAATTAATTTAAGTCATATAATTAACGTTAAACTCTTAGCACTGACTAAAGAGCTTAATTAAGTTTTTTTTTTTTCAAATCTTAAATAAATATTGCATATGTACACAATTTTAGTAGACATTATTATAAAAACAGTTTTGCAACTATGAAAATTACAATAAATTGACTCTACTTAGTTTTATTTAGTGGTCACTGTATTATAGAAAAAATACAATGACTTAACTAAGGAATAATAATTATATTAAACAACAGTATTTAAAAAAATAATGCAAAAATTAACCATCATTACAGTATGATAATTTTTAGTGTTTGTGTTTAATTTAAGATACAAAAAAAGCAAAGATATAAAAAAGTATGACTAATGACTTTTTTATTAATCTTAAATTACCAGAAGAAACTACTTCTTATAATATAAAACAAGACTATCTACCTCTTCATATTTTATTAACACTTAGTGGAATGTCATTCTACATAAAAACCAAATGTAGATCATATCTATACACATTGTAAAGCTCAGAAGAGGTCATAAATTGGTTAAAAGCAAACTTGCCTTATTAACTTCAATAAAGTTCAGTGTAAGTTTACTTCAACAAACAGAATGTACTAGTTACTAAAACTTTAAGTAAAGTATACAGACTATACTATAAAAAATAGTTTAAAAAGTAAAATGTAGAAATAAAAACAGCTGAAACATAAAAAAAATGTATATTGTATATTTTCTTAACCAATTAACAAAAAAATCAATGATTTTCAAATATAAAGAGATTTATTTTCAGTATTTGGATTACTTAAGTGTTTTGTTTTTAAATGAGACTAATATATAAAATATTAAGTATCTTTTTAATAATAGTTATAACGAACTACGAAGATAAAAACTCCGAAACGCTTAGTGCATAGGGGGTAAGTGACTTATTTTTAGAGTTAGTCTTATTTTTTACATTAAAAAATATGCTCCCAATTGTTTTTTGCCGTAATTTATGAGATAGAAGTGATCAGAGTTGGTGAGTTCAATAGTTTTTACATGGGAGGTGTAAACTAAAAAGGCCAGACTACTTCACTAAAATTATATTTTCACCTCGGTTTTTGAGCAACTATTTTAATACTTTTTCAGTCTAATCTTTAATAAATGCTGAATAACATTTAAAAAATATATTTTTGTTTTATAATATAATAACAACTTTTTTTTTGATCAAAAACTTATTAATTTTTTATCCGCTTCGTACAAATTGTTCGTAATACTAAAAAAAATATATCATAAAATTTTGAAGTAAATCACTTTACAAATGAAAAGATGAATTTTTAGTGAATTAAAGTGAAAATCAATTTAGAAATTTTTTCGTTTTGTACAGCTGTGTCGGTTTTTTAAAACTGTTTATATCTCAAAAAAATTTTTCTAATCTATGCAAGCATTTTAAATTATACACTCTAAGCTTTCGAATATAAAACAATGTTAATTTTTATTAAAAAAATGTTGGACTCTTCCCCTACGCTCTTAATATTTAGTACATACATTCTAATCTCCAAACTTAAATTATCATTTTTCTAAGCAACCACACAAATATTGAAGCTTGCTTTATTAGTAAAGTTTTATTATAACATTTACAACTTTAGTAAGAAAGAAAAATGTGAACTCTCACAACTAAGATCAATGGATTGGTGTAGAGAAATACTTTTCGGTTATCGAGCGTCACACCATACATTTTATAACATTTTTTGAGCAGTTTTAATTACAAAAATAAAAAAGAAACTTAACATCAATAAAAAATCAATATTATTGTTACTATTAATTCTTTTTTTTTTTAAGTTTTATCATTTAAGCTAACTCAAAACAAAACTTTTTTTTTAAAGAAAAAATTGGTGTGCACTCATTTTTATACTCATTTCTGCCAATATTGACTATGAAATCATAGTCTACCATAGACACCACACCGTCTCCTCCTTACTTTTACGTTTGTCAGTTTAAAGTATTATTGAAAATTTTGTCTAAAAGAAAATATATTTTACGCTATTCACGTCAGTGGATACAAGGAAATCAATAAAAGATAAATTTAAAGTTATATAGTTATAGTAATAATCATCATAAACAAATACTATTTACATACCAAGTTAAAAGTATAAAAATAATAAACGTACTGATTATGATTAAAGCTAGTTAAATACAAACATAAAAACATCAAAAAAGACATTAAGTAAATAAAGCAACACTATAGTCAAAATCTTTTTGCCTACAAAGAGTAGGTTATCTATCACATAAATACATATTGCCTGTATTGCTTTATTTATTTAATGCTATTTTTTAGTGTTTATATTTTTGTATGTAATTAGCTAAAATCATAATCAGTATTTTTATTAGTTTTGTGTAATTAACTTCGTATGTAATTAATAATTGTTTATGATGATTACTACAATTACAATATAAGTTCAAATCAATCTTTTATCCATTCTATGTACCCACGGACGAGAATAGCGTAAAATATATGACGATTTACTGCATTGAGTGTCACTATTGTATATGTTGTTTAAAAAATTAATTGAACATTATATGTTTGCGTTGTTAAAACAAAATAGCACTGAAATAATAATATGATTTATTAAAGCGTAAAAATGTTCAGTAACAAACTATACTTAAATAATGTTACAAACTAAACAAAGTCATCTGTAATAAAACTACAGGTAAATAGTACCATTAAATTGTTTGAGATTATAAAAGTAACAACTTTAAGTATAAAAAAAATAAATATAGCAGCGATTAAGTTCAAAACTATAAGGCAATGTCCAGTTTACAAATACAGAACCTTATGTGCCATACTAAATAAGAAAACTTAAGTCAGTTTTTTAAAAGCAGGTTAAAAAAATTGTGTTAATAAACAAGCTGATCAAAACAATTTTAAGATAAAAAAAAGTCGAATCCATGTGGAATTACCTGAAAAATAAGAAACGTTGAAATACTAAATTATAATTTATTGATTTATTTATCAGCTTATTCAAAAAAATACCAGTGTTTTAGACGTCATCTAATTGTATACACTATAATTAATTTAAACGTTTTTGTTAGCAAAACAATAGATTAAAATTGATATAATTGGGAAATCCAATTTAGTTAGTACACTTATTGCGATCACCAGCTTAACCTAAAACTATTTGCTTAAGTAGAAATATTTATGTAACCATAAAAAATATTAAGAATTTTTGTCTTTATAAAAGCTTTAACAACTTTTTTAAGTACAAATTATTACATTTTAAATCTTTCAAAATTTCTTAGTTTAACTTATACTTTTGTTGATAATAGATCAAAATAATTTTTAGTACCAATGAATAAACATAATATTATACAGACACCGTTTAATGTCATTGTACCTATGTAATATTACTAAAAACAGCTACAACAAAAATATAAAGTAAAAATTTTAAACACTACCTAAAAACAAGTTTATGATAAAAAAACCTCAAGTATTCTAAAACAAAAACTAACTCTTTGCTAGAAGATCTTTTAATTTATTTTTGATTACTACAAAACTTCCACCCAACAGATTTTTCAACAGCAAGTTTCCATATTTCATAACGTTGTGCTATATCTAAAATTTACTAACTATAAATAAAGACTACTTAAAAAAAATGATAAAAAACTACAATAAATGTGATGACAGTAATTATTTTAAAACAAATAAAATAATTTGTTAGCAGTCGTAAAACACGCGGAAACGTATGTAAACTTATGATTGGATAACTTAAAGGCGTTATTTAAAATTAAAATAGCTACCAAATGATCAAAAAAAGTATTTACTTTAAAAGTCTACTAATCGTGACTTCACATGATAAAAATAATTTACTAGATTTTAATGTTTACACACGGTTTGTGTAATCAAATCAATAATGTATTGACTAACTATATTTACTTATTTAAACATTATTTATTTTGGTTGTGTACCTATTTAATTAATTTAACTACAGCTCAACTTTATAAATTAAGAGTTAATTAAAACTAAACTAAGTTTAAGCTCAATAATAAACTTATACCTCCTGGTTCAGCTTTAGGTTTGTATGAAATGAGATTTTCAGTTTTCTTCTGTGCGCTTAATTTCCAAACACCAACATGCTTGCCAGCCGCCATAGCTGCACCCAATGCAGTTGTCTCCGGATTTTTCGCCATCACTTGTTAAATATTACATTTGTTGTTATCGCAACAAAAATAGAGAATATGATCAATGCAACAACAAAACACTGATTTTGGTTGTAATAATTTATTACATACATGGGCCTCTACTTAATAATTGTTAAGCTGACTTAATATACATTTATTCATGATTAAGAAAAAAGTCACTAAGATATCAAAACAAATACATTTACTACTAGTTTCTATACTCACAGAAGTTTTGATTAAAAAATTAGGTTTAACGAAACAGTTATAATTTGAGTACCGAAAAAATTAAGTACATGTAGCCTAATAAATTGATAAGTGTTTGTTTGAAACAGACTTACAA
This sequence comes from Thalia democratica, assembly GCF_965202585.1. Classification (NCBI taxonomy): domain Eukaryota; kingdom Metazoa; phylum Chordata; class Thaliacea; order Salpida; family Salpidae; genus Thalia; species Thalia democratica. Next base: position 54,228,998 of record NC_139165.1, on the reverse strand, counting down.
ACAGTGCAATTCAGTATATCAGCTTGTAACTGCATAAGCAACTTGTTGGCTGTCATACCTCCGTCAACCTGCAGTGAAGAATTCGCAACACCAGAATCTGCTTTCATCGCGTCTATTATCTGTAGGTGAAGTTAAAAGTCGAAATTGCGTTTACAATAATAACTGGAATCAACATAACACTAAAGTAATCTTTAATTAAAAAACAAATATTTCACTTTGTTTTAGGTTTGAATACAATTACATATCTTGTTCTTTACGACAATTGTGCACTTTGATAAAATAATTATACTGTGCGTTTAAAAAATACATCTTATTAACAACCACAAATAAGACTAAATAAGGTTAAAACTAGTAAATAAACAGACAATAAAATAAAAATTTACTTAATAAGTTTTAAACAAATATTTATGATATTAAAATTATTACAGCGAACATAACAAACATATATATGCTTAAAAATGTGCAATAGTTTATAGCAGTGGCGTAGCGTGCTATTTTGGTCAGGGGGTGCACAAATTTTTTGCTCAAAAAATCCCCTAAATTAAAACTTTTGTAATTAGCTTTTGTAATATAATTGAAATAAATTCATTAAGTAAAACAAGTTCGAAGTAACTGTTTTAAAAGATACTTATATATTACAAAATTAAACAATAAAAAAGTATAAATTTCATTACATTTACTTATACATGCACAAATGTAAACTTACTAAAAAAATTGTTTTTACTACTTACAGTAATCTTTATATCTTTAAAAATTAATATATTCAATAAAACGAAAGTATCTGTTTTATTTACATAATAGATATCAAACTCTTTAATATACAATACAACAGTGATAACAACACCTCATTGCTCATAATTTAAATAAAGTTAAGTAGAAATTAAAATAGACAGACTTTATAACTGTTATTACAATTTATTACAACTTTGTAAAATAGTTAAAAGTATACTTTTTAATTTAATTTATTTGATTGTATTCGTTTAAAATAAAAATCACTAACAAAGTTTATTTCTCATAAGCCCACACGCTTTTTATTGTATGTTTACAAAAATATAGATCAGAAAACTAACAGTAGTCTTAACATTTATTGTAGCATAAAAAAAATTTGTAAAATTGTATAATTTTCCTTTAAGCGTGACGTATTTTTGTAAACTTTTTGTAGAAAAATCTGTCATAAAGTTATACTACTGCGGTGCACTAATTAGTTGCGTTTTTTTTGAGTCTGAATTCTTATGAAGTTATAAAGTTTTTCCTTATGGAGTTTTTCATCAACATCGGTGCGCACTTTCGCTTGCGCACCGAATCAGTATATTGGGTAATTTCCCTTACTTGTCACTAATTGGTATTCAAAATTTCGTTTAACTTTTTGAATACTAGATAAAAATAGTTGAAAAAAGCAAATTAAGCAGAAAAAACACACAATAAAGATATAACATTCTTTTTTTTTTACTTCTTTTCTTTTTTTTGGGTGGCACGCATATGCCAATGTCCCTCCCCGCGCTACGCCCCTGGTTTATAGTAAATCTGAGTTTAGAAATAAACAAATATAGTATTTTGTTTCTTTAAATAGTAAGTATGGAAACAAAACAAAAAGTTCAAAGTATTTTAGAAAAACTAAAACAGCGACAAAAATTCTTAAAAACTAATCAGTGAACCAAATAAAACACGACTTTGAAACGTTTTTGATTTACGTACATTACCTAGTAATTACTTTAAGGCCAACAATTGACATCTTTTTGGTACTAAAATTATATGCCTAGTTTATTACAACCAAACTTGTATTCAAACTAATTTTTATCTTGACTAAATAATTATAATTAGCTTTATGTCAAAGACAAGCCTCTTTGGTTTGAAAGCAAACAGCTTCAAGTGCAGCATACGCGATATGTTCCTGTGTGTGAAATTGAGTGAGACCACAAATTGTCCCTCTGGCATCACTGCGCCAGTGAGGTGCATACAGACCAGAAAAAGCTGGAACAAAAGCCATTCCATAGCTACCTCCAGCCTTGTTCGCTAAAACTTCTGTAAAGGTATTTATTCAGAATATTTTAGTACTAAATTATATTAGCATTTTTTTTGTTTGAATATTAAGTGCATTGTCATTTGAAAACACCAAATATGCACGACCTTGGCATTTGACAAGGTAGTTAAGTTTTACGACCGAAGTTACATTATGCACATGATGTTAACAAACAAACCGATTTCCGAGCTAGTTTTGATTATTTTCAGCCCATCTCTTAACCACTTTATCAAACTTCCAGCTACAGCAACAGATCCCTAGTAAAAATATAGAATTATTAGTTTTTTTTTTCTTAAAAAGCTTAATCCATAGTTCAAACAAAAAATTTTGTATTTTTCAAATATTTACTAGTTATATGAGTGTTCTAAATAATATAAATAAAACATTATAAACATTAATTCGAACCTTTTAAGTCACTTTTACTTGAAAATTAACTTAAATCATAAAAAAGACCAATTTTGTTGAAAATTTTAATTTTGAACTATTTACATCGTATAACTTTCAAAAAAAATTATACAGTTTTTTTTCTCAAAATAAAAGGTAAGTTAACTTTGTTATATTAATTAAAAAGGTTAAATTCATTATAATCAGATAAAAATTAAACTAATGTCTACGTGTATAGACAAAATTTTATCTTTATACTTCTAAGTCTAAATCATTGAAAACCTCTACTTTCATACAAAAAACATACTTTTTTATTAAAAACTTCGGAAAATTCTTAACTTTTATTTTAGTTATTTTTGTGTTAATAATTTTTTTAATAGGAAAAAAGTATACCGAATGAAAGATAAAATAAAACAATTTAATTCAATTACCTCAAGAGCATAGAATGTTGGTTCAGTCGGTCCGAGTTTGTATCCAATAGTAGAAAGAAGACCATGTTTGGATAAAACTAAATCTTTGCCAACATTTTGCAGCATAAAACAACCAGTACCTACAAAGGATGACTTTGTAATATAAATTAAAGATACATATTTCGATAGAAAGTAATAATAATATAACATTTACACTTTGTGAAAAATTACAAAAGTTAAATGAATTTATGCAAAAATTTTACACATAACAAAAATATCAACCATAAGTGTTTTTTGCATCGCCATTTCTGAAACATGAATGCCCAACTAAAGCAGCTTGCTGGTCTCCTAAACACTATAAATAAATTAAGTTTAATACCAACTTAATTTATTCTTTAATAACAAATATTATACAACTTACTCCACACAAAAGTACACCTTTCAAGGGGCCTCTAGTCTGTTATAAATTTATGAGTTAAACGCTTTAGTAAAAATATTTCAGAAAACTTTGGTTAAAACTTCAAAATAATAATAAAATATCTTAATTAACAGTCGGTTACAATATCTTTTATGCTATGGTATTTAGCATGTGTAGTGTATAGAACAAAGTAAAAGAGTTCAAAAATACATGTAGAACGTTTATTTTGTAATCTATATGACTTGGTGCAAATGCTAAAATACGAACAATGAAATTAATAAATTAAGTAGCCGTACAAATACAAAGAGTTTTTTAAATTTAAACATTTTTTTACGTAAAACGTTTAACTTAAACATTTTTAGCTAATCTGATTACTGATAAATGAACTTCACTTTATATAATAACAAAATACTAAGAGTAAAAATTAATTAGTAAAAATATAAACTATTTTGACGAACCATTTTTCCGTATTCTTCACTACAACTGACAATTTTAGGTAGGCATGTTAAAGGAATTTTGAAAAAGTTTATAACTTCATTATCCCACTCATTTGTCTTAAGATTCATTAGCATAGTTCTTGATGCATTGGTTACATCAGTGATATGTTTACCACCTGTGTAATTCTGAAAAATAGAAGAAAAATACTTGATATCTTTCTAAGCTTTTAATACTAAATCTGCTCTAATATTTCTTTTTTTTCTGATAAATTAAAAATTATTTTGCATTTCATAATAAATAAAACTTAACAAATATTTCTATAATAATTGTAAAATAAATTTTAATAATCTATAAACTAAATCTATCAAATTACCCATAATAGCCAACTATCAACGGTTCCAAATAATGCATTTCCATTTTCTAATTCTTTTTTCACTATTTCATCATTGTTCATTATCCAACGAAGTTTAACAGCAGAAAAATAAGTAGTGATAGGAAGACCGCAAATGCTCTAAATAACGCATTTATAAAGATATTTTTAATCTTTTTATACTAAAAATATTATTCCTAAGATATTTCATTACTATTAAGGAGCTAAAATTTTTAACTGGCACTTACAAACTAAACATAAAGTATTTTTTTTAATCAAAAAGTATTCAAATTACTTTTTACAAAATAAACAACAGTAATTAACTTTATTTTTAATTAAAGTTGTGCCAAAAATATACTCTTTCATATTATTTAAAAGCTAAAGAACAACGTTATAAAATTCCTTTTTGACAAAATAGTACTATTTTACATCTTACATGGCATTTAACCTTTAACTTCAAGACTTTGAAAAACTATTTTTATTAAATTATAAAATGTATTACAAAGTTTTGTATATTTTTTGGGTTCAAAATGTTATTGTTTTTTTAGCCTGAAAAAAATAAAATTTCACAGTTTTGACTCATAAATGTTTAAAAACTTATAAGACTTTAGGTTCAGATGTTTGTAGATCTTGATTTTTTTTTCTTAAATATAAAATTTAGACTCAATCTTTTAAACTATGATAAACTTTAGTAACCTTCAATTTAAAAAAATAAACATTGCAAGGTTTTAAATCAACCCTAGGCAATTACTATTATTTGTACATGGTTTAAGCCATAAAACTTACATCCTAAAAAATAGTAAGATGATACATTTTTTAATCCTAGATGTAAAATAGTTAAGTTCTACTTTAAACGCTTAGGTGTGTTTAAGCTATTATGAAAATAAAAGGAGATCTTAATAAGTATTGGTGATAAAATAAAACAGATTAAATTTTTTTAATGCATAAATTTATAAAGTGGTTTTATCTACAAAAAATTGATTTAATATTGAAACGGAGCCAGATTTTAAATATTCATTGTACAACCTTTCAGAAAATAATTGTTTTGTTGTTGATTAAACAAATAACTTAAGATTTTTAACAAAATAAAAGTAATACAGTATTATATTTTACAAATGCTGCTAAAATGTCAATAAAACTCTAACAAAATCTAAAATAAAAGTCGGATTTAAAACTAAACATACAATATAACACAATTCATTCTAAAAAATTGCTAAAAATAATAAAAAAATTACTAGTATCAATAAAAATACTTTTGTTTATTAGTATAACTATAAAATTTCTAAGACTAGTGAAGATAAAGAGGTGTATGGTATTTTAGCTTTAAGCAATTTTTTTTTTATTTTTAGTAAAATACTAAAATTTAACTAACTACAAACTCATTTTTGCTTTTTGACTTAGTTTTTTGAATGAGACTATCAACAAGTTCTTGAGTTCTATTGTCAGCCCATACTAAAAATAAATAAAATAGAAAAGTTGAAAAATCTTATCAAAATCAATACCAAGTTCATTATATATTAAACGATAAAAACAAACATTGTCTTACATATGTTAGAAGTTTAATGTTTGAAATACCAAATAATCTATAGAAAACATTGTTTCTTAAGACATCAAACTTGATACGTTTGAAAAACAGAGTTTGTTTTTATTTTATTTTAAATAATGTTTTGATCTTCTTTATTTACAAAGCCTCGAGCACTATAAGAGCACTATAAAAACCTAATATCTGCAACCCATCAAAAATATAAATATCAGAAAGATATAACAAATACTACAACATGGCAACTAATACAACTATTACAGGTTTTTTTTAAATATATTATTTTAAGAGAAATTTAGTAAACTAATAAATTCATAGATAGGTTTAGTTCTAAGAAGTTTAATTTTTAATTAATAAAGTTGTTTCTTTAGCTAACGAAAAACTCAAACTTTTAAAATTGACTATTTTACCAGACTGACAGCAATTTAATTTACAAAAAATGACTCTATGTTTTATTTTATAACTAGTAGCTCAGTCTAACTTTTATAGTTTTTTCAGCATTATATTTTAGATAGTGACAAATAGCATTTTTCTAAAATTATAATGACTTACTTATAGCATTGTAAAGTGGTTTTCCAGTTTTTTTGTCCCATACAATTGTTGTTTCTCTTTGATTAGTGATTCCAATTCCTTTAAAATTTTGAAATATTACATTTTTCAATAAAGTTAATTTAATAAACTTAAAGTACTAATTTTATGTTATTTAGGTTTTAACTATTTAAAAATTGTTATGATACTTTTAAAATAAATAATTTGTTTTATAAAACCAGAGAGAAAAAACATAGTTCTTAAAGTTAAACTATCAAATAAGACACCTTAAAACACAAAAAAAAAAAACTATAAACCTCGGCACTAGAATTGTAAAAAGTAAAACAGGTTGAATTTTTTGAAGTCTTGTTTTGATTTATAAACATAAACACTATGATATAAATCAATAAGGTTAGATTTTTTAAATAGTTTAAAGACATAATGTCAAAAAGCTTTGTTTCTCTAAAAATTAACGCACATATAAAAAATGTTACTTTTTTACTTCCAATAACAGTTTTGTGGGGTAGACATAGTATACACGGAAAGTCATAATAAAAGTCACATAAATACTTTAAATATTGATATTATATCTAAAAAGCTTATTGAGTTATTTAATTAAAATTTATAAGTTATTTAGTAACAAACCTTTTATGCATGACAAACTAATTTTCTTTTTCTTTAATTGGTCACAAGCATTTGCTATACAATCATCAACTGTTTTTAATAGCACCATTGGATCTTGTTCAATCCAACTAAAACAAAATGTTTAAAAAAAAATGTTAAAAAAAGCTTAGATTTTTCATTCATATTTGACAAGTAGACCTACTAAATGTTGAAACTTAAAAAGTAAAAGCATTTTACAAAAAAAAATCATTATGTGTGTTGTTGTACAATAAATTTTGAAAAATTATATTGTAGTAATATATATATATATTAGTAATTTTATACTAACTCATTTAAAACAAGCTAACCCATCTTTAGGATAAGTATTTAAATACTCAATTTGATGTGATGCAACAACTTCTGAATTAGCAGAGTTAAAGACCTGTAACATTTAATTTAACAAACATTAAAAAATTAATTTTTAAGTTAGTTATTCTTAGCATTTTTTATCTTTAAACATAAAAGGAAACTTACTTATTTTTGAAATAATCCTTTTTACAACTTAGCTAATATTTTTTTTATTAGTTTATTTTATCATACTTAATAAAATATGTCATCATATTAGTAATGTTAAGATAAATTTAGGTATGTGTTTTTGCTATAGTTATAATATAATACAATAACTTATTATTAACGAATTTCAAACTATATATATGTATGATTTACTTGCGCTTAATTAATAAAGTAAATCTAAAATATGTTATATAAATATTTATTAAAAGAAAATATAATCATACATGACTCATTTTCACTAAAACAAAGACAAAAAATGTGAAAAAAAATTAATTGGTCATTGTATGTACTATATCAACTATTCTTGTTAAAACAAAAAAAGAAAAAAAAAATTAATTAAAAAAAACAAAAATCTAAAGATTAAAGCTCTCATGATAGTATCCAAAAAAAGCAAGACTAAACACAACTTAACTGTGTGATCATTGCTTTGAAAAAAATGTTAAATGGTCTTTAGAAGCTACTATTTCTAACCTTTTAAATTAATTATTAAACTTACATTTTTTTACTTATTAGTTTACAGTAAAAATTTATTTAATTACTAAATCCAAAGCTTGAAATTGTCTTAGACAACTAACTTAGTTGTATATTAAGGGCATAGGAGGGGTCAAACATTTTTTTTTACTAAAAATAACATTGGATCTTCTACGAAAGCTAAAAGTACAAACTACAAGTCAGTTTTAATAGAATAAAAAATCTTATTTAAATTTTCAGATATGTAATTCTTTTTAAAGATTCCGATACAAACGTATGAACCGCAAATTATTTAAGGTCAATTTTCTAGGAAATTTAAAAAATCACTAAAAATGTATCTTCTCCTTCATTCTTTGAGCTAGAGATCTCAAACTTTCAGGAAACGTTCCTTTTATAGTTTAAAAGACTTTTAATATTGCAATTTTTAAAATATAAAAAAATAAATATTTTAGATAAAAAAAACACAAAAAAATAGGTGTTTTTTTTATTTTAAAATTTTATTTTTCAAAATTAAAAAAATTCCTGCATTCAAGTTTTTGAATTTAATATTAGACTTTTTGTGAAAATTTGAATAAGATTGCTTAACAAATTAAGGAGGAGATAGATTTTTAGTGAAATGGTCTTTTTTTGTGTTTTTAGTTTGCGCCTGCCATAAGGAGCTTATTAAGGTCACCAACTTTGATCACTCATATCTCAAAAATTACTTTGAATTTTTTCAAGCTGTTAAAAATACCTGATATCTCAGATAAAATTCTATAAAATAAGATCAACTTGTAAATACCCAGGTGGATCCCCCTATGCCCTTAAACTAAATAGATATAAGTTTATGCCACGTCAAATTAAAACTCAATACATGTAAAAAATAAGTTCTTTGTGGATAGAATGCTTTTTTTAAACAACTTAAAAATAATCTAATACATAAGCATTGATAAGTTAGACTTTAAGTTAAGACTTAAGACAATCAAGTTCACAATAAACATAAAAAACTTAAATCAAAGACTTAACACAAAGAATAACTAGTTTGTTGCATTTAATCTTAATTTTGTTTTTTGTCTTTAAATATGTATAATAGCATTTATCAGTACTGTTCAGTTTAATACTGTTAATATAAAGTAAGTTACCAAAAATCTTGAGCTTGAAGTGCCTTGATCAATAGCACCAATCAAATTTAAGTCATCTACTTGAGTCATTTTTGTTTCATTAAAAATAACCTAAAAGTGTCTTAATATAAATAAATATCTCTAATAAGTAATATTCTATACTGATAAACTACAAAACTGTTATGCAAACTACAATAACTAAAAAATAAACAACTCATCATATGTGCAATAAAGTATATATAGTAAAGTGACCTTCAAGTTTTAAGCCTCTGTAAACTTTAAATTATGGAAATACCACAACAACACCTCTTTTAAATTTTTAATCAAATGAGAAAACTGCATGATTCAATCAAATAAGTAAAGAAAATAACTGTTAGCCTTAGGTTTCTAAGGTCATCATTCTTTGATCATTCTTTGATCATTCTATGATCATCATTAGTAAATAAATAAAAATATTAGATAAATAGATAATTAAGTAAAAAATTTCAATATAGAAATTTTTTTGTTATGCTTGAGTGGTCATTTTACTATAGTAGCTACTTTAAAACAAAGTTGTAAGGACATCTTAATGGAAAAAACTAATAGTAGTAATGTTAGCTATTCACAATATAGGTGGTTTAGCGTTACTTTGTTATGGCAATGATTTTATGAGTATGATTCGAAAATATATTTATACTGAACTATTGAGAAAAGTCTGTCCGCTGCAAATTTAAGGCGCTTCTGATTAGCTAATAATTTTGAGCTTTTTAGTTTAAGTTTTAATTGAGACTTTTTTCGATTTTTTATGTATATTTTGGTAAGTTGGGATAAGGATGAAGTTATAAATTTAAACTTTAGGTAAAAATAAAAGAGGATAGGGGTTTAGACGTTGTTAATACACTGCCGTATAATTACTTTACCTCATTTGCATAATTTTATGTATGAAAAATTTAAAACACTTTACAAATGCAATAGACCATAAACAAGTTTATATTTTGATTAGAATTTTCAAAAATTGTTTTAATGTTAAACAAATTACAACAGGTTACACATTTAGTTTTAACAGTCTTAAACTAGAGAAGCTATAGTTTTGCAAAAATTCAAAATCTGATATTCGCCTACTATTTTAGACAGTTATTCGCAATAAATTACAAAAGGATACGTAAAAATTATAAGAGTTTACAAAATTTTCTATTAAGACAAAAAAAAATTTTAACGATTCGCCTTGCTTTGTAGATATGACATTTTTTGGATAAAATAAAAACAAAACAAAAAAAGACCTAAAACTTCAACTATTTTTTGTCTTGTTTACTCTAACTAATAGTATCTTGTGAAGGGATAGAACAATTTTGTTTAAAGCTAAAAAGATTTGATTTAAATACAATAAATACCAGTAAAATTAACTAACTTTCCACTATAAACAAGAGAAAAAATATTCGTTTCCCTACGCCTCCCCGGGGGACTATTAGTAGGCTCCCCCCTAAAAACTATTAGTTTACTTATTTATTTTGTAATTATGATTTTTCTTTTATAAGCGATGATTTTAGACAAATTTCTTAGTTGTGTGTACAAAGTAATATATAAGTTTGGAATATTTTGAATTGAATTTTTAATTTAGTTCATTTGTATATTATATTGTGTTTAACTTTGTGTCGTCATTTAAATTATGTTTATATATATATATATCTATAATTTATCTTAAAGTTTTGAATATAAGTCTATTTTCTTTTTCTCTTTTTGTGTGTCCTGTTTAAGTGGCTCAGGTTTTGATGCCTGAGTCCAACATTGCACAATAAACAACATAATAAGAATAATAATAATAATCATAATAAAAACAATTTACTTTAAAATTTAATTTAGCTTACAATTCTTAATCAATTTAGACAAAAAACAACTTAAATAATTCGTATCGCTTCATGAATATGACATTTTTTGTTTAATTTAAAGAATAAAATTGAAAAAATAGTGTTTTATGACCTTAAAGTTCAATTAGTTTTTTTGTTGTTTATTCTATTTAAAACGAATAAGATTCTTAAAAATTTTATGAAGCTTACAGTTTTAATCTATTTAGACAAAAACACCTTAATTGACTCGTCTTGATTTAAAAATTTAAAGATTATTTTTTTCTTTACCTAAAAGCTCAACTATATTTTTGTTTTTTATTTTACTATTTTGTATAAGTTAAACAATTTTCTAAATAAAAAAATATAGAGCTTACTGCTCTAAATTAATTTAGACAAAAAACATCTTAAACGATTCGTTTTACTTTTTAGATATGACATTTCTAAACAGATTTTAAAAAAGCAAAAAAGAAAAAAACATCTCAATTTTTGTTGTTTTTTATAAAAGTAGTTCAAAAATACTAACGAGACTTAATTTTCTTTTTTATTTAGTAAAAAAAGTTAGAGTTTTTCACGGTTCACTTCGTGAATTTTTCTCTTTCTTTGCTTTTTTCTTAAATTCATTTCTTAATCTAGATTAAATAAAATAATTATTACTATTATGTTTTAGTTTAATTACCTTTAATATTACTTTTTCAACTGTACAAACTTCAATTGCTAAAATAAATGTTCCAACTTTTACTTATTCTAATCTGATTGGTTCTCTTTATTGCTAAGTTTTATTTTATTACTTGGTATTGTTAGAAATACTCAGAGTATCTTTTCAGCCATCTAGACAGAATTTAAAAAAACATTTCAAATTAAATTCAAGTTATAGCAGCTTCTTGTTTACTTAATATATTATAATTGTTTGGCCTTAAGAACATAAATTCCATAACTTTTCCCGTCCACTTATTGTTTTTGTTAAATAAAACCTTTATCCCAATTACTTAATCATTATATGCTTATAGAAGCTTGTTTAAAAAGAGTATTCAAATTTAAAAGATATATATAAAACAGATAAAACAAATTATGATATTAAATGAATAAATATGCATATATAAGTTCTTAGTGAACATATCAAAGTAAGAAATAAAAATACCATTTATAAAAAAACTTTAATGTTCAAAACTATATCTTTCTGAAATGCAAGCAAGAAGTTGTACTATTTTAGCCGAATACTTAAAAATAATTTAAAAACATGATTTCAATCAAACCATAAAGAATATTCTGATACATATCTGTTTATTCTCAATGAGACTAACTGGAAGCGTGTATAATTTTGTAAAAAATACTGACGTAAAAATGATTAGTTATCCAACGTCATATGTGTTAGATGTTTTTGTTTAATCTAACATAAAATGTTATATCTCTAAAGCAAGAGAAATAATTTGAGATGTTTTTTGTCTACACAGAATAAGAATTGTAAGCGTAATTAAATTTTTTTATAAAACTGTTTGTTTTATATAGAATAAACAAAAAAAAAAAAGTAGAACTTTTAGTAGAATACTTTACCCACAAACAGTCGCTTCAGTACTTCGTTCTTAAATCCGCTTGGTTAAGATCACAACAGCGGTTTCTTACGACTAATGTTCCTGCCTAGTGAGTCCTAATTAGGACGAAACCGGTCGTAGGATGTCTCGGATGCTGTTGTTGTTGATCTTGCGGTAAAGTTCTTTAATTATTAGAACTTTTAGGTTATAAAAACATATTTTTTCGATGTTTATGTTTTAGTTAGACAGAAAATGGCATATTTATAAAGCAAGGCAATTTTTTTAAGATTTACTTTGTCTAAATTGAATAAGAATTGTAACCTTTGTGAAATTTTTACAAAAATGTGTTTCTAGCGATTTAATTTTCAAAAACGCGAATGTCGGATTTTGAATATCCGCTACTCTTAAAATAAGATTTCAAAGGCAAAAAAAAACGCATGTAAAAAATAATACTTTTTTAGATTTTATTAAAATATTACAGTTGTCAGATATTAATGAAAACATTTATAATATGATTCTTACTTGTAGTTTATAGTTAACTAGTTGTAAAAGCTTCTTTTCTGATTCATAAAACAGCTTAAAAAGCTAGCTTCATAAATGCAACTATAGTTGAACAATTTAAACATACTTTTTTTAGCACATTCTAATATACTTTAATCTGTAATAAAAATTTTTACTACTTTCATTTTTAATATGCTAAAAATAATAAAATTTAAGTTTAATGCACAACATTTTATTAACATGTCAAATGTTCAAATAACATAAGAAAAATGATAAACTATGAAAATCACTTTATTATGTTTACTAAAGTATTTCATAAAGTTATAAAGTATAAAAATGTTTTTTCATTGAAGTGTAAGCTTAAATGGAGCTTTAAAATAAGCAAAAGTTTTAAGACTTTTTTCTTTTAGTTATTATAGTATTAAAAGATTTAAAAAATAAACTTTTTGTAAAACATTATGGTCTAAAATATTTTGTCAATGTGTACAAAATCTAACAGTAGCTTATTCAGAAATGTGTTACTTTTTACTTTATGATTGATATAAACTGTAATTTCTATTGAAATTATTTTATAAAAACAATTCTATTTTTTCTTTGCTAACTATAAACTTTTTAAATATCTTTCAGACTTTTTATAATCAGAATGAGTTTTTAAATGTTTTTTAAAAACAATAGTTTAACAAAAGATTAAAATGCGTATAATTTATAAACTTTGGTGTAATAAACACAACTATTTAAATTAACTACTTATGTATATTTGCAGTTTATTGTTAAAAATATTTTTTAAAATTTTGAATGCAAAATACTTTTACTATTTAGTTTAAAATAAAAAGTTTTGCAATAGTCAAATCGTGCTTATATATTCTTTTTAACAAGGAAAATTGCTTAATATTAAGTTATATAAAGTGAAAATATAAGCAGAATATAGGTATTAATAAACTATATAAATTTTAGAACTATTTCTTTAAAAGAAAAGTGTGAGCTATTTCAATTGCTTACTTAAAGAATTAAAACGAGTTTTATCGTAGCTTTTATTTGTGTTATTTAGTTTATTAAACTTTTGCAGTCTTAATTTTTTACTACATGGAAAAAGTTTTTTTTTGAATTTACTTGTTTCAGAATACTTTGAAAAAATTTTAAAAGTACAAATTTCTGCGTTTTTTCAACTGGGAAATCATACTTATGTATCAATTATTGTCACTTAAATGTGTGCAGCTTTTAATGATTGACTTTTGGTGCTTTATTTTGTTTTTATAACGACATGTGTATCTTAACTTTAATGAAAAAGAAGAAAGTAAAAATTTAAAAAAGCTCAAATTGTTTTGTATAAATTGTTTAACTCAAAAAGAGTTACGTAATTCGCATACAATAAATTTTGTAAAAATTCACTAAAAGTACATGAGTTTTTATATAAAGTTGAAATATAGATTAATATGCTACATGTAAAGTTAAAGGAAACATATGTAAAAAGTTTAAAAAGTATTTATTAATTTATTAAAAAAAGTAACAACAGGTAGAAAATAGTTAGTATATGATTTTTATTTATGTTTTATTTAAGTATACTATAACTAAGCTCGTGTAAATTTTTGATAAGAACTAAAAAAGTAAACATATACTTTTAAAAGTTTTTATACTTTTTAATGTTTATAGTTATACAACTTAGTGTATATATAAACCAGTGTATGTATAATTTTTTATATTAAAGTAGAAAAAACTTAAAAAGTATTACTCTTAGAGTGTGCATATAAAGATAAAACTCAAACTATAATAGCACTTATAAACTATTTCAAAAGTTACTTTTTGTTGTTTTTAACACAAAAATATAAGTAAAAATAAACTTTGTTTAACCAAAAAATATGCTAAATTATAAGATTTTTTTTGTTTTACTAAAGGAACAAAAAATATTGTTTCTGTAACCTAGTTGATTATTTTCATATTAAAGCAGAATGCATGAGTAATATTTTATCTCTACAAATACTGCAACAAAAACATTTTTTAATGTAAAAAATCAGTACTATAAGAAATTTGTAACATCATTTTCTTAAACTAAAAGGAATATTTATTATTCACAAAACTGTTTTTAAAAGTTAATGGTTCAAAATAATAGTAGTTGGTTAAAAATTAGTAAAACAACTTAAAGTCATTTAAAAAGTATAAATTTTAAACTATTTGTTAAGTTAACCGTTAATTTTTAACACTAATGCACTAGTATAAATTTTTAATGAGTACAATTGGCAAAAAAAAAATCCTTACTATTGAAAAAAATTTAGTATTTTCGGAGTTAACCTTTAATTATAAAAGTATTACTGAATAGTGTTTTAAATCAAAATTAACGAGATTTTGTAAAAGTTTGTTAAAAAGAGATTTAAGTTTTCAAGTGTAATATTTTTTTAAATATTCTTTTGTTTTATTAAAAGGTTTATTTTATGATGTAATTTTTCAGTTTAAAAAAAACTAAAAGCTAACAAACTTTATATTGTTACAATAAAAATGCAAAAAAACTTTTTATTTTTACAGTATTGTTAATTTAAAAGAAGCGATGGAGCAGAGCCTACATGAAACGGTGAACATCAACTTAAATTCTGAAAACAAAGAGCTATCTTTAACGGAAATAATTTCCATTTATAAAAAGTCTATAACTATGCGTTCAAAAAACAGCAGTTTGAATACTAAATGTTGGCTATTTACCGGTTTTCAGTTGATGATATTTTATCTATTTTGTCTTTTAATCATACATACAAGTATTAGTACTTTACATGTGATCCATTGTTTTTTTCTTCTTCCACTGTTATTTTTGTACTCTGCTATCTCATTTCAACTAATTTTAGGATTTATCAAAAAGAGTTCTGAAGCAGAAATTGTAGTATTTAATCCTAATACAAAAAATGCATTTTAAGATTAAAACAAAAAAATACTTTTTTTTTCTAAATTTTAATCATTACTGTGGTGTACAACTCGATTACCGAAAGGTTATTTCGTACACCAGATCCTTAGACCAAAATTTTTGAGTGCTTTTTTTATCGTTCAATAAACAATATATTAGCTTTTTAAAGTAAAACGTGTTTAACAATCAATATAAAAATCAAATTTTGCTTAGAAGATATTTTAAATTTCAAAATTACACGAGTTTGCTAAAATTGTACCAAGGTTTGTTTACAAAGAAGAAGTTTATGTTCACTTAGTTTAATTTTAGCTAGCTCTTTTTATTCATGGAAATAGTGTAATATTTTTTTCTTTTAATAAAAGTTTTACATACTTAAGGTTGCTCAACTTTCAAAATTTTACGCAACTTTATAGTTTTTTTTTGAAAAACTCTTTTGAAAACGTTTTTTTTGCAAATTTTGTGCTTATAATAGTTTTAAATAGAGGCTTTAAAGTGTTGGCAAGAAATTTGCACTACTAATGAAAAAAAAACATTTAACTGAAGTTTTTTACTATATTTATTTTTTGTACAACTGTTAGAGTAAGGGTTAGACCAGGAGTCAGAAAACTGCTGCCCGCGAGTATGCAAATTTGGTCTGTTAATTAAAACTTATAAAACTTACACTAATTATTCTAAGGTTTGATATGAAAAGCAAAAAAGGTTTTAGGTAAAATTTAAAGCTAATTCGAATCTTACACTAGATAATTGGTCTGCTGTCATGAGTAAAAACTAAACTAATACAGCAGCATGCTAATATTTTTACTTAGAATTAGTTTAATCCTTAACCACCAAATGCTGAACACACTGGTTAGACAATGTATTACGGTTAAAAAATAAATATAAAAACAATTAAGAAACTCATTTAAGCGTATCGTTAAAAAAAAAGATGTTTTCGAAGCAGTGCTACGAATTCGGTCAACACTTTGAAGTCTACCAACTTAAAAATCAACAAAAGCAGATATAAGAAACAAGGCCTATTTAATAGGTGCATAAAAATTCGTAGTACTTCATAGCTTTTTTTCTGAAAAAAAGTGTTTAATACTTAAGTCTAAATAACAAAACAAATTTATTTTAAGAACAGAATTTTTTACACATGACACTTTGGTATATGAAATTAAAAGTCAACTTGGAATTTTCATGCTTTGAAAAAAATTCCAAGTGCTAAATACCATAAGCTTGTTTTCAGGTACAAAGTTTCAAAAACTACCGGTAGTTCCATTCTTTTACTTAAGTTAGATTAAGTAGACAAACTTAACTGAAAATAATTTACAGACTTTATATTCAACTGATGATCTCGTTTGTTTATTTTAAGCGAGTGAAACATTGTTTCGTTATTAAAAGCATAAAATTCGATTTAATTATTCTTCTTATCATTAAGCCAATATTTTTTGTTATCTATAAAGTAAAAAGTACAAAACAATTTTAAGGACTAACTTGTAAGTAATACTGCTAAATTTATGATCTACAACTTAAATACTTCAAACAATTTAGAATATATTGAAAATATATGTAAAGATACTTTTTAAGTATCTCTATTGTAGCATTTTATAATTAGTTAAACTTGCTAAACTTTTAAAGCAAAATTTGAAAAAGCAACAAATTAAAGAAACTATGCAAGAATAAAGTGTTTCCACTAGAACTTAGTTTCAGTTATTTGCAAAATATAATTAGAAATTAATTTCGTCTAAACAAGTAAAATACTGAGTATCAAATTTAAAGTATCGATACATTAATTTTACACTTTAACTATTAAAACTTGTTTGTAATTTCTTATACAAAGAAAATTTCATTTCTTGATCTTAGCTGATAAGCACATTGCTGGCTTGCAGTTGGCCGTCCTCTGTTCTAATATTTTTATTTTTATAACATTTTTTGTATACTTTGCTAATGAGTTTGAGAAAATAAAGTTTACTCAATTGAATAAATTTTTAGACGCAAAACAGTTTTAATTTAACTTATTTTATTTTGGTAACTTATTGATACCACTAACAAAATAATAAAATAAATTTATAAACATAAAAGTTCTGAAAAAATTTGCCAGCATAAAGATTGAAGTTACAGTGAAAACGGCGTTACAACTATAAGCAGGTAACGTTCAAAATTCGAAATAATTTTTAATTAAGTTTCTTCGATTTCATTTTCTTTTAGACTTTTCAGCAAGCTATCAAGTTGTTGAATTGCAACCGTAAAGTTATTTTTTTCCTTCATTTTTTCATTTGCAATTTCTTGATTAATTGATGATAAATTTGATGCAAAAATTTTCAAACTTTCTGTTAGACTTTCACTTACAACACTGAAAATATTTTAAAAGTTTTATTTAAAGACATAACTTTGAAAAATACATAAAACCGAAAATTTTCAAAACATAATCAATCTGTATTATTATAGGAAGGTTTTTAAACGTATATATATACCATTTGCAACTAAGAACGTAGAAATTACTCTTTTTTTTTCAAAGTTATATTTGCAGGAGTATTAGGTTCTTGCATCGGGATTTTTACTCTTAATATTTTTTTAATTAAAACTAACTTTGTAAGCTTAAAACTTATGGAAACAATAATATGTACTTAAAACTAACATCATCCCAATTTTGTCACGAACTTCAGTTTGATAAAAAACAAAAAATGATCCAGAATTATCTCTAACATCGAAACCTATTCCATGGGATTTACACATCTAAAAGTAAAACTTTTATATTATTTGAAGATAAATTTAAACAAGTTGTAATACAAAACAGGGTTCATACGCCAAAGTTTTAGATATTTTCGGACGTATCTTGATGTGTTACTGTTTTAATAATGATGATTTCTGCTACTAGTTTAAAATTATCACTTAAAAAATAAACAAAAGCATTGTCACCATTAAAAAAGTGATTTATAAGGATGGAAGAAAATATTTCACTTTTACGTTGAATAAAGTTTCAACAACTAACCAGTAAAAAGACGTGCTGGTGTACAAGCTGAAGATTAGTATGAAATAATTTGCTACTTAGTACAGCATATCTTTGCTGTTCTTCCTGCTAAAATGACATTATTTTAAAATATTTGAAAGCAAACGAGGTTTCTGTAATAACTTTTAACTACATAAAAGTCAACAACTTCTAAAATACTATTTAAACAGTTATGGAGTTAAACAGTTCAACACATTTATTAAATTGGAAGACTGTTTTAGGGGTACATCGTTTTAGTTTTACCAGAAATTTTTTTTTTTAATATTTGTTAGAATACTGCAACAATTATTTTATAATTTTGTTAGTATTTTTCTAAACATTCATAAAAAATAAACTAATTTTCAAATGATGAAAGCAATATTTAGAAAAAAGTTTAAATTTTTACGTTGTCATCATGGACTTCTTCAAATAGCTTCGGTTCTGGTTTTGAAGCAGAAACTTGTAGAATTGCTGCTGAAGCATTAAAAGTTGCTCCACTTATAAACGTCATGCAAGCTATCAATGCCAGTTGGTCGCTATAAAAAATAAAAACGTACAAAAACCTTGCTAATGATTTTTTAAAATCAATTTTTACTTATGTTGCATGAAAAAAGAGTATTATATTAGTTTATGTCTAGATTTCTCTTGCATTAAGTTGTATAAAATATATATACTAAATTTGTTAATACTTGAAAGCTTTGATTATATAAGCATTGTAATAAAACAAAAAAAAAACTGCTTGTTACGTAATCTTTATAAGCAGTTAAGTTGCAATACCATTTATAAGTGTTTAACCATAACTTTTTTGCCTGAAGTAGACTTATAAAAAGATAGTATCAAATCTTATGAGTTTCCCAAACGTATTTACAAAAACACCCCCTTAGCACCAATTTAAAAAATAACCGCTCTCAGTTATTAGATACGGCTCCTTTACTAATTAACTACCCATTTAATTTTTCGTCGCCTTACTAATTAACCCTCACTCCTCAGATTCCAGAAATTTTCCGCAAAGGATCGATATTGCGGACTTTGGTGAACCTAGTAAAGTTTTTGAAAATATTGTATGATAGACAAATACAAACGAATAAATAAAAACAGTCCGATCGAAAATATTGCCTAGCAGTCAAAAGTGCAAGACCATTAGAAAATGTTACACTGTCAGAAGCTGATGATAGTTGTGGAACGAAGTCTTTCAATGAAGTAATGAGGGAGTCTAAGCTGAATAAATAAGTGTAAAAACTTTCAAATTACTTAGTTAGATTACGCATGTGTTCGGCTAATGTTAAAATACAGTAGAAAGATAGAAATAAGAATGGTTAGGAAAAACAAAGACTGAGAGGTTAACAGAGGAACATAGTCATTCAGAAAGTAAGAGTAAAAAACATAAATTTATAGACGTATCGGGTTTATACTTTTAACCTAACCTAAAATGAAGAAAAAAAGTTAATAATTTATTTTGCTCATACTTATACCCACATACCTGTAGTGTAAAGTAAGATCTGTTGCCCATACTTTTTGCTCCAATGTTTTTTCATCAATAAAAGTGACAAAATCTATAGAAAAGTGACCAATGACACCCCTGTCTCTGCAAGCTACTGCAATTTTGTTGCAAATTCCACTGAGTTTTTCAGGATCAACTGAAGTCTGAATAAGTTAACAACTATAGTATTTTAATTTGTTAAAAAACTGAGCTACAATAAAAAACAATTTATTATCTTAAAACATTAAGTTGCTATAATGCATTTTAGATAACAAACTTTTAAGTAAAACTAACCTGATAAAACATATTACTAATAAACAAATTTTTAAATGACTGAATTACGTTGACAAGTATTTTTCGGGCTTAAAAGGGTCGAAAAAATAAAAAAATAGCGTACAATTATTTGTGATAA
The DNA here is from genome assembly GCF_965202585.1 of Thalia democratica. Lineage (NCBI taxonomy): Eukaryota > Metazoa > Chordata > Thaliacea > Salpida > Salpidae > Thalia > Thalia democratica. The sequence continues at coordinate 54,208,546 of NC_139165.1, read as the reverse complement.
CCTTTTATATATTTATTAAATAAAATTGTGGCAGATGCGCTATCTAGCGAAAATTATGGCACCATAGTTCTTTATGTCCGTTTTCTGTGCAGCAATATTACTTAATCGCTAGGTGGTGTTTTCACGATTTTTTCTAATTTAGTGATTATCTGAAGTGCTTTGCTTATTTTAATATAAAAAAACATTTTTTGTAGTTACTTTTGTTCATAGTTGCTTATTAGGTTATATACCTTAACTTTTACTGTACTATTATGTATTTGATAAATAAAGTAATTTGTTTCTCGTGCATATTGCATATGGTAACAAGTAACCAGAGAATGAGGTAGTTTTGTTGGTGGAATTATTTGCTACTGCGTTGAGGTAATATAAGTAACTAAACTTAAAAACTAATAAATAGAAAATATTCAAAGTATTGTAAATTTTAACAAGGATTGTTCTACATTATCTTTTCAGTTTGTTTTGTTGTAATACTAGTTACAAAAATTAAACTTTTAACAAAGAAGTAACTGCGAGTTTAATTTAGTAATTTATTTTTTTATCATTTCAGTAAAGATTAAAATATTCAACAAATCTTGTAAAAAAATAAATGAATTGTACTTTAAACGGCTGTACTACTTTTATTTCAAATGTGTTTTAGATGAATAATTAGATAATATTTTAATTACCAATCTTATTACTTTAAATAAATGTCAAGTTAAAATATGATTACAATTACAGTGTTTTAATAGATTATACTACGATTAGATTAAAAACTATAACTACTTAGCTTTTAAAACTATGTAAACAACTCTTGATTCATAAATATATACAGTTTGAGTATTAAGTAAGAAAGAAAAAATAGTAGAGCTAGTCAACAATAATTTACATGATTGAAGCAATCAACAAAAAATGTAAGATAAAAGTTAAATAACTTGTGGTACAGTTGTTGCATAACATTTGAACGGAGACTCAGCATGAATTTGATCTCCGCAAGAATTCATTTTAACTACACCAGTAGGTTCAATCGTCATATCAACTGTGATCGCAGTTGATTCGGATGGAGGGCAAGCCTCTATTACTCCTCCCTTTATATAAGTACAAAAATTTGTAAATTTATGTTTAAGGTGGTTCAAGCAAAGTTTATAAAACTAAAAAAATAATAATTGAAGGTGATTAAGGTTAATGCAAGTTCTTAGAAATTGTTAAGCCATTTACTTGTAAATATTATTACCTTAAACAAAGAGTCCAACAAAAACCTTAACACTATGTGCACAATAAAAATTCATTCACTAAACAGCTGAAGAATGTTAACAACATAGTTACTATACATGATTCTAAAAACTAACCACGCGAAGGTACTCATCAAGGAAACACACCCAAACAGGATAAACATTTTTGTCTACAGTATCTGCATTTGTATCTAATGCCACAGGCAGTTGGTACAATATTTGACTTAAAACTTCCTCCTAATACATAATATACAATATTTAAAGTATAGTAAAAACTTTTTAACTTAATCTCAACTGTGGTGTTATCAATGGCGAAAATTAAATAAACTTTATAGAAATTACATATTGTAAAAATATACAATATGTTGTACAATAACTAAGTTCAAAAGTGATAACTATAAAGTGATCTTAATATTTAACATAAAAATAAACATGATCTTAATATAAATAATACATAAATTATATTAATTTATTTCTAAATCTAGTAACTCTATAAGAGACCAAAACATGACTAAATTTAATTAAAAACATTTGGATATGAGCTATTATTCGCCAAGAAAAAGGTAAGTTCGTATTCAAATGCATAAAAATAACTTACTTGTGTAAACCTAAGTTAGCTTAATTAAAAAGTTATAAAAAAAAACCGTTGGTATACGCAATTTTGATTCATCTTTAAAAAAAGTTTATCAAAAACCAACTTGCGCCCATTGAAACTTCCACTTATCTCCAAACTTTTTTACTTGCTTCATCATATAGCCATAACAAGGTAAGTTTCTAAATACAACCAAACAATGAATTTGTGCATAAATTATTAATTTAAAAAAGCAGATAGTATTTAAGAAAATAATAAAACAAAAGTATTTTATTTTTGGTTTTATCATATTAAAAGATTTATTTAAATCTGGATAAATTTATTCAAAACAATTTATTAGCCAAGGTTCGTGTAAGTCAAAATAACCTAACTTATTAAAATAATAAAGTTAACACGATGATTTTAGTTACACTAGTTATATAATAATTTCGATATTATAAAAGTTATTTTATACGGTATATTGAGAACTTTGTTTAACAAGTATTATAAAAGCAAAATTTTAACATACTCGAAGTTAACGCAAATTTACAACAAGCTGTACTGTAAGCTGAAAACACAAAAAGAACAAGCGACAAACTCTTTGACGTTAAACACGGCGATTCCCCTTCCATCAAAAGTGTTGTCAATTTTGAATAGCCACTTAGTGACATTCGGATATGAGCAAATGAGTTTTGCAAGACTTTCGTTGAGCTGGTGGGCAGTATATATGTCGAAGTCTCCCGGTGGCCCGGCAACATCCGCACCTTTAAATACACGTTTCGAACCTGACTTGTTGCTGTACAGTTGCGTTATCTGAAAAATTTTACACTTCAGACTAGTGGTTCTCGACTAAAAGTTTGTTTTATTTGTTTAACAATATACAAAACCTAGTACCTAGCTATGATAAAGTAACATTTGCGACCAATTTAAGATATATTCCAAACTTATCAACTTACGTCAGGTTCAGAACCAAATATTGGTATATTTAAAGAATCAGCAACTGCCAAGTCGTCATCGCTAAGAAAACCAGGCACGTAATAAGTATTTTGACCTTGTATTAGCACCTTAATACGGTTTAAAGCATTAGGACTGTAGTAGAGAACTTTTGCTAATGAAAAGTTGTATGCCTGTAAAAAAAAACTAATATAAAGTTAAATACAATTTATGTTCTTCAAGTAAACCAATAAAACATTCATGATTAACTAAAAATGATCAGCCACCTAAAACTTAATATTACATTAAAACGATAAAACATGTTATTTTGTTTAATAACAAATTTTCTATATTCCCTTACAAAAAATAAACCAAAACAAATGCACTTCAAACTGATGTAAGCTCACTTTAAATACATTAGAAAATTTGCAATTTTTTTTTTCAATACTCTGCTTTCTTTGCACACCAATCTACTCTTTCTACAAATTTAGAAGCAATAACAACAAGCCATTACAGCCAGTGTATATATCTACGGTTACAAGTGTTAAGTCGCTTGATGGAAGTAATTTTATTTCAAGAACGCTTCAATCTATCTCGATAAAATAATTTATAGTCGCGAACTTACTTTTGACTGTGAACATTTACAAACAGATATACATACGAACATTTCGAACAACATACCTCATTAACTTATAATTCATTTGAAAGCATAAAAACATACACATACATTTTTTTTGTAATTTTTGCACTACTCTTATTTTTTTAGAGCATCGTAATTATTATATATCGAAAGTGGGTAGCTGTCAAGTTTGCACGAGCGTACAAAATTGCACGAAGGGACAAAATTGCACGAGTGCACAAAATTGCACGAAGACACTCTTGCACGAGGGGATAAAATTTCAAGAGATAAAATTGCACGGAGACATTTTTGCACGGGTTAATTTTTATTTAATTTTTTTTAATTTATTATAATTTTTTTACTATCACTGTTACCCCTAACCCTTACCCTCGGTTGGTAACTTTTTTTTTAATTTCATTAAATTTTTTTCTGTATTCTATCTTTTATTTTCCTGTATTTTTTACTCACATACAAAAATGTAACTCGTGCAAACTTTGCTTCGTGCAATTTAGTCCCCTCGTGCATTTTAGTAACCTCGTACAACTTTGTCTTCGTGCAATTTAGACCCGTTTCCATCGAAAGTAATTCTATTTACAATACATACCCTAAACTTTATAGCATTTTCTGGGTATACAAATGTAACGCGATCTTGCAAGTTTTCAATAACTTCAGGTGTTCCGATTTCAACAGACGTCCTCATATTTAACATTTGTTCGTAGTAAGGTTTTAAATCGTCTTCCAAATCAATGGGTGTTACATATATGATATGCACATTTTGATCTATTATAAAAATGTTTCTTTATTAACAAAGTTCTGTTTTATCGGCGTGTAAGTAGTTTTATTTGATAATTAAATTTTAACAAAACAACTTTATAAGAAAACTTCAAAACTTAATTAGATAACACATAAACCTAAAAGATCAAATATTCGACCAATTTGATAGTTTTGAAACTGGTGAAAGTTATCTATAAACATGCGGCTCTGTTGTGAATAACTAAACGATGGTACGTGCAAAACAACACGCGGACCTGATTGTATTGATTTCCAATTGATAGCTAGACTCTGAAAATTTATGTTTTTGTTAGGCTATTAATTAGCTCATAGTTTATAATTTATCAAAAACTATTTGAAAAAAAAATAAATCAAAAATAGTAGTTTACTTTTCTTCTAATTTTGTAATTATGTAACCGCGATGTCTTTAATACTTTGACTTTATTTTGGAAATTAGCTCTTCGGCGGCTCATGATCCAGCTAACTGCAATCAATGCAGCTGCCCACCTGGAAATTTAGCGTTTTTAATAGAAAAACTTAGTATCGACACATTAAAGTTTACGAAGGAGGTTAATAAGTGAAATTACTTTTTGCTTTCAATACAATTTTATTATTGTAAAGGTTTTAGTAATAAAACATTAGGAATGGTTAGAAAAATAACCTTCTTAAAATTTAAAAACTTATAGGTTGGCAGTCAATTTTTAAGTACATTTATATTTCTTATATAAATCATCAGTGTGGTAAAATTAACAACTATATTTGATCAAATCACTTTAATCATCATAATACAATATCTAGGTAAACTGAGGCCAGGGTTTTGTTTAAATAAAACTCTTTAGTCAGTTGTAACCGAAGGAAGCTTTAGAAAAAACCATCGGAAAAAGTCTTCAAATTTTATTCTTTTTCTTTGATGTCAACAAAACAACAAAATTTGATCAGATTTTTTTAACAAGATGAAAGCTCGCAGTAGACAATTTTTCAGTTTGTCTCAAGGCACATAAAAGTCTAATAATTGGCTTTAGTGACTTTCGCCGATGTTTTCATTAACTTTAATACGTAATGTATTCTATACTAATGAAAAAAACCATTAAAACTGTTTCTTATACGCAAATACTTTATTTGACTAACAATGTTTCTATATTGATACAAAACGAACAGTTCAACAAAGTCAATAAGGATTATAAAGATAAAAATAAGTGCAGTTTGTATTTCTGTATTAAGTTTTTTAATTTATGAATATCTAATGATACTGACTTTATATACATTTTCACAATATACAACTTTTATACCTTAACATTTAAAAATAATTAACAATAATAATACATCAATAAACAATACTAACAAAATTCAGTTTATTTAAAGGTCCATTTGTAAACTTGTTCAAAAAAAAGTACCATAAATAGTTTATAACTAAGATTGTATTTAACTTCATTATAGACAGCTTATTTTATTACGTTTTTTATTTACTGCGTTATGTTTAACAAAATATTATATAACTTTTTTTAGAAAACAAGTGACGTTTATTAGTAAAATATCGTACAACTGACACTTAAAAAAGGTGTAACTTAACTATAAACTTTCTGTGCTCACATGAATAAATAAAAAGTCATGAAAACAAAATTTTAACAAGCAAGTTAGTTGAAAACGTATCAAACTACTTTAAAAGGTAAAATAAAAAATCTAAACTAGTCGACATGAACTTAGTTTTTTACCTTTGTTTTCGGTAAACCAAGTATTTCTTCCTGGCAGTAAAGCGGCGATATGTTGATTGTATAGTGGTGGCTGCAGCGTCTTTACCATCAGCTGCAAGATACCTTCTCCCGGGAGAGAGCATGAGACGAGTCACCTCATCGTGATTGTCCAAAACTGATATTAGTTCGTATTTGTTTGGGTTTTGTTCTAGTTCATACTGTGACGCAAGCTCAACCAGCCTGAATTAAAACTAATAAATGATAATGAAATACACAATACTATACAAGAGTTAGATATTTATTAAAAATAAACTATAAATTAAATAAAGGGTCTTAAACACTGAGAACTTATAATAAAAATGTATACAAACCTCTCCATGTTTACATGTGCGACTGGAATTGAAAAAATACTACACAGATTTGAAACTTGGTCCAAAACTTCTTGAATACTAACCAATTGAAAAAAATTATTTTGTTTAAAAAGGGATAATTTATTGCTTGGTTGTATTACTCCTTTTATAATTTGTAAGTTCTGATTGTTGGACAATTTTTTTGCCTCAAATGAAACAACTTCACTATTTTTGTCATCATTCTGATTTGGATTCTTAAAATTGCTAATTTTAACATGTTGCAAGATTGTTTATTTTAATTAAGATAAGTTAATTACAGTATACTTAACTAATTTACATATTAATTACATTTTGAAAAAGTTTATTAAAAGTCAGTACTAATTTATACGAGGAACTATAGTTTTAAACTAGCACATTAGTACTAAAAATAAATATTTATTTTATCTACAGTTATTCAACTATTTTCTAAACATATCTATTATGTTTCTATTCTATTTTAATCAGTTACTTTTACTAAGTATATAAGCATTAAATTTACGTCTAGAGGCAACTCGTAGAGCTTTATTGATAAGGTTTCCTTTGAAGTATAAGTATTTTCAGAAGGAAATTTCTTATTTTCGTGCTTCATGTCTGAAATTGATAGTCTTCAATTGAAACTATGTTTTAAACTTTACATAAGTAGTTTATTCAACAAAAGTAAAATTCGAATGGCTTAAAATGAAAGAGATTAAAAAGTAGAAGAACTTAAAAGCGAAAAAATTGTTTGATGTATTTTGTTTTATTAGAAAATCATTAAAAATTGAACTTAATATTTTTCTTACAATTCAGTTTAGCAAATAGAAAAGTATATTTATTATTGTTTTTATGGTATAATCTTAAAAAGTATTTAGCAGTTTTATAATTAAATAACACATTATATACAGATTTATTTAAAGTTATAAGTTTATACTTATATAAAGTCTTTTCTTTGAGTAAATCCACTCAATAAAGTTTAAAACCATAATAGGAACTTACAGGAACTAAAACTAAGTGTTTGTATATCCAGATCATTTTTTGCAGATTTCATAAAACGATGATCTCCTGTTTTTATAAAATGGTTAATTTGATAGTATACTTAGTGCAAAAATACTGCAGATTTTAAGAAAAAAAAATTTTTTGAAGTATAATACTATTAAATTTATAAGACATGATTAAGTAAAATTTTTAAATATTTATATACAACCTTTGCAACTATCATTATGGTATGTACGTTGCTTATTTGAGTCGTGGTGATCATGTAAAACTAGTCTTTTTAAGTTAACAGGGGCAGGATCTAATGTAATTTCAGCTGTATGTGGAATTAGCCCTCGTTGTATCAAACTCAGAATTCCCTTTTTAGCATCCTGTTTGAAAAAATTGACATATATTTAAGTGTTTCATATGATATACATGTTTAATCGATTTTGAAAATATATGCTTTAATGCTTTAAAATCACAAGTACAATATAAGTCTTTGATTAAATAATTAAACAAACTTTCTATCAAAAATACCTTTGAATATCACTATAAAGTCTGTTTTTATATAAGAAATTGGCAAACAGCATATTTTTATTCGAAAAATAGTTTAAACAAAATTCATAAAGTACTTATCAACAACTAAGTAAAAATAGTTAAAAAATTTTTTTTATGTAAATTTAACAAAATCTTTTAGAAACTCAAGTAAAACACAGTAAAAAGGTGTGTAAAAAACAAGTATAAACAATGTGTTTTCGTTAGTATGTTGCAATAGTTTTTGCTAACAAAAAAAAAAATTTGAGTTATTTGTGTAAAAATAGATACTTTAATGATAATCATAAGGGGTCCAAGACTTGTTATTTTAACTTAACAATCGATCCTTATTTTGCAGTTTTAAATATAAATAAGAAGATTATTTACTTAAAAATTTAATTTCAATAACTTTGGGATGTAGTCATTTATAGCTTCAAAAACAGAAATAGTAATATGATAACCATATCATATTTTGTTTATCATTTACAGAAAATAGACAGAAAGTTAAAAAAACAATTGTTTAAAAACTGAAGAAGGTATAGAGTTTAATAATGTGTTTTTATGCTGTTTAAACTCCTTAAATAATGAACCTTTTGAACTCTTTTACTATGATCCGTTATATCTTAAAAGTCACCAATAAAATAATAGTAATATTTTAGTTATACAATTAATAAAAAGCTCCATACAAGAACTGATGGCCACCTTTTCAAGCTTGATCATCTGAGCCAATCAAAATCTAAAAGTTTCACACTACATGATCTTCTTTTTACTGATAACTCAATACTAGTTGCTCATTTTGCCCAATACATGCAGACACTACTGAGTCAGCTTTCATTGGCATCCTTAGATTCTGGCCTTACTATTAGTCTTAAAAACTTAAGTCCTGAGCTAAAGAACAGATAATCTACAATTAGTCAAAATCAATAGCAATGATATTCAAAATTTAAAAAATAACGTTAAGTACCTTGGCTCAAGTTTTGCGTCAAATAAATCATTTAACACAGAAATCAATAGTCATATTTGTAGCGTTCAGGAGATAAAAATCAACACCTTCCACCTACAATGGCTCGGTCGCATTCTTATAACTGCATGGCAACAAAAGATCACAAACAAGGAAGTGTTGATAAGTACTAATATTACCTCGGTACAGTACTAATATTAATAACTGATGATTTGCTGGCTTGGTCATGTTCTAAAGATGGGTGAAGAGCAAATCCAAAAGTGTGTTGTTTAGCAAGTTGGTCGATAGCAAAAATGTTGAATATAAGAACTGATGAGTGGAAGTTGCTTGCAAATGACCGCATCAAACGACAATCTACTATACACAAAAGGACTAAAAGAAAAGAAAAAAACAATACTTTGAGAAACTGAAGCAGACAAAGAAATGAGGATCAAAATGAATTTTATTTGAAACTTGCTTATTTTGTTTATTATTTATTGCATCACTGTGTTTATAATTGGTTTTACTGCAGTGTAATCTGTACATGACATTCTCTTATGTGCACAGTACACATAGCTGACTTTATATGATTAAATTAATAAACTATTATTATTGTTAAAATTATTATTTCTCATACTACGCAAAGATGCCCCACACGCAGGATGCTCAGGCTAGTTTAAATCTTTTTTTTTTACTCAAGATAATTTTAAATTTTTTGAAAATTTCAGGCCAGTTTTTTCTAGATATTGAATGATACTTAGTTGATCCAACTTTTTCTATTATCAATTTTGTTTAAAAACTTAAATTTTATTGTTTTTTAAAAATTTATAGAAAAGTTTTTTTAGCCTTGCTGCCAGCTCTTCACTACTTAAAAATTACATTATAGTTTTTGAAATGTGGAGTTAATATTTACCATGAATTGAATCTATGTTGATAAGAAACCTTAAATGATTTAAACTTAGTTGATTTAATTTTTGAAAACAATTGTTCTCATTTGTTTAATAAACATCAAATGTGGAAGCATAAATAAATAAATATATATATATATATATATAGAATTAAGTTATTTAACTTGATAAATTAAATCTTTCACACTGAGCCCACCTTAAGGGCTTTATTAATAAAAAAGTTTATTTTAAGATGTAAAGCTCAAAGGACTCGAGTTTCGTGCCTATGCACTCATCAGCTTCAAAACAAGTTTAAAATAAAGCACAAAACAAAAACACACAAACGAAAGTTAAAAAAATTAGCATAAGAAGATTATGACGTAACTTTTAAATTATCAAAAATCATGCAAAACGACTTGTGCAAAAATTAATTTACCAATCGACAATAAACTGGCAAAAATTCATAAAACTTCAGTGAGTAAATATATATTACGACAGATAATTGAAAGAGATAAAGATAAAATTAAGGTACAAACTAAAATTTAGATTATTTTAAGATGAAATTAAAACTTGTTAAACTTTAAAAGCGTTTTTTTTTATATGTCTACAAGACGATACAAACTCGCGTCTTTCAGTGCATATACAACGGATGTTGCTTCTTTGACACACAGCCTACATATTGGGTTATTGCCCTCAGCTATAGGCTGTGCTCTTTTTATAACTTCCCAGGATATTTCAAAGTCAATGCCGCTACGCTTTAAGCCACAAACATACTTCGAAAGCTCAGTGTTATTTTCATATTTACTTATAATTAAATATAATATTATATCACTATTATATAATATTATATTTATATTACTTATAATTATATAAATTACTTTATAAATACAAATTATAAATAAAAATACCTTTTCTTCAATGGGTGGTATTGCCAAACTTGGATCTTTTCTATTAGCAGGTGGTAAAACAGTTAATGGCCCAGTAGTTGTTCCAAGCAACTTTTGACCTTTTAACTACACAAAATTTTAGCTTAAGTTTTAGATAGTTAATAAAATATTCTGTAACAACTTAAATGTATTTGTAAAAAGCTTCACTTAACTCAAACTAGAATAAAAGTTATAAAATAAGGTTCAAATTTGAAATATGTAATCTAAAACAAAAAAATCTACTATTATTACACAACTGATTTTACTACAACAACTCAAAAACATACAATAGATTTTATTAACCTGGCTAGTTTTAGATTTAATTTTTGGCAAAACATTAAGTGCATAACTTTTGTTCAGAACAGTAGAATTGTTAAGATTCTCAGTGTCAATCAAAGCTTTGAAAGTTAAGTCATGTTGAAACTGTCATGGGTTTTTAAAAACAATAAACAATATTTTATTCAAAAACAAAACATATTTAAATATATTTTAGTTGGCTTAGAACCTTTTTCGATAAAACTTAATTTTTATACACTGTTGTTAAGGAAATAATTGTCACTTTTTTTTGTAAAACAAATTTTTATTAAACAGTCTGTTTTAAACAGACCCAGGCTTTTACGTCTCTTGCTATAATTTTTTAATTATAAAAGCTAGTAAAGTATATAGATAGCTAATAAAGTATGTAATTATAGTATGACAAAAATAACCATTACTTAATTCTACGTCTACAAATAACATAATCTTTTAAATAATTATAATATTAACTAATCTAATTTTATTGAGAAATGTTAAAAATGATTACTTGATTTACTATTCTTCATTTTAATGGAACACAATATTCTAAAAACTATTAACTTGAAAACTACTTTTTAAAGATACTGCTAGTTTTACCTAAAAACATACAAAACACTATTTTAAAACTGATTATAATAATTTAAACTAACTTTATTTTCTGGTAAGTAAGTATTGGAATCAATAAAACTTTCCTGGTTATCATTGAAAGAACTGCTTGAAGCAAAAGATGTCGAGTTAGCTACATATGTTATGGCTGGTAAAGTTTGAACTGTGTTATTCAGTAAGTTGAAAACAAAGTCGGAATTTTTCTGTAAAGTTTATCCTTTTTGTTATAAACTTGAGTTATTAAATGGTTTAACTATTTTTTTACTCATTAATACTTTGTATTAATAAACTATACAGTGTAAAAAATAATTCAATATAAAGTTTACTCTGGTAATTCTTTACATAATAATAGTACAATATTATCTAAAGCAGGGTTTCCCAAATTTGGCCTCATGGCCCCCCTTTTACAGCTTGTGGCCCCCTACATTTTCTAAAAAATTTCTTTAAAATCTAAAATAAGTTCTACCATTAAAAAATCTAAGACCTTTTTTTTTTGATCTCATCATCAATCCAGAATATCTAGTGTAAGTTTTAATTTATGACCTCATGGGACCCCTGTGGCCCCTTTGCTGCTCATTGCCCCCTAAATTCGTTTAAAGTCGAAATTAAACATTAAACAAGTAAATCATAAAATTACTGATATTTGTAGAACTATCTATTATGTAGCTCAATATAGTGTATTTTTATTTATATTCGTTATTTTAGATTATCAATTGTAAATGACTAATAAAATAAATAACAAGAAATCATTCTTAATTTTGAGCGCAACTATAATGCTTGATAATCTAAAAGTACCAATTTATCAAAATATTAAATTAGCCTTAGTACAATATTTAAACAAAAAAAGCTTTGTCACCAAAGGTTGGTTAAAGCGTTAATATTAAACAATATAGTATATTTTAGTATAAAAACTTGTCAAATTAGTATTGCCAATGTGGCTTCTAAAAATGTCAGTCTATACTGAACATAAAGAGTTAACAAAAAACAATCAATTTAACTTTTAAGAAGGTATTAAACAAAATAAAAAACTTTCTTTAAAACTTTAAAAACTATTTTAGATTAGTGTTCAAGTATACTAGTATTAGTTTATTTTATTTTATTTTGGTTAAAGTAGAACTTATTTAAACATGTTTAAATCTAGTAAAGTAAATGTTAATAACTTGAATTCCAGTTTTTGTTCGTTTTAAAGCATCATCAATTGGTTTAAAATTTACAGAACTATTTCCAGATAACTTTAATAAATCAATTTCATCTTTGAGTTGCTGTAAGTCTTCTTGGACCTTGTAAAACAAATTTAAAATATTATATTTTTCCTTAATGCTGAAGTGTTCATTAGAAAAATTATAAAAAACTTAAGTTAATATATAAGAACAGTATAGCTTCTAAGTCTATAAAACACTAGCAGGAATAATAAAAAACCTTGACTAGAATTTGTCCTACTTCATCAACTTGGTTGTGACTCGATTTGTTTTGAACTTGAGCCATTTAAAATAATTTGTTGAAGAGTTTACATTTTTCAAACACCTTTACTTTGAATCAGTAATGAAGTATTATGCATTAAGTTTTATCTTTTTTAAACAAACAGGTATCTAAACAAAAGAATACAAAAATGTTATCTTATATTTTAAAAATAATTAAACAGGTAAAGGCTTAAGAAATAAACAGCTTTGTTTTAAAAATATTTCAATCTTCTAAACATAAACAAGGTAAATATTAGAATTTAAAAAAGGACTTTAAAACATAATGAATTTGTTTAACTGTGGTCCCATAAAAAGGTAAATATTTTAAGTTATAAAAAAGTAAATGACGTAAGCTAAGAAAAGTTCTTATCTTCTAAAAGTATTGAAATTATTTCATAAATATTACTTTTTTATTATTACTTTCTTAATGTATAATTCATATTATAACAATAAAGATGCTATAACAAATCAGGCTGTCAAGGACATGACATTAAACTATTCTTGTGTACGACTCAATAACCAAAAGGTTTTTTTGTACACCAGGTCCTTGGACCAAACTTTTTGAGTGCTTTTTTTTGTTAATTAAACAATACTACATAAAAAAAAGATAACAATAAATCAAAAGTTTATTTATCTAAGCTTCTGCAGAAGAGAAACTTTTTAGAACAAAAGATTTATTTTAGTAACAAAATTAAAACTTGGTTTAAGTAGTAGTTACTTTTTTTCAATAAAATTAAGTTATAAACTTGGAATCAAAAATATCATAATAGTATAAAAATGATATAATATCTAGGAAAATCGAAGTTTTAAAGATTTTACAGTCAAAAAAATGAGCATGAGATATACAAAAATTAGCCTTCTAGCCTAAGATTTGAAAAAAAGTTCAAACAACCATGAGTCAGCCTAACTAGCTCAAGTTATTTGGAGTTTTTTGCAACCATGTATCTTAAGCTAAGGTAGTAATTGTCTTTTTCATTTTTATTAATTTAAATGTAATATGTAATAACTTATTCATATGAAAACTTTAAGACTTATTTACTTTTTTTGTTTAGCATTTATAACATATATAAAAAAAACAATAATGATCCCAAGACTGAACTCATACTTTTAAAATTCTACTAAATGATAAATACTCTCCAAAATTAACAAACTGTTTTCTTTCAGTTAAGTATGAATTTAATAATTAAGCTTTTTTTTTATAACAATCTAGCAGTCTAAAAATATTATTTTATCTTATAGCATAAAACCTAACTCAGAAATACCTCAAACTATTTTAACCTTATCAAAGGTGGTATGTAAATGGTGTGTAACTTGATAACCAAAATATAATTTTTCATACTAGGTACATTTACTATGTGTGTGAAAGTAGTTTTTTTTTTTTCGTTAAGATTTATTGCTATTTTAATACTTAGTTACATTTATGAAAATTTTTCTTGTAAAAAAAGAATAAATAAATCTATTATAGGAAGGTTTTTAAACGTATTTATATACCATTTGCAACTTATTATTAACAGATTACTCATTTTGTTTTATACAGTAGACTACTGCTTAAGTACGTAAATTGAACCCAACCAAAAAGTGCTTAGCACGGGTAGTGCGTACTTTTTAACGACATAGTATAATATGAAATTTACCTGTTTGTTTTCTTTCTTACAACTAGCTACCAAATAATTAAGCCGAATAAACAAGTCTTTTTATTTTAAATAACATTTAATACATAATTCTAATCTGCAAAATTTTTTAAATAATTTTAAAATATTTTTTTTTCTATAAAAGGTTTCTACATAATTAATACATACATTTAATATAGAAAGTCAATGTCAGTCAATGATATAAAAAAGAATATTAAGTCATATTTTCAATATTTTGTTTTGTAAGAAGGAAAGTACCAAACTACATTGTGTTTACCAAACATTTAAAAAAATTAATGTGTGTACATTTAAATAAAATTATGACTTAACTATGTTGTATTTGTAGGTTTTTTTTTAACTTTGTCATCTAGATTTAATTATTTTATAGCATTACAGCTCAAATATTATTATTCTTTTCACTTTTCTGCAACCACTACATAATTATTTAGTTTACGAACGTTTAATAACAGGACTGTCACAATCTCAGGCCACTTAGACTACTTAGAATTACTCACCCTAGGTTATTTGCTTATTTAAATTTGATATAGATATATAAAAAATTTATAAAAAGTATATAAAAATTTTAGATTTTTTTTGTCTTTCTGGATAAGTGCCTACTTAGGCGGGGTGCGTACCAAAAAAAGTGCATACTTAAGCGGTAGTATACTGTATTTTATTTCACAAAGCTTTTCAAAACTATACTAGTTCCGTTTTCAAGTGATAAATGTTTAATGAATTAAAAAAAAAATTGGTAAGAAACAGTTTAATAAATAACTTTAAATTATGACGCATGAATAAATACAATCTTTAGAACTAAAGTAAAGATATGTTTATTAAGGGCATAGAGGGGGGGAGTGGGGGGGTGAACATTTTTTTTTTGAAATTTGATCTTATTTTATATAGTTTTTACTAAACTACAAGATGAATTTTACAGATTTTAGAAATTCAAAATATTTTTTGAGATATAGCTGGTCAAAGTTGGAGGCAACAATAGATTCCTTATGGGAAGCGCAAACTAAAACAGCAAAAATAGACTGTTTCACTAAAAATGTATCTTCTCCTACGTTCTTTGAGACAACTAACTCAAACTTTCAGGAAATGTTCCATATAATATTTAGAAAATTCTATTGGAACAAAATTCAGGGTTGCCACTCTTTGGGTCAAAAAATCTTACCTGAGTGACTAAAAACTTCCCCAAGTAACCTTAAACTTCCCTGAGTTTCCCTAGTTTTTTTCAACTCCTCAATTTTTAATAATTATTAAAAAATTACAAAGTAAATTCTAAGAATATTGAAGAACTAGCCACAGGGCTTAAAAATTTTCTAAATAAGCACTTAAAAATAAATAAAATTACCTGTTTTGAACAAAATTTTGAAACTGGATTAACTAAATCTCATTGTAGATCTAGAAAAAAAAATTTGAGATTTTTTAATAAATTTTAAAATTCCCCTAAAATTTTTAGAAAAAATCAAAACTGCTCTGAGTTTCCCTGAGTTTAAAAAAAGAATCAAAATTCCCTGAGTTTCCCTGAGATTTTCTATAACTTGAAAATTCCCTTAGTTTCCCTGAGTTCCCTGAGTGTGTGGCAACCCTGCAAACTTTAAAAAAAAAAAATTATAAAAAATAAACAAAAAAACTTTTTTTTTTGTTTTTTTATTATAATTTTTATTAATTTTTTAAATTTTGTTCTGAAAGAGTTTTCTAAATATTGCAAGGAAAATTTTCTAAAAATTTGAGATAGTAATCTCTAAAAACCTAGGAGGAGTTAGATTTTTAGTGATTTCTAGTTATTTGCCGTTTTAGTTTGTTTCTTTTTCTTGTTGCCCTCTCTACAAGAGCAACCCTGGAAAATGCAATAAAAAGGTCAATGATAAAACAAAAAGGGAGAAGTGGTGAAATTGCTATAATTAACATATTTTCCTTTTTCATATGTAAAAACAAACATGAGTTGACTTAATGTTTTAATATGGTTAGACTAATTAAGATTACTGTCAAAAAGCTTATCAATAAACCTTAACTTTTTATTAAACAACAAGTCAAGTATCAATATTGTCAATTAATCAGATGAAAAAATTAAAACAAAAATTTAAAAAAAAAATGAAGTTTTGTTAATTATAAAGAGATTAATATGTTGACAGAAGAAAGCTTTCTTTGTAAAAAAAACGATAACTTTACAAATTTAGAATTTTTGCACCAGACCATATTGCTGCAAAATTTAGGTTCTAAAATTTTTCTTCCACCTCCAAAAATAAAGAAGGTTGAAGAAATTTATTAACGAGCATAAAGTTATTTTTATAGGCAAATTTATTAATTTTTCAATAAACATAAAACTTTAATGTCAATTATTTTCCATATCTTAAAAGCAATCTAAAAAAAAAACAAAAAAAAAAAAAAATATTTATTTTTGGTTCTAAGGCCAAAATAATGAAAAAAAAACATTTATTTTTGGAGGGACCCATTAAATAATTCAAACCCCAAACCAATTTTTTCTTAATTAAAGACAAAGGTGTGTTCTCTAAAATAAAATAAAAAATTTAAGATAGCTTTTAAGATAAGGAAAATAATTGACATTAAAGTTTTATGTTTTTTAAAAAATTAATAAATTTGCCTATAAAAATAACTTTATGCTCGTAATTTATTAATG
This sequence comes from Thalia democratica, assembly GCF_965202585.1. Classification (NCBI taxonomy): domain Eukaryota; kingdom Metazoa; phylum Chordata; class Thaliacea; order Salpida; family Salpidae; genus Thalia; species Thalia democratica. The sequence goes on along the minus strand of NC_139165.1, from coordinate 54,191,488 downwards.
TCAAGTAGTCCAGGAGTTGTGAAGAACTTTGGAGTATGGCTTCTTAATGACTCCAAATTAGAAAATGTACAGGAACACTAAAGAAGCCTATGCGGTAATCCCATGCTACCATTGTATAGCTGCTAGACATCATGTCAGAACTGGAAACAATAAAAGTAGAAGAAGATTCTGCCAAAGGCTCAAGAGGAAGTAAATACAACAATTGCATGACTCTAGCATCAAACTCCCTCTTCCCACATAAATATGAGCAAATCTTGCTAAAACTTTCACAAATTCACAACTTTAAAAAAATGATTTTTTTATTGTATTAAATTAAAACAATTAGTGATAAAAACTTTGTGTATTTGGTTTTTAAAGTTTCATGTTAAATTAACTAATTTTTATAAATTTAGCTTGTTTTAGCATCTATGTTGGTATGGAAAGAAGAGTGCCGAAATAAGACTTTTATGGTAGATTATTTTTATTCTTTTTTAGCTTATGAAAGCTTATTACAAAACAGTTTTAACAAATTAAGTGAAATACAACAAAACAAACAGTTTAAATACAATATAAAACTGTTTTTGTATTTTTTTAAAATATATTTATGTCTACAATACATACTGTAATAATTTTTTTGTACTGTAAAAAGTTAACCATAAAAGTTATTCTTATAAAATATAATTGTTAAAATTTTAATTTAGTCAATAAATAAATTTCTATTTTTGTTAAGGTTAATCATTTAGTAAATTTTTCCTAATTACAAAAAGCGTACACTTTTTTTCAATGTTGTAAATGAAAAAAAAAAACATTTAACTTTCTAATGTCATTAACTTTCCTAAAGAACAAATATCTCTTTGTTATGAGCTTAAAAAACTTAAAACAATTAGACCAAAAATTATCTAGCTAGACTACAAAATACATGCAAAAAAAATGTGAAAATATGCCTATCAAAATTAAATGCTTTTTATTTGTAGTATTAATCATAAAAAAGTTGCAAACATAAACATTTTTACAAAGCTTACTTACTTTCTTGTTATAAATTAAATCACTTTTAAAATAAAAGTAATATTTATTTTTTTTATTAATTTAAAGCTACATCTGAAAACCAAACTAAAACCAAAAAAACAATTTATATTTTTGTGAAAGCTAATTGATTAAAATTTCTATTTAATTTTTATGCTAGAGATAATTTAAATTTCATATGTGGACGGTCAAAAAAATAAGTTTTAAACTTTTTAAAGCTTAGATTTTTTAATAAAATATATTAGTATTTTAAATAATTGTCTCTAAGACTCTGACCACTAGCAGTACATAACATAAAAAATGTAAGTGCAATTTACAGTAAGTTAGTAAACAATAAAAAAAATTAAATAACATTATAATAATTAATCTTGATTTTTTAAGTTCTTTTACTAAAAAAAAATTGGTGAAGTTCAATTAAAAGTTTTAAAAATCTTTGATTTATTATTTTAAATAAAATGTTAGTAAATTTACTTAATTATTTAAATTAAACTTTCTATAGTTTTTATGTAAAACAAAAAAGGTTTTATACAATTATTTTTTCATTAGATTTCTTATCTTATGACAAACAAATAGACTATGTTATTGATGTTAAGTATGTTATTGTATATATTGTTTATTGAACGACAAAAATAAAATCGCTAAGAATATTTGGTCCTAGTGCACGAAAAAGCCTATCAGTTTTCGAGTTGAACACCACATGGATACCTTTTAATGTTTTGTCCTGGACATATAATATTTAAAATTTCGGTAAGTTAATGTTGTTAAATCAAAAACAATACATGGATCATTTTTTATAATAAAAGACTAATTAAGAGTGTTGTTACGTATTACAACTCAACAAAAAATGGGTAGGTGTCAAAACAGCACAGTATCACTTTAGCAATGGTGTTCACTTTAAAACGGAGTGACACTTTAGCACTTAATGACTTTTTTTTGCACGGCGTCACATTAGCACAGAGTGACATTTTTGCATGGTACAATTTTAAATATTTCAAAGTTTTCATTTAAATAATGATTAAATGTTATATAATTTTTAAGTTAACAAACAAATAAGTGTGAAAATTAGTTTTAACACTTTTGAAAGTTTGGTCTTAAAAAACTATAAACAAAGTTTTAACTTAAGCACTTTAAATTAAGCTATTTTTTAAAGTTTAAAAAAAAAGTAATAAAAAAGCTAAATTGGTGGAAAATTTCATGAATTAAGTTTATTTACCCTTGTAGTAGTATATATATACTTATTATATAACATATATAACCATAAAAAAGTTGCAAGGTTCGTGCGTGTAGAAATAAGAGGAACTTAAACTCTTTATCTATTATGATGGTCAAAGCTATATGTATTTTTTAAATTATATAAGTAAGTTTATATATCTTACAGTTTATTTAAAACTAACGCTTAAAGTTTAACCTTATCAAAGTTTAACTTTAGCCTTTTAAAAAAGTTTTAAGAATTCTAGAGCTTGTATACATTGCTAACTTTATAAAATATTATTATGTTGAAAACTCTAAAGTAAAAGTATATAAATATTTTTTTTTTAAATTATTTAGTAAAATAAGTTTATGAAGTTTGTAAATTTACTTTTGTTTTAGGTTTAATTAAAGCTTTCATTTTAGTTTTGAATAAATAACTAATTTTAAGCTTACATGTTTAATAGATCGTTTTTAGATTTTTAAACATAATAGTATAATTGTTATTTTAGCATAGGAAAAAAGTTGCAAAATAAATTCTATGCTAATATGGCACTTCGTGCTAAAGTCACACACCGTGCTAAATTGTCAATCCGTGCTAAAGTGTCACTCTGTGCTAAAGTAACACCGTGTTTTACTGACTCGTTCCCATAAAAAACATAGTTGCTAAATATGTATATTTTTTAATATAGCTTAAAAATTTTGAAAACATTTTTTGTAGTCTGCAATTTAAAATCTTTTTAATGTTTTTTGATAATTACTGAGGTATACATTGTTAACTTTTTTGTAAAAAAAAACTTCTAATATTAGCAAAAAATACTTTGTTTCTAGATAAGTCAATTCACAGACATTAGTAATAAAAACTTATAACAAATCTAAAAAAGTATGAATTTGAGTTAAGACTTTTATTAATGATTTTGTGAATACAAAATCTTTTGTTAATTAATTGTTCGACTAATTATTTAAAATTTTGAAATGGATTAATTGTACTCTAAGCTAAACCATGAAGCACAGCATGGATACAATATGTGTTATTACCTATACTTCTACTTTAAAAACCTCGTTATAAGAGTTTAACTGTTGTAAAGAAACTGTGTAAAACAATTATGTTATAGAAATAATTTAAATAGTTATTATCTAAAATTACTTCAACAACTAAGTATAGAAATTATTTTAACTTCTTAATGATTAATAAAATAAAAGACTGATTGTAATTTACAGCAGATACCTACCTGTTGTAAATAAATGTTTATGATCTTATGAATGGTTATCTAAATATTAGCTTTTAACGCTAAACATGTTCATAAATTCAAGTTCCTAAATCAAAAAATGATAACTACCGTTTTTATCTACTACAAAATATGCTTAACTTAACAACTAAAGATTAGAAAAAATGTTTAATTAAACTTAACTTACTGACCTTAACATCATTAGTTGATAGTTTATGAGAATTAAAAAAACTAGACCGTGTTCTTTTAATAAAAATGCGTTACGTACTAAACTTACAGTTTTTCAAACTCTAACCTAACCAATTAAAAAGTTCAAAAGTTAGACTTATAATTTTTTCATTTATCATTATATTGTTTATTGTGCAGTGTTAGACTCAGGCAACAAAACCTGAGCCACTTAAACAGGACACACAATGAGAAAAACAAAAAATAAAATACATTTATAGTCAACAAAAAATAAACATACACAAATATTAAACGAAGTTAAAATTATAAATAACTCAATAATAAGTTTAAACTTATTTGCTTGATATAAAAGGCGATAGCATAGTACATACAAATAAATTTGTACAAAATTAATAAAAGTAAATTAATAGTCTGTCAGGGCGGAGGCGTAGGGAAACAAATATATTTGATATAACAAACAGAAAAATGAAGAAATCAATAGCCAATTTAGATGGGATAAATGTTATAAAAAATTTATTTATTTATTCTTCTGTATTGTTTTTGTGGAAAGTTACTGAATTTCATTGATATTTAGACTGTTTTAAAATTAAATCTTTTTAGTTTTAAGCGAAAATGTTCCACTCTCGCACACGATACCACATCATGTGGTAACTTGTTCCATAGAGTCTTTGCTCTGTGAAAAAAATTAACCTTGTCACTGGCTATTGTTAAAATTGTGATTATATTTTCGTTTTCGTTTATTTCCTCTTAAATGATAATTTTTATGGGAAAAACTTAAAAATTGACTGAACAAAAATATTGTAATTGCCATTAATAATGTTATAAAGCGTAAATAAATCAAATTCTTGTCTTCTATATTTAATTTGTTTTAACACTTTTATAATAAGTCTTACAAGTTTGTAAAAAAAATAATGGTCTCGAATTATATCCAAAGGAAAAATTAAAGCGTACTAAAGTAAATTATATTTATTATAAACTGTTAATTGTAAAATGTCAAAAACACTTTTAATAAGCTTATTGTACATATATTTAATTTATTTTAATAAAAGGCTTGAAAGGCGAAACCGGTCGTAGGTTGTCTCGAATGCTGTTGTTGTTGGTAGTGCGGTGAAGTTCATTGTTTACTATGTTTATTTGTAAAAAGCTTGAAAAATAAACATACTTAGTTGTCATATAAAAATGATAAAATTGTTGCAGCACTGCAATAAACATACATTTTTTCACTTTAACACAAGGGTCGGCAGCAGACTTTTAGTAGATGTTTAAATTGCACGAGCGTCCAAAATTGCACGAGTGCACAAAACTTCACAAAGATACTTTTGCACGAGAGGATAAAGTTGCACGAAGATAAGATTGCACGAAGGTATTTTTGCATAAAGGGTCTTTTTTGCACGAAGACACTTTTGCACGGAGACAATTTTGCTCTGGTTAAATTTTTTTTGTATTATTTTTAATATTTTTATTAATTTTTCTTTTTTTTTTTACTATCACTATTACCCCTAACCCCTACCCTAGGTCGGTAATTTTTTGTTAATTTTTTTTTTTTTTATTTGTAATTATTATTTCTTTTTTACTATCACTGTTACTCCTAACCAAACCCTCAGTCAGTAATTTTTTCTTTATTTTAATATTTTTTTTACTTTGTGCAAAATCGTCTTCGTGAATTTTTGTGCACTCGTGCAATTTAGTCCCCTCGTGCAATTTAGTAACCTCGTGCATTTTTGTCTTAGTGCAATTTAGACCCGTTCCCTAGTAAAAGTGCGTAAAGTATAAGGTAGGTAATAAACCTACTATGTTAGCTGTTATTTTATAATGTATTTGATTTAAGACAGTTTGTGGATTTTTTTTCCACTTAGTTTTTATTCAAGTTGTACATATATGTAAAAAGTGTTTTAATAAAAACTAATAATGTGAAAACAAATTTTTTACAACGTTACTTGCCCACCTAAGATTAAACTTTGCTTGCATGATATTAGAGAAAACTTATTCTCTAACACCCTGTAAGAAAGGTTTCATATTAGTTGGGCATGAACAAATTAGCTAAACATAATAGATTTATTGAGTTGAAATTAAACTTTATGCCATAAAAGTTGTGAGTAAATTAAAAATTGTACATTGTTTGATTTAAAGTTATAAAGAGGGTTAAGACACCTAAAATATAAAGAACAAAGCCAAAGAATTCTATAGGTCCCTTATGAAAGGCACAAAGTTAAAATTCAAAAATATAAGTTTTTTTGAAAATATATTTCCTAAAATATTAGCATATAAGATAATATATAAAAAATTAAATGTCTTATTAACTATTTCCATGGAAAAAACTTTTCAATATTAAATAATTTTCAAGCTTTTTGTATTTTTGAGAGTTTTAAAATGCGTAACTATACGAATGCGTTGATTAGCGAGAGGTGACTGAACTCAAAAAGTTCTCCGCTGGCCACAGTGTTAAAAAAAACTCACTTAAAATATGTAACCATAAGAGAAAATCTGTAATGAGAAAGTATTAGTTTAAGTAGCACAGTGTACTCAAAACAAAAAAACAACATATCTAAAAAAAATATTAGGGTACTATTGAAACTAAATCTTTTTTTTGAAACCCCCTTGTATAACTAGTTAATTTCCACAATCTTATCAGGGACAAAAACTTTAAATGTAGATGTTATAAATATTATTTGGTGTAACAATAAATATCATTTGGCAAATATAGCAATGTATGAAAAAAATGACAAATACAGCAAAATATGGCAAACTTTCGTAAACATGTATAACACTTTTTTATAGCATTTATCGATTTTATAACACCGTCATATACTATTATATAATGTTCACACTTTGGTTTTTCCACTTACTTTGTTAAGTTTTATTAACTTTTACCTTAAAGAACTTATCTAGTTCTAAATGAACTAAGTATTTGTTAACGACCACATCGTTTAAACTTACTAGTTTTATATATGAAGTTATTTACGAACTATATTAGTTTTTTTTTGGCTAAGCTACAATATGGCTCGTTTTATAATAAAAAGTTTTTCAACATTAGTTGTTTTTAAGCTAAAAATGCATCGCGGGTTACAAAATTTTGCTTGTCAAACAATATCTTGTCCGTTAACTGCAGATTCCTGCTATTATAAGTTTTATGTTTAAAATGTTTTTGATAATAATTTATATTCTAGCAAATACACAAAAAAAAGGCATTATTACTTTTAGTTAATCACAAACATTTTTTATTAAAACAATTAAAAAAAAGTAAAATGTATAAATTGTAATACATTTTACAATACTTCTTTATCAAAATTAGAAAATTGCATGTTAGATAAAGACAATAACCTTTTTGTAAATAAAAAAGTTGTTATTTACATTTGGAGTATCAGATATATTTAATTAGTTTAACAATATTTTCTGAAGTTTTTTTTGTTAAAGTATTTTAAGTATTTTCACAAAAGTACACCGACATGATTTAATAGAAAATTGAATGTAGTTTAAGGTTATTGTATACATTTTTTACCTTGTACGAATTATTTTTAAAATACACAATTTAAGGATTTAAAATAACAAATTCCCAACATTATTTTCAAATTCTCCTTCCATAACCCAATTTCCTCGAGGGTAATAATTTGCAACAATAAAAGATTCTCCAGCACTATTTTTTGAAATTGCACATCCAAGTTTGACTGATTCATTCCAAACAACCTGAGTGAAATGACCTGTTAAAAACAAAAGTTAAAAGTATAGTTTAAACTAAGTAATCTTATATAATTTTTTGTACTCTTAGAGTTTAGCATTAAAATAATGATTTAAATAAATTAGAAAGTAGTTTTAAACATAAAGGCCTCCTTCAAGACTTTTTGTAAACTAATAATAAAAAATTTCAATCAGGTGCTTCACTTATTTTAACAAACAAGAAACTAATATAATAAATAAATCTAAAATTTGTAGTAATATTCTTTTTTTCAATACTTATAGGAAAAATACCGTACTTTTAGTTGCGTAATGTCTAGTGCAAGTTACAAAACTACCCTAAAATACGCTTGAGACCTTTTTTAGACCATGAACTTCAGAATATATAATAAAGTTTCAATTTTTCTCGTCGTATCAAATGCAATTTTTAAAACTTTTCCGTATAGTGTAAGTCTAGTCTATGTGTAAGTTTCAAAAATAGCTAAAATATGCATGAACTCCAGGATATCTATTGCAAGTCTCAAAACTTCCATCCAATATGTCTGTTACCTTTTTTCAAGCAAGTGCAGAGTGCAGACCACAGGAAAGAGCTAAAACAAAATGGAAAATGTATTCAGTGATTTACCGTTTTTTTTAACTAGGGTCTCTATTAAATTTTCAAAATAGGGTACTGCGGAATCTGGATACTTTTTCAAATTAACATCCGGCCTTATCCAGATAAAACTTTGATTTAGAGTCCGGCTGCATCGGAAACAAATAACGAAATTATCCTGCCGGGTTCGGATACTTGGATCCGATATCTCACTAACAGTACTTTTAATTGTTAACTTTAAAAGTTAATTAAGCTTTGACCTAGTTTGTTTATGTTTATATAATAGTAATAATACTTTGTATGATATATTATAAATAACTTACCAGTTTCAGAGGAAAATCCAGGCTTGTCAAAATCATAATACTTTATTTCGCTGTACCAATTATTAGTTGCTTGCTTTGATGACATATCTGATGAACTCCAAGCTATATTTTCACCATTAACAGTAGACGAATGCTTTATTTCTTCTCTGCCAACACTTGCAAGGTAGTCAGCCCATCTGTTCATAGAATATAATAATAAATTTTATATTAATTTAGACTATAGTTGTAGTTTTATTTATATTTTAAATAACATTTTTAATCAAACTTTAGGTATATAGAATTTTTAAGTATATACAAACGGTTTTATCTATTTTATCTATTTTATCATTATATATATTTTTTAAAATATTGATTGAAATAAATTGAAACTAATTTAAAAGTATAAAAAACTGTAGTACCTACAATACACTATGTACTAAAAACTTACAAAATGTTCTTTCAATTTTTTTGGTAGATATGATAAAAGAAAATGCTTTAATTATATTTTCTATGAACTACTATACATAAAAGCATAGACAAAGACATGAAATCTTTAAAAATACTCAATTTATATAGAATAATTTATTTCTAAACTAGACTATTAGTAAGCAATGAATTTATATATATGTTTTGTGTTCTTTTTTCGAAAGCGTAAGGAATTTTCTAAAGCATCCAGTAAGTTTATCTCAATAATTTTTTTCTTACTTTTAGCTCTCACTCCAAAAATTTTTCTCATAAAACAATTTAATAAAATTTTTTGAATAACACTTTCAAAAAACATGATATTAACTCTTTTTTATATTATTACCTTTTATTTTGTTAAAGTAATAAAACTGTTTTGCTATATTTTGAACTTAGTATGTGAACTAATTAAATAACTTTTGAGCTTCTATGGTGAGATCTTCACTTAGATAAAGATTTTGAGAACCGTGTTTATTTCTGTAAAAGTTGTGAGTTGTTAGACATTCAACCGAAAAATTATCTGAAACAGTGGTAGTTTGGATTTGCTCTTGAGTTATTGCTTGAAATTTAGTAGTACTATCAATTGATACAGTTTGTGTTTCATAAATATTAGGCCTCATCACGTTTGTTCTTAACTCTTTTTCAGTTACTAAGTTCCCTTTCGGGTAATATTTTGCAACTACAAAAGACTCTCCATTTTTATTATTAGCAATTGCACAACCAAGCTGTTTTGTGTTTTTCCAAACTATTTGCAAAAAATGACCTGTTAAGTTTAAGAATAAGAAAGTAATTATGATTTTTATAGCATTAATAATTGCCTAATTTAACAATTTATTTTTAACATGATTTTGAAAAATAGCAAAAATATTTGAAAAGTCACTTTTTTATTTTTATGTCTGTAAACTAGATATATGAACCAACAAAACTACTTAATCTAAAAAAATAAAATTTATAGAAAATAAACTATACTTTTGTTTATTAAGCTACTTTAAACTTGGTGAGCTATAAATTGTTTATAAAACAAATATTGTAACTAAACACTGGAGTATAAAAATAAGTAAATAAACTAAAAACAAAATTAAAAACTACTTCATTAATATTATTAATAATTGATGATAAAGTTTCTAATTTACTACTATTAAAAATTGAACAGTTAAGTATATAGTTTTTTATCATTAAAAAAAATCGTAAACAAATCCACCGTTTACAAATTAATACTTAAAAAAAAACTTTTTAATATTTTTTAACCTGTTTCTGAAGAATACCCAGGTTTATCAAAACTATAGTTATTAATTTCATTGTACCATTTTGTAGTCGCTTCAATGCCTGTCATTCCAGTTAAACTCCAGGCGATATTTTCACCGGTAGTATCATTTATTGAATACTGCATATTTTTCACACCTATACTTGCTAGATAATTTGCCCAACTGAAATTAAACCACTTTAAATATAATTTTAAACATATTACTTTTTTATCTACACAGTCATTTATTCAATCTACCTCCTACACTGAGATATGATTCCTAAACTATCATAAGGTTTAACGGATAATCGAAAATAAACAATTTAATTCTAAAATCCAACATCCCGATTTAAATTTATTAATTTAAAGGTAAATAGTGATATTATTTGGAAACTTTTTTTTAAGATTATAAAAGTTTATATTTTTGAAATCCTTATTTAACAAAAGTCAAGCAGAAAGAACGTTTTGTTTAACAGTAATTGTTTTATCAGTAAAACTTGTGATAAATAAAAAGTATACTAAAAATCTATTATTATTTTAGTACAAATTTATAGCAATCATTTGTTCATTAAACTATTTTAATTTTTTTAATTTTTTAAGTTATATAGTGTTAAGTTTAAACTTGTACATCGTGAAAAGAACTATTAAAATGTAAAGCTTAACAATTCTTTTGTAAAAAAAAGATGTGTTAGAAAATCTATTTAGACTTTAATGATTTAAAGGCAATTAAAACTCTAAATATAAGTTATATCTAGAAGTATCTGAAAAAATCTTTAAACAATACTTAAAGTTGTTGTATAATAGTTATTTCCTTATTTAAATAAATTATTTGTTTTGTGATAAAAAAGCATACAAAACATAAAGCATTTGCATATAAAATAAAAAAACAACTTAATAATTTAAAAAATCAAAAAATATGTATTTTGAATAGTTAATCTAAATGCTACTAGAATGTTTACTTTATTTAAAGTAAATGAAACTTGAAAAAAACCTTTTTTTTTTATTTTAAGTATTTGCTAACTTACTCCTGAGCTTCAAATTGAAGTTTTTCGTCAAGTTGAAGGTCTTCAACACCATGAATTTTTCTAAAATAGTTGTGTGCCAACAGGCATTCATTTGAAAAGTTGTCAGACAAAGTATATGCGTTAGTACTATTATTTACAGCTTTTATAGTAGATACAAAGTTTGTGACATTTGAATTAGTAGTAGCATTTAAATCTTTAAAGCTCTCTTGTAAAATGGAAGTCAATATTGGTATATCAGTAATATTTCTAGTGTTTGTTATATAATTTTTGTTATGTTCAGTAGTATTTTCTGTTATATATTTTTCTCCTGGAGTAAACATAGTTGAGTTGTTTATCGTATTTCTGTCTGTTAAAGAAGTGAAATTTGCAAAGTCTTCCAACTGTGTACTTGCTGGTATAGCTTCGGTAATTTTTTTAGCTACATTGTTTTGTGATAATGCAGTTCTGTCTGAGAAATTTTTAATAACTGAAATTTCATTTGTAGTTGTTGCTGGGATTATCTTACTATAATGTGGTAATTTCGTAGTGTTAACCTCTGATTCACCGTCGAATGAGAATATGTAATTAAACAAAGTTTTAGTCGAATTTTTTAATAGACTGGATTGCATTGTAGAACTTGTTAAAAAACCTTTTGATGTATTAAAATTTGCTAATGGTTTTTCAAATTCAGTTATGCTTCCAACATTCTTTGCAAATGCACCTGGTGATAATATATTTCCTCTTGGGTAGTATTTAGCTACTATGAAAGAAGCACCACTTTTGCCTTGTGATATTGCACAACCAAGAAAACGTGAATTTTTCCATATCATCTTGGTGAAGGAGCCTAAAAAAAATTCTTATCATAAAAAAAAAACGGTCGATGATTAATCACATAACCCAATAAAATAAGAACACGTAAGACTTACAAAGTTTAACATTTTTCGTACATACTGTATACTAACTTTTAGAAAACCTAAAAAGTTATTATAAAACTTAGGCGCTTATAGTAGTTTTACAAATTAGATTCTGATTGATTAGTTATAATGCTAAATATAATTAAAATGAAGTTTTTTTTTTGTGATACAGTATATCTTAATTAGTTTGGTTATATTGATAAAAGTTTCGTCTATATAAGTTTCTGAAAAAAACTAAAACAGTGTATTTTTGTTACATAACATACGGTAACATAAAGTCTTAGCAAGGGTTTTTTGATTTATTTTTTAAGTTAATTCTAAAAACATCATTAGTCTAACAATAAAGGTAAAGCGTTATTACAAATATAGGTTTGTTAGCTCTACAAAATGCTGCTATTTCAAAAAATAAATTGTCAAACATTGTTTAGCTTGAGTGGTTGTTATAAGATACCGTATGGTACATTTACTTACATGAAGCTTCATTTTAGAGCTTACTTTTTTCTAAAAATACTACGATAAACTAAAATTTAATACTTTAATTGAATATAATAGTATAAACTTTTTTTCAGTTAGTTAACAAATATTATAATAATTTATATTACACTTAATAAAGATGTTTAGTGCTTTAGGTTATTTTATAATAAAGCTGTTTGTATAAGTTTGACATTTTTTATTTAATTTAATACATACTTGCTTTGTAATAATATTTTGGCCGATTAAAATCAAAGTAATCAATCCCCCTGTACCACTGTTCTGTTGCTTTCTTGGCAGTTACTAACGTTGATCCCCAAGCTAAATTCTCGCCGACTGTTTTGTTTGATGAATAGCGAAATTTATCTTCATTTGCTAAGTAGTCAGCCCAACTTAAATATTTTTAGTCTGATATTTAAATATATAACCCATTTACGTGCACTATTTTTTATATTTAAAATAATTTCAGTTTAATTTTTAAAATCAAACAAAGTTTAAAATCACAAAGAAAAGTAAAGTAATGACATAGGTTTTAAGGTACAATTCAGTATGTAGTTTTATTATAAAGTTTGTTAATACAATGTTTTTTTTTTAATCTTAAAAAAACGAACACTTACTAATCGTATACAGTAAGGCTTATGAATAAAAAGTTTAAGGCATATTGTTAAATTGTTAGATTTTTGACGTAAACTAAGCTTAGAATGTTGATGAAGATTTTTTAATGCTTAACAAATAACATATTTAAGAAATTTATATTTTGGTTACATAAGAAAATCGAACATGTTCTAATGCCATTTACTCAAAATCGTACTATTATAATTTTAATTTTTAAGAAAACAAAATAATGGATAACCAAAACATAAAATATAAACATTGAATAGTTTACTTTTGAGCTTCCGAATTAAGTTGATTGTCAAGCTGAATGTCCGGTGATCCATGTTTTCGACGGTAAAAGTTATGATACTCATGACATAACATTGAAAAACTTTTTGAATCATTTTGGACACGTGAAAATTTTTCTTCTATGGTTTTATTTTTACTCTTATCCTTACTTGGAGCTAGTATTTTAGTAGGTTTGGTAGTCATTGCTTTTGAAAATGTAATTTTTGTAGTTGGTTGTACTGCAGTTCTTGCTTCTATAGTCGAAAAAATCGGCAATGAGGTTTGGTTAACCGGAAGTGTAGCTTTTGTTACTACCTTGGGTATTTCATGATCATTTTCTAATGTCTTTGCTCCTATATAAAAAATCTCTAAGGTTTTGATAACTTTTTTACATAGTAAGTAAGATATTTCAAAAACATTACTATGAATGATAAACCATATCATATGTTCATATATACTGATTTTTTAATCCTAATAACATTTAGAAACTATTTTGAAATTCTCACCAATTACGCAGTCAAACTCATCTTTATGGTCGTAACAGTCAAGATATCCATTACATCTGTTTTCTGAAGGTATACAAGTTCCATTCCAACATCGAAATCCATTGTTTGTACAATCTGGTTAAACATATAATTACGACATATTCATTTGATAATATAACTATAATGTGATGTTAAAAAAATACTTCTAGCCTGTTGATGTAACTAGCATTAAAGTAAAACCATATTACTAACTAGAAACGTTTGCAAAAAAAAATGAAACGATGAAACAATGTTATTAGGATCAATTAAGAAAACTACAGCTGTGCTAAGGTTGTAAAAAACATTTTTTTAACGACGCGGTAGTTTAATTGTTAGATAACTATTGAAAAAAGTAACAGTTGAAAAGTTGTAGTTTTTACTAATGTCTTAAAAGTTAAAACGTTGTGCAAATAAATTACTAGTCAATACTTTTTAATATATACATCTACAAATGTTACTTTTTAATTCGAGATATTAATACAAACTAACCTAAGTCAGATTTTAAAAGCTAGAAAGTATAAAGTGTGCACCTAGTTAAAAACCATATTTTTTACTGATAAAAACTTCATAACTCATTAAATGCTTTAGTGCCTTTGTATACTTTTTAGAATCACTTATTTATAGTAGGAACTGATCTTAATAAACATAAAGTCTAATTATTTAAAGACAAACGTATCTTGATTTATTTAATGAACAATTATCACAAACTTTTATTTAAAAAATGAAAATTAAGTCCTGTTATTTTCTTAAATTAATATTGTTATTTAAAATGTCAAAAACAATAGATTTAGGTTTCAGTTACATTTTAAATGTAAAAAGTAACAACACTTAGTTACGAAATCAACCGCTAAGAAACTAATTAACATGATTTTTATTTTAAACCACATTGATTATATTAGTTAGTATCTAAGTTATAATTCTAATAACAATTTGCTTAAAAAAAAACTAAAATTTGTTAACCGTTTACGTATCTCCAAAACATAGCAAAAGCAGTTGAGTTGTAAGCAGTATTGCTTTCAAAAACCACTTTAATACTTTTGTGGGAACGGAAAAAGTGAGGGTTAGTTCTAGTGCATAAACTAGCTCCTTTTATCTATAATGTTTGTTGCAATAAATAAAGATATTTAACTTTATCAGTTTTAATAAGTTGATAACTAGCAAGTAGTAGTTATGGTTTTACAATATTTAAACATTTTCGATTTTTTTTGTTCATTCCTTTTAGACATGTTTATATTTAAGTAAATCTATAAAGTTTTTAAATTTCTATTAACTAATGATATTTGTTTGTTATGGTAACGAACCCTTTTTGAGCCAATAACAACTGTTAATGAATTGAGATTGCATTTAAAACTGTTTTTGTAAACTTCCCATATTTCAAGTTCGATCATCTAAAATTTTTGTTATATATATGTAGTTAAAACAAACTTTGTACTTTTTTAAACAAAAAAATATTGTAAGTCTAAAAACTTCATAATAGTAGGTAAACATTGTCTAAACTAGTTTATTTATTTCAAATACCTTGCCATCTGTAGAAAAAACAGTCTGAGAACAAACTGATTTGACTGGATACTCATTGTGTGATTCTTCATAGTTTGGTTGACCACAAATATCGTAGTATTTGCAAATAGAAATGTTTGATAAGCATAAAACAAGAATCAAACAAAATAAAAGTTTTAAATACATCATCATTAAGCAAAAAAACCAGCTTTAAGACCTGTAATTTTTTTTTTTTTAATTTAGGTTTTAATTCAACAAATTATCTACAAGCTTGATAGTTTTAGACATTTTACGACAGGTTTTTAAGGTTTTTAAAAACTATATACATTTCCAAGATATAATGATTTTTATGACTAACAGTTTTGAATAGCCCATAAAAGTTGAAACATATATTCAAAAGCTTACATGACAATTCAAGTTTTGAAAATATATTTATTTATTTTTAATTTTAATGGGCAACATGAAAAAAGTAACTTAAATTAAAATATACTAGAAGATTCAACCTGATAGATAATGATGCTTTATAATTTTTTAAATTCTTTACAAATAAATATAATTAATATTATTTTATAAATACAGACCTATTTTAGTAGGTTTAAATAAGTTTTTAGTCATATTAAAAAAAAAAACGGTTTGAAGTAAGAAAGGTGATTGTAAGAGGTATGTTTAATTCGATACAACACGTAAAATCATAGACTGCTTGCAGGAGTTAACGTAAACTATGTATTCAATTTAATACCTTATATAGCTTGGTAACAATTTTATTTCACTTTTGTTTTTAATTCTGCTAGTATTCAGTTTTGGTTAAAACTTTTACAATGCATCATATTATTTTAACGTAAGAACTATAAAATAAACGAAGACACTTGTATAACTCTATTACATAATTACGAAAAGTATATTCATATAGAACAATCTATGATTAACTTAAACGTAGAGTAAAGATAATAGTTGTAGCTAAAGTTATAAATAATACAAATACATTTTAAGTAATATTTTGAAAAGTTATAACATTATCATTACTTAATCATTTGATCACAGTTACAATATTTAAAAAGTAAACAAACTTAAAGGTGTTTCAAATTATCTGTACTACAAAAGCACTTGAAAAAAGTTAGGGAATCACAGTGTACAAACTATATAAATAAACATTTTTAAATATCGATTTAGTTTTTTTACAGGCTATGTTAGCTTAGTATTAAAAAAACTATCTTTTTTTACCATAAATTTACAATGTTTATACGTTTATAGACTTCAAAACTTGACTATTTTTTTTTAACTGCAAATATGCATACTCCAAAACTTTAACAAAAATTAACTTTAAAAGTTTTTTAAACAATGATTAAAGTATTTAAACTTACTCTACTCATAAAAAAATCGTAAAAATTTGAAATTAATTTTTGAAATAACTTAAGTTCCATGTCTGTGTTTTTTTCTTTTCATTTTAAATAACAAAAATGTAGACATTATAAGCGGTCAAACAAAAAATACAAAACTATAACTTCATAGCGATACTGCTTACCAAAAAGTTTTCGATGCAGCTATCGACTTTTTATACTTCTTTTTTATACATTAATAAGAGCTGCATTCAAATGCTAACAAAACATTGTAAAAAAGAAACTAAATTTTCTAAATTTATGAGTTTTTTTAATCGATATGCTATAATTTACTGCATGTTGCTATTTTCAAAAAATAAAAGCTATATCTTCAGTTTATAAATTAATATCCTAAGGCAAAGCTAAATTAAATTGGCGTACCCTAACCTTAAGCTATTAAAATGTTTACTTCTGAGGATGTAGATAAAAATTTTGTTTCAATTAAGTTGGCTTTTCAATTACAATTAAATGCTGTGTGAGAACTTCGGTCAAACATGATACCTAAAAGAAGATAATTACTTTATTGAAGATTATAATTTAAGTCAACTCAGGTGTTATCTATATTTTTACATATTTAGCCTACTATTTTAGTGTTCAAGGTTTAAAAAAATATTTAAAAATATTATTAAAAGTTTAAAATTATTCTAGTTCCTAAGAAATCTAACTTCGGACAAGAAAGAGTAGAAACGTTTAAAATAAAAAGGTTGTACATTTATTTTGTGTTAAAGGTTTTATGATACAAACCAATTTTGGTGCACGACGATTCAAACTATAGCAATTCTGATTAAGTGTGAATATCTATTTTATTTTGTATTTAGTTTTACCTTTTTAAATCTTTTTTGTACATCTTACGCAATATTAATTTTTATTTTAGTTTATATATTTTTTAATATGACTAAAGTTAGCCTACAGCTTACTGACAGACGGATATTTATATTATTATCATTCGCCTCTTTAATAAACATAATTTTAATTTTTTACTAACATAATCTATAGTTAATAGACCTTTAAGTATAATTTTGATTGTTTCCAACTTTTTTTAGTTATTGATACTTAAATTTATTAATCAGAATTTGAAGGTTAAGAGTTTGAAATATATGTTGTTTGTCATGTAATTAACAAACAATAGTGTTGTTTTTTTGTACGAAACTGTTTCAAAAATTGTAGAGAGTAAATTAAGAAATAAAATAAGCATAATGAAGTTTCTTTAGTTTAAACAAAACACTTAACTTTAAGTTAAATAAATTTCGTATTATCTTTTTACTTAACTCCCAGAACTGATCTAACATTAAATTTACATGCATTGCTTAATCATCAAAGTATCAGTTTGAGCGGATAAAAGTAAGTGCTTAAAACTTTACAACATCGTTTAAATAGTTTGTTTTCTTCAAACACCTTCCATAAGATACGGTTTGTCGTGAGTTATTCAATAAATTAGTTTGTTTTAGTTTTGATTTTTTTTGTCCTTTTTTAAGTTTAGGCATTAGCTATTTTTAGCAAAGCTTTATATTTTAACCAGCCCTATAACCAAAACTTTAGCCTTAACCAATATGTATCGAATGTTCGTTTGTAAACGCCGAACCTCGTAACTTAAACATAACTTTATGTTTCTTTCGTGTTTTTATATGAAAATTTAAAGTATTTACATTTCAAAAGTTTATATCTGCCATTTCAAAAACTCAACTAACACTATTTTTCTCGATTGCTTGACATCATTCCGATTTAAATATTGGTGATATAAGTAAAATATTGCTTTATGTTATGCTTGTTAATGTAAAGATGTGTAACAATTTAATGTAGAGATATGTAATTGTGCAGTGTATTTTGTAATAACTAAAAGTATATTATGTAGTATATTGCTAACAATTTTGTTAAAAAACACTTTTTGAAAATATTCTCAAAGTTTTTGATCGATACGATTGATAACATTAGGAGTTATAAGGCTAATTTGCACATAATAGTTGGTAACTTTGTTTTATCGTATCGTTGTTTAAATCTAGTATATAGGTGGAAATTTTTTTATTAGGAGAGCCAAATTTTACAGAAACTATTTTTGCAGGCCGTGTAGTTCTGGGAAAATATAATACAAAATTTTAAAATAATTTTTATAAACTTAATAAACACATAAAGGACAAAAAAAAGGGTAGATTTGAAATTGTTTTTATCATAAAACTTATAAGTTTATTTTGCAAAAATTGTATTCAGTCTAAAAAACCTTGCAGGCCAGAGATTTCTTTTCGACGGATTGGGTTCGGCCTGGGGCCTGTATGTTTTTAACACCTAGTTTAACATAAAGTTTTAAAACTCAGTTTCTACATGATAATCTATAACTATTCATATATGGATTTTTAGAAAAAGTCTAAACAGTTTTTTATCGTCACCCGTTCTATAAAAGGACCGTTTTTTTTTTAACCTAGCTAAACGTTAACCTCTTATAAAAAGATATCTTGTATTTTTTTAGTAGTTAGAACTACCCTGATAGAACGAATATTTTGATAGCCAACTAATTTTTTGTGATAGAATTATCTAATTTATATAATGTGAGCAATTAAATAATATTGAAGTTGCACTATCAAAAAAAAACATGAGCCAAAAGTCTAAACTAAACGTAACATTTAAAAATCAGAACAAATGCATCAATTTTGTTGGCTGCTTCTAATGAATATAAACATTCGGCTGTTTTATGTCGAGTAATGATGTGCTAAAAGTATGTAAGGATCTGTTGACAAAGTTATTTAAGTTGATAAACAGAGTAAGACAAGTAAAGGCTTTTTTATAAACGTTTTGCTTTTTGTTTTGACGACTTCCGATGAAGATAAAACCTGCAGCACGTATATTGCACAGTTATGAAAATTATTTTCACGATTTTTTTTTATGGATTATGTATTTAGTAACGTCAGTTAAATAAAGCAAGTAATTTGGGAAAGTTTTTGTTAATAATATGAATTACATTATTCAATCTTTTTAAAGGTGTTTTTTTAGTTACTTGTGTAGATACTATATAATATTCGTTTGTTTCTATGATATACTGTTACTTTAAGTCATCTACTTACTTTCATTGTATATAATTTAAATTAAAATTAAAAAAAAAATGTTATAACTTTTTTTATAGTTTTTAGCGTTTTTACTCTTTTAGTTTTTTTTTTCTTTCATTAAATTATAAAAGCATATTACATAAGTTATAAAACTATATGAAATACAGTGCTCAATATAAAAGAGCCTAATTACTAAAATATATTTTACTCAACGATTGTCAACTTAAGCTTACGCCGTTTCACCAAGAAGGATCTTCAGAGCTTTTAAAAGTGACAATAAAATGATACGAAGCACACAAATATATATAATAGAATAAGGTAATGCAAAAGTAGTTAATTAACTAGTGATCAATTAGTAATTGTAATTACGTGCTTAAGCGAATACAAGGAAAGCTAATTAATTAATTGTAAAATGAAACAAAGCAAAAAGATTGGAGAGCTACGGTGGAAAGTTTATTGGTACTCAAGACATAATGATAGTTTATTTGATAACGATAAAATTTTTATTTTTTTATCTGTTAAGTTTAGATAAGTTTATTGCTTTACTTATTAGTAAAAATTTCAACAATTACATAAGACTTTATGAAGATCCTTTATTTAATACCCTACTAAACAGTAGAGAAGATTTTAAAAAAATACAGATTATTAAAAAAGATTATTAGCGTAATTTTTGATTCAAAAGTATTTATACTTACCGTATCAGTTTCCAGTTTAATTGAAACATATAAATTATTAAAATATATATAGCAGTATCTTATTTTGGTAAACTACGACCCGTACCCACGTCTAAACAAACACGCTGTAATATAAAGTTGTGAAATATAAATAAAGTTTTCGCTGTGAGAAAAGTCATGTTCTACTTAATTTGATCAATAAAAGTTAAGTAAAAGATGCCAAATTAATTAGTTCAAAAATGTTTTAAACAAATTGCATTTAGAGAAAATAATTTATTAATTTTATTATAATTTACAGATACTAATATACAAACATGTAATTGTGTACTTTTTACTCTATTGATAACAATAAAAGTTCTTGACTTAGTTATAAGGAGAATGACCAATACAAAATTTTAAATTTTATTAACAAAACAGTGTTTCACTGGCTTGAACCTAATCAAACGAGATCATCAGTTGAATAAAATCTTATTCAACTGATGGTTCAAGCGAGTGAAATATTGTTTTGTTAATAAAATTTAAAATTTTGAATACATACATGTAATTCTGACAATTATTTTAATAAACACATTTATATTTTCTCAATTAGCGAGTTTTTCACAAACTACGAAAATTCACAAGGTTAATGAAAAAAATATCAAAGTTTTTTTATTTTAGTTATTTTTTTATTTGCAACAGTTATGTTTCTATTAAATTACTAATAAAACTCATTTAACAAAATTATGAAATAGATACATTAAACCATAAGAAACAAATCATATATTGTACTTTAAAATAAAAAGTTTTATTCTTTTACGTTTGATTTTTAACTTTAAAGGCATCCAGTTTTGTTTTATGCAAAAGTTCTTTAAATTGTCTCTCGCTAACTAGCATAACTTTTGTTGTAGACGGATTAACAAAACTTAGCTTTTTATTATACTCGCGCTAACATAACTAACTTAGCTTTATAAACACTAGTTTTTACAAAAAAAAATCAAAAATGCTTTTCTAGTTTAGGGCCCACTTTGCTATTTGAACTATTTTTATACAAAATTTAAATGCCGTAAGCTTGACTTTTTTGTGATACCAAAAATTTATAATAAAAATAACGAAACTATTCAAAATATTTTAGCCAATTTTATTTTTACTTTTTATTATATTGATGTTTACCATAAACAAAACAAAAATACAAATTACCCTTAATAAAATAAAGCTAAAAATGGTATTGACAGTTTATTTTCTTTTTATGCAAGACACAATTCAAAAATGATAAAACTCGTGTTTAAAAATACGATTGATATTTTTTAAAATTTAATAATTATTTACTAATTGTTGAAATGTTATAAGCTGTCTGGAACTATGTCTGCAAAATACTTTGAACTTGAAGTGCTATTAGCTTTGTATGATCGCATTTCTACAACTGTCCGGAAAATTGTTTCTAAGAAGCTTTCATCAGTCTGGTTCAAGTTCCAAAACTTTGCTCTCGGGAAATACCGCGCTACGACAAACGACTCACCATTTTCACCGATTGCTACACCACAACCCACGTGTGTTGTTTCGTTCCACAATACTTGTCTTAGATGATCTGTGTACAACTAGTTTAGCCATACAAAGTTACTACAAAATCAAAACCTTCTTATAAAGTTTAGTGTTAAGTTCTTTAAAAATAGTTAATTACATGACTATTCAGTTGTTTTTCTTATAAAACGAAAAAAAGGTTTGTATAAGTTTAAAATACAAACTTCTTATACGAACATGACTTCTTCACGACGCTAAAATGGATGATAAGATAACAATATTTAAAAATGCACAATGTTAAATAATTGATAAAGTATTAAAAGAATCAAAAGAAGTAGCAAAAACTTTCAGATTACTCTAAAAGTCAATGTTTTTAAATAAAGTTTTTAAACTAACACTAAACTTTAAAAGAAGGTGTTTAATGTGTAAGTCAAATATAGTCGTAGTATTACAACAGTACTTATATTTATAAAAACTAAAATAATACCGAACACTACTTATTTAGTTCTTTGGAAGGAAAGCGTTTTATTATGAATTTAATGTACACTTTTAATTTTAGTATACAAAATAAAATTTTTTGAAGCGTACACTATTTTTTTTTTATTTAACAGTTATAGCACTTTAAATCTAAACTTAAGTTTTTTAAACATATTTAAATCGCTACCTGCTTTCTTATAGAATTGAGGATGTCCAACTTGGAAAAGATTGAAATCATTGTACCAATTAGTTACTGCTTGTGCTGCCGACAACGTTCCTTCACTCCAGGCTAAACTTTCTCCTTTACTAGTATCTGGTGAATGAATCGCATAATCAACACCAAGTTCTACTAAGTTCTTTGCCCACCTATAAAAATTTAAAACTCTAATATGTTTCAACCATCATGAAACTAACTGAAAAGTTAAGTATACCATAATAAAACTAAATTGTTCAAACATTAGATGTATTAAAGTTTAATCTACAAAATTATTGAAAAAAAAGATCTTTTAAAATCATTGTAGGTTGATTATTAACTGTATATATATTTTTTGATAATTAGTTTTCTTTAGTCTTAATCAGACATTAAACGTAAGAATACATAGAACAAAAAAGTATTAAAGACATATCATTAGTTTTCAAGTGACTATTAAATAAAAAGTTAAAAACTTAGTAAACTATTTTGAGTATCAAAAATAACTAAACAAAGTTAAAACATATCATTTAAATATAGTCACTAACTTATTAGCTTCAGCATTTAGTTTTTGACTTATTTTTAGGTCTGGTGAGTTGTGCTTTCTACGATAAAAGTTATGTGCAAGCAAACACTCAGAAGAAAAATTTTCTATAAATTCTACATCTTCTAGAGGCTTATATTTCTCAGTAGAGCTGTTATTCGAAGTTGAGTTTGTAACATTAGAAATCATTATGTGATTCGAAAAGTTTGAAACTTTAGTAGTAGTTTCTTTTTCCGGTTCAATATAATCTACAGATACTCCTTTCGTTTTTTCATCATAGCTTTTATTTAGTTGAGTATCATTTTTAGATATAAAATGGGTCGATCTGTTTTCTTTTAAATTTAAAGTGTTTTCTTTTGGGTAGTAACGAGAAACTACATAAGAGGCACCAAACTTATCTCTTGCTATCGCACATCCAAGCTGTTTTGAGTTTTTTCCAATAATTTTGTTGAAGTTATCTAAAGTTTATATGTTTTTTGAACCATGTTTAGTTTTTAATAAAGATTTAGTAGCATTGTGATCTAAAAGTCTAGGCAGTTTCTAATAAAACTTTTATGGTTGTCGTATAACTGGTTGTAAAATGTACAAGTACAATTTGTGAGCTATATTTAGAAAAAGGTAACCAATTAGGTAAAGATATTTTCCAAAGTTAACCTATAAAGACCCATTGACATGTAGCTTAGTAAAACTAAAACATGATACAAAATTTCAAAGAGAATTAATTGCTATACTTTTAAAACTATATTTAGCCTTGTTGAATTAGTTTATAGCTGTGAAGGGTTTAGCCATATTTTAAGAAATAAAACTTAATTAAGTTTTTTTTGTTCTTAAATTTTTCTAATATTTTATTCTATTAATTCAGTAACGTTTTCAAAAGTGTTTTTAAATTAAAACAAAGTAAAATGCTTACTCTAAACTATTTTTCAAGTTTACAGAATTTGTTTTTGTAGATCGTTTACGAAGTTTTCATAAAAAGAGTCATAGTCTAAACTAACTATGCTGTTGTTATAAATCAATGTATAATAAAAAAAGATAAAATACCAGTACGAAATTTAAATATACTCAAAATAAGACTTAAAGTTCTTAAAAAGTTTAAAATATTTTAAAAACATGTTAGTTTTTTGATTTTAAAGTTTTCTTATTTTGCTTAAATATTTAGTAATATTTTTTGTGATTATGAACTTTAAAAAGATTACAAAACAAATGTAGATATTAAAAAGTAAATTACTTATATTTTTTTAACTACACAGCTTTGGTATTTAGAAAAAAAAAACTGTAAAACATGTGTTCAACTTAATAAATGAAATTTTAATTTAATTTAAAGTAAAAACTTGAATTTAAAGTTATCGTTAAATTTAAAAAATAATAAGCAATGTTTAGAAATTTATTCATATTTTTTATATAAGAAATATAACTTTCCTTTAAACTAAATATATCAAGAAGTAAATTTTTTTATTAATAATGACATTTTAAATTAAGTATTACCAGTTTTAGCTAAGTATCTTTTGTTCTTGTAGACAAAATACTTTTCTTCCTTGTACCACAATTCTGTTGCGAATTCAGCAGTTATTAAACTTTCATTCCAAGCTAAGTTTTGTCCTACATTTAAGTCAAGTAATTGGTGTGGAATGTACATTTTTCTAGCCAAGTAATCAGCATATCTGAAGAGATTAACAACTATTTGTACGTTCTTTTTTGATGTCGTATTTAAAAATCATGTCTTTTAGATACGTCTGTTGCTTATAGTCTAAATTTTCGAATAATTAAACAAAATTATATTTGATGCCTTAGAACTTTTGAGTCTTTTATTAGATAAAAAATAATTTTTATAATGTATTTTATCTTTAATTAATTTTAAAGAATGCTTACTGTATATGCATTTAAATCAAGTAATAATACTTATCTTTTTTTATAGTTAAAACGTTAATATAGAATGAAGAAAATGTGTGAAAAAGTTTTGTTAAAGTTTTATACAGTTGTTTCCATTTATATTTAATGTTATTAAACCGCTAAATAATTAAAATGATTAGTTACTGCAATTTATAATATTTAAAAAAAGGTTACTTTTTAAGGTTTTAATACTATTTATGTTTAATTTACAAAACTAAGTTGTTAGTAAAAATAAATTCAGTCAAAACACTACTTCTATTTTAAGATTATTTTACTTGTACTTTAATAATGATTCTAAAGAATCAAGTTAAAAACCAAAAATAGCTTATTTATAAAAGTAGAAGCTTCGTAGAACATTTAACCGAAAGCCACATACATTTTATCTTACTTATCACTTACTTTTGAGCTCCTATATTTAAATCGTTGCTGAGTGTAAGCCTAGGAGTACCGTGTAATTTTCTATAGTAATTATGAGCAGTTAGGCATTCAGAAGCAAATTCTTCAGGTTCATAGTTCTCACCTGACGACTCGTAAGAAGCTACATAGCTCAGCAAAACACATAAACTTATGACACTAAGTTTAGACATTTTTTTCTTTACACTATTTATAGCATTTAAGGCTTATGTTTTATAAAATTATTTTCTCTAATTAGTAATAATAATATAGTTTAAGATCCTACTTTATGTGCATTTGTCGTTTTATATCAAATTAAATAGAATAAAAGTTGACTAAATTTGGAGAAAAATTAAACAAAACTTAAGTTACTGTTTTAAAGCTTAAAACTAAATTAAAATTAAATAAAATAATAAAAAATACAACATAATTTTTGAAACAGTCAAAACTGTAATGTTTGGAAAACTAATTTAGGGTCAACTTAGATAGCAACTAAAATCGCACAAGACAAGTTAAATTATACTTTGACTTTTTCTGATTGCGGAAGTATAACTTTTTTTACTACAAGGTAGCTGTTTAAAAAACTAAACATTAATATACTTAAATTTGCAAAATATTTTTCTCCAGGTTTTTTACCTAAAATCAGTTATTTACAATTATATCATTGTTTAGCTTAAATAAATATTTTCTTAAGTATTGTTAATAAAATTTCTGCATGGTACTTAATTTCTCCTTTTTGTCTTTAAAACTATAAATTTAAATCTAAATAAATATTTCTAAATAAAATTTTTAAACAACTTTTTTAAATAAAACTATGATTTAAAGTAATGTCAAAAGATAATTTTTTTTAAAGTTTAAAAACATATCGATAAGTCAAGATATTTTAAATAATTATTATTTTAAAATAACTGTGCTTTTTTCTTTTAATAAATTACCCATAGTTGTCTGTCCGTTTGCTTTGCCCGCTGGATAATTTAAAAGTGAAACGTTTAAATCCTAAAACTATCAAAGCAATCATCAGTTTAACTTCAAACACTATGGTTATAATTACTTTGAACTAAAAATTTAAATTGAACCTTTTTAGTTTACCTACTTAAATGTAACTCTCTTTACTTATTTTTTTCAAAAAAATATATTTCATCTACTTACGAAATACAAAATAAAATAAACAATTTGTATATTTTAAGGTTACTTTTTTTCATAGTTTTTATTCATATTATAAAAAAGCATCTTCCTTTAGTTCAGCAAGTTAGAATTCTAAGAAATTTTTAGTTGTAGGACTAAGCACTAAACTTTTGTTTTAATTGATAAAATTTATGCGAAAAATTTCACAAGTAAATTTTATTTGCCTCTATTTTTTTTACAAGGCAAAATTTGTTTCAAAAAAGGCTTTTAATCTTTTGTTAAGTTCTATGTGTTAATATTCAATTTTTATTGAACGACAAAAAGTGCTCAAAAAGTTTGTTCTTAGGATCTGGCGTACGAAAAAAAACCTTTCGGTTATCGAGTCACACACCACAAATACAATTTAATGCTTAGTTCAAGACTTTAAGTTACGAGTTTGTTAAAATATACTTACACTTTTAAATATTCAACAGTTTCTTGTTTGATTGAAAGTTGTGTAAATAATGAGTGGAAGTGGTAATAACGAAAACTTTCCATTTTACTGCAATGGACGAGTACCAGGCAAGAGACTTCGTTTATACGGAAAAATTTGTAAGGCAATGAAATTGTTTATAGACGAAACTATACAACAAAATAAAGATTTAGATCTGAAAACCACCAGGTTCATGGTAAGCTGTTCAAAGTATTTTGTGTTTGTTATTAAAAGTAACTTTTAAATATTAGTTAATAGAACGACAAAAATAAGTTGAAAATATCTGGCCCAAGGACCTGGTGCACGAAGAAACTTTCGGTTATCGATTCGTACACGACGGATACCTTTTAACGTCTTTTCCAGGACATATTACTAATATTTCTAATATTCCTTGTTTAAATTCCATTATTTTTAATTACTCACGTTAAATTACAGTTTACCAACCCAGAGAAGAGCGCCGATATTGAATTTTATACAATGCCGGAGTGGCATGGGCAGTTTATGGGCTTCGCATCGCCGCGTCGGTCAAAGAGAAACAACAGATATCCATTTTGTGTACTTCGACAATACTAAAGGCGACGCAGTGAACTGCTTTAGAAGCTTTGCAACGTTTGGTACATTGAGGAAAACCAATTTTGCTGGTAATGAGTTCAAATTTCTTGATACCGCGAAGCAAAGTAAGTTTATGTTGTAGAAACTAACAATTTCAGAAATTTCAAAAACTATTATAAAAGATTTAAACTTTTTCTTTTGTCAAACAACTGATGTACTTAAAGTTATAAAATCAAGTTTTTACAATTTTTTATACCAAAATATAAAAAAATTTGAATCGAAAGTTCATAAGTTTAGCAAACAAGGACCAGATTAGACCATGTGTAATCGTAATGTTTAATACGATAAATTATGAAATATGTGATTTTCAACTAAAAATGCAATACGTATGAAAACTGATTTTTTTAAGTATATTAGTTTTATAATTTTTAAGATTACGACCGAGCAAATTTAGTATGGATGCTTTGAATGCAAATCCTGATAGATTCTTAACTGAGGAAGCTGAAATATATTTAAATAAATTGAGTCCTAGTAAAGCTGATTAACTGATTGTTTGTCTTGGTTGAATGTGATGTTAACATCTCTGTTTTCTTAAAACACAACTTTCTTTTGTTGGTTTAACTTAGTTATTTTTATGCTTGTGTTTGTTACCAGTTTTTATCGTTTATAAGTAAAATACATGTTTAGTTAATCTTTATTTTTAATGATGATTTTTCGTTTTCATGTTCAGCTTACCGTTGTTTTATACTTGCATGAATAAAATACTGACTCTACAACTTGTTAAACACATATTTACATTTCAACTATTCGAAAGCGGCTCTTTTTATTATCATTAATTATTATTGTTATTACTAAGTTATATATTTGAGTAAAATTATCATTAAAATATTCTAGAAAATAAACTAATTCAAAAGTTAAGTAAAACTTACTTCATGGTGAACAAAATTTATTTCAACTTGTATAATTTTTGAAATAATGATTTGATGCAGTCTTTGAAATGGTCCTCTTATTAAGGGCTTCCCAAACTAGGCCAAGTTGCACACCTGGAATTAATGTTAAAGAGCAAAAAAACAGGTCTTAGGCATTTTTAATGGTTGTATTTTTGAGGGGGCCATAGATTTTGCAAATCCTTAAAAAAGTCTTATTGAAAAAAAGTTTGGTAAACCCTGCTTTATATAAATATAAACATAAAAATTAATAGATAAACCACAAATATAACAAAGTTCTAAGTTTACCTTAAGATAATTATTAAACTTTTTTTATTTTTTTACAACAATTGTTAAATCTAACAAATTTTTTTCTACTATTCAAAGTTGTTTCATTATAACTTTAAGTTCACTTAAATATGTTTAGTTGAAGTTTTTAAAGAGTGGTGACAAACTTTACTCCTTTACTGAGTTTGACAACATTTGATCTCTCGTTAATAATTCTTAAAACTGTACTTAATAATTTCAAGACCACAGCTCAAATGAAAAATAATGTGAAGCAGTTATAAAGTTTAATATAAATTCACTTAAGCTTTGTCGTTTTTAATAAATATCTAATTTTTTAAAAACATTTTGTAAAAGATGTTCTCCGAACGGCAATTGCTTCCTTTCAAAGCATATTTACAGCTATTTCAAACATAATATGCGAATAAGCTATTCGTGCACGGCAAATTGAGAGAATATCATTAAGACACACATTCAAAAAAATTTAAATCAAAACTCAGGAATTCGGAGTCAATGTAGTTGCGCTGGTTGCTGTAAATATGCTTTGAAAGGGGGCAATTGCCGTTCAGAGAACATCGTTTACAGAATGTTAACATGGCCACAGTTAACTCTGGCGTTGAGATGAGGTTCTACATCGGCTTGTGCTCGACTCAGTTTAGATTCAGGTATGCCATTCTAAAAAAAAATCTTTTAAATGCGTATATAAAAATGACACTGAGCTTTTAAATTATGTTACTTCGAATATACTTCCAGATTTTAAACAACTTGTTAAAAACTTTGATGATCCACAAATGTCTTATTGACTTCTTTTTAGTGTAATTATTCTTGTTAAACTCTTTAACCTTACATTTAAAATAAAATAGACTGTTTTATATGTTAGTTTTTCGTTTAGTACTATTTTCATTAATGAAACTGATTTTAATCTACAAGTCTAATAAATTAATATGGTTATCATGTTTAATTATAGATTAATCTTTTTTTAAGTTTAGTTTTTTATTACTTTATGTTAGTACTTTTATAAAAGTATTTTAGATGAATCGTTGGATAATATTATTTATAGAGTACAGAACTTAGTTATGTCTCATAAGTTGATCATTACTGTTTGATAATTTGAAAGTAAAAGTACTAGAATTTCAAGCCAAAGTATATTTTTAACTAGGTTAAACTGTTTTTTAAATATGTTGATATGAAAATTTTAATCAAAAATATAACTATCGTTGCTTTTAGTAGATTTTAAAATAAATTAGAACGAGTCAAAGTATGTCAACTTTAAAATATGACCATGAAACTAGTTGTTGTGTTCGAAACTTCATACATTTGAAAACAAACATTTCCGACCATAAACATTAACAAGGATAAGCTAATTTTATACCTAATCGCTATTTCAAGCACTTGCAGATTTTCCCAAACCGTCATGCAACTAGATTTAAACAACTGTAATATATGATTAACCTTAAGTGTTTCATCGAGATCTTTTAATTTTATTTTTTCGATTTTTATGGTAAAAATGTTAATTATATCAAAATTATTTGTTGTTTGGTTTCTTTTATACGTGCAAAATTATGCAATGAATCTTTATTAGTTTGTTCAAATTAAAAGGTAGTAGTTTAATTTTGTAATGTTTGTTAAGTTCTGAATATTATTATTAATGAAAACTCAAACCAAGGATTACCAAAATTAGACAATTTCGGATAGTTAACGCTTTTTTAATGTTTTAGCTTGAAATCTTAGGCTCGAGTATTTTCTAGTAAGTAAGTTACTGTTTTTATAAGACTAACAAGTATTAATTCGGTCCAGAGTTGTAATAGATATAGAGTTATGAATACTTAATAAAAATTAACACAAAATTTCATACTTGAGAACCTTAGTAATTAATATATTGATTCTAAATTCTGAAATACCAGGTCAATTAGCATCCAGCCGGATCGAAATCTTTTTCAAATTAGCTTCCATTCAGATCCGGATCTTTGTTTAAAATTAATATTTAGCCGGATCACGAAAATATTTTCAAATTAGGATCCGAATCGAAAAAAGGATCCAGCTGAATCCAGTAGATCACTAACTCGAAATGCTCCGGCCCCTGTGAGGACTATTTTTTTTTTGGATCCGGCCCGTCAACTATATACGTTGCCCACCCCTAACCTAGAGCATGTGTTAAAACACATACCGGTCGCAGTGAATAATTGTCTCCAAAAGATTTCTAGCGGTCAAACAATTTTTAAGGAAACAACCCAACAATACCAGGAAGCTCTAAGAGCAAGTGGGTACGATCACGAGTTAGCCTATAGCCACAAAAACGAGAAGGGTATGAACAAAAAAAAAGGAGAAGAAATATTCTATATTTCAATGCTCCATTCTGCAAAAGCGTGGAAACGCGGGTTAGGGAATGCATTCTAGAGATTGTGGATAAAAGTTTATAAAATTTTCAAACTAGTTACATTTAAAAATTTTCAGCTGCTAGACTTTTGAAATATAATAAAACTCAAAACTACTGATACAATCACTTAAAAAACATGTGTACTATATATATGCTATATGTATATAAGAATACCTGGTAAATGGGAGTTGCCTAATGGAAAATATTATTTATAAAGCGATTGTCATAACTGAAAACCAGACCAAGTTTCATGTTGGCTTTACTTGACTATCGTTCAAGAATCGCTAATTAAAACACAAGTACAGCTTCAAACATAAAAAAACATAGAAATGAGACAACTTTATCGCAGTTTATTTGGAAACTAAAAAATAACAAAATTATTTTCAAAATTCACTCAGAAATTTCAACAAGAAAATAAAACAAATACAGTTTAAAAAACGGATGTTAATTATGCAATGCGGAAAAAATCCAAATTGTAAACGTTAAAAAATCAGAATCTCTAAACAAAAGAAGCGAATTACAAACTGGCTGTATACATTATCAAAAACACTTTTTTTAAACTTAGTTAATAATTTTGTCTGAAATCAACTAACTATTCTATTGTTACGTAATAGCTAATTTTGTATATTATTGTTGTATTTACAAGTTTGCTTTTCATTAAATGAAATACTTGATGAAGACGCGTATTGAACGCAAAAACAGCTTTCTCAAGCAAAAGTTTATTTTGTGTATTTTAGTTATATATTTACCGGGAACTTTTGTATATATATATAGCATAAATAAAAACAAATTATACAGTAATCTTCCTTTATTCTACCAACATATGTTTCTGTGTGTCAACGAATCAACACACTTCAACTGGGTTCTGTAAAAAAATAATTACTGTAATGAGAGAATAGAAGCATAGAATAAAGTAGGTGTATATATGTTTTCATTAAAATAAGACATATTCTACAGATAATAGTTATTAATAGGTGAAATACTTAATATTAAATCCGACTGTTATAAAACTATATGATATTTGTAATTATTAAGTCTAAAATAAATAAGTAAGCTAAATTACACAACAAAACATAATATAAACAAACAACTTACGTTAATAGGAAAGATAACTAAATCAAAATTTACTGCCGTTAACTAACGAAAAAAATACATTCGTTACAACTAATAATTACGTCACAATGTAAATGAGGCCACCTAAACTAAACAATTTGTATTGCAAGAACGTTAATTTTGTTTTTATGTAATCTATTTAGAACAAAAATAAAACATTAACCATTAGTTAGTAAATCAATAAAATTTAATAAAACTTAGCGACGCTGAAGGCAATAAAAGTCACAGAAACTCGGTGTAACATGTATATTATATATCAAATGTTAGTAATGATTGAATCAAAGTTATATAGAATTAGGAAGCAGATTTAGTTCAAATGTAAAAATCAAAAAGTGAAAAAAATGAAAAGATTAAACTTTAAGGAAAAAATTAAACTTTAAGGAAAAAACAAAACACAGAAAACATAATTATTACTAGGCTTACAATGTACTGACCGATAATTAATTTGCAGCGACATACATAAAATCATAATGACCTGAATTAAATATATATAGTATTTTATAATTAATAAAATAATTAATTGGTAAAGTAGGAGTCGGCTGTTTGATTTAAATATCCCATACAGATATTTTATATATTTAATAAGTAAATTGTGTTATATGTGAAAGTTAAAATTTAAAACAACAAGGTAGTCATATGCTAAGTATAAACCTGCAGTAAAAAACCTACTAGCTCTCTTGGGCGTAGTAGGTAAAAAAGCACGGTTTATCTGTGATTTGAATACAGGCTTCCAATTAAACTTGGAACTTAACATATAAAGGTGTGAAGAATTATAGTCGGAGGGTAAAGTGAATATATGAGATTTCAGAGAATAGAAAGTGACTTGTGTGAAATGGATATAAATAATAAATGAATAAAACTATATGTTACTTAGGATATATAATTATATTAATATATGTTAATTGAATGTGTGTGTGTATGTAGAAGGTGAATGAAAAGTATGAAAGGTGAGAAGGCGCCAAGGTGTTATTTGAAGAAGAACCGTCGGTTGTGTGCACAGTTGTTTGAAATATCACGTCTTTTATTTAGTAATTGTTTACTATCTTCTGCTAAAATTGCCATTCGTTCAAGGTTGCATATTTGGCAGATCTTGCTCGCGCTACTGATGTTATTGTTGGCGTGGTGGAGGATGCTCCATTCCATTTCTGGTTTGGTTCCATACCTATCAAAATACTGCCAAACGAAGTCTGACAATCTTGTACTATTCTTTTTATTTACATGCTTAAAAGTATACTTGTGCCCGGTGTACCTATCTTTAAAGTGACCTCCTGTCGAACCAATATACACCTTATCCTTATTATTATCATTAACATTATTATTGTTTTTGTTTTTATCTTCACTAAGTTTACATTTAACACGCACCTTATACACAACATTTTTAATTAAGCAGTTACCATGTAACGGACAGTTTATTTTATTCGACTTACGGCAGTTACAATTTTTACCTACATTGTTCTTGAATTTAAAACCACATTTAATTACTTCATCGTTATAAGTATTACAGATATTGATATGTTTCTGGTTACTACAGTTATTATTATTATTATTATTATTATTATCATAATTATTATTGTTATCATATTTATTAATATTACTATTATTATTACTATTATTAGTTATGTCGTTATTATTAATACTATTACCATTGTTATTATTAATATGGTTACTACTATTACTCTTATTACCACTATCATTATTTGTATACTTATTATTATTATTATTATTATTATTATTATTATTATTATTATTATTATTATTATTATTATTATTATTATTATTATTATTATTATTATTATTATTATTATTATTATTGTTATTATTACTATTACTATTATTATTATTATTATTATTATTATTATTATTATTATTATTATTATTATTATTATTATTATTATCATTATCATTATGATTAATATTATTATTATTATAATTATTATTATTATTATTATTATTATTATTATTATTATTATTATTATTATTATTATTATTATTATTATTATTATTATTATTATTATTATTATTATTATTATTATTATTATTATTATTATTATTATTATTATTATTATTATTATTATTATTATTATTATTATTATTATTATTATTATTATTATTATTATTATTATTATTATTATTATTATTATTATTATTATTATTATTATTATTATTATTACTATTATTATTAGAACATGATTCCTTATGTACAATTGAGTTTATATTTTTAGTTAGGTTTTTACTGATACTTCTAGTTATAGGCCTATTATAATTGATTTTATTAATTAGATTAATGTTGTCATTATTGTTTATACTAACCTTGTTATTTTTACAATTGTTATCCTTTATGTCTAAACTAATATTAATTACGTTTGTGTTATCTGAATAGTTGCTCTTATTTTTAATAGTATTAGGTTTATTGTTATTATTAATTTGTGCTGTCAACTCATTATATTTAGATAAAACAAAATTATTATGTGATTGTATTATTGACTTAACATTATTCATACAACTATAAGAAATTTTTAAAGTTTTTCTATTAAATATTTTACGGTAACAATGATTATTTGGGAAATGTTTATCTACTTATTTCAAAAATTCTTTACCCAAGTTTACGTTAATACTAGAACAGTATGGTGGGTTATACCACAACACACGGCTATTACGAGACTTATTACTTTTTTGCGTTTTAATATAATTTTCACTAGTGATACTGTTATTATTAATATCATTATTATTGTAATTGTTATTATCATTACTACAATTATTGTTATTAATGTTACTGTTACTATCAAAATTATTTACAATTTTATTAATGTTATAATCATTATTACTGTTACTTTTAAAACTATTATCTTTATCGTTATTAATATTATTAATGATGCTGTTATTACTTTTATTATTGTCATATTTATGTTTATTATCGTTATTACCGTTAAAAATATCATTATTATTACTATTATTAGTATTATTATTTGTTATCATGTATGTTAAGTTACATTTAAAACCACTTTTTTTTAATACATTTTTATATGGAACTTTTATTTCATTAAATATTTCTTCACTGGATGATAATGAGCTTAAGCGCTTCTGGGTCATTATTGGGATAGATTTCTTTATATGTCGTTATTATCATTAAATTTTATTTTATTCCAGTGAAGTTACTTCACTAGGATCTTTTGTTAGCAAACAATTAAAACTATATTTTGAACAGTTATATATAGCATATAAATAGTACACTTTTTTTTTAAGTGGTTATATCAGTAGTCTTGAGTTTTTTAACATTTTAAAAGTCTAGCAGCTGAAATTTTGTAGATGTAACTAGTATGTTGGCTCTATTATAACACCTTAACAATAACTAAGAACCTTATATAAATCGTCAATTAACTAAGATATTTATATTACAAACAAAACTTGAGCTACTCTTATAGGTAGTATAATTACAACTCCACCCCA
Source organism: Thalia democratica (assembly GCF_965202585.1). Taxonomy (NCBI): domain Eukaryota; kingdom Metazoa; phylum Chordata; class Thaliacea; order Salpida; family Salpidae; genus Thalia; species Thalia democratica. The sequence goes on along the minus strand of NC_139165.1, from coordinate 54,155,947 downwards.
TCAATTCAAACACGATCACTTCCAATCTGAATCAATTCCCATCCGATTAATTAAACCTGAATCATTTCCTACACATTAATTGAAATCCGAATTAATTCCCGTCCGTTCAATTCCAACCCGAATCAATTTCTATAAATAGAAATTTAAAGGAAATTTGGCGTTGTTTATTTTAAAGTCAGTAAAGGTAAAAGAACTTTCACTAGGATTTTTTTTTCTTTTGGCTAATGGTACATCTTGTCAAACACTTTTGTAAAACGATATTAGACCAGCTAAATACTTTTGTGTCGTCTACTGCAGACATCAACTTCTTAATCTGTATCATTCATTTGTATTATAAATACAACTGTGCCAATAACAAAACCTAGAACCACTCTACTAGGTGGTATAATTACAATTCCCCCCAGATCAATTTCCGACTGAATCAAATCCTACGCGATCAATTGCAACCCGATTCTAATCCCGCCCGATCAATTCTCACCAAAGTTAATTGACACTTTTGCAAGAGTTTTTACTTTTGCTTGGGTTTTATTTTTCCACGAGTATCCATAGCTTCACTAAACAAATCGTCAATTTATCACAATCGTCAGTTTTGCACTAGTCGTCAGTTTTGCAGGAAAAGTCTTTTTTGCACAGTTGAACTTAGTGAAACTAAAACTATAATTAAAAGAAATTTAACTAAGTTGAATTGTTGTTTAATCAATTTAAATAAAAATCAAAAAAAAAAAATCTAAAACTAACTTAAATTTTTATATTTAAATTTTTTTTTTTATAAAACAGACTTAGCCTATAACTAAACTTTTTAAACATTGTTTATAGTTAATTAAAATATTTTTTAAGGAAAATAGAAAAATAAATTAAAAGAATCATAAAAATCATAAAATAATTTCTTTTTTCATTTTTTAAAATCTTTAAAGATATTAATTAAAAAATAACTTTAATTTACTTTAGAAATGAAAAACAAAATGAAATACATAGACGCACAAAAATACGAGTCGGGTTTTAGACAATGATGTTAAATTTTAATAGATAAAATTTGTTTATACAAATGTAAAGAATCTTAAAAAATATTTCTAATTAAAAACTATCTTCGTGAAAACTTTTTTTGTGATAAATAAAACAACATTTTGATAGTTTTAGTTTATTCTTATAGTTTAATTCTATAGATACTTTAATAACACTTTATTTCTAAAATTGTTTATTTATCATTACAGCTTAAAAATTTGCTTGATTCATTAGCTTTGAGTTACATTTAGTTAAATTTCAGTTTTATGTCAGAATTGTTTTAATTTTCTTTAAAGCTTTTGAGTAGAAAATATTTTAAAAATTTTATTCATAGTTTAAAAAGTTACTATCATTTCAACTAGCTACTTTTTTTTGTTGTAGTTCTTTTTCTAATAAACTTATATGTTACATTGCAAACAATACATTTAAAATTGAACACATTAAAGTTTTCCCCTGTATACAATTTTTTTTATAAATAGAATACAAAAAAAATAGTAACAAAAAATTACGTGCATAAGTTTTTATAAACTTTAAAATTTGTAACGTTTTGTATAAAAAACAATAATGTGTTTACAAGAAACATTGTTTTCTTTTTGTAATAACTTGTAGTACCCTCGTGATAAGCTTAATATAATAGAAATGCGCACATTTTAGTCACGTGTTTTTGTATTGCTTGCCAATGGGATAAAAAGAGAGAGAGAAGAAAAAACTTTGATGATATAACATTTACATCGCAGTAGTAGAAATACGGTTTTATAAGTGTTTTTGTTTCTTATTTTTAATAAAGTATTTTTTTCATAGTTTTTATTTCTATAGTTACTTCATAACTTAAATAAGAAAATTATATTTGTTCAAAATAACGTTTATTTCTGTTTTTCAACAACACATTAATAATTCATAGCTTTTACTGTAGTGGTTTAGTAACAAAAGCTTTTAGGTAATCAGTAACAGAGAGTACAATTTATATTTGTATTTCAAATTTAAAATGAAATTGTATCTATTTTTACCACATTAAATAGTTGATTATAAAGCTCAACAGTTTTGATTTTTTAACTCATGCCCAAGTTTATAGAAAATATTAATAATAAGAACAAAATTAGATAAAATTTGCTTGGTTAACTTTAAATCTTATACATCCAAATCAATCTTTGAGTTGTGAATAGAGATGCCGTTTTTTGGCCAAGACCCTCGTGGACCAGGTTTTTGTTGGTACAAGTCAGATACATCAAACACTTGGAAAGTTCTTGAACGCAATGATGTTTTAATGGATACTATACCTAGGTAAATTGAGAATTTTTAGTACCTTATTTGATTAAATTACTTTTCAAATGTATGTTTAAAAAAATAACATAACTTTTACCTAAAAGCATAACAAACTTAACTTTATTACTTTTTTGTGATTTGGTAACTTACTTAAGTTAAAATTACCAACCACTGAAATAACATTTTCGTGCAGATTGTTTTAATAAATTTTTAAACTAATATGAAAAAAGCTTTTTTATTTGTGAACTTAAAAATCCTATAACACAATTATGAAAAATTTAAGTTGTGTTTAAAAGTAAAAATAACTACTCGTTAATCGTTTAACTATATTCAATGATAATACTGATTGACTAATATTAACAAATTCATAAACACTTATATTTCCGTTTTTCAAGAAAATCATGAGCTTATAGGTTTGTGTTTAAATGTTATCAATATTCACACAGTTTATAAAATTATTTCTGTTGAATTACAGTTGTTTCGATAGATTAGTAAACAAAAAAAAGCTTATTTTAACCAAAGAAACTTTTTGAATAAAAAAATTATTTTAAAGTCTTAAATAAATTAAAGAAGTGAAGTAAGAAAAGCAATAGGAGCTTACTTACAACATGTTCTAGACAAGAAGCATAGAAGCTTGTATACAACATTGTCAGCGGCTCCAGGTAACACTAAACATATTTTGTAACCTTTTGTTATGTATAACTTTTTGTAATAAATAAAAATACCTTTTAAAAAAGTCATACAAAATCATCAAATAAAAAACTAAGTTAAACATAAAGATTAAATTTTTTTTACACTAGTACTTTTGCAATTATGACGTAGTTCAAAAATAGTTATTTTTGTAAAACTTTATTCAAAATGTGAAATATTTTTAGATCCGACTTATTATATTTATTTTATAATAAAATCTAAACGATTTAAATCCTTGCAAAATAATAAAAATTGTTTTTGAAGTACAAAATTGTATAACTATGACCATCTTAAACCTTTAAATGCACGACAATTCAAATTCTGATAATTCAAACTCCAACAGTTAAAATTTACAAAATTATACTAATGTGTAAGAATTAAAATTTTATGACTTAATAAAATTCATTTTTTGTAAACAACAATACATATAAAGTATAAAACATGTAAAATGTTGTAAATTTTAACTGCCTGAGTTTGAATTATCAGAATTTGAATTTTCGTGCACCCGTTTGTAATTTATCACTATAAAGTTGCTTCTTTTAGGTTAACACTGGTTACTAATTAATTCATTAGTTAACAAACTTTAAATTAATATTACAACAGTGTTAATATTATACTAACTACTGTTTAGTAGTGGAATAAAATAAAATTTACCAATTTGACTGATATATTGTATTGTTTGATTTTTTAAAATTCAATACTACCAAATTTCTGCAGTTTTTTGATAATTAAGTCTTAGTGTGTTATTTTTTTCTCAACTATATATTTAACAGATTCTAAAAGCAGTGTGAAAGAAAACCAAAAATGGATTCAAATTGGTTCAAGGGCAAGCAAAGAAGTATGCACTTCTATTTTTTTTATTAAGAGAACTTTTCGAATGAAATTAAAAGTATTTAAAATTTTGTTTGATTTTATAAACAAAATAAAATAAATGGTTAATAGTTTTTTTCTAAGCGTTTTTACTTTTAATTTTTGTTATGGTATTTTATTGTTCAATTTTTCTTCGGATTTATAATTTTAAAAAAATATTTACATTTTTTTTTACATATTGAAATTAAATACTATTAGTTTAATTAAAAGCCTATTAAATTTCATTACACTTAATTGAAAAGTCGGACTTATTATTAATCTAACTACTATAATTCATAAGCAAAATAGTTTAAACTTTTGTATTTTTCCAGGTACACGGGTATTCAACAACAGGGGAGTTATTCCGTCGACTTGATTTTGAGTCAGCTGTATCTAACGAATTAAGATTCCAGTACATACTGCGTGTTGTGGAGTTGATAGTTTATCATAAACTTTACAGCTTAAGTGGAAGTGCTTTAGTTCATTTGTTCAACCTGATAGATCACTGTCTTGTTCACGGTTCTTTTTTTATTATATCTTTTTAATATATTTTTAATAATAATGTTGAAAATAAAAACTTTTAATTATCAAAATAAGGGGTCGGAAGCTTTTTATAAGTAATTTACCAATATTAATAGTCAAAGTGTTTCCTGGCCGAAATAAGTACAAATATATTTTCCGCAGGCCACTGTACCTTTACTTGTAATAAATTAATTAAAAGTTTGTCCAAAAGTAAAAGTCTAATATAACTTTTAATAATTTAACATTTCTTGTTTCCACAATTAAATAAACGACACATTTGTTTACTTCTACAAAAGTATTCAAATAATCTTACTTTTCAAAAATTGCTTTTAACTTAAATATAGGTCGCGGGCTACTAATGCTTGCTTGACAAGCTAAAATATTTTAAATACATTTTTAATTAAGTTACAAAGTTTTAATTATTGATTTAAGAGTTTTAATTTATAGGAATACCTAAAACTGACAATGTTTCATATATTGTTGAATATTTATAATATTAGCTCTAGATGAAAAAAATTTCCGTCTTTTATTTTTGAGATTGTGCTGACCTAATTATTTTTAGAAATTCTTCCTAAACCTTTAGACTTATCAACTGTAAATACCGAACTTTTGATGCTTTTTAGACTTAACGTATTTTAGCGTAAAAGTTATATGAAGAGGGTTTTATAACTTTTTATTATATACTATTCTATTTACTACTTAATAAAGTTAGCTTACAATACCTCAAATTAAAATACACAAGTATAAGTTTATTTAAATGGTTTCTATGAGCACGTGTTTTGAATACACACTAATTTAATAGATTTAACAAAAAGTTAATAATAACCTAAAAAAACATGTGATAACTAACATGTGTTCTTTGTAATAGTTCATGAAAGTTTCAATGAAATACATGCAATGAAGCGTTTGTTAAATGGTCTTATGTCGTCACTGCAACGTCAGTCTCGTGACAAACTTTTCTGTTCGAAAACACTATGGTTACAATGTATCAGTAGAGTTAGAGTGTGGCAAAAAGAGTTGAAACAAATTCAAGTTCCTAGAGTAAGTCCAAAGACCCTATTTGATAGCTTATAAAGTATAATAAAATGTTTTTATTATAGTAGACTGTTTTAGTAGAATTTAATATGTATAATGATTTTACACAATTTAAGCTCATATTTTTTATATGTTCCTTCTTTAAATCTTTATCGTGAATAACAACAATATTTATAACAATTTGTAGTTTATTTTGCAAAATCTACTTTTTTTAATGTTTATTTATACTCTCAAACTTATAAAAAATAATCATCAAAAACGTTTTCAAGTATTAGAATAAAAGAATAGAAATATTATATTTTTTTCATATTACTGTGCAAATCAGGGACTACGCTTTTTATGCAGGGAATATTAGATAGTTTATATAAACAAAGAACTAGATAGGCGTAAAGACTATATGATTAAGTTTACTCATGTAAAATTTTGTAAAATGTTTTGTCCTAAACAATACTAATTAAATAAAGCCGCCCCTGGTGTTTATTTTGGGAATTAGGGTTACATGAAATTTCAAATTCACATAGCTCAAACTCCGACAAAATGTTTAAAGAGCCACAACTAAACAAGTAATAAATAATTAAAAAGTAATAAAAAATGCGTATGTATGTTCAATTATTACCTAAAAACACTATTTTTGTTTTTGGGAAAAAACAATTATTAAAAAAGAGTTTAAAAATCTTTTAAGTTTTACTACATTTAAAAACGTATTTTAGCCATATTTTCAAAAATTTTATTTTAATTTTAAAGAAAATAAAGTGTTTCAAGGTGTTAATTAGACCTACATATGCATTTCTTAGCTTTTTTTAAATATGTTTTACTTTTTGAGTTGAGACCCTTTCAAAAAAATTTTAAGAATTTGAACAGCCGTGCACCCGGGAATTAGTGTTTTGTATTAATGAATCGAAATATACCTTTAATACTACAAGTCCAATAAGATTACTCACAAATATTTTCTTACTATGTTACTAAGTTTTGTACTATCTTATTTTTAAATACAATATACTTTGAAGTAAATTAAATTCAAAAATAAATAAACTTAAGACTTTTACAAGGATCACTTGAGCTCATGGTAAAAAAACTTTTTTTAATAAAACCTAAGAATAAAAAATATTTATGTTTTCACAAAGAGGTTTTTTTATTCAATAGCAATTATTAAAAAAGTGTATAAAGCTTGTATAATTTTATTGTAATTCTGTTTTTAGAGAGTAGACTTTGGCTTAACACTAACTGACCTTCCTTGGGAGTTACAACACAAAGTTGCTACTTGTTTAATTGATGATTTCGATGTTGTGAGTCTTTCGAAGGTGAATCGAACATTCAGTAATATTTGTGAACAAAATTCTGTTTGGAAAAACTTATGTTACACAAACTTTAAAAAAGTTCGTCTTAATATACTTTTTAATGATAATAAATAAATAAAGTTCATTAAAACATAAAGATATTTGGCTCTAACTTTCACAAACTTTAGTACAACTAATTAAACTTTTTTTTTACAAAAAATACTATACACTTAATGCTAAATAATATAGTCTTCAATTTTTGCTAAAGACCTTAATACTTTTGACTTCTAAGTCTTCTTGAATTGTTTTTTGTTTTGAATTTTAGCATGCTTTTTTACTTATAAGCGTTTAATAAATATGTTTTTAATAATAACTGTTATAATTTTTGTTCTTAACCAAAAAATACAATATTAACATAAGGTTTAAAAATTTTTTTTCAACAAATTAATCTTGAAAATTAGAAATTTAGCCTAAGTTTTTTTTTTATTTAAAAGCAAAAATTTTAAATACTTATTGTTTTAAACTTAATCCTAAAGTTCTAGCATATATAATTTACAGTTTACGTAGTGTAAACTTTAGAAATTGTAAGTCTGAAACATTTTTATAACTGTGTTATTTTTAGGTTTCACTTTTTAAAAATATAATGTTACGATCTAAAAGTTCAAGTCATTTAAGTATTTACTATAAGATAAATTCAAAATAAATAATATACATGTTATCTAAAAACTCTTCGGGTATATTTTTCCATTAGTTTATTATTATCAATTTCTAAAATGGAATTTCAATAAGAATTTTGATTTAGCATACATATTTTTTTATTTAAAAAGGAAAACATCGACAAACTTCAAACTGGAAAAAATATGTCTACTAATCTAGTCAAAAGATTAGAAAGTACAAACATTGAAAACAAAGTTAACAACAGCTCAGAAAATGTTGTTCCAACCAAAAATGAATGGAAGGAACATTATTATGAACTTAAAAAGTATAGTTTTATTTTTAGTTTTTTAATATAATATAATATTTTTAGTTATATATAAAGTTATTGTAAAACGAATACTTGTTTTGTTTTAACCTCACATTTACTTTAAAACACTATTTATTATTTAAGATTTTGTATTCCCTGAATGTTCTAATTAAAACACTAGTATACTAATATACTAATTTTAAAACTACCTAATTTACAATCAACCAATTTTACTTTTCACTTTAGTTCAAAGCTAAACGTCAGTTAGTGTAATTTTAATAAATTATTATATACAAACATATTTAAGAAAATGTTGATTTGCCTAACCACATAAAACTTTAAAGGAACTTTGAAATAAAAGAACGTTCATATCATCATGGACTATTGTTTTGTAAAAGCTGCAGTATTCTATTCTGGGAGGTTCGTATATTCGTTGTTAATTTAAAAAAAATAGTTAACATTATTTGTTTATTTGAAGATCTCTGTTTAAAAGTTGTAAACATTATAAATATACTATACAAACTTCAGATATTATTTTTTAATTTATTTACATTAAATTGTTTCTTATTAACACTGAAAAGTTAGAAAATATAGATACAACTATTTAACCGCGATATTTTAAATTTGTTTTATTTTCTTTTTTTTTCAAGCTATAATGTTTTGAAAAAAACATTTTTAGTTTTACTTATGATATATTTTTGATTTTTCTCAAAAATAAAAATTTTAATTAAAAACACTTCGAGCACAGTGACAAAATATTAAATAAAACATGCACCATTTCGGTTTTTAACAAATATTTTTTCACATATATCAATATTTTCAAAGTTTTTAAATTTATTTAAATATAAACGATGATAAGTTATGTATTTATTTTGATAAACATAATGATTATACTGTTTATGAAAAAAAAAGATTTTAATCTTTTTATCAGCAGTAAAACTCACAGTCTTAGATTTTTATAAAAACATAAAACAGATATTTAAAACTAAATCATATTTGTATTTTAGTTTTTTAAAAACTTAAAGATTTTGTGCATTTAGCTCTGTTTTTTTTTTTTTTTTTTTTTAAATATAAATAGCTAATTGCAGAATAGCATTTTTTATGTTTAAGTTTAATAAATTTTATCTTTTTTTTTTTGCATCTTAGAACATCTTTGATAGTTTCCTACTAAAATTAAACATTTGTTTTTTTAACGGTTTAATTTCATGTTACAACTTACAGGAATGCAGGCATCCTTGTATAAGAAAGCATACAGATCCAAATGCAGAAATCGAAAAGATAAGCCCTGTCCAACTCCTTACCTTGTTTTAAATTATGTGTTATACAATTTTTTAAAAACGAAGTTAATATAATTGAACTTTCACAGCCATGATAGCAAAACTTTGTTGCAATTTTTTAAGTTGTTTTTTTTTGGTTCCATTGTTACAAGCTGAAACTTTTTAGCATATTGTTTGCATTACTTGTACTATTTTACCTGTGTGTTTATTAAAATCATTTCTATTTGCTCTTTCTGCTCAAATGTACGTCGTTCTAAAAATAAAGTTTTTACAGTCTGAACTAATAAATATATTTCAAATGTAGGTTTATGAAATCTTGAAGATAAACTAAGTAAATTCTCACCTTTAGATAATTTTACTAGCTTTTGTCTTATTAGTATTATAACAAGTTGTAAATTATTGTATTACATTATCAGTTGAATTTTATACTATGTGGATCGATAGCTAGATCTATACACTTATTTTAAATGGGTTTATCTTTTCAAACTATAATACTAGGAGCTATGAAATGCTAATTTTCTAACGCTAACAAAAACCGGTTTAATATACCTTGCAAAAATAACTTAAGAAAAACTGATTAAAAAAAATTAAATATAAACTATTTGCTAACATTTAATCGCTAAAAAAAATATATTAACCTTTAACATTTTTTTTTTTTACTCGTTTTTTTAACACTAAGCTAGATTTTAAAGAAAAATGGTTAGTAATTAAGTATAACTAAAAAGGCTCATATTTTAAAGCTATACTGTAAGTATATCAGTTCAGTAAACTGATTTTGTAACTTGACTGTAGATAACATGCAAGTATAGTATTAACAACAATTTTCATTAAAAAATCGTTATCACCGTTTTCAGTAAAAATTACCAAAATTTCTTTAAAACAATAATTGTACAACTAAAAAAAATACAAACACCTAAATGTGTTTTTGTTATTTGGTTATCTTTATACGGAAGTTTTAAAATTCTTTATTTTTAGTTTAGGTTTTCTAATACTGATTAAAATAAACTTCGAGTTTTAAAAGCTATAAACTACATTTTTTTTAAAAACTTAAGGCTAAGCTTATAATATATTTTTAAAATTATAAGCTTAGAAATTTAGAATAAAATAGAAATAATAATAGCTTTAAAATATATTAAAATTTAGTAGATCTTTTAAAAATAAAGTTCATATAAAAAGTCTACTAAACTTGATTGGAACTTGTTAATTTATAACCTAAAATAGTAGAGGTGTAAAACATTTAACTTTAAACAGAATTTATTATAAAGTGTTATATTAAAAAAATTAAATATTTTTCAGTTTTAAAATTTATTTGTAGTCATTTTTATTTATTTTTTTGTGTATGAAAAACTATTCACTCTAACTTAAATCAGCGGATATTTTGTCAACAATCAAACTATTCTCGTTGTTTGTGATTCATTTTTTGATAAGTAAAATGAAAGAATTAAAATCAAAACAGTTTGTTATCATTTAAAAAATAAGTTTGCAAACAAAATCCTTGGCAAAACGTTAACAATAGTTTAAAACATCTTGCAACAATTCACGTTGGTGTTTTACTAAACAAGCAAAGTTTTAGATGGCGTCTACAACTTATTTAGTTTTATATATAAATCTTCTAAATTCAACATTTACCTCTACGACCTTTTAAAGGAAAATTATTTGTTCGGATGTTTCTATGTTTTTATATTTTTACGTCTAAGTCTAAATTTCTTATACTTTTTTAAACATAATTTTCAGTAATAGTATGAGAAATTTTGGATTTAATTTGTTTTGTTACAACTACTTTACGTTTACCAGTTTTTTTTTATATTAAAGTTAAAGTAACGCTTCTCAAGAACTACTGTTAATATTTTTTTTAACTTTAAGGCCTCACCATAATATAGATTTATCTAAAATTCTACAAATATTTTCTTTAAATATCTTTTTATTTTCAATGATTCTAAGTTTTTATTTGAGATATTTTTCCGATTAAAGTTAGCGTTTTTAGGGAAAAAAAGACAATTTGATGATAAAGAATATCAATTTTAAAAATACTTGCTTAGTTAATTATGCAACCATAGTTTTAGTTTTTCAATGGAAATCTTACCAGCATTCGTAATTAACAAATATTAAATTGATATTCTTTTGCTCTTTTTTTTTCCACATCAGAGTCAAAGTTTAATTAATTTTCTAGTTTTACTATCTTTAATAAAATCTTTTCGTTTCTACTATTATTGTAAATTGCTTCTTGTTTTTCATTGATCTGTGTTTTAAACAAAATACCTTTAACTTTTTATTTAAAGCTACCTATAAAATCCATAAGTAGCTACACTTAATTTTTAGTTTTAAAACGGATTTAAACCGTCTATTCAAAGTACATAACAGAAAAAATGTTAAGAATCAATTTTACTACCAAAACTAAATTATCATAAGAATTTTTTGATCACGTGAAAATTCAAATTCTAACAACTTTACTGTTTAATAAAATGTTTAAAGAACCACAACAGAAAAAGCAAAACTTTTTTGAAAAATATAAAATGCGGTTGTTGATCTAATTAATTAGAACACGATAGTAAAAAAAAATAAAAAATATATATTGATTAAAGAAGAACTTTATAAACTACTAAAAACTGTTATATAAAAAACTTATTTTCGCCATTTTCAAAAAGTATTATCAACTTTGCATTAAAAAAAGTGTTTGTAAGTATTATTCTCACCTAAAACTAATTTTTTTTAAACATGTATTAACTTTTGAGATGTGGCCCGATAAACTTTTTTTAAATCAAATTTGTCGGAATTTGAGTTGTCCGAATTTAAATAGACGTGCACCCAAACTTTAAACATCAAACTAATTTTAAATTACTGTAAAAGTTTATTATCAACGGTTAAAAGCAAAGTATGTACAAATGAATAACATCTTAATTTAAACATGATTTTAAGAAAAGTAAATAGTGATGTTTTCTGTGCTTTTAGATTCACCCAAAAAGTTTCTGTTTTTTTATTTATTTAATCGGTGTGTATAGTTCGTAATTAGAAAAAAACCATTGCGGCAGCCACAGTAATCTTCCTCTTTATTTCGCACTTTCAACAGCGAACTTAAAAAATGATGATAAACTTTTTTTCATCAGCTAATATCATTATTTTTAAATGAATGATCTTATTAAAACCGTTTTTGTTTTTTAAAGAGTATTTCCTAGGTTTTTTTTTTTGTTTTCGTATTTCTATTATAAATGATGCAACTTTATAGTTTTTATTTTTGCAATTTAACTTGATTGTAAAAATTAATGCAAAAAGTTACTTTTTTCTGTGCATAGTTCTTAAATAGTTCTCTAAATTTAATATTTTAACATATACTATAATTAGTTAGATTATCTAATACAACAACAAGAATACTACAAAGTGTATATAATTATTTTCAAACTTATATGTTATGTTGTACTGTTTTTGCTTAAAGTTTAGAAAAGCTTTATTATACTTGCTATACTATTCTTAATACAAAGATTCAAGATTTGAATAGTCTATTAAGCAGTAACTAACAGTTTATTATGCAATTTAGGTTTCTTTAAGTCTTTTATTCTACTAAATAAAATTAAGGCTAGTAAAAGTTTTGCTTTAACTTTACCTTTTTAAACGACAATACTGGAAGCTTTTTAAAAAGAAAAACTAAGTCTACAATATATATGAGTTAGGTTCTTTCTTTAATTAAATAAAAATAAGAACTGTTTTATAAAAATTTTTATAACCATAAAATATTAATGTAATCTAAGATAAAAGAAAAATTATTGATTGATAGCTATTCTACTGCATATTATTTTTAAATGTTTAATTAACACATATTATTTATATTAACTATCTTCTATATTACGTTTGAGACCTATATAACTGTCACTACAATTTTTAAACACCTAAAAAAGTAACTTATTATCACTAACTTTTTAAATTTTAGTACAATAAATACTATAAAAATATCTTACCAATAAAAAAATAAACTTTCTTTCTAAACAAGGTGACATAGATACCGAGTATACAACTTTTAAGTAGCTATGTAGTAGCTTTCAAACCTAGTAAAATGTATAAAAAAGTATTCCATAGTTAGTTTTAAAACTTCATACATAAAATAAATACCAAAACACGAATTGAGAATAATACATTTATTGTAAATACTTGATAGAAAAAAAAACGAGTGGATAAAATTAAGTAACATTATCATTTTAATACAGCTATAAGAAATAAAACAACAATTCTATTTTTACTTAAATGGAATTACAATATAACCGAGATGAAAAGAAAAACAGTAAACTAATAAGTAAAATGATGTATTTTATGATAAAACAAAAACGTATAGAAGATATTATTGCCAGAAAACCTATTATCACAGCTAAAACTAAAAGACAGTAGAGTACACCCCAATTCAAGTTGAAAATAGCTAATTAAAACAAAACAAGCAGTTTATTCTTATGCGCAGTGTTTAAAAAAAATTAACTAGTCAAATTAGCATTAATTATAGTGTTTGAATAAAAAATCTATAAATAACTGTTCTTTAATACAAAAACAACTTTTATCAATAATAATAAAAATTTTAAGGTTGTTGTTATAAATAGAAACTATAAAAAATAAGACGGTAAATCCTTAAGATTAATTAATAATTTAACTTTAAAGTCTATTTAAATTACGTATCTTTTGCAAGTTTAAAAAATACATTATAAAAACTTTATTAGAAGTCTGTAGTCATATACTTTAACCTACAACTATTAAGTTAAATTATAAATTTTTAATAGTCAGAGAAATGTGTCAGTTAAAATATTTTTAAATACTATAACAATTGTTTTGTTTGTAAATAAAGTATACTCATAATAAGGTTTTAGCTTAGGTTACGAAATTTTTTATTGAAGCTATTTTTAAATTATGTAATTAAGTGAAACACCAGTGTGTTTAATTTAAACGTAAAGTCTATAACAACTACAGACTGGAAAGTTATAACATCTTTTAACAAACAATTTAAAAACATTATTTTAGTTTACACAATTAAAAACAAAAATAAAGCGATAAATATTTTTACATTACACAATAAGACTTTAAAATTGATGTCCTTAAACACTAAAAGTAATTTTATTGTTAAAACCAATTACAGTGTATTAAATAGTTTAGATTATTTAGATTTTAAAAATCTAGAGCGTTGGTATAGTTAACCAAAAAATAAATTTAGTATGTTTAAAATTTAAAGAAGATTTCTAATTTAAAAGTGCGATTTCAAAACTAACAGTAAGTTAATACTTAAAACGTCTACACTTATTGTTTATAAAATAGTTGCCACTTTTTAAAGATAAAACTAGCATGAGTTCACAGACACTAACATTCTCGGAACAAACTGTTTTCTGAATTCAAGTACGACAGTCTAACACTATTATATAAACATATATAAAACTATTATCAAATTCCAATAATTACTTAGCCAATTATGCCAGTGATAAAGTTTATATTAGTAAAAACAAATGTGTAGTCCAATTATTTCTAAAAAACTTATTAAAAGTTTTAATTGAAATACAGTAAATTTTAAAATTTGAGGAATTTATTTGCGTTTCTTTTATTGGTACATATTGTATAACAACACTTTTCAATATTTTCAACTTTTATTAGTTGCTTGGGTCTTTTTTTTCTTATTTTTTTTTTAATTCTAATAAACTTGCAGGTATTGCTACTTTATGGTTTAGTATAAAGTACTTTGTAACCGCAGTAAACAAACTTTATTTTATTCTATTTGAATAAGATTTATCTAAGCACTGACGAAGTCTTTGACCGAAACTTAGTTTGTAAAATAAATTTTTGAAAGAATAAATATATATAAAAGTATAATATACTTAAACGTTAAAAAATTTAAGTTTGATAGAAAAGTATGTTTTTTATAATAATATATGCATTACTTTTTTTTCTTTCAAGATTTTACTTCTACTAAAACCATTAAACTCTTCAATCAAAATCTAAACGTACGGATTTTGCATTATGAGGCAAGAACTTGAATTAGTAAACTTTACTTTTACACTTTAACAAATTGAATCCCAGTCGAAACTGTCGATTATTTCGTCTTGCTCGTGGTTATTGCTTTTACTTGTTATTCTAGCTTGGTTCATATTTTCATGCAGGTATCTATTAATGATAAGTTTTTAAGGCAATTAAAAATTAAACAACCAACAAAGATCAATTAAGTTAAATATCTTTTATATATTTTATGTTAATTAAACAAGTATAATGTGCATCAAATAAAATATATTTGTTACAAAACTCACTACGAATCTTATTTATTTGACACCAAGTTATGCATTTTTCTCTAAAATAAATAACTCAATGTTTAATAAATAAGTTAGAATTTACAAGCATATTAAACTTACTGTGAAGAAATGTCAGTTTGAGATGGTAACATAGATGCTTGTTTTCGTTGGTGATATTCTTGATTTCTCAAAACTTTTTGGGGTACTTTAAAAGTGTAAGATTTGAATAAACTTACAATAGATTTCATACTCACAAGAATCAAAATAATCGCCAATTATATAATAAAAGTTAACCAAAAAGTAATAATTTCCATACGTGTTTTGAGATTTTTACAACTACACATAAAATTCAATGTACAGGTAAAAAAAGTTTAATATCATTATTAAAAATATCAAAACAAATATAATAAATATTCAAAAACAACCTTTAGAGGTGGAAACAGCTGATGTTGAAGGAAAGAGGTGGTGAGGATAGGGGGGTGGGGGAGTCGCAGGAAGATTGTTGGTTTCGATGAATTTGCTCAAACTCACACTTAAATCCAGAGTCACACTTGAATCTAACTTCCAATCGTTCTCTTCCGCATGTTTCATGCTGTCCAACAAGTCTGTTAGATTCAAAAGTTAACGTTGTTTAAAATCACACGTTGTTTCAAACAAAGAATCATAAATTGTTACCTATTTTTTTATAACAATTTTAGAGTAGTGTTGCAACTTAAATATATTAATGTTAAAAAACACTAAATAGTATTATAAAGTGTTTATTAAATAAAAACTAAATTAAATGTTAAACTTTGGCTATAAAAGAAAAGTGTCAAATTTTAAAAAACATTAATCTTTTAAAAACTAGACCATTTTAAATTAAATATACCTTTAAACTTTGAAACATCGACGGATGACCAATCAAAATTTTTAAGTTTATTGCAACTTTCTCTCAAAGAATCTATGTTTGTTGAATTGTTAATGGTGCCTAGTAAAAATTTTAATTAAAGACAGCGAATTAAAACATATGTAAGACAACCTAGACTAAAAAAAGTTAAATAAGTAAAAGATATATTAAAACAATATTTATCAGTAGCTTAACCTTTACTTGACAATAAAAACTTATTTTTAACACAAAAAAGTGTTTTAATAGCTAGTAGTCTACAGTGAAGCTTAGCATGGTCAAAAATGCGTAGTTGTAATCAGTTTAAAACTTTGATTTCAAAACAATATTCAATAGGTTTAGTTATCATTATAAATAAATAAAATAAGTTGCAGTAGATTAAATGAGTCGTTTAAAACACATCAGAGTTGTTTTTTTAATATATCAAATACTAAAATAGCTTTATTTAAATACATATTTACAAAAAAATTAAACATATAGATATCCTAATAAATAAATTACAAAGTGATAACAAGACAAAATTTTAGTTTTAAAACTTTGGTAGTTATATTAAAAACAATCAAAATAAATTATGTAAAGATTTAATTTTTAAGTGTTTAAAAAAAAGTTTAGTCTCGAATCATTTTTTTTATGTGCTGTTATGCGGACTCGTAGATACATCGCAGTTTACAGTTCTTTTTTCGAACTTTTTGTTAATGAAATTGTTATGAAAAATCAAAACTTATAAATATGCTTTTTATTCCAGAAGCAAACAGAAAATTTACACACCAGAAAAGTCACTGTCGTCAAACAATAGATCGCTCAAGTTTCCGAAATCTTTGTCATTTCTTGATTGCTGTGGTGGAGATGTGTGAGTGTTGCGCATTTCCTTGTTTTCAGGAGTCGAAGTACTGTTTCGCACAAACTTGTCATTGCTTTGAAGCCTCGAATAACCTTGTTGCACTATGACGTCACTGTGGCTGCTGCTACACCGAGATGCCGTATAGGGCGAGTGCTGATCAGATACACTGATGAAAGTTATAAAAAAATATTAAAATTAAAATAATCAAAATAAAAATAATAGCCAATTAAATTGTACCAACGTAAACAAAAAAGAACCCGAATATCAGGAAAGTTGCTAAGTTTAAAAATTCATACTTCATAAAATAAACTATATCATATTGACGACATCATTATAAATAAAACAGTTAAACATTTGTGCAAACTATTTCAAATAACCTCTTAAATTATTTTATTTATTTTTAAATAATTTTATATACTTATAAATATACTGAAAAATCCATCTATCTTAATAATATTTTAATTAAAAAAACTTATATAAAAATATGCTTTTAAAATATTTTTTGCCTGCTATCATTTATTAAAACAAGGTTATTCAGTTTTTTATGAAATGACAGTTGACTCAAAGCGAATTTTGAAAATTAAAACCTAATAGAAAATTAACTTAATAATCAAATTTATTAAATTCGTTTCTTTTTACTTTACTTAGTTTAATGCATAAGTATTTTAACTCGATACCATGCGTAATATTCAATAAATAGAATATTTTAAAAAAATCTTATTAATTTTATATGGTGCACAAAAAACAAGGCTTTTGGATTTGCAACAAGTAAGAAGTTGCTTATAAATAAATGAAAACAAACCAATTTTATTCTTATTAAAACTTAAAAGCTTAATATATAGTTTAATTAAAAGGAGTTTCAATTTAATTAGTGTGAGAAAATTTTCTGTATATTTTTGAAATTTTAGTACAACCTAGAGTTTGATGAATAGCCATCATGTAATATCGGAGTCGGACTTCTATGTCGATTGCCAAACTTTGTTGCATTCTGCTCTCTATAAAATGTTTGATTCTCGTTTTGATGTGGATATGAATTCTGTTTGTATGCTGTTGAATGCGCAGCTTCAAGGATAGTCTTTCCTTCTTTCTTTTCAGCCCTTGCATCTAATTTTAAGTAACTTTAGGGTAGTTTAAAATTACAGTTAAGCTCACTCAATAAATTTAGACATTAAAACATTAACCTAAATTGATTTTTTAAGTAAGATCAAAGATAATGATTAATACAATAATCTAATTTACAACAAAACATTAAAGAAGTATTGCTTTTTGTAGATGGTAAAACTGATTAAACAAACAGGAAAGTACAATGAAAACAAGCTTTAGCTGCTACAAAAAGTATTTGTTTTAGTGAAAACCTTTTGAACAGTACTAAAATAACACAACTTTGTGTGCACAATTAACTTTTAACAACATGCATCAATAAGCTTAGTCAGATCTGTAATTATACAAAACAGTATTTTGTTTTACAATACCTACATATTACGACATTTAAAAAGTTTATGTAATAAACTAAACCAAATTTAAAATTGAGGGAAATACTAAAGTATTTTATTAATGCATATATTTAAACAAAAAAAAATGTAAAAGTAATTATTGTTATGTTAAGGAACTAAATTCAGTTTTTATATATAGGCTAATAGATACAATTTTTCAATCAACTTAAAATTTTGCGTAAAAATACATACTTTAAAGTTTTGACATAACCTATTAAGCATTTTCCTACAAAACATACTTATTAATAGAAATTCTTCAGGAAACACAGACTGATAAATAGATTTGAAAGACTCGCTTAAGTCAATCATATTCAGCTTGTTTACATTTCCAGAATCATCTGTAGGAGTCTGAAATATTTCGATTTAAAAAATTAAAAAACAAGTTTTATTTATGTCAGTAAAGTCAAGGTATTTTATTTTTTACTCTACTCACTCTTAAAAATTATTAAATTAAATATATTTTGCTTACTCAAACTACTTTGTACAAATATAAGTAAAGAAATAATTTAAATAATACAGTTTCATAACTGAAATATCAAAAACTACAAAGCGAACTTACAAACTAGTTTTAGTTCTGATAAAAACAACAAACGAAGTTAAGTATTTTTTTATTGACTGAACATTATTCATTAAGTTTAAAGTATAATTTATAAACTTATGTATAAACAAATTGGGCAGCCGATTTTTTTTTAATACAAACTTCTAAATTCTAGCAAACCCTTAGCTAACATGTAGCAATGAAGTTGGTCATAATGAAATAAATAGTAAATGGGAAAATTTAATTAAGTGTCAATTGTTTTGCATTTTCGTTATAAAAATGCTAAGCTTTATATTTGATATTTTTTCGGAGGTAAAATTTACAAAACCTACAATTGTCTATTTCAGTCTAAAAAATAAGCCCATAATGTAACTATAAAAGAACTAGTCCCAATTTCATATCCAGAGAAAAACATTTTTTTATGTTTTATAAATGCTAAACATATAGTTGTAGGTTACACTAAATTCTTTCAAGTAAATAATTAGCAAGGTTACATGACAATTCAAATTCGGATAACTCAAGTTCCACAATTCAAATTCTTAAAAAAATATTTAAAATACTATATCTGAAAAACCAATATAAATTTGAAAAAAAAAAAATACATATGCAGATCTTATTAAAATCTATAAGCCACTTTTTCTTTTTTGCAAAATGTTAAATATTTTTTGAGATATTTTAAAATTACTAAAAATAACTATGTTTTTAACTTAATTTAAGCCATATCTCAAAATATATTTAATGTTCTGCAAAAAGAAAAAAAATGACTTGTAGATATTTATAGGACCTACATATGTATTTTTTATATATGACAAAAATACATTACTTTTTTAGTTGTGGTTCTTTCAATTTTATTTTTAAGAATTTGAATTGTCCGAATTTGAATAGTCGTGAACCAAATTAGTAAAGTTATTTAATTATTCATCACTTAAAGTATAATTTTGTGGCTTTTTATCAAAACACATTTAAAATATTTATCAATAGGGGTGGATTTAAACTTTTTAAGGGAAAAGTGGGCCTAGCCTAACATGTAACCCAACTTAAATTTGATATTTCAATATTAGTGCATTATATTTTCAAAACAGTCAGTGGCAAGGCGCATTTTTTTACAGAGCAAAAGCTATGTGGAACAGACTACCTCAGGATATGGTATCTTGTGAGGGGGTTGAACAATTTCGTTTAAAGCTAAAAAGATTTGATTTAAATACAATAAATACCAGTAAAATTCACTAATTTTCCACTATAAACAAAAGAAAAAATATTCTTTTTCCTACGCCTCCCCCCTACAAACTATTAGTTCACTTTTATTTATTTTGTAATTATGAATTTTGTTTTATAAGCGATGATTTTAGACAAACTTTTTTATTGTGTGTACTAAGTAATATTTAAGTTTGAATTTTTTGAATTGAATTCTTTTAATTTAGTACATTTGTATATCATATTGTGTTTAACTTGTGTTTTCATTTAAATTATGTTTTTGTATATATATATAATTTATCTTTATCATTTGTTTATCATATTGTGTTTAACTTGTGTTTTCATTTAAATTATGTTTTTGTATATATATATATATAATTTATCTTAAAGTGTTGAATATAAGTTTATTTTATTTTTTTTTTGTGTGTCCTGTTTAAGTGGCTCAGGTTTTGATGCCTGAGTCCAACATTGCACAATAAACAATATAATAATAACAATAATATAAAAAAAAAAGTATAAAACTACTGTAAAAAATACACTGCTTATGGAAATAAAGAGCACGTTTTCAATAAACATATAGAAGTTTTGAAGCTAAATCATTTAATTTACTAGAAGTTTATAACTTTTGTACCACCTACTTCTTATATTTATAACTTTAACTCTATGCTTTGAAGGTATAGAAAAATCATGGTGGATAAAATTATTATCTTAAGCATATTAACTAAAGTAAAACGAGTCGTATATTAACTACTGCGAATATGTATGTGATATATTTAAGAAAAAAACTACAATGAAAAAAAGTTAAAAGATAATGATAAATAAAATTTACTGTTAGTACTACTTCATAGCATAGAAAAGTTGAAGTTTTACTAGTACTAGTTTGATTTTCAGAACAATAGTTAAGCATTTTGTTATAAAACGGTTTGTTTTGTATTTAAAAAAAATGTCAATGGGCGATTAATCCTTATTTTGCAATAAATTATTTTTGCAGAGCGGAGTTCGATCTTAAAATTTAAACAAAAAATATCAACTTCTTAAACCAAAAATTTATTTCATGTTTCTGAAAACTAGTTGCTAAAAAAACTTTGTCAACTATTATCAAAGTTTAAGTTTACTATGTAATTTAGTTAATTAGTGCTACAAATTTGATACTTAAATGAGAATTTCTAAAAAATCCCTATAACAACTTGTTAAGATGAATGGTATGCAGCTAATAGATTATGATCGGACAGCTTTTGATAAATTGACAAATAAAATTTAGTTTATTAACCATTGGAAAAACTGTCTCAATTCTTCAAACAAAAACACTTAGCAAGAAATCCTTTTTATATTAAAATATTAATAATTAATAATGTTTATTAATTTATTCTAAAAGAACAAGCTAAATTGAAAATGTATTTTTAAACGAAAGACCTCTAACTAATTGTTTTTGTTTAAAGAATTGCGAAAGTTTTTAAACAATTTTTTAACAAATTTTAATTTGTCTAAGAACTTGTTTTTTTAAATAATTAGAACTTTATACGTTTCAATGTTAAGTTTCTAAAATGCTGAACTTTATTTGAAAGTCCACTAAAATTTGTTAAAGTATATTTGTTATTTTTCTTTAAAATAGTTTAGAATTTAATTTTATATTTTTATAATCTCCTCATAAAAAAACAGAAGCAAAAAACTACCTCAATTTTTATTTAATTTATAATCTCTAAACTGAGTAGAATAATATTTTGTAGTCATTAAGCAGCTTATGTACTTCTCGTTTAAGAAATATGCAGCTAACTGATTTTTATTATTTTCAGGGTTGCCACTAGATTTTTAAATTTTTTTCCAGGTTTTGTAAATTTCTTCCAGGTTTTTAAAAGTACATATTTTTGTGTCTATTTTAAGTTTTAAGTTATTTTATATATAAGAAACTGTGTTAAATAGTATAAAAACATTGAAAAGATATTGTAAAGTTACTTTAAATGTGTTAAAAAAAAAAAAAAAAAATTCATGATGACAAAAAAATCTTATTCATACGATATATTTTTTGTGTCAAATCGAAATTTTACTACTAAAAATGTTAAACTTATTAAAAATTCCAGGTTTTTTGAAGTTATTCTTGCCTAAATTGTCAAATTCCAGGTTTTTCAAGGTTTTTCCAGGTTTCCAGGTAAAGTGGCAACCCTGTATTTTGAACTGTAATTTTTAGAAGAAAGCTATTTTAAACATTTTTGAACAATAAACAAAATTATATATAACAAATAAAGTTTTAAACTAAAAATTAACCATAGTCTTGTAAAATAAAGTTTTAAAAAAATTATTATAAAAAAGTTACTCCATGTTTAATTTATAAAGTAACAAACAATTAAAAAATTACTTGTAATTTTTATTCAGTAAAAAACAAAAATCCTGATTACACACATTTCACATAATTCATGATCGTAGTATTTAGTCTATGCTAACAGTAATAATTTATAATTGTACAATAAACTTAAGATATTACACATCTCAAAATAAAAATCTAAATTACTTGTCTTTTAGAAGGAGATTGATATTCGTTTGAATTGTTGAACTGTGTGTGAAAAAAATTTTGCTCTTGTGGTGTGTGCAACACTTCAGATTTCTGTGTCAAAACAAGTAGTTTACTATCTACCCAGCACAACGTTTTAGGATTAGCGGCGTTTTTCAAGGGTATTTGCAATGACATATTGAGATGACACATGCCATTGTCATTGCTGTATTGACATCCGCATTTCATAATCAATTTTCATATGATAAATTGATCAGCGGCTCAATAGTACTTGAAGAAAACATTTTTAAGCGTTGCTTAATATACAGCTTAATATTTACAAATAATTGATCTAAACCTTAATTTTAAAAGTTGTGTATTTGTAATATCTAGCTTAGTGTTATGTTGGAGTTTAGATTTTAAATAAATAAACAGTAGAAAAAAATTTGATTTCCATCAATAATTTTTGATTGATAAAAATTAATTTCTGTATTTTTAACTTAATAGAAAAGTATAAACACAAAACTAATCCATCATAATAGCAATTTCAAATAAATAGTTATATTTTAAATAAATGTCTTTACTTTAATTATAGTGATGTTTGCTACTTTCAGACATAATTAAACTATACTTTTTCGGTAAAGAGTTTTCGCTTGACACCTCTACAATTTACACTCGAATCTTCATCTTTGTTGGTTTCCAATGCCCAATAAGAACCCTA
This sequence comes from Thalia democratica, assembly GCF_965202585.1. Classification (NCBI taxonomy): domain Eukaryota; kingdom Metazoa; phylum Chordata; class Thaliacea; order Salpida; family Salpidae; genus Thalia; species Thalia democratica. The sequence goes on along the minus strand of NC_139165.1, from coordinate 54,132,671 downwards.
AATATTGATTTAAATTGAAACAATGGTGGATAAAAAAAAGTTATTTCTAAGTTCAGTTTATTTTTAAGTTTACTTAAAAATCTAAAAATAATTTTCTAGGAAATCACAAAAAATAAAAACATAAAAACTAAAACACCCACAGAGCATAGAAACCATATAACGAAATATTTAGATGAATAAAAAACCGAGTCCAAGTTTAAACAATAGTCGTTGTAAAGTTAAGTTCGATTGAAGAAAATGCAATTAAAATGAATAAAATTGACAACTTGATTACCTTTCCAGGGTCATCTTTTGTTCTTGGAACTTTAGTGAAGCATTTGTTCAAAGAGAGATTGTGACGTATTGAGTTCTTTAAAAAATAGATTAGGTTTTAAACTAATATGAATCAAAATAAATATAGTAATTAAACTCATGTTCATAAGTAGTAACATATTTGCTAAAATAATTAAATTTATTTTTAAACACCTTACTTTTTTTTTTCAATTCTAATGACTTTGATATATTTACTTCTATAGTACGGAATAAAACTAGGTAGTATAAAAAAACAAAAATAAGTTTAAACTTAGGTGAGTTGAAATTGTTAGTTATTATTAGAAAGCAAAGCTTACAAATAGTATAACTTGTATAGCTAAATTTCAATTGAACAACAAAGAAACCTTCCAACCAGTTCCAGCAGTTTTGTAAAAAGAAAAGTTTTCACTGATCCAAGTATAAATTTCATTTAAAGTCATTTTCTTTTTGTCCGATGAATTAATTGCAAGGGTAATTAAACTCGCGTAGCTAAAAATTGTAACTATTTTTTCCAAATAATTACTTTAAACTTCTTACAGTTTTACTTATACGGTAGTAATACTTTGACTGATCAACTTAATTAACTAAATTTAGCTTTTTCTCTAAAAGTCACAATATATATATTTAATTTTGTTAAGAATATTTAGTAGCTTGATATTTTTGTAACTTAGTTGATTAGCGAACAATAGATTTAAGTTAAAATATTTCATAAAGAAGTAAAATAAGTAGAAGTACAATTTGAGCAGACAAAACTAAACAAATACTAGAAATAAAGATCTTATGTTTACTTAAACTATAAGAAAAAAGTTACTTGTAAGGCTACAAGCCACAAAAAAATTTTTTGAAAAACAGCATATTATTTACATTTAAAGTCTATTATGTTTGAAAACTTTATTATTACAAGAAATGCAAAAACTGCCTTTCTTTATAATATATTTAATTTAAGGCATAATTAATTTTATTACACTACTTTCTAAATTTGTTTATAAACTATTTAACGTGTCTTATAATAGCTAATTTGTACGTAATTAACTGTTACAAAACTATATGAGTAAATCTTTTGATAAGAATATTAACTTAAAACCAGTATCCTTTTAAAGCAAAACGAACAAAAGAACAACAACAGGTAAAAGCTTGTTCTACTATATATAAAAATTGTTCAACAAACAGCTAAAATAGTTTTTATTTTTAGTTCTTTACTGAAACTATTTACATACAAATAAAAGAAAAAATATTTTTTATTTATAACTATATTTATTTTTTGGGTATTCTCATAATCACAATCAATTTAATCATGGAAAATAACTTCTTAACTGAAAATTTGTAGTACATAATAATATATTTTTTACATTATAACTTTCAAACATACTTTTGTAGTATATTAAATAAAAGTTAAAAACAGCAGTAATATTTTCACGTTCGGATACAGCATCCCTTCAATTAATTGCAGTTTTGAGAAAATTTAAAAAAAATTTCTTTTTGGTATGTATAGTTTGGTAAAAATTAAAGCTTTTTAACAACAAAACTCAAGTGTATTTTTTTGCTGACTGTTTTGTAAGTTGGACGTGCATTTACATATCCGTTCAAGTACCATTTCATTTGTTGTATTCTTTTTTTAAATACTTTAAATTTTCTCAAAACTGCAATTAATTGAAGGGATGCTGTATCCTACCGTGAAAATACTTGAACGGATATGTAAATGCGCGTCCAACTTACAAAACAGACAGCAAAAAAATAAACTTGAGTTCTGTTGTTAAAATGCTTTAATTAATTACCAAACCATACATACCCTTTATTAGGGTTGCAAGCAAAAATTTGTAAATTCAGCCTGACTTTTCAAGATTTTGACAGATTTAGCCTGACTCTTACCTTTCTCTTAGTTACGCATTTTAAGTACGCACTTCTAGTTAAATACGCATTCTGAGTACGAATATATTGACAAGAAAGCATTTCTTATTCAGTATAAATTTTTAAACCAAAACTTTTTGTCAGATTTCTTTTTTATTTAGACTAGTAATTCTTAGCTACAAACTTTCTATTGAGTAGCTGCTGTGTTCAGAATGTTTACTTCAGCGAAATATAAATGTAATAATAAGTTATTAGAATGTAAAACTAAATAAAACAAAATTAATTATAAAAATTTTTGCACTTATTTAGGTATACTTTTTTCTCACTGCTTACCTCTTTGCAAATAATCTTTAAATGTCACAAACGTGAAGTAAACTATTGGCAAAGATTTTTTGATTAAAACACTCAAACTAAATCATAATTGATTCAGCAAAACGAAAAATGGTATTAAAATTTAAACATTTGTAATTAACTTTGTTAAAACTTTAAAAAAAAAAATATCATGACGTATACTAAAAAAATAGCCATGATCTTACGTAAAATATTTAAATAAACCTTACAAAAACAAACGAAAATAAAGAAAAAAACACATGAATTGATTTAGTAACTACAATTAATAAACAACCATAAGGCTCTTTTTAAAAACGTTTTAAATATATAAACTTTAAACTAATGTACTATTTATGAAATCATGATGCATAAAAAATAAAGCTGTAACTAAGAAACAGTTTAGAGTGTAAATGTCCTAAAGAACAATTTAAATAGTATAAACTCTATACTAATAACTGTAAAAAACATAATTTTTACAAAGAAAATCAAGCTTGAAACAAAAAATATAGGAAACATTAGTGAAAAACGTAAAAGAATCTCAATTATTTTGATAGTTTTTTACATTTTAGAAGAAAAACTAATCTCTTTATCTAAGCTAGCAATTTTTCGTTTTGCCTTCTTGCGCAGTTTCTTATTTATTTTAAAAACCCAAGTAATTCTAAAATTTACTTTAACTTAATAAAAAACAAGTATGTTAACTTAACCATGTTCTGTTATATAAATTGAATAGTTACACATATAATTTAAAATAAAACTTTTAAAGTAAAAAATAAATAAATACTTTACTACTATTACTTACTTTACTAACTTAATAACAATTATAATAAAATAAATCATACATCTGTTTTATAAAATACTTCCTCCTATTATTTGTTATGAAATCTTTAAAATACAAAAATAAATAACATAAAATGATTTTACTTATTTTAAAATTTAAATAATTCTGAAAAATTATATAAAGAGGTAAATCATAAACATAAACTTGATACATAAAATACTATCTAAGTGCTTCTTATAAAAATCTTAATAACTTACTTAAACAAAAAACATTCTGATTCTAAAATTTTGCAAATTAGACTTTTGTGTATATACTACTTTCACTGTGGAAGTGTCCTTGCCATAAATTATCAATACTAAAAAAATTACATACTGATACTACAACTAACTATTTAAATAGGGTAATAGTTCAACATGTTTCTATGAAAATTTGGTAATTTCAGTCTGACTTTACAAAAGATTTTTTTAATTAATTTACTATTTAAAGGCTTTAAAATTTAATGATTTTGTAAGTAAACTTCTAGGAAAATTTTGAAATTTTTGTCTGCCTTTAAAGGTCTTTTTGTTAATTTTTTACCATTTTAAGGCTTTAAAAATTAAAGAATTTGTAAATTAGAACTGTTAAATTCTGACATTTTGTCATTTTGACCTAAAAACACTGACTTTTTGCCATTTTAACCTAACAAAACCGACTTTAAGTCATTTTGAGACTAAAAAAACTTAGACTATTTTTTTTCAATTTTTTCAAAAAAACTGACTTAGTCTGATTTAGCCTGACTTGGCCTGACCCGTGGCAACCCTGAATATTAGCAAAACTAACATACTTTATTAATATTATTCAAATAGTGATTGCAATTATTATCACTTTATAAAAAAACCTATTTAAAAATATTACTTTATAATTAATTTATTACTTAATATTGAAACAAAGCCAAATTAAAAATGAAACCTTTTTATATAATAACTTTTCTAGATCAATATACATCTGGATAATTTCTATCATTTAAAGTGTTAAAAAATTAACTAGGATTCAAACTTGATAACAGCTTTTAAATATCAGAATAAATTTTTTGATTAACTTTTAAATTTATGAGAAAGAACTTTAGCGAGTTTTCATGTTAAAGTGCTTTAAAACTATTCTTTCAACTGTAATTGTTACAGAAGAGAAACTGTTACTTGTTACTGAAAAACAAAAAAGGATCATAACTTTCTGTTATGTTTTTTTTTTGTAGCAACTTGAACTCTTGGTTGTTTATGAACAACTTTAAATACTTTAGTAATACTCTGAAATTAATTATAGTAATCAATAAACTAGAAATAGCTCATAATATTAGTTATTTTATAGTTTATAGTTACTTTTTATTTTTGTTAGTTACATAAATATGTTAGTTACATAAATGTATTTTTAAAGTTTACATAAACACAATAAATATTTCTACTTAATTTAGTACAACTAAAACTACTTATTTATATTTATTGTATTTTAAAACAATTTAAAACAGAAAAATATTTATGATTAAAACTACCTTACTAAAAAAAACTAGGATTATTTACGAATGTAATAGCTAAAAACATATTTACAATGATATATATTATATTTATAACGATTCTACAACAACTGAACTACTATTAAACCTATTAGTTTATTTTTAGATCTCTACATAAATTTAAAACACTTAAAAACTCTTAAACAGAAATTAGCACTGTTTTTTTTATTGTTTATTAAGGATCAACTATAATTATACATTTATAAAAATAATCACATTTTAGTTTTCATGGAAAAAATCCAACGATTTAAAGTACAAATCTAATAGGTAATATAAACCAAACTAAGTTTATTATAAAAAAAACAATATTTATTTAAGTTTAGAGTTTTTGTATAAATGTTTTTGAAAAGAAGTATTTGCTTTTAGATTTTTTGAACACCAAAAAAAACTTTAACCCATTATTTTAATTATACAACTATTTCAAACTTTTAAATAAATGAAACTTTTTAAAATGCAACTAAACTTTAAAAAATTTCTTTTAACCTGTACGGTGGTTTTTCATTGTCATTAATTTTGTCACCTTTCAACGATTTAATATTTTGATTTGTTGCTGTGCTTTTTATCTGATGCTTTTTATTTAGTACCTGACTTGATTCCTGGCTTATGGCTTTGATGTTTAACCTAATATAAATTAAATAAGCAAAATTAAATTTAAATAAAATGTACAAACTTAGAGCTTTTTAATCCTAGTATTTGATATTCTAAAAAGATTTTATAAAATTAAACTAAGTTAAGATATAAGTAGCCAAAGCTTTAATTCCTTAGTGAAGTAATAAACCTTTAAAATGTTTTCACTGTTTTTTTACTATTAACTTGTAATTTTCTAATGTGATTATTAATGAAATTATAACATATATATTTAATAAAACTAGATAAATTTCTTATACCAAGTGGGAAAAATATTCCATACATTGTTTTTAAAATTTAAATTGTAGCACTTTATGTGAAGTCCATGCTCCAAAATTTATTGTTATATACTAACTGTGTTTTGAAACTAAATTCTAGGTCAGCTGTATTTAACAAATCTGTTTTAACTTGCAGTTAACTGAATATGTGTAATATTATAACTATACTGTGTTGCCCAGGGACGCCAATTTAAAGTCTGTAAAGCAGCTATAAGTATTAAAATCCACAGCTTATCACCTCAGTGAGGAAGTACAACGAGCTTGGCAACACTCCCAAAAGCAGACACCTTTGCTCATGTAAAACAAAATCAACCTCAAGTACGTTCTTAAAATGTAAAGAGAAACCCTAAAGGCTTCATGAGAAAAAAAATGGATTTTTAAAAGGTTCCAAAATCAATGAGGACAATTTTTTAAATGATTTCAAGCTTACTCCCTTTTAACTAAAGAAGTCTCAGCATTTTACTGTCCTTCAAAAAGAAAAAAAAGAACTGGTTTTATTTGGGTATGCTGAAATCTGGCACATAGAAGGGTGATATTTTTCTCAGACATTTGAGAGCTTTAGTGTTTCAGATTATGTGATTTTGTGTTTTGTGAGACTTTGGAATATAAAGTGATGCATGTAATCTTTTTTAACATTAATTAAAATATAAAAATACTTTTTATTTTCTAAACATTCATATATAACTACATTTTAAAGAAAAGAGTTTAAATAATTTATATTTTCTTAAAATATTTTTCAATTGATACGAAATTCCCTTTTATAGTTTATAAATTAAACAGTAGAAACAATTATTTAAATAAATAGTGTCTTTAATGTGAGCTCAAAACTTTAATATTCAGTATTTTACAAATACTTTGAGAGCATAAATATTAAGGCTTATTTTCATCTACAATCAAAAACTTTTCTATTCAACTTACTTTGGAAGCCAATCCATAGAAGTAAGACTATTCTCAAGTTCAGCCATAGTTATGCTTTAATAAGTTCTATAAGTTGTGTTTACTATAATTGTTTATGGACTACCTTTCTTCATGACAGTGTTACACAAACTAAAAAAAACTAAAAAAAGCTTTACATCAAAAACTATATTGTGTTTTATAACTAAGAAAATAAATAGATACAAATATAAATTCAATGGAATTATAGAGTTAATTCATGTCATTTTAACTAGCTCCCATAGTTTTGATCAAACAAATTAATAAAAATTTCATTAAAATAAAAGTATATTAAATAATAGAAACTCATTAACTCATATTTCAATTTCAATTTTTATTATATAAAAAAAAAAATTAAATATATTACTAATTTGTTAAAGTAAAAAAATAAATAAATAATTTAACATAAAAACTACCAGAAAAATTATTTTATTAAATTATAGAAAAACATTGTTGAATCATATGTAATCATTGAATTTATTTTATATAACGAAGGTATAACTTTTAACTAATTTACTATCTAAATAAAACTGATTATTTAATGTTTTGTTTAAATGTAAAATCAGTAAACAAATAGCAACACATTTAACACAAAGTTTTAGGAAAAAATAAACAATATATCAACAAACAGTAGTATTTATTCTAATACTATGACTAGTGATCTACTAGATCCACAAAAACAGGAACCTTTCAGGGTTACCATTCTTTGAGTTAAAAAATCTATCCTGAGTGACCTTAAACTTTAATGAGTCATTAAAATGAGTCTTTAAAAAAGTTTTTCTAATTCTGAAACAACTTGAAAGTTTTAAAAGTTCTCAAAATATTGTATAATTTACCTCAAATTAAGATTTGATTATGGCCAAAGACAGAAAAGATAACTTTTTAACCTAGCTAGCAGTTGGTTTTACCATTTGTTATAATTCAAATTAGTTTTGAAATACAAGCATACAAAATCAAAAAACTCAATAGGTTCCTTATAGAAAGGCCAAATTATATTCAAGAGGTAAAAAAATGTATTTCAATAAACATTTGTTCTATCCTTGAATTTTTCAAAAATTGTTCTTGATTTTTTCCATTTTAATATTTGTTTAATAAAAAGCATTTTTCTTTAAAGAACTTTTTTGTAAAAATATCTTCTACAACTTAAGAATTTTTTTACTCTTGGTTATAAAATACTAACTTTAAAATTTCATTTAGCTGTTATAATTGACAAGTTTAAATTCAAATAACATTTCTTGAAAATTTAATATTTTTAAAAATGAAGGAGAACATAAATTTGCAGTGTTTTTAATTCTGAGAAAAACTGCAATGAAGAATTTCTTAAAATATTTGTAATTTGGAAACTTCTAAACTGACCATACATTAAAAGTAAGTTTTTATATTTTATATATACAATTTGGTAGTTTATAATTTGAGCTTGTAAAAGCTAAAGGTATTTTTTGTAAAAAAAATACAAAAATACCTACATATATGGATATTTCTTATTTTTATTCTTGGACATCATATAGAACTCCTAAAAAATAAGATAAGTTATTGTTATAACTTAGTTTTTTAGAATTTATTTAATTTTATTTTCAAAATTTCAATGATGCTTTTAAGAAAACTTGAGGGTCACATGGTTCATTGAAACTTTTTAGAAAACTGACCTAAAGTTTTAATAAAAAGACTGCTGAGTAAAAATAGGCATTTTATTTCTACAATAATACAAGTTCATGCACATTTGGTAATTACCTAGGATAATGTCGCACTAATATCAATCTGAAACAATATTATATTCATTTGTATTTTTTAACTATATATAATTCTTCTTATTGAAACGATAGACTTAAACTTTTTTACATCAATGGGACCAAAGAAATGAATTTATTTCAAGTAAGAAAAAATATTTATCCACTCTTTTGTTTTAATAAAAGTATTATCATTAAGCTAGACATAGTTAAGATGATGAAGGATATATTATATTTATTCAGTTAAAATTAGCTCCCTTGATATATTAATTAACTTTTATTAACTGTATTTTTTTAGTTCTAAAATTCCTATTCTGTTAGCTCTCTTTAGCTTCTCTCACAACCATTTTCACCACATGTGGGCTGAGCTATTTTTTACTATCAACATAAAGTAAAGGTCCTAAAATACTTGTTTTTACAAAACCAGCTGTCAAACTTCATAACTTTCTTTTTTACAAGATATAGACCAATCTAAAATTTAAAACTTAAAGTCCTTGTACAAAAAAGAAAATATTAAGCAATTTTAATACTGGACTAATAAAAAACGTGTCAATTCTATTTTTAACAAGTAATTTTAAACTTTTTTATTTTAATTTACTCAATGAATAATAACGTCATTTAACAGAACATTTTATATTTTTTATATGAATATTTCAGAACATAAAATCAGAAATAGTGTGTTTACACGAATCTTTACTTCTAATTTAGTATTTAAAACTTTTTCAATTGGTTTTGTACTAAACATTAGAATAATATTGGTAACTAAAAAGACTTTTAGAGAAGTTAAACAAAAACTGCCAAGATTTTTTATTCACTTAAGATTACATAATGTAGATTTTTTATATAAACTTGCAATTAACTTTTATTTTTGACAGAATTACTGTACATTAGGGTGCATCTGTTGCCCCTCGAAAAATAAAGTTTGGTAGTAGAGCTTAGTCTAACTTTTTGCGCGTAGTATATAACACAAAAAAAAATAACTTTTTAGCACTTACCACCGTTACAGTATTTACATTTTTTTGAAAATAACCCCTACTTAAATTGTTTGGGACCTAAAAATCTTGACTTTTGAGTTTTTGGCTGAATTTTTTTACATGTAGCAATCATCACAAAAACACATATTACGCGTTTTTAGACAATTTGAAAAAACTTTCTTGGAGGAAACTCTTGGTTTCTTCACCATAACTTAAAAATAACGAAAAATGGTAGACATATTCAGAAAGTCTAAAAATACCTCAATGAAATTTTCTTCAAATGGTCTAAAAACGCGTAGAATGTGTTTTTGTGATGATCGCTAGTACATGTAAAAAATTTTCAGCCAAAAACTCAAAAGTCGAAATTTTAAGGTCCCATACAATTTACTTAGGGGTTGTTTTCAGCAAAATTTAATTAGCATGACGGTGGTAAAAGCTAGGAAGCTAAATTTTTTGTGCTGTATATTTATGTGATTTCCCACCTACAAAAAAATTAACTAAGCGAAATTTTATTAACGGGGCAACAGATGCACCTTACTGTGCATATTATAACTTATTATCGTCTTTTTTTTTTTTAGCTCTACCAACAATCAGGTGCTTTGATGCATCATAAGTCTAAGTCTTTTGGTACGAGAACTTCTTATGTAATTGCTGTAATGTGATGACTGCGATTCTACATTGCATTATTATTTTAAAGTACAATGCTAAAAAACCTGTCTTCGACACATCTTAAAACCAATGTTGAAGTTTGATTTAAGCTTTATATAAAATGTAAAAAAAATGTTAAGTAAAATTTGTTTTTCCTTTATACAGGTCTTAAAAAGAATAAAATTTTTATGTTGAAAGAGAGCTTGCTTAAGGAAAAAATTACAACGGTCTTGAACAAGATATTCAACAGTATTTGTGGATTTTTACCGATAACTGAAAAGCTTTATTCATTCACTAGGTCCTTAAATTAAATTTTTTTGACTAAACAATTTTTTTTATGGTAAAAAACATCAGTATCAATGTTTAAAGTCTCAAATTTAAACACAAGTCTTTTATTTTAAAAATTTTTATTAATTAATTTCATTAAGCGCATCATCAGAATAGTCTTGCTAAAAACTGGTAATAATATAGTGTAGATTTAGTTATATACAGTGAATTTTAAAAAGTCTAGCTAAAAATAGTTACGACATAAAGTATAAAATTCTGTTTAAAAGGTTTAAATTAGAGTTAAGTTATAATTTGCTAACTTTAAGTTATTTATAAAACAAAATTGTTAAAACAAAAACATTTAAGATAGTGGAAAACTTACTTAAAACTTAATTAAATTAAATAAATTACATTACAAAATACGACAAAAAGCGACACCAATAATACTAAAAACATGCTATTTATAAAGTTTTAAATTGTAAAAATCTCTATGTTTGCAAATTTTCGGCTCGCGAGTTCTAATAAACAAAGATTCTAAAACTGAGAGACGGTAGGACAAATGGAAAATTAAATTATCTAATAAACCTTTTTTAAATGAGTGACTTGTGTTTAACATTTTTAGCTAATACTAGTACCAAAATCAAACTATTCAAAGACTTTTTAAGCGCTTTTTTAACGTTAAATCAAAAACAAAATTAATAAGCAGATTTTGTAATAAAGTAAAAATAAAACTTATTCTTTTAATTAAAAGAATTTATAATACATAGCACTCAAAAATTTAATCCCTAAAGATCTTGGTTATTTTAAATATAGCTTGATTGGATTAATTTTTATCTAAACACTATTTTTAAATAACTACTTTTTAGTTATCAAAATTATTAAAGTTTAATATACTTTTATTATAGGTTTGTAACTTAAAAAAAAAGCTATACGTGTCAAGTTAAGGTATAAAATTTTAATAATAGTCATGTACTAACAAAAGAAAACAAAGTAATTCTTAGTAAGATTAGTGTAACTTTTTTTTTTACTTTGTTTTTTTGTATTGAAAAAAGAAGATTTAACATCAAAGTCTAAGTTTTTATCAATTTGCTTTTATGTAAAGTTTCATTAACATATAGATTGTCCTTGGCAATAACAATTAAATGCTCCAAGTGGTGTACGACTCGATAACCAAAAGGTTTCTTTGTACACCAGGTCCTTGGATCAAATATTTTTAGCTTACTGTTTTATTTTTGAATAAAAAATATATCTTTGGTTCTGCAACAAAAGTAGAGTAGTAGTTTATCCATAAACGGTATAAAGGAGTGTTTTGGATTACAGTTATAGTTTAACAAAGTTAAACAAAATATTGTTCATGATAATAAGTTATACTACTTTATAACTTTTATAGAAAATGCATATTGAAAGGTCCTGATTACTTAAGCTAAAATCGCTAATCACGCCAGCTTTAAGGATTTAGTTTTTGAATACTTACTATTTTAATATTAATGACACTTACTATAACCTCTTATAAAGTTTGTTTTAGTTGTAATTTGTTCAAGTTTTTGCAGCTAATTTTTCTTTGTCAAGTATAGTCTTGATAGTCAGGTAAGTTTTTCTAATTTCGTTTACAATTATTTTAAACTTATTTTAAAACTTTTTAATTACAAATTATATGTTCAACATAAAAATATGAACATACAAAGTGATTACAAAAAAAATTAAGATACAGTCTTTAGATAAAGTTTTTAAACTGAATAACTTGTAAATGTGGTAAAACTGATAAATTAGTAAGCCAACATGGCATACTAAATTTTATAGGTTTTAAAGACAACTTATTTAAAACTGAAAATTGCTATAAAAATAAACATTTTTTGAAGTTTTCGTACATGGGTGACGTTTATTATTGTAAGAATTTAGTTTTCTTTTAAATACGTATATGTCGGAGTTTGTCTTCTAAATAAACGCTAATTTTAATAACTTTTTGAAATTGTTTTAGTTTTAATTACTTTTTTTTCGAAACCTAATAAACATTTATACACTTTTTAAATGTTTTTGAATAGTTCTGGGAAACAATTCTACTCGATAAGTTAGATATTGTAGAATTTGTACATAACAAACCGGTTTGTCCGATATAAACTTTTGCACAACACTTTATATTTGTGAAACTAAGTAACTTTATATTATTATTATGTTTAAAAAAATAACTTTACTAAAGAGTCCAAACGATACCAAAGTACAATTTACTTGAGTTTATTGAAAAACACAGTTTATTCATGCATTAGACCATGGGTCGGCAAACTGCGGCCCGCGGGCCAAGTGCGGCCTTCGAAGACAAAATATGTGGCACGCGAGGTATATTTCAGCTAAATACATACTTTTTAAAAACAATAGATTGTGGTAAAAAGAAATTTTTTGGTTTAAAATAGTATTTTTGTATTAATTATTACAACAATTTTCTAAAAACTGCGGCCCGCGAAGACTTTTTTCTATACAGTTCGGCCCGCGATTAAATTTTGGTAAAAAAATTGGCCCGCTACTTTTATAAGGCTGCCGACCACTGCATTAGACAATTTTACACAAATCACAATAGACCAAACAACGAATACTAGTAGGATGTTTATTTATATCTTAATTATAATTATAGCTATTAATGAGTATGTTTTAGGTAAAAGTATGCAAAATGTCTGCATTAAGAGATTAATAAAAAAGAGACTTTTTATATACCTTAATTAAGTTAAAACATGTTCATGGGTTACAGATAAGAGAAGTACGGCCAGTGTATTGGATCAACCCCGCCAAGTACAAATCTCTTGCGTGCGACGTACTTTTAGCTTGCAAAAAAACAACATGCACTTTTCTTCTTATAACAAATGACATCTTCAATGTGCTATCAACTTGATTTTTTAAATTGGAAATATTTATTTTAATAAACTTTTGCACTTATATACTTAAAAAAGTATATATAATAAACATTTTTCTCAAAAAACTAAGCTCGCAAAGATTTAACTTCTTTTTTTTTAGTCCCACAATAGGCTTTTCTGTAAACCTAGGGCATCAAATAAAAACAAAGTTTTCTTTCTCTTTAAAGGCAATAAACGAATGAAAAAAAATAGTATCGAAGTGTAACTCAACAATAAAAGTATGTAAGCATTATCTGCTTGTTCTTGTATATTTGTAGCAACGATATTTGAGGAATTTCTTGCTCAAGTGCTAAAAGTTTAGGTAAAACTTTTATGGGTCATATATTTTAAAAGCAATAATAAACTGGAAAAAAATATCACAACATCATAAAACATAACTATACAAATCTGTTAAAAATAAAAATTATTAAAAAAATATTTTATTTTTGCATAAAAGGTTGTATATCTGAAAAACGAAAATCGTGGAAAATTGAATTTTTGGCTTATGGTATAAGAAAAAAAAATTGAAAAAAAAAAATTTACAACATCATTAAACTCATTTAAATAAGTGTGTTTAAAAAAATTTTTTGAAAAAAAAAAAAAATTTGGAGAAAAGGTAGTATAAATAAAAAAATAAAATAAATACAAAACTTTTAAATGGGCCCCAATCAAAAAGTCAAACCCCAATTCAATAGATTCTTTTTAATTAAAGAAAAAGGACCGTTCTCTAAAATAAAAAAAAAATTTAGTTAGCTATTAAGATAAGGAAAATTATTGGGTCTTAAGTTTGGAAATTTTTATTAAATTTCTAAAAAACGCTCTCAAGCTAAGTTCACGCTCGTTTTTTTTGAGCGTAACTTTTCTACAGTGAGTCTATTGACCTTTTAAGAACCGCCAAAAACTAAAGCAAGTGTATATCAATTACTATATGGTTTCCAGTTTTCGTTGTTTCTAAAATATAAAATTATAATGCAGCTCAACCAAAGCGGAATTTTACACGTTTTAGACGCTTCAGGTCTTAGCTTTGCTCTGACTTCAATAAGACTTACCGAGAACTGAAAACAAACGCTTGAACATATAGTAATAGTTGCCATGCGAAAAAACCGGCAAGCTTTGACTTGCAAGTACAGTAACCTCTCGATTATTTACGCACATTGTGTCCCCAAAAAAGATTCGTAAAGATACGAGAGATCGTAAAGATACGAGAGGTACCAAATATACTTACTATAATGGCTGTTTTTGATATTCCTTCTAGTTTAAAGCAGACTGGGTACTTTCTTACTTTTAACAATTTGTTTATTTTATTTATAAGTATAAAAACAAAAGATCAAACTATACATATATATCAAAAAAAAAAGATTTAATTTTATATAAAATAATAATAATACTTCTAGAAAAATTAAATAACTTTTAAAATAAGTAGACTTTATCTTTGTCTTTATTTATATGTGACTTATTTGATACTTAGCATTTATATTCTATTCTACTTTGCAAATTTAATTTATAGTTAAGCATTTGCTTACAATTCGTAAATGGTGTGGTGTCTATATAATTTTTTTTTTCTATAGCCTTTTACAAAAATATGCATTTGGTGCTGTAATGAATTTCTTCTTTTGAACAAAATATATAAAATATAGAAAAATGTTTGATAAAAATTGTTTATGTTACTACAACTTTTTTTAATTTGACCTTTGCCCACATAAGGAAAAACTTGTCTTGCATTGTTTTAAAGATATATTAACGGAATTTTTGAGTAGGAATTAAACTTTATGCCATGAGAACTTTTACGAATTGAAATTAAATTTTTTATATTTTGAATTTTTTAGAACTCTAAAATGCGTAACTAAACGAGAATGCGTAATGTCACGAGTGCGTAAAGATGCGAGAGGTTACTGTATGTGACTGTTTTTTTATCGTTTTATTGTTAAATAGTAAAACAAATTTTGAGTGCTGAATTTATATTTTTAGTATCATCAGTAGAACGTAGATAAGTAAATGCTGTATTGTTAGCACTAGTGTATCGTAACTTGTTCTATGTAAGTTATACATTAAGATCATTAAAGCTTGATTAAATATTTATTTTTTAGTTTATATTAAGTTTATATATTAGGTTATGTACTAAAATCACTATATACTAAGTTAGAATGTTAGTAAAATCAGAGGGTTACAAGTGTATAAAATTTTCAATTAACTGATTTGTCAATAGATTACCTTTATTTGTTGACCCGACAGATAATCAAAATATTCAGAAGTTTTATCATTATATTTTTCATTAAAACTTTTCGCAATACTCTTGGCAGTTATTATGACAAGTTTTGATATATATAGTTAGATAATTACTTTTTTTTCAAAATAGTAGAAATGGCATTTTATCTTAGGTGAAATTAAACTTTAAACAACAAATTCCTAATATATTTTTAATGAAATTTAAAGTAAAAAATAAAATAACTGTTTGGTTTAATCAGCTCTTTGTTAGTGTTCACAAGTTTCATTCTAATTGTTAAACATAACATTTATCATTATTTGCTCGTGTTGTTTCAGTTCAATTCATAAGTTGTTATCAGTTTTCATAAGAAATAACTACCACTTTAATTTTTTGTTTCAGAACATACTTTTCATGTTGTAGAAATTTTTTGGGTTAATAATAATAAATTGTTACTAGTTTTTCCTATAATCAAAGTACTTAATTGAGTTTTATAAATAAACTAACGTAGTAAATTACCAAAACATAATAGATAAAACCATTTAACTCAAGTTGAAGCTAAACAAGTATTTTAACTTTGGTATGATATAAATTGTATCTTGACATTTAACTCCATTTACCACCAATATTAAACAGTAAATGTTTAAAAGTAACCAAGTGTTTAATAAAAACTATGTAATCTACATATCTTAGAATAAATAACTTTTTATTTTCAAGTAGCGTGATAACTTTTTAATAAGGGTTTATACTTAATAGTAGGAGAACTTTGCAATATCATAGCAACTAAGTGTTAAACTTCGTTAATTTTTTGATTTTTGTGACAAGTAGACTCTAGTCTAAATTTGGAGTAGTAGATACCAACAAAAAACAACGCATTTCCTTTAATTTTTTACTAAGTTGTACATCAGGAATACAGCCATGGCGTCATACGTAACAAAAAAAAATCAAAACAATTTTTTGTTATTTACTTTAATTAACATTTACATGCGAGTAATTATGTAATGAAGTGAAAATTTATTATTTTCTTAGTTATAGTTTAAATATCTTGGTTTTGAAGTTTAGTTGAGGTTTATAATGCTAGATTACTCCAATATTTTTTTTGTACTATCAGAATAACGGGACAAGTTCAAAACTAGTTCATCAAACAATTTTTTTTTGCTAAAGTTTTTTTTTATAATGAATGCAGAATGTATAAAAAATGTCATACTACAAACACTAAAATAGTTCTTCAAATATTTATGCTAATGCATATGAAGCAATCACTGTTTAAGATAAATGCTAAACCGTTTTTTAATAGTATTAAGAAAAGTAACATAAAGTAATACATTGTATAATACAAACATGTGTACTTAACATGACTAGGTGTCAGAAATGCAGGAAGGGACAGTTTTGCACGGGTTTAAAGTTTTCAAGTACATTTATTTTAATATTTATTTTTTTACTATCTCTTATACCTCTAACATTTGGTCAGTTTTTTTTTACTTATAATTATTATATGTTGTTATTGTTTACTACTATCACTGTTACCCCTAACCCTTGGTCGGTGTTTTTTCTTATTTTTACTCTCGTGAAAAATTGACGCTTCGTGCAAAATTGACCCGTCTCGGTTTAATTTATATGTTATTACAACAATTACTTTCTAAAGAATTCCCTTTGATAAAAGAACTTTAAAGATGGCTTCAATCAATCGCACAAAACTTTAATTAAATTAAAAAATATTTACTTCATAAACTATACTTAAATAATTTATAGAAAACTATTCTAAGAAAAGTACAAAGTATACAGATTAAACGTTAGTTTAAATCAGAGAAATGTACGTCAGTTCAATAAGATTAGTAACTTTCGAATTTTTTTTTATTTATAAAATAAACTTGTTACGTTTGGATCTTTTTTAGAAAAAAAACATTAGTAATCAATATTGTTGAACATTTTAAGAAAACGTTTACTTTTTATTAGCTGTTTTTATTTTAAATAACTGGTCATAAAAAAGTAATGTAAACGCTTATTTTCAGTTAAAATACAAAATAAGTTCAAGAACATCGCAAAAATTTAACTTATACATTTACTAAGCTTTTGCTTACTAAATAAACTTTAGAAGCTTATACAACACTGGGTTTGAACACTGTACTATAAAGTATCAAACAAACAAAAACAGCTAACTCTTTTGTTCAGTAAAAATCAGTTCAATAACAAGAAACACAAAGCAATTGAAATTGTTAACGTTTTAGCCTCGCTGAAAGTAAAACATTTTATTACACTTAAAAAATTGGCAATCAGTTATTTAAGAAGGATATCCGCCTTGAAACTAGTACACAATATTGTTATGATTAAACTTTACGATCATATACATTGTTTAAAAATTAAAACAAAAAAATGCTTATGTTGTATTTATAATGTGGTCAACGTAGTCTTTTATATGGTTTAAGTTTATTGGTAAGAAATAAATAATTAGTAATAACTGGTTAATCCTAAACTTTTTCACAAAATATATGTTCCCAATACCTTCTAAATAGATATTTCAGACTGTTTCAAACTATTTTTAATTTTTTAATTTATACTTGACTAAAACTTAGTACCATCGTCTAGCAATAATAATGAACCCTAGTTCATCTGTCTTTCATGGTTTAAATGGTAAAATTTGTTTGAAGTAAAAACTCCAACCTAGTTATTTTGTTACAAAAACTACGCTACCTAAAATTTAGAGCGGAATAAAAATACAGCTTGCTAATATCATTAACCAAAAAAAATATCAAGTATTTACATACCTACTTTATTAAACTGTAACAATTTACAAATTTCCAGACTTATCATTCTCGTCTTACATATTATATAGATTCTGGAGATATTTAGCTGTCAACATGTAACCAATAAATTAGAAATGTGCCAATAAAGCAGGCTGACTAATAATAATTAATTAATTAATAAAAATTTTAAGTTGATTTGATTTAAGTTGCACAAGATATATCAAATAAGTTTCAAATATAAAACTTAACTATGTAGACAGAATATAAATTTTTCATCTTAGTATTACGTTCTTTTAAAAATCTATTAAAACATATTTTTATATTTTTCTGTTTAACTTAGGTTACTCTTTTTACATTGAATATATTTTTATATTACAATACATATCAAAATTTTATTGGTGTAGAAAACAGACTTTCATTAACGAAATATTTAGTTTATAGTAATTAAAATTAAAATATTAGCCCATTTTTCAGTTAATATAATTAGTTTTTAAAAAAAAAATTTAAAAGCTCATGAAAAGGTAAACATTAGTAAAGCACAATAAACACAATGCACATGTTTATGCATAACAATACTGTTCAACTTTGGTTAAATTTATACACAACTTTTCGTAAATAAACTTTTTGAGTATAAAAATAAACAAAATATTTTTTTGAAATGAAGAAACAGGGTAATATTTAAAACAGCTAAAAGAGCAAAGATTGTTCAAAGAAAGAAAATAATACTAAACTTAAAAGTCTAAAAACTTTTTTGAAGTAATCCAGGTAAAAAGAATGCTTTAAATAAATTAAAATATAATAGTTAAAGCAGCTACTCTCGATCAGTAAAAAATGTCCATAGAAATAAGTTATTTAAAAACAATTCGAAACTAAAAATGAAATAAAGTTGTTCCAAAATTTTAATTAATCTTAATGATAGAAAAAGTATTTAAATACAAATCAAATATAACTTTTAAAAGTTTCAAGAATGCAATTTGTCTGCGACTAAAAATAATTGGCTTCAAAATATATAATCAAATATATGAATTCTCAACTGACTAGTAAACTTTTACTTCACTGTTTATTTTTTCCGCCAACTCCTATCGCAGTCAGCGCAGACTGGTTGATGACGGAGTAACCTTGTGGGTAGCTTCCCAGCCTTTGCTTCGCGCTGCCAGATGAGGGGGCATTTTTGCTGCTACCGGCAACTGGTTTTCTACCAACCGTATTTCTTCCGTACTGCGGATTGTTGACCTGATGGTAGGTGGCTTGGGTTGTATTCACCAGTGAACGAGGATTTGTCGGCGGCCTACCGTTCTGTATAAAACTTGGTTTTATCATTTAATATTGTACAATTCTTATTTATAAACTTTATAACTATATTTAGGAAACGACTAAACTAATAGTCAAAATAACTTTGAAAAAAAAAAACGTGACAGCTCTATACTTTTGAGTCTCATTAACTATTACAAGAATTATAAATTAACTTTTTATGCTTTAAAAACATTTAAGCAGGGTTTAAAGAAAATTAACTATACAATTACTCAGCTATTTATAAAACATATTTAAATAAAAAAAAGTATATTGTTTGGAAACGTATTGAGTTAATGTTATAAGGAGTTAAATTCAGAAAGGTGAAACCTATCGGGAAATTCTTAAAATAAATTAAAACTATTTGCGTACAATAAACAGTTATTTTGTTTAAAATAAATATTCGAGTTCGCAGCTTAAACTAAAAAAAAACACTACAGTAAAACAAAAAAGAAACAAAAAATAGTAAACTGCGAAAATCTGCAACCTATGAGGTACTGTTTAGCTAAAAAGATACATTTTTATAACAAAAAAAATTTTGTGGTAAAAATCTTACAACTGACTTCTAATTTAATAATTACAATCTATTAATGCTTGTTTTGTCACCTTTTTAATTTAAAATGGTATATTTATGTTGTCACTACTAAGCTTTAAAAATAACTGCGGACGGCGGAAGCTTTGTACTATTTAATATAGCCTGCGAACAGCTGTTAATATAAAAATTGGCTCTCTACTAATTTAAGGCTGCCGACCCCAGCACAAGAATATAGGCAAAAATTAATTTATTTTACCAACTTAGTTAAAACTGACCATTCGTGATCCATTTATAGTAGGATTGTCGTTTCTTGAAAGCACTTTGTGGCTGTAACTACTGTTGTATTGTTGAATTAAAGATTTCGGTCTTGAACCAGCAACTGTCGATCCTTGCTTTTGTTTGTATGCATACTATGAAAAAAAAATTAGTTAAAAAAACAATAAATATTTACAATCTATTTTTATAAATCTTTAAGAATTGAAAAATTCAATTTAACAGACAAAGGCAATAAATGTCTACAACTCTATTCATTAATAACATATTTTTATTCTTACTTAATAAAAACATAAATGTATAAATCAGTTATGCAAATGACTACTCTATGCGTAAATTAATCCTTATAATCAAGTATAAGTAATACTAAACACGAATAATTATACAAACACACTAAATTGTTCAATAATATTTTAACAAAACATTTTAAAATACAAAACATAATAAATGTAACTTCTTCTTTACTTTACTACTGGACTAAACCGAAAATTTACATTTAAATATACTAAAGATAAATTTTCATTACTATTACAAAAATTACTTACAAAACTTTTAAAAATAGTATTGTTTCAGTATTATTAAGTTTAAATTTTTTAGGCTAAAAATGTACAACTTTTGTTTCAAAATAGACAAACTTAAAATGATAAATGAGAAAGTTTTTTGGTGGTATCATGATGTAAAAAAAAACATTTAGATTACTTCTTGTAACTGTTTTTATTGCTATATAGATGTTAAACATTAAAAGAATTTATACAAAGTAAGAAAAAAAAATATATTAAACAAATACTGCAAATTTATTTATTTTGATGGACACAGTTTTTCATATTCCTTTGTTTTTGCATTGATCAACAATAACATGTTTTAGAATAAAATTAGTATGAAATTAATTATTTAAATTTAGTTAAAGATCTTAACTAATTGTACGAAAATCAAAAACAGTTTCATGAATTTAGAACATTCTCTTTAAAGCATATAGTTTTTTATTACTTATTTCACAATTGACTATTCTAGAACTTATACATTTAGTATGTTTTATAACTAAAATAGTTAACTAAAATGGGATACTAAAGTAAGCAAGCAACAATTATACAAACAACTTATTTTAGATTGAAATAGGACATAATTAAAATATTTTAGACCCTTAAAGTTAACCTCAGTATATCAATAACTTTTGACTTTAATTTGCCTTAACGAAATTCTATGGAACTATTTTTAATTAAAATATTTATTAATCACTTAGAATTTAAAATAATCTTTCATAAAACAATTAAAAAGATTTGATATCATTGGCATAAAAAAAATTACATTGTAAAAAATAACTGAAATTAATGTAACTTCTTCTTTTTTTAATTAGTAGATTAAATCGAAAAAATACGCACCTAATGATACTAAAAAAAACAATTTGTTACTGTTACAAAAATTATTTTCACAACTTTTTAAAATAGTAACGTTACAGTATGTTTACAAAAACATATTTAAATAAGATATACAAATAAAACAGCCATATATAACTTCATTTATGTCAAAAACAGTTTTGGTAGTTGTTCATATACTGTTTTTATTTGGGATTTAATCTAGAATTTAAATCTGATATTTTAAAAAAGTAGCATAAACAGCTAAGAGTGTAGTTGGGTACACATATTTTTTATTTGCTTGGTCCGAATACGCTCAGCTCACCATAGATAGTACAACTTATATGTGTTTAACTCAAAGTAATTAAGAACTTTAGCGCCCCAAAAGCTAGATATTACAAAACTTTCAAAACAAAAATGATAATTATAACTGTTAAACGTGAAAAGTATACCTCCTTTTTTCTTACATATTATGTATTCAAAACTAACAGTTTAAATAGTATGTAATATGGAAAACAGAAAATACTTGTTTGGAGGAAATCTAAAAAAAATATTTTTTTAAATTTTATGCTGAACTATTATAAACTTATGTTCTTAATATTTTTAAGTTGCACAAATTTTATACAAATTTGCGGTTGTTACTTTTTTCGACTTTTAAATACCTTATTGAAACATATACTTTTATATATTTATTAAAAAACTATATTAAAAAAGTACTGATAACATCAAAAATCAAAAACTAAAATAAATGTTTTAAAAACAAACATTTTGGAATATCTAATAGTTTTTCCCAATATGTAATTCTTTTATTAATTTTAACATTTTTTTTGTTTAACAGAGTAAGAAAATTTAAAACAAGTTTAATCTAATTTTGAGGATATAAAATTAACAACTTGGTAAACTGTTTAAGTATTTATTGATTTTTATAGAAGTTATAAAGAAGTTAATCTTATTTTTGAACAAACTTTATACACTAAGCAAGCTTAACTTCATTTGAAAATTAACAGTAAACTAACATCAATCTAGTAATCTGTTGGCTATCTAGTTTCTAAAATTAATGAAGTAAAGACTATGATTTTATATTACTGCATCTGAGGATTAGACCTAACCATAGCAATTAAAAAACGAATTATACTTTATCATACCTATAGTTAAGTAATTAACAATATCATGAAGACAACACATTTGTCAATTGTAGCTAATTAATAATCAATGTCATTGAATTTTTTTTACTACAATTATTTATTTTTTGATTAACTTAGCACTCTGAGTTACTATCTAATTATTTTTACCCCACAGACGCTGTGATATCTCCTTAACAAAGCAACACCTCTTTGGCTTAAAGTATCATCATACAAATAGCTGTCGTTGTACATCTAAATAGTGTGTAAGTTATACCATAGTAATAAAAATTGTGACGACTCAAGAGTGGAAAAGAAAATCAAGGAGTTAACTTGAGCGTGTTAACAGTAATATAAAGCCATATTTCATTAATATAATTATTGTCATAAAATCAAAAGAATATCAAATTATAGTTATTTATGCAGCAGTGAAATTTATAATTGCAAACTGTTCCCTTACTCTTTCGATAAAGTGTGCTGGGTTTACAAAAAAATACTACAGTGCTTACAACAATTTTGTGTTGTTACAGCAGAAGACTGTTGTCAATAAAATCAAGCAAGTTTATAAATAAAATTAGCACACTTAAAATAGCTGTTAAATATTTGCCGTAATTAAAACTTTATGTGAAAATAAAACATAGCTGTACATCAAAAAACAATTTTTTTACAATTGTTAGAAAATTAGTAAGAAATAAAGCAACCTAGGCAGTAGCATAAAGTTAAATATAATAATTAAACTAACACTTGAAGGTTTTTGTTCAGCTTTGTTGTAGTTGTAACCTGTTCCTTGTTTTCTATCAATCATTGCTGTTTGTGCTCTGGAAAATTGCCTGCTATTGATAGATGGAGTGTACTTTATAGTCCTACCGAACGCAACTGCTGTTTGTTGATTAGCCTGTTTAAATTAATACTAACGTATAATTATGTTTACTTGGGTATTATAAAATAGTTTTCTAATTAAGATAGACTCAAAACTTTAACGCAAAGGGGAAGAGTAAGGGTTTTTTTCAGTTGATATTTTTTAAGTACTAAAATAAGAAAAAAAAAAAGGTGGTTTATTTATAATTAATTGAAAAATAATTCCTTTGGTATAAATACTAAAATATTAAAAATGGACTTACTGTGAATATTTTTAACAAGTACTTAAGAAAGATTAGTTTAAAATACGAAGAACATAGAATTTTAATGAAATAGTCTTTTTGTGCTCCATAAAGTATTTATTACGTTCACTAACTTTGATCCATTACATTTAATTTTTTAAATTACTTGGGAGTTTTGTAAGGCGGTTAAAAGTATCTCATAGATAATTAAAAACCTACAAAATATGAAGACCTTCAAAAAAGACAGTTGGACCCTACCATACTATGACATTAATCTTCAAAGAAAATAATCAAAGTGAGATACGTTTTATCTAATTAGAGTTCAAATATATAGCTGTAAAATCTGTTATAATCATCAAAAAAAACTATGGTTAGCTAAAAGAAACTGTGAAAAAAAAAAGATAATGTTATGTTAAAACAAAATGTTATTTTCAAAATGAAAATATTAAACAGATGTTTAAGCTTCTAACCTTATTTTTTATTTGTGTTTGTTTTATTAATTCTCTCTACTTAAAATAACAACACACAACAATAAACATCTTACATACTAAACTAGTTGCTGATCTCGACTTAGATTCTACTTTCTTTGTTTTAAAACTCTTAGTTTCTTTTCGTCTGTTCTGTGCAAATTTACATTCGTATAGCTTAAAAAATATAAACTAGGTAACTTTTTATCCAAAAATACATGTAGTGATAAACTTTCCATAAAATTAGTTTAAAAAATTAAAAAACAAAGCATCAACCTGCTGAGTTTTTTGTTGATAGAAACTCGAAGGAGAGGATCCAGATTGTAACAATTGCGACTGCTGGTGGTTAGCAGGTGTTTTTTTGTTGGCTGTCTGGTGGTGCTTGTCTCCAGCTGGCAGAACACTGTGGTAGTTGTGAGAGTTAGACTGCATTGCTTGCTGGTAATTAGACTTGTGTGGAGTGTTCTGATAACTGCTTGATTCAGAATTGGTTTTCTTGACAGAACGATTCTAGCAAAAAATATTTCTCTTTTTTTTTCAACTGTGTTAACTTAAAATACTTTGTCACTTTGCAAACTTTGTACTGTAACGCTTAACAACCAAATACCTAGCTTTAGAGCTAAAAAATATAAAATATTCTAAAAGTTTTAGACAACAGACTTATTAACAATTAACTAAGATTTAAAGCTGGAAACATTATTGAAAGTGTAAAAATTTAAAACACTAAACTGAGTAACTTTGTTTAAAAGTGAACTACATTTATTTAGTGCTAGCATAATTTTTTAATAAAGCTTCAACTAACTATGTTTTTTGGTTCTGAGGGAGGGTAGTGGTTTTCTTCTTTCTGTAATTTTTAATGCATTTGCAAACATACAATATTTAAGCATTTTTATAAAATAACATTTAAAAAAATATTATTTATTCAGATTGTATTTTACTAAAAATAATCAAAAAATTAAAGATTTTTGCGAATGAAACGATAAATTTAGTTTTAACATGTTACTAAAACACTAAACAAAAATTTTCACTTCTGCAGTTTTTTGAAAGTACATGTTTTTGGGTCTATTTTTAGTTTAAAGTTAAGTTTAAGATTAAAAACTGTACTAAATAGTGTACAAACATTGAAAAGATTCTTAAAAGCTACTTTAAATATGTTTTTTTTTTTAATAGAAAAGTTTTTGATGATGACAAAAATGTTTTATCTACATGCAGGGTTGCCATTCGTTTTTCAAAAACTTTTCAAGGTTTTCCAAATTTCTTCCAGGTTTTTAGAAGTACACATTTTTGGGTTTATTTTTAGTTAAAAGTTCAGTTTAAGGTAAGAAACTGTGTTAAATAATATAAAAACATTGAAAAGATACTGTAAAGCTAATAAAAATATGTTTTTTACTAAAAAAAATTCTGATGATGACCTAATTTTTTTATTTATATGATAGATATTTTGAGTCAAATCGAAATTTTACTACTGAACATGAGAAAAATTTTAAATTTAAGGTTTTTTGAGTGATATTTCTTCAAAATTCCAGGTTATTCCACGTTTTTTTTTTGCCGAAATTCTCAAATTCCAGGTTTTCCCAGGTAAAGTGGCAACCCTGTATATGATAGATTTTTCGTGTCAAATCAAAATTTTACTACTTAACATGTAAAAATTGTTTAAAATTGAAGTTTTTTTTTTTTAATTTCTCAAATTCCAGGTTTTTTAACCTTAGTTGTCAAATTACAGGTTTTTCAAGGATTCCAGGCTTTGTGGCAACCCTGCTTTTAGCTGAATTTAAAGTTCACGTGCACCAATATGTATTTATAATGTTTATTAAGTTTAGAGTTATTTTTGAGTTTTGTCTTTTTTTATGCTGGGTTTTTTTAAATAATTTAGTATACACTTGTAGCCTTTTTTGCCTGTATGTTAAACATTTAATGCTGTAGAAGAAATTTTAACATGCGTACTTTTTTTTGTAATTTAACACTTGTTTATAGTTTATTTACAACAACATTTTACACAAGATGTTTAAAAAAAAATAATAAAACTGCAGCTAAGTAAGGCGTTCACAACATGCAAATTAATTACTAACTACCCCTAATATATGGGCTAAAGTAATTTTTCAAATTCTTAATTTATGTAAAATATAAGTTTTAATTTTTATAATAAATAAGTTTTATAACTTGTTTTATAAATGTGACAATAAAAAAAAATAATATTTTGCATCGTTTCTACAAAACTAACAGTTTTAGAATAAACTTTTTTATTAGCCGTTCTGCCATAACTTGAATCTTTCATTGAGTTAATCCGTCGCTGACGCTTCGCTATTCTTTTTTTCTCTATTATCATCTGTTTCACGATTAAAGTATTTGAACTTTATTGAAAATATTATCATGTAAATTTTAAAGTTTACAATTTTTAAAAACATTACTTAAACAAAAACATAACCTGCTTTAATTTCAATAGTGTTTAGTACTTTCGTTAAAAAAAAAGTGTTAGTCTTATCGGTTTTTTATACGAATGTTTAATAAATAAAATATTTTACCACATAATATATAAGTATTATAAAAATGTAGTATTGCAAAGATAAAATTTAGAAAAGTATAACAACAAAAATGCTGAAAATACTTAATTTGTTAAAACTAATGACGCTTCCTTAAGTAAAACAATAACAGAAATTTTTTAATGTTATAAATTGTATAATCCATGGTACTTATATCATATATTACTCAAAACTTTTCAATTAAAGTTTTTCTAGAACAAATAAGTCTTTTAATATCTTACTCTGGATAGAATTTTAAATCTATAAGCATTCTTTTAAAAAAACTAAAGGTGTTTTTGAAAGTAAGACTATTCTTCATTAGGGTTCCGAATCGTAATTTAAACTTCTTAAGCTTTTTTTTTGACCTGTTAGTCACGTATTAAATGAAACTGTTGTCTTTGTTTTATTAATATAATTTATTCAATGACACTGGTACACATATATGATGTTACTTAACCCGGGTAAAAATGTAGAATTCCATAGGTTTGTAAATTATTATTTTTATGGTACAACTTTACAATATTTTAGCTAACAATCGATGAAGCATATCATAACTGCTTTGCCTGCCCTTTATAGAACATTCTTTAATTTTATTCTTTTCTAAGAAAAACAATTCAAACGAACGTAGCTTCAAGTAAGCCTTGCTTTCTGTAACTGATATTTGAAAAAATATTTGGCTATTTCTTATATCGTGAACGTTAACTTAGATTGATTACTAGAAATAAGACTGTTTATTAGTGCTGAAAGATAGTTTTTGTAAAAATAAACCCTATAGGCACAAATATTGCAATACTATCAGTTTGACGCACCATTAGAGTTTCAAATGAATTATACCTTCTTTGTAGCCATACATACAGTTCTATTAGAAAAGACTATCGCAAAAAAAAAGAAGTGACAGTTTAGAATTATAAAGTAAACTGAAAAACTAGTAAAATCGTCATCGATTAGAACTGTATTTAAATCAAACGAAACTGTATAAACGTTATATTGAGTAAAAATCGTATTTATAAGTTTTGTTGATTTATAACAATTTTTCATAAGAATTAAATTAAATCAATAAATACAACAAAATTTGTAACAAAAATTTTTGTAAAAGAATCGAGTAATACTTTTATTAATTTAGTGTAAGCAGAACATTTTCTTTAGTTTCAATAAAAATGTAACTAACATCATAAAGTTTGTCACGGTACTCAGCAACAGTAAGTTGTATATCATCATCTAAAGGAGGCAACACGTCATAATTAAGAACATTATTTTTAGTTCTACTGTGAAACCTGTTAAAATAATGTTTTACTAACAAGGTCCTGATTTTTATCACTAACAAAGGGAGATACTAACAACGTTATGAACTAGTTTGAAAACAATTAATGCTTTCAAAAGTTCAAAACAACTAAATTAGACCTGAAGTATAAGCTTTAAATTTATTTAAAAATATTTTATTGCTAAATTATTAAATGCTCATGTTTTTTTTTTCAGTTAAATAATTAAAAATTAGTTTCAAGATTATTTCGCACAAAAACGCAACATTAAAATTTAAGTCATAATACAAACTCCGTTTTGATATAAGTAGTGAAGTATGAAACGTAGACTAGATCTTGTACTATTTTTTAAAATAAAAACTTTTAAAGATAGGAAGTTCTACACTAGTTTTATCAAACTAGTGTTGTTTTATATGTATCTAAATTACTATATGTTCAATCACTTTAAAATAAGCTAGTATAACTCTGCTCAATTTAAAAAACTTTAAGGGTTTCAGATAAAAGATTCGGTGATTCTAAGTTTATTCTAAAACAAGAGTTTCGCAGTGGTATTACTACCACTGCTCTTCAGTTAAAATAAACTTGCAAAATCACAACATAGGGCTATATATATTGAAAACTAGAAAACTAATTTGGCGTCTTAATTGTTTTTAAGTAAAGTTAATTAGTTTTCTTTTGGTAATTTAAAAACAATAAAAAACTTAAATAAGTATCAATATTATTTTACAATGTTTTTCTTCAACAATTAAGACAACTTATACTTATGAAAAACGTTTTACTGGTCTGACTTTGAATTTTAAGAATTAATGATAAATATTAAATGATTAAAAGTATCAATATTTTTCCGTAATTTAAATTTTATTTTTTTAAATAAATTTATTAAGTAAACAGTTCATTTTAAGCTAACAACTTCGATGTTTTACCATTTAATATAAAAAATAGTTTTAATCACAAGTTCTACGCCTTATATTTTTAATGTTAAACAGCAGAAGCTAAATTAGAAAACAATCTTAATAACTAAATTATACTGCACTTTCGAAAATCTCCCACAAACCATTAATTATTTATAATAATATATTGTTAATATCCTAAGCCTAAATGGAAACTTTTATTTAGCCTTAAATATAAAAACACAAAAATATAGTTTTAAATACACAATTCTTAAATAAAATATGTGATTGTAAAAAAAAGCTCTTACCTTTAAAAAGATATCCTTTTGTTAAATTTGATTACGTTTATAAGGTAACCATAACAAGATTTTTTTATTAAGTCTATGTTAGATGAGACATATAAAACATTATAACTTAAACTCTAACTATCATTTCAAAAAAACCTAATGTACTGATTTTGTTTTACGTTGAAAATTAATAACGACATACTTTGAAACATAAGGGTGAGACAAGCACTCCTGAGCTGACAACCTCTTTTCCGGGTTGAATACTAACAACTGCTCCATGAGATCAACTGCATCCGGAGGAGCATTTGGAATAACCTCACGGAGAGATTTTCGAGACCTCGCACTTGCCCTTTCCAGTATCGAATGACCGTATTCAGAATGTATAGAGTCAATGTCTGCTCGTGATGGCCTACTAATGACGCTCATTATTTTTTCTATTTGATTGAGTGTCGATGAGCCAGGAAAAAGGGGCTTTCCGAGCAATAGTTCAGCCAAAATGCATCCAATAGACCACATATCTACTCCTTTAGTGTATCTATCATAAATAAGTTTAAATCTGTTTATATTTAAAATAGCTTTACAAAAATATGTTTTAGATCAAAAAAGTGAAAAACTAATGATATTTTCAATCAAACTAACTAATTAGTTCTTATATCTTTTAATTTTATATTAAACAAAAAACAAGAAAAAAATTATAACTAAATATTCAGAAACAATAAAGTTTTAATAAACTTATTCAACTGGAGTATGTACTGTACAGTGTACATACAATTTAAGAAAAAAATAATAAAAAACCTTTCGTAAGCCTGCTTTTTCATTTACTTGAGTGTAAAAACACAACACTGAACGAAATGTTATTAAAAAATACATGAATACTTAAAATAAAAGACTGAACTATAATAATTACTAAACTATTTTATATAATACTAATTTTTTTTTTGCTTATTTACTTTACGTACCTTGGAGAGGCAAGTAAAATTTCTGGTGCCCTGTACCATCTAGTCGCAACATATTCAGTAAGTGCAGGGTTTCCGATTTGTTCAGTTTGTTTCAGATGAGTCAATGACCTGGCTAATCCAAAATCACAAACTTTTACAAAGCAATCACTGTCTAGTAGAATGTTGGAAGGCTGGAGTAGAAATTATAATATCAAAACGATATAGTTTTTATCACCAATTTGTGCTACTAAGTTTAAGTTTTTATGTATGTAACACTTATAAATTGATAATTACTAGTTTAGCTCTATTTTAATATTTTATAATCATATAAATATTAAACTAATCAGTTATATTACAGCATTTTTTCAACACATATAAATTGTTAAAGTTGGTAATGGTTAAATTTAGATAAGAAAATTAAAATGACAACTGTTTATACATAACTATATTAAATAATTAAAAAACTGAACATTTTTTTACTGCCTTTTGCAGATTTTACAACCCAAATAAAGAATACCTAAAAGAAATAGTACTAGTTACATATTTGAGATAAATGAACAAAATATCATTTTAAGCTAACTTATTTCGAAAATTCAAATCTACAAGTATACTGTGGTGTTTTTTGCTTTTTACAATAATTGTTATTTTCAGGGTTATCATTTCTTATAAAATGAATGTTTTGGTTGTGCAAACAGGACTGTTTTTTCTCTTTTATTTAGTTGAGTGATGTTTCACTCTTTTTATCTTATAAAACATTATGTTTTTGTGAAACAATTGTTTCACTAGCATTTTTCATGTAAGCCAGTTTCAAAAAAAACTTTTTTCAAAAAAACATAACATAACTAAAACATATATACATAAAAAATGAACGTGTGTATATAACTACTACAAACATTAATTCAATTTGATGACGTAAGAATGTTTACAACTTTCAGTATTAAAAATTTACTTTTTGGTTTATGTTAAATGCGCTATCCAAAAACGCGAAAAAAAAACTATTTCATTAAAAATACTATTTACTTTTAAGTTTTCGTTTCTATCTTTATTTCCTATGATGTGTTAGCAGAAACAAAAATAAAACTTAAAACCATGTTAGCTGGTCTATCGAAAGTCATTTTATTAAATGTTTTACTTAAAAAATAAGAAAAACTTCCTAAATGTTTATTCGGTCCTTTTTCTTTGTGCTATGGAAAAACATGGGATGATAAAACTTAACTAAAACTTAGCTTATTTAAAAATTAAGGTTGAAATTTTTTATTTTGAAAAATAGGACCGAATAAACATTTAGGAAGTTTTTCTTAATTTTTAAGGAAAACATTTTATAAAATGACTTTAAATAGACCAGCTAACATAGAAGACTTTTTTATTCAACAATATATAACACGTAAACAAATATTTTAAATTTTGTATAGAAATGTTTTGACCTCCCCATTCACAATTTTTAAGCAAGCTAAATTATTTTCAGTAAAGAAAGTATATGTTTAAAGTTATACAGCATCTTTTTTATAGATATTTTACTACGAAAGTTGTAAGTAAAAAAATACCAGCTAGGTATGTATAGAAATTATTACATAAACATCATTATTTAAACATGTCTAAACTTATACAAATATAATTTCAAACTTTAATAACTAGTTGATGTCTATTGTATAATAAAACATACCTTTAAGTCCCTGTGAATCACGTTTCCAGAGTGTAAATAATTACAAGCCTTTAATACTTGATACATTATATATCGTTTGTGGATGTCTTTCAAAATGTTTCCTTTTTTAATCACAGCATGAAGGTCAGTATCTGTGTAAAATAAATAATTAAAATTTTGTTTTAAGTAGCTGAGAAAAAAAAAATTAAACTTAAATATATATTTCAGCTTCAGCTTAGAATATTTATTGAAGTTGCATTCTACAAAACTAACATTTCGATAAGTACTAGACTGCATCGCGCGACCATCAACAGCAGTAGACAAATAGATGGTTGTGTGGTGCAGTTTAGAACTTATTGAATGTTGGTGTCAAAATATATCAGCTTTGCTGAAGATAACCAAAATAAGAACCAGAAAACTAACATTTGAAATTTGATATGACTTTATACACATATCAAAATATATATCAAGAAAAATGTGAGAAACTAATCAGAACGTTCAGTCAAATAAGGATTTATTGAAACTATTTTTTTTTTCTACTAGTATAAAACCTATGAAACCAGTTTTAATAAAAGTTAATTGTAAACAGAATGTGCAATTGTTGTAACGCAGATAACAGATTAAAATTTAATATTTTAATCACAGAAAATTTAAAAAAGTTAATTAAGTTTTATTCTCGAATTTAAATTTAAGAAATTCACTAAACTTCTTTTTAATCACACATATTTAGTAAACTATGGTATTAAAAAATTACTTTATTATTATGTTAATTTTGAAAGAAATTACAGTTTATAATGCTTTAAAGACCAGCTAGTACTAAATAAATCAAAAAATATTAGTTTTATTTTTAGTGTTTTTAATATAAATAAACTTTTAGACCATAGAATGGTCAATCATACTTTAACAACCTGATCTTATTTTGTAGAGTATTAAATAATCTAAAAGTTTTTTTTACAGATTTTTAACTTTTAAACTTCTTTTAGAGATATAGCCAGTTAAAGTCGGAGAGTACAAGAGTGTCCTAATTGAAGGTACAAAATAAAAAGCAAAAAATTACTATTTAACTAAAAACCTACCTACTTAAGACAGTTTTCGAGATAAACACCTCAAATTTTCAGAAAATTTTCCTTGCAATATTTAGAAAAATCTCTCATTAATATTTTTCAAAAAAAATAAAAATAAAGTTTATGAATAAAAACAGAAAAATAATAGTATCTGAAGAAAGATTTTTCTAAATTTTACTAGGAAAATTTCCTGCAAATTTGAGGTGTTCATCTTTAAAAAACGTAGGAGGAGATAGATTTTTTAAATAGTCTTTTTTTAATTTTTTAGATTGTGACTCCCATAAGGAACTTATTGTACTCCTTGACTTCAACTGGCTATATCTCAAAAACAACTCTGAATATAAAAAATCTGTAAAAACCAACTTGTATCTTACTTAAAACACTACAAAACAAGATCATATAGAAAAAAAAATACCCTTATCACTCCTACGGTCTTAATAAAATGAAAAATAATTCTACAAACTTAATCTTGTGAACTTCAGGTTAAAAAATAATATTACTTGGCATTCCATAAAAACTTTAAAAACACAGTTTAAATATAAACTCAATCTTAAACTATTTCAACATTAAAAAATATTGATTTACTTAAAAAGTATCTAACCCATAAAATCAAAAACTAGGTATATGTCCTTGTCATTGTTTGCTTTCAAAACGTTTCTCAGCTTTATCACGTTATCATGTTCGCTGAACTCCTGTAAAATAGTATTTTATTTCGAACACTTTAAAAAGTAATTTTTATGTAACTGTCTTGAAAACTCTGTAAAAGTTTGTTTTTTTGTAAATTATATATAAATTTTGTTTAACATTTTTACTTTTGTTGCCATAGTTTTAAAATGAACTATTTAATATTTTAAAAATATAACTATAAGCTTATTAAAGGGGCTGGACTCAAAAGTAAGAAGTAAGTCTTAAATTTAGTTATAATTTTTTTAGTTTTATAGTACAAAATTAGGTTTTGTTATTCATTGTTTTACATAACTTTCTTTGGATGTTAAAAATGGAAGTATATTAAAATTTAAATCAACAAACTTCTAAATTAAGTTTTAACTTTTACCTCAACTTAACAAAACTTTACATTAAATTGCTATGAAAATAATTATAGTGTAGAACTTTAGTTATTTAAAATTGTAATAATTTTTATTTTTTGTCAAAATATTTTTCAAAAAAATTGCTTTGTTTATATCATTAAAGGAACCTTTATTGACTTTTTAAAAAGGTAATAACTATACTAGCTTTGAATTTCTGTCTGGTACTTTGTACTTTTCTTAATTTAAATATAATAAGACTAAATGTATAAGTGAAATCTACAAATAATTAAAAACACATTAAAAAAATTACTAAACTGTTTGATAAATAAATATGACTTCAATATCAATAGCAACAGTTAACAAAGTTTAATTTCTTATAATTTTTACTCAAATTTACAAACTTACTAAAGTGTATTTTGTTTTTTACCTGTAAAAACATAATTTCACGGAAAGTTCTTTGAGCATCTGTACAATTTCTAAAAGCATCAAATATTTTTTTTAGAGCAACAGTATCTCCTGTTTCATGGTCAAGAGCTTTCCAAACAATACCATATGCCTAAAAGGTTTTTAACTTTAAAACTAAAATAAACTCTAAAAAAGTTAAAGAATATTGTTACTTGTTGTGAGCTTATTTCAAGCTAGAAACTATGTTCTGCCTCAACCAATTTGTACATGAAATAAGGTAAGCTATTCTAATAAAAAAAATTGAGACAGAATTAAAAACACAGAAAATAAAAACTCCAATTCGATAATGAGAATTAAACTAAAAATAATTAATAACTGCTATTAGAGTAAAGATAGTAAAAGTTCCTGAATTTTATTTTTTTAAATTCATATGTACTAGTATAATTTTACAAATGATCCTTTACTTTCTTGTAATACATTTTTATCTTAAACTTAAAATGATATTAGTGCAATTAAATTACATTTTCACTAATTAAATTTATGTGATTTTATGAAAAAATAAAACTATACTATAAAAATTAACAATAATACCTTAAAGGTAAAATCATAATCAAAATAAAAAATTGTTTTATTCTGCTTTATTATTGCTTTATTTGCTTTTTTTGTATTTACATTTTAAAATATTCAAAAACCAAGTATTAAAGATTATTTTTTAACTTTCACAGCAAAATACTTCTATAAAGTTTTACAACACAATATAAATCTCTAAAAAATAAATAAGTAAACCCCTTTTCCAAGTCTTCTTTTGATTTCATACTTTTCAGTTACATGAGGATCTATATCGTTGCTCATTCTTTTAGCTCATCAAACCATTTTTTTCAAATAAAAGTTTCTTAAGTTTTGTTAAGTGTTTTGTAAAAGTTATATATAAAACTTTTTCTGATAAAAATAGTAGTTACAAAAACCAAAAACAAAAACCAATAGACACATGGTATTCATACAATTGCATTAATTTTGAAAAAAAAAAGTCTTCATTTAAAAAAAGTGCAGAACTATGTTTTTTACATTTTGATTACCTTTATAACTTTTTGAAATCATAATAAATTCATAAAAAAACTTTTTAATTTAGTAAATTAGAAAAGTAAAATTGTTTATAATGAATTAAAAATTAAATTTTTTGTACACCTATTTCTACTACCTTTTAAGAATTTCAAAATTAAAGTTTGTCTAAAACTTTATATATCATGATTATAAGAAAAACAGCTTAATCTTAAAAACTCACAAGTATTGAATCATATACATTAACATTACAGTTTAATCTTAATGAGTTCTAGCTATAGACAGTGTAGTTGTTACTATTTGTGATTTGGGAAAAATATACTAAAACAATAAAAATATACTTTTACAGTTGTATATGATTTGAGCTTATAATTATAAAATTATACTTTGAAACTTTTATTGAAATTGCAAATTATAGAAAAAATAATATTAAAATCAATAAAACAGTTTTATATAGTTTAAGAATTATTTATATTGCAATGATTTAAAACCTCCATACTAAATTTACATTAAAAAAAACGAATGAATAATTTTCAAGAACATAGGAAGACCAAGCTTTTTATAAAGTAAACTAATATGAAATATTATTTTTAAGATTTAAGTACAAACTTTAAGCTATTTTTGTAGAATAAATATTACTACTTTGTTTTCAGTTATATTTATTTTATGTCCCATATAAAGAATGTATAACACTTTTATCTAAATCTTCTAGAATTATTTTACAACTTCAAGTTTACAGTGATTTTTTTACATAAATTTTTGTAGAAAAAAAATTAAGCTTTTGCATAAAACTTTTACAGGTTTAAAAAAGGTCATAATTTTGAAAAGTTTACAGTTAAAACATAATTTAATTTTTTTTAGTACAAATGCTGAATATTAAAAAGAAAGTTAAACCAGCTTTACTTCACCTGTGTAGTAAGTTTTTCCAAACTCACTGAAAATTGGCACAGACGAAACTGTATTAATAAACCTTTTTCCTTTCAAGGCTTTTTTATTTATCATTCTAAAACCTTCCCTATCTTTCTTATGGCTATCTGTGTAAACTGAGTGACTATGCAACAATCTTTGATACTTATATTCTATGTCTTTGTTCCATTTATCTACCAGCCAGCTTCCAGCAAGAACTTTAGAACGTTCAGATTGTATAGCTTTTATACGCTCTTGTTCAACTGAGTCAAACTTTCCTCTAATTGATTTTCCAAGAGGCTTGTGTTTTTGTTGATAAACTGTAATTCTGTCTTTAAAAGGGCCTTGAATTTTTGTTGTATTTATTGGAGGTAGTTTTTTAGGAACATTAGTAGGTAAGGGTTCAACACAACCGTTAAATGGATCAGGTGACTGAGCCTGATACAAAGTTTCTCCAGGCATTGGTCTGTAAATTCTCATTTGTTTTTCAATATCATAATCTAAGCTACTAGTTTTCCTAAAAGGAGAGTTGAAGACTCCAGGTTTCTGGACAGTGCTGAGCATGAAATGATTTCTCTTAGCTTCAATAATAAGTTGTTCCTGATGCATTTTTGATTTTGAATTATACCTTGCTTCATCTAAATCATTTCTCCACTTATCTAATTCATACCTTACAACTTGATTTTTAACAGCTAGTGCAGCAAAGTATTTTTTTCTTTTATAAAAGTTGTGTATATACTTTCTTGAATGGTATCCTCTCCATATGCGCTGTATTCTGACAGCCATTACATTATAAAAATTTTGTTGCATTATAATGCGCAAATTTGATACAAAAATTCTGAAATGAGAACGTACTAGAAATCCTCTCCATCTACGTTGTATATTAGTAGCCGAAGTATTTAGATACTGAATATACCTTCTGGTTTTCAGTCCTCTAACCCAACTTTGTAAAACTACTGCAGCTTTATATTCAATTTTTCTACTATTTTCAGCCGAAATTGAATATTGTTCTATAACTTCTTCAACATTGTATGGGTTATTTAACATTTTAAGAAGTTTTGCCATCCTTAGAATATCATCAACTTACTAACATTTAAAATTTTGTTTAATTTATGTTTTATAGACCTAATAAAAGATTAAAAAATAGTAAATTTGTACTTTATTCTTTGAAATATATTAACCAACTAATAATAAAAATTTAAAATAGTTTAGAAAATGGTAAGTACTCTTTTTAAATCAATTACTGCTAATTTTTAACATGGAAACTACAGTCTACCATTAGCACAACACAACAACTCCTCCTCTGTTATAATTCAATTTTTATGATCATTTATGTTCACATCTTTCTTGTTGTTTTTTCTACAAGAGCAACTACAAAAATGCAACAAATAACTCAATAACAAATAAGAGGTCTGTGAAGTGGTAACATTAAATGTTACTAAAAACTAGATATTTAAAATAAACATAAAACTTTAAAAGCATAAATAAGCTTTGAATAGTGTTTATAAATAATTAGTAAATTACGTTCCTGAGTTATTCAAATTTCTTTAACAAAATTTTTTATTTATGATAAAATACATCAGTCTCAAACTTTAACCTTACTTCAAAGTACTCGAGTTTTTCAAAAAAATCTGAGTATATAAAAATCTTAAAAATCAAAATTAAAAGTTTATAAATAAATAGCTTTAGAACCTTATTTATTTTTAAGAGTTTTAACTACTTTTGTAACTATGGCTTTTGTAAATAATTTTAAGAAACTATTCGATAAATTTTTATACTGACAATGATTTTTTCTTTTAGGTTTATAATTATTCATTTATGCTGTGTTAAAAATTGTATTTTTTTACGTTTTATTTTAATATAATACTAATTATTTATAGAATTCCAATTCATTTTAACTAATAGAATGAGAGCTGTATTTTTGTTGCCATAACATTCTTTAGCTATTCAAGCTCTTTAGCGATTTAAGTGGGGATGTTATAACTCAACTTCAAACCGTTTTAAAAAGTGCAGAACAGAGGTCTGAGCTGAGTGTTTATTTTATAATTGCTTTTTGACATAGTAAACTTAGCATCAGGAATTTAAATTTTATTTAGTTTTTAATATTATTGTATAAAAATTATCAAAAAATTAAAGTTGCAAATTGCAATTTCTGTACATAAATTTATTTAACTAGTTTGATTAAATAACTATTAGTAAAACTTTTTGTTATTAATTACAAACTAAACAATAAACCTAACATTTTTAAATCAAAACAAAATAGAGCTATTTGAATATTTATATTGCACTTAAAACTCTGAAAATTTCAAAAAAAGATATGTTTAGTTAATCCAAACTTTTTCTTGTTTAAAGAGTGCATAAGTTAAATACTGTTAAGAAACCCAAATTTTTGGCGTAATTTTAATAAATTACTGTTTTTTTAAGTTAAGTCTTCTATTTTTGCTAATTTAGTTAAAACTAAAAGGTATATAGACTTAAATAATTGTTTTTGATTCTTTGATATTTTAAATTCTGGTAATTTAACTATTTTAAACTACAATTTTAATTATAAAAATGTTAGGTACTACATTTAAAGTTTAAATAAGTTTAAGTATTTGTGAGTTACTTTTTTTGTAGTGTTTGCAAAAAAGCTTGTTAAAAAGAAACTAGATGCAGAAACTGTAATTTTACATTTATTTTAACACAGAGCCTTTGGTTTTATATATTTTATTTTAAAAAGTTTCATACAAAACATACAAAACATTTTACTTAGCTAACTGTTTTAAAAACAAATAAAAAACAAAACCCTCATAACTCAATTTTACAATTTTTTTACTAACAGATTGTTTTTTTTTAATATGGTAAAACCAAAGTTTTTAACACATTAAGATATTGTCATTTATACTAATTTAGAATATCTCTAACATCTTTTTAGTACTTAACTATCATGGTATTTTGTATTAAACTTTCTCATACATTTTTATTTATTTCAAGTTGTTTTTGAGATACTCTTTCTTTAAGTTTTTTAAAAGAACTCTTAGAAATAAAAGTTTGGTAGTTTTAATTGTCATGTAACTTTTGCTAAAATTGTACTTTTTTTAAATTACATTTGCTCCGTACTTTTCTTTATTTTACCGAAGTTTCTTTGTGTTAAACAATTATAACTTATTCAAAGAGTTCTGAAATAAACAAGTACGTAATGCAAATAAAAAAAAGTATGTATAAAGAAATTGTTTTATCAGGGTCTTTGTTAGCAAATAATAGCATGTGAATTTTAAATATGTGTATTATTTTATCTTCACTTTTCTTGCAGTACTTGTTGTTTACAGAACTCCGTGAGACTGACTGACTGAGTTATAAACATTTTTTACTCTGGAAAACGTTGTTAGTCCATTGATGTTATAAATATTTCTTCCGTCAAATGATGACATTGCGACGGAAGTCTACTTAAGCTAAATTCTTGCTAACATATTCATTTGGTACTACAAAAAGAATATAGACAATTTTATAAATAAGTCAAATCAAACCACTTACTTACTCTACATACGTTTAAGATATTTTTAATAAAATTGAGTTGTATTATTAAGTATATATTTTATTTTCAGTCTTAGTTAGGATAAACAATTGCGTGGTCTTTTTAGCATTCAAAATAATACTTGACAAAAGTTTTATAATATATTATTTAAAGAAATATTAAACTCCCTCAGTTTACCCAAACAAAAATTTTATTTCACAGTACAAATTAAATTTGATTTCTTGTTTGATAAAACGAAAGATAAAGTAATACAAAAACAGCATTTAATATTTGCTCAGTCTAAAGGACAATTTAGAGTTTAGACTTTAGAATAATATTTTTACGACACTTAAGTATTAAAATTTGATTTAGTAGACGAGAAATACAACTCAGACTTAAAGTAAAACTTAAATCGTTTTTAATCATCTTTGCTCAGTTTACATCTTCGCCTGCTTCTATAAATAAAATTATTTAAACATTATTAAAAAGAAAAAAAATTGTTATAGCTTTCAGTGTATTGGTAGCTTTTACAGTTTTTAAATCTAAAGTGTAACTAATACTATATCTAATTTTAGTATCCAGAATTTGTTTTCATAAGTGTTAGTTTATTTTAATTTATTTCGGTCTAAATTAATCAAAACGTAAGGTTTTTAAACTTATTTGATTATTACAAAACAATTATTCTAAAATAAGGGGTAGTTTGAGCCTTCTTCTTGACTTAAAAATTTCAAAAAACAGCAATATCTTTGTTCTTGAAGAATACTTTTAATATGATTTAGTTGCTTAATGTTACAACTAAAATAAGTTTTTTTTTTTAGTGTCGGTTTATTAGGTCGGTGCTAGAGCCCATATAGTATGTGTGATACTTTGGCTTTAATTTAGTTTTCGCAACATATCTAAAAAAAAACATATATTTTTTTACTTATTTAAAAAAATATTTTTATTGAACTAACTTTATCGGTGAGTGAATTTGTTTTTTAAACAAACTTAATATTTTTAGTTATATAAGCCGTTTTTCGAATTTTTCAGTTTTGTCTTAAACTAGGGTCTTGACTCTTGTTACTTAGTCAAATAACTTTTTTTTATAAAATCTTAATTCACTACGTATTTAAAATGTTTATTTAAAACATTAAAAGAAATTAAAAAATTTAATCT
The DNA here is from genome assembly GCF_965202585.1 of Thalia democratica. Classification (NCBI taxonomy): domain Eukaryota; kingdom Metazoa; phylum Chordata; class Thaliacea; order Salpida; family Salpidae; genus Thalia; species Thalia democratica. The sequence continues at coordinate 54,091,812 of NC_139165.1, read as the reverse complement.
TTTTTTTTTTTGTTGCGAGAACCAAGGAACCACAAAAGGGTCTACAAATGTTTATTAGTTTTCGCAACATATTTCTTAAAAACTTTAAAATAAGCATTTTTTACGAATATTTGAAAAAATATTTTAAATGAGTGAGTGAAGTTAGATTTTCTTTCTTTTCTTTTTTAGTAATCAGGAAGATCTTAATTAGAGACTAAAAATAGAATGTCCCACTTTTTCTATCGGATCTAGCACCGACCCAACAAAACTAAAAAAATAACTTATTTTACCTATCTCATCAAGCTATTAAGTTATGTAAAAAATATTTTTTAAGAACAAAAAACAAAGAAGTTGTTGTGTTAAAAAAAATTTTTAGTCACGGAAAAAGACTCAAGTTTTTCTTATTTTAAACTTACTATCGCACGTCTTCCAAGTGGCGATTGACTATTTTAGTGACTAAAAATTTAAACTAAGAGATTAATTTAATTGCTTAGAGCTTCTTCTTTTAAAAACTCAGTTTAGTTAATTCTGCTTTAAGTATGTAAGCTTAATTGTAGCACATTTTTGCTGCTTTTATGTATAAAAATGAATCAAAATATCTAATATTTTTGTGAAATTTGAGGCCTACCGCAAATGCTAAAAAATAACATAAAAATTTATAAAAATATTATATAAATGTATTTCAGATATTTTTGAAGTTTTTTGCAAGCAAATTTTCGAAGAAATCTATTATAGTTTTGAGTAAATTTTACACTGTAAATGGAAAAAAATAACTGGTTTGATTTAAGTTTACATAGTATCTGAAATACTTGAAGTAAAAAAGTATTAAAATCAGTTTTAAAAAGAAGAAATCAAACTTTATCTAAATATGTTTGATACTTATTCTTTCTATTTTGCAAAATGTTTTTAATATAGTCAATGGCTATTTGAACTCCCTTTTTAGCCCACTGTTTATCGTAAATAAGAATAGTTCATTTTTGTGTTATTAAAACTTTTAACTACAAAATTACGTACTTCACTAACTAAAAATAAGCGTTTGTGATACGTTGAAAAAGCATGTTAATTTAAGTTGTCCTATATCCGTTGAAATATCTTTGTCACTTAAACTTTAAAATATAAAAAATCTAATACTACTAACTACACAACTATACTAGAAGTGCAAAACTATGTGTCAATAGTTAGAGTCAGACTGTTAGAGCCCTGCTAGTCGTTGTTCTTAAAGTACAGAACCAAGTTTTAAGGTTTTTTTTTTGTACTTGCAGACTACAACTGTAGTTTATTCTTCGAGCTGTAACAGATTATAATTAGTCTAAAGAATGTTCTTTTGTTTTTAAACAGTTTTGATGTGTATCGAGGTTTGTTTATAAGTAAAATCATTTTGTTAACTTTAAAATATTTAGCTAAGATGCAATCTATCAGGGCTTTTATTATTAATCACAAAAATGGACGATCTTATTAATGAGTTTAAGAAACCCTGCACTAATCTATGATATACATGAATTTATTCTTATTGCCTAACTTTAAACAGAATAAAGAAATTTAGTATTGTAGTCTTAAAAAAATCCCAGAAAATTGATTATCTCGATTCTGAGTTTACTTAGACAAAAAGCTTTTTGTTATCTATACTAGATAAAATCCCCTTTTATCAAAACCTTATGTAAAATCATTCAAAATTTAAAGCTATTACTAATTTTAACAGTAACCAATATTTCATAATTACAAAGTAACAACTACAAGCTGAATTTAGTTTAGTACTATTTAGCATTGATAAAGTACTTTACTTAAAGTTTTGTTCATATATTGCATTAATGGTACACAAAGATAAGTGTATAACCTTGTTCCTAAATGATTCTCATTAAGGCCTTTCACTATGAAATTTATTCTTGTTGTTTAATTACATTTGAATGGCTAAGTAAAAAACTATCATGATTTTATTTAACTTTGTAATGTTTGAGTACATTTAATTTTATAATAAAATAGCTAAACATGGCTTTAATCTAGCTACTAGGAGGCTTGAAATCATGAACAATATGATCGTTAAATTGTTTCAGTTATATTTAAGAGTACAGAACCAATGTTTGTGGATGTCAAACTAGATCAGTTTTTTTTAAATGGCATAATTTCAGTTTTGTTCAGTTCAAATGCTTTAAATTTTGTGAATTTCAGTTCAAATGTTTGAAAGTTTCAGAATTGTTGAGTATATTTGTAAGTTGTGATTATCTTTCTAAACAAGTATTTGACTTCCAAGGGAAAATGACAGCATTTATCTGTACAAATTCTTTAAATTTCTGGATTTCTGAAAGTAATTTGATTTTTTTTTTGTGAGTAGATTACTAAGATGTGAAACAATTATAGTTTTAGCAAACAAAATTTGTCATGCAAGTACTTGAAAACTATGAGTTTCTAAATTAAATTTGAGAATAATTTTTATTTTGTCTCAAGTACATGATTTCTAAAAAAAAACTTTTACTTATTTAAGGCAAAATGTTATTACAAATGCATGAAATTTTTTGAAACGCTGAAAATATTTAAGAATTTGTTTTGTTTTCAATAGGTTATTAAGATTTTAACTTATATATTAAATTAAGATGTAATTTAGATAAATGTTTAGTTTTTGTAAGCAAAATATCTGTTATTGTCAGTACAAATTCTTGAAAACTTCTGAATTGCAGTAAAAGTTTGATAATAAATTTTGATTTGTCTTGAGTATATTATTATGATGTGAATTTTATTGTAATCAAGCAATTGGTTTTTTTTAACAATATTGTCAAAATATCAAGTTTTGTCCTTAGAAATCATAAAAAATGTCTGAATTTGTAGAAAAAGTTTGTGAATCTTTTTATTTTGTATATATTATTGAAATAAAAAAGCATTTGGTTTTTGTAGCCTTATACTTAATGAAATTTAAAAACAAAATATTTAAGGCCATAGGAGGGGACAGAATCAAGCTACAGGTTGATTTTTAAAATGTTCAAAACAAATTTTGAGATATAAAAACCTGTCAAAGTTGGGGAGAACAATAGGCTCCTTATTGGATGAGAAAACTAAAACGATTGTTATGGCAGGATTGCCACTCACTCAGCACAAATCAGAATATCATTATTTTTTAAACTTAGGCTGACTCAAGATAGTCTTGTTTTTTTTTGTAAAAAAAAGTCATGCTAGGTCCAATATTTTTTAAATCTCAGTACAGATATTTTTCAGACTTTAAATGAGATTTAGTTTCAATCTTTTGTAACTTTATAACCAAATTTGTTGGAGAATTAATTTTTACCAATTTAAAAGTATTTGAAATTTTTTTCAAGGTTTAGAAAAACTCAGGAATGACAGTTAAAGGTCATTCAGGATAGATTTTTTGACTAAAGGGTGGCAACTCTTAAATATAAATCACTAATAGTCTATCTCGTATGTTTTTTAAGATAAATACATCAAATTTTTAGGAAATGTTCTCTGTATTATTTAAAAAATCTCTTTTAACAAATTATAAAAAAGGGATTTTTTACGATAAAAAAAACTGTTACAAAATTAAAAATATAGCCTGTTAGCAAAATATTAATGATATTATCTCAATTTTTGTTTATTAATTTTCTTTTGAGTAGCTTGTTTTTTTAAACCTTGTACAATAATGTAATAGTTATTTTACAATTCATTTAATATTTGTAAAACAATTGAAATTACAATTTTCAAAACTTTTAAGTATATAAATGAATTAAACTGAAAAATGTAGTTATACTAAGTTGCAAATAGTATTTTAATGTTATAATCCTTCCAACATTACAACTTAAGGACTGTATTTCTCAAAAAAGAATATTGATCTTTTAGTATTGCTGCCACTCAGTCAGCATATGGAGGTTAATTTGAACTTTCAAGAACATCAGTTTTGTTTTATTAAGATTCGACTAACTAAAAGTTTTTTGAAAAAAAAAAAACAGGCCATTTAAGTATAGCTCTTTTTTTTTCAAAATTCAAAATAGTTTAGTATATTTTGTTGTTAATATCAATCAAGATTTCAATGATTCTGAAATAAAGTTTTCTAGAAAAATGTTTTATAATCTCTATTAGATTAAACTTCTTTAGATTTGATTATTAATTTTTATTTAAATAGATTTATGCAAATTTTATATTTTATTCGCGACCGGTTTCGGTGGCAAGAGATTGCGACCTTTTCAAGCAAAAATAAAATATGAAACTGCATGTAACAATGTTAGTTAATTATACTGTTGTTTAAAAACTTATTCATGCGTGAAGGATTAATTTTTATTTAAAAGTTATAAGCTTGATTAATAACCAAGTTTCCTAATTTTACCACTACTTTAACTATTAGTTTTTACTTATTTTTTTTGTCTTTACCCATAAACTCAGACTGATTTAGACTAGTTTTTAGTTACTCAGATTCAGTAGTTTGCTTTAAAAAGATGTAACCTTTAATAAAATAATTGTGTAAATACAACTGTTTAAATAGATTTCATAAAATTATATACTTTGGTATTAAATATATCATGGTTGCCACTCAGGCTAGTTTAACTTCTTGCTCTTGTTATAACTTTCAAAACTAAGTTACCTGGATAACCAAGGGAAAGTATTTTGAAGTGTTTTTAACTCACCTTCAAGATAGCAAGGATAACAAAGTCTGGTGAAACACTTCACCATACCCGTTAAAACTGCTAACTTCTGCTTGACTGGACCAAAAGATGCCCGCGGAACATATAAAGCTTCTGAATTTAATTTACAATGGACTTAAGTTAAAATTACCCAATAAACTGATTGTTGGAAACAAAATCTAAAAAGTTTAATGAATTGTTGTGTTCTTCTTCTTTAGTAAAATTAAGGTTTTTGTGAAGATTATTTAGGTAATTTAAAAACTGGAACTTTTTTGTCTATTTTCAGACATGACAAAAGTTTCATCTACGTATCAAAGATATACAAGAGGACTTTTTTAATCTTTATATTAAGTAATTTTAAAGTAATTAGTTTCTTGTATTTTTTTAAGTGTAGTTTTATTTTGCATTTTATTGCTAGTTTATTTTAGTTTGATAAGGAGTTTTATTTGTACAGGAAAGTTGCACAGTATAAGCATTTAGTTAGTTTTTATATCCTATTATTGCATTATTTTTATTTTAAAACTTTAAACTACAGTGTAATTTTATTTCAATTTCAATCTAGTAAGATACAATTTTTGATAAGACCTACTACAAAAGATCTCAAATAAATTTAAAGAAAAAAATGAAATGTGTTTTGTTAAATTTTTTAAATAAGTTATGCACCTGAAAAAAACTGTTTAATAATTTTAAAATTAAAGTCTTTGCATTAACTGTAATATTTCTGAATATTTTGCTACCTAGCGGATAAATTTTACCTTTTTATACTAAATATAATTATCTAAAGTTTGCTTATTTAACTAAAATTAGGAAATGGATCAAAATTGCAAGAGGGGACTAAATTGCACAAAGATAAATTTGCACAAGGGAACAAAATTGCACAAAGACAGTTTTGCACCAAGGGTCAATTTTGTACAAGTTACAGTTTTACAAAAAAAAAACAATATAATAAAAAAAACAGAAAAAAAACCTATAAGATAAATTAAAAAAAAAGTTTCTGACCAAGGGTAAGGGTTAGGAATAACAGTGATTATAAAAATAAGAAAAAAATTTAATAAAATTTAATTAATAAAAGTTACTTACAGACCAAGGGTAAGGGTTAGGGGTAACAGTGATAGTAAATTAAAAAAAAAAAATTTATCAAAAGTTAAAATATATTAACATAAATAAAAATTCAACCTGTGCAAAAGTGTCTTTGTGAAACTTATACCCCTTGTGCAAAAATAACTTTATGCAATTTTGTGCACTTGTGCAATTAATTTTGTACGCTTCTGAAAATTTTACAGCTACCCAAAATTAAAGCTCAAAAACCCTCGAACTTTTGTAAATTTCTTAATTAAGAATGTGCTTATAAACGGTTTAATGACAAATTTTACTTTATGTATCTTAAAAATATGTTTCTAACGTTGATTTTTTTTTTTCTTTTTTGATAGTTTCCTTATAAGTTTGCTATATTTTATAGATTTCCCTCTAATTATTTTTTGAAATTAAATTTGGAACTCTTTGTCTCTAATTTTGCAAACATTACATTAGTTTGAATTTTCTTCATATTTTGCGTCTTTAAAATATATTTTTGTCTTTAATTTTTTTTAATAAGGAATAAGTTCCTTTTTTGGTTTAATTTTTTTAGTATTTAACCTTGATTAATAGTAAAATTGTTCAGTTTTCTCACATTATACTTTTTATTTCAATTATTTCAAAAATTAAGCCTGACTCAACCTAGTTTAGTTTTATTTTTGCTTGCTTTTTGGTTAAAACAGTATTTAAATGATACACTTGTTTAGCTTTTTGTAAACTGCTACTAAATTTTATTTAACTTAATTTTATAGTTATAAATTTTAAAATAATTACAGCTCTATGTTCTATATCAAACATAAGTTAACAATTCTTTATTTTTACCAGAAAATTTAAATTAATTTGAAAAATCATACTTATAAGTACAACTTTAAAAAGAAGAAAATTATCAAAGTGTGATGTTTCTGAGTCCCATTTGTAGGATAGCCATAAATGATGTAAAGTTGTATCAAAAATCAGCAGAAATTTTTATGCTAAGTCGTACTTTTTCCACTGTTTCTAAACTATGTATTTTAAACCAAAATAGTAATGTATCTACAAATATTGATCTAAAAATTAAAAAAGAGTTATCTAGCTCTAGATTTATTGGAACTTGTGAAGAAGGAAGAGGTGATATAGTGAATAAAAAGATTAATATAGATGTGATTGATGGGACAAAAAAACTAGATTTAGCTAAATTACCTTCTATTTATGCATCGCTATCAAAATGGTACCTAACATGGTTTGTTGTTATGACTGCCGATGCAGGATACTGCTTAACTCCAATTATGTTTGATCATAGCACTTTTTTTTATCTCACTCTTGGAACAGCTTTATGTTCATCAGCAGCAAACACACTTAATCAGATTGCTGAAATAAAGTATGATGCATTAATGGACAGAACAGCAGTTAGACCTTTAGTAACAAAATCTATAACACCACAACATGCTCTTGCTTTTGCAGCAGTATGTGGGGCCAGTGGAGTTGGTATGCTTGCATATGGAACAAATACCTTAACAGCTTTGCTTGGTTTTGCTAATATTGGTTTGTATGCCGCAATTTATACCCCAATGAAAAGAAAACATTGGTTTAATACGTGGGTAGGGTCTGTTGTTGGTGCAATCCCACCGGTAATGGGATGGGCGGCTGCTACAGGGCAAATTAATCCTGGTGCTTTTATACTAGCTGGAATTTTGTATGCTTGGCAGTTTCCTCATTTTTATGCTTTAGCTTGGAGAAGGAAATCTGACTATATTAAAGGTAATTATCACATGTTACCAATATCACATCCAAATGCTACTAAAGTAGTATCTTTAGCTCATTCACTTGGCCTTTTTGGTCTTTGTTTACTTTCTCCTTTGACTGGTGTTACAACTTGGTCTTTTTTACTTACAACTACACCTCTTAATTTGTGGATAGTGAATAACTCTTGGAGATTTTACAAAGAAGGAAATAATAAGTCAGCACACGAACTTTACAAGTGCAGTTTGTGGTACATTGTTGCAATATCTCTTTTAATCTGCCTTGATAGAAAAATGATAAGACCTTATCTAGAAAAGAACTATGATGGTAAATATTTACTAAAACAGGATCTAGAACAAAGTAACAATTAATTATTTAATGTTTTGTATTAATTGTTTTTAGAAAATAAGTTAATGCATTGTTCTGTTCTAGGGACATTTAGCCTGGCCGCAAAATTAGTTTAATTAGCTTATGATATTTCTTCAGTACTTAATAACTTTTAGTTAATTTATAATTTTATAAGCAAGTACTGTTTTTAATACTTACAAGTGCTATTTTGATTAGTAATTTAAAAACTAAGAAACAGAACTCTTTGTTGTTTTAACAATACTTGTTAGATGTTAAATACAAATGTTAATAATTTATACTTTTAGATTAAAATTTTAGGTTAAACCTATGTTTTTCTATAAAATTTTTACTAAAATTACTGTTAGTTTAAATATTAAAATATATGAAGATGCTTTTAGCTAAATAATTAAACCTTATGTATCAACTTATTATTTTCACTCATGTCAAATAATTTTTGTTCTGATGCTTTTGAACTTAATGATGTTGCTTCCATATCAAGTAGCTCTTCGTCACAATCAGCTTCAAAAGAAAACACAATTTTGATCACCCTTCTTGATGAATCATGCAACAATAAAGCTAAAGTTCTAAGATTGCAACAAGTTTTAATTTTTATGTTTTACATTGTTTTAAATAAAGTCTCTTTGTTCCTTATTTAAGATAGTAACAGGTTGTTTAAAGCTTGTAAATAAGAGTTTGTCTTTAAATATTTTTATCTGGGCTTTTCGATGCTTGCTATCAAATTAAAATAAAAGCATAATTTTTTGGTATAGTATACTTAAAAATGTTAAAATATTGTTATAACGTCTCAGTTAAATAATATAAAACCGACTAATATTATATTTTTTTCTACAGGTATTACCTGATAAAATTATAAAGTTCTTAGAATGTTTGGTATAAAAATGAAAACAAACATTAAACTAGAAATAAAAGTAACTAATGATAGATAAATTTAATACAAATACCCTAATAAAAAACTTTAATATCTGACATTTGTACATATTTTTTTAAACTTATATACTATATACTTAACTTTCACAACTGAAGTATATTGGGTTATACAAAAAAGAAAAAAATCTACTTTAATTATTATATTTCAAAAAATAAAACATTAATACAATAAGTTAAAAAAAAACTTGTAAGTTAGCTACAAAGAATAATTATAGAGAAATTTCCTGTAAAAAAATCTGTAAATTTTCTATGGTTTAAATGTTATTTTATTAAAAATTTTTGGAAGTTTAAATAAACTTGTTTTAACTTTTCAATAGGTTGTACAGATGTAAATTACTTTATTGTTTTTTATATATTTATCTTCAATAATTTTGAATAAATGTAATGTGTTATGAAAAATCTTTTGAGGCTAATTTTATTATCATGTTTTTTTCAATTTCAAGTTTTTAGTACATTGATGTTTAATTTAAATGAGTTACAAGGTCAAAAAAATCATACTAAAGTTTTATCTACTAAATATATGCATTGGTTGATATCATTAAAATTTTCTATTGTTGAAGCTTGTTCAAAAAAATAATTCGTTGTAACTATGTATTTCAAATACATTAAAATAAAGCAAAATATTATAGTTATGACTAACATAATGAAGCTTTTAAAAATATTATTAAAGTTTGTAGCTCACATTAAAATATTTTTAAGCTGCTAAATTCAAGTTTGAATCAATTTTTTTTTTATTGTCTAAAATTTAAAATAGAAACCCTTTCAACAAGCTTAATCAAATGAAAAAATAACTTATTGTTATATCTACAGGTCAAAAATTACAAAGAGTTTAGCAGACATAATGTATCTCGATCTAAGCTTAAAGGTGAAAAAAATAGAGTTGTTTGTTTTTCCCCAAAAAGTTTGATTCATGATGGTATTAAAGAAGGCAATAAATATGAAGGTTGTTTTTGTTTCTTAGTTTAATATGAAATTTTAGTACAATATGTAAGTTTATTATTGTATAAAAATTTAGTTTATACAACTATTTTTATCCATCATAAATTTCTGTTATGTAGTTGAGTTGACTTAAAAATATAGGTTATATAGATAGATTTATATACTAATCTGTTTTTGACAAATTGTGGGAATTATTTTACCAAAATAAAGAATGGCTATTTATAAAAAAAAATATTTGAGTTAGATATCTTAAACTTTCAGTAAGTGTTTTCTTTGCAATATTTAGAAAAATCTGTTGGATTTATGTTTTAAAAAGTAAAAATAAAAGTTTTATAATAACAAAATGAAAAGAATACTTTAGCTTTGTTTTTGAAAAAAAGTCTAAAATAAAAAATAAATTTTCTTAGTTTTGCTTAAATTATACTGACAAAGTTTTAAATAGATTGCTCAAAAATTAAAGGAAGTAATATATATTTTTAAATTTTTATGCTCATTTAAATTTATGTCTCCCAAAGGGACTTAAGAAACTGTGAAACTTAGATTGCTTAGAAGTGATTTATGAAAAAAATAACGGCGAAAAAACTTACCCCCGTGCCCTTATTGTTTTTTATTATTTATTTTTTTTACATAGTGTATATTACCATCTTAGCTAATTAACCTATGTTTTATTTAAAATTTTACAGTTAAGCAACCAAAATTTGTTTTTAAAATGTATTTTATCATATAGTTTCTATTTTAGTGCTAGATTGTATATCAACTGGATTGTCGGTTAATTTCAATGAAACTCAAGGCGAAGGAATGTCTTTATTGCACCATGCTTGTGTCTATGACGACTACATTATAGCTCATGCTCTTGTCAAACAAGGTAGGCTTGTTAAGTTTGTAAAATAGTTATGATTGTCTCCAATACTGTTTGTAATAACTTTTTTGAATTTTAAACTGTATGTAAAGCAACTGAAAATAACTAGATTTTTTTGAAAGTAACTACATTTACTAATTGTACTATCTCTTGTATTATTAGCCTATTGTTGTTATAATTTGTTTTTTTAAATGTGCGCTTAACTATCTTTTACACTTAAACTATAATATTGATGCAAAAATAGCCATTTCTGTATATAGGTAAGTTTTTAAATTATTCTAAAGCCAAACTTATTTTGATAACTTTTATTTGAATCAAAAGTATTGCAGCCAAGAAACAAAAAAGGTAAAAATAGTAAAAACATCGAGTTTACAAGCTTATTATTAAAATTGTCAACAGGCGCATGCATCAACTTACAAGATGACTTTGGTTGTTCGCCCCTTCATGTTTGTTGCATGTGGGACTCTATTAAGTGCGCTCAAATGCTTCTTGCTGTAAGTTTTTTTTGGTTGGGTATGCCTTTTACATTATTTAATAAATTTTGGAATAAAACAATAACGGTTATAGTTGTTTATACAGGGTTGCCACTCGGTCAGGAAAAGTCAGGAAATCAGAAAAAGTCAGGAAAATTTTTTTAAATGACAAAAGTCAGGAAATTTGATAAAATTAAAAAAAAAAAGTCAGATTTTGTCAGTTTAAATTTACAAAATTCCTTGTTTTCCAAATCCTTCAAATGGTAAAAATTAATTAAAAGTCCTTTAAAGTCTGAAAAAAATTCCAAAATTTTCCTAAAAATTTACATAAATATTTAATTTTATTTCAAATGCCTTCATCTGGTATAAATTAGTAAAATATCCTTTACAAAACTGCAAAAATTTTCTGTTAACATATTGAACAAGTACCCTACTTGAACAAGAATATTTTATAATCTTTTTAGTATTGATGATCTGTAGCAAGGACACTTCCATATTGAAACTGTGATATATACACAAAAGTTTATCTAGCATAATTTTAGAATCAAAGTGTTTTATGTTTAAGTAAATAATTTAGTTCTTTATAACTAAGCAGTTAGTTTAGTATTTTATGTAACAAGTTAATGTGTATACTTTACCTCTTTATAATTTTTTCAAAGTTGTTTAAATTTATAAAATAAGTTATAAGAGTGGTATATGCCAAGATTAAGTTTACTTATTTATGTATTTTTTTTAGAGTAACTTAAGTTTAAAGTATTTAAGAGTATATTTATTTGTTGCAAATGTTGTACTAAATGATAAGAGGAAGTACTTTATTAATGAAAGTAAAAATAAATGAGTGCCAAAAGAAAAGAAATGAAGCCCACAAGTCGTGGCTTGATTTAGAGAAAAGATTCTCTTTAACAATTGTAGGGGCAGCAGATGAGAGCAATTTAAGTAAAATGAGGCAAATTATTTTAACTGCCAAGAAAATGAAACGGAATGTAGTTTAGATGAAGGAAACCATATCTTCATTAGATGAAGAGGTTGAAGTGCTAATAAAAAAACGGAGAAAATAAATTTTAGTACATGCATTAAAAAAAAACAGTAATTGATCAAGTTCTTTTTAGTTTTAATCTTTTAACTGTGAAAGTTTGTTATTGTTTTAAGGTTTGAGTTGTAAAAGTTCCTTATTGATTTAAGGTTTTAATTGTAAAAGTTCCTGATATGTCGTTTTGTTTATTTAGGTACATTTATGCTAGGAAATTTTAAAAAATTGTGTTCTTTTTTGTTTTAAGGTTTCAACTGTAAAAATTTGTTATTGTTGGCCATAGGGGGGGGTCCAACATTTTTTTTTACTAAAATTAACTTTGGCTTTTATATGAAAGCTTAAAGTACAAACTATAAGCCAGTTTTTATAGAATTCAAAAATATCATTTAACTTTTGAGATATTTAACTTTTTGTAAAAATTTTCCAATATAAACGTATGGACCGCAAATTTTTCGGGTCAATTTTCTCGGAAATTTTAAAATTCACTAAAAACCTATCTCCTCCTTCATTTTTTGACCTAGAGACTTTAAATTTTCAGGAAATGTTCCTTTTAATATTTTGAAGAATCGTACTGTTGGAATTTTTGAAATTTTGAAAAATAAAAATTTTATCCACAAAAAACTAAAAAAAAGGGTAGTTTTTTGACAATATTTTTTTTTTTACTCAAAATTAAAAAATTTCTTACAATAGATCTCTTTAAAGTTTAATGATACACATTCTGTAAAAATTTGAGAAAGATTACTCAAAAAATGAAGGAGGAGATAGATTTTTAGTGAAATAGTCTTTTTTCGCATTTTTAGTTTTCGCCTTCCATAAGGAACGTATTGAACGCCCTTTCTTTGATCGCTTATATCTCAAAAGTTACTTTGAGTTTTTTTAAGCGATTAAAAGTGTCTGAAAGCTCAAATTAAATTCTACAAAATAAGATCAAGTTGTAAAAAACAAAGTGGACCCCCCCCTATGGCCTTAAGAGTTTAGTTGTGAAAGTTCGTTATTAATTCAAGGTTTTAATTGTAAAAGTTCATTATATGTCGTTTGTTTATCTAGATACATTTATGCTAAAAAATTGTGTCTATTTTCAGACAAGCTGTGTTTATAAGGTAATAATACAAGTATTTTGCTGATAGAGCTGTTTATTACAAACATCAATCATACACAGATGGTTCAAGTGATGTACCGGAAGTGTGATGATAGAATTCAGCATAAAACTGTTGTTTTTAACCTGTATTAAAATTAAATTGAAAGCTTTATATAGTTTTAAGTCTTAGATTATGTATTTTAGAATAAGTTTTATTTAGAAAAGTCAGGAAAATTTTGGTAAAAAGTCAGGAAATTTTTCTCAGCTTAATCAGTGGCAGCCATGTTTATAAATGTTTCAACTACTTTAAATTTTTAAGTGCAGTTATTTTTTTATGTTACTAAACTGTTTAAATAATAATTTATGCTGCTTTTAAATTAAAAATGTGTACTTATATACATAATTTTGAATTTTATTTTTAGTAATTACAGTTTAGAATAAGCAAGTATATATTATTTAACTATACATTATTTAGCTTCAACAATTACTAGCTGTTTGAAGCATGTTCAGATACAACTAACAAAAATAAGTCTTAAGAATTATTATTATTTTTATATTAGTCATAAAAAACAAAAAAAGAATCTTCGAAGCATATAAAGGTCTTCTTGACCAAGTGTCTGTATGTAGTAGTAAAATTATGATATAGAAAAAAAAATCTTTGAAAGCAAAATTGTTATAAAATGGTCATATAAGACTATTGTGTACTAAGAAATTAATACAAAAGACTCATTTAAAATACCTGTTTTGGTAAATTTATTTGATTGCACTTTTTTTCAACCTAAAAAAATAATTGCAGACAGGAAGTTTCTGATTTTAGAGATGGATTAAGCTTCAGGTTGCTCTTTACTGAGATAAACTGGTTCAAGCATTTTAAAAAATTTTCAAAGCAATAGCTAAAATCCCACCGTTTTTTGTTGATTTTTTACTACAAATAAAGCACTTTTGTATTATTATTTTATGTAAAATATGTTAATATTATCAGAATAATGCAGCTGTCGATATACTAGACGTTGATGGAAATTTAGCTGTTGATCTTGCAACTAAAAATTCAAACTTAAAAGCCACAATGAAGCTGCACATGTTGCAGAAACAGAAAATTGATGAAAGTTTGTTCTATTGTAAATACTTAAAAAAATATACTGAAATTTTATTTTTTTATGAGTTTGAGTAAAAATTAAATCTATTAAAAAAAAGTAGTTATTCTTTATTTTAGTGTAGTACGAAAATTATGTAATAAAAAATAAGTTTCTTTGATTAAGCTAAAGTTTTTATTTTATAAATCATGTTTAAGTTTTTTATAAGGCTGTTTTTTCCAAAGATTTGCAATCCTGTGTCAGATTAAGATTTACTTTTGTATTAACTTTTTAATATTTAAATATATAGCCTATAAATATACTAAAGAGTTTTTACTCAGTAAACTCTAATGTTAGTGTTGGTTATATTTTTTTAGATGAAATGGAACAAATCAGAAATAAAAAGCAAAAACAAATGATTCACGACATCCAAGAGCTCTTGAAACAAGGTAAATCAATAGATGTTGTCAGCAGTACTAACAAAGTTTCTTTGGTTTGTTTTTCAACATACTTTTCTTTTAACTTATTGAGTAAGTTAAAATTAAGCAGTTTTTTAAAGATAAAATTACCTTTTTCTTATTACTTTATGTTAAAAAGTTTACCTATTTTTTTAATTATTAAATGTTTTAGTTTGTATAAAAGTATATATGTGTATTTTCAATTAACAGAATAAATTTGTATAATAGAAGCTCCTCAAAGTTTCTACACATATTGATTTGTGTAAAAGTTAAACTCTCAGTTATCCTTAAATAATTGTTTAACTGATTTAGTTTTCTTTTGATAGATGTTAGGTAGTTTTTAATATATTATAAAAACTAAACAAGAATTGAACTATCCATTTATTATTTAAAACTATCCATTGTTTCGTTTTCAAGATATTGTTTTAGTATAAAAGTTATAAGTTGATTGAATTGAAATTATTCAAAATAATAATTAGTAAAATGCAGCAAGCCACCAGATACCTATTTATTTATTTTACGCTGTACTCGGATTCCATTCGGGCAATTTATTTATTTTGGAAACAATAAAAGCACAGGCATTTTATATATATGTATACAATATTTGTAATTGATTTTTTTTTGAATTGAAATTTCAAAGTTGTCGATGCAAACGCATAGATTAGTATTTATAAAACAACCAGTATTCGAATTGTTTATGGTTGTTTCAATACATTACGCATATCAACAGAAAAAATAAAGTTTATTGGCAAAATTTTTGAAGAGTAACAAAAATCACATTATGACGTGACAAGTAAATTTAAGTAGCCTATTCTAAAAACTTCAATACAAATTAACTTATGTTTTGTGTTGTTTGTTCTTATTTTTAGTTTTGTTTTTTGCTACTTTTTGTTATTACTTAAAATTTTAGTCATTTTGAAATGCATATTTTGGTTAAGACTGCAGGGTTGCTGTCTTTCTTTCCTTTTTTTCAGCGATGATTCTTTGTAAATTTATTCAATTGTTATTTTTCCAAGCTACATAAGTATATCTTTTTGTTTTGCTTTAGTTCTGCAAAGTATTTCCCACTTTAAATTATAGTCTTCGTTGGCGTCTTTTAGTTCTATCAAATTATCTGCAATTTTTACCCTCGACCACCAATCGCCTGCCGACCCCTGTTCTAAACTAATCATTTATTTAATGTTAATTTATTAGAACAAAAGATTATGTAAAAAAATAAATAAAACAGCTTCACATCGCTGTTTCAAATGGATACTTGACAGCGGCTAGATTGCTTCTTGAGAACAGCGTAAATGTCAATGCAACCGATGATTTGCTTTGGACCCCACTTCATTGTGCCGCGAAATACCACCAGGTACGTTTAAAAACTTTGAGAGTAATTAGTCTTTAAATTTTTAGTTTCAATAAATATGCAGTTTTGATAATATGAAAAACAGCCAACAGCCTGTACTTGTATATTGTAAGTGAAGTATAAAAACTATGAATGACATTTTTTTAATGCGTTTATTGTAAAAAATAAATTGATATGAGTTTTTTAATTCAGCGCAAAATGGTAAAATTGTTGTTGTCGCATTTCGCAAATCCTCACGCATTGACATGCAACTTCAACCTTCCACGTGATTTAGCTCAAGATCAGACCATTAAAGAGGATCTGATGAACGCTGAAGAGACTTTCTTAGGTTTTTTTAGTTGTTTTAAATTTGGTTATACTGTATAAAATGTTGAATGATTTTTGTTTGTTTTATACACAAAGAAAAAGTAAAAAAAATTGTTAAGTACGTAATTTTCAGTTATCTGTTTTTTTTGCAATCTTTTTCTGTCTTAAGCAAAAAAAGAAATAGAAACTTTTAATTAAAAATACTAGAATACTTTAACAATTGTTTGTAGTCGAGCTCTATGAATAAAGTCAACAATATTAGAATGTTTTATATATGTGTTTGATTATTTTATTTGTTTGTGATCTGTATAAGTAAGGGTTTTGGAGATTTTATAGTAAAAGTATCCGATTAATTGTTCTTTGTAAAAAAAGATTTTTTTTTGATAAATTGTTTTACATTATATTTATTCTTTCAAAAACTTATTTTGCAAACTAAGTTTCGGTCAAAGACCTCGTCAGTGCTTAAATAAATATTATTCAAATAGAATATTCTATTTGAATAAGATTTATTTAAGCACTGACGAGGTCTTTGACCGAAACTTAGTTTGCAAAATAAATTTTTGAAAGAATAAATATATTACTTATCCTCCAGCAGTTGAGATCTCTCGATTTGTTTTCTTAAAACCAAAACATATAATATAAATTGTTTTACAATACAAAATGTAATCAAATATCACTTATTTATTTTACTAGATGTAGTTAATTTGATTGTAACAAGTTTTTTGATGACAGAAAAGTGGCTTTTGTTTTAAAAAATTTAAAGTTAGTTATATATATGCAAAAACTATATTTTTGCTTAACTTTTTTTTTTCTAAAACTTATTAGCAATGTAGTTTGCATAGGAAGCTGTCACAGATACGATTGTCCAAAAGACAAAGTTGTTATATATATTAATATCGAAAGTACATATCCAAATCATTGACATACATATGTAATATGCATGTACTGTGCTCAAAATGAGCTTGAAATTTACTATACATTTAAGTTTAATACTTGTATATATATCATTCTTTAAATAATGCCACAATAATAAATTTTGCATAAATGTTTTAACTGAATACAAATGATTTGTCTTAGTATGACTGATTTCTTATCCAAGTTTAATTTAAAACTAAATTTTCATTGTGCAGACTTAGAGCAGCAAAAAACTCCTGTCAAAACAAAAAGGTTTTCAGCTAGTTTGTTAGATGAAACAGAAGAAGGTGATGACCCACCAACTATCAATATTCCTACTAGAAACATGTTAGTGTCTATACTTTTACCGTTTGCCTATTTTTATCAAATTAATCGTCTTTTTAACAATTTAATTAAATATTTTGTTGTGTCTATAAAACTGTATATAAACTTACTAGTCTATAATATAAAAGATCAACAATGAAAATTAGTAAACGTGACTTATTAAATGAACGAAAAGTAATTGTGTCAAAAAAAGAAGATCTGAAGAAAGAGCTAAATAGAAGGTCTTTTACTTTGCAGTCTCCTCATTATTCAAACTCGAACTCACCTCTGAGGTTTAACTAGTATAGAAACTATTTTAACATTATATTTTACTACTGTATTGTTTAAAAGACTATTAAGAAACATTTTCAACTCTTTATAATTTTTAAGCTCTGAAAATGTTGATCATAGAATATCGATGTTATACATTACACTAGTTTTATTTATAACTTTTTTTCTTGAGAATCATTCTATTTTTTCTAAAGCTAACTTGTAATTGATTTTTTGCCCTAAAAGTAGTATTTAATTTAAAGTATAACAATTATGAACTAAAATCAGACTTAAGTTTAAGTATATCTTTAAAATATTTAAGACACCAAGTTTTTTCTTTCGGTTTTATGCAATCAAGCTCAATGTTTCTTTGCTGAACATAGTTTTTAGTTATATACAGATTAGTTAATAAGTAAAAACTATATTATTGATGTACAAAGTGTTTATTTATCTATATTAATTTTAATAAGTAAAAAAATCACTAATTATGATGATTTAGTGGTGACTTCTTTTTTCTTCAGTCTTAAAATAAGTAAACATTTCAAAAAGTTAAAAACTCAATATAACTTTAAAATAAAAAGATTGTAGCTAAAAACTGTGTTTGTTATTTTCGAAACCAATTTATGACCAGTAGATTTATTAATTGTTTTAATCTATGTTTTTTTTTTGAAAAACTTATTTTTTTATTGTTTAATCTTATAAAAGTAATTTAATAACCTTAGCTTTATTAGTGACGAAAAAGTTGCACTAAATGAAAATTAAACCATTTTTTAGGTTCAACAGTCTGAAATTCACTTTTGAAGATTTTTCATCGCCACAGCGCGAAGAAGTAATAATACCTGACATGGCGTCTTTGATGGCCGGTGTTTCTCCAATCACAAGTGCGAGCAGCACTATGAAAAGAACACATAAAGTGAATAGTTTACTTTTAATATATATAAAATTATTTTTAATGAGGTTAGTAAGTTTATTCAAAGAAAAACTATTTTAAAGGTGCTTGAAAACTTATTTGAATTAATTTTCAGCTCTACTAGGTTTTTGAATAATTTTTTTGCGCAGTAAACCTTCCATCTTTATAATAGTTTATACTTTTTTATGTGTTAAAATCTCTGATGCTTTATTAAATTTTCTGTTAAGATGTTTAAAGTATCAATTACAAAGTTAAGGTTTTTTTGCATTTGATAGTATTTTATTTTGAAAGAATATGCATACCTTTTTATACATTTTAAACGCATATGTAGTCTTTAAAGTTAATTCTCTGTTTTTGAATTCCTAGTTATGTATAATTGATGAACAATATTTATTTGTTAAGTTTCATCTATCGAATTATTTTAATAATCCTAAGTTTGAACGCAAAAAGAAAGCAGAACAACATATTATTGTTCGCTAAATTTTGCTAGTATCAACTTTTGAGTATTTCTGCTATTCGAAAATTACCTATAAATTATATATTTTGTAGAATAAATTAGGTTTTATGCAGTCGTTTTCGCTCTATACCCCTGTTGTATAAACTTTATGTGCCGTAGAATTTGTATTATAGTTGTTGCGATAGTTTGAAAATATCTTAATAAAATGCTTTTTTTGATATAAAGTTTATTTTTTACATAGCAATTATTAGCTGAGAATAAGTTTACACTGTTTGTAAAAAAAAGAATAATATTATATGGTTAATAGTAGTTTTTAATGATTTTTTCAAATGTATGAAAATTCATGTTTGTCATTTAGCATTCTAAAATACATCACTCTAAAACTGGAAGCTTGGTTTCTAATCAGGGTAGTGTTGATCTTACTGAAAGCAAAAACAGTGTTAATGATGAATGTTTGATTGCTGTGATTATGATCCAAAAAGGTTTGTTGTGCTTGATTGCATAAAGGAGTTGTACCTTTTTGTATTATAAATCACTGATGCTTAAAGTCCATTTTTTATATCTATTTTCATAAGATTTAATAGTCGAAACTAGAAAAACATAAATACTGTTTTTTTCAAAAGTATGGAAATAGTTTAAAGCTTGTATCAAATTGTTTATTTTATTTTTATGAATAATATTATGAAAAAATTAGTTTAGACTTTTTTAGTCATAACGAGTCTAGTGAACTTTGTATAAAACGTTATGTTCAATCCTAAAAAGAACTAGTTTTCATGTAAAGTTAAAAAAAAGTTATTTAAAGCTAAGTAAAGTTATTTGTTTTACTAATTAAGGTTTGTCAAAAATATTTAAAAATATTTAACAGCTTTTAGGAAGTATTTACTTAAACTGGCAATATGTGAAGAAAACACACATTTATTGGAACGTCAAGCTTATAGATATTACGATGAGGTTTGTTTATCCACTAGTTTGCGCAAGAGCACTACTTAATTGAGCTTTATGTCTTAATTGATTTTTATATAAAATAATCAATAAAAATTATATTTAAACACATCTATCATACGCATTTTAAGGAAGTTATTGAAGTCTATAGATTTTTTTTAGAAATTTGTTATCTTTTTGATAACTTAAAAGTAAATATTCATTTTCGATATTTTTAAATAATGATAATACCTTACACAAAGTTTTAACCTTCTTTTTCGTTAGTTAGTATTGAAATCTTAATTAAAGTAGATTAAAGAACCAAATTAATAATAACAATATAATAAATAAATTCAATTTTAACCTATCATGACTGTAGTTTACCTTTATGAAAAAAAAAAGTAGTTAATAATAACAATAAAATATTGTATTAAAAACTTGATAATTTTGAACGTAGTGTGCATAATAAAATGTTTACTTTAAGTATAAAGTTGAGTTTATCCACACTTAAAGTATTAAACATTTTTTAGTGTTTAAGAAATAAATTACATTAAATAGATTCCAAATTAAATAATCATTTTAAAATTAATGTCAGATTTTATATTTTTTGAAACTTTAGCTACCAATATATAATTTACTTGGTTTAAAAAGTTTGTTATAGGCAACCTGTAAATTCATCTTTGTTTATTCTTTGTGACTAAATTTTTAAGTTTGAAGTTTAATTATTTTAAAAACTTTTTATTTTAACTAGCGACTAAACTTTTAACAAAATTTTCAATCTGCTGTGCTTATTTTTTACTTCAGTAAAAATACTTACTTTACAACTTGCGTTTTCAATAAACGCAACTAATTTTAATGCAAATATGTAGCTGGTTATGCAAAACGCCGAAGATATCGCGCTGAGCAGCGACCAGCAGCGCGGTCAAGCCTCCATCAACCGCAACAGTTGGGGAAGTCCGCATTGCGTAAACCCGACTTCTGTTCTCGAAGTTGTCAAGCCAAGCCGTCCTTTATCTACAGGTGCCGTTCCTAACATGACGAGTTCGCCTCGAAGCCATAGTGTTAGTTTAAGTGTTTAATTTGTGGAATTTTATTCGTTGTAATGATTTTTATAATAATTCGCTAAAATTAGATGAGTAAGATTTTCAAACTTAACTTTGTTAAATAAGTTGTTATAGTCAATGGATCTTAAAAAGTTGTTATTAAACTAACTAATCATAACGATTTTAGTATGTAATTTTAAGTATATTAGTATAAATATGTTATTAGCAAGGTTAAAACAGGGGCCCGCGGGCCAAATGTTGCCCTCAAAGTTAAAATCTGCGGCCCGCGAGGAACTTTTTAGCTAAAAAAACATTTTTTAGAAAAGAAAAAGGAAAGGTTTTGCAATAAAAACTTACACTTAGGCTCTTAATTTAATAGTTACTTTTAACTAGTGCTATTTTACTGCATATGTTGTAATATTTTGGTTTTTAATTGTATTTTTCTACTAAGTACTATGATTATTTTAAAATAGTTGTGGCCTTCAAAAACTTTTTTGTAAAAAGTGCGGCCTGCGAGCAATTTTTTTCTGGGAAAATTGGCCCGCGATTTACAAAAGGCTCCGACCCTTGGGTTAAAATATTCTAATATTTTTAAAGATGTTTTTTGTTGTTGAAATTCGTAGTAGTATTATCGTTTATAGTTTTTTACGATAGCAATTTCATTATGTGAAAATATTTTTTTCATTAATTGTTGTTGGAAATAAAAACTTTCATTCTTTGACTTCTACATCTTACAGGACTAGAGACTTAAAAACTATATTTTTATGAAATTTATTTAATTTATTTATTTACTTAAGTTGGAAAACATGCGTCTATACTTGCGTATTAAAAAAAATCTTAAATTTAGCATAAGCCAGATTTATTTATTAAAGACGCAAATAATTTCTTATAGTTAAGTTTGCTGAAATTGAGTTTTCAATCTTTCGTAGCAGTCTTTTTGCTTATGACGTTAGTTCTAATACAGTAGTGACGTTAAAAAAAGGACCATAATGAATAAGTTAATATAAGTATACTACATTTCGCTTAACAACTGCCCAATTCTAATTTAATGATAAGCGATAATTTTTTTTTACATTTTTTCATAGTGCACGATGTTAAAAAGAGCACTTGAAAAAGCACTTGTTTCGACCTTTTTGTGGTCTGACTTGCTAGTTTATGTTTTGGTGTACATAACATAAACTTGCTTTTATTACAACCACTTGTGTCTTCGTTGAGTATTATAGTTGGTATATACAATTTTATTTTCCTTAAAAACTAACTACAAATCTAAATTAGTCTGTTTATGTATTGTAACTCTAGCAAAAAGTAAAGGTTTATAAGCGAAAGGACAAGATAAAAGGAAATTAAGCAAAGGTTTTAATCTTTTTATATTGTGTTCATAAGTAGCAGCTGCTTGATAAATAATTTATGCAAAGTTGCTCGAAACTATCTCTGCTGCCATCAAGCGACAAGTTTGCTCTTTTTTTTGTTCGCTTTGCATCTTTTTTGAGCTTGTTTTCTGTCTGCACAAATGCGTTATCATTATTAAGATAATTTTTTCGTTCAGTTTCCTTAATTTAGCTCAATTTAGATTCAGTTTTTAAGATGGTTATATATTTGTTCAAAAGTATTAAACGTTTAATCATAAGCTATAGCATAAGTTGTACATATATTGTCGAATAAAAAAAGTTAAAAGCTTGCTTAGTTTACAAATACTCGACACACTTTTTTAGCAAGTTACATACCAGTATAGATAGTTTATAAATAATGGAAAACAATGCGATGAATTCTAGCAACATAACAAGAGAAAATACGAATCACCGTCATCGTCAAGTTGAAATGTGGATTGGTGATTCGGATAGACCGCAAGCACTAAATAACGCTGAACATATTTATCAGATGCGTCACTATGTAAACCATCTGCGTCACAATGCGAATGGCAACAACGGGCTGTACAGGCGGGGTGATTCTGTTTGTTCGACGGATTCCGGCGTGTCCATGATGACCATGGACGGAATGCACCACGTCGGATCTGAATATTACGCTATGATGAACCACGGCAACCAGTCCCGCAATTTGGAAGTTGTTGGCACTGTCAGGAGGTGTTTAAATAATAAAGGTTTGTTTTTTATAGGTTTATCTACACATTTTTAGTTAAATATCTGATAAGTCCTTTATACGTGATTTTGTTTAAATGTTCTAAAAAACTTTTTAAACAAGTTAACGTATTATAAAAAGTAAAATAATTAATTTGATAAGGACTAACAACTTTTGATTTTTGCTAATATATAAACATAAATTTAGTAGTTTAACTAGAAATAAAAACAATAAAGTTAATAAATTAGAATTTAACAGTTTAAACATGTTTTAAACTGTTGGTTTTAGTTTTATGCAATAAAAATTGTTACTAATTTATTTAAAGTACATTAAAAGTTATTAACTAATTTTTTTCCTGAAGTATTTACCATAGCTTTGCAAAAATATAATATAAGTTTAAAGTAAAAATTTAAAAAACTTTCCTTTAGATTTTAAGCATTGTTTTACTTAAAACCAAACTTCATATGACTTAATTATATTTACCTCGTCAGAAGTTAATCACGCCAATATGACGTCAATGAGATCCAACCAATCTGCTACGAGGCGCCACCGTGCGCAAAACGACCACCGAGCTGGTCGCTTCTCCGCCATCTACAACGAGGGGCATCAGAAAGCAGCGCCTCCAGTGTTCATACCCCCGCTGACGAAAACGGTGGCTAAAATAATGAGCACCGCGACGCAGGGCTTGAACGATGATAAGAAAGCGCAGAAGCAGCATGCAAAAAAGAAAAAAGACCAGCCCAAACGTAATCAGCAAAGTGCAGGTTTAACTTTAAAAAATCTGGTAGTACTATCTACTAAACTTTAGATAAAAGTTGTTTACTTAGTTTAAAATATAAGTAAAGTTGTATTTTACACAGTAAGAAAAAATTTCTAATTAAAAACAGTTTGAAGCCTTTTTTCAGCTTTTGTTTTAAAATATTATGAAGCCGAGAATATTTTCAAATCTTTTACTTAAAAAAAATGTTTATTTTTATCTGAAAATGATTACAATTCGGCTAAAAACAAGTTTGGTATTTGAAGAAAATTAGTTAAAAATTCAATAATGTTTGTTTTGATATTTATTCTTTTTTAAGTATTTTTTTAATCTCGAACAAAAACTAATGTGATTGAAATTTGTCTTGTTTGTTTTGAAATAAGAAGTTAATGTCTTTAATTACTGATGTTAATTGCAAAACTGACTAATTTGTTAAAACACCAAAAGTTAATTGAGCTATTAGTTCTCCAAAACAGCTGCAAATTGTAATTACTAGAAATATTAATTACCATGATTTTCTTTGTAAAGTTGTAACATTTAAATTTATCTCCATGTCTGTAAAGTACATTATTCCACTGTCAATGACATATATTAAATGATAATAAATAAATAACGTTATAATAACAACAAATTTAAACAGTCCTCTTTCTTTAATAAACTAGCACGTGTTTCTGTGTATTAACAAGTTAACACACTTCAACGGAGCTCTGTAAAAAATAAATACTGTAAGGAAAGAAAGAATAGTAGCTAAAGTAGGTGTATATATGTGTTTATTAAAATAAGAATAAATACTATAGATTATTGTAAATTAATGGTTTTTAATAAATACAACATATAATGTTAAATCCGACTGTTATGAGCTATATAATATTTGTAGTTATTAAATCTAAATTATGATAAAGTAAACTACAAAATAAAAAAACAAATCAAAATATAAAGCACTCACATGAAACTTGTAGAAATACTTATTCATAAGAATAAACTGTCGTTAAACATTCGGAAAACCAGTATGAATCAGTATTTCTACTACTTTCATGTGAGTGCTAAATATTTTGATTTGTTATTTTGTTTTGTATTTTACTTTACTTTATCATAATTTATATTTTATATTTACGAATATTATATAGTTTTATTACAATCGAATTTAATATTATATATTGTATCTATTTTAAGCATTTGTTTACAATAATGTATGGTATTTGTTGTTATTTTTAATAAACACATATATACACCTACTTTAGATTCTATTCTTTCTTTACAGTATTTATTTTTTTACAGACCTCCGTTGAAGTGTGTTAAATTGTTGAAAGAGTACTCTTTAAATTTGTTGTTATTATGTATTCCAGTGAACTTGTTTCGCTATGATCTTTATTAGCAAGCGAATAACATTTAATTTTGAATAGTTAAAGTTATATTATTAATTTAATAATCATACTGTTTTTTATTAGTTCATATTAGTTCTATTAAATATATAACTTCTTTAAACTAGTTTTTTTATAAATTTCTCGGTCTTTCTTTAGTGATATTGAAAAAAAGTTTTAAATAGAAGATAAAATTTTCTCTAAAATTATAGTTCATTTTTCTACAAGTACTTATTTTTTTAGTGACTAGTATCGTCTGGTCAGTTGATCAAATATTTTAACCATAAGTTTTTTGTACAATTTTCACAATAATATCGTTTGTAAGCAATACGTAGGTTTAAAGTAAAAAGAAAACTTGCATTTAAGTTAATAAACAATCTTTTTTCGTCTTTCAAACTGGTAAATAAGGTTATTTGTAAATATCAAAATTTTTAATTAGAAGTACTTAGGTGAATAGCTTAATTAGTTACACAATCAGGTCCGTTTCTTTCTCACTACCCAACCATGCCTCGAAACCACGCATCACGTCATGATGAAATGATAAACTCGTCCGCAACACTACGTCATAACCAGACCATGATGATGTCACCGATGACGTACCAGCAAGTTCCGCCGAACATCGTGGATTTGCATCGCGCTCACTCATCCGTATCCACAACTCGCAACCATCGGTAAATTTAAGTACATATTTGAAACTTAAAAAAACAAAACTTAAAAAATAAAAAATATATATGTTTATCCCCTAGCTCGCGACCTCATCTTTATATAAATTGCGGTTATTTGAAAAAATTGTAGTATGTAATCAATATAAAATATAATTATTGACCAAAAATGTGATAAAGTAAGCAATGTTGAAGCATTTGTAGTTAGTAGTTATTAAGTACGAGCCTAGCTGTGAGTTTTACCCCTAAAACTTTTTTTTTGTTTTAGCTGAAAAGTACCTCGCGGACCGTGGCTTTTGCTTTTAAGGCCGCAGTTTACCGACCACTCCCTTAGTTTATGCTTATTAAACTTCACTAACAACTTTCTGTAAAGACATTTCAAAAAAAAAAAAAAAAAGATTTAGTAGATCTTAAAGACGGTTGAAATCTGAAATAGAATTATATTCTATAAGTTTAGTTTTAAAAAGTTTTTCTGTGTCATTTATTTAACTAAACAAACTTCAACATGAATTTGCTTGTTATCAAACTGTAATCACCCAACACAGGAAGTATTTGATTGTTGGCCTTTGTGACGTAATTATAAAGTCCCTACTTAACTTTTGATTTGCTTGTTAGAAGTTCGTGTTAAGTAACAGCTAAAATATCAAAGTGTACCATTTGTTTGTTTTTATTTGTATTTAGAATATTTATTTTAACGTTTTTAAAATGATTTGTAAAGTATTTATTATGTAAAGTATATATTTATTTTTAAAAGTTTATATGAAATTTAAACTGCAAACAATTTTCAAAGCTATAGGAATTCTTACAATGTTTTTACAGTTAATAATTTGTACTTATAATAGTAATTTAAAACTTATACAAAACTGTTTTTTTATTAATGTATTTACTAAAGTAAGATAAACGTTTAAAAAACTATATTAAAAAAAACACTACTACTAGTTTATTGTTTTTAAACTGCTGAAATAATACTTTAGTTCGGATTGTCACCAAAACAACTTTTTAAATTAAAATATTAATGGTTACGTAGTTTATAATTAATGAGTTTTAAACCGTTGTTGAAACAACTTGAATTTTTTGAGTCTTTGTTAAATGTCAGTTACGTGTTGCTTTGCTGACTCATTTGAATTTTTTTTCTCAAATATGACGATGATTTGCGTATATGATTACATAAAGACGATAATTTTAAAAATGAAATTTATTTGAATTCTTGTCAATTTTAAATTTAAAATTAAAATATTTTTTGTAACTAGAGTTATATAACATCGCGAAACAGTTCTTAAAAGAAAATTATACAAATACTATAACATATTTTAGTAAAGTATACGTTTTTGTTTTAGTTAGTTAAACAACAAACTCTTATAAGTTTTTTAAATAAAATTACTTGAAAAATCAATTATTGCAGGTACGGTACCATGCTAAGTGATAGAAGTAGTTTGCTAAGAGACGAGCAGCTATTAAAAGCCATGAATGAACAACTTAATATATCTTCTACTATCAAGTATTTTACATTCTTTAAAAAAATATTCATTACCGTTTAATATCAAAAAATATCAATATTTTTTTTAATGTGTAATAAAAATAAATTTAATGGACCAAAATATTCTAAAGTAAAGCTTTTAATTTATTGGCAATAAAAGTCACGCTTGTACACTACAAAAAATAGTATTTTATTTTAGAAACTAGATATAGATTAATAGTAAGTTACATAACATATGTTTATTATTTTTGTTTGATAGAATTTTTTTTTTAAGTTATACGGAATTATTTTAGTACTTAAACAATTCAAGAAAATTAGTATCGAAAAACTTATTAGTTGTTTATGTTTTTTTTAGTTTAAAGAATTTTTCGTTTTTTTTTCAAAAATGACTGTTCTAAGTTATTGTATTTATGAAACATGTGGTTGATAAGTCTAGCACAAATTAAAATTTGTCTTAATGAGAACTTATATATTAGTCATTATAAAGATATTGGTTTTCTTTTTAAAAATAAAGGAGTAAAATTTGCAAGCACTTAAGATTACAAAATGAAATAGTTAGCTTTTATCTTACAATTGAAATTAATTTTGTTTATATTATATGTCAATTACCAGTATTTTTTTTCTGTGTCTGTAACTTATAATTTATTTCAAAAATTCACTCATTCCAAATTTTGGTTTTTAATTTTTTTTCCGCAAAACATTTTTAAATTTTTCATTTATAAAAAGTTATCAAGTTAAAATAACTTTTTAGTTAGTTGTCGGATAACTGTAGCCTAAATTAAATTTTTGTGATACTAATGACTCTTTATCAATTGGTGTTGAAAATACTTTTGTTAAATTTAATTACTTTTTTACTAGGTTTTTAAATTCTTTATAAACAAAAAAAAAAGTTTCAAATTAAAAAAATTGTAACAAGTTTTATCAATTTAATATTTTACAAATATGTTAATTGGTTCTGAATAATATATTTTAAACATTAGGCATAACCAAAATATTGTGCAAAAGTTTTATGAGAGTCTTGGTAATTTTGAATAGAAATATGTTAAAGTCTAATTGTTACACACATTTATAGTACATCAAAAAAGTTATTTCATTTTCAATTAAGTTTTAAATTTAGATTATATATTTTATTATTGGTAAAAATATATTTAGTTTTATGTTAAGCATTTTCTTATTAAATACAGGCTTCAAAATAATCAAAAACATTCCATCAAAAATAATTCCGCTCAACAAATGAACCAATCACCGATGTCTATGACGTCACACAACAGCTTTCCAACCAGCCCGTCTCCTAACCATTCAGCAACAAGTCACTCTACTTCCATGGAGAGCGTCAAGCAAAATGACCAAAACTCGAGTACGAGTTGCCACGGAAACAGCAAACAAAAACGTGCGCGAAGTTTGTCGCGGCGTACGGGCAACGCGGCCCCCACTCCCCCTCCGCGTCACCCCACGACCCGCATCACCTCCACATCTTCCCTTCCCAAAAATTCCCCCTTCAAATCTCACACCCTCGGCCGACCGTCGACGTTAGCTGACTTGCAGAGGTTCCAGGATGACGACATTCTGCCTCCTCCACCCGATAATTTCCTGTCAGACGAAGGTGAAGTGTTTCCACCTCCACCCACTGAAATGACGTGATGATGATTAGCTTATATTAAAAGTGCCTTTTGCTTTCATTCTTTGGTGTTGCTGTAAATTTATACAAAGAAATCTCAATTGCTCGATCACTTTAAATCGCTGAGAGTTCACTGTTTATGACTGTTTGGCAAATTTTGTAGAAAATCACAGCTTTTGTCGATTACGCTTTTGTTTAAGATTGATTTATTTTAGTTATGATTTGAAGCTGTAAATTTAATCATGGTCGCTAAATATAAAAGTCAAATCAAGTTAAATGTAAACGCTTTATCATAAAGTTTTTAAGTTCCAAGTTATTTTTATTCGTGTTTAAATATTGTGCATTATTTATCAATTATTAAGATAACGACTATTTTTTATCTGGTGTAATTCATATTTTCTAAATAAATTAAAACCTTTTATTTGACTTTATAATGAACTAAAAATTTATTTGTACAAGTTTGGTTTGTTTGTAAAAATAAAATAACAAAGCTAATTTTTGTGTTATAAAAATAGTTTATCTTTACAATAACAGTTTGTTTCAACTGACTCCCTAAGCTAAAATGTAATACAATTGATAAATACGATATAGATACAGGGTTGCAACAAAACCTGAAATCTTGGATAAACCTGGAATTTGAAAAAAAAAAAAAATTTTAGAAAGTTTTTAATGTTAGGTAGTAAAATTTCGATTTGACCCAAAAATCTATCATATAGATAAAAAACTTTTGTCATCATCAATTTTTTTTATTTTTATAAAGCACATTTAATGTAGCTTTACAGTTTTTTCTTCACAATGTTGTTACACTATTTGGCACAGCTTTTTACTTTAAACTTAATATTACACTAAAAATAGACCAAAAACATGTACTTTTAAAAACCTAGAGAAAAATTGCCAAAAACCAGTGGCAGTAACCTCTCGCTTATTTACGCACATTGTGTCCACAGAAAATATGCGTAAAGATGCGAGAGATCGTAAAAATACGAGAGTTACCAAACATACTTACTATAATGGCTGTTTTTTAATATTGCTTCTAGTTAAAAGTAGACTGGGGACTTTCCCACTTTTAACAATTAGTTTATTTAATTAATTGTTATGAAAACAAAAGACAAAACTATACATACATTAAAAAAAGAATTATAATTTATATAAAATAATAATACTTGTAGAAAGTTTTTACTAGTTTTAATAATAAGTAGATTTTATCTATATTTATATGTGACTTATTTGGTACTTAACATTTATATTAGACTCTACTTAGCAAATTTAATTTATAATTAAGCATTTCTTTACAATTAATAAATGATTTGGTGTCTATATTAAAATCTGTTTCTATAGCCTTTTACAAAAATATGCATTTGGTGTTGTAATCGATTTCTTCTTTTGAACAAAAATATATAAAGTGTAAGAAAAATGTTAATACTGAGGTATAACTAAATGTTTATCAATTAGTCAAGAAACATAAGTTTACAAATTCTGAAGATATAGAGAGGTGAGTTAGTATTTAAAAACATATTTTAAATTAAAAATTTACAATAAACCTAATTTGTGTAATATTAAAAAAAATTAAAATTTATACTTTTGAGTTTTTTAGAATTCTAAAATGCGTAACTAAACGAGAGTGCGTAAGTATGCGAGAGGTTACTGTATATATATTTAATTATTTGATTAAATAAAAAAAAAAGTTATATACGACCGTTTTGTATATTACCTCATATACTCATCAGTAAAGTTTTTTAGTCATGTAATCTAACAGAAATTTAGAATTTGATTTTTTTTAAGTATTATGACGTAGTAATAATGAAGGTACAGCAAGTTAAGTTTGAAAAATACGCTGATCTTGTTAGTTTAATAATTTTTGCATTTTGAAAAGTTTGGAAAAGATGTATTAGATTTTTTTTTAAACTATTTGTGTTCGCGGCTTAATTTTACTTTGATTTAATTTTTAGTTAGTTTTAAATTTGCTAAAAAAATATTTATGGTAATGGATGCATATATTTTGTCTATCGCTTTTCTTGTTTAGTGTTATGATCTTCTCTGATTTATAAATTATTATTTTTCTAAGTTGAAAAGTTTGTCCTGTTTAGTATTTCCCATTTAATTTTATAGTCTTTATTGTTATCTTTTAAATTCCATATGTAGTTTGCCAGTTCTGTTGCATGTCTTTTGTTGATGTTGTTGAACGAAGATTTGTGATTGCTATATCTTTGTTTGAAATTATTTCCTGTAGATCCTAAGTACTATTTGCAGGGTTCGTGCGCGTCAGGCTAAATCAGTTTTTTTATTTAAAAATTTGAGAATCTCAGTTCAAATGCTTCAAAATTTTTGATTAAAAAAAATTGAGAAAGCTTTTTATGATCTATTTGAGATGTGAATTATTTCTAAATGATGATTTAGTTATTAAAGACAAAATCAGTCAGTATTTGTAAAAATAAATGCTTAAAACCTTTTGTTGAATCTCTAAAAAAAATTAAAGAATCTTAACTATTTTGTTTTGATTAGATTATATACGTCATACGTTGATTGTACTAAAACGAGCGTACCAGATGTCTTGCCTAGTGGACAATGTTTTAAACGTTGCACGGCAAAGACAATGCTGACGTCACTAATCATTGCCAGCAAATGGTTGCTTCATGCGAAAGCATGATAAACCGTTTGTAGATTGACGACTACAAGTTTTTCGGTTGTGACTGACTGATGAGTCCTAATAAGGACGAAACCGGTCTCAGTCTACCGAAACTTGTGGTCTGATGATCGAATTGGCATGATCAACTTATTTTAAAACTTATCACTGAATTTGTTATGTTAAGGGCATAGGGGGGGGGGGGTCAATCACCTTTTTCACAATATAGTCTTATTTTATTGAGTTGTAACTAAGCTATTATGAGTTGCTTTTTGCAGATTTTTAAAGCTCAAAGTATTTTTGAGATAAAGCTAGTTGAAGTCGGAGACTACAATAGTACTAACTAAGACCCCTCAATATCTAAGATGACTTCTAAAGGGGATTTTCCTTACTTTGAAAAAATGTCAGGCTAAATTGGTCCTAGTCAGGCTAAATAAAAAAAAATTCGCGCACGAACCCTGTATTTGGTTGTTTTATTAAATGTTATTGTTGTTCTATGTATTATGTTAAAAACTAGCATAAACCTACTGTTTTTTATATAATCTAATAAATATTTAGCTCCTATTCAAATTATCGAGCGCTATCGACCAAAACTTTAAAAAAAATAGTGTATTTACACATCTTAACCAATGTTATTGTATATAAAAACCGATGGCAATTGTTTATTAACAAATGTTATCTATAGAGCGACGGTAATAACATCAGAGAAAAGTAAGCAGGATGTTGGCTCACCAGGTTTATCTTTTAAAAGTAGGTTTACACGGCATAAATGTTCTTTTAACAACAGCAAATACGGAAACGGGTCTAAATTGCACGAGTGCACAAAATTGCACGAAGACAATTTTGCACCAAGGGTCAATTTTGCACGAGAGTAAAAACTTCAGAAAAAATTAATTATTAAAAATAAATCACCGACCGAGGGTAAGGATTAGGGGTAACATTGATAAAAAAAATTAAATAAGTTAACAACCGAGGATAAGGGTCACAGGTAACAGTGATAGTTAAAATAAAAAAAAATCAATCGTGCAAAATTGCCTGCTCGTGCAATTTTATCCCCTCGTGCAAAAGTGTCTTCGTGCAGTTTTGTGCAATCGTGCAATTTTGTACGCTCGCGCAAGTTTGACAGCTACCCGCAAATACAGAATAAAAACTACGCTTTCGAAATATATTTGGGATTTTTAAAAATGAAATAAAGATATTAAGCATTAACTGGGTAGTTTTAGCACGAACAAAAAACTAATTCAATATAAAACATGGCTGCACTCTCTGCATTATAGAAAAACAAAAGTAAACTCAAATCTAGCTTTAAATAAACGAAATGAACTCTTTGGTAATTGTAAACATTTTTTAAGCTTTTATTTTAAATAATTTTGAACGTTTATGCAAACTTAGTGTGTCTTATATATTTTTAATGATTTATTTAGTGGCGTAACAATCGTTAAGTTTTTCATTTACGTTTTGATTTATGTTTAAGATACTACTACAATGAACAAACTGAAGAGCTGTTCTGTCTAACTCTAACAGATCAGTGAAACAATTGTATATGTAAAAACGTAGAGTTGTATTAATACAAATATATACTTACTACTGCATCATAAGAAAAACTACTTATAATCATCGGTATTTTTCTTGATTTCTGTTATTCAAGTTTTATAAATTTTATGGTCTTAGCTTAATAACATTATAAACAGTTAAGTATTTTGTTCAAGTTTTTTTTGATAGCTTCAGGGTTCCAAGAAACCTGGTATTTTAATTAATTTGTCAATTTAAGCAAAAAGAAAAACCTGGAGTTTTAGAAACTTTGAAAAAATACCTGAATCGTGAACAAAATCACTAGAATGCCTAGAATTTTAATTGATTTCTACATTTTGAGTAAAAAAATTTTGATTGGAATTAAAAAATCTTTTATATAGATAAAAAAAAATTGTCATTATCAATTTTTTAAATTAAAAAACACATTTAAAGTAGCTTTGCAGTATATTTTTAATGTTGTTATACTACTTAACATAGTTTTTAATCTTACATATAAACTGAAAATAGACCCAAAAATGTGTACTTTCAAAAACATTAAAGAAATTTCTCAAAAACCAGTAGCAACCCTGTAGCTATAATGTAACGCTCTTTTTTTTAATACTTTTATGTTCAGTAACATTGATTTTTTTTAAAAGGATAGTTTTTTAAGCAGTAGCTAAGTAGTTATCAAAGAATTAAAACTTTTCATTGCGTTATAATTTTTTAGATTTGTTTGAGATGTTCCTGTTACTAAACCATGATCGATCTTAAGGAAGTATGTTATTTACTTAATAATTATGTCAATCGTAAAAACAACATTTTGAAATAGTTTACCTTTAAATGATTAACTACTGAAAACATTAATGTTTAAAGATTCTGTCTAAAATAAATAAATATATTTTTTTTTCTTTTAAAATGTTTTGGGTAGAAGTGTGTCTTTAAACGACAGAGCCTAAACAAAATCTGTGGAAAATCTAATTTGTTTACCGTTTTCACTACAGGTTCAATAAATACTTCATATTATTATACTGGAAGTTTTAAAACTTTTTAACTACGAAATTTAAGTAAATAACAAAAATGTTTGCTCAGTATAAATAAATATGCTGTTTTACTGTGCTTTTATGTGCTATAAGATAAAATAATTGTTATGATAGGTGTCAGATTTTATGAAGAGTCCCTTTTCCGCAGATTAAACCATCAATCTAAATCTCTTATTTATAGATTTAAATCTTAACCTCTAAATTGACGATTCCAAAAAAAAAACGCTCAAAAGATTTGGTCTGAGGACCTGGTGTACAAAAAACCTTTCGGTTATCGAGTCATACACCAGAACAGTTTAACGACATGCCCAATACTTTTTTACTTGTTTCCATATTTTAAAGGTAAATAAAAGGTTCATAGACATTTTACACGCAAACATATGGATTAACTAAAACTAAGCTAATATCTGTTATTTGTTGTTTTGATTTATTGAGTCTTGATTTAATATTATGTTTTTTTTTTTTGAAAATAAAATCATGTTTTATGAAAGCAAATAAAATTATATATCTACATTAAATAGACGGAATCTTTAAAAAATATACTGTTTAAAGTTTTTATACTCTGAATAAAAATTATTCTAGAAAAGCATCAGTCTAGCTCTTCCCTCTTTTTTATCATTCAATTTTAATTTGAAATTTAAGCATAACAATATTTTAATCATTTTTAAGTGGGAAAAAAAGCTTTGTATTTAATATAAATTGTTTAAAAAAAAATACGAGACTTATCATCTATTGTGCTCAAAATGTTAACGGTAACTAATGATCATCAAGCTAATAAAACAATAATATTTTTTTGGAAATTTCAGGTAAAACAGTTCAGTTATGCTGATATGGATTTTAGCTGAAAATAAATTTTCAACTGTCGTTAAAACTTCAACGATGACTTTGTATAATTAAACAACAATTTAGTGTGTAACTTTTTTTTTCTTTATCTTATACTTTTTACTACTTTATGTGTTTCAAAATTAATTGCTTTCGACAAGTTTTTAACCACATCTTACTTTAGCTTGTGTTTTATTATAAATAAAACTTGTTTTATTTATGTTATCTTAATATATAAAGTTTTTTAGGTAGAATTTAATATTTCTTTATTTGTTGCTAAACGGTTTCATATTAATCTGTAGATAGATATAGTTTAAAAAGCAGGTTAACAAAGTGAACCGGCAACTAGAAATACCAAAAAAAAAACTGGAATTTCTCTCTGAAAATTTGTTTGTGGAAAGCCTAGATCCTAGCGCATTTCGCGTTTCAAGCTAAAGTAAACAATCCAAATTACAACAAAAGTTATGCTAGTAAGTATGCACTAGACTGTTTAAAGGGCTTTGTTTTCTTTAAAAATAAGAAATCAATGGTTAAATAAAAAACTATTAAAAACTACTTTATCAGAAAAATGTTTAGATGCTATTATCATAGTAAAACATAGATATGTTGTTACTTTATTTAATAAGTTTATTTATTATTTTTATCAACAGTTTTTTATCATTTTTTTAAAGTAAAAAACAAATTAAATACGTATTTTTTGCTTGTTTTTATCGAAATTCTAGTAAACACTCTAAAATTAAGAAATATCAGCGCGCAAAGAAAAAAATATCATATATTTTTGTCCTCACATTTAGTAGATTTGAAAACTACTAACAAAAAAGTTTCCCGTTACGTGGTTTTGAATAAGAAAAGAAGGGTTCTAGAATAAATTAGGCGAGTTATTTTTCGAAAACACACTTCAATCCCTATGTTTTAATTTTCCATTTTTAATTTTAGTTGAAAAACTTCTTTTTTGTAACAAAATTTTATGTTTATAGTTTAATAAACATCTAAAAGCTGTTAAAGTACAAAATAAGTTAAAATATGAGTTTTGTTTGCTTTATCTTAAATTTTAAAACACAAATTTTAAATATTAAGAAATGGATAGAGCGAAGACATTTTATAAGAGCTAATTCCTAAAATCTGAAAACTCTTGTTCAATTAAGAATCTTAATTTAATTTTGAAAATTAAATAGATACAATCTTAGACTCGTTAAATTATATATTTCTAAAAGTTTACAAGTAATTGTTTTTTAAGAATATTCAGTCCTTATCTCTGGTTAAACGCGATTTAGGTCCACTTTGGTTAAAGGGAGCCTGATTTCATAATAACTTAAACATATATTTTTATAAAAACATAGTTATAAGATGTTTTATTTTCTAATAAAACTTACTTTTTTTTTACATTTTCTTGTATCAAGCCATACGTTTTGTACTTGAATATTTCAAAAAAAAAACTTATACAAATGTTTATCACGGTTTTCCAATTTCTATTAAAGTTTCTGTATAAATGTTATTAAGTTTTTTTGAAGTTCAAAAAATTAGTTATAAAAACATAACTATATTTAATTAAAACTGGTAATATCATGTGACAATTTAACTGCTTTACTTTGTTTGTATTAGATTAATTAAATTTACTAATGTTTACCTGAATACTTGAAAATTTTAAAAAATGGGGTTTACTGGACTCTATGAAACTTTTAGACAAAAAAGGTACAAGAGGTTAATAGTTAAGTATAAAATTACTCATACAGCTTTGAATAATATAAAATAATAATAATTTTTGAAAAAAATAGGGTTACTTAGCCCCAATGAAACTTTTAAAAAATGCAACAAGACGTTAATTATTGACTACAAAATTTTACACAAAAAAAGTATAAATTTTACGCTTTACTTCCTTTTTTTCGAAATAAAGCTATAAGTTATTTTTTTGTTAAATTTAAAAATATTTTAAGCGTACAAAAGTGCCGGTAAGAAAGGAGTCATAGGGAGTGCAAATCCAGATACACTGTATTTATAACTCTCTAAACTCAACATTTCATTTATTTTTTAAATTCTAATATTACTGAAAACTTCATATAAGATCTTGATACGTTCCTTCAAGTCAGATAACAAGGAATTATAAATTTCAATTCTTATAACAAACGGATATTGATTAAATAAATGTTAGTAATATATATTTTTTAATAGAAAAGATAAATTTTACCAAGTATCATTAGATTAAGTGTTTTTTATTTTTAAACGCTTTAAAACAATATTAAGTTTTTTAGGCCCTGGATATTTAAAGAATACGGATTTATATGTTTAAAAAAATAATAACTGGTATAAATACAGTACAGACTAAAGGTTAGTAATACACAGCCGATTAATTGTACATAGAACAAAATATTTTTTTGTAAAGTTAGTGGCTTATAAAACTAAAACTTTAAAAGGAATCCAAAAAAAAAATGGCTTGTACTACTGTAAAAACTCAATATCAAATTTTTATATTCAAAAGAGGTAGTAAAATATTAGTTTGACATCTTTAGCTCTCCCAATAAGACTAAAATAGTCATTTATTTAAAGTTAGGGCGTTTTGGGTAACACAAGGCTTTAATTTATACAGCGGAAAAGAATTAAATAGGTAATTAACTAGCAAAACGCCGATTTCTAACAAATGTGACACTTTTTTTTCCAAACCCTGCAGTATGGAAGTTCTCAAAAATAACTTCTTAGCTTGCTAAATGTAAAAGCTAATTTTAATGTCAAAATCTTTTGCAGGAAACCGTTAATAAATATAAACCTTAAAATAATATTGTTTAGTTGTACGTTCAATAATAAAACCTTAACAAAACTAAATGTCAAATTATTAATACAATTTAAATACAAGTTTTAGCTTTTTGGTTTGTTTGTAACTTACAAAAATCTTTCAACAAGTTTAACAAAACGGGTCGTATCCGGCTTTTGAGATACCGTTTGCTGAATTTTTAGTAAACCTAATACATAGTTAAGTTTTATTTATATTTTTGATTTTTTTAAATATAAACGTTAGAACTAATTAGCTTAACGATTTTACAGCTTATTCAGTTCACTATTCAGCTTGAAATAAGTTATAATGTAAACGTTAATAGTTACTTATAATAAAATGTAACAAATAATGATCTTTACCACGCGACCATCAACAACAGTATCCGAAACAACCTACGACCGGCTTCGTCCTTATTAGGACTCATCAGGCAGGCATAGTTGCAAGAAACCGCTGTTGAGATCTAATCTAATTAGAGTCCGAAAACAAAACTAATTAGAAAAATGATTGTCTAAAAGCAATAACAACAAGCTTATTAAATATGAAACAACAATTAATTACTTAAAGGTTTAGCTGTTGTAAATAAAGGCTTTACTGTAATAAAAAGTTCAGAAAGAAAGAGTAAATCGAATACTATCTATGCCCTTAAAAGCCTTTCATGTTAAGAATAATAAATATTCAAAAACAAAACTTAGACCTTCGCATAAATGAGAAAAAAATAAAAAAGAAGGGTTACTTAAGCACTATGTACTATCAAATTCAAAAACACAAAACTGATTTCGAATAAGTTTTAGAAGAAATTTAAAAAGTATGAAAAGTCATAGCACTAAAAAGGTTGGAAAAACGTCATGAAACTTAATGTTTTTTGAAAAATAGTTGAATTCTGAAAAAAAATTAAAACTTAAGCCTTTTTTTGTGAATAAATAATAATTTTGTAATTTTTATAATGAAATTGTTATAAATACTTCTTTTTTCTAATACTATTTTATCTAGATGATATTTTTCAGCTAACGTTTTAC
This sequence comes from Thalia democratica, assembly GCF_965202585.1. Classification (NCBI taxonomy): domain Eukaryota; kingdom Metazoa; phylum Chordata; class Thaliacea; order Salpida; family Salpidae; genus Thalia; species Thalia democratica. The sequence goes on along the minus strand of NC_139165.1, from coordinate 54,053,026 downwards.
TTGGACATGTAGGGGTCTAACTTGATTATTAATTTCATATTTTTAAGAAATTGAATTTTACAGCTTAACAAAAACACACTTTTTAGATAAAGGAGATAACATTGGTAAGGTATATAGTAGTTTATCGAACATGTAAAATCGACAAACACTGGGTATAACTTTCAATAGTAATCTAAAACTTAATTCCAATTACGATAAAACTTTGATTGAAGAGAATTTAAAAGAGGAAAACAAAAAGGCTAATAAAAAAAAAAACGTTTTAAAAGTTTTGCATTATATAAACTTTTTCATCTTGGTATTAATCATTTTTAAGGTGGTTTGAAAATTTATTTAAGCTTTTATGTTAGTTTTACATTTAAAAAGTAAAGTTATTGTTTCATTTTTTATTGTAAACTTTGTACACAATCATAAAAACTAAAATAGATAATCAAAACAAAAATGGACTATTTAAAAAATTTGGACTATTTAAAAATTATTTGTAAACAATGTTTTAACTTTATAAAGTTTAATTATTTTGCATATTAAATTTTATTGAGTATTACAATTCATTACGAAATTATCTACTTTTCAAATTTTATAACATAAAAGTTTTCTTGAGAACTAAAAAAAACTGTACCTTTTTTAAACCTTGTTTTGCTATGTATTTCAAAGTTTAAAACTTTTGTTTTTAATTTTACAATCCTGATATTATTATGATTAGTATTATTTAAACAAAACTAAAAATATTACATTTCATAGATGCATTTTTTCTTACATTTTTCAAAAAAAAACAAAAAACTTAAGAAAACTTCTTTATATGATATAGATAAAACTGTGATCAAAAACATTATTTTAATACTAAAGTAGTTAAGAATTTTAAAATTTGAAGATAAATAACTTACTTTTTATTAGTATTTTGTTTATTTTAAGCTCAAGTTTTAACAAGTGCACGTTGTTTTTTCTTTTAATAGTTACAGCTCTAAATTTTATTCAACAGGCTACATCTATGAAATATAACACAATCTCTTATACCTAAATTAGTTTGGATTTTTAAAACCTATTTGAACGAATTGTTTGGTTTACGTAGAAGTTAAGTTTTATGATTTGACTATAAGAGATATGTTGAACCAAAATTTAATTAAGTTAAACTTTTGTCTTTCACTTTTATAAAAAATATTTTGTTTCATTTAAAAGTTGGATATATCAAGCTACAAATTTTAAGCCTAAGGAAGAGTTTTTTTTTTGTTTTTATCAATTAGTTAGTATTTTTAACAAAAATTTAACCGTATTTTATCTATTTTTTATTAGTAGTTTTTATGAGACTATAAGTAAATATTTTGTTAAAATTTATAAATCGCAATTGTTTTAAGTTCGATCACCTAAAACAAGTTTAACACTTGATCAATTAAAACTTTTACTTTTAAAATTTGATAACATAAGTCGGTTTATTATAGTGATAATATATCTTAATTTAACTTATTTTAAATTTATTTCAATTATCAATTTATTAAAACGATTTTTTTTTTGCTTTATAAGAAATAAAAACAAAAAAAGTCAGTTACATATTTACATATAAACTGGTATTTATTGAAAAAAATCTAATTACATTATTAATATATAAAATGTTTTGCCTATTTTTTTAACAACAACTGGTTTAATTAAGCACTAGACTGCACCGCACAGCCTTCAACAACAGTTCATGTGGCAATGTGCGACCTGGTTTCATCCTTTCTAGGACTCGTCGTGATGATTTTTAGTAAGGATGAAACCAAATCACAGACTGTCACATGAATTATCATTGATGGTCGTGCGGTGCAGTCTAGTGTTTATTGAATAATGGTGTAAAAACATCTAAGCTTTGCTATGGATAGCAAAAATAAGTGGATTAAATAAAAAAATTAAAAAAAAAACTTTAACTTGAAAACATATTAAGAAACTACACTTGACATACATTAAAAGGAAAAAAATATTTCCAAGAAAAGAGTTAGAAACTGCTGAATTGATGCGAACAACTTTGTTTTGAATTTTGAATAAAACTAAATTAAACTGTTACATTAAATCATTATAAAGTAAGTACCTAAACTTTTATTGAAAACAAATTAAAAATTTAAAATGATCGAATTAGTATAGTAAAGGTTAAAATGATCGAGCTAGAAATAAATAGTTACCCAAACAAATACCATATGTGAAGTGAAAAAACAGAAGTTTTAGTTATGTGGAGTTAGTAAAAATATCTACCAAAACAAAAAAATTTCAGTCAGAAATAATACATTTGTATTAAAAACAGCTTAATGAAAATATATTTAACTTCTATATTTAAGAACAATCCAAAAATTTAAAGTAATTGTACCGTTTTATAATACTTGTAAAACACAGAACTAAAACTAAAATTTGTTTTTAAAAGTCAGTAGCTTTCAAAAATAAAGATATAAAGCACTTTGTAACTGTTCAAGATTTTACTCAATACAACTAAAAACCTAAAAAAATTCAGAAGTTAAACGCTACTGCATCATAGGTATTAACAAAACTATTTTCCTAATAGTAATAACAAATAATACTTAGTGGTCAACTGGATCTGGGTAGTTTTTTAAACTTACATACGGCCGGATCAGGATATTTTTTAAATTCGAATTTTAAAGGTTTGAGTTGCTTGCAATGTAAATAAACTACAAGCTTAAAATGTTAATCAAGTATTTCGTCATTACTTATCTAGTAAAGAATGGGAACAATATTTTTAACGTTTAAATAAACAAGTTTTCTAGTATTGTTGGAATAATTTATTTTAAAAACGAACCAAAAATTATTGCTAAAAAGATTAAAAATTCAAGCTACATAGATGTAACCTTAATTATAATTTTTTGATATGCATGCTACACCAACGATAAACTTGTATTCTTGATATTTGTATGCAGTAAATAAAATATCAATTTTAATAAACGTTAGCCAAAAATATTTTTTCAAAAAGTTTATCTCGGGCTGCAGTTATTCAAAATAAAGTATAATACTCAATTAATAGTAACATTGATATGACACTAAATAACAATAAAATGTGACTTTTGAAACACTGTAGTTCAAAGTATTTCAGTGATACTGCCCTAAACTTTCTTTTTATTTGCTTTCTTATAAAAATCTAAGAAAAAAACTATAAAAAAATTTGACATTTATAAAGTTTTGAAACTACATAAAACAGGAGCGGGTCAAAATTGTACGAAGATACTTTTCCACGAAGACAAATTTTGCACGGAGGGTCATTTTTGCACGAGAGTAAAAAAAAATATTAAAAAACTAAAAGATAAATTAATAAAAAAACAAAAGAAAAATAGTTACTGACCGAGGATAAGGGATAACAGTGAAACTAAAAATAACAAAATAAGTTATAAAATTTATTATGAAAAAATTTAATAAATAAAAATAAATTTATTAAAGAGAAAAAAAGCTACCGACCGAGTATAACAGTGATTATAAAAAAATAATAATAATAAAAAAATGCAACCCGTGCAAAAATGTCTCCGTGCAATTTTATCAGCTCGTGCAATTTTGTACGCTCGTGCAAATTTGATAGCTACCCACATAAAACATATAATGTTTAACTTTAAACCTTTTTTTTCGTATTCCTATGAATCTTAGAAGTTTATTTTCATAACGTATATGCATTATTCAATTTAAGACATCATAACAAGTTTTAAAATTTTAAAACTCTAACATACTAATATCTAAAATAATGCTGTAAATAATTCTACGTTTTAGAGTTTCCAAAGCTATAAAAAAATGACTAAGATATTTTAAGTCTGGTGATATTATTTTTAAAATAGGATACGAAGTTTTATAAACTAATATCCGACAGGATCCACATAATGATATGAAATTAAGATCTGGTATATCACTAATAGTCTTATATACATTGTTGTAGATGTGATTACAACAAATTTTAATAATATGCTGTTCAAGTAAAATTTAAGTATATAAAATCCTATATAAAAATAAAGTGTATTGCCATTTTTATATTGTTGCATTTCAATATCATGAACATGCAAACTTTCATTACCTAAACAATAGCTCTATTAAAATTTTAATTTTTAGAGAGATGTAATTATGACTATAGTACATGAAACATATTGGAAATTATTATTAACTTTGCAAATATAAGAATTTATAAATATTATGATTGCATTCATTAACAGTCACAAAACCACATAATGATAACATAACTTATTTCAAAGAAGTTCATTTTTATTATCAAACCTTAATAGTTATACTAATGTGATACAGTCATGAAAAAATTCTAACACTTTAGTTTTGCTTGGCAGAAGTCTACTAGCTATAAAGACATAAATTATTGGAAAAAATAGATGTCTTAGTATATACTGACTTCCTAGCAAATATTATAAGTTACGTTAATCTATTTTTGTTTTTATTATAAATTCATAGAAGCTTACGAAAAAGCATACTAACTAAAATTTAATTAATTTTCGATTTTATAAAAAAACTTATATTTATCAAGTGTTAAAGATTTTGTGTTATATAGTTATATTATGATATTTACTTTGTACAAAAGTTAAACTTACTTAGATAAATACTGTATACTGTGGCCTCAATAGTTTTTGTGTAATATATAAATACAAATTATTAGAAAATATGTTTGTAAAACATTAATTCTTTGATAAATTTTAGAATTGTCATGAGAATACTATTTTATACCATAACAAATAGGTTGAACAAATGTATTTAAAAATAAATGCATACAAATAAAAAGCATCAGTAAACCACGTGGTTATTGTAACTTTTAAAAACACAAGTACAAACATTTCGTTCAAATATTATTTTAGTGAAACATAATTGACTTAACTTTTTATTAAGTATAATACAAGCTAATTATTTAACAGTTTTTATTTACCGTTCTAAACATAAAATAAAAATCTCATAATTTGCTAGTACGAAAGTGTATTACATGATTCAAATGGATGTTAATTGAAAAAATATCAAACACTTTGAAGTCAATAGTCTTCTGTAAAAATATACTTTCAGCTTACTTTTTTTTCTCATGAGATAAATAAAGTATACTTATAAAATGACAAGTTTAATAAAAATTTTCAATTTAAAGACTAAAGTGTGCAAAAAAACTAATAAATTTTTCTAGGTTTGTTAAAAAAATACAAGTACAGTAACCCTCGCTATTTTAACACAGCCAAAAAGTACTCAACAGGAAGTGCATTACCGAGAATTACCAGTTAAAATAGAAAACTGCAATGTTTTAAAAATGCTTTTGACTCGAAAAAGCGTGCACAGCGAGAAAAGCGTACTTAAAAAGTGTGTATAAAAGAGAAAGATAACTGTACTTGATTTGGTAGATCTAACAACGAAGTTATATTTAGTAAAACCAAGGTAAGTTTGCTTAAATTCCACGAATTACTTAACTTATAACTAGCATAAATAGTTTTTAATGTTGTGAATTTTAAATGTAAACATTAATTAATAACTCAAAAAAAGATAATAAGACAATTTCCCAAAACTTTTAATATGACTATTAAAATATAGATTAAAAAAAAAACTATCAAAGTTAATCATAAAAAAAGAGAGGTATTTACAAAAACAAAAAATGCAAAATATAAAACAGTTTAAAAAATTCATTACAATACTTTCAACTTATCATCGATTTTTGTTTTGTTTGCGGTAACCAGTGAACCATCATCACTGGAAGAGTTGACTTTTTCAATTTCATTCTTCCGTTTCCTATTTGCTTTCCACTCTTTCCGCTTAGCCACATTTTCCTTGTGATACTTTTGGAGATTAAGTGACAAATTGAGCAGCTTGTATTTGGCACCGTAAGTCATTTCAAATGCTTTCACATACTGCTCATTTATGTACAACAACGCGTCACCGCAAACTCTCTGTCAAAACATGTAGTCTATAAAATCTATAAGCTAAAATTTGAAACTAATTGCTGTATAATAAACATATTTACAGAGTTAGTACACACAATTTTGCAGTTTTAAACTGACAGTCCTCGATTTTGACTGCAGTTTTCCTGAATTTTGTTGGTCGGCGCCAAGTTGGGCTTATAACCAAAATGACGTAAACTAATAGGTTAGTTGTGATTAAGTAGCTTATTAAAAATAGAACTTTTTATTCAATTTATTTAACTAGAATTGGTCCCTTTCAAAAAAATAGAGCTTAAATTGTTATGTGACTGCTACGGGTACGAGTCTATTATGAACGAAGGGTCAAATATGCACGAATATACGACCCTCCGTGCAAAAGTGACCTCTCGTTCATAATGTCCCTTCGTGTTTGTTTTCATAATTTTTAAAATTTTCAAGCAATTGAACAGACGAAAACTGGAATTTTACCAACTTTTCCAAGAAAAACTGATTTAGCCTGAAGCGTATGAACCCTGTACTTAAAAATATTTGGAATTATTTTTACTTGAGATTACAAATAAAAAATACAACAATTGATTTAGACTTATTACAAAAACTAAAAAAAGAAACATAGTACTAAAAAAGTGCGATGTGGTCCCCAGTAAACTTTTTTTTTAATGATTTCTTATCAATAAGCTTCATTAAACAAAATAAAATTCAAGTAAGTATGCAATTATAATCAAATATGTTATTACAATCAAGTCTAAACAATTTTAGAAAAAAACTTAATTTGGCCTTGCATATCAGAATATGTTAGAATTCGGAATAACAAAATAAAACACAGTTCTTATACACATCTGTAATTAAGGGAATTATGTGTATTGTATATATATACATACCGGTCACAGTGAATAAAGCCTCCAAAAGATTTCTAGCAGTTAAAGCATTTTCAAGGAAACAACCCAACAATGCCAGGAAGCTATAAGAGCAAGTGGATACGATCACGAGTTAGCCTATAACCACAAAAACGAGAAGGGTAAGAACAAAAAAAAAGAAGAAATAATTTGTATTTCAATACTCCATTCTGCAAAAGCGTGACAAAGCGGGTTGGAAAATGCTTCCTAGAGATTGTGGATTAAAACTCTACTAAAGCCCATCCATACTGTTAAGTTTTCAACAGGAAGACAATAAAAATGTCCTATTCCTGTATGCCACACATGAAACAATTTATAATGGCACACAATCGAAATATGTTAGTCACGCAGGACAAAGAGAGGCGAATGTGTGACTGAAAAAAACAAAAATGCCCGGTAAACGGAAGTTGCCTAAGGGAAAATATTATATATAAAGCGACTGTCAAAACTGAAAACCAGACTAAGTATTATGTTGTCTCTACTGGACCCTCGTTCAATAATCGCTACACAAAACACAAGTACAGCTTCAAACATGAAAAACATAGAAATGCGACAACTTGATCACAGTTTATTTGGAAACTAAAAAATAACCAAGTTAATTTTAAAATTCACTGGGAAATATGAACAAGAAATGTTTGAAAAACAAATTCAGTTTAAAAAATGTATGAAATTATGCAATGCTGAAAAATCGAAATTGTAAACGTTAACAAATTAGAATCTCTAAACAAAAGGAATGAATTACAAACAGGCTGTCCACATTACCGAAAAAGATTTATTTTAAAACTCTGTTAATAATTTTGTCTGAAATCAACTAACTATTCTATTATTACGGATTAGATAATTTTGTATAATTTTATTGCTGTATTTACAAGTTTGCTTTTCATTGAATAAAGTACTTGACTGAAGATGCGTATTGAACGCAGAAACAGTTGTTCCAAACAAAAGTTTATTTTGTGTATTTTAATAATATATATATATCAAATGATTAAGTGTTTACAAATGTAAAAAGTGTTTGAAACAAAGTATTAAAATAAACGACTAGAAAAGCCCACAAAACTAATTTTTCTGATAATTTTAGACGGTGCCAGTGATTTAGTCTTTCAAGACTTGTAAGACTTTTAAAGTGTTACTAAATATAACAAGTATCATGGCATTCAGTCTATAAACCTGTTGAAAAATTTTACAAATTCTAACTCTGTCTACAACGGGTAGGAGTCTAATATGCAATAAGAGACACTTTTGCAGAAAAAATATTTTGCACTGGTTGAAATTTTGTTTTTTACCATTACCTCTAACCCTTACCCTCGATCGGTAATTTTTTTTTCCTTCTTTTTTGTTTATAATTTTTTTTTTCTTGTTATTTTTTAAATTAATAATTTTTATTAGGTTTATCTTTTTTAAACAATATTACTCCTAACCCTTACTTTCTTTATTAGTTTATTTTAATTTTTTACTTATTTTATTATTACTGTTACCCCTAACCCTTACCCTAGGTAACTTTTCTTTTGTTTTTTTTCAGTTAATCTTTTAATTTTAGTTTTTTTTACAGTTTTTTTTTTTTTTTTTAATTTTTTTTCTCTCATGCAAAAATGTTTTCGTGTATATTTGACCCATTCCTGTCTACAACAGGGTTTCTCAAACTAAAATTCATAATCACCTAATTGCCAGAAAAAATAGCCTCCTTTTAATAGATACCGCAGCTGCACTTATAAATTACCAATTTAATTTTACCCATTGTTAGTCGTTGCCAGTTTTTTTTAATCACCAACAAAGGGCCAACATCTCTACTTAGAGAAAAGCTTGATTGAAATGGTTAATGAGTTTAAGTCTTTAAGTCTTACAACCATTTTAAAAATTTAGTTTTAAGTTTTAGCAAATAATTATACTGTAAATTAAAAATTACTTCATGTAAAATATCAGTAAAAATAGTTCACCTGTTCCTTAAGATAAGGAAGATACTTGCAAAGAGATTTTTCCTTTGAAGCAATGTAGTCCATAGTTTGATCTAAGCTCCACAATTTAGGATTTAATGGTCTATCTTTTTCCTTTGACTCTTCCACTATGATTTCTAAAAGAATGACTTTTACTTTTTTACATGTTTAAGTACAAATTATGGAGTATATTTTTAATTCTGAAAAAAAAACCAATAAATAAGTAGATGTAGAAACTATTTTATCAAATGTTAAAACTATACATAACTACAACAACCTTTTAGAGTTTCAAACTCTATCAACTATAGCTTTAATAGTATTTATAAAAATTAAATAAAACTAATTGTTATTTTTTAAAAGTAAACATAAAAACCTGGTTCAGATGCATTATTTTTCAGCCAATCATTTACTTTCCTATCATTTGAATTTTTACTTGATAATTTTTCAACAGATTTCTCACTGGAAGGATTTTGCAGGCTTATTTTGGAATTTTCACTGACAGCTTCTTGTGAAAGTTTTCCTTGTTTTAGAATACTTCAGTTAAAGAAAATGCTTTAAAAGTTATCATAGATTTGTAAACTTGTATTAAGCCAAGCAGCTACTTACTTTTTTTTGGTGGTTGCTGTGACTTCAAAGGAAAGTTATGTTGAGTGACAGGAAAGTTAGTGAGAAGTTTGTTGTCTTTAGTAACAGTGGAATTAGGAAACATCTGATACCTTGAAGGCCATCCGCTTGAAGGCAGTTTGAGTGGGTTGGCTGTTATTTTAAAGTTCGAAATTATTTTAAAACAATCAACTTAGACTTTTTTTACATTTTATGTGATTCGAATTTTCGTGTTTTATTTTTCCAAACCATTTCTAAAAATTTATCACTATCTATATATATTTTTTAACTTTTACTTAAGTGTTATATGTTCATACAAAAATATTTTTTAACTTATCTTTTCAATTTAACCTTACTTTTTTTTAAATAAGTCATATTTATGTAAAAGTTATTAACATCTAATTTAAAAGATCTAGAAGAAAACCTAAAAATATATTAAGATAAATTCAATACTTAAAAACTATCATTAATGTTTAATAATTTTTAACAGTCTACATTCTACAAAAATGCTACTGACAGCCAAAAATAGATAGTTTTATTTTTGCATTACTTCTTCTCTTTTGTAACTTGATTCACTTTACTCATAACAAAGCAAGATAACTTATGAGAACTTACTTTCATCTAACTCTTTAAATGATTCTTTGTCAATGCTTTTCTTCTTGGACTTCTTCTTTTTTTTATCCTGTAAACTCAATACATTAAATAGAGAGCAAAAAATGATTGAATAATAACTTAATTTATTAAATTTAAAAAACTTTTAAGTTTAAACAAAAAATATTACTTTTGTTATGTGTTTGTTTAATTAGCTTATTATTTATTAATAATAAATCATAAATATTATTCTTTTTTACTGCACACAAACAAATAATTCAAAAATTATAAATTCTTACAATATTTATGCTACGTAAATATGTAGTAAAACTTACCTTCTTACTCTTGGCCAATAATTTTTTAAGCTTTTTGAGTTTTTTATTAAGTTTTTTTATGTCTTTCTGCAAAAAATACTTTTTTTATCTCAAAGTTATTCCATAAACTTTTAGTAGAAATTTATATGCTTGTATCAAAAAATAACTTATTATATTAAAAATCACAATTATTATTATAGAAAAAAAATTAACAATTATTATTTAAAATAAAGTTAAAAAGTTAATGTATGGTTGTCAAATCATTCTATATTTAAAAACAATTATTGGCTGTAACATGACACAAATATTAGAAACAGAACTATTTCAATTTATTTCCTCAAGACATGTTAGAATCTGTAGACTTACTTCTTTCGGTTGTTTCTTTTTCTTCAATTTTTTCCTGGACAATTTATCTGGTACAAATACACGCTAAAATTAGTGCAAATTTTATCTTTTAAAATTTATAAAATAATTTGAATAATATTTGTAAACAACTATTTGTTTTTAGTAGTTTAAATTATACAAATGCTCATCAAACATAACCTTATCAATTCAAAATACTTTTTTTTTTAATTTCGTCATCAAAAATTTTATTAAACTAAGTTTTACTGTATGCAGGGTTGCCAAATATTTTTGGCAAATTTTCTCCAGGTTTTCAAAATTACACATGTAGGGGTCTATTTTTAGTTTAAAATTAAGTTAAAGGTAAAAAACTGTGTTTAGTAGTATAACAACATTGAAAAGATAAAGTAAAGCTCCTTAAAATGTTTTTTAATATAAAAAAAATTTAGTCATGACAAAAAAAACTATCTATTCGATAGACCTTCTGTGTCAAATCAAAACTTTACTTTTTAACATTAATTTTTTTTAATTCCAGGTTTTTATAGCTTAAATTGTCAAATTCCAGGTTATTTGGCAACCCTGTGTATGTATAGGATAAAAATAGTCGAATTGGACTAAAATAATAAAGATGTTATATGTGATTTATTTAAAATCGTCGGGCAAATCACCAGATTTATTTATCTTCACCACCGGCCTCAAGACTAGCCAATTTTGAAAATATGTGATTTATTTATACAAATTATAAATCCAAACCCTATTTAAATTAACCTTTAGTTTTTTTTCTTCCAATATCTTCTTTATTTGATGTCTGTTTTATTTTGTTTGAATCATTTGCTTTTAGTATTAAAAAATATTAAAACTAATTGAAAAAGCTACCAAGTATATTGTTATATTATTTAAACTTAATTTACTTTTTTTTTTTTAACCATAATAACTTGTTAGTATCTTTATAAAGTCTGTGAAGCTTGAAGTCCAATAAAATATAAACAAATAATTAAGGTTAAATATGCAGAAAATGTAAAAAAAATATTTAATTTTTCTTGCTAAATTTTATATTTAGGGTCTTTAAACAACATTTTTTATTACTTAATTTTTTACCATAAGAACTCATCGTAAAAAGAATACTTATTTTACAAATTATGTACAAGTCAGTGTATTAATTAAGTTTGTCGTAAAAAATAAAAAATAACAATAAGTAAATTAAACCGTTAGCGTTTAATTTAAAAAGCAAATCAATTTAGAATTTTTTTTATTTTTATTAATTAAACAGTATGTCATAGAACGTTTTAACTGTTTTCTAGCTGAATACAAAAACTAATTTATAGGTAATATACTTACTTTTTTGTTGCTTGAATTATTTGGCCAATAAGAGTTTGACTCTGTCCTTTTCATTGTTGACGCTTGAATCAGGTTTTTATGGTTTCTGGTGAGTTTCGAATCACTGTCAGTCGAGTCACTAGAAGCAGCACAAGTGCCAGTGGTCGAAGTATCTGCACTATCTTCCGACGAATCAGAACTATTTCCTGTTTTTGAAGGAGGAACTTGTTTACGCTGAAATATTGCTTCTTTAATTCTAATATTTGCATTTTCATGCTGATCAACTTTCTTTTGGTTTATAGAACTGTTTATCCATGATTTTGCAGATTCACCGGCTTCTTTTAAGTCTTTTATTGCCTCAGTGTATGAAGGTAAAGGTGTTTTTTGTTTTTTGGTTTCGTCTTTTGTACTGCCTATCAATTTTTCTTTGTTAGTATGAGAAACTTTTGATAGCTTATTGTTTTTCAAAAAATATGCATCTGTTTCAACAGATTTAGAAACGTTTGAACGAGAAATATGTTCAGAAAAATTTTTACTATTATCAATTGTAAATTTCAATACTAAATCTTCTTTTTCGTTTTGCTTGCCTTTATCTTGTACAGTTCCTTTTTTAAAAACTATTGCCTGGTTAATTTTATTAGTTGCCTCATTAATTTTATCAGAACTATTTTGATAGCTTTCACTAACTTTATTCTTTTGTGTACAATCTTGTTGTTTAATTTTCTGAACACTTGCAGAAAATTGCTTTTGAATACTTTCTATTTGACTATTGTTTTTCAAATGTTGAGTTTTCTGGTGTATATGTTTCACATTATCGAATGACTCTGATGTTACTGCTTGATTGACAGGTAACAAATCTATTGCATTAGCTTTATGATTCACTAAACTTATTCTATTTTTTATTTGTTCAATTCTTATTTTCTCGGTTTCATTGTTAAAACCTTCATTTTTAACTAAACTTAAGTTTTTATCACTTTGATTTTTAGAAAACTTTTCTATACTTGTTGACTTTGATATATCTTGTTTTTTATCTGTTTCAGTTTTACTTTCAACGTCTTGGATGGCTGTATCTTTACTTATAACTTTATTCTGCGTTGAACTTGAAAAATTATTAGAGGTTTCAGAAGATGTATCATCAGTGAGTATAATTGTTTTAGTTTTATTACAAGTGGACTGAGTTAGTTGACCCTCGGTAGTGGACGAGATAACTAAACTATTTTTATTAGGTGCGCTTTTTCTCAAATTATATTCTACGTCTAAGGTATTTGATTTACTTTCAGAATGTTTGATTAAGCTTGAATAATTAGAATAAGCTGTACTATTTGGCATAGTTATTCTAGCATTCCTTCTTTCGCGTCTTGAACTTCTTGGGCTTTTCAAAGGTGAAGGTGGTTTAGGCATGGATATTTTGTTGTCTAAAAAAACGTTTGAACTTTTACAAAATTAAGTAGTTTAATCTTATTTTAGTCAAAACTCTTATATATTTAATAAATAAAAGTTCATTTGTATAATCGTAATTTAAACCAGTTTATGTTTTAAAACAGCAGCTAACTATTTAATAGAGACGATTTCTAATAATAAAAACAACTAATGACACGTTGTTCCTAAACTTTATAAAACTATGTAAATATATAAATAACAACAATTACTTTTTTGATAGTTGTTTTAGTAGAGCATTTAATTTTTTTTATTATAAAATTAAATAAAAGTAATTTTGAAAAAAAAAACATATGTACTTTTTTTCACTGTAACAGGAGAAGATGCAAGCACAGCTTTTGATCTTGTTTTTCTACTATTTTCTTTTAGCGATTTCTTAATGAATTCATCAACTTTAGGATCGTTACCTTTAAATATTTTTAAATGGCTACTTCAAATTAAGTATATCATTCTATACAAACTTATAGCTTTTGTTCAATTAAATAATAATTATATATTATGTTTATTGTTTGTATTGGTTTTATTTTAAGAACATTTGACGATTCCTTGATCAGTTTTTGTAAAATAAAGTTGTATTCAATCAGGGGTCAGCAAATTTGGCCCGCAAGCATGTCTTTATTTTAAATGGGATGCAGCCCGTGAAAGGTGAAATCGCAGCCTGCTAGACCGCTTCTTGGTTTTGAAATGAAAGGCAAATAAAAGTTGTATGTACAATCTACGGAATATGAAAAATATAGCTTGACATTTTGGAATTATATGATGAAGAGAAAAACTAAAACTAAAATTACAGCCTGGAAATATTTCTACTTTTGAGTTTTAGCTAGTGGCTACCAAATGCCTGCCGGGGAAAGGTCAAGTATTCACGAAGAAACTTTTGCACGAAGTGTCATTATTGCACAAGAGTAAAAAAAAAACTATTCAAAAAAATACCGACCAAGGTTCAGGGGTGTAATGCATTGGCATTAGAAAGTGTAATGCCAGTTTCATAAAAGGCTAAAAAGTGTGAATATGAACATCAAAATGAACTGTAACAACATTCACTTTAAAAAAATACACTTGATTAGTGTAAAAAACACATATAATATTTAACAGAAGTGAGAAAGTTGTCACCAAACTACACTGTTGGTAGTTGTTAATCAGTTCACAATAGTGTTAAAGTAACACAATAGTTGTTTAGTTGGCCAACTCTGGGTTTTGTTTTTATTCTGCCAGTTTTTGATCTGCAGCTTAGACCTGTTTGTACATTTTGATCTGAATTCTGATACTTATAATTTTGTATCAGACACATTTGGTCAGTATTTCTTATAAAAAATTTTGACTTAACAAGTAATTCAAATTGTGTATTGTGATAAATATTGAGTAGGGTTTTATTACATTGCTTTATTGTTGTAGTGCTAATTTCACTGCAATTAATTGAAGAACTTACATTTGTACTTGGTATAGTCTGAGTATAAATTGTTGTATACTAAATCTAAATTTTTATTTATTTTATTATAGACACTCTTAATGTTCCACCTTCTAGTGTTGATTTAACTAAATTGTCAATTAGGAAGCCATCACCTCGGCTTCACCCTGCCAGTGCTAACACTGACTTCGACCCTGGGGGTAATGCCAAGTATTAATAAAGATAAAACTCGAGCAAGAGTGACTCCTCTGCAAAAATGTCTTCGTGCAAAAGTGACTCTTTATGCATATTTGACACTTACCCATGTCTGCCTACACCTGTCTTAAATCAATCATTTTATTTTAACACATCTTTTCTAAAAATAATAACATTCAAAAGACCTACATATTTAAGATGTTTAACAGCTATACACATACTCGACATAAGACTTAAACAGTCATTTTTGAGCTTAACTAGAAATTTTAAAAATTACATCAAAGTTAAGTATTTGTTTATTTAAATTTAGAACTATTTTTAGTAATTGTAATCAAATGAACCCGGAACTTTAATTAATTTTTTTTTAGTTTATTAGGTAAACGTTTCATGAATAAATAGAAGAAAATATAATTCAATACATTTTTAATCAAACTATTTCATTCTATTTGGAAATATAATAATTATTATTAATCAAAGTTTGTTACAAAAATAGAATAGTATTTAGTTATCTACCGGATCCATAAAACTAGGATAAGACTAGTTACAAATCCATATCTATAGTTTTTTTTTATTTAGATCAGGTTGTATCCAGACCTAAATTTTATATCCGGGTCTTGTTTTAAAAATATCTAGTTTAACTCCCTATGAAAATGTCTGAAACCTTTTTATTTTATTTTTTTTCATCACCAACACCATAATATCTAGTATATTTTTTTGTTCATTTACCACATTCGCTGACATACTGGATCCACAAAATTAAGATCCGGCCGGGGTAGACTTTTAGTATGTAATTAAAACTATGTATGGCAATTAAATGTATAATGCTCACATTTTAAGTGTAATTAGTATTAAAAAGTATATAAGACAGTCTTTGTGATATTTTAAAACAAAGCACCTTTTTTAAATATTTCACACATGTAAATATGATCAACAAAATCGGCGAAAGTCTGCAGAACAAGTCCGGACTTTCGTTTGCCGTGAGACAAGCTCAAATTTAACAAAAGGGTTGATCATGCCAATTCGATCATCAGACCACAAGTTTCGGTAGACTGAGTAGACGGTAGACATGTAAATATGATTTAAACTATACCGAGTACAAAAAATATTTTATCATAAAATTAATTTTTAACACGTAGACTTAATAATTATCGCTTTAAATAAGTTTTTGACTCTAAAAACACTTGCAGTTATATCATCCTAGCTTAAAAACTAAAAGAAATCAATAATTTTTAAAAATTCAATTTACCAGCCTTTTTAATAAAAAAAGTTTAAAAAAAAAACATCTCACTTCCTCCTACTATTTATATGTGCATTGATAGCTATGATTTTTAAACTAATGATAAATAATAATACTAGTGCGAATTAACTATTCTATTTATTACCAGGTTACAGTTGTAAAAAAACCCGACATTATTATTAAGTAAAATAGTAAAGTGTAATAGAATTAAATTTACCTTCAGTCCCTTCATCTTGAAGAGTAATACCATACTTACTGTGGTATCCAAGAGGATAAATATCTCTATCATAGTAAAAACACTCATAGTCTTTTGTCCCTTTCCATCCGTCTATACAAACTGATATCTTGAAAATAAAATATACTTAGCTAAAACTATAATGCATCTTGCATAATTTAAAAGTAAAGAGTCTTTATAATCTTACAATGAAACAAATTTTAAAATATCTTGAAGCACATTACAACTAGTTCTTTTTGTGACAAAATTATCATTTAAAAGTAGTTTTACTACATATCATTTAATTTTTTTTTTAATTTCACTTACACTAGTAGTATGGGAATTATAACAATTGAGTCTCAACTCATTTATATTAAAATTGTAATCATATTTGTAATACTAATCGAGTTTAAAATTAATTTAGATATCTATTTTTATTCTAACAGTTTATTACTAACAAAACAATGTTTCACTCCTATGTATATAGGAGATCGTCAGTTGTTGTAAACAAATCTTATTCAAATAGATTCTATTTAAATAAAATTTGTTTACAACAACTGACGATCTCCTATATACATAGGAGTGAAACATTGTTTTGTTAGTAATAAACTGTTAAAATAAATATAGATAAAAATCTCCTTAAAATCATTTAAGTTGAGAACTTTAAATTGTTTGATTTAAAACAAGTTACAAAAATAATTTAGATATTGATACTATAGGCTATAGAAACAAGTATGTCAGCATGAAATTTAGTTCTTTTTCTGATATATCAAGCATTAACTGCAGTATAATTATAAGAATTGATTCTATCATCATATATATTTGATATATGAGTACATAATTTTTTTTAATGAGAACAAGAGTGATATACAAACTATAATACTTTTTAGTAAGAACACTAAGTCTAATCTCAAAATATGTATAGATTTTCGTAGAATTATTTAGGCAAAACAATCTCATATAACCAATAATCCTCTTTAAAATATTTCTTAATGAAATAAACTTTTACTAAATGTCGTTTAAAAACATTTAATGTTTATTTTTCAGATTAAGATTTTTTACATAAATAATATGATAGTAAAACCACAAACCATATCTCCATAAACATTGCTAATTGTAGCAGGATGAACTATATAAATTGACTTTTTTAAATTAATTTTGCAAACTGCCTCTATTTTCTCACCTACTTCAAAATAGTTTTGTTCTGGTGTTTCTGGTTCCTACAAAAAAACGTAAATAAAACCGTTTTTATAAAAATTTACAAAAGACTTAATAACTGTTTAAGTATATTAAGTCATTTAAACATAAAAACGTTCAGGGTGTAAAAAAAATAGACAAAAATTTTTATTACATTATATCAATAAAAAAACTCATAATATTTTTACTGAAAGCAACAAAATAAATATTTCATAAGTTTAATGCT
Source organism: Thalia democratica (assembly GCF_965202585.1). Taxonomy (NCBI): domain Eukaryota; kingdom Metazoa; phylum Chordata; class Thaliacea; order Salpida; family Salpidae; genus Thalia; species Thalia democratica. Next base: position 54,035,266 of record NC_139165.1, on the reverse strand, counting down.
TAGATTTAATGGAGCTTTGAGTTATTAAAAAACAAATAAGTACTAGATTTAAAGAAAAGTTATGTGTTATGAAAAACTTTTTCATTAACTCTGACTAAAACTAAAACACTAGTAACCAAACAAACTTTAATTGGTGATTAGTTAAGTACAACGAAAATTTCACTAAAAAGTTTTATTTTACTACTTCGTAAAAACACTCTTCTAAAGCAGCCTTTTCTTCAGAGTTTTCTTCTTTTATTTTTCTCAAAATTCTGTTTTTGTAACTTTGATAGTTGGTCTTTGTACACCCAAGAGGAGGTTGAAGAAAATTTTTACCTTCTTTTTCACAAGTTCCAACAGGAAAAATATCCTATAAAAGAAAAAGTAAATTTTACAAGTTAAAAAAACTCATAGTTTTTTCAAATATTTAATACAGAATTATAAAAATCAGCTAGCAGTTTTTTCTAATTAAAAAAAAAGGGCAATTAACTGTTTACCATCTAATTTTGATAAGTGATTTAACTCAGGAAATTTAAAAAAAAAATTTTAGTAGCAGCTATATGCTAATAAATATTTACACTTTTTGTGAAAAAATAAAGTTGAGTTCTTTAAGTTTAAAAATATATAACAAATATCTTAAACAAACTTCTACAACTAAAACGTTTTAGTTAATTTGCAAAAAATTATGTAGTAAAAACTTACACAAGAATCAATCATTTTCCACCTTGTTTTTCCATAAGTTGCCAAAAGTTCTACTAATATGCGTGGTCCCTTAAAAATTAAATCAATAAGATATTTAAAAACTAATTTATGTATTCCTTGTTAAGTGTATAGGGAAGGCTTAACTTTCTTTTATTTGCTAAACTTTTCAAGTATGTTAATTAGCTACCAGTTACTTTATTATGATTTCTATGTTCAACTTCAAACAAATTTTCAACATATAGAACTAAAAAATTAAGAGTTTAATAGGTTAAACAGTGTAAACTAAAATGGAGAAACATTGTTTGCTTATTGTTTTTAAATTTTATTAAAATGTTTAAGCAACCTCCTTCAAGCTTAAGCAGTTATTTTATTCAATAGATTATAAATCAAAACAAATAGCTTTCATTTAGTTTTAGATTTTAACAACTTAATTTACTATATTTATTCTTATAAAATTTAATAGTTATAATTTTTTTTCTTAGAAAAACTTCTTTGAATTAAAGTATTTAAAGAAAAATGTTCTTAAAAAAAATTAATATAAATTAATGATTTAGTAATGCAGAAGTCCATTTTGTATATAGTGATTAATTTTAAACTTAAATAATAAACTAATTATAATAAAATAATAACCTACAAATAATTAGGCTTTAAAAGATCACTTTAATAAGTATTTTTATTACATCCTAGCAAAAACTTCTGGCCCAAGACAGATTTTTTAGTTTGAAAACAACTTGTGCAATTCAACCAAAATTGAGCTTTGTTATAATTTTGATTAAATTTTTTTATACATAAAACAAGTCTTTTTCAACAACACAAATATATTTCAACAATTTTCTTCAGTGTGATTACAATTGTAACAAGGTAAAACAAATTTTTTAATTTTTTGTTATAGTTTAGGGTTTTTTTTTACTAATTGATTGATAATTTCTCATATAATTAAAAAGGCTATATAAGTTTAAAATTTGTTTTACCTTGTTACAATTGTAATCACACTGAAGAAAATTGTTGAAATATATTTGTGTTGTTGAAAAAGACTTGTTTTATGTATAAAAATTAAAATTAGCAGACATATGTTTAAAATTTTAAATTTTTTTATGCAAAACAGTATAGCTTTATCAATTAATAACTAATGCTTAAAATCAACCTGAAAAAGTACAGTTAAATTTAAAACAAATAATTTAAAAATACTCTAAGATATATTTTTAAAGTTCAAGTACTTATCAAATAAAAGATTATTTACACACTATTTCCTTATTTTTAAGGAAACTCAAAGAAATAACACTATTTCCAATATATATTATCAAATAGGAATCTGGTCAACATAAGCTCAGTAAACTGAGTTGGACAATCTTTAAACAGAACATAAAAAAATTTCTTTATACAAATTTTCATTTATTTTAATTTCTTGGAGATGTAGCACTAGTTCTGTTTCATTTTAAAAAATCAGTTTACTTAAGTCCTATTAAAAAATTTAATCAAAAATTCAAGATTATTAAAATTTAAATATATAAAATGTACACCCATACTTTTGAAACTTGTAACAACTATTACAATATTAACACTAAATAATACATATTACAGAGTTGCCAAAGGTTTATGAGAAATTTCTTTCAGGTTTTCTGAATTTCTTTCAGGTTTTTAAATGTACAAGTTTTTGAGTCTTTCTTTAGCATAAATTTAATGCAAGTTAAACTATTTAAGATTTAAATCTATCTTAAATAGTATAACAACATAGAAAAGATACTGTAAATATTTTTTAAATGTGTTTTTTTATAAAAAAAAAGTTTTTGATGATAACAATAAATTATTTATATGATAGATTGTTTGTGTCAAATAAAAATTTCAATAATTTACATGTGAAAATTGTTTAAAATTCTATGTTTTTCAATGGGTTTTGTTTTAAATTTTTTTTTTCTCCAATTTTAGGTTTTTTTAGCCTTTATTGTCAAATTTCAGGTTTTTCCATATTTTTCCCGGATTCCTGATAATTTGGCAGCTCTGATATTACCAACAAAACTAACGTCTTTATCAGTAACTTTTGCTAGACAAATTAATTCTTCATTTTCATGATCTCTAGTTTCAATCAAATCATCTATCTCAAATTTATTTTCTAAAAATTCTTGAGAATGCTTAAATTTGTTTGTTGTTCTTTGATCAGCAGCAGCCACTATTTAATTTTTTTAACAATGTAATACAAAAGAAGAATTATAAAATAAACAATATATTTTTACAGAAGTAAAAGAAACATGTTTAGCATAAATTTAGTAATGCTTAAAAACTGTTATAGACAAAATTGTAAAAAAACAAAGTAAAACCTGAGCATAAGATAATTCAGACCAGAGTTGGTAAAATGCTAATAGTTACTATGGTAATTCAGCAATGAAGCGTATAAACTTTGGTTTGTTTTAAGTTAGTAATTTCACGCTCGAGTAAACAAAGCAGAGCTTTTTAACATGTCTGATTCAGACATCTTTAATTTTAAATTTTATACATATTTCAAGACAATTTCAATTTATTTAAATTTTAATAAACAATTTTGTCTATTATAAGTAAAACCATACTAGAATTAGATAGATTTTTTCGTTACACTTTCAAAAATTCTGTTGTAAAAAATATTTTCAATTTAAGCATTTTAGTTATTAACTTGCAACAATGACATTATTTAAATTTCAACAAATACTGCAGTAATGTATATGTTTACTCAAATTGTGTAACTTTTATTATTTTTTGTAAATTTGAAGTTTTTTAATCAAGAAGTGCCTTTGTGAAACTTTCTCAAAACCCATTAAAATTTGTTCAGTGTGTTTTTGTGATAATTGTAAACTACTTTTAGCTAAAAATATAAGATCCATTTTATAGGTCCCATACAATTTAAATTGGGTTCGTTTTCAGAAAATAAAAACTTGCTTCTGTGAAAGGTTTTTAAAGTAGCTAAACATGTGTAAAAGGTGTTTTAGTGATGTTTCCAAAATTTAAACTTTTCTAGCTAGAATATACATGACCACATTTCTATAAGCACCTTAATAAACATGTATAACTCACACTGCTATTTTAGAACATTAATATAAATTTTCAAAAGCAACAGCTAGGTCTATAGCACATACATCTCTACAAGAGAATGATAGTGCAAAAGATATCAAAATAATAGTGCAGATATGAAACAAAAGAAATAAGGCTCTACTTAAAAAGTAAAGCCAAAAGGCTTGTACAAAAGGTAATGTGCTTTTAATTTTATTACAAGTACAGGTGGAGTGTAAAAATATAAATTACTTCAAGTGATATTATTTTTGTAGTTTAATAAATAATTCTAATATAATTTACATTTAAATTACAATAATAGTTAAAATTAAACATTAATCTATTGAATATGATAGTAATTGAAGCAATTTATGTTGTTGTTATTAACTAATAATAGATAAGTTAACTTTGCAGATAACAAATTATCAATTTTTTACACTTACCTACTTTATGTTTCTTCTTTTTGTCTGGTGACATAGTCAACATTTATTTAAGATTTTACTGTATTAAATATGAATGAATAAATTTGTTCATAAAAGTATCATTTACTATAATGAGGAAACAAATACTACAATTTGAATTATTTTTTACAAAGTCTGTAAAAAAGCTTAATTTAAAAACTTGGGTTTTATAGTATTTTAAAAAGTACAGCATGAAAGCATTTTGAATTTAAAAAATTTTGATCTTTATATTAAAGAATGATTATTCAATCAAATTCTTTTTATAAAGTCTATTAAGTTGTTTTGCACATTAAGTGTTTCAAGTACTTTGGAATTACTTCCTTCCTCAGTAAACTTTAAATAACTTTAAAACTATTTCCGCAAGTGTATTTAAAATTATTTAAGAAGTAAGTAACTTTAAAATTTTAATGTGCAAAAACAAATTTGTATATTTTTCTAGTAAGAATCTTTCTATTCATTATTCATCTGATTAAAGCTCATAATCACAAAAAAATCTGAGTAATCCAGCTTTAAATTCTTTTTTTAATGTAATTGTTCTACTTATTGAAATGTGTGTTGAGGCTTTTGCAAACAAATTTCAATTAAACTTATTTCGGTTATGCTTACGAATCGGGGCACACGCTTTTCAACATTATTTGAAGGAACTTTTTCCTAATTTTAAAGATATTCAACATACTTTTGCTAACAGGTCCAAATTTCAAAAAGTAAAGACGTCGTAAGGTAAGAACTTTGAGAGGTACGCACCCGCGTAAGGTACGCACCCGCGTAAGGTACGCAAATTAGAAATTATCTTTTTATAGTTGGTTTTTAAAACTAAACATTTAAAAATTTTTTACAGGTATTATCAGAGACGAAGACAAGCTCTTTAAAGCAAAGTTAGAAAACTGTAACAGTAACTACCAGTGACATTTCAACTACGTTTGACATTTTTACTATTTCAAAACTTTATCGTCAAATAAATGAAAATTTTATTTTTGTGAAACTTGTATTTGACTAAAACGAAATAAAATTAAAAAAAAAGTTTAGTAATATATTTAGTTAAACCAAAGTTTAGTCAAACTTGTACTAGAACTGTTTTAAAAAGAAAATTAATTATTATTATCAGTAGATAGAAATAAGAATGCAACTCTTCAAAAGAAATTAAACTCTAAAATTTATCAATATTTTTAAGTTTTAACTAACTAAGTTTAAATAACTTTTTAAGTTTAAACCACAGACCATTTTTTAAATAAATATAAAAACAACTTAAACATTGTTTTCAAAACTAATTAAGTATAACAAATATACTGTATTTTTAAAGTAAAGATACTACTCAAAGATTTTGTTTAACTTCGTTTCTTTTTTCGTTTGCTTTGTTTGCTGAAAATTAAATTAAAAAAATATTAGATCGTTTTTATACAGCATGATCTGAACATCATCTAAGTTGACAGCACAGCAGAAGTATTAAAATAGTTTCAAGTCAAATTAGTTCTAAAATATTTGAACAATTGTCAAAAGCTGAACCTGGAAATTTCGAAATTATTTTCTTATATATGATTATTTAACTAAAATAATCATATAAAAATAAGTTTCATGGCAATTAAGAGGCGACTGCTACGCTCTTTTTATTTTTTTTTAATATAAGAAACAAAAGTAAAACATTGATGTTAAGGAAGACTAATTTTTGTAATATGTTTGTAGTACTTATTTTATTATTTATATAAACGATGTAGCCTTAGAGGTTATATCGCTAGGTTATATCCTTAGTTGATTCTAAAAGCAACATTAAGCTTTTTGCAGACGACACAAAAATATTTAGCCAATCTAACTTAGTTTTACAATAATCTTTAGATAAAATCTACCATTGATTAAAAGAAAGGAGATTAAACCTAAATCCCAGCAATGTCATGTTTTGAATATTCAGAAAAGTACACCTATTCCAACGTTTGATTTTAAAATAAACAATGCAATCTTACATAAAACTGAAGTATTTAAAGACCTTGGAATTTTTATTTCAGATAATTTAAAATATTTATTAAGTTTATTGTCCAACGAAGGACCTAGGCATTAAAACTTAAGCCACTTAAACTGAAAGACACTAAAATAAAAAGAAAAAGAAAACAAATTACAGTGATTAAATAAACATAAAACTTATACAAGGCACACACTGAATAAACTAAAACTTTAACAAACAAATATTCAACGATTCCAAAGTCACCAATCTCCAATTATACGTTCCAAAGCAACAAATCCCTGTAACAAGCAACTCCTGTCAAAATTCTTCAGAACCTGTCTTCATCTTGCAGAACATTGATCTCAGCTACTATTTGCCACTCGTTATGTTTTAAAGTTTCACCACGTCAAATTCAGTCAAAAATCACTTCAAAAATGTGGCAGCAACAGTTCACAAATTTAGCTTAGGAATCAACTGAGTATCCAATAATTTTAAAATCTAAAGCCTAAAGCACACTAACAATAGCCCTTCCAAAATATCAAAGTTGAAAAAGTACCTAAAATCTATAAGGGGAAGGTGTAGCTTACAGATTAAACTACCAATAAACTACATACCACACACCAAATCAATGGCTAAAGAGATGAACAAAACTAATCACTTATAAATTTTACTGGTAAATATTTTATTTAAATCAAATTTTTTTAAGTTTAATCGAAAATGTTTAAGATTTTTGCACGATACTAGTTCATTTAGAAGTTTGATCTACATTTTTACCGAACGATAGAAAAAAGATTTGTGCCAACCAACATAGTAGAAATGATATTTGCATGTATATTTTCTACTATTACCTCTGAGTGAGTAATTATTTTCATAAGGTTTAAAGAAAGTTTGAGAATCAATAGTAGTTTCATTGTTAATCAGTTTAAAAAAAGTAATGAGATCAAATTCAAGTCTTCTGTACTCTAAAGTTTTTATATTAAGCTTTTTTAGTCTGTCTATGTATGACGTATATGAAATGTTGCACCGATTAAAGATTAATCTCGTAAATTTTCTTTGTATAGATTCTATTTGGTTGATGTCTTTTATAGAATATGGAGACCATAAAGGTGTGTTGTATTCCATCTTAGGACGGATGTAAACTAGGTACAGTTTTTTAAGAATTACCAAATCCGTAGATATAAAGCTTTTTAGTGCTTAAGAGATAAAATTGATGCAGTACGGTAAATATAGTTAATGTGATGGGTTCATTTTAAATTATCTGAAATAAAAATTCCAAGGTCTTTAAATACTTCAGTTTTATGTAAGATTGCATTGTTTATTTTAAAATCAAACGTTGGAATAGGTGTACTTTTCTGAATATTCAAAACATGACATTGCTGGGATTTAGGTTTAATCTCCTTTCTTTTAATCAATGGTAGATTTTATCTAAAGATTATTGTAAAACTAAGTTAGATTGGCTAAATATTTTTGTGTCGTCTGCAAAAAGCTTAATGTTGCTTTTAGAATCAACTAAGGATATAACCTAGCGATATAACCTCTAAGGCTACATCGTTTATATAAATAATAAAATAAGTACTACAAACATATTACAAAAATTAGTCTTCCTTAACATCAATGTTTTACTTTTGTTTCTTATATTAAAAAAAAATAAAAAGAGCGTAGCAGTCGCCTCTTAATTGCCATGAAACTTATTTTTATAGAATTATTTTAGTTAAATAATCATATATAAGAAAATAATTTCGAAATTTCCAGGTTCAGCTTTTGACAATTGTTCAAATATTTTAGAACTAATTTGACTTGAAACTATTTTAATACTTCTGCTGTGCTGTCAACTTAGATGATGTTCAGATCATGCTGTATAAAAACGATCTAATATTTTTTTAATTTAATTTTCAGCAAACAAAGCAAACGAAAAAAGAAACGAAGTTAAACAAAATCTTTGAGTAGTATCTTTACTTTAAAAATACAGTATATTTGTTATACTTAATTAGTTTTGAAAACAATGTTTAAGTTGTTTTTATATTTATTTAAAAAATGGTCTGTGGTTTAAACTTAAAAAGTTATTTAAACTTAGTTAGTTAAAACTTAAAAATATTGATAAATTTTAGAGTTTAATTTCTTTTGAAGAGTTGCATTCTTATTTCTATCTACTGATAATAATAATTAATTTTCTTTTTAAAACAGTTCTAGTACAAGTTTGACTAAACTTTGGTTTAACTAAATATATTACTAAACTTTTTTTTTAATTTTATTTCGTTTTAGTCAAATACAAGTTTCACAAAAATAAAATTTTCATTTATTTGACGATAAAGTTTTGAAATAGTAAAAATGTCAAACGTAGTTGAAATGTCACTGGTAGTTACTGTTACAGTTTTCTAACTTTGCTTTAAAGAGCTTGTCTTCGTCTCTGATAATACCTGTAAAAAATTTTTAAATGTTTAGTTTTAAAAACCAACTATAAAAAGATAATTTCTAATTTGCGTACCTTACGCGGGTGCGTACCTTACGCGGGTGCGTACCTCTCAAAGTTCTTACCTTACGACGTCTTTACTTTTTGAAATTTGGACCTGTTAGCAAAAGTATGTTGAATATCTTTAAAATTAGGAAAAAGTTCCTTCAAATAATGTTGAAAAGCGTGTGCCCCGATTCGTAAGCATAACCCTTATTTCAATTAACTTTCATAATAAATTAAGAGAAAGTTGTTAATCTTTTTTAACAAAATCCCTGGAATAACATTATATGATGGCCAGTATAGAAAAATACAGTAAGAAAAAAATATGTCACAAATTTCTGAAATTTTGGATTTGATTGGATGCTATTTTGATGCATGTATTTAAAAATATATAATCTAGCATCTTGTCAGCACATATACAAATAACTTAAGTGAGGATTTGATCTTTCCAACAACAATTAAATAGAATACTGCATGGAATTTTAAAATATTGATAAATGATTCTATAAAACATATATATAAATGTAAAATTCTTTACAAGTAAAAATTTTGAGTTTGTATGGAACTGAAAAAAATAATTTATTCATTAATACTATGTTTATTGAACTAAAAAAAAAGTGCTCAAATATTTGGTCCAAGGACCTGGTGTACGAAAAAACCTTTCCGTTATCGAGTCATACACCAGGATACAGTTTAAAGTCATGTCCAGGACAGCTTTACCAATTAAATTTTACCAATTTTAAAACTTTACCATTAAGTATTATTTTTAATGAAAATTTAGCTTTAAAAATTTAAATAATAACATCTTCAAAGTATACAAAAACTAAATATTTTAAAAAGAAATTATAAAACCAATGAATTAAATTAGTCTTAGTTTGATCATTAAAAATATTTGCAGTGGCTTAAGATTTAAATCAGTTCTCATTTCAAGCAAAAGCATTACTTAAATTTTAGTTTTTAACTAGGGTATTTTTTAACTTTCACAAACTTTTTTATATAAGACCAATAACCAGTTTATAAACGCTATAAAAACAATATTAATAAAACTTAAATTCTTAAGCATGAAAAAATTTCAAATGCATACTAAACTTTGTTAAAAATTTCAAAACTCTTTAGTTTACACTTTTTTGAGTTCTTTACATATAGTGATGTAAAAAAGGTTTATAATAAGTTTAGTTTCTTGTTGTTTTCCTCTATTATAAAACAGTTTTAGACTTTATAGTTAAACCTTGTTTTTTATGTTCACTAAAGTAAAACAAAAACTATTGATTTGAAAAAAAAAAAAAGTAAAAGCTTCAAATAAAAATAGAATTTTTTTTTTTCAGTAATTTTACAGATAAATTATGTTTTTTTATTTTCAAGTATATAAGCTCTTAAAAACTTTAGTCTTAATAAGAAATTAATCATTAAATTAGCTTTTGTACATAGACAAAATATATATGTATATACAAATAAAATCAAAACATATATAAATTTATTTTGTCTAACGTAAATGTCGACTTGAGCTCGACATACAGCCTTTTATAAGTTGCGAGCCAGCGTACAGTTATTAGAAAAAAGTTCTTCGTGGGCAGCATTTATCTAAAACAGTTTTAGTGATCAATATAAAAGTACTAAATTTAAATTTACTCTTGTTTTTAAACTAAAATTTAGTTAAATAAAAAAACCTCTTTGGTATGTAACAGTGGCGTAGCGTGGTATTTTGGTCAGGGGGTGCGCAAATTTTTTTCTCAAAAAGTCCTCTAAATTAAAACTTTTGTAATTAGCTATAAAAAAACTTTTTATAAGTAATATAATTGAAATAATTTTATTAAGTAAAATAAGTTCGTTAACTGTTTTAAAAATATTTATATATTACAAAATTTAACAATTAAATAAAAATATAAATTTCATTAGAATTACTTATACTTGCAAAAATGTAAACTTACTAAATAAAAATTGTTTTTATAACTTATAGTAAACTTTATATCTTTAAAAACTAATATATTTAATAAAACGAAAGTATCTGTTTTGTTTACGAAAAAATATCAATCTCTTTAATATACAATATTGATAACAACACCTCATTGCACATAATTTTAATAAAGTTACACAGAAGTTAAAATAGTCCAACTTTATAACTGTTATTACAGTTTATTACAACATTGTAAAATAATTAAAAGTATACTTTCTAAATTTAATTCATTTGATTGTATTTGTTTAAAATAAAAATCACAAACAAAGTTTATTTCTCATAGGCCGACACGCTTATCTTGTATGTTTACAAAAATTAAGTTCAGAAAACTAGCAGTAGTCTTAACAATGTAGCATAAAAAAATATTGTAAAATTGTTTAATTTTTCTTTAAGCGTGACGTATTTTTGTAAACTTTTTGTAGAAAAATAATCTGCCATAAGGTTATACTACAGCGGTGCGCTAAATTAATTGCGTACTGTTTGAGTCTATATTCTTATGAAGTTAATGAACTTATAAAATTTTTCCTTATGGAGTTTTTCATCAACATCGGTGCGCATTTGCAATTACGCACCAAATCAGTATATTGAGTAATAACATGTACTTTCCTAACTTGTCACTAATTGTAATTGGTATTCAAAATTTCGTAAAACTTTTTGAATACTAGATAAACATAGTTGAATAAAGGCAAATTAAGCAGAAAAAATAAACTATAAAGGATAAAGATATTACATTCTTTTTTTACATTTTTCTTTTTTTGGGTGGCACGCATGAGCCAGTGTCCCTCCCCACGCTACGCCCCTGGTATGTAATGATTTTTAAAATAAATGGACAAGCAAAACATTAAAATGTATCCAGATTCCAGGATGTACTATTCGATAACTGAAAGGTTTTTCATGCACTAGGTCTAAAACCAATTATTTTGAGCGTTTTTTTTTGTTGTTTAATAAACTAATAAATTAATATTAATGAAAATTTAAAAAGTTTTATACAACAAAAATCATACAAATTGTTCGGATGAACTAAATGTTTATAGTTTCATGAGGTAAAAGTTTTAAATAATCGAATTTAATTATTTCTTTTTAACTTTATTAATAATATACCTTTATAAATGTCTTAGTATTTTATGATAAACTTATACTAAAAATAATTTAAGTTGAGTAATTAAATACTTTAACTGTAAATAATTACTATTAAAAAACTTCACCTCAAAACTTAAAAATAACACCAATATAAAAAAATTGTGTTACACAAATATATAACAAGGTTAGCAATTAGCTTAGCATACAAATATGAGAAAAGTTTTTGTTTTAATTATTTCTTAATAGAAAGTAAAGTACTTGGTTTTTAAACAATACCAAAAGATGTGGTTCTTAAAATTTTGAATATATATTTTTTATTTAAAATTTTAGTAATTAATACTATGTTATTCTTTTTAAAGTTATACAACACAATTTAAACTATTCAACTTGTTATAACAATGAAAAACTCTTCTTTTCAAAAAATTTAGTTAGATAATAAATGTTAAAAACCACATTATTATATGTCTTATTCAGCATATGCCTTTTGAAAGGTATAACAGTATACTTTTTTAGCTTGAATAAGGACTAGAAAATGTTTAAACCTCTACTATTTTCTTGCTCTCTAATTTTGTTTTTTTATTATGTATTTGTTGTTTTCATAAGTATCTATTAAAAATGTGATTTTGTAGTGTTTTTTTTAATTCTTCATCTTAAAATTTTTATAAACTAGACTGTTTTCTATAGGGATATTTTATGACGTTTACGATGTAAGTTAGACTTTTAAGATAGAATAAATAGTTTTACTAACTTTAAACTACTGTAATTCTAATAGTGATATTGAAAATTTATCAAGCAATGTTTTATTACTATTTTTAGTTATTCTTTATTTTGTGTAAATAAATAGAAGCCTTAATTTATAGGGCAAGTTTACGCTTTTTAACCTAGTATCATATCACAATTGGAATTGTAAAAAATATTAGTTTATCAAACTATGAAAAACTTTACAAAGTTTTCTTTTATATATTCGAATTAGTAGAGGGATATAATTAATGAAAATTAATTTAATTAATGATTTTATTAGTTTTATATTCTTTTTAACAAAAAATTTGACTATTGTTATATAAATGAAATTAATATAACAATAAATGTGCAAATTAACTATTTTATTCACTACCCGGTTTCCGCGGAAAAATAATCCGAACTTGCCAAGTAAAAAAAAATAGTAAATTGCACTGAGAAGTTTTTTCTTATGTGTAAAATTAAAAAACTATTCATGCATGAAAATAAAATCAAGATTATGATGTTGTATAGTAAAAAAATTCAAATTTATAATGTATAAATGGGTAAACATGTGCTAATTAGATATAAAAACGAAATTAATGGAGAATGATAAACTTTAAATGAAAATTTATTTAAAACAACCACGTATCTACAAAACTGTAGAATCGATGATAAGTCAAAGCCATTTTAAACTAGTAATTTTAAACTAGTATTTGTTGATGTCTTATCTTTTTCCAGAGTACTAATAAAATTTTATTTCTGTGCACATGAGTTCATTAATTCTGTTCTTTTGTTCACACAATTTGTATCGAATTCGAATATCCTATTAAGCACAACCTGCATGTTAATATTCCTGGTTTAGATTTTTTTCTTTATAGTATTTTCTGAGTTAATTTCTAGTTCTTTTTTCCAATTGTCGCTAACCCAGGCTTCCACTTATACACTTATATACTTATAAACTTATATATTGTTGGCCTGATTTATAACGCAACGTGCGCTTTAACTTGTATAGTAGATGCCCCAAGATAACGCTTAAATTATAGTCGACTTAAATAAACTAATATGAATTACTTACTATTTACTAAAGGTTTAATAAATCAGTTACTTATACTAATTTAAACTTAGTTCGAATCTGTGATAATGATTATATTTACAATGAATTTGCGAAACGAAAAGATGATAAAATACTGCACAACATTACACTAATAAACCAAATTATCAATTCTTTTAAAAGACGACAATACTCGAATAAAAGAAACTAAAAACTAAATGTTTAAACCAAACTCAAAAAGTGTTCTAAAATCGAAATCAACTCGACAACAAGATTGAAACCATTAAAACTTAAGTGCAGCGAAAAGCTGCACTGACTTCAGTCTGCTGCAATGCAATAGAAACTAAAAGAAGTCAAAATTTCGCGAGATTGTTGAATTTATAGTCGCTTGAGAAAAAAGAAGAAAGTAAAAAAGAGACAATTGCCACTAATTTTTTTTTTATTGAGTTAGTTTTAAAAGTTCAATACGAAGTTAAATATTTGTTGATTAGTTTTCTACGTACTTTTCTTTTCGTAGTTTAAATGAGTTGTTCGAACGTTTTGTAGCATAACATTCTAAATAAAATGTTCTAGAATGGTTAATTACATTTAGAAGTAAACTTTTTAAATTAGTTTTTAATTTTTTAATTTTTACTAGGTGTTTTATTTTGTTATGCAATTAATCATAGAAACAAAAACTAAAAAAATCTCAATGATGATATTGATTTTGAAAAGATTTAAATACTCAGAAGACTGTTATAGTATAACAGAAACAAAGATATTTTATTTTGAAAATAAATCAAATCTTGGCGTATTTTGACTAGTTTCCTGTGCCACCCCGGAAAAAAATTAGAATAACTGTAAAAAAAGCGGTTAAGTATAGTTTTATTTTGAAATATTTCACTAAAACTTCATATCTACATGTTCAGATGTTAATATCATGTAAAAATTTTATATTTTTTCAAAACTACGTCGAAATGACGTAGGTTTATAAGTTTTTTTGGATAAAAAAATTTAATAAACAAATATAAACTACATAATTACAAAAGTTGAACAATTTGAAAATAGAAACTTTTCGATCAAAATAAACCAATAAAAATCGTTTAAAAAACTATTGTTGATTGATTTTACAATTCGAAAGCTTTCATTTATAATTGTGGAAACTTTTGACGATATCAAATATTATTTACATTTTTACAACATTAGAAAAATTGTAATTTGAAATTCTGTTTTTTACCAAGCTGTTAGATAATTGTTCACGTCTGCTATACGTTTTTTTTCAAAAATACAATTTTCTTTTTATTTAAGTTTGGTTTTTAGTAGTGATGTACCGGACTCACTATCCGGGTCCGGGTCCGGCCGGATATTGCCATTTTTGTCTGATATCCGAATCCGGCCGAATTCTAATTTGAAAAAAAAGTCCGGACCCGGATCTAGTTAGTAAAAAAGAGCATACTGAAAAGTAATTTTTCAAAAACAAACCCTGTGTAAATTATCAACAGTCATTTTCGTCAGTTAAAATTAAACATCTACCGTGATTGGCTCATTTTTTACACGTGACCAATTTACATTTGTTACATTTAAACTATGAAATAAACATTTAATGAAATGCAACTCTTTACATATGTTGTAAAATTGAAAACTTTAGGAATGAGTACTTGCTTTATTTATTGTTTAAAGTTGAGCTCAGAGAATATTTAGAATTAATACGGTTGAATGTACGAGCCAATGAGAATCATATGATGACGAAATGTTTCAAACTAAATACTGATGCAACAAAACATCAGAAGATGACAGGCAGTTTATATGTAAGCAGTTAGTTAGTTTGGTGTGTAGCTTGAAGCAACAAAATATCTTGAACGTTTTTGTGAATGCTTATTGTAAGTAGTGTTTTGTTTTAAAAGTGAATATTTCAACAGGTGTTTAATTGTTTAAATATTTAAGCCAGGTTTATAGTCTACTAGTTTAATAATAATATTAAAGTTTCTTGTTTACTAAAAGTTTTATTTAACTTTTAGTTTTTTGTTTTAAGTCTTTTGGTATAGATTTAAATAGCTTCCAGTTTTTAAAGTGTTACTAAAGTAATTAATAATTTTGTATATGCCAGTATTTCTTGTTGTGTTTTATATAAAAGATTCATCACTCAAAACTGCCGTGTCTGATTATAGAAAGTAGTCTCAGTTAGAATTTAGTATTTGTTAGATATTAATTAAATAAGGTAGGATTTAATTATGATGGGTAGTACTTATAACTTAAGTGTACCACAATCAAATTTACTACCAAATTGTCAACCTTTGCTAGCTGTTCTACTGATTATTAGATTAAAGAATTTTTTTCAGTTTTTAAAAACCTTATTTTGACTCAGGCTTGTTTATACTCACTCTAGCTAGTTTTATTGACTTAAACAGTGGCAACCCTGCTAGTTTGGAAATTTTTGGGAATTTTAGAAAATCTTGGACTGCCTCAGGCTAGTTTAGTTTTTTATAAAAACTCAGACTAGTTTTCTTTTAGATTTTGAATGAGTTTGAGCTGATCCAGTTTTCAATATTTTGTAATTTTCTAGTGTATTTTGTTCAAGAACTTGATTTCAGATTTTCAATTGTAAATAACACCTACATTTGTAAACCTTGTGGCTAGCTGTTCAACTTATTATTAGATTAAAGTTCTTTTTTTTCAGTTTTTAAAAACCTCATTCTGACTCAGGCTAGTTTATTCTAGTATGTACCGGACTCACTATCCGGGTCCGGCCGGATATTGCCATTTTTGTCTGATATCCGGATCCAGCTGGATTCTAATTTGAAAAAAAAGTCCGGATCCGGTTCCGACCGGACTCTAATTTGAAAAAAAATTCCGGGTCTGGTTCCGGCCGGATTCTAATTTGAAAAAAAAATTCCGGATCCGGTTCCGGCCGGATTCTAATTTGAAAAATAAGTCCGGATCCGGGTCCGGTACATCACTAGTTTTTAGCTACATTGCTTCAACTAGAACAGTTTGACTAACTAATTTATATACGTATCAATGAGTATGTTTTTCGATTATTAAGACAAGTTAAATATTAATTTTGTACTTTGTTTTAGTTTCTTGATTATAATTTTTTTGTTATTCTCCTAGACAAGACGTTAAAAGGAACTGAAATCGATAACTGAAAGATTCTTCGTGCACCATATCCTGGGACAAACTATTAATATTTTTAGCGTATTTTTTTTGTTCATTATATTATAATATATAAATGTTTCACATAGTCAGTAAAAACAGAACTTAAGTTTATATTTACACTTCCAGTACAAAATAAACAACTGGATTACTTATTAAGATTTTGCATTTATTTTAATTGTATTTACAGTTTAAACATTTTTATGTACCTGAGAAACTTTATACATTTATGTAGTAGAAAGTTATGTACTTTTGTAAAGTCTACTATTAAAAGCTACAACACAATTACTCTATTATTGAACAAAAAAAAAACTGTGCAACTACTGAAATAAGTCTAGATACGCCCCTGAATTGAATTAACAATATACATTTTGGTTAAGAAAAAATTAAAGATGTTTAGAAAAAACAAAAGTAAAGTGAAAAACTAGGTTTACAAAATTGAACATGTGAAAAATATAAACTGAAAAACATTCTAACGAAATAAACCTTTGCAGTACAGCATAAAATTTTAAGATTTAAAGGCATCGATATTTTTTTCAGTTAATTTAAGTTAAAAATTCGTTCTTCTTAATAAAAACTATTATTACTAAATCTAAATTATTAACTATATTATCTTAAGAATAAGAAGTTTAAACTGTGGAATTTAAAAACATTGATAAAACCAAAAGATAGCTTACTTAAGAAAAGGTCAAAATTGTCTTTGGGTCAATTTTGCACTAGTTACAATTTTCCACGGTGGGTCATTTTTGCACAAGAGTAAAAAAACTTAAAAATAAGTTAATAAAAAAGCAAAAAGAAAAAAATACTGACCGAGGATAAAATTTAGGGGTAACAGTGGTTGTATAAAAAATAAATAAAAATGACTAAAAAAATTATTATATAAAAAAAAGAATAAATAGAAATAAATTAATTAAAAAGAAAATAAAGTTACCGACCATGAGTAAGGGTTAGGGGTAACAGTGATAGTAAAAAAAAAGAAAACAAAAATAAAAATAAGTTACCAACCGAGGGTAAGTGCTAGGGGTAACAGTAATATTAAAAAAAAACTTAATTATAAAAAAAAGTGAAGTCTAAATTAATAGAAAACTAGTAAATAAAAACAAAAATTAATTCAACCCGTGAAAAATTGTCTCCGTGCAAAATTTTCTGCTCGTGCAAAAGTGTCTTCGTGCAATTTTGTACGCTCGTACAAATTTGACAGCTTCCCAAATTACTTAGACATACTGTTACTTTAAATACTGTGAAACTTTATTTTTATGTGGAAAACGATAGTTTCTTTAAGTTAAATTTTTCCTAAATAATAAATTAACTATTTACAGTTTAGTTTGTAATATATTTTGTAACAATTAAATTTAAATGAATGAACAGAATTAAATAAACATCTGTAAAAATTGCTTAAGTAATTTCTTCCGCTACTTGTAGGTTTAATTTTATTTTAAGTAATGTTATTTCTAGTATTATACTATTTAAAAATAGACTAATGTTTTACACCTATTGCTTTATAACAAAACAAGAGGTATACATTTTTGTTTGTTTTTAAAGATTACTAAAATAATCAATACTATTTATAATTAGTAAAAATTCTTATAAAAATACGTTTAATAATCTTTCAATTTTAGTCTAATTATAATACTAGATTGTAAGATATACTTAATTGCAAGATATTAAACTAAGTATAAAAAGCTATTACGCTACCATTTGTTAAATATAAAATATACTTAGACTGAAAACTGTTAACGGTATAGATATAAAAATTTCAAACATTGTATCTTTAATGTTTATCAAAACAGATCTTCGTTCTAATGAAAACACAATAAAGTCATCGAATTAATACCAGGCGATTTAGAAACCAATATTTCTATACTCCCAAAACTTAGAAAATTCCATTCAGACCAGTCTGAAGTTTTTCTCAAAGTATGAAATGGTTTTCTGTTTGTTTAAAAACTAATAAAAGGAGTTGGACTTTTAAATACATCTTCATCTCATCGATTCTAGAACTAATATATTTTTGATCTTAACCCCTGCTCTGCAAAAATCAGGTTGCCGAAAATTTTCTGTATACTATGAAATTCTGATTATTAAAAGTAGCTTCAGTTAAAAAATATATTTATCTTTTGCTCTGCCGTGCCAGTCTTTAATTCTCCAAAAAAAAACTTTGTTTTTTCTTATTATTTCTTGTTCTTTTGAGTAGCTGAAATGCTTTGTTTTTTTTTCATATTTTAATGAAATATTTATGGATTAACTTTGTTTTTTTTTAGTGAGATTATACTTTTAAATAAGCTTTGTTGAGTTTAATACTAAAAAACAAAAACAATAGTACCTGAAAATTACTATTAAATATTATAACTGTATGATTATTACCATGACTAGATTGAAATAATCAAACATAATGTAATAAATCGTATAATCGTAACACTCAGAAAAAACTAGACGTTCATTTTTTTTTATAAGTTAAAGAAAAATAAAACAGTCACAGATTTATTGTTTTAAGTTTTTATAAATAGTAGATAAATTTGAGTCGAACAAGATTGCAAAAGATTTTTGAAAAATTTCATCTATTTTACTAATTTCTTCAAGGTTTTTAAACGTACAAGTTTCACGATCTATTTTTAGTATGAAGTTAAGTTTAAAGTAAAAAATTCAAAAAGATATTGTAAAGCTACTTTGAATGTGTTTAAATAAGATATAACTAAAAAAATTATCTATATGACAGATTTTCTTTTTGTAAATCCGAAATTTCATTACTTTACATTTTTAATTGTTTTAAATTCCAAACTTTTTTAGTGATTTTTCTTCAAAATTTCTCAAACTCTAGGTTTTATTAGCCTAACTAAATTGTCAAATTCCAGGTTTTTTAGCAACCCTGGTCAATGCCTACTCACGAAAAAAATATCTTAAATTTTTATTCAATAAAAATTTCGTATAATTTTTTGAAGCAAGTTTTTTGTATATTTTTCAAGGTTACCTCTAGTCGTATATGGAATAGAATTTATTAGATAATCAAAAGACTACTTTTAAAATTCAGGGTTGCCAATTTTTTTGTGCAAACTTCCTTAATGTTTTATAAATTTCTTCCATATTTTTCAGAATTTCTTCCAGATTTTTGAAAGTACATCCAATTTTGGCCATTTCACTAGTAAGTTAGTTTTAAGATAAAACAAGTGTTTAGTGATCGATTTAAGCCAGTTAAACGATACTGTGATACTATTTTATCTTTGTGTTATTCTATTGCAACCTGTAATAACACTTGAAATCCATTTCTTTGTTTTTTTTTCTTATATGACTGTTCCAAAGCAATTTTTATGTTGATATATAACATAAACGGCCGTACAATCTAGATTAAATTTGTTGTTAATTTTTATTTGTTAATTTTTTATTAATCATTATCAAGCTATCTAACCAAATAATATTTTATAATTTGAAATAATTACTACAAAGAAAAGTAAGAATATTAAAAAGCACCAAGTGCAAGAATAAAACAGATTTATAAAGTATGACTAATTAAATTTTGATATGAATTACAATTCGTCTTGTAATTCTACTTGCTTCGTTTAACACTGGTCTTTTACAATAGTATTTTTAATGCGATTAAAATTTTATCATTGAAAAATTTACTTATTTTCTGTAAAATACAATGAACTTTAACGAAAACAGCAAATAAATATTGACTTATCTCCTAAGTACCAATCTTTTAAACTTGTTGATTGAAAAATAAATACATACATGATTTATCAAGAAAATAACTAATTTGTCATCATTGTTTTTTGAACGATAAAAAAGTTCTAAAAGTATTTGGTCCAAAGATCTGATATACAAAGGAACCTTTCGGTTATCGAGACATACACCAGTACACAGTTTAACGTCATTGTCCAGGACAGAACTTTACAAAATCTTATGAATTTATTTAATAAAAAACTAAAACTTAAGAAATGAAAAAGCTTTTTTTACCAGTCTAAAATAAGTATTGAACCATATTTTTAGATAATTTCAAAAATATTAAATGACTGGAGTAAACAACTTATCCTATTGTAAATAAAGTATCTAAGAGACTGATGGTTTAAGAAGCGTTTATACTAAAATGAGAATTACCTACTTGGAATTCAAATCAAAAAATAATTAAAAATAAATAAATAAGAACTTTACAATAAACTATGAAAACAATAGTTTTGAATTACTAGAACTACATAATCACGCAAGAACTGTCTGCTTGAAAAAGTTTGCCTCGAATCTTTTATATCTGATTTTGATGAGTATATAATATATTATACTATACGTGCATCTGTTGCCCCTCAAAACTAAACAAATTTGAGTAGCACATTGATAGTTTTTTCAGCCTGGGGAATCACATTAAAAAAAAACACAAAGTATTAGCTTTTCCTAGCTTTTACCACAGTGGCCCACTTTAAACTTTTCTGAAAACAATTCCTATGTAGATTGTATGGGGCCTTGAAAATTCAACCTTCAATTTTTTTGCTGCAAATTTTTGTACATGTAGCAATCATCACAAAAACACACTCTTCGAGTTTTAAAACGATTTAAGAAAGTTTCACGGAGGAACTTTTTGATTTTCTCACGGAGGAACTTAAAAAAAACAAAAAAAAATTTTAAAAGTACAAAAAACCAAAACTGTCTTCATAAAAATTTCTTCAAATCGTCTTAAAATGCGTAGAATGTGTTTTTTTGTGGATTGTACATGTAAAAAATTTGCAGCTAAAAACTTGATAGTTGAATTTTAAGGTCCTATACAATTTACAAAGAGGTTGTTTTCAAAAAAATATAAAGTGCGCGACGGTAGTATAAGCTAGGAAACTAATATTGTTTATGTTGATTCCCCAGGCTAAAAATTTTCTTATTCGGAAACTCGAGGGTCGGGGCAACAGATGCACCCTATTGGGCATAAGACATTGCATCAGATTGATTTTCCCTTGCTCTTAATTTTCTCTTATTATAAACAATACTTAAGTTGTATTAAAAGTAATTTCTGACTGACTCTACATACTTGGCAGCCAAAATAATGAATATAGATGTAAAGAAAGTTGTTTCACTTTTTCAGTAATAATTTAACTAATAATTTATCAATTACTAGTTAAAAACTTTTAATATACCTTTTTAAGTCCAAAAAGTCTAAAATTTACGGTTATCATTATATCAAAAATGTAAAAAATAAGTTTTTTTAATTCCAGACTATTCCGTTATTTTTGTACAAAATTCCAGGTTTTTCCAGATAAAAAGTAACATAAATAAATTTTTGGATAAAATTGGCTGTGACTAGTTAGTGTTCGATAACCCCGAGCAGAGATGTTAAAATGCTAAAAGTTACTATGGTAATTCAGCAATGAAGTGTTTTATTTTTGGTTTGTTTTAAGTTAGTAATTTCACGCTTGAGTAAACAAAGCAGAGCTTTTTAACATGTCTGACCCCGAGAACTGAAATGTTTATTGTGCACCAGGTCCTAGAACCAAATATCTTAAGCGTCTTTTTTATTGTTCATTAAACTGTTTGTAAAATTCAAAGTTTTTTTAAAAAGCTTTTGTATATTGATATCGCTATGATGACTTGTATCTTAACCAGCATATTAAGAATGTAAAGAAAAATCATATATGATAAAAACAGAAAGCATACACAATTCAAAATGTTTTTTTAATAAGACATATATTTTGCAATTATAAATGACAGTATTGTTCAGTACTATGTGGCTAACTATAAAACGACCAAGATTCGATTATTACAGCTAAAAAATCGCAACTGGCTAATCACATTTTTCTTCTGCTTGAACCTATTTTTTGTAACAAATGATTGTAGTAAAACAATGAATTGCTCTCAAGCGTGAAGCTGCATACAAGATCACTGAAGAAGTTTGTTAAACTAATGAAAATTCAGAAAAACTATCAAATGTTTGTAAAAATTTAGCCAAAAGTATAGGCGAGGCTTGTGAAAGAAGGTTCTATACTAGGGGTGGGCAAAGTTTTTAAATCGGGCCGAATCCGGAAAATTTTTGTTATTGGCAGGCCAGAGCATTTCGAATAAGTGATTTACCAGATCCAGTATCCGGATAATGCCTTTTTAAATCCGGATACGGACGGATCCTAGTTTGAAAATATTATCAGGATCTGATTAGATACTAATTTTACTAAAAATATATAACAGAATACATTTCATTTTCTTTAAATTTATTTAAGTACTTTCAAGTAGGACTCGTCAGAAATAGTTTTCTACTGAATTGGAATGTTTACAAATTGAAATAAAATTATACTGCAGTTTAAAGTTTTAAGATATAATATGACGTAATAATTAAATGTTAAAAATTAGATAAGTGCTAATGCTAAACAAACTTGGTATACTAATAAAACTCGGTAGAATTAAAACAATCTAAATAAAGAAGCGATAAAAATTTTAAATTAAAATTATGCTTAAAAATAAAGTTTAACAAGAAACTAATTACTTTAAAATTACTAATATAAGGATTTAAAAAGTCTAGTTTGGTAAACGAACTTTTTCTGCTTACATAAACTGGGCCTTAAAGATTGAATACATAAGGCTTCCAGAATTTAATTTTTACGTCATTTTATATCTTAAAACTTTAAACTGCAGTATAATTTTATTTCAATTTGTATTCATTCCAATTCAGTAGGAAACTATTTTTGACGAGTCCTACTTGAAAGTACTTAAATAAATTTAAAGAAAATGAAATGTATTCTGTTATATATTTTTAGTAAGTTATGCACCGGAAAAAAGCTATACTAATTTTAAATCGAGATTCAGTTCCAGTCGGATTCTAACTTATTTAAAAGTTTTGGATTTGGCCGGAATCTAATTTTATAGATACGGTTGGTCACTTTTCTGAATCCTTCTAATTCACAAAAGTTTCTTGAACGTGACAACTTAAAATGTAGATTGAGACATGTCAGATATTTATGCTTTGTCCTGGACAAGACGTTAAACTGTATCCAAGTGGTGTGCGACTCGATAACTAAATTAGAACAACACAAAAAATTAGGACAAAATTTTATTTTTTAAGTAGAAATTAATTTGAAAACCTATTTTTAAACGTGTAATATCTCAAAATCTTACAGTTTTGTTTTGTAAAAATATGTTACAAAGTTTTATAAAAGTTTTGTAATATTGAACTTTGCGGGCCGAACACTTCTATCGCGGGCCGGTCATTTTCACCTGCGGTCTAGATTCCATTTTGGTTCAAAAAATGGTTAGGGGCCAGTCATTTTAACTTCGAGGGCCGGATTTGGCATGCGAACCGTACATTGCTCACCCTTATTCTATACCAATTACCACAACTTAAATATGAATTACAACAAATTACTATTATTCACAACAGCTGTTGATCTACGATATCGACTTTATGCTTTCCCTTCATACCTCAAAAATGATGTTAAAAATCAGCTAAAAATTAATGTTAAAAAGTATATCTCATTTGAGGCTGATCAAAAAGGTGATTCTCATATATTGCAGCCAGAGAAACCAAAACCACAACCCTCTGTAAATTTAGATCCGGAGAGGTTTTCAACTCCTCCGGGTAGTTTTAAGTTTAAAATAGAATCAAACAAAGCTAAACAGGCGGACGAGCAACAGGATTTTATTGATGGAGAAATTGAAGCAGAAACTGAACAGGATGATGTCTTAAACTGGTGGTAGTTGAACAAGAAAAAATACCCACATCTTGCCAGTTTTGCAAGAAAATATATTGCTGCACTACCATCTTCTGTGTATTCTGAAAAAAATATTTTTAAGCTGAGAATTTGTACGAGCAAAAGCGCAATCGATTGCTTCCAAAGACCGGCGAAAAACTTTTATTTCTCCCTCACAACTTAAAAAAACAAGAATAGTCTTTTGTAGTAAAAAAAAGATATCTTTTGCAATTGTAGTTCGTTTTATCTTTTTAAACAGTTGCTATGGTCAATTTATAATTCTTTTTTGTAATGGTAAAAGTGTAATCATAAGTAGAGTTTAAAAACTTTTTATATAATTGTAATTCCTATTATGTTATAGGCCTTTACTATAGTTGACAAGGTATTTCAATTTATTACGACTCCATATTATTTTCAATTGCGCCTTGTTTTATAAATATGAAAATTTACAAAAGTTTATGTTCTAATTAGTTTATAATCACAATAAAAACTAACTCTTAAGTTGAACGTAAAATATTTTAACTTTGTTTGTGTTTTTTCTTTAATCCTTTACTAAAGTCGATGATTTATTTATTTTGCATAACTATAAATAAATAAATCTTTCTTAGTTGAGTTTATTCACAAACAAATTACAAGAATGATAAAGTCTGTAACACAAAACATAACTAAAACTAGGTAAATACTTCTACATCTCCCCCCAGATTTTATCTACTAAGGAGATAAAACGGCAAATTTACCTAGCAAAACTATTTTTTTTTTTTAAACAACTTGTTACAACTTAAACGCATTTTTCAGGTCTAAAATTTAACGAAATTAAACTTAAAAAGACAAAAACATTTCAAAAATTACGATTAACTTAGTTCACTAATAAATGATTTGTTAAAACAAACTACAACTTAAACAAACAAACTGTAACAAAAAAATTGAGACTTAATCTTTACTTTTCTTCATTCAGTTGCTGAATACAAGCATTTAAAAACTTAATTGCTTCACCGATTCGAAATTTTCAGCTTTGAAGAACGAAACCACACGTCATTCATCTAACCATCTTGAAACTTCACTTCATTTGCTGATAAACATCTTTATCATATTTTCGACTTTAAACAAAATAGAAGGTGCATTACTGATAGCATTGAACACTGACGAAATACTGCTACACTTATTTTCCAAATACTCGATACCAACCAAAAGTTCAAATTTTTGAAATTCAATCTCTGCGTCCTCATCCAAGATCAAAGCAAATCCGAGCTATTCCAGTTCAACATCAATTTCGAAGAAAACCATTAGTACAGAAGGAAATTACACAATGCTTCACAAAAAGAATCTTCCTTTTATAAAAATATAGAACATTAAAACTTTTCTTGACATCTTTTTCTCAACCTTACAGAAAAGACAAACTTTTACAGTTGTATGTTTGCCCTTCTCAGATAAGGGATACTACTTAGAGATTTGCAAACAGGAGGGGTAAATCTTCTCAGAAACTTACGATTTTGAGCAGTTAAGCGACCTGATCCATCAACTTTGACAACACATTGATGGCAGTCCTTCACTTTCACCACCACTCCACTATTCCCCCACTTGCTAGGAAAGTTACATGTTCGATTTAGTATCACGACATGATCACCGCAATTCAGTGGTGGCAACGATTTTGTGTTCTCAGTTATATTTTCCAGAGACTTAACAAAACAAATACTGAGAGATTCTTCCTTTTTATTCCAAACGTCACGCCACATTTTTGAGATCTGCGGGTTGTTGTAGGTCATAAAACTTTTTCTGACGTAAGGTAATGACTTCTTTAAATTTCGTCGCGACCCAGTGTGTAAAAGTACGTTTTTCTTTCCCTGTACCTCCTTTTTCTTCTTCGCGTTTTTCCGCTCGAACATATTTTTTCTACGACCTCGGCTGCAAAGGCCATCAAAGTTTTGTGTATACAATCCACCAACTAGAAGTTCATTTGACTCATCAGCATAATTTTGATGACTTAGATAAACTTTTTTACGGGACTTTATCCAGCATTTTATACAGGCAAAACACTCAATATACCTCATATTTTTACTGCTCCAAACAAATTTATCAGTTGATTTATTACATATGCTAGAAGTTGTTTTACCACTTAGTTTTTGTGTGGTTTTCTTTAAGGATTTGCATACATTTGGTGTGTACAATCCACCAACTAGAAGTGCATTTGACTCATCAGCATAATTTTGGTGAATTTGATAATTTTTTTTACAGGACTTTAACCAGCATTTTTTACAGGTAGAACACTCAATATACCTCATATTTTTACTGCTCCAAACAAATTTATCAGTTAATTTATTACATGTGTCACAAGTTATTTTACCACTTGGTTTTTGTGTGGTTTTCTTTGAGAATTTGTATGAGAAAACTGATGCTGTAACAGCGGGTTTTGACATTGCATCACGTGCCATCTCTTTTCCTTCAATAAAACCGATTGTCTCATTGACATTTTTCTCATCTAGGTTTTCCCATCCTAGCACCTCTTTACGGATATCCTCATCGGCTAAACCTGTTACCATGACATCTTTTAGGATTATGTCTGTAAAATCTATTATTTGATTACAGCCATCCTTTGGGCATTTACATGTGTACGAACATGTACTAGCTTTTCCCTTTAAACGGGCAGCAAATGATCTAGTTTTTTCAATCAAATCCTGTCTTGCACTAAGAAAGTCTGATCTTCGTACAACAACTGAAACAGGAATAACTGCAAGCTGCTTGATCACCCTTAAAAGCTTTTGCTCACTTAAATTTACTACATCTTCATGTCCCTTCAGAATAGCATCGCCTAAATCTTCCTCACAGCACTGGTACAGTTGACGGCGTTTTTCTACATCTGTCATCTCCATGCTATCTTTAAAAATAGTCCACTTTTGTACAAATATGTTCAAATCCTTTTCCCTGCACTCTGTCTACATTCGAGGACGGTCCATCTTTGGAAGCTTTGGTTTTGAAGAATTTGCATTAATGTGTACATTGTTGTGAATGATAAGCAAAGAGGCAACTACAGAAGCATCGACGTCTGGTGTTTCATATGTGCAACTCTCAAGAGGGCATTTAATCACAGGCATTGTTGATTCAATTCAGCTTGACTTTATCATAAATAAATATATCTTTCTTGGTTGAGTTTATTCACAAACTAATTACAAGAATGATAAAGTCTGTAACACAAAACATAACTAAAACTAGGTAAATACTTCTACAAACTAAAGTACAAGTTAATTGTTAATGTTACTAGCGTGGATATCAAAATATTGAAACTAAGTTCTTGTGTATGAAGCTTGATTTTTTTTAGCAAGACATTGGTTTTTTTGTTTGGTTTTAAAATAAATATTCTTAAATAAATTTTTTTTTTTAATCACGGGAAAAATATTGTTCAAACTTAATTTACTAAATAATAATAATTAAATAAGTATTCATTATTTATAAGCTTTAATTGTTTTTACATTATAAGCAACTTAAATCTTTAGGATTTAAGTTATTAAAATATTCGATCTCGGATTTCGTCGAATCTAAATTTCAAAATTGAGATTCGGCCAAATCCAAAATTTTTGAATTCAGTAGATCAATAGTTTTTATGGTTCAAGTTTTAGAAGGTTTTGATTTAATAGTAGTTTGTAAAATTTTAGTATGCTTGTAGTAGGCAAAATGTAGGTAAATAAAAATTTTTTAGGTACTACTGCCGGTTAGGTACGCACGTGCCTCCTAGGTGGCAAGTTACTGTACATATTAGCCACTAGGCTAGATATAGTTTAATATTAAGTAATTCTGGAAAATCAATTAACATAATTAGAAATATTTTCAAACTCTCAAATTGTTTTATGAAGTTTCGCTATTGCTTGGTTAGTAATATTTCTAAGAAGTCTTATTTTTAGTTACCATTTTACTTTCTTTTTGAAAATAAACTTGAAAAAGATTTTACGGTTTTTATTAAAGTTTTCTATTCAAAGCCAATCTGAAGTAAAAAGTATGTGTTACTTAACTTTTGTATGTTTTACTGAACTGGTATCACAAACTGTTTACACAAGAAATAAATTTCCTAGTTACTCATATTATTTTTATTTGTGTTTATGAATAGAGTTTTAGTTTAAACGAATCTTTCTTAAGTTGCTTCAGCAATAAACATGTTAAATCATTTTAAATTTTTCTGTAGCTTGTCAGTATACTACAATTCCTTTTTTTTAAGATTAGGTTCTATATGTTTTATAACGCGACATCGTATTAAACTAAATGAGTTGTATTAATCAATAAAAATTAGAATATAAATAAATTTTAAAAACTCGTTATTTATTCATAAAAATTTTATTTACCTCTACACACCTATAATTAATTAAAGTTACTTTATTAAAACATTTTTTAGAACACATTTAAATTTATTTATGAATTATAATTTTTGTAAGAAGAAATTGTAGAGATAAACAGCTGAAGGTGCAAATGAACTAAAACTTTTAGGTAGCAGTTTTAAATGCTGCTTTAATATCAAATTTACTTTTGTAAAAACAATAAAAAATATATTAAACTTAGCTTACTTATTAACTTGAACCAAATTACTCGAGCAATTAAAATATCTCAAGAATTAAGTATATTTTTCGAACTTGTAGAAGAAAAAAAAAATCATTAATTTAGAAATATATGGTACATGTAGCATTTAATTTAAAAATAACATGTCAGTAAAACTGATTTATCAGTTTTTTAAATCGTGACAGGAAAAAAAAAACTTACAAACAAAACACGATCACAAATGTAGCAGCTCTTTTGATTTTTCGACTTCAAAGTCAGTTTGCATTGGAAAGAAAAACTCGATAACAAGCGTATTGTAACACAACAATGACGAGCACATTTCACAAGTTCATAGTTGGGGCAGCATGGTGCAAACACCGACACCTCCGTCGTGCAGCTGCATCTCCTCCCCGCCGCTCCACTCCTCCCTCTCCACGTCGTAACACTCCACGCTCTTCAGGTTCTTGCTGCCGTCGTACCCACCCAGGCAGTATATTTTCGTGCCGCTGATGGCCACTCCCACCCGGCTCCTCCGCATCTGCATGCTGCTTATGCGCGTGAACTGTCGGGTGTTCCGGTCGTACATCTTCATTAAAAAAAATTTAATAGTTTTTGAAAAATAAACAGTAGAAACAAACGTTCATTTTAAAGAAAACAAAATTAAAGCTGTAGAAGATTTGTCAAAATAATTGAATAATTAGCATTTGTCTACGTTTATTTGTGGAAACTTAGTTAACTATTTAAACCTTTTTTTTTTTTTTATTTGCCAATTTTGAATTATAAAACAGTATAAAGCAAAAAGTTTAATAAACAATTTACCAAAAAAACAAAGTTAAGACGTTAAAAACATTTTATCAAATTTTATATACGTATCCAGTCTTGTTTCAAACTAAAATGTATTATTAAATGCAATTAATTTTTAGAATTATCCTATAATAAAATTTTACACATTGTACTCATTATATACTTAAAAAGTATGTAGATTTAGCATAATAGAACTATCTATTAAGTATCAAGTAAAGCTATGTTAACCTTATACCAAAATAATTTGATCTATTAAAAACTTATCAAACATGCATGAAAATTTTTGTAACTAAACAGTCTCAGAATCTCAGAATATGATTTTAATTACTTAAACCGATTAAAAACGACGTATACTTTAAAAACGAAGGTATCAAAAAGCAACAAAAAAGGCCTGATGAATTAAATTAAACATGGCGACAAAATTGGTGCAAAGAAAATAAACTATTATACCTCACATGAAGTTAGAAATTCTCTCCCATCATAACCTCCGAACACATACAACTTTCCCTTCATACTTGCTGCTCCATGTCTGGACCTCTTACTCAACATTGAAGTTTCCATGCACCAGCGGTTTGATTCAGCATCGTATCTTTCCACAGAGTTGAAAATAGTAAGGCCATCGTGACCGCCCAGCACCCAAACTTGGTTGTCAAAAACAGTGACGGCTACTGCCGATCGAGCTTTGTTCATATTTGGTAAAGCCTTCCACTCGTTAGTCATCGGTTGGTAATACTCGCACGATGACAACATGTTGCTGCCGTTGTAGCCTCCGCAAGCAAATACTTTGCCATCATAACTGCAGATTCCAAGCGCACTTCTACGCTCCTGCATGCTGGCAACATAACTCCATTTATCACATTTTGAATCATAAACTTCTACTGTGTCAAGTCTAAAAATTTTGAATAAAATTAGTATAAAATGATATAACTATTGTTTTATAATGGTATTTAATGAAAATTGAAGATAAAAAATTTTCTAGGCTTAGCAACAATCTTTTTACAGAACAAACCTGTTAGTCCCATCATAACCACCACAAGCGTACAATTTACTTTCCAATGCTGCAACACCAACACGACTCCTACAAGAAACCATTCCAGTAACAGGCTCCCAGCGTTGGCTAACAGGTGAAAACTTCTCAACAACGTTAAGAGCGTCGTGGGCTGAAGAAAGCCCACCAACTGCGTAGATTGTCCCCAAAATTTGAGAGCAGTACCTGGGAGTCACTTGCTCTGGTGAGAAATCTGATCTTCTATTAGGAATGAGGTGAAAGTCTTTAGCACTATCGATCAAATCACGACACATCAAACAGTCCTTACATGACTGGTCGTTTTGGACAACATCTGTCAAAAATTGCGGTTTAAGCAGAGGCAATCTGACACATTTCAAAAGTTCTGGCATCGATAGTTTCCTCATTTTCCAATCATACATCACCCAATTAGCTGTTGCTCTGAACACTTCCTCTTCTGAAGTAACGTTTAATTCAGACCTGGATAAAATATCTTCTATGCTTTTCAAGTCTAAATTGAAAAACTCTTCAGATTTTGCAACATCTACAAAGCATTTGTTTATGTAGGAGTCTGAGTTTTCAATAAGCGCAGAACACATTAAACCCTTGCCTAGAGTTCGTATACCAATTACATTAAATGGGTTGGTGTGTCTTTTGATGAATTCACAACAGAAATTAGTTACTGCACTCATACTAAAGTAGTTTGATCCACACAAAATCGATTCAACTGTGTTTATGTCCACTGTCAGTTCACCTTTTAAAATATTGTTCATTAGAATAGTTTTCATTTTACTATCACAATCAACTTAGTTAATTCAGTTTATTTACTTTAGATTTGTAGTTAGAAGTCAAAACTAAAATAATTTAGGAAGTTGATTATTTTTAAATCACAATCATTTCAAAATAGATCGTTTTAAACCTAATTGTTTTAAACTCGATAATTTCAAACATGATTATAAAAAAAATATTTCGTAGAAGGAATTTTACATATATTAAAATATTTTGTACTTTTTTACTAATTTTTGAGATGTGGAATATTAAAATTATAAGATGTAAAGAAGTAGCACTATTTATTCTAGATGGGTAGGTGTCAAATATGCACAAAAAGACTTTTGCATAAAGAGACATTTTTGCACGAGGGATCACTTTTGCACAGGCTGCAATCTTTCAAATTTTATTGTTTTTTTTATTAGTTTTATTTTTTTTTAATTTTACTATCACTTTTACCCCTAGCCCTTATCTCAGCCGGTAACTTAATTTTATTACAATTTTTTGGTATATTACAAATTTATTTTTTACATATTTTTATATTTTCTAGTTGTTTTTTATTTATAATTAACTTTTTTTTTAATCTATTTTTACTGTCACTGTTACCCCTAACCCATTACCTCGGTTGGGTTTTTTTAAATTAATTTATTTTATTTTATCCGGATACGGCTGGGCTTATTTTCAAATTAAACTTTGTCAGATCCAGATCTTTAGTAAAAATTCTTGTCTAACTGTAACCAGATAGGACTATTTTATAAATCAATATCAAGCTCAGACCCAAATTGCTTTTTTTAAATTAAAGTTTTGATCTGGATTTCAGCAAGCTATGGTCAGATCCGGCGTATGGATCCGGTAGAACTTTATAGTGACACTTTAGTCTTTATTTATTAAAACAACACTTAAACTAAGAATTAAACAGTTTCATTAAAAGCAAATATACTTTTATGTAAAAAGTAGTGATCTACCGAATCCGGCCTTTTTGAACTCAGATTCGGATTTGGCCGAATTCTAATTTCAAAATAAGACTCAGATTCGGCCGAATCCTAAATTTCAAAATAAGACTGGGTTTCGGCCGAATCTGAAATTTTGGACACTGTAGACTGCTTTAAACTTTTTGAATTTTACTTTAATGTTTGTCAAAAATAAGTTAAATGTATAAATAGTTAATGATTTCACGCTTGAGTGGATCAAAAAAGGGTTTTCTCACTTGTAAAAGCCTTCTCATTTTTGATTTAGAGTTTCGCACACAGTATAAAAACTATGATAAATTATACTTGTTGGACTCTCAAATGAAATTAACTAAATACTTAAGGCGTTTAATTTCAGCTCTTTGGATAACCGATCTTATTTATTCATCATATGTTTAGTTTTATATTTTTGCTCATTGTAATGAACTGCTGTATTATTTAAACAAAGAGTAACTTATATATGAAACATTAAAGCAGATTCTCGAATAAGTTTATCCATAAATTTTTATTTTTATTATTTATTTAATTTATAATTTTAATTTATGACATATATGTTATGACTTCAAACATTTTAATATTTATTTTTAAAACAATGTTCTAAAGTGAAAAAAAATGTTAAAAGTAAAATCATTATTAATTTGTAACGAACTGCTGCAACTACTTGCATTATTCATTGTTGAATTTTGAATATTAAGAGAATATTTAGAGCTTGCTGCAGCTATGAGAAATAAGGCTTAAAATCAATAATGCAACAAATCATTAAAAAACATTTACCTAGCTATTTATAAAAGTTTTGAAAGCAGCTTATATTTTTTGAATAAGAAGTTTTGTAATATTGTTGCGTAGTTCTTTTGTATAATAGATATATCATACAAACTATCTTGGCTAATTTATATAAAGTAGTGTAGAATAGTCTTTAGTATTGACAGATAAAATTCACTGATACATTATAACAAGTTAGTATAAAAGCATATTATATTTATTATGTCCAATATAAGTAATACAAATACTAAGCTGCCCGCAGAGGGTCCTAAGCATAAACGTGCTAGAAAGTCACCCCGTTCGGAAGGAAAAGTATGGGCAAAAAGGTCACGTTGACAATCTACCTACAGACAGTCAACCAGGCCCAACTGAGACTTAGGATGTTGGCCCACCAACATCCATAGCTCACAAATTTTTAATAATTTTTTATTTATTTGATGTTCTATTTTGTTAAAAGGTTGTTATAAAATCAAAGTCTTAAAATAAATTAAGTTATATCATTCTCTTTACAAGGTTGCCAAAAACATTGAACTATGAAATTTGACAATTTAGACTAAAATACCTGTAAATATCTGGAGTTTGATAAATTTTGGAAAAAAACGTGCAACTTTAAACAATTTTTACATAATAAGTAGCAAAACTTTAATTTGACACAATAAAATCTATCATATAGATAATTTTTTATAGCATTATCACTATTTTCTTTTTTTTTTAACAGCTTTAAAGTAGCTCTACAGTATCTTTGAGGAATTTTTTTAAACTTGGAGAAAATTTGTTAAAAACATTTGGCAACCCGGTCTTTAGCAATAAGTGGAGACCTTTATTTGTTATATATATTTAAAGACAACAACTTTAAATAAATGATTTGGCTAATTTTATACTGTTTTTAGAGCAGAAGTATAATTTACAAAAACTATAGGTAAATTATTTGTTTGTTTTGTTTTTTAATTATAGCAATAAGGTTGCCAAGCACTAAGGGTACTCAGGGAAAGTCAGGGTAGTTTTAAGACTTTTAAATTTATAGGCTAGTTTTTCATAGATATTGAATAAGATTTAGTTGATTTAGTTTCAATACTTTGATTATAACCAATTTTGTT
Source organism: Thalia democratica (assembly GCF_965202585.1). Lineage (NCBI taxonomy): Eukaryota > Metazoa > Chordata > Thaliacea > Salpida > Salpidae > Thalia > Thalia democratica. Next base: position 54,001,218 of record NC_139165.1, on the reverse strand, counting down.
TAGAATTTGATTTTTATTGATGTCGCTAAGATATTAAAATTTTTCTAAGGATTTAGAAAATCTTTAGGTGAATCAGGACAGTTTAAACTCACTCAGGGCAGTTTTTTTTTTGACTTAAAGATTGACAACCCTGAATAATGTAAATGTTGTTGGTAGTTATTTTTTAAGATAAATATATTTTTTATATATTCTCACAATTTTAAAGGCTTATTTTGTTAATTTTCCCATTTTGGAGATTCTGTTGGTAGAATTTAGAATTTTTCATTTCATATTTAAAATTTTTTACTTAATGTAAAACATTTATACCAAAAAAAAATAAAAAAACTTAATCGTAAAAATAAGAAAAAAAAATTATAGCAGATTTCCGCAAACTTTTAGCTCTATATTATTATGCTGATATTTAATTCTATTTTTATTCTGTTATAAAGTATAATAATGTAAATTCATACAAATGCTAAAATACTATGTAATTAAATGTTAATTTCATAAAATAAATTCGACTCGTTAGGTAATTAAAAACAAAGTTTGAACTTTTCAATAGCTTAAAAATTATTTCAATATACATTGGTTTGTATTATGTAGCATCATGTTTTGCATAATAGTTTAAAATACAGTTTTGTTGTATACATAAAAGTTTTATTTAAATGAAAACATATTTTATGAACAAAACTATTACGACCTATATTAACTGCTTTATCAAAGTATAGTTTACACAACAGAGAAACTAAATTACTATTTAGAATGAAGATTTTCTGCATTTTAATTTTATAATACTATAATAATATCATTCTATAGCTTTTTTTACAATAATGTCTTCTTAGCTTAGACTTTATGTAGTACAGTAACATCTTGCATCTTTACGCACTCGTGACGTTACGCACTCTCGTTTAGTTACGAATTTTAGATTTTTTAATATTGCACAAATTAGGTTTATTATATAATTTAATTTAAATAATGTTTTTAAATGCTAAATCAGCTCTTTATATCTTTAGAATTTGTAAACTTATGTTCCTAAACTAATTGATAAAAATTTATTTATACCTCAGTATATCAGAAATGTTTTGTTAACAATAAGAGATTAAAATAAAATTCAGAAAGAAATTGACTGTGTTAAATAATGAAAAAATGAGAGTTTAAACACAAATAAACAATACAGCACTCTTGCCCTATATATGAATAAACATCTGAAAAAAAAATCTAATGAAACTTCATAGCAAAAAGTAGCAGTGATACTTAATAAGGGTGGGTATCACTTTTGCACGAGCGTCACTTTTGTACGAGCGTCACTTTTGCACGAGGGGACACTTTTGCACGGAGGGTCACTTTTGCATGAGGGGACACTTTTGCACAGCGTCACTTTTGCACAAGAAGACACTTTTGCACGGCGTCACTTTTGCACAAGGGAAACTTTTGCACGGCAACATTTTTTACTGTAACATTGTTGCACAACAATACTTTTGCACAACGTCACATTTTACAATAAATTTTTTGCACAGAAACTTTTTTGCACGATGACTTTTTTGCACGAAACATCAATTTTGCATTTTGGTAAAACAATTTTTAGCTAGTACAAAATCTGTAACATAAAAAGAAACTGAAGACTAAAATTTTATAACATACTTATATTAAAGGCAAAAAATGTAAAACATTTAAACGGCAAATGTTAAACAGTAAAAGTTAATGTTAGAAACAAACTAACGAAAAGATAAAATAAAATTATTTACAAAAGATTCATACCAGGGACAAAAAATTTAATTTATTTAGAAACTAGGACAATAAAATATTTTAAGTTTAAGTAAATTGTTCTACTTTATTTTGAACTTTAATATAAATAAACAACTATGCCTTTTTATATATTTTACTATACGGTTAAAAGTTTATTGTCCATGTGATGGACCTAGGCATCAAAACCTAGACCACTTAAACTGAAAGACACAATATAATTATTAAAACAAAGGTAAAATATAATTTGATATAAAATTTATATGTTAACTAAAAAGCAAAATTTTAACCACAAAATTATAATTATTTGCGCTTTGATTTGGAACGATCAACATCAAGTATTTAAATGCATTGACTAACAACAAAAATAAAAACCTAACGCTCCAGGGACATTAACAATAGACTAATAAGATAAATAATCACAGAATACATTGAAAAATAATTCATTATTAATAGAGTAAAGGTGATTCTAATAAAATTGAACTATGAACTAAGCAAAATCTTAAAATTAAATCAACAATTGATGAAAAATAATTATTAATTTTACTAACACAAATATAATTCAGATAAAACTTTTTTAACTTTAATCGAAATTCTTTAAAAATTTTGCAAAAAACTAATTCATTTTGTTCCATATTTCATGGTAGTTTGTTCCATACTTCAACTGACCGATAATAAAAAAGAATTCTGCCAAACCTCATTATTGAATTTCTGCAGCGGTTAAAGTATAATATGGTATATTTTCTTTGAACATAAGTTCAAACTTCGAAATGTTACTCTCTAAATGATCATGCAACATTATAGTAATGAAATAATCCAATTTTAAATCATAAAAAATGCGCTATTTTATTGTTCTTTTTATTCTCACGCTAATTTAAAAAAAAACAAAAAATAAACATCAAATAGAATTTAAAATACATTTACACTTCATAAATTAACTAGATCTTTTTTTTTACTTCTTCAAAAATTGTTAAAAATTAAAATATATTAAAAATATTTGTTTAACAACTATATAATGTTAATTTTAACATCAAGATAATATAAGTAAAAAATAATACTCAAGACTTGTGTTTTGAAACCTTACTAAACTAAGTCTATCTTTATGTTTAAAAATTAACGAAATTCAGATTATTTTTATTTAAAGTATTCAAAATTGTTTTTATTTGAAATTAGAAAATGTTTATCCATCTAATTTATTTAAGTTAAGATTATAAATATGAATTTATGAATTGTGGTACGTTATTATATTGTTTTACGTGAAACTTCAAATTTAAACTTTTATTTAAGAACTTTATTTAAACACTGACAAGGTCTTTGACTAAAACTTAGTTTGTAAAATAAATTCTTGAAAGAGTAAGTTTATAAAAACTTTACATTAAAATTTCATTTAAAAACTACCACGTTTTATTCATTCAAAACAACTTGCGTTTAAAAGTGAATATTATTTAGGTTTACAAAAAAAAAATCTATTTAAGTTTTTATTTTGGAAAATAAAAATTAGAAGCGTGCAAAAGTGAAATTCCATTCAAAATTGACTGATTAATTAAACTTTTTGCACTTTGTAAGTATATCCATGGAAATATAATGCTGTGCAAAAGTGAACCTATGCAAATATGCTGCCATACAAATACAACGTTGTGAAAAAGTTTTTACGTGTAAAAATGTTGCCTTGCAAAAATGACGCGGTGCAAAAAATATCCTGCGTGCAGAAGTGACGACCGTGCAAAAGTGTCCCCTTGTGCTAAAGTGACAATTGTGCAAAAGAGTTGCCTGCAAAAGTGTCTCCTTGTGCAAAATTTTTTTCACATTGCCTTCAAATCTTTGTAATGCTCACCAGCACCAGTTACAGTTAAAAGTGGGAAATTCCTCAGTCTGCTTTTAATAAGAAGCAATATCAAAAAACAGCCATTATAGTAAGTATATTTGGTACCTCTTGTATCTTTACGATCTCTCATACCTTTACGCATTTTTTCTGTGGACACAATGTGCATAAATAAGCGAGAGGTTACTGTACATGCAAATTGCCACTATTCAAATAAAAAAAGTTAATCAGACTGAGTTACATTAAACTAGCCTGAGTTGGCCTGAGTTTTCAAAAAATATTTAATTTTATTGCTTGAGAAAAAAACTACTGCTAATCAATATTAAAAAGTTAAAACAACAAAATAAGAATAAACAGAGTTAAAAAAGCACACTTTTTAAGTCAAAAAAAAAGCTTTGGTTTTATCAAAATATCAAAAACAGGCAGCGTTTTGCAGAAAAATAATCAATATGTTTTAAAAAATATTCAACATAGCTTTTGTTGGCCTAAATTTTCAAAATTTTCAAAAATTTCAAATTATCCTGAATTATTTTGAGTAGCCCGAGTGTTTAACAACCCTATGTTTGTGCCAAAATATTATCAATTAAATTTTTGTCAAAAATGTATAGATGATACTTACTAATTGACGTAGTTCTGCAAATTATGATCTTAAGTACTTTCACAATTTTGCCAAGTTCACAGAGTTGTCAAATATCATCCTACAGTAGAAAAGGTGATTGTGAATTCTCATAATGCAAAAGTGTTTTTATTTAAAAATTTGAACTAAATTTACAGTGCAATTGAAATTGAAACTAAGTATTAACTACTTATACCTCATAATCATTATCTTCTAAAATATATAACCGAAAGCTATTTGCACTTTAACAACTGGTATTTACTAAACTTATGAGATCTAAATCTGTTTTAAAATGTTCAACCTTTAAAGTTTAATTCAATTACATGTTTTTAAAGTATGTGGATAACTTGTGACCACACTATCTAATTTTATTTATAATAGAAAATAATTTGATTTTTTTGGACTAATGGCTCCCAATGGCAGCTTTTAAAGCTCTCTGAGTAATTTTGCACATCAAAACCCAGTGATCAACAAACATATATATAAACAATTTTAAAATAACATACTAATCAAAAATTTTACTCTTACCTTATAATGTAGTTAACATAAAATTTTCAAACCAAATAAAATCGAGTTCTTAAACGACATTAGTTTTTAATTAGACAAAATTACAAAATATTGAAAGTGGATATACTAAACCTTATTTAAGATCTAAAAAGACTGGCCTGAGATTTTCAAAAAATATTAAAACTATCCTAAGTTTCTTTTATAAATACCTTACAACCCTTACAATACCATGAGTTCATTTTGCAGTAGTTAGAAAAAATATTAAGCTTCAATATTGCACCATCAGGGAGAATACTCATTTGTATGAGAAGTTAGTTCTGCATCAAAAATTATTGCACAAAAAAAATTGTCATAAGGGAGGCTATCAACTAGAACTATTTTAGATTTATTTTTACATTTATCAATTCAATTTATGTTTAAATTACTGACAACTTGAAAATTAAAATTCAAAGATGTAAAATAACTGAATTTAAGGCAGTTAACGTAACTCAAAACCTATTACTTATTACATCAACACTTGTTGCCACTTGTCATAGTAGTTCATCATGACATAAGTGAAATAGTTAGCTATAAACTAACATACATTTATCTTATATTTGATTTTTTGTCCCTTTGCCGCAGTAAAATAGCAAAAATAACATAGTACAAAATACAAATCAAGATTAAGAAAATAATCTGCAGTATAAAGAACTTTGTTAAGTAACCTGTGTAAGCAAAGTCAATTAAAACTTGCAATGTGTGTGGTTCAACTCCAGAAATTTCTATTTCATTTTTATCTTGCTCTATCATTCCACTAAGCAACATACCTTCGAAATATGGAATTTGGGAGGCAAGTACAATTCTATGTGCACTAAAGCGTGAATTTTGTGTTCTCAGCACAATGTCACAAAGCTTACCCTCTCTTCTAATTTGTTGCATCTTTTTAAAAGCTTCATTAAATGATGATTTGCAATGGAATTTCTCTTCAGTGTCACCATCACCAAATTCTGATAGTGTAAGAACCATAGTCTGAAAAAAATTTTCAATAAATAAAATAAAGGATAGTTAATAAATTCATACTTGTTATTTCTAGTTATTCTGTTTCTATTAGAAAAATAATAACACTTTTTTTGACACTAAACAATATAATTGATCTTAGAACTAAAATCAATTTCCAAGGTAAAAGGTACATTCTTTTAATTACAAACAAAACAGGTTGTATATAAATTTTCTTTGGTATATTTAAAAATTCCAAAACATTTTATACAAGACTTCAAAAAAAAAAACACTGTTCAATATGTCTAACCTTTTTTAATTTTAATTAAATTAATATAAATAGCTTCAAATGCATTCTATCTACACTTTACTCAAATTAACTTAAAACTAACAAATGAAATTAAAGTCTTCATTAAAAAGACAATAACTTTATTAATGCTTAATAGAAAATTTTTGTTTTATACACCTGTAATATTTACATTAAGTATACTTTTTTTCTTAAGTAAAAAAAGAATTGGGAATATAAAGCTTTGTTTTTGATTTTAAATATTTAAAAAATTCTATATATTACTTTAGTTTAGAATTTTAAACTTTTAGTAGCCTAAAATGTTTTGTTTATATGTAATTTAGACAAAAACTTGATCAAAAATTCTTTAAGATTAAACATGTGTTCTAAAAGTAATTTTTAACTGACAACTCTTCTATGTTTTAATCTAAATAACAAAAATGTTTATTCTTCAATTAGTAAGTACCAATTTAAAACTTTTTTATATTAATTGAAAAAGAGCACATCACAGAGTTGCCAAAGACATTTTGAAGTTATTTTCTATGTTTTCTGAATTTCTTCTAAGTTTTTGAAAGTGCAAGTTTTTTAGTCAATTTTTAGTAAAATGAATTTCAAAGTAAAAAACTTAATTAAGTACTGTAAAAATATTAAAAATAATTGTAATGTTGAATGTGTTTTAAATAAAAGAAATAAAAACAAAAAATCTGTATATTGTAAAATTTTTATTAAAAACAAAAATCACAATATGTAAAAATTGTTTTAAAATTAAAGTTTTTCTTAGTTTTTTGTGATTTTTGTTCAAAATCCCATGTATTTTAAGTACTTTTTACAAATTTCTTGAAATTTTCCTAAAATGTAAAATTCTAGGATTCCAGGTTTTTTGACAACCCTAAAATCATTGAAATTACTTTTTTTTAATTAAATAATTATTCAAATCTTTTAATTTTTTTCATTTCAGATCTTTAAAATTAGTTTTGCAGTATATAAATTACATTTATAATGTGCTAATTTATTTAATTAAAATATTCATAAAAAAATCTACAGCATGTGTACTTAACAGCCACAGGTTTTAATTTTTAACCCTAAACTATTGCAGTTCTCAATATGTTAAAAGGTTCTGTAGTGTGCTACTCCTAAAAGGTTCTTTGTGCATCAAACTTTTAGAGCACTTTTTGGTCAATACCCTTCTTAATACACATACACCACTAGGCCACACAGTACTAATAATTAAGTAATATTTAAACTTGTTATTTACAAATAAGTGTTTAATACTCATTTTGACTCAAGATATTGAAGATAATTTAATACAAAATATGCTTTAACTACTTTAAAGTTTTTATGGAATAATGTAATTTTTAATCAAAAAATTTCTATAATCTTTAATGTAAAGTAAAAATACAGAATTAACCTAAAAAAATCAAATGAAACTTTTTCATTCTTTTCAATAGTTATTTAACTTTGAGTTACTATTGGACTTGGACAAGACGTTAAAAGGTATCCAAGTGGTGTACGATTCGATAACTGAAATATTTTTTTTGTGAACCAGGTCCTAGGACCAATTATTTTGTGCTCATTTTTTGAAATCAAGCATAAATAGTCAGTAGTAGTATTTAGAACAATAAAATTAAATTTCATTACCTTTCTCGATATCAAATATACCTTCAGAATCAGAAAAATAAGTACAGTACTAATAACTATTTACAACTTTAGTACTCGAAACTGTAAAAATATTGTAAACATAGATAGAACTTAAAATACTTTAATTATCTAATGGATTTTCTATATTAAATATTGTTTCACATTTAAGGGGCATCCCCACTTTAGAAGCATTTGAAAACCTGTTATTGATTTTTTTTGTAGATAAACTAATTTCATTGTTTGTAAATTCTATAGTCTGATTCTGATACTTAAAGACATGTTTCATTATAAAGACACCAACTAATTTTGATGAGCGGCTTCAAAATGATAGATATTTTTAGCACTGCTTGGTTTACTATCATTTTTAATTCGCAATCATTTCAAACACAATCTAATAAAACTCGATCATAACAAACTTAATCATAATAAATTCGATCTTAAAAAACTGAATAATGTTAATTACTCTTTTTAAATTCGATAATTTTAATTTTAATTACTTTTAACTTAATCATTTCAAACTCAAAAATTTTAAATTTTTATGGTTGTATTGTAAGTAAGGATTTAGCAAAGATCGCAAATTTAGTCTAAAATACTACATCTTGTTTTTTAGCGTAATCATTTTTGGAATTTAATAAAAGTAACCTTAGATTCAGCAGACTTAGGCAATTGACATGCCATTGGGTATTCTCAGTTGAATTTTGAAATGGAAATGAAAAACAAGAGAAACGAAGAATGAAGGACAAACAATTAAATAGAAGGTTGGCTTTCAGTGTCAAAATCCTAGTTTTTTCCACTACAGGCTAGTTTTAATGTTAACAACGTAAAAGTAAATATATTGTTTTATAAAACTGTTTGGAAAGAGTACTTGAACAAAGATATAAAGCAACAGTAATGTAATTCTAAAGAGCTATGCTCGGAACCAGGGACATGTCTAGACTTTTTTCAGTTGAGTGGCACAACTTTTTGTGCAAAAATAGATTGTTTTACGTAGTAGCTTTTAAGAAAACTGTTCATAAAATTACAAATTTTCTAGTTCATAGCTGTCTAAAATTTCTCAGGTATGAATATTTAAAAAAAATTAAAACAACTTAAAATACCAGTATTTAGAATGTGAAATCTTACTAAATCCAATTTTATCGACAATCAGAAAATTTTGCTAAGAAGCTAAGATGGATCACGAAATATTTTATATATAAAAAACTAAATACGGAGTACTAATCAGATTTAATAATAAAGTTTTCTTAATAATAGAAAAAAATATATACATAAATAAATTACTTAGTCAAACATTTACACTTACAAAAATTAAGACAAAAAATAAATTTAAACCAAAAACAAATATGAACACTAAATTTTTGAAAACAAACTACTAGCAGACGTGAAAAATTATTACACAACTTGATGAAAAGAAAACAAAAACTACGGTTTTTATAATGTTGTAAAAATAAAACCAATATTTGATTTCTTCAAAAGTTAAAAATTAAACCCTTCAAATTGTAAAATCATAGTTTTTTAAAACACTTTTGTGTGACCACATTTGAACTTTTTAATTTTGCATTTTTGTAATAATATTTTCTTTTTATAGTTTATTCATTTATTTTTACAAAACAACTTATAAAACTACGACATTTTTGAATTAGTTTTTTAAAATATTTGAACATTATAAACTTTACTCTTTATCAAAAAATAAACATATAGATATGAAATTGATTAAATAAAACATTTTAAAAGAAAAACATAATAAATAGCTTTCTTATAATATTAATTCAATTTTTTTTATCCCCTGCTCGGAACTATACGTAATAAACAACTAAAGTTATGATTGTTTATGAAAAGTTTATTAACTGTCTTTTAATTACGCAGTCTATACTAAATTCTTTTCGTTAACGCTTTTATCTGGTTATTGCTTTAGAAAATAAGATAAAAAAGTGTTAAGATATACTAACTATATCAAAGTTATAATGACGAAAATAAAATCATTAGATAAAAGTAGATAAACTTTTGTTTTACAAAAAAAGGTAAAACAAAAGAGTTTACCAATAATTTTATTAGACATAGAAGCTAAAGTTAAAATTAATATAAAATGATAACATAGATAAAAATAAAATGTATGTAAAATAAAACTAAATCACATTACAATATGAATTTTATAGAGACTAAGAATCACGAAAGTTAAGATAAAAACAAGAATCTACCCAAGCTGTATTTAAGTTGTAGTTATAAAAAAACAAGTTTTAGTTAATATGGTGTTTTTATTAGGTTGGGTAACACTTTTTTTTCATAAAAATTTAATAAGTTATGTTCAATAAAACACTTAATGAGTCATTATAGCAATATGTAATTTTAAAATAGGATATAATAAAATTTGATAAAACTTCAATAAAAAAAAAACAAGCTCACTATAAGAAAAAAATTTGTAGTAAATTTTTCTATTTTGAGCTAATTACTTTTTTAATGTAAACTTCTTTCTGATTGTCTTGATAGTCTTTTTAAGAGTAAAAAAAACTCTCAGCTTTTGTAATTTATCTTTAAGCCGTATTAATCTTAAATTGGAATCACAAGTTTACTAAGAAATTTAAATTCTTTACAAGAAAATTCAATGAGTTAAGCTGTGCTAGTGTTAAATTATCCTTAAAAGATATAAGCTTAATAAATTAATTTTTCAACACAGAGCCCGCCTTATGGTTTTTTTGATAAAAAAAGTTTGTTTCAATATATAAAAACTTGCAGAACTCGAGTTTCGTGCCTATGCACTCTTCTACTGCAAAAAAAGTTGAGGATAAAGCACAAAACACTTAAATGAAAGTTTAAAATTCAAGCATAAATAGATTTTGACGTAATTTTGAAACTGTCAAAAATCATGCAAAACGGCTTGCACAAAGATTAACTTACCAATCGACAATAAACTGGAAAAAGATATAAAAACTTTAGTGAATGACTACAGATTTGAAGGGAAAATTGAATAAAATAAAAATAAGATAAAAAGTTAAATTAAAATTAAATAACTATAAGGTGAAGTTAAAAATTATAAAACATTAAAATCGGTTCTTTTATTTGTCTACAAGACGATACAAACTTGCTTCTTTTGTTTAGGCATGTCTTATATTTCAGTGCATATACAACGGCTGTTGCTTCTTTGAGACACAGCCTACATTCGGGCTATTGCCGTCAGCTATAGGTTATGCTCTATTTATAACTTTCCAGGATATTTCAAAGTCAATGCCGCTGCGCTTTAAGCCACAAACATATTTTGAAAGCTCAATGTCATTTTTATATATGCCGCCTTAAAAATTAAAAATTTTTATGATTGGCATACCTGAATCTGAACTAAGTCGAGCACAATCCGACGTAGAACTTCGTCTCAACGCCAGAGTTAGCTGTGGCCCTTTAAATGATGTTCTCCGAATTGAAATTTCACCCTAAGGGTGAGACATGCCTAAACAAAAGAAGCGAGGAGTTTGTATCGTCTTGTACACATATAAATAATCGCTTTTAAAGTTTAATAGGTTTTAATTTCATCTTATAGTATATTAAATTTATATTTTTATTTAAGTTTTTATCTTTTATTTATTTTATTTAGTTTTCTATTCAAATATGTAGTCACTTACTAAAGTTTTGAGAATTTTTGCCAGTTTATTGTCAATTAATAAGTTAAATTTTGCACAAGCCGTTTTGCATGATTTTTGACAGTTTCAAAATTCCGTCATATACTATTTATGCTTAAATTTTAAACTTTCATTTAAGTGTTTTGTTTTGTGCTTTGTTGTGAATTCGTTTTGCAGTTGAGGAGTGCGTAGGCAAAAAAAAAAAGGGTTCTGCAAGTATTTACATCTTGTAACAAACTACTATATATATATACATATATATACATTTATAAGAATTCTATTCTTAGAGCTTTTTTGAAACTCCGTAGATCTGTTCTTAAATTTACTTAAGAGCAGTGAAACGCCGTTAGTTGGAATAAAGTTTTGGCACAAAAACATCTGTGGTATAAAACAACTATTTCACAACAAGTTAAAATGAAGTTGTCGATAAAACGTTTATAGTTGAAATGAAATAAACAGTTTTTACCAACTTAAAAGATTAAGAAGTTAAGCACAAAGTTATTTTTGTGGCTACAACTGCCTCAAAGATAGTTAAATAAAAAATTGAGCATGATATTTTGAATAAAAGTAAAAAAAAAAAGATTTCGAATTATTTTTTGTTGCATTCTAGTCTAGCAAAACCTGCTTAAGTATATTTAAAAAAATAAAAAATCAAATAAAAATGTTATGCTAAATTTAAATGTATTTAAGTAACTACTTTAACGTAACGAACATAACTTAACCACAAAATTTTGAATATTGTTTATTTCGATTATTGATTTTCTTATTCTTCTATAACAAAGAAAAAAAAAACCTTTTTTTTTGTGTGATAAAGTACTTAACTTAATTATTAATGATAAGAATAATAGTTTAGGGCATTGGCATAGTTGCAAGAAATCAAATACTGTGTAGATCAAGTGGGAATAAAAGCTATAGTTTCTCGTACTTAGATTGTTAAGCGTTAAGTCTTGACAAATTAGACTCAAAAAAGTTAAAGGTTAAGACAGCTGTACTTAAATCTTTGACTATAAATTATAAATTAGTTATGACACTTCTGCTTCAAAAAATAAAAAAAAGAAGTTCTAAAACGAAGTGAATTTCTGGTCGATTTTTTGTGGCAAATACAATTTTGTGCTAAGTTGTTAAAATGATAACGATTGTTAATTGTTATGCTACTTTAGTTCTGAAGCGTGTATAGTATATATATATATACCAAAGTTTGCTTAAAATAAAATTTCATGCTCGAGTACTTAAAGCAATTCGTTTTAAGAAGAATGCTGTCGAATTTCGACTACCGGGATAATTTCTTGCAGGTTTTACTCAGAGAGTTCTGAAAGCTGTCATTAGGACATTTACCCAGAGTTGTTAAAATGCCGATAGTTTATATGCGAATTGAGAACAGAAGAGGCTTTTGTTTGTTTTAAGTTAATAATTCCAGGCTCAAGTAAATAGAGCAATGGTTTTAAGCAAGTATGCCCTAACGCGATACAGACCCACAAACTCGTTTTCGAAGTGGTTTGTTATTCTAGCTAATAAAAACGATAAGGTTTTGTTTTTTATATCTAGATTTTTTTCTAAATATTGTTTTTGTTTAAAATGTCTTTTTGTTTTCACTACATGATAGAATAAACTTAAACTTAAACTTATGGCGTATAACTTTACGAAAAAATATTATAGTTGAGATTATAATCTTTTATTAGTTTTATGTTTGTTTTTGATTTTTTTTTAACTAAAACTTTGTATTTGACTTCGTTAAGTTTGTTAGTCATCTAACTCAAAACTTAATAGTTTAAGGGGAATCACCTAATTTGTATTAAATTGATTGTCAATTAAGTTAACTATTCAAAAAGTTCGAAATAATGAAATTTGAAACTTGAAATAAAACAGTTCATTATCAGATTAATTAATAGAATTATGTTATCTAGTATATCCAATATATTTTTGAAAAACATACATTAAAGTCTTATTATTACTTATATATTACTCATTCGAACTAAACATGGGAATTGTTCAAAAATTAAAACATTAATTTAAAATTATATTGATAACCAATTTTAAAAAGTTAGTTATAAAAGTTGTAGAAATAGTAACTTTTAAACTAAATAATAGAAAAACTTAAAATTTAAAAAAATTTTCAAACTATTATCTTAAAACACTTTTAGTAATTCAAATATCTGCTATAAGCTTTTTAATTTTGAAATGCAGTTGCCACACACTCAGATTACTCAGGACAGCTCAGGAAAGTTTGAAATTTTATATATATTCAAGCTAATTCAGACCAACTTAGACTAGTTTGATTTAAATAAGATTAAGATGACTAAGACTAGTTTGGATATTTTTTTTAAGTCTCAGGCTAGTCTTTTTGAATTATTTTTTTGTTCTAAAAATTCATTTGTCTTATTATTTACCATTTTTAGGTAATTATTCTTAATTAACAGTAGATTTTTCTGAAATTGTTTTTTTCTTTCTTCTATAAACTTAAGCCAACTTAGCTAGTTTGATGTTACTCAAACTAGAGTTTTTGCCTCAAAGAGTAGCAGTCCTGATAACATTTAGATTTTTTTGATAATATATAATTTAATTTGTGTTTTTTAACACAACTGGTGAACTTTTACCAATTGAAGCTAGTGATAAAATTCTATTAAAAAAAAGAAATATATGTATAATAAATGTTCAAAAGCACACACTAATTAATAGTAAACAAAAAAAAAGTACTAAGTGCCTGTTGCACAACTAGATTGTCTTGAACTAAAATTTTTTTACTAAAGACTAGAGCAAAATAAAAGTGATTAATATAAATAAGTTCTTCTTACATATAAACATAATATTATTGCAAGTTTATCGTCCATATGATGGACCTAGGCATCAAGCCCTAGGTCGCTTAAACAGAAAGATACATAACAAAAAAAAAACACAAAAAGTTCATTTTGTTTAAAACAAAGAAAAAAAACTAAATAATATATATAAAATTTATAGATAATCATAAAAATCAAATATTTTAACTTTAAACTTATACTTATTTATGCTTTGATGTAGAACAATCAACATGTAATATTTAAATGCATTGACTAACAACAAAATAAAAAACCTAATGCCCCAAGCACAGTAACAATAGACTGGCAGATAAATAATTATTGAACATACTAAAAAAGGACTCATCATTAATAGAAGAATGGCTACTAAAATTGAACTATGGACTAAGCTGAATCTCAAAATTAAATCAAAGGTTGACAAAAATTATTTATTAATTTTACTAACAAACATTTTATTTAAATCAAACTTTTTTAACTTATATTAAAGTTCTTTAACTTTTAGCAAGAAAATATTTCATTTGGAAGTTTGTTCCATATTTTAACTGACCAATAAAAAAAAGAATTATGCCAAACTTCAGCATTGAAAAGATGTTTGCATGTAAATTTTTTGCTATTTCCTCTCAGTTAGTAATTAGTTCTATAAGGTTCAAAAATAGATTGTATATTAAGGACATAGGGGAAGGGGGGTTAAAACACTTTTTTCACAATTTGATCTTATTTTATAAAGTTTTTACTAAGCTACAAGATGCTTTTTACAACCTTAAAAAATTCAAAATAATTTTTGAGATATAGCCAGTCAAAGTCAGGAGGCAACAATAGGTTCCTTATGGGAGGTGCAAACTAGAATAGCAAATAACTAGAAATCACTAAAGTTTTATCTCCTACGTTTTTTGAGATAACTACCTCAAATTTTCAAAATTTTTTCATTTTTAAGGAAATGTTCCTTGCAATATTTAGAAAATTCTGCGGGAACACAACTTCAAAAAATTAGAAAATAAAATTTTATAACAAAAAAAAGTATTTTTGTTTATTTTTTGTATAAAATTTTTATTTTTTGATTTAAAAAAAAAATTCCGACAGATTTTTCTAAATATATCAAGGAAAACTTCCTGAAATTTTTAAGTAGTTGTCTCAAAAAAACCCAGAAGAAGATAAATTTTTAGTAAAATAGTCTATTTTTGCAGTTTTAGTTTGCGCCTCACATAAGGAACCTGTTGATGTCTCCAAATATAACCGGCTATATCTCAAAACTTATTTTGAACTTTTTAAATTTGTAAAAAGCATCTTGTAACTTAGTAAAAATTATATAAAATAAGAACAAATTGTGAAAAAAATGTAACCCCCCTATGCCCTTAATTGTAATTTCACTGTTAAATAGTTTAGAAAAAAGTAATAGAGGTCAAGGTATCCTGTATTCTAAAGATTTATTATTAAGCTTTGTAAGTCTATCAAGGTAATCTGGTATACTTTCTTTGAACAGATTCTTTACGGTTGATATCTTTTTATAAGTGTTGAGACCAGATTGGTGTGTTATGTTCCAACTTAGGACGAATGTATATGAGAAACAACTTTTCAAAGATGTTTATATCTGTAGACTTAAATATTTTTAAAACTGAAAAGATGTAGTTGATGTAATTCGGTAAAATTAATTGGTATGGTGGTTCTTTTTGAAATTTTCAGCAACAAAAATTCCAAGATCTTAAAACTTTTAAGTCAAAGATAAGTTTTTATTGTTTATTTTAAAGTCAAAAGTAGATATGGTAGTTTTTTTTTTGAATATTTAGAACTTGACATTTACTAGGGATTAATTTTATTTCTATTTTCTTTAGCCAATTGTAAATTTTATCTAATAAATTCTGTAAAGTTGCGTTCAATTGGCTAAACACTTTTGTGTCATCTGCAAAGAGGTAAATGTTGCTGCTAACATCAACTTCTGAAGCTATATCATTTATATAAATAATAAGTAGTACTGGGCCAATAACAACTCCTTGAGGGACTCCACTAAAAATAGGTTAAGATTCTGAAAGTGTGTTATTAGTTACTACTTTTTGAGTTCTATCGTCTAGAAACTCTTTGAACTAACTAACTAGACTGATATAAATTTGAATTTTTATTGCGATAATGTTTCAATTAATTTTATAGAGAGACAGATTCAAACGCTTTAGTATAAATTACTTTAGTAGACTTATTGCTTAAAAAGACACCAACCAAGAGTGTAACCAATCTAATAATCAAAAATAGGATGTTTGGTTATTGAAAAAACCAAATTGTTTAGGTGAAATTAGGTTATTTAAAAAAGATGATATAATTCTTTTATAGAAATTATATGTTCAAAGATTCTGCAAATACTACTTGTCAAAGAAATTAGTCTGTAATTTAAGGGTTGTATTTGCTACCTTTATTGTATATTGGTATAACACATGTAATTTAGCATTGTTTCTGATCATATCAGCACAGAAGATGTAGCCAGAGAACAGTTAAAGATTAGTGATATTGGAAAAGTTATAGAATAAATAGTAGGTTTAATAAAAAATTAAGGAATATTATCTGGTGTTCTTGTTTCAAACTTAATGGTAAAATACTTTTTAAATGACATTAGACTCTTATTTAGCAAATTAATTTTCTGTTCAAGAGAATTATCTGCTGTTTGTTTCCTGTAAACCTAAATGTGGGTTTCATGTGTTTTTTGAATGCTGATTTCTAGTTCTTTGATTTTCTTCTCATACTCATTTTTCAAATTAATAATTTTCCCAATAATACATATCTAATATCATTTTTCTTCCAAGTTGTATCAGGCTTTCTTTTGTGGCTCTGTTAACTTAACTGTTTTCAAGGACAATTCATATACCTTCTTCAGACATATTAATTTAAATATATATAACCTTATTTAATAAGAAATTTGGTTAACTTTTATTTATTTGATAGGTGAAATTGCGTTTTAATATTTATTTCTTATGTTTTGCAAGAATGGAGCGCCTTGTTACTCAAACTATAAAAAGCATGATTACTTACACAAGGCTCTCTGATGTTAACTTAACCAACAATGAATGGAACACATTTTCACCAAAAGAAATTCCTTTTAGTCATATGCCAACCAGTTACATAAGAGAACAAGTAAAAAAGATAAAATTTATCAAAACTAAGTACAAAGCTAAAACCTATGATAGATGGTTGCAAAAAGAAAATGATGTACCTAGCAAAAAAAGAACTTTATTAAATATGTTTAAATTTGCATACTGGTCAAGTTGGCGTATCCCAGCAATTTTATTCTGTTTAAACTATATCTTAGACTTGCCAGTGGTTGAAGTAGAAATAAATGTACGAATCATTTAAGTAACATTTTTATCTCAAGACTTAATTGAAAAGTAAAAAAATCTTAAAAAACTGATTAAATAAATAAAAAAGTTGTGATTTTAATTAAATTAATACTTGTATATGACATTTCTAACAATGTTATAAAGATTTTAAGATTTAAAAAAATGTCTAGATAAACATAAGTTTCATGTAAATTTTAGTAGTTTAACCTAATAAAGTGTACACTATTATGTTTCTTTTTAAAAAGTTCTTATTTATAACATAGATTTCTAACAAATCGTTTTTAATTAACATTGATATGCTTATATTTATCAAATTGAGTTTTAATATCATCCATTTTTGTACCAGAAAAGAAGACTTTTAATATTAAAAAAAGTAATTGAATTAAAAAAGTATATTTTTATTTATTTATTTTTCAATTAGCTAATATATGAACACATTAGGTAACATTAATTTTTTCAACTAATTAATAATCAATTTCTAAACTTTTATTTTATGCTATCTTTTAAAGTGGTTAAAGATAATATTTTCCACTTCTTATAAGAAATATTTATTGAAAAGTTTTGCCTTTATACTGATTTATACATAAGTCTTTTATTTCTAAACACTGTAAATTGTATTACTGTTTAAAAAAATCTTAAACAAACTTATTTTAACAGTTTTTTTTCTTTATACTAAGATCAGTTTGAAGGAATACTTATCTTAGTATAAAGAAAAAAAAAACTGTTAAAATAAGTTTGTTTAAGATTTTTTTAAAATTGAATTGTTATCTATTGGTTTTAAACTAAATTTACAATAGTTTTTTTTTGACAAATTAAACAAAAGTTAAAGGTTATACAATGCACTAAAATAAAGCAATTTATATCTGTTTGGCTGACTGTTTTAATAAAAAATTAGTTAAATTTCATTTATTTTTTAATATTAGGTTATCTTGAAAAATTTGTTACACAGACAATTAAGGCAACTCAAATTTAGATGAATTGTTAACCTACTTATGGTCTTAATCTTTGTCCAGTTTACTTTGACCTTTCGTAAAAAGGTGAAAACTAAAAATAAAAGGTTGGCTAGGCAAGCCTCACTATTTATTAAGTCGAGCTTTAATAGTATTTTGTTATGTGTTGTGCAGAACACTAACCGTCCACTTAAAAGCATAGTTAAAGATGTTACACCTCCCCATGGCTTAGTAGCATACTGTAAATTTACAATGGTCATTCCTGAAATGACTATATTTAATGATTTCATGTCACAAGAAAAAAAATATAAAAGTTAGTTTTTATTGTTTATGAAAAACCTAAAATAGAATAAGAATCCATGTATAAACAACTCCTCAGCAATCGTAGAAAAGTACATGGATAGCAAATAGAAAAATTATCTTAAGCGAAAAATACAAATTACCTCTTAGTTCTAGAATCGCTTTTCATTAGAACTAGCTAGCCGAACATCTGCAAACGACGAGATGTGTCTAATCTAAAATTAAATAAATAGTGCTATATGTAATATAATACATATATAAATGAAATAATAAGATTTTTAAATATTATTAATCTTTGATTATTTGACTAAAATATTAAAATACAGCCAAAAGTATACATGACTATAAAAAAGTTTAGTTTCCTGCTATGTTTGTTTTTATCAAATTTTTATATTTAATATACGAAATTTCGTAATGCTGGAGCTATAAGCTCAATCTGTGTCAGTTGCATCTTAAAAATTTACAAACTTATAATACAAAAATTTATTAACTGAAGCTGCATGAACTTCAGCACCATGTAAACTAAAATTTATGATGGTTGTTGAAAATTCACTACAATACCAGGTAGTGACATGTTGAGCTCGAGTAGGGGTAACTTGAGCGGGACCAGAATATATTTTTGGTTAAAAGTAGATGTAAGTTTTAAGAAATTGTAAGTGTTTGCAAATCGCTACATAATAATTCGAGTATAAAATTCTAAGTTGATACAAACTTGTATTCAAATTTGTTTATTTCTGAAGTTCTGCATGCTTATATGGTGTTTTCTGAAGTAGATATTGCTAAAAAATGAAAGTTAGATTTCGAAACTTACTCAAACAAAATTGAAAAAATTATTCAGGAAAGCTTCAATGAAATAGTAAAGAATTTAGCTCAGTTAATTATTCGAAATTAAGCAAATAAAAGAGGTAGGTAAGTAATTTTGTTTGCCACTAGATCTTATTAGTTGATTTTTAGCTTATCTACACATAACCTTTACAACTTTCAAGGTTGAAGTCAGAGAGTACATCATGTTTCTTATGGGAGGGGTAAAAAACAATAGTGAATAAACAAAAGTTACAAAAATATATTATCTCCTACGTTGTATAAGATAAATTTTTCCTGTATTTTTCAGCAAATATTCCTTGAAAATAATTTAGTTTATAGTTTGTTTAAACAGATTTTTGTTAGTATTGCAAGAAAAAATTCTGAAATTTGAGGTATTTATCTTGAAGAATGTAAGAGATGACAAATTTTACGTAATTTTTATTTACTCAACGTTTTCAATTTCTCTCAATCCCTGTTACTGTTGTACTCTCTGACAAGCTATATTTCCAAAATCAGTTAAAATGTTCATAAGCTGTACAAACCAACTTGTAGCTTATAAAAAAACAAAGTTGTTTAAAAGTGATTTACCCTCTTATGGCCTTAAATTAATAACTTACTTTGTAAAAGTTTAATGTATAAAAACTTGAAGTTGCTGCGTTTGTTCTAGTTCATTCCAAGCTAAATTTAAGTAGCAAGCTAGAGGTTTTCATTTTATTAAAGAAAAAAAATGTTTTACTGACTTTTTAGCGGTTCAGTTGGAAGTTTCTGTATAGTCACATTTTTAAGGAGTTCATTTTATATTTTAATTTAATTTGTTGTACATTAAAAGTTTTTAGTTTATCTAAATACATTTCATTTGATTTAATCCTTGATTTTACTAATAGTTTGCTGTTAAATCAAAGTTTTATTTAAGGTTCTTATTTTGATTATATTTGTGTTAACTTATTGTGGTTTACTTAACTCGCCCTTTCAAAACTAGTAAAACAATTCATCGAAAGTGTTTACTATTCCTTATAATTTAGATATACTTTTCTCACTCATAAAATAATCTGGACAATAAAGTTGGTCTCCCTTAGTTACGAGCGTGAACTTAGCTTGAGAGCGTTTTTTAGGAATTTTATAAAAATTTCAAAACAAAAGACCAAGTTATTTTCCTTATATTAATAGCTAATTAAAAAAATTTTCTTTTTATTCTAGAGAACGGTCCTTTGTCTTTAATTAAAAAAACCATTGAGTTGGGTTTTGACCTTTTGAGTGGGGCCGATTTAAAAATTTTGTATTTTGATTTTTTTTCAATTTTTTTTTTAACAAACTTATTAAAATGAGTTTAATGATGTTGTAATTTTTTTTTCAATTTTTTTTTATACCATAAGCCTGAATAAACTTTTTAGAAAAATTCCAATTTTGCACGATTTTTGTTTTTCAGATGTACAACCTTTTATGCAATAATAAAATATTTTTTTTTATAGTATTTAATTTTAACTGATTTGTATAGTTATGTTTTATGATGTTGTGATATTTTTTTCCTAGTTTATTATTGCTTTTAAAATATATGACCCATACAAGTTTTACCTAAACTCTTAGCACTTGAGCAAGAAATCCCTCAAATAGCGTTGCTAAGAATTTAGGTAAAACTTGTATTGGTCATATATTTTAAAAGCAATAATAAACTAGGAAAAAAATATCACAACATCATAAAACACAACTATACAAATCAGTTAAAAATAAGAATTATTAAAAAAATATTTTATTTTCGCATAAAAAGTTGTATATCTGAAAAACGAAAATCGTGCCAAGTTGGAATCTTTTCTGAAAAGTTTATTCAGGTGTAACCGTCCTCAATAACGATGTTGATAAGTTGGTTTAGCTGTATTAAAAAAGATAAAAAGAAACGGTTATTTAAAGTATAACAGACGTTCAGATGGAACGCAGGCTTAATTTAATATACTAGTACTTATTATAGGAACAATGTTAAAAAACTAGTTATAAGTGCACGTTTTACATATTTTTAAGATTAATAAAAGCATTGTGAATAAGATGTAAGAAAACAAAGTGGTATAAAATTTCTACCGACAATTTCTTTAAGAGTTTCATAGGCACGCTAACTAAATATTAAACATTCTCTTGAATATACTTAACATTGCTAAGAAAATCGACTTGACGATGTAAGCTTCCTATCCTCGTTTAATTTTCCAAACGTCTTCACTATGCTTCGTTCGCCTTGCCGGCTCTCCATCGTTGTGCTGTATCCACGTCGTTGTGTGCGTTCTCTCCCCCGGCAGTAATCCACCCGACTCGCGTCTGCAACCTAAGTTTTAAACTCTTTCTCTCAAATTTACTTCACGCTTCTTTTTCTCATTTTCTATTCTCAATACCAATCGTGACGTCACTTAAAACATTGAAATTCTTTAACTTTAACTCTTCTGAAATAAAACGAAACATAAAATGTAATGAGTGGTTCGTTACACAGGCTTATGGTATAAAAAAAAATTGAATAAAAAAAAACAACATCATTTAACTCATTTTGATAAGTATGTTTTAAAAAAAACTTTCAAAAAAAAATCATTATTTTTGGAGAAAAGGTTGTATAAAAAAAAAAAGAAAAAAATACAAAATTTTTAAATGGGCCCCACTCAAAAAGTCAAACTCCAATTTAATGAACTTTTTTTTAATTAAAGACAAGGGACTGTTATCTAGAATAAAAAAAACTTTTTAATTAGCTATTAAGATAAAAAAAATAATTGGGTCTTTTGGAAATTTTTATAAAAATGTTCACGCTCGTTTTTAAGTTTGGAAACTCCCAGGCCATAGCTGGTAACAGTGAAGAAGGAAATCACCATTCGTTTCATTTTTTTCAACAACACTAAATAATTAAAAAAGAAAAAAAAATAAAACTAAACTTTGATAAAGTTTAAATTAAATCCAACAAAAACAAATTGCATTGTAAACTAGACTAAGCAAGAGTACTAAGTTCTAAACTAGAACAGAAAACTTGTTAATGAATTTAAACAAACGTTTGTTTTTCTTTAAACAAATATGTTATTCAAACAAACGTTTGTATTTGGTGGTGTACGAATCGATAACCGAAAGGTTCCTTTGTACACCAGGTCTTTAGACCAAACTTTTTGAGCGCTTTTTTTTATCGTTCAATAAACAATAATTATATTCAGCACACACTATTAATTTAAGCTTAAAGTTTGATTTTTTTTTTGATTATGACAAAACACCAAATTGCTTACATTAAATAAAAGTTAGTGCTGTCTTGCAAGCTCCAATTGGTTTTACACTAAGTTATAAAAATTATAGTAAATATGTGTTTATAATAAGAACATTGTTTTCATAACAGAATATTAAGTTTTAAAGTAAAAACATTAACTGTCCGTTGCTAACTTAATTAAATATACTTCTCGACTGAAACCGTCCGCATTAATGAGGGACAGACTAGCAAGGATGCACTGTACTCAGAGTATCAAAAAGGACACTTTAAATACACGTTTGAATTTTAAAAATAAAATACACAAGTACAGTAACCTCTCGCATCTTTACGCATTCGTTACGTTACGCACTCTCGTTTAGTTACGCATTTTAGAACTCTAAAAAATTCAGAAAATAAAAATTTTAATTTTTTTCTAATATTATACAAATTACATTTATTGTATATTTTTAGTTTAAAATATATTTCTTAATGCTAAATCACCTCTCTATATCTTTAAACTTTCTAAACTTATGTTCCTTTACTAATTGATAAACATTTAGTTATAGCTCAGTTACTGTATACTATATCAGAAAATTTGTTAACAATAAGAGATTGAATAAAAATTCTTAAAGAAATATGACTGTGTTTAATAATGAAAGTATTATAAAATTATGAGAGTTTAAAACACAGACAAATAATATAGCTTTCTTGCCCTATACATGAATAAACATCTAAAAATAATGTAATGAAACTTCTTAGCGAAAAGTAGCAGTAATACTTATATAGAGCTTACACTTAACACAAATCTTAGTTGTTTTTTTCTAGTAAACATATCATTAATTTTCATTTGACGTTTTTTTTTAGTTAAGTACTTTTTCTAAAATTAGCAAGCGATGAATATATTTTTGTTCAAAAGAAGAAATCCATTTCAGCACCAAGTGCATATTTTTCTAAAAGGCTAATGAAACAAATTTTGATATATACACCACACCATTTCTTAATTGCAAACAAATGCTTAATGATGAATTGAATTTGCTAAGTAAAACAGAGTACAAATGTTAAGTATCAAATAAATAAAGATAAAATCAACTTGAAATAAAATTAGTAAATTTTTTACACAAATATTATTATTTGTATAAATTTAAATCCTGTTTTCTAATATAGTTATAGTTTTATATCTTTTGTTTTCATATTTATAAATGAAGTAAACAAATTGTTAGAAGTGGGAAAGTCCCAAGTCTGCTTTTAATTAGAAGCAACAATATAAAACAGCCGTTATAGTAAGTATATTTAGAACCTCTCGTATCTTTACGATCTCACGTATCTTTACGCATTTTTCCTGTGGACATAATGTGCGTAAATAACCGAGAGGTTACTGTATACTATTAATGTAAAATTTATCGGTTACAAAGTAAAATTATTAACAACTAAGCTTTGTTTATAAACTTATTAGTTTTCATAAATATTGACATATTAACAGCGGATGTACCAAACTTTTTCTTATTTTGAATTTTCTAATTTATTTAAAAAACCGGTTGTAAGCAGAGAACTTTAGGTCCATATCTGAGTTATTTTTCAAATTTTTCTATCGCTATTTTCAATCAAATTTATAGTTTTAATTAATAAGAAAACATTAAAACTATTTTATAATACCAATTGTAAGCATACTTAAAAAAATGTTATTAAAAACAAACATTACATTCAACAGCAACGTTTTTTAGTGAAATAACTGAAGGGATTATTTCAAACTCAGCTCTATTTACTATTGTTTTGTGCTTACTTTTTTAAAGTTTAAATTGTTTTTCGCTTAAATTGGTTAGTTAACTGACTTTTTTAGTATCAGTAAAAGTTTACAAACAGTTCATTTTTTAAATATCTCTGGTAACAATGTTTTTATATGTTTATTACACGGCATAAATTTATTTATTACAAGCAATCAGTTTAAAACTGACATAAATTTTGTGACTCCAGTGATTTCAATATTTAAATTTCAATATTTAAATCAGGTCTTAAACAATTAATTCTTGACGCCAGATACTTTTATATTAGTTTTTTATTCATGTTGGAATATTATTGAAAGCTTTTCTTTGCAAACTAAGTATCTTTAGTTAGACTAATTTTTACAGTAGTTTATCTATTGTGTTCAAGTTCATCTACAGTGTTTGCAAAAACTATACTAATAGTAGAACTATACATTTAGTCGAACAATTTTGGAAACCATAATCTTTTAAGTACGAAACTTTTATAATTACAGTTCAGAACTTTAAAATATTAAGAATTATAAAACTAAAACAACTTGATACTACTAAAAATTACAATTGAATTCTATTTAAAAAAATATATTAAATATTTTAGAGTAAAATAAAAGTTATTATACTGAATTTTATAAATTGGATTAAGTTTTACAATTCCCAAATTTAGATAAAAACAATTTATTATTATAAAATTACTATTTAAACTACATATAGTAATGCTTGTGTACAACTAAACATTTCAAGTTTAAAATCTATCAACTATTAAAATATTATAATACTTTCTGAACTTAACTACGAACTATCTAAAAAATAAAGCTACCAACAGTACAATGAGTATAATGAAGCCAAACTAATACTCATAATAATATTGTTTATTGAACAACAAAAATAGGCTCAAAATATTTGCTCTTATGACCTGGTGTACAAAAAACTTTTTGATTATCGATTCGTTTACCATTGGTATACAGTTTAACGTCATTGCCAAGGACATTAATAAAAAAATTATTTGTTTTTAGGCATAACAGTTTTATAAAATTATTCAAGCATAAATTTTAGTTATGTTCTGTTTAGGCACGTTAAACAAAAACTTACCTGTAAAAAAAAGATTACTAAAACACAAGCAACCCGGTTTTTTAATCTAAACTGAACTAAACAGTTTAAAAATAAGTATACATAAGTAATTTTAAAACTATAAATAAACCTTTTGTTTTAATTAAAAGGTATTTTCACGTGAAAACAACTAATAAGATTTTTTGTTAATTTTTGGCACGGTTTTTCTGACCACTTGTCATTGTCGACGTCGTAACACAATAACACCGTTTTTCTTTGGCTAAACTCATGAAATTGGTCAGGATGATAATCTTCTATATCAGATAACGTAAGAACAGAACTCATTTTACAACTGCTATTATATATTTCACAAGACATACCGATCACCAACAACTTGCTTCTTACAGCAATTCAACTGAAGTTTCTTCTTTTGTTAATCATATTTGTCATCATCAGCCATTTTTCGGAATTTACGTCATTTGTTTTGACAGAATTTAATGTATCATCATAACCCCATCCAACACAAACTACAATTCTTCCTTCAAAAACGACACAGGCCGCACAAAATATTGCTTTGTTCATTTCAACACTTTTTTCCCAATTGCAACCTTTCGGATTAAACTTTAAGCAAGAATTAGTCGTTACTGAAGGTGAGCTGCTTCCATAACAAAGATCTTGTCTACCATCGCACAAGCACATAACAAAGTACGATCATCAGGCATTTCAGCCACACTCCAAGCATCAGAGAAATGCGAATACATTTCAACAAACACCCCAGGACTGCTACTTCTATAGACCCATTGAAGCCCACCAAACACATAAGCTGCACCTTTCAAAAGCACTGCCTTGTGATGATTTTTGCTTTCCATCATCGATGAAAGAACTTTGTCAACTTTTAAATTTCTTTCTTCAAAATTGTTGACATAATTATAAGAGGCTTTCGGCTCGTTTCGATGGTATCTGCAAAACAACTAGTAACATTTGTTATGGTGACAGTATCTGTTTGTGTGAAAAGTATCAGATTTTTTTCCCGCAAGTAGGATTTCTTTCTTTTCAAAAATAGTTTTTCAATTACTTCGCAATCTTTAAATTTAGAAAATGATAAAAACTTGTATAAGCAAAAAAACAAAGTTTCGTCCGATTGTAAATGAAGACGGACTTTCATAAGAAGTTTATTTGAAAACCTTCTTCGTTCTTTACTTATGTATTGAATCCAGGCATCGGGTGCATTACAAACATAAATTTATGAATGGATATGTAACTGAGAACTTTTTAGTATTTTCTTATCAAAAGTGTAACCTAGTTCAAAGAAGTTAGTACTTTCAACTACTACTTGGAAACAACGCTTAAAATAATTAGAAGCAGCTTTAATTAGACTTCTTAGTTTAAACACTTTAGTTGTTTTATAATAGTCATAACGTTTGCAACATAAATGTTTTCAAGAATCTATTTGCTTGATTTTGTAGTTTCTCCAAGCAAAACTTTGTTAAATTTTAAAACAAGGACAAGACTATTGTCATCTAGCTGTTTTCTTTCTAAAAATATTTTTTTAAATTATTTATATAGTGAAAAATGTTTGTGATTAGTTTTAACAAGTAGAATATATTTCAAAGTAAAGAAGTATTATGTTATTATTTAATATGGGTAGCTATCTAATTTGCACGAACTGACAAAACTGCACAAGGGTACAGAATTGCATGAGTGCACAAAATTGTACGAGCGCACAAAATTGCACGAAGACTAATTTGTACGAGGGCACAAAATTGCACGAAGAGATTTTTGCACGAGCAGACAATTTTGCACGGGTTAAATTTTTTAAATCTTTTTTTTATATTTCTGTATTAACTTTAATTTTATTTTTTGATTTTTTTTTACTATCACTGTTACCCCTAACCCTTACCCTCGGTCGGTAAGTTACTATTTTCATATTTATTATTGTTATTGTTTTTTTTTTTAATTTTCTAATTTATTTTTTACTATTTATGATACCCCTAACCTTTACCCTCGTTCGGTAGCTTTTTTTTATAATTTAAGTTTGTAATTTTATATTTCAACTATCACTTTTATCCCTAACCCTTACCCTAGGTCGGTAACTTTCTTCTTTACTTTATTATTAATTCTTTTTTAGTTTTATTTTCATTTTTTTAATTTTAATTTTTTCTGTATTTTTTTACTCTCGTGCAAAAATGTAACTCGTACAAAATTGACCCTTAGTGCAAAATCGTTTTCGTGCCATTTTGTTCCCTCGTGCAAATTTGGCTTCATGCATTTTTATGCACTCGTGCAATTTAGACCCGTTTCCATTCAATATACATGCTATTTAAAAAATATTTAAAATAAGACAAGTAATATATTATACTAACATGATTGTAAATAAGCATTCAGTAAAAACAAAAGTTTTTATATTTATAAGAATAAAACCATTCATACCTACTACTACAAAATATTCATTATTCCTAAATAAAGTTTAGAAATTACTGTTATTATTTTTACTTCAGTAAGTTAACTGAAAATTATTTTTATAAAGGTTTTTTAAGTTTATCAATATTTAAAACAAAATTCTACCTTATTAATTGTCTTAATACAATAAAAAAACTTAAAATCAACAAATTTGAGAGTATTAAAGTTTGTAATAAAACACCCATTAGTTAAATTACCTAACTTTTTTTTACGTATATAAATACATAACTCATTTTTATATGCTTTATAAATTTTTCAATTGAATTTTAACCGCAGGATAGGTAAAAAAACATATTTTGTACTATATTGTTACAAAACATTTAAATTAACATTAAAAGATAATGGTCGATAAAAAGTATTTAAGATTAGTTTAAACTTTTACAAGTGTAATACAGCTCGTATTGATGTTCAAAAACAAACAAAATTTTAACAATTTCTCACATGTTTTAGTGAAAAACATTGAAGATTGTAGAGCTGAACCACCCAGCTTTTTTATGCAGTTTTTCTCATAAAATGGATAAAGCTGTACATACTTTTTAATTGTTTGCTTATTTTATAAAGTTATCAAAACAAGTTTTTTTTTTGAGTTTAAATTGTTAAAAAATTTGTAAATAAAAGCTAAAAACTTTATTTTTCAACTAAAATAAAAGTATGAAAATCTTTTGTGTATCAAATTCGTATTTATTATTCAATTTTATTCTACTTTATTTCGAATTTTCTCAATTTAATACTTAAAAACATGTTGATTTAAATAAAAGTATGAACAGTTACATAAAATACTGTTTAAAAGACTGCTGTACAAAGTGGGCTGGCAAGCGGTAATTGAATTTTTTTGGTGAATATAAAAACTAATAGAGCCAAACATTATTAAGTAGAACTAGATTACTGCTACATCATTTTTTGTATCGAGTATTTAAGAAGTTATGTAAGTTAAAATTCGTCATATTTTTGTTAACTTTTTGTTTTAAAGTTAAACAAGTAATTCTTAATTTTCTTTGAAATTTAAGCTTATAAGAACTACAAAAATATTGAATTAGTTATACCTTTTTTCAAATTTTTTCTGACATGGTGTAGTTCTCATGAAAAAAAAACATAAATTATTTAAAATTTATAATTTAAAAAAAATTTGAGTTTTTTATCTAACCCAGAAGTGTTTTTTGGACAATACCGAAATCGCCTTACGGAAAGCCCCTTTTTCGGGCTAGAGAACTTATAATAAAAAAGGTACAAAAATGTTAAAAAAATTTTAAACTATATGACCAAAACTTTTTTACAGTTTTCTAAGCAACATTTTGAAGTTTATTTACGTTTTTAACGTACTTACGTATTGTATGTTTTTAATTTCTTACTATAAACTTTAGCATATTAAAAAATATTATAAAGAAAAAAAAATTCAATTAATTTAGGATTTTTTTTTAGTTTTCTGCAACACATTATTATATTTATACAAAAATTATTATGAGAATTGATAGTTTTTCAACTCATAAAGTAAATATTGTATAATAAGAAAAAAATTAATACCTCTTCTAATATGTATCATAAAAAATGTATGGGTTAAATTTGACGCTGACATAAATTGCGCAAAAACTTTAATTTAAGTTAAATCGTTTTAAAGTACTGTAAAACTTGAGTAAATAAAAAAACGAGCTATTTATAAGTATAAATTTTTTATTTATTATTCTAATTTGTACACCACACAACTTTTTATACAAGTAGAAAAACATTTTACTATATTTGTTTACACTAACGGTATTTTACTTTTTGAAACATTGTTTTTTTTAAGGCAGCTGTTTAAAGTTAGCTTCTTTAAATCTAAATTTGTATACGTATTTTTACTTAAGTTGAAAAGTATTACTGGCGAAAACAAAATAATTTTACACTTTTTAGTTTTATGTACCCTATACCAAAAGTAACACGCTGACACACGTCGAAATTATTTTAATTGTTATTATCTATTTCGTTATATTTGTATAGATAGTTTAACAAAAACAAATTTGTTGATTAATATTTAATGAACTTAACTTGAAAACGATCTATTTATAATTCACTTTGTTTTAAATAAAAGTTTATTAATAGATTTATAAAAAAAAAGTATTAGCCATTAATTTTTTATAACTAATTAATAAACTATATACTCTAATAACATTTATACATGTTGCTATTATAGACTGTTGTTGTTAAAAACTAAACTAATTGTTAATTGTCCTTGACAAGACGTTAAAAGGTGTCCGTGGTTTGCGACTCGGTAACCGAAAGGTTCTTTGTGCACCAGGTCCTAGAACCAAATATTTTGAGCGTCTTTTTTGTCGTTCAATAAACGATAACTATAGCTAACAGATTATACAGGACTGCCAAAAGTCCTAGAAACCTGCGAATAATTTTTGTAGTCTTTAGATCATAAAAGATAATTTAAAAAATCACATCGTATTTTCACTATATATAAATCTTTATAAATGTTTTAAGATTTGTGTTTACTTAGTTACTATATTAAAAAATGTTAAAATTTAAACACCTTAACTTGTATAAACTAGACAAAAACATCTAATAAGAACAGTACTATACATATAAGTTTGTATTTGTAGGTAACGTCATTCATTGATAATCAAAGACACCCAGGTTTAGGAGCTGTTTCAAAAATTTTATAGGATCGATTTATAAACATACACTTTTGACCGATATGCATCGAGTATTTTTTATAAACTGTTATAGTTAGGGTAAGAGTACGCGTTTAAATTAAGGGCTTAAACATAGGGTATAATAAAATTAAAAATAAGTACAGTAAAACAAAAATTTACAAATAAAATCACTCAAGCGCATTGGTAGAAGTACAACATGTTCTACAAATTAGTACAACACTCTGAAGCCGCACAAATTTAGCTCTAAGCGACACTCAAAGGTAAAAATATAGTACACATCAGGGGCGTGTTTTGACTGGTTTCTTGTTTCCTGTGAACCCCTTGAAAAAAAAGAAAAGAAAAAAGAAGATTTTTAGAATATCACTAAAAACGTTGTTTATTGACTTTGTTATGGTTGTTTGATAAACTTTGAATAAAGAATGTTGAACTTATAACATTGAAAGATTAAAAAGTTTCCTCAACAAAAAATGCTCGTTTTTGCCCAGCTGAAATAGATTTTAAATGAAATTTTAATTGTGACGTCATAATAGGTAACAGTTTCAAAGTAGCATTTTTTTTCTAGGAAACTTTTTATTAAAATGCTCTTAGTTCCCACTATAAGTTGTTACTTAGTAAATAACTTTTGATCAAAAATTGTTTTTGAACTAGTAAGTATAATTCTGTTTAAAAAATGTCCAATATAATCACTAAAGTTTTATTTTACAAAAATGATTTTATATAATGTTGTTGTGTGAAGCTTTTGTACTTTAAAATTAATATTTTTTGTTTATCTGTCAATCAACTGGGTTTAAACCTTGAAAAGTTCAATTCAGAGAGTTTTCAAAATCATCTTTAGACAACTACACCACCTAGCAATTTTTTCTTTTATCATTTAATGGTTATTAATATTTTTATTTAAGTTGTTTTATTTTTGTATATCTGTTGGCCACAAAGTTTATTCTTGATTTTTTGAAATTTTCAACTCAAAGAGATTTACAATTCATCATTAGAACTCCTGCACCATTAGGCAAACATATAATTATAATTTAAATATATATTAATTTAATTGTATAAGTCTAAACATTTTTTGGTAATTAACTAGGATGATGTCGCATCAATATCAAGCTGAAATTATATTATGTTTAATATTCATTTAAACCATAATTTTAGGTTTAAATAATATAAGGCTTAATATAAGGCATAATATAAGGCTTAAAAACAATATTTTAAGCCTTATATGATTGATCTAAAGTTATACTTCGTTTTAAACAAGCTATAGAAATACATAGTTAGAATTAGATTCATTTATTATAAACTAAAACACTTAATTGATTTCATTTTACAGTATTGTAATGTAAATAAATTATTGTATCATTTGCTTTATTCTAAAAATAAAAGCAATGAAATATATAAGTTTTATTCGTTTATGATAAATAAGTTTTATTTATGTATTTATAAAATATTATTTTTACGTCTATAATTATGGTAAAAACAACATTGATTCTAACATAGTTTCAGCTTGATATTGGTAATTATTTCATTGACATTATCCTAGGTAATTACCCATTTTTTCAGTGAAGTTTTAATTTTCATAGATTAAATTACTTGGAAAAAAAGTTTTTATTATAAATATTATTTTTTCTGGTTCTTTTAGTTTTAATTTATTTAAATTCAATACAGTATAATAAATAAAAAATATATTAATTTTCCATTGCTACTTAAATGTTTTTATTTATTTCTAAGTAGAAAAAAAATTTTAAACACAGAGTTTTTCGGCTAAGTATTGCGTACTTAACTGGCAGTGCATACCTAAGAAATGCGTACTCAAGCGGGAAATTAAGAAAAAAAAAATGTGAACCCCCCTTGAAAAAAGTCTAGACACGCCCCTGATACACATCAGTTTTCCTATGTAACTAAAAGAATAACGATAAATAACTAATACATATATATTCGATATAGCCTTAGTCAGCTTTACAACATTTGATTTTGAAATTATAAAAACTATTCTGACATTAAAAAATAATTAACTAGGTTTTTTAATAAAACTGTAATTAAGTCTAAAAAATTTTGAGTATTAGTAAAGCTGTAAAATTTCTAATATTACAAAAAAAAATTGTGTTTAACTTATCTTCGACACAAAAAATGAAAAATCTACCAAAACAAAAAGTTGAAAGTATAAATAATGATATCAATAAACTTTTTATGTGTTTAGTTCTGACTCCAGTTGTTTTTATATTGGTAGGAAAAGAAAGTAT
This sequence comes from Thalia democratica, assembly GCF_965202585.1. NCBI lineage: Eukaryota > Metazoa > Chordata > Thaliacea > Salpida > Salpidae > Thalia > Thalia democratica. Next base: position 53,968,554 of record NC_139165.1, on the reverse strand, counting down.
AAAAAATATTAAAACAAAAAATAATTACTGTAATAACTAAGATACCAATGAAATTTAGATAATAAAAATAATGGTAGTGTTTTCTAAGCTTGTAGTTATATACTTACTTACATATCTTAAAATTAATATTTGTGATCTTCAGAATAATTTTAATTATATTTGATTTCTATAAAAGTATTTTTAGTTTTAATTTAAATCCTATACTATTACTTTCAGTTATCTTAGCTATAACTGATTACAAAAAATGCATTTAGCTATAATATATTTTTGATTAAAAAACGAGCTATATAACTTTCATATTAAAACTTTTAGTTAACTTATATTTAAAAGCACATGAAATACTTAATAATTAAATTTATCTAATAACTTCATATAAAATCAAGGCTATAAATTAAAATTAGTAACAGCTTTCTCTCAAGGTGTGCATTTAATTTCTATTATACTTTGTATATATTGTTTACTTCTTGTAAATTAAACATTTGAAAAACTATTAGGAAAAATTTATTAAATGTGTAACGTAAGTAAAGTTTCTTATTTAAAAACTTTTCAAATAAATAATTTATATTTCCTTTTTTATTTATTTTATATTAAAGGGTAGTAAAGACTCCAAGAAATTAACTTAAAGCTGCCTCAGGTTAAAGTTTAGTTTAAAAACTTTGCTACGTTTATTTAATTTACATCCTAAAGATATGATATTTCCACCTGGCTAGTATAAAATGTGTGCGAGTACGACCATTTGTGTGAATAAACTACAAACTGGAATTTTGTTAAACTTAAAAAATGCTTACCAACTGCAAATAGTATACAACTTTATAGTTTTAAATGAGTTAATGAATTTTGTTTTTATACATCTTAATATAAAAATTTATACAAAGTACGTAATTATTATTTACTTTTAAATCTATTAAAAATATAAATTAAAGTTTGATTAATTTTTGTTTTTCCTTGACAAAAAAAAGTTAAAACTTGTTTCTAAAACAAAATGTATTATTCGCGAAATCTAAGATTTAGTCATAACATTAGATTTTTAAGCTGAAATATAAAGTTTATTATTGGTTATTTTATTTCTAATACATCATATTTCTTACTAGATAACAAGTATTAGAAATCGTGAAAAAACTAGTGATTTCTTCGATAGAATCTTTTGACGAAAATTTAAAAAGAATAAGATAGTAAAAGTTTCAATTTTGCTTTTTTATTGCGTTTTTAAACCTGGTTTAGTATAACTTATAATTTATTATATAGCTTTGACGAAACCAGCACAATTGTATTTGATACTTGCTTTCTTAATATAATTGTAATCAAAATAAATAACATGTATTGTTTTTATTTGAGCTTCTTAAGCGGTATGAATAAGTATTTTTAATTTCTGTTAAATCTGCGTTAACTGGATAGGCAATTATTTCCCGGTCCGGTCCTAGTAACTTTTTTATGTTTTTTTAATGGTACTTACCCAGTGCTGAAAGCTAATATTTTTTTTTGTCAGAACATACTTCTCTTACATTTCAGTAACTTATTATTAATTTTTTTTGAAAAATATATGAAAGGATTAATTTTCTGATGAAATACTTATCAGTTTTATTGTTTATTTTTTGATCATAATTGTTTTTATTTCAACTCAAGTCCCTATAAAGGTGTCTTAATTTAATTTTTCAAACTTTGTACAGTAATTTTTAATAAAAAATAATTCTGTCCTCATTATAGAATTACAAAAAAAAATATTTCTGACTAAAAATAATTCAAAGCGCAGTAAAAAATTAATACAATTGTAGTTAGTATAAAATAAGCATAACTCAAGTTATTAGTGGAAGTTAGTTAAATATATTCAGGGTTCGTGCGCGTCAGGCTAAGTCAGGCTAAATCAGGCTAAATCAGGCTAAATCAGTTTTTTTGAAAAAAGTTGAAAAACGTCAGGCTAAATCAGTTTTTGTGTTTAAAAATTTGAGAATCTCAGTTTTTGTCAGTTCAAATGCATGAAATTTTTTTAATTAAGATCAAATTGAGATGTGAATTTATTTCTAAATAAAGATTTAGTTATTAAAGACAAAATCAGTCAGTATTTGTAAAAATAAGTGCTTAAAACCTTTTGTTGAATCTCTAAAATAATTTTAAGAATCTTCATTATTTTGTTTTTAGTAGATTATATACGTCATAACTATAAAAATTCATAAAAAAGTACAGTTTAAACATTACAGTTAGTTCAACAACTTGACTGTTTGTTTGAATTTGTTTACATGAGCTTTGTTTTTCAGAGCTTAGTTAAACTGTTTTAATTTCTAATATAAAGGCTTTATACCAAATACTTTATAGATTAATACTCTTAGCAGTTTGTTCACATATTTTATTTTCTGTTTATTCAAAGTTATTAGAGATATTCACAAGACTAAAAAATTACTTATGTAATATCATGATTATTTTAGTTAGTTATTTTAAAAATTAAGATGCTTTAATGATAACATAAAGTTTTTGAGAGATGTGTTTAATTACATTTTGTTTTTCTTTTACAGACTTATTCACATTTCTGTTTTACTAAAAGCTTCTGGTCCAGTCATGTAACTTATAATTGACAAATTCAAGTACTAATTGACACGAACCTTGTATATGGGTGATAAGTTGTGGATGTAATTAAGCCCCAAAATTTAATAAAGGTATGAATTCACTGAAGCAGAAATTATAATGACCAGTTAAAAATATTCAAGTTGCTGGGTAAGGGATTGATAGATGTTGAAAAATAATTCATTTAAATTTTTATTTTCTTTAAAAGTAGTTTTGTGAATACTTTTATTGCGTTAATTTGCTAATTAAGACCCCCCGATACCCAAAATGCCTTCTGAAGGTGATTTTTTCTACTTTGAAAAAATGTCAGGCTAAATAGGTCTCTGTCAGGCTAAATGAAAAGGAATTTGGCGAACGAACCCTGATATTGCTTAAAAACTCTCTGAATTGAATGTAATCAGATCAATACCCATGACTGACACTTATAAAAAAGTCTTTTTGGTTACTATAGCTTTAAGGGGCAGAAGATGTTCAACAAAATTTTAAACTTTTCACAGAAAATTTTTAGCTTTATAGTACTTTTCTTCTATTAAGAAATGATTTAATTTGTTATTAATGATGTCTATCCAACTTCTACTATTATTGTCATTTCAACTTTTATTAAAAAAAAGGTAATTACTTAGGATGATGTTGCACCAATATCAAGCTGAAATTGTATTAGATTTGATATATTTTTTAACTTAATTTTAGGCTAAAAATCAATGGTTTAAGCCCAACACATTTTATTGAAAAAGATATTTTGTTTCAAACAAGCTATATAATTGCTGAGTAAAAATCAAATGTATATATTATAAACTAAGATCACGGTTGCCACACACTCAGGGAACTCAGGGAAACTCAGGGAATTTTCAAATAGTAGAAAATTTCAGGGAGACTCTGGGAAACTAAAGGATTTTTGACTTTTTTTTTAACTCAGGGAAACTCAGGGAACTTTTTGTTTTTTCTAAAAATTTCAGGGAAATTTTAAGGTTTTTAAAAAGTTCTCATGGAATTTTTTTTCTAGATCTAGAATGAGATTTAGTAATCCAGTTTTAATATTTTTAAAAATTTAAAAGTAAATTTTATTAATTTTCAAGTGCTTCTTTAGAAATTTTTTAGCCTTGCTGCTAGTTTTTCAATATTTTTATAACTAATATTTTAATTTTTTAGTAATTAATAAAAATATTAAAGTTTAAAAAAAACTCAGGGGAACTCAGGGAAGTTTCTGGTCACTCAGGGAGGGTGTTTTAAATCAAAGAGTGGCAACCCTGTAAGATATTTAATTAGTTTTATTTTACAATATTGTAATCACAGGGTTGCCACTTTACCTGGAAACCTGGAAAAACCTTAAAAAACCTGGAATTCGACAATTTAGGCAAAAATAACCTGGAAAACCTGGAATTTGAGAAATTTTGAAAAAAAACTGGAAAAACCTTGAATTTTGATCAAAAAACCTGAAAAAACCTGGGATTTTTAATAATTTTAACATTTTCAGTTAAAAATTAATTCAAAAAATTATTTTATTAAAAAACACAATTAAAGTAACTTTACAGCATCTTTTAAATGTATTTGTACTATATAACACAGTTTCTTTTATAGAAATTAACTTAAAACTAAAAATAGACCCAAAAATGTTTGCTTTTAAAAACCTGGAAAAAATTCGGAAAACCTGGAAAAAAATTTGAAAAAAAACTATAGCTATTGATGTAGCTACATTTTTCTAGGCTACTGTGATAGATTTATTGAAAAGTTACTATACTTATTTTAGAACCCAAACAAGATAGTATTTTAATAGTGTTAAGTAAAATAGTGAAAATTAAATATCAAAATAAAAGTACTGAGCTAAAATGCATATAGGGTTCTGTTTTAATACAACCAAAATCTATAACTTAAAACTTTTTTTAGCTTGTAAACAACTACAGCAAACCAAGAAAGTTTGAGTTGTTTTATGGTAAATTTTCACAAGTGTCTTAATAATTTAAGGTCTTAAAGGAGGTAAATTACTTCTTTTACAACTTGATTTTATTTTGTACAGTTTTTACTAAGCTACAAGTTTCTTTTTACAGTTGTTGGATATTTAAATTTTTGAGATATAGCTGGTTAAAGTCTCAGAGTACAATATGTTTAATGAGGTTCTGTATGGGGGAAGAAAACTTAAACTAAGAATAAATAAAAAGTACTACAATTTATCACTACTTGTGTTATGAGATAGATACTTAAATTTTTCTTGTAATATTTTTAAAAATCTGTCCTAAAAATTTTTGTTTTAATAAAAAAAAATTACAACTGATTTCTCTAATCATTGTAAGGAACATATTCTAAAAATTAAATTTATTTATCTCAAAAAATGTTGTAGGAGATCATAGATTTTTAGTAGTTTTATTTAATAACTGTTTTAGTTTTCCCATCCCATAAGAAACCTATTGTATTCTCTGACTTCAACTAATATATATTAAATACATCTCAAAATATTTTTCAATATTAAAAATCTGTAAAAAGAAACTTCTAGCTTAGTTACAACTCTACAAATAAGATCAAGTTTGATCAAGAGTGATTTATTCCCACAAATGGCTTTAATTTTAAGGGAATAGGTGAGCTGATTTTACTATTTTATTGAAACAAGCTTTGCTACAGTTAATAATCATTGCTTTATTATTAATGTTCAGGGTTGCCACACGCTCAGGATTCTACTTATTAAATTAAAAAAAAAAGGCTATTTTGGGCCATTTTTGAATTTTTTTGAAAAAAAACAGGCTAACTCAAGCTACTTACTTTTAAATCCAAGACTGGACATAGTTTGTTTTTATTGAGTCCTTCTTATAGTATTTTTAGGTATTTTAAATTGATCTATAGTTTTTTTTAAACTTTGGCCCATATTAATTTTTTTTGTCAACCTTTTTATAAACTCAACTGTACCTAAGCAAGCTTAATGTAACTTAAATATTTTTTGTTCTGTTTTTTTCTTAAAGTGGGTAATATTAACATCTAAGTGGCCAAAAAATCCGGAATAATCTGGGATTTGACAGTTTAGAAAAAAAAACCTGGAGAAACTTGGAATTTGGGAAATTAAAAAAAAACCTGAAATTTTGATATAATAAAAATTACAAACTTCATAATTTTTACTCGTAAAAAAAATGTAAACAGGTTTTTAATTACTATTTAAGGCCAGGTCCAACACTTTTTTTTTACAAAAATTAACTTTGGCTTTTATATGAAAGCTTTAAATACAAACTACAAGCCAGTTTTTATAGAATTCAAAAATATCATTCAACTTTTGAGATATTTAATATTTTGTAAAATATTTCCGATACAAATGTATGGACCGCAAATTTTTTGAGATCAATTTTCTCAGAATTTTTAAAATTCACTAAAAATCTATCTCCTCCTTCATTTTTCAAGCAATGTTTTTCAAATTTTCAGGAAATGTCCCTTATATTAGAAGAAAAAAACTTTACTAATGTTTTTAACTTTTAATTTAAAAAAATTAAGTTTTTATCACAAAAATTATAAAAAAGTGTTTTTTTTTAAATAATACTTTTACAATTTTTTTTAATTCCAAAGTAACATTTTTTTGTTATTGTATAAAGATTTGACTGTAAAATTTTGAAAAAAATTGCTTGAAAACTGTAGGAGGAGATAGATTTTAAATAAAATAGTCTTTTTTCGCTGTTTTAGTTTTCCCTTCCCATAGGGAACCTATTATGCGGCCCGACTTTGACTGGTCATATCTCAAAAATTAATTTGAGTTATTTTAAATGATAAAAATCATCTTGAAGCCTAGAAAAAATTCTTTAAAATAAGATCAACTTGTAAAAAACATGGTTTCCCCCCTATGGCCTTTATAAATTGTTAGTAAAGTTATTAATTTAAATAATAAAACTTTTTTTTTACTTGCATTTCTATTGTTTCAAATGTCATGTAAAGTCAGTCAACAAGAACCTATTTCTGACTGACTCAACTTATAGAGTTTAGATCAGGGTTGTAGAAATTTAGGTGCCATAAGCAGCAAAAAGGCTTTTAAAACGTAAACTTAAAAAATGCCATAGTAAATTTATAAAAGTATCAACTAATAAACCACTACCAAAAGTAAATGAAATGATAGGACAGGAGCTTAACCCACAGCAGATATTAAAAAAAGCTCATTGTATACTAAAATTAAGTGAATAAATTTATAATACAAAAAGCACTAATTATTATTTCTGTTTATTGGTGAATAAAATTTTATTTAAAAATGTTTTTTAAATATCAAGAATTTTTTTTAGAAAATCAGTTCAGATAGAAAATGAGACCTTAATATTTTTTGTTACTTTAAAAAAATTGTACTCATTTGAAACACACTGATTAAAGCCACAAGACTCAGTTGTCTGAATAATTTTAATTGCTACTTTACTCATTTATTCAGTAGAAATCTGTGCCTACCAGCACCTTTAAACAAATTACTTTTCAACCTTACCTCAAACTTGATCTAAAAACTAAACAAAATTTGTATTTTCAAGAACAACCATTTTCTTTTAAAAGTTTAGGAATTAGCCTGGTAGTATCATTTTGGATCAACTACAGTATAGTATCTGGTATGGTGTGCATTTTGATCCCAAGCATAAGTGTGTATCTTGTAGTTATGAAATAATTTTAGCAAATATGTTAGTACTAGGCAAACTTTCTAGTTTTTGGGACAGATTCATCAAAAAAAGATTTTGAGCGCCACATTTGTTTAACAAATTCTTAGCCTTTGGTATACTTTTACAAATTTTTAACATAAAATAGGGAAAAACTGAGTAAGATAACAATTAAATATTGTTGGATAAGCACTACAATGTACAAAAAAATAAAATTAAGAGGACATTTTAAAAATGTCAAATATTAAAAAGCATTATTTTGCTTTATTTTCATAAGATGTTTTAAAAACTAAAACATGATGCTAGCCAAACATTTCTGTTGGCAGGCTGTTTGTTATTGTTTAGTCTACTTTATACCATTAAACATTAAAAAAAAAATTAAACTAAAAAAACATTAAATAAGTTTGAAAGAATTTGCTAAAAAGCAGTTGTGTTGTATTTTAGTTTGTTTATTAAATTAAGATTTTGTGTTTTTAGTAAAATGAAAAGACAAAAAAATTCAAAATTGAATCAGCTCTTTTTAAGATTTCAAAAGTATCTCTTAAATTGAGTACTTAATTCAGTTTTCTACCATTGTTAAAAATTTAAAGACCTAAACTAGATTATAATTTTAGTTTTTTGCATTTTGAAAAAACTTAAATTTATATACTTCCTATGTTAAGTAAATGTAAAAATAGAGAGATTTTCTCTAAAAAAAGAACTTAACAGTTATTGCCTTTGTTTTTATAATTTTTTTTTAAAGTTTTTACATTGAAGTCATTCAAGTGTATGTGTTTAAAACTAAAAATTTAATAATTTGAGAATGCTCATAAATGCTTTTATTTAAATAGTTTAGTTTTTTTTTTGTCATGTTAGTGACTGACTGATTATCTAATACATTTAAATGTCAGTGAAGCAGTTGTTTTAGACAAAACATTGTAGTTTAAATAAAAAATCTTATGATAAAAATGACCAAAATATTTTTACGGAAACCACTAAAAAATTGCTTCTGGTTTTAATATATGTTAAGTTTTTGCACATAGAATCCTTAGTTACTTTTTGCAAACATAAGCACAACTATGAATAACTTCAAAGGAAAGTTTTAGTTGAAGTTAAAAAAAGTATTTAGAATAACTTTTGTGTATACTACTACTAAAATTATCAAAACATACAAACTTTATTTTAAAACTTGCAGTTGTTAAGCTTTTATGAGTGTTTTTTGTAGATTTAAATTGCATCTAAATTAGTTGTATTTAATATAAGTAGTACGTAAAAAATTAATGTAAATGAAGACTTTATTTTTAATCTTAACTATTTTTTATAAATCTTGATAAATAAAATAGAATTAAATTATTGCATTCAGAAAATTAGTTGACTGACAGTATTGCTACTGTTTTCTGTAAATTAAAAAAATAAATAAGCATTTTAGACTGACTCAAACTATTACCGATTTTTTTTGAAAGAAAAACAGTTTGGTATAGAGTCAGATATACATATAATTTTCAAAACTACTAAAAAAGCTTAAACATTTCAAGTATGGACCATTGTGTTGTATGTATCATAAAATCTTTATTGGTTAAAAAAGATATTGTGATTGAACAAGTAGTTAACTGAATAATGAGTATTTCTAATATAAAAGATAAATAAAAACCTAGTATACTAAATATGTTCTGTTTTGTTTTATTGTTTATTTATGTTAATAAAGTAGACATTATTATTAAGCGTAACTTGGCTTATACTTTAATTCAAATTTTTATAGCGATTATATGATTTTAATAATTTAAAAGCTTTACCAAGTTTATACAGTAACTTATCCAAGAAAATGCTAATAGTTACTGACTACTTTATTATTTAATCTCGCTCTGTAAACTTAAGTATTAAACAAGATGAAAACTAAAATTATGCATGTGAATTATTACTATTGACCTGTTATTGTTTTACTCAGCATTAGAAGTAAAGTAATGTTGGTAATTGACCAGTAATCTAAGTAATTTTTCAAGTAGTTTTAATAAAGTAATTTTAACTTTGTACTAGTCTCATTACACTTTTATTAGTTTAAAATTTAGATTTTAAATATAAAATTATTGATTACTACTATAAAAGCTCGTTTTTTTATATATTAAGTTATCTCTCAAAACAAAGCTGTAATAAATTAATCTTTAAAAAATCACTTCTATTTACTAAAAATTGAACTAAGAGAACACTTGTGAATATGTTTTACAAAAAATGTTGTGTTTATTATTTTGAACAATCTATTTTAAGGTAAAAAATATGCATTTGCTTAAAAGTTTTGCTTGGCAAGGTCGGATTTGTTCTGCAATCTGATGTTTTTTCTATAAGTTTTAGATTGTGTCAAGGGAGTTTTTAAATGTTCTTAATTTATTACCAATAAATCTGCTACATTATTTTTATTTCACAGACAATCTTTTTAGTTTGGTAAAATATATTTAAGGCTTGCAGTCTTAAAACAAGATTCTGCTTATTGTATTATGGTTAAAAGCTTCACAATTTCTAAGAATTTTAGAGAAATTACAAGGGATATTGCAAACAGCAGAGATGATAATGGATGACATAATTGTTAGTTTTACTTAAGTTATAAAATACAAATTCAATTTATTGTTAATGTGCTAAAAATTTATAGTTTAAATTATAAAACCTAGTTTTTTTGTTACATTATTTCTTTTTATACTTATTTTTATTAGTACTTCAAATTGTTTTTTTAAGTTAAAGAATTTAAAATAGTTCACATTAATGTTGTATTGAAATTAGTTGCTATTAATGTGTAAAAAAATACCTTAGTTTAACAAGGTTTATTATTGAAATAATTAAATATTTTTTATTAAAACAATTAAACTGATCAAAAATTTTCTTCAAATTCACTCAAAAAACTTTTGTAAGAAAATATAATAAGTCAAAACTAAAAAGTATCTAAAATAGCTTCTTGTTTTTTTAAAGCAAATGAACATTTGTTTATAAATTAAGTATATTTTCTATATAACATTCTAATGTTACAAAAATAAACAAAACTTTTTCAGGAAAGAGACTGGGTAAAGAAAACATTTAAAAAAAGAGAGTGCATAAAATTCATTCCAACTGCTAGAAACTCAAAGAAAAATCAGTTGAGGTTTGCTTGTCCTTTATTTAAAGATATTAATTAAAATTTACCATTTATACAAAAATGATGAACTGTAGTAAACTTAACAGTGATAAACAAATAACACAGTCTTGTATGTAATTAAATATGGCAGACACTGATAAATCTAACAGCTAGAATTATTTTTGATTGCTTACTTGTAAAACAGTCAAGTAGTTTTGCATAAAACTATAATTAGATAAGTAATAATAATACTACAAGCTACATTTAGCTTTTTTAATCAATTAATTAAAACAATATTTATAAAAAGTTTTTGTTTTGGTTCTAGATTTCTAAATATTTTAAGCTTCATTTTTTTAATAGTTCAAAAATCAATATTTTAATCCTGCTATCATTGTTTTTCAAACTATTTAACTTATGACCATGGGAACTTGATATAATTTGAACATATAATTATGTTATGTTAAGGTAAGCAGAAAATTGAAAACTAGAGATTGCAAGGTTTAATAAAGAGTAGAAACTAAAACATTATTGATTTATAACGCAAATGTTTGTATATCCCCTGGAAAGAAAACAATAAACTCAACCATTTGACCAAAAACAACAATTCATGTGACATTTTTCCTCAATTTCTTCCTCATTCAAGCAGACATATGTCATCATGCAGATACAACCTGGTTGCATAATGACACATGGATTGTTTTTGATGGTTGTCTGAATCACTTTATTTCTTATTGATGGCAGGATAACATCTTGTCTTTTCTGGGGATAGTCAAAAACCTTACTATCAAGTCGATAGCTTTAGAAATAAAAGTAATTATTAATTTTCTAACAATAAATACTATATTTTAGGTATTTAAAATCAAAACAATAACTTGTATTAAAGTTCGAAAATCTTTAGCACAATGTTTTTTTTAATTGACTCAATTAAAGTTTATTTGCAGTTTATATAATTTTACATACAATTAAGGAATTTAATTAAAAAAGGTAGTTATGAGAATAATATATAACCAATGAAGAATGTATTTAAAAGTATAAACTAAACAGTATACTTTATAATATAAAATCTTTAGCTTAATATTTGTATAATACGCAGATGTGGCTGTGGTTTGACTTTGGAAGAACACAGATATCTCAACAATGATCCAATTTTGCGCTTTGAGTCCGAAGGTAGAACTCAGCAGCCAATAAAAAAAGAGTCACAAATTTTTAACAAGTTATTATTTTTTACTATTTTAAATAAAAACTTCATTGCTTTAAACGAGCAGTTGTTATAGTTTTTGAATTTATATCTTTAACTAATCAAACTTTATTTTATAAGTTTTCTTGGTAAAAATAATAAAAACAGTTGTATAAAAAATATTAAAAGTCTTTAAAATTGTACATATTAGGTTTTTTTGTTGACCAGTTTCCCTTATTTTATTTTCATTCAATACTGTTATATATTTTAGATTGAAAAAATGTGTTAATCATAAACTTTTTTTAAAGACCATAACAACTGAAGCATATGTAGGTTTATAGATATTTTTTTCGTTTTCCAAATTACTTTATGAATGTATGAAGTTTAGTTATTAATGTTTCTGTTGTTAATAAGTCTTTGTTATATTACATATATGTATGCCAGTCTGAAAATAGTTAAAAATATAATTTTTTACAGTGATGAAGTTGGGAAAAAATGGAATGTAATGGATCATACTTGCAAGTACACAACTGATGCATATGGCACATTAGAATTCCAAGGTACAGGTGAAGGTGATAAATCTCGGGTTCGTTTTGATTTTTATATATACTTATTTATTTATATTTGTTGTTACTTTTTATGATATTTGATTTTGTTAGTAATTTTTAGCGTCCAAATATAGGGAAAATGTATCTTGAATTTAAATATAGATTATAAATAAACTTGTTTACTTTCTACATCATTAAAATTGAATTTTTTGATGCACTTTAAATTCGAAAAGACTAAATAATTTTCCAAAAAAAAAGCGTTTTCAAAGCCCCTAAATTGATAAAACTATAGATATTTCTTTGCTTTAACTTAATAACACAGTATCCGGTTTTAAACTAGAATGTTAGGTATGAAAATTTTAGAGATTGAAAATTTAATCTTCTTTTAATTTAAAGAACCTGCTTTAATCTATTTTAAAAGTAAATAATTTATAAAACATAAAAAAATCTCATATGTATGTATATGTTTTTTTTTTTAAATTCTGAGTTTTATAGTTCTTTTTTACAGGTTTGCCACAAAACCTGGAATCCTGGAATTTTACAGTTTAGACTAAAAAACCTTGAATGAATTTTAAACAATTTTTACATATTAAGTAGTAAAACTTCGATTTGACACAAAAACTCTATCATACAGATAACGATTTTTTGTAATCATCAAAATTTTTTTTATCATAAACATATTTAAAGTAGCTTTCCAGTATATTTTCAATGTTGTTACACTTTTTAACATAGTTTTTTACTTTAAACTTAATTTTTAACTAAAAGTAGACCCAAAAACGTATACTTTTAAAAACCCAGAGAAAATATTCCAAAAACCAGTGGCAACCCAGTTTTTAGGTCATTTTAAATACTTAAATTAACTTATAGAAAGTTTTTGTTTAATTTTTGTATTTTTTTAAAGAATAGTTCGATTTTTTTTTGAGTTAAACACCACAATTCAAACTGTATTACATTAAAAATTGTTCAATGATACTTATAAATACAATATAATGCTGAGTATAAATTAATGTTTTAAAGAATAAAACGATTTTACTTACAAATAAAATGAAAGTAACCAATTAGACGCTGTGACTAATAAATTTTAAGCTAATGTAATTTGCAATGCGGTTTAACTAATCTCAAAGTTACCTATCTTCTAGTTATTATCAGCTAAACGTGATAAAAATAAAACAATGTTATTGCAAGTTGCAGTTCTTATCAGCAGTTTCACTTTGCTAACATTTCATTCTCAGATAAGCAATTAGTACAAAAAAATATTAATTTTAATTTTTGTTGTTTTTTTTTGCATAGTAATCAAAAAATTTTCAAAACTTTTTTTTTTACTTTAGTTAATCTTTAATATACAAAAATATCTGATAATTAAAAAATAAGAAAATGTTGGATGTTATTAAATGAATTAGGTTAAATTTTAAAGTAAAGAAAACTTATAGGTTTTAAAGTCACAAACTTTTAGAATAGTTATTTAAATGTGTTGCAGTTTCTGCGTATGGCAGTTGACACGTCATCGAAGGATGTTATTAATTTGTTGATGAAAAAGTGGGGACTTAAATCTCCAAATCTTATAATTACTGTACATGGAGGAGCTCAAAACTTTGCACTTCAACCAAAAATAAGAAGGTATATAAATTTTGTATAAGTTTGTTATTTAGTTTTTAAATGAATAAAAGCTCTTTATGTTGTTAAATTATATATATTTATAAACTAAATTACTAAAATATAAACAATTGTGTAGGTTTTTCCTTTTGATACATAAACTTAATTTTTAGAAGAAAAAAAAAACTTATTGTGAAGTATTTTTTAACTTCCTTTTAGTGGTTTATAAAAAGTCAGTGATAGTTTAGCACTTTTTATAAAAGTATTTATAATTTAAAACATAAAGTATTTTATAAACAAAAATAATATAACTTCAATAATTTAAGTTATAGTATGTTGTTTTGCCTCTGTAAATTGTCTCAACTATTTAAATCATCTAACAACTGTTATATTTTGCTCTATAAGCTTATAACCATTAAATGCATAAAATATAATGTTTTTAAAAAGGGAATGTAAAGAATTTTCGGGAAAGTTATAAAATATTAGAAAATTTTTAAATAAGTTATATTTTATCATAAACAAATACTTATTAGCTGTATTTGAAAATGTATTTCGTTTTTTAATAACTATGAAACATATTTTTAGAGCATTTTGTGATGGTCTTATAAAAGCTGCTGAAACAACTGGAGCTTGGGTTATGAGTTATGGACTTGATAGAGGTTGTTAAAAACTTTTTTATATAGAGTTAAAAAAAAAATTCTATTGGTTTTAGTTTTTATATGCCAGTAAGCATTAAACTCTTTTTATATGTTAAGCATCTTTGAAAATCTTGTCTAAACAAATATAGAAGCATACTGTAGTTCTTGTACTAATAATTAAAAGTACTTTTTTGATACATACAATAATAATTCTTATAGTTTTTAGATTAGTAGTAATAATTATACTTACTTTTGATTAAAAAACTGTCTAAAAAAAACCATAATTATGAATAACCTTTAATAATTTTCTTAAATTTACCTTTAAAAAAAATTTGAAGTACTAAATAAGAATAGTTTTAATAATAGGTATAGTAGTTTGTCGATTTTACTAATAAAATAAATGTTTAGGTTAATTTTTTATACGTCACGATTGTAATTATCTACAACTGTAAATAATGTTAATATTGTAAAGTGTTTACCTTTTGTCTAAATTTTGTATATGTTTATTTTAGAAGATAACGTTATTACAAAGAAATATAGTTCAAATACAACTTAATATATTAGAAAGCGCTCATTATAAAAGTTCCTACTTTTATTTAGGAATCGGTAACATAGTAGGCAAAGCTCTTCGTGAACAAAAGCAGCGACAGCGGTCAAAGATCTGCAGCATAGGGATTGCTCCTTGGGGTATGGTCACTCACAGGGACAATCTCATTGACATTGACATGGAAGTTAGCTTATTTTGTTTTATACCTCAAAATTATATATTGATTTTTTGTTAGATTAAAGTAAATTTTTTATATTTAATTTTTATTATCAAGCTTTAACTGTTTGCTATTAAAGATAAAATTGAAGTGAATAAAAGGCATTAAAAAACTGTAATTACAAAAACTTTTGACAAAAAGTATATTTTTCTCACTAGAGTATTTAAGGATATAACTTTACAAATACTTTCAAAGAAAAAAATTAATTAAATAAACTATTTGTTTTCTTTAGCTTTTTATCTGTGAATCGATAAAATATGCATTATTTAAAAGTTTTATTATTTGATATAAGTATAAATTGTATGTTATTATACATATTGATAATTTATTTTAGTACTTGACTATGGTTTATTCTACTTCAAAGCTTTGTTTGAATCAGTAGTATAAAGAACTAAAAGTTTATGTAAGAAGATAGAAAATTAAAGTATGCTAATAGCAAATAAAAAAATTATAAGCTATTTTGGTATCAATAGGCTACTTATCTTTGATAAAATTAGTTATAGTTTTTCAATAGAATAATTATTATTTTATCAAAATGAAATAACCACTTAACCAATTAAAAATGAAAATGAAATATTTTATCAAAATTATTTAAGTATTTGTTGTTTCAACTGCACAACATTTTTTAAAATTATGATTATATACTTCAGCAACACATGTCTTTTGTTATCAATCAACATGGTTTACCTAGCAACTTTAATAGATTTTTATTTTAATGTTAGATAGTAAAAATTAAAGTTATATTACAGTGCAATTTCTTTTATTTTATGAGTGTAATGTGTATTTTTAAAAATAATAATATATATTTTAGCTGAATTCAAATTATAGCCATAAAGTAATAAAATTTACTGTCTACTATATTAATTTAATAAATTTAGTACATGTATGTAATGATTTTATTAATGTATGTTTTTATAACTTTTATTTTGAATTATTTATTTGAAATTTAAGTTTATGAGTTGTTTTGTTAGCTGCTGACAAAACAATCAACATTAATATGCATTACTTCCGCTCATAATGTTCTATTTCTTTGTCATTGTAGCTTAAAATGATTTGAATAATTTTGATATAATTAGAAATTGAATTTTCAAAAAAATATATATCAAATTTTAAAAAATTTGTGACTAAACAGCTAAAAATTATCCTTCCGTTTTGTTAAAAGGTACATAAATTTTGACATTGTTTATGTTGTTTGTAATTCTCCATCAAACTCAAGAGCACTTTAGTTTTGACTTTTGATTAGCAATAAATATTTACAAACTATATTTTATGAATGAAAAGTAAAGTGCTTAAAAAAGTTTTATTATTTGTGAAGTGTGAGTTTTTATCGTATAAATATCACGCATCCAAAATTATAATAAAAAGGTTCATAATTCTCTCAAGTTAATAACATACTATTTGGTAAAGAAGCGAAAGTTTTTAAATACTTTGTCGTACAAGTTAAAGACCTCTATTCAATAAGTGTAATATAAAAATATGACAAAAAAAAATATTATTAAAGAATTTTGAATACTTCATAAGTTTATACATATATTTTTTTTACAATTTAGGGTTTGAAAGCATATCAAACAATGTCAGGACCGACAAGCAAAGGTGCCGTACTCAACACTGCTTTCAACAATTTTTTGTTTGTTGACAATGGAACTGTTGGAAAGTGTGACACCGATATAATATTTAGGAGGCAGCTAGAAGAAAAACTTTCCATTATTAAAGATCCCGGTTTGTTTTACTTTACTACATCTCGTTTGAAAAATGTCTAGTTGAATAACATTTCTAAAACTTTACTTTATAAAGTAACATAGGTTTTAGTTTAATTAAATTAAACTAAAATATAATGAAAGTGAATTTAAAAATAAGTTATATAAATAAAATTACAATGAAATTTTGTTTTACATAAAATAAATTATTCAAGCAGTTGCTCGCTTAAACATTAAAAACTTGTAATTTTCACAACAGTGAATTTCAACAAAATGTATTAAAAAGAAAACGTAAAATTCTTAAACTGGAAAGTTAATTTAGGTTCGGTGTCGATGGTATGTGTGGTGCTGGAAGGTGGAAGGAACGTGTTGGAGGTGGTACAGAAATGTGTGCAACAAACTCCCCCAATACCCGTCATTGTGTGCGATGGAAGCGGCAGGGCAGCCGACTTGCTTGCATTTGCGCACATCCATGTAGACGACGATGGGTCAGTTTATAACTTAATGTTAAATAATAGGAACTATGTTTTCTAACACTCGTGTAGTTTTAATTTTGAAGAATTGTAAAAGTTTTTAATGCAATTGGTCTTTCAAATGACCGCTACTACCGGGCCATAAAGTTAAAAAGTCAGCAAACTGATGTATATTCATGATAAAAAGTTCATTGTATGCTATTTTTAGGTTTAGTATTTGCTTTTAAGTTTACTAAATGTACATTACACTAGTTGAGAGTTATTTTTTGATTAGAAGAGCTTCTAAAAAATAAATCTTATATCAAAGTCTATTATAACATAACATTTTATTGTGTTTATTAATTAAATGTAGAAATGTAAAAGTTCTTATAATTGTATTTTGATTTTAAGTAAAACAATTTAAAATATCTGTAATTTAGTTAAAAAACTTTGTTGAAAAAATAGAAAAAAGTTGTTGACTCTTCTAATGAAAAATTTTGAAATTTTTCAAATTAAAAACTAATAGTATATCCTGTGTAGCATGATTTAGCAGTCATACATTTGTTTTTAAAGAAACAATTACGAATTGTTTAAACTTGAATAACCATTTAAGTTCATAAATATGAGTAATAAGCAAAACAACTAACCAAAACATTAAGTTGAATTTATAATGAGTACAAAAACGCTAACAATGCACTTTAAATGAACTAAAATTATTTTTTTTGTTTAGCACATATGTTGTGATGTTAATATATTGAATTAAGGAGATTTTCAGATTTTTTAAAAATAACAAAAGTATTTTTCGATTAACTTCAATTTTATTTTTAACTACAACGCCATTTTATAGCTCATTTTCGGCAGCCGGTTTTTTACAAGCAATTTTTTATAAGTAATTACTTAGAAGTCGTTAAGAATTAGCTGTAGTGTTATATTATCTAATACACTAAAATACCAAGGAAGAAATTTTATTAACCCAAAAAGACTTTTGTATAAATTAACAGACTAAATTTATAGTTTTTTATACAACAAAATTTCTGTTTTGTTTTATGTAATGAAAAAAAAAAGGAAAATTAGTTAAATTAAATTTAAGTTTAAAAATAAAAATAATGTAATTGATTTTTAAAGAAAATAAGTTAAGAAATAATTAAAAATTTATTAACTTTTGTATTTTTCAACTTAAATAAAACGATGCTTAACTTAATCAGTAGTTTATGTTGTGTTGTTCTATAGTAGTTAAGAAATTTAATTCATATATGATTTGTCTGCTCAAAAATACTTTGCCTAGTAAATAATAGATATTCAAGCTAGTTTTTATTGATAAACTACAAAGAAATTATGTAAAGTTGTGAATAAATAGGACCAATTGTCTAAGTATTTGTTATCATTTTACATTATTTTCTTCGAATTATCTAATTAGTTTGAAGTTTAATAAGTTTTTATTAGCATGAATTCTAAGCACAAACAGCTGTTGAAAAATTTTCTTTAAGAATAAATATTCATTTGATCGATATTAGATTTTTAAACTTGTTTATTAAAAGTTACCGCATTTATTTCTAAAATGAGAAAAAGTGTTAATTTGATTAAAATGTCCTAAAATCAAATATTTTAAAAAACTTTTCATGTTAAACACTCATAACTTAAGTATTTAACGTTTTCTACAATTTTTAAAAGTTTATATATATTTATAGTTGATAGGTTAGATACAAAAACTTCTTTTTTTTAGAAAAACTGGAACGATAATAATTTTTATAGTTTTTTATACCTAAGCATCCTTATAACAAAAACTAAAAATACTCTAACCAATAAAATTGTTACTTATTTGTAAGCTATGAACATAAGTTTTTTTAAATGTATAATTTTAGCTCCATCAGATAAAACTGTTTTGGAACAAAGTAATTAAAAAAAGTTTTTCATTATTTCTTCTTAACAAAAGATTCTAAATATACCGCTTAAAATTATTTTCGTACACTTCTGCATTTTAATTGTGTTTTTAGTTTTATTAACTTTTGAGCTTCTTAGTTTTAATTTATTTATGAAACCTATATATTTTTCAATTAAATATTATCAGTTATTAACAACATAATAAAGTTCAATCTTTAACAGTTTAGTAGAAAACATTTAATGTTAAATATTTTTAGTTGTACTTTTAGAAGTATCATATAACTTTAAATTTAAACTATACAAAGATATTTTAATTCCTATAATTTGCGAAAAGTTTTCAAAAAAAAAAAGTAAAAAAGAAAAAATTCTAAAACAAATGATAACAATAAGATTAAATAGTTCTTATTTTCATCAGGTTATTTAGAGATAATTCTGTAAAAGATCAGTTTTTGTCGCTAGTGAAAGGATGTTTCAAATGCTCGGATGAAATGGCTAACTACTACCTTGTTACTATCACTAGCTGTGTGAAAAGGAAGGATTTGGTTAGTTATTACGGCAGTTTAAAAGATCCTATATTAAGTATAAATACTTTTCTTTACATACATCACAAAACTAAAGAGTATTTGGTGGCATTAGTATTCTATGTGTTTCAGCTATGTGTATTTTTATGACCGTTATGCGCACATAGCAATGTATTTTTGGTGTATACACATTTTTAACACTATAGATTTATCTGAAAACTAGATTCAATTTAAGTAAATAATGTATTTTTGAGTATAAATATTTTTTTATTTAAAACAAGATGGTGCACATCTTTAATCAGATAAATTAAAACACTCCTAAATAAAGATACTTAATTACCTAATTATACTATCGGTTATTATAAAAATGATGTATAAAACTGCACTTCTAAAGTTAGATAATGTTTATGAGATTTTTTTTTGTTTATGGTAGGTTTTCTTCATTTAATAAAAATAAATAACGATAAAATAAAAATAAAGCAACAGTTTTAAGTGTTTAGTTCATATTAATTATATTTAATTAAATTACTTTTTACGTTAAAATAAAAAATATTTGTTCTTTTTCTATGAAGAAGAGATCTTAATCTTAAATTTACAACTTAACCTAAAGTTTTATTCAATTACTTACATCTATTAAACTTAGTTTAATTCTTATATAGGTAACAGTTTTCAAGCTTGGTGATGAAAGGTATGATATGGATCGCACAATATTAACCATCTCTCTGAAAGGTTTGAAAATTTCTTTAACAATAATAACTGATAATTTTACATAAAAGCGTTTTGAATTACTGTCTTATTCTAACTTAGAGCTGTAGGAGTGCTTGGGCTAAGGTACTAACCTAGCTACTAAAGTTTTAACAAAAATAAACATATTTAAAATATTAACTTAATTACGTATACTTTGCAGCCAGATGTAAATCAGCTCCAGAAATGTTAAAATTGGCTCAGTCTTGGGATAGAGCGGATATTGCTGCAAGCCAAATTTTTGTTTATGGTCAAGATTGGACAGTAAGAGATTTATTTTGTCATCAACACTAGTAAAATAAAAATAAACTTTTAAATGACTGCTGACACATTTATGTTTTAAAATTTAAATTACTTAAAATACTAAATCTTTGTTAAAAACATAAAAGTTGGTATAAGTAGAAAATCACTCAGCAATTTTAGGTAAACTCATTGGAAAATTCTATGATGGATGCACTGGTAAACGATCAAGTTGCTTTTGTCAAACTTCTTATGGACAATGGAGTCAGTATGCACAAATTTCTCACTGTTGGCAGACTTGACGAACTTTACGGAAGGGTTATTATTTGTTATTTTGTTGTTTATTATAAAATAAAGTTTATAGCATTAATAAACTATTTATGATTATTTTTATAGAATTTATGTTTTTAATTTTTTTAATCATCTTAAACTGTTTTAGTTAATAAAAATTTAAATAGATATGTATAAAACCTAACTTTATGTTTTATTCTAAAAACATATACTTACATATGCACTTATTACTTTTTATCTCAAAATATTTAAGTTTATAAAGTGGATAACTTTTTAAAAATTTTGTTTTGATATATTACTGTCAATACTTAGTATATATTTTTTGATATTTTTACAATTTTTAAGTTTTAGTAAATTTATTTTAAATATATAGCTAATGGTAAGTATAATCTTACTGCAGTGTGAAGTACCGTTGAACATTCTGCATCTATTAAAAGATGTTAATGGTATAGGCACAAGTCAAGATAATCGAAGACTGATTGATTTCGGCCGAGTGAGTTTTTATATTAAACATACCTATTCGTGATATTCTTTGTACAACTATTCAACTAAAAAAAATCAAAAGTTAAATTTTAGGTAGCCTATAAATTTTTTAAAATACCTTTTCAAATTAAATAAAAAAATCGTACTAATGTGTTACAAAAAAAAATGCTACAGACTTTTACATGCTTTATAGTTGTCTAATAAAAAGAGACATGTTAGACGTTTTTATATTAGTACTACTGAAGTCAAATTTATTTTTATTTTTAGTATATATAGTTAGTCTCTATTAGTAGCATTTTCAAAATCTTTTAAGATTTACCATTTCTATATTGAAAAAATATTTACTAACTCCAACGGTATTATATTATCAAATTACTTAGCAATCTTGTATCAGACGTAAAAAACATTATTTGCTGTAAATAAAATTAAAGTCTAAAAGTTTTTTTTTTTCTAAATGGTGGTTTTTGTTCTTTTTTTATTATTGAATTTGTTTTATACGGTGTTATAATTTAAATAAAAAAGTATTAAAAAGTGTATTAAAAGCATAATAAAATTCTTTTTATGAAATGAGTTTATTTCGCAATCTTGAAACAAGTATTTTATTTAACTATTTAATTTAATATTAAAACAAATTATAGATAGTTATGAAGAGTGGTATTTGGTTTTTACTGTCAATTTAATTACTTTTTACTTATTATTTTTTTTTATTACAGTTTTCTTTAAAGTTTATTATTATTAAATTAAGTAAGTTTAAATTTTTATCTGACCATTTTTTACGAAGCTTTAGTTTATCTGTAGTAAGTTAAGCCTTTTATTTGATAGTTATTTTAATACTACAAGATTAAGGCTGAAATTAATAGAAATATTTTTGTTAATTATTTTAAAACCTTTTTAAAGTTTTTTCAATAACTAAGGTTATAAATCTTTGTTTTTATTGTTTTAATAATGTTTGAAATTATTTTGTTAAAATATTAAAATAGCTCATTAAAGATTTTAATCTTTAATATTATCTTTTGCAATCGAAAGGTTATAGAACAATTGATGGGAGGTTCGTATAAGTCTGAATTTACAAAGAAGTCTTTTAGAGCGGCATACTCAAAAGCAAAGGAAGTAAAAAACGCTTCAAATATAAAGCAAAAAAAGAATGGTAGACCTTTTATTCCAATAATCAAGGTGAGGTATTTCTAAAAACTAGCTTTTTGTTTTGGTTAGATAAAAATTTTTTGAATGCAAATTAGTTTTGTATTAATTATATAGTGATTTAAACTAAAAATTATATATGATATACCCAAAAATAAGTTTTTAAAACAAATATACAATTCATAGGCTGTTAAAAGTTACATTCCCAAAAAGAAGTAAGTTCACACTACTTACTACGTTCAGAAACACTGATTCAAACAATAAGTGTTTTCAGTAGTATTTTAGCATAATAAAACAATATGATAACTCTAAATAAATACCATATGAATATATTCTTTCAATATACATTTAGATTTAAACCCAAAAAGTGTTTATCTGTTTAAAAAGTTAATGATACTAAAGAATGCCACGTGTACTGTAATGATTAAAAAAAGTTAAACATCTATTCGCTTACTTTTAGCAATAGAGCTAAACAAAAATGCTTAAGCAATCAGACTAAACAAACTTTAAAGTTAAATTTGTATAAAAATTTATTAAATGTCTTTAAATAATGATTTGAAATCGTTTTCATTTTTTTCAGTAAAATTATTTGGATTTCATTATACACATCATACATTTGTAGTTTTTAAATTAAATTAGAATAAAAACATCTTAAAATAAAAGTAAATATACTTAAGTGAACAATTAATTGCATTCCAACAGACCAGTGGAACCTCTAAACAAAGTCGTGATGACCAAATATTTTGTGCAAATAGCTGGGAAAAAATTGCGGTTCGACCTGTACATAAAAAGCAGCATTTCGCAACTCCCCAGGCAAACTTCCCAATGAATGGAATTGTATCAGGGCTGCGGCAGTCGCACGAGATTGAAAGTTTTCTTTCGGACCGATTCAATTATCCGTTTCACAAACTGCTGGTTTGGGCTGTCCTTTTCCAAAGACAGTCCATGGCTCTCTTTATGTGGCAGCAAGGAGAAGAAGCTCTTGCAAAAGTTTTTACTTGATTTTTTTATAAAGTACTGTTATTTAGAAAAATAAAAAATTGGATTGTACCAATATTTTAAATGACCTAAAAGATTAACACTTTTTTAAGTAACGTTAACATAAGTGTTGTAACAGTTTTTTTCTCAGTTTACTTTTTGAAAATGTTAAACAAAAAGTAATAATACAGGCTCTGATTGCATATCAGATGTACATAGCATGTGCCGCTGAAGCTGAAAATGACGAGCTAGACCAAGTTGTAATAAAAAAGTTAAATACGTTTGCCCAGTAAGTTTTGTTGTTTACTATTAAGCAAATATAGGCTTATTTATTTTATTTATATCAAAATAGTTCTTAACATAAACGGTTATCTATGTACATTATATACATACACAAACTTATCGGTTCCTTGACAATTTTTATTGTTTCAACTATTTAAGAATCGTTAAAGCTGTATTTTGATAGCTAAAGTTCTTAAATATATGCTTATCAAAATCATAAATTACTCATAATTCTAATTGTTATTTTATTAAAACTTATATTTTCAAATTTATAAACTGAAAAAGAATTAAAACGTATAAAAACTGTATAAAATGTTTATAAGTATTTTTTTATAAACTATTTTTTTTGTCTTGAAGTTAGACACATAGAAATTAAACTAACAGTATTTTTTAATATTAAAAAAAAAATTCAATAATAGTTAATTTTTTCTTAAGCAAAATTTTTTTTTAATTTTTATGTTCTGATTATTTATCAATTAAGTTGAGAGTTTTTTTTTAAAGTCATCATTCAATGAGACTAGTAAATTATTTTTAAATTTAAAGTAATAGCTGTTCTGCTGCAATAAATCTAAATGACAAACTTTCAGTATTTTTGAAAATTTTAAATGAAGTTTTATTTTTAAAAGAATTTG
Source organism: Thalia democratica (assembly GCF_965202585.1). Classification (NCBI taxonomy): domain Eukaryota; kingdom Metazoa; phylum Chordata; class Thaliacea; order Salpida; family Salpidae; genus Thalia; species Thalia democratica. The sequence continues at coordinate 53,944,266 of NC_139165.1, read as the reverse complement.
TTATGTTTATAATTTTATAATATAATTTTTTCACATTATGTTAAGTATAATTACTTAAAAATAGTTAATCAGTTTCTATTAAATTCTAATATTTAAAAAACATTAACGGTACATAGTTCTAAAAAGGTCAAATACTAATTGTATACATATATATAATCTTACTGTAAAACTTTTTGTTGAGAAGTATAGAAACTGCATTGTCTTTAAAAACTTAAAACATCCTAAAAATTTTTGGCATTGTTTTAAACCATATTTTTAACAGTAGGATTTACATTTTTTAAATTTAAGAGTTAACGTATAGTTTACTAAAAAATGTTACTAGAAAAAACTTTAAGATTTTAAAGTTATAAAGTATAAAATGACTTTTGTAAATGCTAATCTTGTAACTAATATTCTACCATTTTGAATTTCTGTAGGGATTTTGAGGTGATTGCAGTTAAGCTTTTGGACATTTGTTTTCGAACTGATGAAAACAAAACAAAGAAGTTGCTCACATACGAGCTGGAAGAATGGTCAGGTCAAACTGTAATTAATCTGGCGGTCGGGGCAAAGCACAAAGACTTCATTGCTCATCCTTGCTGTCAATTTCTACTCAACGATATGTGGTATGGTCCTCTACAAATGAGGAGGTTTCAAACAATTAGGGTTAGTTGTTTTGTGTATGTTTTTTTCTCCTAGTGTCAAGTATAGTGAAATAAAATAAAGATTATTACTTTTTATTTGTTTTATGAATTTTCTAAATTTTGAAATGTTTTGGTTTTATATATACTTTTTATTGTTATGCTTTTTTCAATATAAAATTAAGTTTATAAAAATATTTATAAATGTTAAAGTTTTATTAAATACATTAAGAAAAAACTATTATTTTGTTTATTTTGCAATATTGGACTAAGACATCAAAGCCTGAGCCACTTAAATAGGACACACAAAAACAAATGTAAAAATTAAGTTAATTTATATTCAACAATTTAGAATTAAAAAAAGAAAGATAAAAATAAATAATGAACTAAATTGACAGTTTAAGAAAATAGTTTTTAAATTTAAATTTTTAAAACTTTAGTACAGTAAAAAATCCTAGTTTTTAAAATTACATTGAAATGTGCTCAATTTATTTTCTAATTTAAGTTGGTTTCAGGTACTTCTCGGAATAACGTTTACGCCGCTGTTGTTTCCAATTCCTTTCAGGATATCAAACGGTAAAATAATCACGCAGTTTCTAGACAGTCCAGCGCATGCAAGTGACACTGAATCATCTCATTCCTCGTCATCGGACTCATCTTCTTCGTACGTTTGTTTTATTTAAATTTTAAATTTTAGACAGTCTTGCATCCATTTAACTTAGTTTATGAATTATTTTTTGCTTAGAAATATCATTTAATTTTTTAAGCTAAGCTATGGAATAAATAAAACTTAGAAGTTTAGTTTAAAATGTTTACAAAAAAGTTATTATGTAATTCTGCTATGAAAGACTTAGATGTATTTCAACAAAATAAAGTTTAACTTAGATAGATAGTTTTTTGTTAACAAATTATTAATATATAGATTGAAAGATGTTTAGTTTAGAATTAAAATAAATACAGATCTTCTTCTGAATCTGAAACTGAAAAAACATCTTTCTTGCTTAGAGAATCAGGGGTTAGTTTGCTTAGACATTTTAGGTTTTTATTAAAGAATAATATTATAATAATAGTTTTTGATGAACATATTTTTTGAGGTTGCTATAATAATTTTTTTATAAATTACAAAATATTTATATTTAACAATATTTTTTTACGAGCTCCATAAAGTTTTTAATAAAACTAAATTATAAAGTGTTTTCATAATGTAAGTTTTCTTTATATGGGTGTAGTATTATTTTTGAATAAAAAGTCAATACCTATGTAGTGACCAGTTTAATGTAAAAGTTAAAAAAATTTTTGTTAGTTTTAATTAACTTTTAGTCCACATGTTCTGTTACGAAAACCTTTTATTTAGAAATTATTTTTCTGTGTTTTAACCCAGGGGTCGGTAAACTGCAATTTGTGGGCCATATGCTGCTCGCAATATGCTTTTCTGGTAAAAACATCTATTTAAAAATTAAATCTAAAAGGTTTTGTAGTAAAATTTTTTTTAACCTCTTTATTTGGTATGTTAAAATTAATAGTGCTTAAGCAGTTTTTGTAATGCTTATTTTATCAAACTTGTTATTTAAGTACTGTTTTTAAAACGATTACTAAAACTATTTTAATAACTTTCGTCCGCAAGCAACTTTTTTTATGATAATTTGCCTGCCACTTATAAAAGGCTGTTAACATTGTTTTAAACGAGTTATAAAAAAGACTAGACTCAGTAACTTTTAATTCATTAGCAAGCAACTATTCGAAGAGCTCGAAAATTTTCTAAACGGAGAAAAAAGAATTTAAGCATGCAACAAGCTCCAGATACCCATACCTTGGAAAACTCTGTAACAACGAAGAGAGAATTGAACAAAAAAATTAAATTGGTCTCAGTTTTTTACAAAACACCTTGTGTCAAGTTTTACTTATCATGCTTGACATACATTTTAATCTTGTGTTGTTACACAGCACTAGTTATGGTAAGATTAAGTTTGTTGCAAAACAATATAATAGTAATTATTAACAGTTTTAATATAATTCAATTTATCCTTATATTCCATCTTTAAAGATGAATAAAAACTTAACATAAGTACTCTTAGATTTTAAACAGATAAATGTATATATACAAATCGTAAAGTTTAATTTTTTTTTTAATGAAATTTAAGAGCGAAGTAAAACAGTATATATAATTTTTACGACATTATCTTATCATTGTACTTCTAATTATTTTTACAAGTAAATTATTTTAACAGCAAGGTCGAAAATGGTACTCTGATTATTTGTCACTTATTATTGCAGGATATTGTTTGCACCTAATATTTGATCTTGTAAGTTGGATTTTCTTTTTTTAAGATTTGTATTATTACTTTAAAGTTTGTACTAACTATTGTACTACACTAAATTACATATCATAAAGTTATTTTTTTGCTGAATGTGATAGTTTATTGTACTTGATTACTAATTTGTAGTTTACTGCTATAGACAAACACAAAAAACTATCTTATATAAGAATAAGATTAAGATTTCGATGGGTTTGTAATAAAAGATTCAAGCTAAACAGGCGAAATAGACTGAAATTTAATAAAAATTACTAAAGTTTTCAAGCATTCTTCATTTAAAAATTTCAATTCCTTCTTATCTAAATTCAAAATATTTGCATTATAAATACTTCTCATATTGAAAAAAAAAATTATCTAAATTTGTTATTGAATTTTGGTAAGAAATTTCATACCTAAACATTGTGTATTATTTAAGGAAAGTTTCCTGAAATTTTTGAAGTCAAAAGTCTAAAATCAAAAATGTAGATCTTTATAAATGTTTCATTTTTTAATTATAGACAATGAAAATTTTAAAAATAAGCTTATAATTTTTTACAAAACTACTGTTTGATAAAATTATTATCTTTTCAAAGTAATTTATAGATCAAAACTTTGATTTTTTTAAACGAATGGTTTAATATCATTATTTATAAACATTACTTTTTAGACCAGGGGTCGGTAGCTTTTGGTAAGGAACGGGCCAAATTTATAAAAAAGTCCTTTTCATATAAAGAATATAGAGCTCTTTGAAGGCCATAGTACTTAAGAAAACAATAAATATTAGCAAATGTGTAATGAAAAAACATAAAATAAGCAGCAGTTTTCCCATGAGCAAAAAATAAGTATTTTTATAAACTTGTGTTATATTAACTTGCATTAGTTGTAAACCATGTCACGGACCACATTTGGCGTTTTTAGACAATTTGGACTTTACTTTTAGTCTAAACTTTTGTCATAACTACTGCTACTATTTTTTATATCTATAACTAAAGTTGTTAAACAATGGTATTAAAATGAAGCAATAAGAAAAAAACATGAAAAATTTATTGGGCTAGTTAAAGTTAAACAAAATATAAAAACCAATATTTTACTTTTTTATTTTATAAATAAATAAGTTATAGTTTGTTTAACTGTATTTTTCACACAAAACTCTGTGTACTCAATTTAGTTATATTTTTTCATGTATATAAATGTTAACTGATTAAGAATTAATATATTAGAAAATTACATCTGCGTGGAACACTTGATTTAATTTTGAACACCGATATTACAACGCTTTAATCTTATTTGTAACTTGTATCTTTACAATAACGTAAAGTTATTGAAGACAGCCTTCTAAATTATATTATTACTGTTTATTATTTTTAACATTACTACCATTCCATAAAATTACTAGTACTATAAACTTTCAGATACACGAAGTCAGTATGTCTCAAGCTTCTAGTTTTAGAAAAAGATTGAAAATAACTCTACTAAAAGTCTCAAAAATACTTGAACTCATCATGGTAACTGGATTTTTAACGGGATTTATTATAGATTATTGCGGGGACAACTTAGAATACCTATCAACTGTATTTTACACGTATACTTATTTGGCTTGGATTTTATACATACTAAACTATCTTCAGTTAGTCTGTTGTATATTATTATAAGCTTTATGCCATTTTTTAACTACCTTCGCCTGATCCTGATTTGTACATATAGAAACATCTTGCTATTTTTAGATTATATTTTAATTGCTTAAATTTTGAATACTTTAAGTTTTTAAAGCTTACGTAAATTAAAGTAAAATAAATAATGAATAAAAAGTTAAAGTTGTTATAGTAAGTCTAAACTACAATATTTTTAAACCTACTGAAAGTTGACAACAATTTAATTATTACCATAAAACTTTAATATCAAATTAAATAAAGTTATACAAACAGTAAAATAAAACGATTTGGTTCAACTATAACATTGATGGAACAAATGATCCCAGACTTATTTCCTGTGATTGCAATAATGACTGTTTTGATATGGGCATTTGGATCGGGTCGAAAGGTTAGATTAAAACTTATTAAACTGTTAACTCTTTATTTTAAGTGAAGTAGTTAGTTATTGTTTTTTTTAAGTTTTATAAGTTTTTTTTTTACAATTTTGAGAAGCAGCTTGTTCTAAAAATTGGTATCAGACAAGCATTAAGTTAAAACAAAAAATTACAAACTAGTTTTTAATTTTTGTATATGCTTTTAATGAATTAAACTTCTTTGTTATTGTTTCTTATATACTAAACTTTTTTTTGTGCAATCTTACTAGCATTTTCACTAAACAAGTAATTAATCTAAAGAAAGCAATTAAGAAAGTTATTACTGTAATTATAGGCAGTTCTAAATCCTGACCCAAACTTTACCATCAGTACTTTGAGAGACATTGTACTACAACCTTATTTCATGTTGTATGGAGAAGTTTATGCTGATTTAATAGACCGTGAGTTTTAAAGCAAATACGTTGTTGTTAAGTTTTTTATCTCTATATCTTAATATTTTATCTAGCAACCGACCAAAACTATACTGGACCCACTCCTTTACGTGGTTCATTTCCTTGGATCGTCACAATTTTACAAGTTATTTTCCTGGTAAAATCCTGCTTCATTGCGCTTAACTTGCTTATTTCGAAATTTAAGTAAGTTTGTTTTTAAAGAGTGTTTCTGAACATACGTAATATTTATATTACGAATACTTATTATGGCGAACTTTGTTTATACTTTAGTATCATTATAAAATGTCTTTACAATAAGTATACCGACTTTGATTTAGCAATGAAACTTTAGACATGTTTGCACCAATTGATTTTACAGCACAACGTACCAGTATAGAATGCCGTTCTCAGACAAAGTTTGGATGTTTGGTAGATATCGCAGCATATGGCAGCTTGCCAGAAGGCCTACTTTCCCGTACCCTCTCAGCTTATTTGTTTATCTGTACTACATGGTTTTATTCATTAGTGGAAAACGCAAAATTAACTTTGGGCTTAGTAAGTATGAGTTTTTTTGTAGATATTTAGCACTAAATATTTTTAAAATCAATCAAACTGTTATTTAAGTTTTTCTATAACTAAGAGCTAAACATTTATATTCATAGGTAATACTTTTTTAGTTATTTAGTTGTTTTAAATATTAAGAGTATCCATCTGAATGGTTAGTATTTATTACTTTTGACAACAAAAAATTTAATCGGTTTACTTCAATTCAACATATTTTATATTTATAATTTTTAGTATTTATTAACTGAAGTCAAGTATTAGCACAAAAGTATTATTTTTATAAAAAATTGTTTTTAAAACTGTTATAAATGAAAATGTGTTTAATAAAAAAAATTTTAATATCTTTATTAGTATATAATATTTTAATTTTCGACTTAACTGCAATTTAAAAAAAATCTAAAGAAGTTGTAAATAATTTTAATTTCTAATTAAAAAAGAATATCGCTATAAATCTGCTGAGTCAATTTATAAGTAGGTAAGGTAAATTTTAAACGTTGAGATATTTTAGTTTTTATTTTGCAGAGTTTTGACGGTTTAACATTGCTAAGAATAAAAACAGCAATTTTATTTTCTTAAAGTTTCTTTTATAATATAATAATAATTTATTTTAAATTTATTTAAAGCTTAGCTTGAATTGCTATATAATTTTATTCAAAAAAATTAGAGTATGGATATACTGCTGTTTACTTTTAGTTAACACAATTAAAAGTGAAATTCGACATTGTAAGCTTTGTTTACATTAGTTGAATTATTCCCTCACCAGCTTTCGGTAGAGGTTAGATAGGTCTCGTATATACGACGAGTTATAATAGTATACTGAAACAAACAGAAAGTATACTGTATATTATTACTATATACCCGTGGGTTGCATCCTGTTTGTTAAACATAAAAATCCTGCTTGCATCGTATTTAAGCTATTTAACAACTGAAATTTTAAGAGTTTAATTTAACCATCATGTTCTCAATAGAATTGATTGAGTAATGTTTTTTCTGCATTTTATATTGGTTTTTGTTTTAGTAATCGAGTTTAAAATTAGAGCGGCAAGAAAACTTTTTATCTGATAAAACTGGTCCGTTACTTATAAACAGCTTGGCTACACAATTCTTTAGTTACGAATTTCAAATAATATAGTCATAAGTTATCATAAACAAATTTAGAGCTGAACACTTAGCACGAAAATTTCTAAAATTAGACGCTTATGACCATTGCTGAATACATTTTTTTTGATTATTATTCTTTAAATCACTGTTTACTTTTTGGCTCTTATCTTCTAAAGTTAATGTATAATCAAATTTTATTTTCCGAAAGTTATCAAACATTTTTTTATAGTTGTGTATTTTTAATTTAATGTTATTTATAATCTAGAAAACCAAATTTTTAAATTAGTAGTAACTTGAAAAAAATAAAAACTTAATTGAAATACTAAGTTTAATTTTTACTCTAGAACTAAGTTTGGAGGAAAATGCTGTGGAAAATCTTCATGATTTTGAAGAAGAAGCTGTCGATGATATGTTCAGAAACAAAAAAGAAATTCCAAAGTGTCTACAAAACAAACCAGAAGCTGAACAAAGGTTACTTAAAGTTTCAAATTTTATTATTTATAGAAATGTAAAAAAACTTCTTAAAATTTATATAAACTTTGTCAAAAGATTTTGATGACTTTTTTTTTGAAGTTTTTCGAGTTTATAAATTACACAGGAAGCAAAATGTTTAAGTTTTTTAATTTCTTATTTAGTATTACCTTAAAAAATCGTTAGAAAATTAAAGTAATGTATTAACACTTTACAAAATCCAAATTCAAAAGAGAAGGATTATAACTTTTTGTTTTTTTTTTGAAGTAAAAATGTTGACCAGTTTGATTTATTTTTAATTTTCAGTAAAGTTTCTAGAAAACAACTTTTTACTTTCGTGAGTTTTGTATATATTGTAAAAAATAAATTTATCTAAATAACAAATATATACAATTTAGTTATGTTTGTATTAGTACATTGTACTTACAGTTTATGCTTGCATGTTTTTACATCATTACCAAGAACTTACAAGTATGTTATTTCTTATAACTTTTAGATAGTTTAAAAAATAGAACTTTTTAACAGTATAATTATTTTAAATCAATAAAGTGAATTATAAAAGCTGTGTTAACCAAAGCTAGAAGAAATTTTGTATGGCATTTATTTTTCTTTAATGTGGCATGCTAATTAAATATAAATAATGAAATTAATAAACAGATTTTACAACTATTATTTACTTAATTTTAGATTTTTTAGCTGCAACAAAATTGTTTAGTAAAGTATCTTTTAGAAATCTTTAAAAAAAATTACTTATAGGAAACCACACTAGTATAAAAGTGTCTATGAAAAGTAATTTAAGTTTTAATTTTTAGATTTAAAAATTTTAACAAATTATTAGTAAAACAATTTTGTAGTATGACAAACTTTTGTTAGTAATTTACAAATTTTTGTTTAGATTTAGCATTAAATAAGAGACGCGCTTAAATCGTTTTCATTTTAATAAAAAAAATTAAAAATATGATCATTATTAGTTTGGTTTTAATTCGACAGCTTGGATAGTCTGAAGGAAAAAATGGAAGAATTGCAAGAAAGAAACATGGTGATGGAAAAAACGTTGACAAATATTCAGGATAACACTCAACAAATCGTTCAAATGCAGCAATTACATATGCAGGTTGTTAATATAGCAGAATTTTTTTTTAGTGTTTTTAGATACGAATAATTAATTTATTAAAGCCATTTATAGGGCGGTCATTTAACCTGGAATCGTGGTAAGAATAAATAACCTTAAATCTGATACTTTAAAAAGCCACGACTCTTAAACAGTTTAACGTAGGGATCGGCAAACTGCGGCCCTCAAAGCAAAAATCTGCGGCCCGCGAGATACTTTTTAACTAAAAGCATACTTTTTTAAAACATATAAAAAGAAAAAAAATTGCAATAAAAACTTACAATTAGGCTCTTAATTTGTTACTTACTCTTGACTAGTGCTATTTTAATACTTATTTTGTAATATTTTGGTTTAGAATTGTATTTTTATATTAAATCCTATGATTATTTTTGAATATTTGCGGCCCTCGAAAACTTTTTTGTAAATAGTGCGGCACGCGAGCAAATTTTTTTTGTTGGAAAAATTGGCCCGCGAGTTACAAAAGGCTGCCGATCCCTGGTTTTTCAATTGAAAAAATAATTTTTAGATTAGACAAGAATAACTCAAAGAACAGAAAAATATGTACTGCTTAGAATTTTAATCATTTACAATATAACGTTTAGCATTACAATAACTTTTCATTGACTCAAGTACATTTTTTAACTTTAAATTTTATTCTCTACTATGAAAAATATTAAAAATTGTTTTTTAAAAATTTGGAAGAAGTTTCAAAAAATCAGTGGCCACCCTAGAAATATCCTAGAAATATTAATATACGTCAATAGTTGTTTTTTTAACGTTTTAATTTTCACAAAAAAAAATTTAAACTATTTTATAAAAAATTTTTGGTTTTGAAACTATAAAAAATATTAAAAATTAAAGGTAACAAAATTGTTATAGACAAGTTTAGAGACCAACAATAAAGTTAAAATGAAAGCGGAGCAACTAAATTTTCTTTAAGTATTTTGCTTCTATGGTACTCAGTAAATTACAGTGTAGTAAAAAGTTTTTTATGTTTATAGCAACCATGAGTTATTCTTTAATAATTTTAATTAAGATATAGTAAAATTATTTCCTGGTATCACCCATAACATAAGTTTTAATTTCAGACAATGCAGATGTACTTACAGATTCAGCGTTCTAATCAAATGCTGTTCAGTACTAAACCAAGTAAAAAAGTTGGTACTGAAAACAATATTATGCAGGGTTATGGTAGTGATGATGACAACTTTCCTTTTAAAAGTAAGTTCATGATTATTTGATAAATCTAATTTGTTTAGTGCTTATAGTTTTGAACTTTCTTATTGTTGAAAAAAATAGAGTTTAAGAAAGATTAATACTAAAATGATAAAGTTTGTTTTACTTAAAACAAAGTTTTCAAACATAAACATAAAGTAATAAATAAAATTTTCGAATAAAGTGAATGGCATTCAAGAAACTCTTTTGAGAAGACGCCGAAGACAGAGGCAAGACTCGGAGATGAGCAATGTGTCTCATTGGAAAGTGTCTGATGGATTCATCAGTGGCAACAATCCTAGTTTTAAACCGGCAGCTCACATGGAGCAATCGCTTACTTTGGACAAAATAAAATCTGTTTCTGATGGTTTGATTAGTTTTATATCGATACTTTTGTATTAATTTGTATTGATTTTATCTAACTCATTATATACTCAAAATTACGAGTATGTTATGCTACAATTATTTTTCTTGAAACGTTTTACAAAACTCCTTTGACAATTTTGAATGTCTTATAAAAGTTGTACAGCATCTAGACAAATTTACATCCGAATTTTAAGTAATTTTTTGAAGATTTCTGTTTATAAATTCTTTTATAATAGTATTTTTGATAATAAAACTTCTATGTTTTATTTACAAATAAAAATTAAGTCATTATTATTGACTTGGTAACCTTATCAAAAAAAAAAAAAATGAAATTTTATGTAAATATTTATTAATATTCTCCAAAAATTAAAAACCAAGTGTAAGAATTTTGATAAATTAAGTTTCTTTATAAACTGTTTAAGGAATTTTTGTTCTGAATTAGTTTCTTTAAAAAAGACAAATTTCAAATAATATAAGTAAACAAAAAAAAAACAGAAGTGGTAGATGATTTAAGCACAGAAGATATAAATGATACAATGAATCGGCTTATGATAAATGATAATTCAATCAAATCTATGTCAAGAGCTGTTTCTTGTATAGTGAGTTTTTATTTCATATATGTATATAATGATTTTAACTTTAAAAAGGTTGCAATGTTTATTTTAGTTTTTACTTAATATAAAGTAAATTCCATTCGGATAAAAATAGAAATTTTCTAAAGTTGTTAGCTCTAAAAGTCAAAAAAATATAATAGGAAAATCAATAATACAGTCTAGTTTTTATATTTCACGTAACCAACTTTTATAATGCCATATTAAAACTTAGTTTATAAATAAAAAAACTTATTACTTAATTCTCAGCGAATAATGCATTAAGTCTGACGAGAATTAAATAAGAAAAGTTAAATAGTAATAGTGTGATTTGAAACGACAGCTTGTCTAATGAAAATTGATTTTACTTACACAAAGTGCATCCATGAAATTCTTTACTTATATTTACTATTTAAAAATCATTAGCATAATTTAATAAAGTTTTCATGGATTTTTTATTGTTCTAAATTAGTATTGGTGTTTCGAAAAGAGTGAGTTCTGGTTATTTGAAAATCTAAAATATTATATTAATACTTTATTTTTATATCAATTACATTGACACTATAACTATATCGGAATTTTTTTAGATCTATAGTTAGTATTTTTTGTCATATTAATACTTTCATACTATTTTCTTACATAAAAAAAGCTTAACGTTTTAAATAAATTTGTTATTTACCTAACCAAATACAGTTGTTCAATTTATACAGAGATATTACAGTAAAAAAGCAAAGTACTTGTTAAAAATAGAAACTTTATAATGTTTAATTTTTAAATTAGACTATTCTTGTCTACTTTTTTTATTAAGGTAAATTTTCAATCGTATGTTAAAATAATTTAGGTACGTTTAATATTACACACATTTAAGTTTATATATTTTTTTACTAAGGAACTCGGAAGACAAAATGAATTATATGAAAATTCAGAAGCAACAACACCGACCGCATCTCTTCCGTCGCTATCTAGTGATTTCGATAGCAGAAAAAATCTTACTGCAAATGAAACACTAAGAAAATGCCAGTTTGTTATTTATCTTTTTGATTGAAACTTTTAATACATTTAGTTTTGCTTTCTTAATTCTGATCTTTATTGTAGATTTTTTTGTTAACTGATGATATAAACGTGTAGGTCTTTATTATAAAGATAAAAATTGACTTAAAATTTTTTTAGCTTTATTATAGCTAAGGATTTTTTTTTGAGACAAACCTAGTGTGTAACCATTTTTTTACTACTTTAAATAGCAAAAATTTATTTGTTATAGATCAATGACTGGTATTAACATTGAGAGCTTGAAGAACAATACGTCCGGTGACGATCAATTAAATTCACACAGTTCTCCTAATTTGAACAAAGTTGAAGAAAATGTTAAAAGACAAAACGAAAATAATAATTTCAAGGATAATCTAAATAGTAAGAAAAGCCCTACTAGTTTGCAATTTAACTTTTAAAATACAGCTGTTTTTAGTCAATTTTAAAGATTAGGTTATTAATTAAGTTTTATAGCGATAAGTTAGTTAAGTTTTTAAACTTTTGATACAGACCAATATCAAACACTGCCTGAAGCTCTTAGCGAAGACGTGTTTCCAGTTGCAATTTATTCAGGAATTCCATTTACTTCCATACCTTCAAGAATTATTCACAGATCTAATTCAAACTACACGTCAATTACGGACCACATCGAAGTGAATAGCGCAAACCAGTCTTACTACAGTGATACGTCAAACAACGCCTATCTTCACAACAAGCTGCCATTAACTGTTAGTATAATAACCAAAAGAGACATTTCTTTATGTTATCTTCTCTTGTATTGCTTTAAAAGTATTTAAAAATTCCAGTACATACAACAATTGAAAGATTTTAAATATTTTTGCAATAGAAAATTTAGTTAACCTAAGTTTCCATGAATTTCAAAAAAGGTAAATTAGTGAAATATTAAAATCATTTTACTGTTGAAGAACTTTTCATCATTTTCTTACGACAAGCTTTAATAAATATTACATGATTTTTTTATGATTAACTACGGAGTTAGAGTATGTTTAATATATTAATTAAATTTTGACAGGTTAAAAATGTATAAATATTGTTTTGTTAGAAATACTAAACTTCTCTTAATCTACAAAAATAAATATTTAGTTTATAACTTTGTAATTATCATATTTTAAGTTTTAGTGGAATTGTGAAAACTAATAAAAGAGTGTATATACGTAAACTTAAACATCTGGTAACAGAATACAGGAAGGTTTAAAAGCGCTAGAAAGCCACAAAATTTGTATTCATCAAGTGCAGCTTGCCCCCAACAAAACAATGATTTCAAAACATCAGTGAACCAACATGCTACTGAAAAGAAGTACAAGTTCAAAAAGTAAGTTGTTAAAAAGTTATTTCAAATCGGATAATTTCTACTTTATTGGTGAGTTGTAAAGTATCTATTATCAGTTTCTGGAAATAAAAACTTAAATAAAACTTGATAAAATTTAATCAAACAATTTTTGCAGCAGGAAGAAAAATTACAAAAAAAATTGAATATAACGATGAAGTTGGAAGAATATGTAAGATTAATTCGTTATACACATTTTTCTTGCAAGCGGGTTTGAAAGAAAATAGCATTGTTTAAACACAACTAATCGTGAAATAGATTTTAACTTGATTATTTTATAAGTTTTTTTTTATTATTTATTACTATGCTTTCTCATAGGTATTTTTTTATAGCTTATATAAGCTGCTACTTTTTTTAATTAGACCTATCTATAAAACCCATTATTTATATACCGAAAAAATTGCACACTTTAATAAAAAGCCTTTTGCACTACCATATTTAGTATTTATTTTAATTATTTCGATATGTTTAGATTGGTCATACTAAATTATTTATCTATTTATTTTTTTAATGTTGGTTGCATTTGTATATGATCATTTTATGATAATATTTTTTTACTTATCGTTAAGACCGCACATAAATGAATTTCCCTTCGATATGAATATAAATACTTGATCGAAAATTGTTTATTTTTTTTTATATTACCGAACAGTAATTTTTTAAAGTTGTACTTCTTATCAGTTGTAATAAATTTTTCAATAGTTAGGAGGAAAAAACAGTCAGATAAAAACGACAGGCTTTGATTTGTTAAAAATCGTGGTTCTAATTGTTTTTCAACTTAAAAATTTCATAAAGTAACTTATGTGATTAATTATGAGCTTAACGTGAATTTTAGTTTTAAAGTAAAATTATTATAAGCTACACAATATGGTATAAGCTTAATTATTATAAAAATTAGAAAATAAAGCTTTTATCAATAACAATTTTATATACTTTATGTTTTTATTAAATGAAACAATGCTTTTTTTATTGACTTTTATGATAGTTTTTAAAGTTTATTACATATGTTTATTTTAAGTTTATTTATTACCTAGAAATTTTACTGACATTTTAAATGTGATTTATATTTCATGTAAAGTCTGCTACTTTTTATTAAATTATATCATATAAAATTTGTTTTTTTTTTGTATATGTAGCTTTAAGTTATCTCAATGGAGTATAATTTTACTGTTTTTTTCTTGTTGACCACTTAATTTTAATTTTTTAAACGTCCAGCTAAAAAAATTTCGGATTGTTATTATGACCCTCACACAATTCAAGGTACACCTAGTTCAGAGCAAATTTTTTAATAATTAAGTTTTTATCAACTATTTTTACATTCAAATAACTTATTATTACAGTTATCTTTCGCTGAAGTACACATTCTCAACACAACAGCTACTCAATAATAAATACTACAAAAGTTAGTAGCTAAGCTAACATTTCTAGCTTTAATAAAAAAGAAACTTGACAGAAAGTTTTTATTTTGGTAAAACCACAGTGGTTATATTTATGATACTGGTTATGTTTTATTTACGTGGTTTCCAAGTAATTACGAGTAAACTGACTAATTTACTTACGATCTAAAGTAACTTATTACTAAGTTATGTTTCTAAGTTATAAACTAAACACACTTAAATCAATGTAAAGTATTTTTTTTTAATATATCAATAACAACAAGCTGAAAGAAAACTGTTTAAATCATTACACAAACGTCGTATATAACAAATATTAGCAACCGTAAATTTATATAAAATACTAACGATGTATACGTTTTAAAGCTCGTGATTTTATATTCTTGATTCTCGAAACCAAAAGTTGAGCTTAACTTGTTGAATCGTCTTGCAGTACATATAACAACTAACGCGTATTTGAAAGACAAACACCGATATATACGCATTGGAACGAAATTAGCTCTTCGAATAAACGATGCTGTTTTGGGAAATTGAGAAAATTGTTTTAAGAAAAATTATCAAATGTTTTTATTCTTACTGAAAATTCCGTATTTATTCAAACGCTTTAAAAATATAATTTAAATGTTGGTTTCATTACATTGGTTCAAAAATGTGTACTGAATAAGATGTGCGTACTAAAATGCGTACCTGTCAAAATATGGGTACTCAAAAAACGTACTTATAAATATGCGTACTCGTACTGCATACTTAACTAGAAGTGCAAGTTTAAAACGCATACCTAAGAGAAAGGTAAAAGTCAGGCTGAATTTTTAAAATTTTGCGTGGCAACCCTAAGTCTTGCTCTTAGTTATTAAAAAACGCATAAATATATGGAATTTTAAAAACTGTGAATAATATATGTTTTGAAAAATGTCTTGTACAGAGAAGATTATTTAATTTCAACACTATTTTAGATTTAGCTGTATTTTTACTTAGCATAACATTTTAAATCTTATTAATAGTTATTTAAACAAAGTAGGAAAATACAAAACTAATTAAGTATTTGTTTTTTTTTTGTTAAAAATTTTTTTGTCTTAAATTTTAAAGTTATTAACTTATCTAATAGAGTATTTTAGTTATAAATGTGTTTATTATATAACCTTTAAAAGGATATAAAGTTTTCCATTAGCAATGATTTGAAAATATCTTTCATTTTTGCTTTAACGTTTGTAAAAAAGTTATGAAAATTAGTTTAATTTTATTTTTAATTGTAAGATACAACGTATGAGGGTTTTTAATCTTAAGAAAATCCAATAAAAAAAACGTTTAAAATATTTAAAGAAATTACTAGCATTTAAAACAAACAAACTAAAAAATCAATAATCGTAACATCTTTCAATTATAAAGTTTTAAACTGCATTACAAGTTTTTGAAATTTAACTTAGACTGTTAGATATCATTGAACAACTTACCTGTTTGTATAATTAAAATAACAACTGAATTTGTTTGCAAACAATCTTTTTACTGACGAATATGACTCTGTAGAGCTGTCTAGTATTTTATGATCAGCGAAACTTAGTCAGTAAAAAAATCACTTGCGTACTAGAAAAAAAAATATTTTAAATTATATTAACAGTAAGTTGTTTTATAATATTTAATAATGTAAACTAAATATGTAAACAAACTATCACAGTTTAAAAGGTTTTATACAAAAACAGTTTAAATTAAGATTTTTCTTTGCTTAGTGCTAGTTATTACTTTTAATTATTTCAAACATGTTATTTTTTAATGTGCTCTTTTGTTTTTTTATGTGCTCTTTTGAAGACTAGATAAATTATTGAAAAGTTATTATACTATCTAGAAGCTACTCATTTTTATTTACAACACTTTACAACAAATAGTATAAATCAAAAGTAAAAACTATGACTTGTGTGAAAATTAGTCATCTGTATAAAAGTTACAACTCGATAGAAAGTTACACGGTAGCAAAAATGAGGGAACGTGTCAAAATTGCACGAGGTACTAAATTGCACGAGGGCAGAAAATTGCACGAAGATACTTTTGCACGAGGGAACTAAATTGCACGAAGACAATTTACACCAAGGGTCAATATTGCACAAGTTTTAATTTTGCACGAGAGTTAAAAAAAAATTATATACACAATAAAAAACACAGAAAAAAAACTATTTACAAAAATATTTACAAAAAACAAAGAAAAAGCTACTGACCGAGGGTAAGGGTTAGGGGTAACAGTAATAGTAAAATAAAATTAATAAAAAATTAAAGAATAAAATTAATAAAAAAATTATAAAAAAAAAATAAATAAATAAAAATTCAACTCGTGCAAAAGTGTCTTCATGCAAAAGTATCTTCGTGCAACTTTGTGCCCTATTGCAATTTTGTACGCTCGTGCAAACTTGAAAGCTACCCCAAAAGTGACGACACGTGCATAACTAAAGAATCGTATAAAAAATAAACTCTGTGCATATTTAATACCTAGCCAGGCTAAATTTGAGTAATTTATTTTTAAACATCTATGAAGTCTAAAAGAATAATAAACGTTAAAAAACAAAGTTACTACTTATTAGGTTTTTTTTACATGATTAGTTGCATTAAACCTATCTTTAAAAATAACACAACGTTAACTTAACGCAACAAAAAGTTAGCAACTTTAAAATCATTGACGAGGTTTTACGACTTTTAAAGGTAATTTTAGTAAACATTTTATTTTTAAGACTATTTTTATGCTTTTCCCCTTAAATTTTTATAGAAATCAAAAACAGTAGTAAATAAAACTTTTTCTACATATAGATTTAAATGCTGTATTAATTTATCGCATAGAACATGTTTCCCAAACTGAGCCAAGTGGCTCCCTTAGTGGCCATCACAGAAATTTAGAAAGCCATAAGCAGCAAGGGAGCCACGGGGGATCCATGAGGTTATAAATTGAAACATACAAATATTCTGGAGTTGACGATAAAGAGCAAAATAAAAAGTCTGTTTTTTTGATAAATCTTGTTTAAGGGGCAAAAGTTTTTTTTTAAATTTCTTTAAAGGGGGCCTTTTAAAAAAAAGTTTAGGAAACCCCGGTATAGAACCATCTATAAGTGTAAAATATTTTTTTAGAAACTTAACTAAGCTTGAATTTTTAAATAGCATTTTAAATACATATATACATTTTTTATTACAAAATACAAATAGCTTTTTAATTAAATAAAATGAGTTTTTATGTTAAAAAAAATATAAGTGGTTTTTTTTTTAAATCTTAAAGCTGTGTAACAAGTAATTCAAGTAATTCACACATTGTAAAGGTACTAAGCAAAAGTTGCTTCAAAAGTTTTCGGAATTTTTTTTCTATAAAAA
Organism: Thalia democratica; assembly: GCF_965202585.1. Taxonomy (NCBI): domain Eukaryota; kingdom Metazoa; phylum Chordata; class Thaliacea; order Salpida; family Salpidae; genus Thalia; species Thalia democratica. Next base: position 53,926,364 of record NC_139165.1, on the reverse strand, counting down.
TGACCATTTTTAAATTGATAGAGTTTAGAATAAAATAAATCCCAGTTAAAATATTTAGTAGGGTGGAAAATTTATTGCTCAGTTCTGAAGATCTGAAAATTAAAAAAACAAAAGATATCTTGAATCAGCAATTTTGAAACAAGCATATAAAATATAGAAAATTTTGGTTCTATAAGATTTTGAAAAAATTAAAAGTTATCTGAAAGAAGTTTCAATTGAAAAAATATATAAAAGACAATAGTAAGAAGTTGAACAACTTGATAATGGTAAAATGTGATACTGTGGCTGAATATAATGTTTTTAACTTTTCTGAACGACTGTTAACAGAACAAGAAGTTTTGCTTCAAGTTTTCACTTCCTTTAAAATAATTGCATAAGAAAATGGTTTCTTTGGGATTTGAGTGTTTTACAAACACCTTTATATGTTAAAACCTAGATCTACAGATGAAAAAACTGCAACGAAAGTTAATTTGTTTTCTTTGGCTTATACTATTACAGTAAATCAAAACTTTAAAAAGTAACTCATTGAATTAAAAAATAAGAACTATAGTTAAAAATTTGAAAAATTTAAAAAAAATAATTGTTTTTGAAACTGACAAAGGTGATGTTTTTGTATTAATAAACAAAGCTGACTATTAAGAAAAAATAAATGTTATAATTATTGATTCTAAAAAATTTAAGATTTTAGATTTTTTGAACCAGTGTTACAACACACTTTTTACATATAGTTTAAAAAATCTATTAACAATAGTTTACAAAATTAGGGATACGGATGCAAACAATACTTTTATAGCGGTGTTTCACGTTAAAACTGTTTTTGATTATAAGCCTCTGGAAGAGGTCATTAAAATTGTTATTGTTACGTTGTATTAGATAAGTAAACCTACAATAAATAAGAACAACTTTAAAAAATGTTATAACTTTTAACTTGTAGCATTATTTCAGCTTTAATTTATTCCCAACAAGACGGGATAACCATGAAATTCCCCTTGGGGCCAATATTGACTAAAGTTTTTCTAGGCCATATCGAGTTAATTTGTTTTTTTTTTCTTTCAAAAATAAGTTACTGTATTTCAGGTATGATGATGATTGGTTTGTGTTGGTCAGAAGTGAGAAAATTATGGATAAATTTTTCAATATTTTAAATATTTTTAAATTCTAAACAGTTCTATCAATTTCACGATTGAAAAATAAAACAATAATGAAATTACTTTTTTAGATGTACAAGTTAAAAGAAAATAATAGATTTTTAACGTCCGTGTTTGTATAAAACCTTTAAACTTTTTTATTTTAATTTTTTCTATAACAGTATTTTAAAGAGACAAGCAAGTCTGATCAGAACTTTGTGTCACCGTGCACATAAAGTTTTTTTCCCTAAAGTTTTTTAAACTGTATTATATTAGTTTAAACAAACATGGATATCCTCAAGAGTTATTAAACAAAACAAATAATTTACACTAGAAAAATTTTGATAAAACCATTAGGACCTGAGAAATGTTTAGTTGTTTTAAAATTTCCGTTTATAACTAGTAATTCAGATATTTTAGAGAGGAAAATTAAACAATTATGATCAGAAAAACTTTATATGCAGCAAATTCAAGGGTTATTTTCGCGTCAAAACTACTAATAACATCAGGTGGTAAAGATCTGATATCCAACTTAATTAAAAGTATAGTAAATTACCAATTTAGCTGCTTTTGTAAAGTAGGCTATATCGGATTGACGATAAGAAAACCACTAAAAAAAATTATATAAAAGAGCATTCCAAAGAGTATAGAGAATTTTTGCTACATAAAAAAAAGGATTATATACCAGTTAAAGTTATAAATACTTCAAAACGTTTCTCTACTGGAAAAATTTAGTACAAAACCCTACGTGTGCAAATTTCTAAAGTTTTAACTGATTTAAAATAATTAAACATCATAATAACATTTTTGATTAATTAAACTGAAAGTTATTTGTACTTTGTTAAGGAAACCTGGATAATGTAAGCAAAAGTATTTAGCTTATAGTGTTCCGTCAATTTCCGTCCTTCTTATTTAATTTACAACTCTTGTTATTGTCATGATAATAATGTATAACTTTACCCTATATTTATTTTTTGTTGGTAAATTTAGTTAGATTTAATTGTTGCTGGTTCTTTTTGTATTTTAATGTTCTTTTGATTGATTTATGATCATTTAGTATTGCATAAGTTTAAAAATCTTAGCTGTTAATAGTTTTGTACTCTACTAATGAGAACTGCTGAAAATATTTTTAGTTTGCTGCATTCTGTTTTTTGTGAGTCTTGTTTTTTTTAATTGTATAGTAAATGGTCAGTAAAGTTTCAATATATTAAATCATAAGATATTTTAACAAATTATTTTTGTTTTGTATAACATGCTGATGTGTACTATGCTACATGTTTTAACAAAAATTACATAAAGTTAAAAGGATTTATAGTTTTAAACAAAAATATTAATTTACGTTTAGTTGCACAGTTAATGAATGAAGAAAAAAACTAAATAACTATGTGTAAATGTTATTAAATCATTTTGATAAAACAAAGGATACAGCTTACTTTTGGTATCAGTATGAAAACTTTTAAAATTGTTTGCTATTAAACAAAAAGCTGCTTTCTGTAATTTTATTAAATATTAGGAAAAACAAAAAGAAACAATAAGTTTAATTTTTAATTTAGTTATAATTTACTATATAAGAGACAATATTTCAGAAATCTTGGAACATTTATAACTCAAAATTTAATGAATTATCCCAGTAGTTAATTTAAAATAACATTAAAAGTTTTCATACTGACAAAAAAAGGAAGCTGTCTTCTTTGTTTCATCAAAATAATTTAAGAAATTTTACATTTAATTATTTAGTTTTGTCCTTCATACTTTAACTAATAGTAAAAAAATATTATTGTATAAAACTATTTATTTTATGTCATATTAGTTTAACAAACACGCTGCTGTTTTTTCCAGTGCAGAACCTAGTACACTAACATCTAAAATGACTTTTAAAATGTTTTTATATGAACGTTGTAAACTATTTTTAAATCATATACTTTGTACAACTTGATATTTACTACATAAAAGATAATTTTATGATAAGTGTAGTGTTAAAATCTTTTAACCTATTTAACGTGCACACTTTTTGAAGTAGTTTTTAGCAAACAGTCTAGCTATATATTACATGTAAACATTGTAACTGATTTCTCTTATAACAAATTTTCTAATACAACTAGGGGTAAAATAGTACAAATCGCAGACTGAATTGCGCCAGCACTGACCTTATAAATTTTTTTTATTCTTAAATTTGAGAGCAAATTCTCCTAAAGTTATTTCAAGGAAAATAGAAAGCTATGTACGATAAGCATATAAAGAAATGCTAAAATTATCAAATCAAATTGCACAGGGTTGCCAAAAGTTTTTTGGAAAACTTTTCCAGGTTTTCGTAATTGCTGGCAGATTTTTAAAAGTACAAGTTTTTGTCTATTACTAGTCTAAAATTAAGTGTAAGGGTAAAAACTGTTTTAAATAGTATAAAAATATTTAAAAGATACTGTACAAGTAATTTAAATGTGCTTGCAAAAAATTTTAAATACAGTGCTTATTCACTTATCCGGACACGTTGGGCAAGATTTTTCTTTAAACATGTCCGGATAACTAAAAATCCGAATAAGTAGAAAAAACCAATTTTATAATATAATAATATAGCTGCTGCATATAATGCAATGCATAAAAAAAGTGTTATGGTAAAAACAAATACATATTAGTTGTGAGTAACATATAATAATTTATAATAGCTAAAATTTAGGTTAACTAGTATATTCTAAGGTAGAAAAAAAACAGACTTACTAACACTCTGCAAAAATATACGTTTTTTGAGGGTCAACCAAGTAAAATTCATCATTTGTAATACCACCTGCACTAACTATTAATTTCAAATTAATTCTTGTTTAAAAGAAAATGTAAACTAAATTTATCCTTAAAAACAATAAACAATGTAAACCTATCGCTATCTCAAAAAAAAAAAAATTAACAAAAAAAAAAGACATAAAAAAAAACGAAAAACTTTGACTAAGTTTAATGTCAATTTGACGAAAAAATGTCACTCCTAACAAACTAGTTTTCATTGGAAGTTTTACTAAAATAAGAAAGAATAGACGTTTGTTTTATATTTATAGTTTTTTCACGTTTTCAGCAGATAATTTACGGAATTCAATAAGTTGTAAAACTTATTTTGGCTGACACTGATAATAAACTAAAAAATATTGTAATAAGTACACTAAATTTTTGATGACTAAATTAGTTTTGAAAAAAAGATAGAATGTAACCTTTAGTAGTATCATAACTCATAATAATTAACAAAATTGTAGAATTTATAAAATCACTTAAAATTTTCTTAAACCATGAAAGTTTAAATATTTGTATCATACCAAAATGTTATGTTTAATATTAAAAAAAATTTGAATTTTATACCGACCGAAACTGTCCGGATAAGTGAATAAGCACTGTAAAACAAAAAAAAAATTATACGATAGGTTTTTCATATATAATAAAAATTACATCTTTTTACTTGTAAAAACTAATAAAATTCCAGATATTCAGTGATTTCGGTTCAAAACTCTAGTTTTTTTTGCCTAAGTTGTCAAATTCCAGGTTTTTTGGCAAACCCTGATTGTGTTAAGCCGAAAAACTGCTGTTGGAAGTTAAAAAGTCTTAATTTTTAGGAATTGTACTTATTTACGAACTAGTTCTTGATGAATAAAAAATTGACTCAAATCTATGTATAATTTTTTTTTATGCAAAATAAATAAACCAGCTCTTAAGTTATAATTCAAATTTTTATCATTATTTTAAAGTTTAATACGTATTCAAAACAATATCAGATTGTGCTCTTCAGAGTTTAATATAAAAAAGTTAGAAAACAATGTTCATGTAAACTGATTTGTTTTGTTTTAAATTAAAAAAAATTATTTCTAAGTATTTTTAATAATTTTTTCAAGTATTAAATATTGGTGATGTGCGATTTTTAAACTTTTTTAAAACTACAACTTGCAATTAAAATAACAACAAAAAAGTAGAAATAATTCTGCGAGTGCTTTAAATTCAAAAACATAAGAACTTTTATAAAACAAGATTATCTTAGTTTCAGTTGCAGTAAGGCTAAGTATAAACTCATATTATTATATCAAAGGAAAAAAGTTAGACCAAATTAATTTCATTAGCAGTTATATTTATTTGCTGCAATGTAATAAGACAATCTTTTATACAACTTTAATTAAAGAAAACTATAAAATTAAAATTACTTTTCTGATGATTTTTAAATACTAAGTATACTGACAACCTAAAAATTACAATAGATGAAGTACACATAGAAAATTTAAAAAATTTAATAAATGTTTATAAAAAATTGACTATAAATAAAATTATTTTTTAATATTTAAAAGTACCCAGCTGCTATAAAACCTATATGTTATTCTAAATTAACAGTTTTCTTTAATAAAAACATTAGTCAATCAAAAAATAAGAATTATACAAAAACCAGTTTAATATTTAAGTCTTAGGTACAAAAAACATACTATAAGCATGATTTAAGCAAATACTTTAATCTGTTTTGAGTGTTTTTTAACTAATTGTCTTTAAATTAAGGCTAAAGTTAGCATACACAAGACATTTCCTACAAAAAACTCAAAAACAAATGAATTATCATCTGTTGTATGGGTAATTTTCATTTCTTATTGGCTCGCTTTTTAAATGTTTTTCAATGGTGTTGAGATCAACGAAATCTTGTTTTAAAATCGAAACTAAAGCATTCAGTCCTGTGAAGTATGTTCAGTTTATATACAAAAGATATTTAACAAACAAATATAAGCAAACCGTGTAACTAACCTTCCTGCTGTTTTTTGAGATGTGCACCGATGTCATTTAAAGTGTCGTTATCGAGAAGATTGTGTCCGTTCAACGAGGTGGTTTGTTGGTAGTGATGCATGCGAGTTTGCGACAACAACTCGTTTAACCGACCCTTTGAAGTTAATAGTTTATTTTTATATATTGCAATGTGTTTTAAATATTTACAGGCGACTTTAAAAATTTTAGAAAAGCTGCTTAGCTAAAAAACGATTAAACTTAAATTTAACTTGTAGGCATTGTAGGCACAAAGTCTAACATAAGTTGAAAGAAAATCAAATCCTATTATCACTAAATTAAAATATTTTACTTAAAAACGAAAAACATTTGAAAGTATCTTATTATAAACAAATATTTTAAATCACAATTTCTCAAGAAAAATTAAACGTTGGAATCTGTATAAGTAAACTTGTCTTGTATTTTCTTTACACAAAAGAAAAGAACAAAAACATACAGTAACAATTCATAATACAGTAACAATTCATAATATTAATCTTAAAATATCATTTCAAAAAATATATGTGACTAGAAAAAAAAATTAAATACTTGCCGAAACTAAAAATACTACTTTAACATACTTTGTACTGCATAGGATTATTAAGTTGTTTCATAATTTTATCCAAATTCACTCTCAAAACATCTTCTTCTGGTTGAATAGCAAGGCCACTTTTGCGCACAATTTCTTGCATGATCACTACCTAATTTGTAGATAATTTTTATTATATAAATATGCTACTCATAAAGTGTTACAATTCACCAAGTGTATAAAAGTTGTTACCTGCAACAGCCTGTGGGATAATTCGTGCAACTTTCTTCTGTACAGCTCTATTTTTGCTTGAGTGTTCGTCATTTCATTTCTAGCCTTTTCAAGTCCTTCGCTCATGATCTATTTAATAATAAAATTATTTAGGTGTTTTAAATTAACTTATAAACTTTTACAGTAATTTAACAAGCTTTTATTGTTTTAATAAGTAATGGGTTAATAGAATATAACTGTTCTTCATTTATTTTACTTCAAGTGTATTAATATAATATATAACTCTTATTATAAATCAAAATAGAGTTTTGGCAATCATTTCAATATTAGTGCTAACATTACCATAATAAATCAATCAACATTAGCATTTCATCAGTAATCTGCATAGTGTATATAATATCAATACTTTGATCTTTAACTACAATATTTGTAAATAGTCTACTTGAGTTTTTTTTTAATTGGTATTGAATATACATTGAAGAATTCTTTATAGCGTGTAAATCGCCGATTAATATATATATATAATGCTTACTTTATTGAATACGTTTAAATGACTAAACTAATTAAAAACAACGCCTTGAGTCAATGCTGAAAGAAGAAAAAATATAATAAGCACGTAACAAGATAACATAGATAATTAACTAAAAAGGATTTTTTTTTCTACAACAGACCTTAACAAGTATTACCAAAAGACAAAGTATTGGCAAAAAAATTAGAAACACTCAAATTATATATGCAAATCCCTAATCGTGAACACTTAACTCGTCTTGCGCAATTTTAAATACAAGTCAACTAACATCGAGTCTGGAGTGCTGCTGTTTGCTCATAATTTGTTGTAGCTTGAGTCGGCTGTTTAAATTGTTGAAACCAAGCATCGGCACACAAATCATATTCTCTGGATCTGGGTTGTCCTTTTTAGCTTGATCCCAAACTATCGGGTCTATACCTATTGATAGCAAGATGGTTTAGAAAAGCATGAGATACTTATGTGTTCACATAATAGCCTAACATTTAAGTTCGCTAAACAAGCGATTGATAACGGAACTTAAATAATCTGTAAACGTAACTTGCATAAAGTCGCATCTATTAAGAAGTTTTGTGTTAAATACAAAAAAAAAGTTGATTTAAAAAGAAAAAATTGAAATTTTAGAAAGCAAAGTACAGTAATTCCATTTATTAAGCAGATAAAACACGTTGTACTTTACAAAACATAATTAAATTAATTAAAAATTATGTAACATCTTAAATTTTTCGTCTAGTAAACCAGTTAAAACAAAATAAGGTAAACTCAGAAGGTGATAACTTTTATTTAGCTGATATTAGTATTAACATAAGCGAAGTCCCAAGTATAAAAATAACCTGCTGGTGGTTGCGCAAGAATTCGGTTTATTTGCTGAGAGGTCATTTTCAACTTGGGATTGACTTGTTCCACCATCAGCTGCTGCTCCAGTTGTTTCTTTATATTTTGTGACGTCAAAAATGCGTGAAGATCAGAAGACAGAACTCGCCTGCTGCTCACTCCAGTTACGCTTGAGTGCTCCACAACGAAAATGGTCAGTTCGCATTTGTCATTGGGAACCCCCTGAATTGATTGCAAGTTTACCTGTTCAAATTATAAAAAGTTGTTAAAAAGCAAAATTGTTTACTACTACACAGTTTATTAGTTTCAAAGATATCAATCTGACGATAAAATATAACATTTTTGTTACTATCTAATAAAACCTGAATGTTGTTTTGGCCACCGAGTATTTTGTGAATGGCTTGTTGAATATTCTTCTCACCGACCTTCGTCATTTCTTCTAATTTTTTCTTACAAACAAGAGCGACTAATCCCTGCTCATCTGATGACTGCGGCATTAAACTGTATCCAACTGCCTATAATTATACCTTTTAATAAAATTACTGATAAAACACAATATACTAAACAGTTTTATAAGGTGCTTAACATATAAATAAACACATATTTTAGTAAATTTTGCTTCTTTTCTCTTATAATCTTAACTTTTCGTAATATTTTTTGAATATTTTGCTTTATATAATTATTTGACAAATCTTGATAAAATGTCAAGATAGTAGCATCTCAACCCAACTTATTTTTTCTATTGAGGTTACTAACTTTTTGCTTACTTGAAGATAACAGAGTATACATTTACACGTATTACATATAATTTAATTTAACCATAAATGCTATAAAAAAAACTAATCATCTTAAAACTGTTAATACAATAATTGTATAAAAATTTAAAGTTGTTTACTGGGTGTCTGAAATGGATGATCGAAAAAACAAAAATTTCTGAACACAAAACAACCGCGATTGTGCAAACAATTATAACATATAGTTTATAAAAACACTTTGTATAAAGACTCGTCTTAACAGTATTATTTAATAAGACGCTATATTAAACAGGTTTGAAAATAGGTTTATATTTGAAAAGACAAATAAAAAAAGCGCATCAACAATTTGCAACCACTTAATTTTTTTTTAAAAAGAAGTACCATTTCGTTTCAAGAGTCAAACTTTTTTATTTCTTACATTAAAATAAGTTTAAAAAACCTTCAAAATGTTTAAGTTAGATATAAAGAAGTAAACAAACTTATCCCTTAATCACTAAAAAAATAGACTTAGGTACACCACAATTTTATATCAACCAATAAGTTTTAACTATAAAAAAAAAACTTTTACATAAAAAATCTACATAAAATACAAACTAAAACACCTAAAATATATATTTTACCTTTAAACTTTAAAACCAAAATTATACTGTTTTAAATGTATATAAGCCTGAAATTATATCTTAAAAAAACTAATTTATCGAATTGGAAAGTAGCCAAAAAAAATCGATTAAGGCCATAGGGAGGGGGTAGGCCATGTTTTTTTACAAGTTGATCTTATTTTATAGAGTTTTTACTAAGCTTCACGTTGCTTTTTACCGTTTTTAAAAATTCGAATTAGTTTTTGAGATATGACCGGCCAAAGTCGGGCCGCATAACAGGTTCCTTATGGGGAAGGAAAAACTAAAACGGCGAAAAAACACTAATGCATTCAAAATCTATCTCCTCCTTCATTTTTTAAGCAATCTTCTTTAAACTTTCACAGTCTATTCTTTATGCAATAACAAAAAAACGTTATTTGTGACTTTAAAAAATTTCAAGTAAAAATACTTTTTTTTGGAAAAAAAAAAAAATTGATAAAAAATCACTTTTTTTTTTGTCATCAAATTTTTATTTTTTAAAATTATTAAAATTCACAAATAACGACTTTTTCTCATAATGTAAGGAACATTTCCTGAAAATTTGAAGAAGATTCCTTGAAAATGAAGGAGAAGATAGATTTTAAAGCCCGTTTTTAAAAACTCGAGAAAAACGGCTTTAAAGTTACCCTTTATAAAGACAACCCTTTATATAACCGGTCATAAAAAAAAAAGTTACTTAATATTTTTAAAATCTAAAAAAAGCATCTGAAAGATTATGAAATTTACTATAATATAAGTCTATATGTTATTTTTGGTCAAAAAATGGCTTCTACCCCCCCCCCCCTATGGCCTTAATTATAACAAATGAAAACTTATAAAATGTATATACTAACTTTGAAACGACAGAAATATGAATCAGGTACAAATGTTACATGGCTGCCATCTTGCTTGTAAAAGCCACGGCCATTTCCCCAAAAGGCCTGCAGCTGATTCCATGAAGCAATTATCTTGTCCTTTTCTTTGTCATTGAAAAGAACTGGTGTACTAATTGCTTGCAGCGTTGAGTGAAGTTCTACTGCTTTATCTGATCACAAAAAACTTTTTTTTAATTCTTTAATAACAATATAATTATTAAAAATAAACTTTTAAAAGATAAGTTCAATAGCAAATCAACGTAATAAACCATATAAGAATAAAACTACAAAATTATGCTTTAAACTTTATTGAATAACTAACTTTTTGCAATAAGTTATAAATTATATAAGGTAACTTACACTATAAATTTTAGTATTACAATAAAAGATCCTTAAATTAAAAAAAATATATATGTTAAAAACTTTTTAATTTTTTATCAACTTACTGATTTACAGTTAGTTTATACCTAAAGCTAATAATACAATTAAGTATAATAGTTAAATTGATTAAGTAGCATCAAATAAGTATTTAAATAAAAACAAAAGATAAAATCAAACCATTTCTAGTTAAATTTGTGTTTATATTTACTTACCATTATTTTGTTGTTGGTTTGTAGTTGAAGTTTGACCAAAGCCTGGAAATGTAAAATAACTTTAATTTTACACTTACTTATTATCATTAGTAATACTTTCATCAAAACTAGTCATAATCTTTAAACACAAATAAATCAGTGTGGTTCAAGTTAAAAGGTATAAACGGATCCATAAGTCTTGACAAAAATTAGTGTTCAACACATTCAATTTAAAAATGTTTATATAAAACTTGAAAAACTGAAACTCTATTAGAACTTAGTCCATTTATTCTAGCAAATATATAAGAGCTTTTGAAATAAGGAATTTATACTGAAATAAACCATACTATACTACAATGTTTAGTTTTATAGAATAAAAAACTCATAAAAAAGAAGCAAGGGGTTCAAATTTAAGTCTGTTTTATTATTATTATAAAATCATTAAGTAACTAAATAAAAAACTACCTCCAGTTGTAGTTGTCGTATTTCCAAACAAACCACCAGAAGGCTTTGAGTTGAACACTAAAAATAAATACATTTTAGACACATTAAACCATTGTTACTAATTAAATAGCTTAAATTTTCCAATCAAAGTTTTTTCCACAAGGTATAAATACACCTGTTGCTTTAAATCATTTATTGAAAATTTTAAAAAGCTAAAAAATTGAACTACACTAAGAAATTTAATTCATAAACATTAAATACTTTTCGATATGTAATAATATATCTTGTTCTATAACAGGGGTCGGCAAACTGCGGCCCGCGGGCCAATTGCGGCCCGCGAAGGGTAAATCTGCGGCCCGCGAGCATGTTAATTTTTTGAATGGAATGCGGCCCGCGAAAAAAAAATTTGTGGCCCGCGAGTATGTAAATGTGGCCCGCTGAGCAAAAATATATTTCAAGTTAAATTTTTGGTAATTTGATTTAATTTGATTAGTTTGGTTTTAAGTCTCTTTATAATATTTGAAAATAATTAGAAGAAATTACTGCTTTAGTTTAAAAATGTGAAAAAGACAGGTTAGCATTCTAACAGGATATTTTTCTCAGTTTCATAATAACTTCTTTTTTACAACAGCAAGTAATTATCTGAAAAAAGAGTGCTTGGATTTAATAAGTTAGATATATAAAACCTATTTATTAAACAAACTAAATGCAAATGTTTTCCATTTTGTACAACAGTAATGCACAGTAATTAACTAAAGTGTCATTTCTTTATAGCTTAGATATTCTTTTTCAATATTTTTTATACCTTAATTTCGTTTATAGATTTTTTATTTGTAAGTGTTACATTTTAGGGTAAAAACATTTAGCATAACATAGTAATAAGAAATAAGGTTTATTTGATTTTAGTTTTGACACATTTTAATTCTTTAAAAGTTTTCTTTGCACTTTAAATTAATTTCTATGCACACCAACTTAAAAAGATGCTCATATTTCAAACCACTTTTTATTTAATACTTTAGTTAGTTAAAGTTTAGTTTATGCGTAATTTTCTAACATTGTTTTTGTACATGTAATATCTAAATTGTACACACACATTTAAAACAATATATATTTTTGTTAGTTATACATTTTAATTTTTCAAACATTTTTTTTTCTCAAACTTAGTTAATTTTTATGCCTTGCATATCAATACACACAACTGCTGTTTTTTGAAGCTACCTATTTAACATAAACTAGATTTAGGGATGGTAAGTTAATTAAGTTTGTACATTGTTAATCAAAATAGTTCAAGTTCAAGCAAATAAACAACTAAAAATTGCCAAACACTCAGACTATCACTATTTGAAGACTTTAAATCTCAGGCCAACTAAGTCACTTTTTAAGTTTTTGGCTATAACTATAATTTTGGTTTTGCTTTTTGTATACAAAAATATCAGGAATATTTTGTTGACTCAGACTGGCTTCTTTGCTTGAAAAAGTGCAGATTAAACTTATGATGTATGTTTTGCTCAATCAACAGTGTTAGTTTGAGCTATAATGTATGTTAAATTTTAAGTCTTGCAGCTAATAAAATTCAAAATAATATTTATATTGTTGTGTACATTTAAGTGTGAACAATCAGCCAAAAAACTTGAACCAGGAAAAGTTTTGAATTTGAAAATTTATGCTTAATAATTCTGAAAAAAAACTTTAATTTTAGAATTTTTGAAAAACCTGGAATTTCAAACAATTTTTACATGTAAAGAAATAAAATTTCGATTTGACACAAAAAACTTACCAAATAAATATCTTTCTATTGAAAAATATATAAAAGTAGCTTAACAGTATTTTCTAATATTATATATTTGTTAAGACATTTTATTCAACTTTAATTAAACTTTTAATAAAAATAAAAGAAGGAATTGTACTTCTAAAAACTTTGTTTTGGTGCATTGCACCTTTACTTGTAAAATTTCACCGTTTGTTGTGCATCGCTTTGAAACTAAACCAAGAAACTCTACTAAAATGTCAAAGTTAGTAAAAACATCTCTAATAAAAAATCTCAGATGAGCAATAGTTTTTTTTTATAAGTAGTCTCATGTTAACAGATTGATTAAAGTACTAATTTGATTTATGCGGCTATAACCTTAACGCATTTCCTAAACATGACTTCTAGTTGTCATTGAAGAAATAAACAAAAGCTTTTCATTACAGTACTGTTACAATAAATTCTTTAGAAAAGTTTTCAATTATAAACAGCATCTAATTTTAAGTAATAAGTTTTGCTACTTTATACCTTGCCTTTACAATTTTTCTGATCATTCTGTATTTACTGAAGATAATCATGTGCTTTGTTGGAGAACTGACTTTGGTGTTTTTTTTTTATCGTTTCTCGCAATAACTTCTAACTAACTTTTTTTTTTCTTGTAGCTCGTCTTATACTTTACAATTACTACTTTTAAATGCAATATTCTTATTTCAGATAAAGAATTGCTAAAATGCTTAATAAAAAACAAGTTTTTCTACTTTGCTAATGACTCAATAGAATTTTATACTTTTGTTAAATTTGTTTAAGAATCTTAATTTTCCATTCCAGTTGACTTATATATTTTTGGTATGTAATTTATATATTATTAATAACCTTCGTTATTTCTTTATGTTGTGAACTTTATTTTAACTGGGTTGCTACACAAACAGGCTATTTTAAAAGTTGAAAACTCAGGTGTGTGTGAAACTTTTATTTCAAACACTTTAAAGAAATCTTTCAATTCTCAGAATAGTTTTTATGACTGTAGTGTAGTTTACTAATTGTAATTTTTTCTTGTTTTCTTACATTTTGTGTACTTTTTGATAATGATGATATTTTAACTAGGTACTTAAGCTTAATTAACAACTATTTTTTAGCTTTTTCAACTTTTAATAAACTTAGGCTGGTTTGATACAACTCAGACATTTTTGCTTTTTAAGTGGCAACCATGTAAAATACTAATTACTAATAAGATATTTTATTGAAATTTTCGAGAATAAATTATGTTAAAGAGTTTGTTTTAGCTTTCTGGAATACAAACAGGTATTAATTTTATTAAGTTAACTAATTAATAAATTTTTTAATGAGTGTAAATTATTTAACACGCAAAAACTTTTTTTGAAGTAAATATTCTTAGAAATATGAAAAGAGGGTTGATAATATAACAAATGTATAAAAGTAACCCATAAATTGTCTTTAAAGTTAGGTTTTTATAGATAGTTAGGTTGTAAGTAAAAATACAAAAGTATTAACATTAAGTTTAAATTATTAAGTGCTTATAAAAGAACATAGTTTATTAACACTAAAGTATATTAGTCAATGTAAATTCTATTCTAATAGATATTAATTTAAATAGGCATTCCATGTATAGCTAAAAGTCATTTAAAATAATAAGGTGAAAAAAAACCTTTCTTTAATTGTGACTAAAACTAAAACCAAAACATTATTCAAATGTCACTAAAACTAAAACTGTGGCCCGCGAAGACTTTGGAAACTTGAAATTTGGCCCGCGACCACCAACTGCCTGCCGACCCCTGTTCTATAATAAAGAAGTTTCGCGTAATTTAATTACAGGCCTATTTTTTGTGTACTTCAACTATGCTTAACCACAATAGTTAAAAGTAAATGCTACACTACTACAAAACAATGCAAAGTTTCAAGAGTGAAAAAAATTGAGACACTAAAAGTCTAAATGCAAATAATTAAATCTACTTTATAGAAACCAAAATTTTTATATAAAATTATTACTAACTACTAGATCCAGTACCAAACAAGCTCGTGCTACCGGAACTAGAAGTTTTTGACCCAAACAGGCCTCCGGATGTTGAAGTTTGGCCAAATAGTCCAGTACCAGCCGTTGTACTCGACTTCTGTCCAAAAGCAGATGTGCCTCCAAATAAACCTCCACTTGATGCACTTGTTGTAGTGGTTTTCGCACCAAAACCTTAATAACATATTTGTTCTATGTAACAATAATATAAATATATAAAAGTATATAATTATATGTAAAAATTTAATTTAAGCAAACATATTTTTTTACATTGACTTCTTATTAAAAAAAAAAATTGTATGTAAATACTTTATTTATTTACTGCGTTTGGGTAGGCTGCAGTGATAAGATTTTTTCATTGATAAAAATATGCTAATGAGGTAAAAAGTAATAATACAGCAGTACATATATAACATCTAAACCCCTTTCTCTAACCAATTTTACTCATAGTTTTTACTCATATTGTTACTTATAGTTTTTACCTTTTCCCTAACAGAAGTAACGAAAAATTTAGCATGTAAAACGTAAAAAAAGATTTAATTAAAACTTAAAACTAAGTTAAGTAAAATTTTAGCAAATTAGAAGCGCCTAGAATTTGCAGCTGACAGACTGCGTTTTGCACATTAACTGCTCTACAGTATCTGTAAAAGATATTGTACTTGGTACAAACACAGTTGATTTGATTTTTCACTTTTTAATTTCTTCTTAATTTTTTTTTAGATTTCAAAAAAAATAAGATAGACTTCTAGTGAATTTTTAGATTTTTGAGAAAATTGACGATGAAAAACTGCAGTCTAAAGATTTAAATCAGAGATTTTTTAATATAACTAATTTCATAACCAAATAAAAATGTTCATAGTCTATAAAATGGTTTAGAAATTATACTTTCAGTTCTCATTTATGATCAAATAATAATTTCAATAAAAAAATTTCTTTATTCCCTATGCTCATAAAGTTTTTATTTTTTCTTAACAGGAAAATCCAAGAAACTTAAGAATTCAAACTAATTTACTTATCAAACTGACAAAAAGTTTTCTAATAACTTTTAGAATTTTCAAGGTAAAATTTCAAAGATTACTAGTATAAGTACAAACCTGGCATATTTCACAATAAGTTTTTTTACCTGTAGTATTTCCAAAAAGGCCTCCACTAGCTGTAGTTGTGGTTGTTTTTGCTCCAAAACCTTTTTTGAATCATTAATATTAGAATGCTGATTTAATTTTTAAAATAAAATTTAATTTAAAGTATGCAATAAAATATTTTACTAAAGTAATTAAAGCATGCTTACAGTAAAAAGAAATGACACTCATATTATATTTTTACAGGCTTTATTAAAATACTATATTCAAAATGGATAAAAAACACAAGTTAATAACCATTAAAAAAAATGAGCTTATTATAAATAAGAAGATTGCACCTAAATAACGGGTTTGACATTGAATTTGTTTCTTTAACAAGAAGTATTAAGTAATTTAATTGTAAATTAGTTATCTATGCTAAAATATTAGCATACAACATTTTGATGTAACAAATAAAAACTATTTCATACTTCAAAACTGTTGTGTCCGCATTTCAAGATTTTCTTTAATAAAGACAGATCTTAATAAATTTATTACGGATATTAAATTTTCTTAAATAATTAACTTGTTTTAATAAATTTCTTTAAAAAATATCGGGAAAATAAGTATCAAAACACTATATCCAAACTACTAAATAAGCACTTTATTATGGTATTTAGTTAAAATTATTTATATTTTTTTATGTTTTTGAAAACAACTTGAACTATATAACATGATTTTAGAAAATATTTTTTTCAACTCAGGCTTATTAAAATAATTTAATTTTTAGTACTTCAATTTATTCCAGAATAACATTAGATTAAATCAAAAATAAAACCTGTAGATCCAAACAGTCCACCAGTGGAAGATGCTGTACTTTTAGCTCCAAAGCCTAATTTTTCAAAGTAAAAATTTAATGTTAACCTATAGCTTTTAATTGCAAATCATCTTTAGCAAAAAAAAAAATTAATTCATAAAAACTTATATTTTAATTATTAAACTACTTACTAAAAGATAAAATCCTGTATTGAGATGCACATATAAGAGCATATATATTGAAAGTTCTAAATCAAAGTTTAAATACTTTGATTTAACTAAACTTTTTTTGTGAAAACTTTAAACAATATGTACTATTTGTAAATTTTCTAAAACTTAATAGTTTTAAGTAACTTAAAACAGGTTCTAACAACTTATTTTGTCTCAGAAACTTATATTTAATAAAAGTTCGAATTTTAAGTTAGATGTCAAATTATTAAAGTGATTTTTGATTAAAGACTAAAAAATAAATTAAAATAATACCTGAGGATCCAAATAAATTTGTTGTTGCAGCTGGTTTGGAAGAAGCTGCAATTTTAAAATAGATAAAACAGTAAAATATTTGAATTTACGTTCGTTAATATATATATTTTTTTTTTTTTTAAATAGCTGATAAAAGAGAAAAATACCTCACATGCACATTACTAAGTAAAACTTTGCATTTTTATGATTAGTGCATAGATTTTTAGAAAATTTTTAACTTAAACTATTATTTCTAAAATTGAACAAGTTGTTTTAGTTGTGTAACTTCAGGTTAAATTAGATTTTTTTTAATTAATATTTCTAGTTATATAAAACTTCAAATATTTATACTGATTGTTTAATGCAATCACAGATTTTGCACAATTTTACTTTTATAAAATAGAAAATTTAGCCATAAAACAAAATAAATAACAGAAAAAACAATAAATACAAAATTGTAAGAATAAAAAGTAGATAGTAATGGTTTGTATCTGTGTTAAATTAAGGGCATAGGGGACCCGACATTTTTTTACTAAAAATAACATTGGATTGAACATTGGATACGAAAGGTTGAAGTACAAACTACAAGCCAGTTTTTATAGAATTGACAAATATTAATTAACTTTTGAGATATTGTAGTTTTTATAAAAATTTTGCGATACAAACATATAGACTGCAAATCTATCTTCTCCTTCATTTTTTGAGCTAGAGACCTCAAACTTTCAGGAAACGTTCCTTTTATAGTTTAAAAGACTTTCAATGTTGGAATTTTAAAAATATTAAAAAATACAAATTTATTAAAAAAACAAAAAAAAAAGGTGTCTTTTTTTTTAATAAAAATTTTATTTTTCAAAATTATAAAATTCCTGCATTCAATTTTTTTTAAATTCAATAATACACTTTCTGTGAAAATTTGAAGAAGACTGCTTAAAAAATGAAGGAGGAGATAATTTTTTAGTTAAATGGTCTTTTTTTGCGTTTTTAGTTTGCACCTTCCATTAGGAACCTATTGAGGTCACCGACTTTGATTCATATCTCAAAAATTACTTTGAATTTTTTCAAGCGATTAAAAATGTCTGATGGCTCAGATAAAACTCTAAATAAAACTAACTTGTAAAAATCAAGGTGAACCCCCCTATGCTCTTAATATCTGTATTTCATAATTATTTTTTAAAACTTACTGTCTTGTAGTGCTAACAAAAATATTTCAGTTGTTTGTATAACAATTTAACAAATTAAAATAAAAAAAGGGTTTTAATATTTTTTTTCTACTTTATTTAAATATAAGCTAACTACATTTTTTGAAAGTGGTATTTATGTAATGGATAGCTATGCAAAAGGCAGGTTTTTCTGTTTTTATTAAAAAACTTATCAGAATTTCAAGATTTATAAAGTAACAGCCTTTCCTTACATTTTAAACATTAAGTTAAATCTGAAAAGTTATAAAGATTTTTATTTAGTTTAAAATTTTTTTTAAATCTATACACTTTTTTTTACATGTGTTATATAAACGTTTTTGAATTGCACTACTAAGTAGTTAAAGTATCAAAATAGTTAACAATTTTTCAACAATTTAATTTTCAATGTATTATTATACTTTATAAAAATAAAATCACATACAATATTACCAATATAAATGGTAAAGAGATCCATGACAAAAATAATACAGAATATGTAAAATAAATCTACGCTGAAAAATCATAAAATAATATATGAGATCAATGATAAGGTAATAAAACAGATAAATTGAAAGATAATAGTTTGTTATAATTACTTTATTAGAAAGTTTTCTTTTAATAAATTATAATATTATAACATACAGTGAACTTTTTATTTTAACAGCTGAAAATCTGAAATGTTAAAAGTTTATAGTTACAAATAAATAACATATTCAGACTTTACTTTTGCCTTGACTCATTTAACACAACATACTTACACGACCACACAAAAACTTTACAGATTATTATTACGGAACTAGTATTTTTTATATTATAACTGGTTATTAAAGCACCTTTAATTTATAAGGTTTATGGAATAAAACTGTCTTTGTAACTTGTCTATAACAGCATCAAATAAAAAAAATATATAATTTTAAAGTTTAACAAGATATTTTTCTAGTAAAAATTAAATTTTTATCTTAAATAGATTTTTAAGAGTTTGATCTAGTTCAATTATTCATTGTATTTTTCAATATTTTGTCAAGAACACACAAGAAAATTTATAATAACTTAAACATTAAGTTTGACATTTTAACTTTAATAAATAAATTTAGAAATGTTCTAGGTTTTAATAACAAATTAATAAATAAGAACGCATGTGCTACAAGAATTTGAATTAAATAGTTTTAATTTTTATTTCTGTAATCATTACTTACTTAACAACATACTTTTGATAACAATTTTTGATTATAGAGATGCTTTAAAACTTAAAAAAATAATAATAAAATAAATGCTTTCTATATCAAAATGACAGTTTATAAAAAAAGAATGTCTAACTTTTCTTTAAAAATTTAAGGTAAGTAATAACTAAAAAATTTTTTCATTAGTTTAATCATCTTGACTTGTTTAGCAATAAAAATTATTCTTCAAAATAACTGTACAACTTATTTTAAGACTTTAGTATATTTTTCAAATTTACCTTGACATTTTAACATAAAATGTCATAAATAACATAAAATGTCATAACAATACTTAACATAACTATTCATACTAAATATTAGTTTTTCTAATCAAGATAGATACTTAATTTATAATAAGAATAAGAGGTATAGATATTATCATGTATTATTAAACATCATCAACTTTACAAAACAAAAACTAACATGATAACTATTTAAAGAAATGCCTCCATTACTTTGTTTACATGTGATCCATCAAAATAACATTTATATAATCTCTGAACCTCCAGAGTTTGAATTTTTGTTTTGAAATTTTGTAAATTTTTAAAGGTAACTAAAAACTAGATATGTGTGATATTTGTAAAAGTTAAGAAGAAATTTCCAATTTTATAGTGATATTTCTAATTGATTCCATGAATAAGGTACAAGTAATATCATTAACTCTAATCTTTTGAATTCAAAATCTTTAAGTTTTACATCTAAAACTAAAATCAATTACTTAAGACAATTTTTACACATTTCCCTTTATTTTTTTATCATTGTAAAATTGATTTGATAAAAACATAAAAAATTCAAAATTAGCTTTTATAACAGGGTTTCCTAAACTTTTTTTCAAATGGCCCACTTAAAAGAAATTAAACGTCTATATATAATATAAATGATTATATAAATTAAACCCCCTCCAACAAGACTACTTAAAAAACTATCATTTAAAAACACATAGGACCTTTTTTTTTCTTTTCATCATTTTTGTAAATCAAGAATATCTAATGTAAGTTTAAAAATTTTATGATTGCCCAAAATTTTAAAAACTCCCCCTCCCCTATCCGCCCCTTTACTAGTTATTGCCCCCCGATTTACTAAAATTGCCCCCAAGAGGCAATACCGCCCAGTTTGGGAAACGCTGTTTTATAGTATAAACTCATTTCACAGTATAGATTATAAAAGCTAAGTTTAATTTTGCATTTTCTTTTTTTTTTTTTTAATCAATTTATTAATGATAAAAAAGTTAAAGGAGATGTGTTATTTTTTTGTTATCATTATAAAAATTTATTACAAAAAAAAATTTAAAATTAAACTTAGCTTTTATAGTATAAACTCATTGCTGATAATAACTAATGCTAGCTTAGTTTTAGCTTTCTGTTTAGTTTTGAGCCTGAATAATTTGTTCCTCTCAACTATTAGGGAAAAAAACAAAAATACTAATAGTACATGATAACTGTATCTTTATTATTTCTAAAAAATTAGATTCTAAAAGTTAAATATTCAAATAGTATGTCAAAAAATTTAACATTCAGAGTTAAAATCTAGTTCATGTACTATATAACTACTTATATATTTGTAAATTTGGTTTATAAAGACAAATTAAAGACATTAAAACAAATACTTAACAATTTAGTTTCAAAAATGTAACTCACATCCAAACAAAGAAGTTCCTCCACTACTAGTGGTTGCTGTTTTTCCAAAACTAAATGTATCTAAATTTTTTTAACAACTAAGCATAAGTTTATATTTTAAACTTATAAACAATTTTTGTAATTTTGAGATGAGCTAATGACAAACTTCATTAATTAAAAAAAAAAACACAAATAAGTCTTTTTAGTTTTATTTAATAATCTACGGCATTAAAAATTAAGCAAACTGTTTCCAAAACTATATTTAAAAAAAAATTCAATAACTTATCATTCACCATGCTTATTGAATGATGGCACCCAGCTTTGCTAAATATAGCCAAAAAAAACAGATAGTTTAAAATTTTTTAAAACAATTATAATTCTATTTAAACTTACACCTAAACTAGAAAACTAGTTATTTATTAAAGTATTTTTTTCTAAAAATATAATATTTACAGAAACAAAAAAATGCTTATTTAAAACTATCCAGTATTCAATCTTGATTAACTTTATTACAAAACCTATTTTTAGCTACTAACCATGCAAGAAAAAATATAACATTTTAATTTTTAATTGGTCTGATTTTTTCTTATGATAAAAAGTTTTAATTATAAAAATAACATAAAAAGTATATAACCAACTTCCTGAAGTAGACGAGGATCCAAATAATGACATGTTTTTTGGTTTATAAAATATAATTAGTTTAAACTATGAATCTGTTTTGAAAAGTTACCAAAATTATTTTCTTAAAATACTCTTTTTTCCAATTAATATCAATACTTGTTTCTAGAAAAATTTAAATGGAGAGTTCATTTATTTTTGTATTTTTTATTTCTTTTTCAATACTCACTGATAAAATCAGTATAAAAAATGCAATATCAAAGCATTTAACTTTTAAATCACTGAAACAAATCTTTATGGTAAAACTTGAAAATGAACTAAACAATTTTAGCAAAAGTTTAGTATATTTTGTTGCTTACATTAATTTTGAAACTTAATAATAAAAATGTTTAGGATATTTGTTAGTTTTATACTCATTAGCTTAAAATGTTAAACAATAAATCTGTTTCAAAGAACAAGAACTTGAAATGCAAAAATTTAAAAGATAAATTAGAAAAAATGAAGTTTATCATTATGAATAAACATTATTTAATACAACTAAAAAGTTTAAACTTGTTGTAAAAAAAGTTTGAACTTGCTAGAAAATACTTTTACTTTAAAGCAGATTCCTACTTATTTTTATAGCTCCATATTTATAACTATTTTTTTTTGTAAACCCTAAAAACTGACAATGTCATTTGGACTAATAAGGGCAAAAAATAGGTCCAATTTTTTTTTACAAAAAATTAATGACATAGGAGGTTAATCACCTTTTTCACAATTTAGTCTTATTCAACGAGTTTTAGATTAGCTACAAATTGATATTTACAAATTTTCAAAACTCAAAATAACTTTTAAGATGTAGCTGGTCAAAGTCAGAGACTACAATAGGTTCCTTATAGGAGGTGCAAACTAAAACAACAAATAACTAGAAATCACTAAAAATATATCTCCTCCTACGTTTCTTGAGATAACTACTTTAAACTTTTAGGAAATATTTCTTGCAGTATTTAAATAATTCTGTTGGAATAAAAAAAAAATTAAATAAAAAAATAAAATTTTATATAAAAATTAAACAAAAAATATGTTTTTTTTTTTGTTTTTTTTTTCTATATAAACTTTTATTTTTTAATTTTTTTTAATACTTTCAGACAGAATTTTCTAAATATTGCAAGGAACATTTCCTGAAAGTTTGAGGCATTTATCTCAAAAATTGTAGAAGATAGATTTTTAGTGAAATAGTCTTTTTTTGCTGTTTTAGTTTGCGCCTCCCATAAGGAACCTATTTAATAGTAATGTAAACTTTTTACCTGTTTAAGGCTTTGAAAATTAAGGAATTTTGTAAATTAGAACTGATAAATTCGAACATTTTGCCATTTTGACACAAAAAACTGACTTAGCCTGACCCATGGCACCCTGTTAATAAAAAGAAAAAATGTGAACGCTCACAACTAAGGTCAATGCATTGGTGTGGAAAAAGACCTTTTTATTATCAAGCTGCGCACTATTTGCTTGTAATTATTACTTTGAGATAACTTTAAAATAATAATGAAGAATATATAAAATAAAAACTTAAAAAGTAATTATATATACTAAAACAAATACTCAAGTTTAAAAACGGTAAGCACTCTATTTTAACCCATTACTTTCAATAATGACCATCAAAACAATAGTCTACCATGGACTCCACACGGTCTCCTCCCCAGGATTTAAATTTTTAAGATCATTTACATTCACATTTTTTTTTATTGCCCTTTCTACAAGAGCAACCACAAAAAATGTAACAAATAACTCAAAATTTAATAAGAGGGGAGAATTGGTAATGTCACTATAAATAAAATAGATAGTATAATCATAATACTGTAAAATCACCATGTTTTTTTAAAAGTACCTATAAATTTTTAGTACACTTAAACTATTTAGTCCTAGGACTTGGTGCACAAAAATCTTTTGGTTATTGAGCCGCGCACCACATGGATACCTTTTAACGTCTTGTCCAGAACATGTGCTTGTAGGTAGATAGAAATTAAAAATTATCAAGTATTTGCTTAATTTTTTTACTGATTTGTAAAAAATTCAGTTTAAATCAATAAAATCTAGTACTAGTAATTAATTTAATTTGTTTAAACTACATAAACCTACTTATTAGAGGTAAACGTTAATACAAATTTATTATTTTTTATTATTTTTTAAGTTTTACATCAAGTTAATACTAACCAGGGTTGCCACTCGCTTTTTCAAAAAAATTTCCAGGTTTTCCATATTTCTTCCAGGTTTTTAAAAGTAAACATTTTTAAGTCTATTTTTAGTTTTAAGCTAATTTCTATATAACCAGAAGTTTAAGATCATGAAAGAGAAGAAAAAGTTGGCAAATGCTAATCTTAACTCAATATGATCAATATATTGAGAAGATTTACATCAACGAGAACCTATCACAATTTAGTCGGGACCTTCTTTACTATACAAGAAGGTTCCAAAAGGCTAATGGCTGAAAGTTCTCTTGGTTGTCTGGTGGGGTTGTTTTGATGAGAGAGAAGGAAACAAGCAAGGCTGTCGTAGTTCATTGTGTAGAAGAGTTAAAAAAAATTCTAAAAGTGATTGTTAACTATCACTTAATTCTAAATATTAATATTTTTATGTACTTATTTATTTATTTTTATTTAAGTTTTTGTTGAGATTTTATTTAGTACTTTAAATGAGCTCATATAAGACAAAATTAGTTAAAACTGCTTTTGTTGAGATTTGTAGAGTTTGTAAAAATGATTTTAAACCTCCAAATTTTGAATCCATATATTGTGATGGATGTAAAAAATGGATACATTTAAATTGTTCTGGGCTATCTAAGCTTATTTAACTTCTATTCTTATAACAGTGATTTATTTAATTGTAAAAATTGTACAAATAATTTTAAGTTTGACATTGTTGGGAGTGAAGACTTTTGTAAAATTTGTTTTAAAAGATTTTCATCTAAAGATAAATGTGTGTATCGTGAAGATTGTTTTAAATGGATGCATTACAAATGTGACAGTATACCAAACAAGAGTCTTAATAAGATAAGTAAAAATGATTTACCTTTTTTTTGTAAAAATTGTGATTTGAACATGTCTGTTTGTTATAGATGTAGTTTAGCTTGTAAAGACTCAGAAAATTGTTCAACTTGTTTTTTATGTAATTTAAAATGTCATTTTGAATGTACAACTAGTAAAAATGTTCTGTACAAATTTAAAAGCAATAGTTTTAGATTTTATTGTGATCTATGTGAAAAATATGTTTTTTTATTTCAGAATGTTGATGATCTTGACTATGATTGCTTTGATAAACCTATTAAGATGAATATTAATAGAAGAGATATTGACCAATATTTAGACTTAAATTGTGTGAATTATAGAAAAGAAAACACTATTAGTGTTGTTTACATTAATATTAGAAGCATAAATGCAAATCTACATAAAATTGAGGAATTTTTTAATTTAGTGAAAAATCTACCTGATATAATCTGTGTTTGTGAAACTTGGTTGACTAGTCTGAGACCTTTTATGGGTAAACTGCATGGGTATGATTTTGTAAATAAGCTGTCTAATAGTAATCAATCTGGTGGTGTTGCATTTTTTGTAAGAGCTTGTCACTCTTACGAGGTTGTAGAAGAAGTGTCATTTAAACAGTGTGATGTAGATGATTTGTGGATCTCTATTAAACTTGGAAACAATAAACATCTTATACTTGGTAATGTGTACAGACACCTAAGCTCTACATTTAATACTTTTAAAGAAAATTTCGTTTAAGTTTTAGATATATTAAATGAAAAGAAAAAAGATTTTATAATTGGTGGTGATGTAAATATAAACTTATTTAATAGAGATCAGCGTACTTGTGACTATTTGAATTGTGTTTCTAGTGCTGGTGCTAAACAATTTGTTGATTCTCCAACTAGACTTTCTTCTGATTGCTCCTCTAGTTCTTTCATTGACCATGTTTATTCTAGTTTTGGGCGTGAGAAGCTAAATGTTAGTGTTGTAGATTATGATATATCTGACCATATGCCTGTTGCTTGTGAAATTAAATGTTTAATGAATAAAAATGAATTGTGTTATCAAAAATCAGTTCAAGATTTTAGTAAGTTTGATATTGGAGTTTTTTTAAATGATCTTAGAAGGAACTTGGGTAAATTGAAAATGAGTATTACAAAAGGTGAGGATATAAATGAGTGTTGGAATGAGTTTGAGAGTGTGTTTGGTAGCACAGTGTTTTATCATGCACCAATTAAAATTTTAAATAAAAAAGATCAAAAACTAAAAGCTAAACCTTGGATTCCATAGGGGATTATTGTTTCAATTTGAAAAAAATCTAATGTTTAAGTCTGCCATCAAAGATAAAACAAAAAATTCAATTACATTCAAAAAATATAGAAATATTCTGAATCAGGTTATTGAACAATCCAAAATACTTTACTTTCCACAGGTTGTAAACAAAGACAAAACAAACAGTAAAAAGTTGTGGAAAATAATTAACAATATTGTTGCTAACAAGCCTATCTCTCATTCAAAAATCAATGGTGTGCTTGATGTGCATGGTAATGTTGTTGTTGAACCAAAAAAATTGGTAATGTTATGAATAAAAATTTTGTGTCAATTGCTGATGATTTAATAAAAAAAAGAACACATGTTGCTTATGATTATGATGAGTTTTCAATATGCTCTATAAAAAATGGTTTTGTTTTTAAGAATATATCAGCAAGCAAAATTGAAAATTATATTAAAACAATGAACCCTAACAAGAGTTGAATGTCCCTATAATTTGTTTTGTGAAGCTTAGTGCAAAAAAAATTTCTCCCTACCTTTCTATGTTGTATAATAGTTGTGTTGAGTATGGTGTATTTCCTAATTCTCTTAAACATGCTGAGGTATGTAAATAATTATAGACCTATTTCTCTTTTGTCTCCTTTTTCTAAAATTTTTGAGTCATTGGTGAGAGACTGAGTGGTTATTTTCTGCCAAATGATTTACTGCACTGCAAACAATATGGGTTTAGAAAAAATAGTACGACTGAGTTAGCAGTAAATCAGATTGTTGAGGAACTAATTGAGGCTGGTGAAAAAAAAGGTAAATTGTTCTGTTTTCTCGGATCTTGCTAAAGCTTTTAATACTGTTAATCATCAAATTTTAATATCAAAACTTAAATGTTATAATATAAAATGCTCTATGTTAAATTTTATTGAAAGTTATTTAAAAGATAGAAGTCAGTCTACTGTTGTAAATAATGTTGTTTCTGAGCTAAA
This sequence comes from Thalia democratica, assembly GCF_965202585.1. Taxonomy (NCBI): domain Eukaryota; kingdom Metazoa; phylum Chordata; class Thaliacea; order Salpida; family Salpidae; genus Thalia; species Thalia democratica. Next base: position 53,899,089 of record NC_139165.1, on the reverse strand, counting down.
ATTTGAATGTTGGGATACCTCAGGGTTCTTGTTTTGGTCCATTGACATATTTTCAGCTACAAATATTAAATTGAGATTGTTTGCAGACAATGCTTGTCTGAGTTATCAACATTGTGATATTGACCATGTTAATGCTGTTATAAATATGGAGTTGAAGAAAATTGATGAATGGCTGTGTAAAAATAGACTGTTTATTAATTATTCAAAGACTAAGTTTTTGCTGTTTAATAGAACTGCAAAAAAGAATGAATTTAGTGTTAAGGTAAATAGTTTTGTGATTGAGCAAAGTATAAATATTAAATACTTAGGTGTGGTATTAGACAATAATTTAAATTGGAAGGCACATTTGAAGTACCTTAAGTCTAAGCTTTCAAGAAGTTGTTTTATGATGTCAAAATAAAATAAAATGATGATTATTTGGATACAAGTACTTTGAAAATGGTGTTTTATAGTTTGTTTCATCCTCATATCCTGTATTGTATATCTGTTTGGGGTGGTGCTGCTAGTTGTCATTTGAAACCAATAGTTTGTATGAAAAAAAGAATTGTAAGATATGTTTGTCGCGTACCTAAACTGATTCCAACAAATTAATTGTTTTTAAAAACTGGTATTGTGAAATTTAATGAGGTGTTAAATTTGCAAGTTTGTAAGTTGATGCTGAATACTTTGAGAGGATTTGAGGTTGACCACAGTTGTTTTACTCCAGTAAGTATGGTTCATACACACTATACAAGACATTCAAAAATTAATAATTTAAAATCGAAGAAACTTTACATTTAGTGGAATTTAAGTTTTGCAATGACTGTTCTTTTTATTATTTATTATTTAAGCTTCATAACTAATTTATTGGACTTACAATGTATCAGTCTGATTCAACTGGCTTTGTTATAAATAATATTTGAAATTTTAAAAATGCTTTTTTGCTAAAATGTCCCACTTCTGCTTTGGTCCAGACTCCAGAACCTGACTATAAAAATCAAAATTGATAGTTTCAACTAATTTTTATAAACGATTTTTTATGTTCGTTATAGTTTAGTAGTTTATAATGATAAAAAGTATGATGACACATTTGATTTTCCTTTTAAAATTTTATGATATGGTTTGTATGAAAAAATAAAAATATACAAGATTGATCACATTTTTTCCTTCTTCCTTAAAAAATCTAAATAAATTAGTTTTAAAGCTTAAACAATAAATGTTAAAAAGAATAGTTACAACAAAACTTAAATTCCAATAAATGTTTAATAAAAAGACTCTTCGGTTTAAAACAATGACTAATTGATTTTTTTTAACATTAGTTAAAATTAAAATTTAAGACTCTTAATCGTAAAATTATAAGTTTTTAAGTTAAAGTTATTGATTTGAAAAATATTTGCTACAGCGAATTACTTTTGATTCGATCAATTACTTTCTTTAAACTTTTTTTCGCATCTCCGTTATATATTGAACTCATGTAAACGAAACTATTTTGAACTTTTTACGTTTTTACCTAATCCTTTGACTAATCGTTTGACAATATACTAGCTATAAAAAAAACAAATTATTTCTAATTTGATTTAGAAATTTTTTCCTAATTCATTTTTAAAGCAAAGCGTTATAATCGAAGATTTATTAATTATAGCTGTTTTAAAACTTCTAATCTGTTTAACATAACTAGTCAAACTCAATTTTTGTTAGCTAAGATCAACGATCTAAGTTTTTAAAAAGAAGCATTTAAAACCGCTAACTTACGTCATACACAATTCAGGTAACTTTGATCTTGCTTAAAATTATTTTTTACTTTTATATTTGAAATTCTATAATTACCCTTAATAAACTTTTTAAATTAATTTATTAATACAGAGGAAGTTTTTGTTTTACTTAAAAAATAAAAATTATTTATTTAACTTACTATACGTTTAAGGTCTTTTTTTACTAAAACGTTTGACTCTGTTTGACATAAAAAAAAGTTGCTATAAAGTAAACAAGTTTTTTCGAAAAATTATGATATGAATTTTAAAATAATAGTTAAAGAACTATGATTTAGTAATTTAAAACACAAAACTTTCACAATGTTAAAATTGATACAAATGTTTGTACAAGATAGTATAATAACATTTTTTAAGCCTACACTTAAAAATTAATTAGTTGAAACTAATAAGTAAAATGCTTAATAAATAAAGCAAAAGAAAAGTTAACTTTAACAAAGTGTTTGCAGGTTAGATAAGCAGTGAGTTTAAATTTTTAAGCACAAATTTGTTTAGCACCAGGGGTGCGTCTAGAATTTTTACAGTTGGTTGCACTTTTTTTGTTAAATAATAAAGTATTTTTTGTAATAGTTCTCAATTACACACTTTAGATTATTTTATAACTGTCTGAAATTTCTCAGGTACATAAAAATATATAAAGTTTAAATATTTTTAAAGTACAAGCAAAACAGAATGGAAAGTGTTGTTAAGTAATCCTGTTCTTTATTTTTCAATAAATTAATATAAATTTTAACTTAAGTCCTTTTATAATGACAAAGTAAAATTTTTGCCCTATATTGTGAAGCTATCATCAATAACAAAATATTTTAGACTAAAGAAACTAATAACCAAGAACTAATCAATACTATAAACTCAAAAAGTTTAGTCAAAAGACCTGGTGTACATACCTATTTGGATACCTTCTAATGTCTTGTCCAGGACTGAATCATTAGGTAATTAACTTGTCTTAATATATAAAAAAAATTTTTTTTAATTTGTTAATAAACTAATTATTCAAACAGTTCCAGTTAAAATAGTTTAGCTAAAAATCAAATTTAAATCAAAAACGAATTATATTTTTAAAAACAATCTAATAGCAGAGGTAAAAAATTATTTTAAATATTGATTAAAAAAAAAATAAAACTATGGTTTTTATAATTTATAAAACGTAAAAACAACATTTTATTTGGTCAAAAGTTTCCAAATTTAAAAATGAAACTCTTCAAGTTGTAAAGTCATTCAAAATTTTTTTTTTTTGATTGGCTAATTCTAAATAAAAAATTTCCCAACTCAAATCGTGCACATTTTTAATTATATTGTGTTAATACAACTTAAATAATTGTTTTTACAAAAAAGCTTATAAAAGTACGTCATTTTGGACGTAGTTCTGAAAAAAGCATGAACTAAACTTTACTAGATATCAAAAACTTAACATATAAATATAAATTCTTAGTAAAAAAATTAAAAATAAAACCATATTCAACAGTTTTTTATAAAGTTTAATACAGTTTTTTAGAGGTCGCACAGGAAACAGAAAACTAGTTAAAATACGCCCCTGTGAAGTACTATGAGGATAATACTTAAATAAAATTGAAAAAAAAAGTTTAGTTTACGATAATATTTCAGTTAAAATTAGTTTTATTATGATTTTTCTAAATATTGTTTTATATTTTTTAAGGTCTATTTTTCAATTAAATTTCTTACAACATCGTTTACAAAAAAAAATTTTTTCAAATCAGAAATTAAGCAATGTTTTCTTATAACTTGCAATTATAACGTACTGTAAATTAAAAAACTTGTAATATTTAAAGTTAACATAAACTAAAAATTCTCACTACTTAAAAATCACATCTAGATACAACTTTACAAAAAAAGTTGTTTTTCACTTTGTCTCTTGTTTCTAACACAAAAAAAAACAAAAGTGGAAGTCTAAAGAGCCTAAGCCTGAACTTAATTATAACCGAGACAAGCTTAGGTTAACAAAAATGTTTGATCTTAACACTTTGACTATCATACTTTGATATCGAATAGATATGATCAAGCTATCATGCTTGGTACAGTTAGAATTTAACAACTTTCATTTAAGAATCCTTTTCTGTGGAGTACAGATGCAACACGCACACAACTGCCTTCTATACGTTTTTAAATGATATTTTGTTTATGTTTTACTGTAGGGTTTTGTACTATAGCTTATGTTATCTTTAAGTAATTTTTGATAACTTTTTATAAATCTATTTGTGTTGCTTTTGGCTATGGACAAACATATAAACCAGGATTTCCCAAAGTGGCCCATATGGCTTCCTAGGGAGCCATTTCAGAAAATTAGGAGGCCATAAGCTGCAAAGCAGCCAAAGAAGGGCCGTGAGTAGTAAAGGGGCCACGAGGCTATAATTTAGAACTTACACTAGACATTCTCGAGTTGACGGTAAAGAGCAAAAAAAAAGTTGTTAGGCATAGATAAGGGTAGTTTTAATACTTATATTAAATATTATAGGAAAATTTCTAAGCTGTAAAGTGGGGGGCCAAATTTGAAACTCAGAATAGATAATTGAAATTGACGGTGAAGCAATTTGAGCAAAAAAAAAAGGTCTTAGGCAGATTTAACGTTTGTTTTTTTGAGAAATTTGTTGAAAATGGCCATAGCTTTTTTAATTTCTTCAAAGGGGGCCTTAAGAAAAAAAAATTGGGAAACCGTGATATATCCTAAGCTCATTTAGTAGTTAACATAAATATCTAATTTAGAAGAAAAAAATATGTTTAAAAAGCACAACATCTTTTAGGTGTTTGATTTTCTTGATCATGAATTATTTATTAACTGATTTTTTAAATAGAAATAAGCCAGGAAAACAATATGTTTATTAATTATTATTTAAAACTTTTTTAAATAACTAAGTTATTTTTTACTCGTTCATCACTACTTTTTTAGTTAAAAGAAAATGTTGATTATTGATTTGTGTTAATAAAACACGGTCGTTTAAGAAATACGTAGATAAGAGATGATCTATTTGTAGGACAAATAATAACAACATTTTAAAAAGTTTAAATAGATTGACTCATAATAGTTTCATCAAAATCTAGTAGATTGATGCTAGCATTTTGTTTAAAAGTTAGAATACTTAAAAAATTTAGTATAAGGGCTAGAGAATCTTAAATCATAAAACTTAGTTGATATGTTGTAAAAATAAAATGAAAATAGTAGAATCACTTTATTAAAAAGCTAAGTTTTCTTCATTATATTAGGGTATTAAAACTTTTTTAAACAAAAACTTAATAGACTTACTCTATTTATGTAAATTTAGGGTATACCAGTGCATAAAAAGAAAAGTGTAAAAATAAACAATATTTATAAAGTTGTTTATAAGTTATGTTTTTTTATTTTTACAACATATAGTTTTATTAAGGTTTTAGAATTTTAACAATAACTTAGTATTACTTTACTTGTAATATTTGTATTTCAATAGAATTTATTAAGATGTTTTTTTTTTTTAAATTTGTAAATATATTAGTCAACTGTATTTTTAAATTTAAGTTTTACTTCGATTTATTTTTATGTTTTTTCATAAGAAGTTGCGTCAGTATTTGAAACCCAGTTATTTTAAACTTCTGTGTTGCTTTCATTCAGCAACTAATTTAACGTTACAGTTGGGAATCTATCGATTAAGTATTAAGTTGTAAAAAGAAAATATGTTCTAAAAAAAAATATTTTAAAACAACTTTAAGTTATTTTTAAAATTTTACAAATACTTAAACTTTATTAGTAACTAATTGGAATTCAAGAAAGCCGTAAATCAGAGTCAGAACAAACAAGTAAATAAATAAAATTGTATACATACTTTTATAATTTTAGAAGTGTAACTTCAAAAATAAATATTTGCGATTAAGAAAAAGAAATCCAATAGAAAAAAATACTCTGCCGAAAGGAAAGATTTAAGGTAATTTTAAATTAATTTGTATTATATAACATTAAAAAGGTTTTTTAAAATTGAAATTCTTTCATATTTTTCTAACCAGTATGTTTTTTTTAATTCGCTAAACCTTGAATTTTGATTATGTAACTTTTACGAGTATATAAAAATAAAATTTTAATGCAATTTCTAATAACAAAGCTTTAAAAATGTGCATAGTCACAATGTGTTGCTTACACAGTAGTAATGTAAAAAGTTTTTAAAAATAAAAGCATATGATTCACTTTAAAACTAATTTTGTGTTGCTATGTTATTCCAAAACTTATACAACACAAAATTTTCTAAGGGTCTTTCTATACATCAGGTCCTTCGATAAACTTCGCAACCTTTAACGTTTTCAACAAACGAACCTATAAACCAGTTTACTTAATACAAACTATAATAAATTTTTTTTGATTAGTTTTATAAAAATGATTACAAATTTAAATTGTACTCGATAAAAAAATTACTTTGAGTATAACTACTTGTTGCAGTAAAATTTTGTTATTTTGTTATTGTCCTTGCAGTCTTTTTTCCAGTTTTTACCATGTTTTTTATTAAACTCAACAGATGATTTTTTAAATGATATTTTATAGTAAACTAAATATGTTCTAAAATAAAGTATTAAAACAAAATTTGATCAAAAAATGTGGTAAATAAACAATTTTGCTACGTTAAACTTTGTTTACATTTTTTATTTTAAATGTTTGCGTAAAAGTAAAGTTTACACTCATCAAAACAATTTTACTACATGAAACCACATGTGTGTAATATTTAACCAACTAATGCATAATTAGTTGAGCTTGTTTATGCAACAAGTAGCCTAAGTTAATCATAAATCAGGTAAAAACTTATATACAATATTGGTCACAAAAAAAAAACACACAATCGGTCACAAACATACTGCAGTGGTTGACTATTGTAAATAAAATAGTTCTGAATAATTCAAATGATTAGAATTTTTTACCACGTTGTTCTACTGATATTTTTTTCAGGTATTTTTATTTTGAATGGTTTTACCAAGTTTAAGTATTAATAAAACTTAAGAAACTTGTTTTTGTCATAATAATAACTTTCATACATAATTAAAATTCTTTAAAGCGCCGAGATTTCAAATAGTTAAAAACTATGTTGGTTGATGAAGAATGTTTTGACACTTGTATAAAAATTTTATAAAGGTTTTTCGAGTTAGAATCTAAATACTTTAAACTATTCTTTTATTAAATGTTTACTAAATGAACCATATGCCTAATGGAAAAACTATCATGAAGTTGTTTCTTCACATAACAAAAGTATTTTTGATAAAACTGTTTTGAAAATAAAAAAGTCTTAGAAGGTAGTAATACTATGAAGATATTTAAAATGTTTTTAACAAATTTATATCCAGTAAAACTAATTAAAAAAAAAAAAACATAAAAGTTAAGAAATTTTTTCAAATTTTTTTTTTAATACAAAATACATAGAAAAAATGCGAAATAAACTAACCCTCACCATCTATCTTAATCAATTTTAAAATATTAATTTAAACTTTTTGTAATACGCGTATAAAGTTTTAAATTACATAAAAGCATTTGTTACTCACATTAGAAAAAAAGACTACTATGTTTTACAGTAAAAAAAGTGTTTAAATGCATATAAATAAAAATAATAAACCTTTTTTTCTATGTTTTTTATGCTGAGACTTTAATAATCTTAAAACAAATGTATAGGTTTTCAACAATATAACATTTAAAAGTAAAACAAAAACTTAAAAAAGAAGTTATTTCGTAATTTATACTGTAACACCTAAACAAAAACAATTCACTATAGTAGTTTTCAAAAGTAGTTTTCAAAAGAATTAAGTTTGTTCTGTTTGATTTAACTGATTTATATTTTCTATACAGAAAAGATAAATCAGTTTTATCAAACAGAACAGAACAAACTTTACTAGAGTTAAATTAAGTATGTAGTACAAACATATAATGACAAAGATTACGATATTTGTTTAAAAAACAAACTTAATCTCATAAACAAGAATATTTATTGTTTTTTAGCAGTAGTAGTTAGAAGCGACTGTCCGGCGAATTGGGTACAAAATGGACAGTCATGTTACTACATTTCACAACAATTTAACTCCAAGCTTCCATGGCATGAAGCCCAGTCAGTTTGCCAACAACAAGGGGGAATGCTGATTGTAATTAATGATGATAATGAAAATGTCCGTATTCTAATTTGTTTGTAACAACAGAAACTTATAAAAAGCTTTGTCATAAACAGATTTTTTTGAAAGACTTTTTATTTAACTCGTGAACTTCTAAAATTTATTAACTAATTTTAGAAGGAAAATAGTAATTTAAAATGTATAAATCTTACAGAATTTTGTGTTTGATCAAATTAAGAATGATCAAGGAGTAGTACTAGCCACATGGATTGGTTTTCACGACCTCCAACAGCAAGATAGCTGGCAATGGGTTGATGGATCAGATAACACTTACACGTTAGTTTTTTTTTATAATAGTTTGTTACGTAATGCAAGTAAGATTTATCCTAAAGATAAGGAAACTTTTTCTTAGGATATTCTCTGTTGGAAAAAATACTTTTCAAGGCCTAAACTAACTTTCTTAAATAACCTCAATGTCACTTAAATCAATTAATGTAACTTGTCTAAAGCCTTAGTGAATTTTTAATTGGGTTGATTATACTAACAAAAAATATGATTGAAAAGAAGTATTTACAAAATATTAATTGTTTAATAAACAGATAAAACTAGCCTAAATATATTTTTAATTGTTATACGTGTTCTACAAGCTTATATAAAAAAATTAGTAAGATAAAGCTAAAAATAGACTAAAGTTAAACAAGAAAAGAAATACATTAAGATTAGTACAATTTATTTGTAGTAATAAGAGTTAACTACAATTTGTTTGTATTTCAAGAAATGGTAAATATCATAAAAGTATTTTTAGTTATTTTTTAACTTTTAAAGCGTTTTTTCGTCGATTTGTTATAATGTGCTCAATATGATCTTATCAGCTTTGATTAATTAAAATATACTTTTGATAAACTATAACATTTACTTCTACAAAGCTCTTAAATATCAACAAATAAAATTGTACTATTACTGATCATTAAAAATTGTAATGTTTACTTTAAGATTTTATTCCTTCCTTCATGTTTTACATATTATTAGTGATGAAATAAAATCTAAAAATTAGTATCCAGGTGTTTTCTATAAATCGAGATCCAGCCAGACTCGGTTCCTCATCGAGACAATTTCAAGTTTTCAAAATCATTTCTACTAACTTACATTCCTAATATCATTTGGTTTTTATCTGTAACATGTTCTATAAAATGATTAGATCTCAGACAAAAAAAATTCAGGTTTATTATTTTAAATCCAATAAACACTTTTTCAGAATAGTAGTTGCCAAACAGCAAAGCAATTTTTTTTTAACCGCAACGTATTTACCCGCAACGTATTTTTTAGTAATGCTTATATAATAAAGTTAGATTAAAACTTTGCTTTTAAAAAATTTAAAGTAAAATATACGAAATCATGATGAACTGAGAAAACTTACTTTAGTTACCTGGCTCGTAAATAACTTTTCTATTAGATGCGAATTTTACTTACTAAGGCTGTTGACGAGTGTTTTTAGCGTTAAATAAAATATACGAACGATAAAGTATTTAAGAGTAAAACAAACATTTTAACTTAAAATAGAACAAAAAAGTAGTTTGTCATGAAAAGAAGGAAGCTAAATCACTGTGAACTAAACAACATGCTTTTATTAGTCAAATTTTTTAAATTTGCCGTTGATTTACAACTTAATAGTTTGTTTTTGAATTTTTTAAAAACGCTTTTGTAACTTCTATAACAAATAAAAAATATTCATTTTTTTTATGATACTGTAGATTTATTAGTGCTTGGTTGTTTGAATAGTACTTGTATCTTTTTAAGGAACTTTTTGTTATAAATTTAGTGAGATTATTTCTTAAATTTTAGACATTTTGTTTCTACAGAATATATATAAATTCATTTTTTATCCAGTTAATCTGAATACGGTAGATCACTAATTATTACAAACATGTCATAATAATATATGCACTACAAATTTTAAACGAAAAAATATAAACACAGAACCACAGTATAGATATGTTTATTTATTTTATTTCTTTATCTAATTGTTTAAGTTTTAAGATTATGTAATTATTAAGTAACTTACATTTATCTAAATCTAACCAAACAACGTAATCTTCGTATACTAGTAACTTTAAGCTATAAGTTTTAAGTAGATTTTATTCAGTTTTTTGTTATAATTTTATTTATTTTCTTTTGTTTCAAGTTTAGCATAATGTATTCCTATATGTTATTATATAAATTTTTTACAGATTTTAAACAACTGAAGATCTCGTCTTCAAACGAGTGAAACATTGTTTTGTTTAATAAAATTTAAAATTTATACTAAACACAGAACCAATGAAAATGTGAGCAAACTAAACTTTAAAAGTTATTCTAAGCTTAACCTTTTTTAAAGCGTTTTAAGTTGACTGACGTGATGTAAAACAGGTTTTAGATTTTTAAACTCTTTAACAAGATTTCAAGTTTATTATTAAATAGTATTAACAAAAAAGACCTTAATACTAAACTTAGATTAAATACTATATTCAAAAACTGTAGAAACTGGGAACCAGGACAACCTGATAACTGGCAGGACGCACCTGCTGGTACTGAAGATTGTGCCGAGTTCTACGAAGGATACCCTGGAACTTGGAACGATCAGACCTGCGGTTACACGAGATTTTATGTCTGCGAACGAGACGTTAATGCAGGTATAATATAACCATAATATAGTTTTCTATTGCTTTCTAAAAACTGCAACTTGGCTTAAATTTAAATCAATTATTTCTACAGCGATATCAACTAACTGCAACGAAGCGGACGGTTGGGAGGAATTCAACGGAATGTGCTACAAGTTTTACTCGGACTCCCTTTCATGGACAGCTGCAAACAGTGCGTGCAAAGCTGCAAGCTCCGATCTTGTATCTGTTACTTCACAGCAAGAGCAGACTTTCGTAGCAAATAAGATAAACACTAACAACGCCAATTCATGGATTGGACTTTCGTCTGTGGTCAATAGTTACAATAGCTTGTTTATTCAATGTTTAATAAAAAAAAAAGATAAAAACAAAACGCTTTTCACTCTAAAACTATAAAGGATTCGAATAATTGATTCAAAGTTGTTTAGTATTTGTTTACTTAAACAGATAAAAAAGTTAAGTCACAAATACTTTTTTAATGATAAATATTTCGATAAAAAAACTTTAAAGGTAATACAAAAAAAATTGATCAGAAAACTAAATATAAAAATTATTTTCAGAATCACAATAGTAATCAGCTTTATTGGAGTAATAACTATGAGCAGTACAATGAAGGATCTTCATATAACAATTGGCTTGCAAACCAGCCTCAGTTGAGCCCAGATGCTACAAACTGCATAGAAGTTCAACCTTCAGCAGACCTAAGTATGTTAAATACTCTTAAATAAATATGTATATATACAGTTAATACAAATATTAAAACTAAAACTTATTTTTTTAGCTGGGCCATGGAACGTCAACAGATGTGGAAATTCAAACAATTTTATGTGTGAATCCCACTTTACAGGTAATTAAAACAACTGTATCGCTCAAAGTTTTACCAGACTTAAGACGCTTTTTTTTCGAAACACTGGAAATTAAAAAAAAAGTTTTGAGTTTAAAGTATTTGTTAGTATAAAATTTCTAACTGTGCTTTAAAATTCTTTATTTTTATAATAGGAACATGTGCTGATGGTTGGAGGCTGTTTATCGACAGGTGTTATTTTATTGCTGAAAACTCAGACCTTTTTATGAATTGGCCTGAAGCAAACCAGTTTTGTAAGGCTACAGGCGGTCAACTTCTTATGATAGACGGGTTAGACTATAAAGAAAAAACGATAATTCCTTAAGGATTAAAAGCATTCATATATATTTATTTTTTCTTTATTTAATAATAGTACATATTGTATACCGTACTAACTTTTTTAAATAGTACTCAAACAAGTATTATTTTAGAAATGAAGAAGCAGAGTACATTCAAACTAGACTACCATTCATGTCTGATGGAGGGGCTGACGGTATGTGGTTGGGCGTGTCTGACTCGGAATCTGACGGAGTTTTCAAGTGGTCTAATGGCATGTTGGACGAAGAAGTTCAGTATAAAAAATGGGGAACTAATCAGCCTCGCACAAGAGATGTTAGAAGTTACATATTATAAAAAACTAATACGAATGGTATACATTTAATTGACTAAAAAAAGCTTTACAGGTGTTGACTTTAAACGAAATAAGAGCTAATGGGATTAGTCTTTAAAAGTTTTATTCGTGTAAAATAGCTTAATATTTATTTAACATATTAACAAAGAAACTGTTGTTATTTGAAACAACGGTTTTTCTTCACAAAAAAAGAAAAACTTGACATGATTAGAAGTTTAAACTAAAATTATCAAATTTTGATTATTCCTAGGGAGCTTGGGATTGTGGTCAAATATATACGGGCGCAAAAAGTGGTATATGGGAAACAGCTGATTGTTTCAAGAGACAAGCTTTTGTTTGTGAAATTGAAACTGGTAAAAGTGTAACTCCAGTCGATCCTATTGCAGGTAAACTTTTTTTAGTATTTGTTCTCTTAAACTTTTAAATAAACCTTAGGATTGATTACAACTTTCAAGTTTTTAATTTTAGTTGATGTAAGTTCTATACAAAGCTTTTGTTTTACATCATGCATTAGTTTTTTCTTAAAAAGCTTTCAAGTTTTTAAAAACTTTAAGAAATATGTTTATGACACAGAGACACACGACGGATGTGATCCTGATTGGTTATGGTATAACGGTCACTGTTATTACTATGAGTACAGCACTCCACAAGCTTTTCAACAAGCCGAGAATACTTGTGTGCAAATGGGTGCACATTTGGTCAGCATTTTAAGCAATGAAGAAAATGCTTTTGTTTCAGGTTTTTTATTTTATAATAACTTTTTAACAACTACAGCTTGTATGAAAATTTTAGATTGCGTTGTTTTATAGTTTAAACTTGAAACAATTTTTAAATTGTACACATCTTATAGTTTTAAATAAACTGAAAACAATTTTAATTAGTATTTTTAATTTATTATAAATCAAAAACGACAAAACTTCGTATTTAAATTTTAATAAAATACTTTTATAACTTTTAGTACATTTTATTTTTGCTTTGGTTCCAAAGATATAATTTTATTAACACTAATGTAAACTTTTTTAGTTTTAATATTGACAGCCTAAAGCCATATTCTTAAAATATGTTATTTACAATAAATCGTTTTACTAACAATAAATGTTTGTCAGGCTTAGATGATATCAGATGCAATATTTAAATTATATAATGCATTTTAGATATCCTTTTATTTTAAAATGGTTTATAATTTATTAGATATATACATCTTTTAGATTTAAATTTAGTAATAAAAATGAAAACACCCTTTGTTGAGGATTTCATAAATTAGTTTTAAAACACTTAGTTTTATTAAAATATTAAAGGACATGCATCTGACTCTGCTTGGATCGGTCTTAACGATTTGGTTACTCCTGACAAGTTTCAGTGGACTGATGGATCACCCAAAGTAATACTTTTAACATTGAATTGTTAACATGTTTTGGCAATTTTTATTAAGAAATTTAGACACAAAATATCAGTCAATTTAAGAATATTGAAAAGAATAAAAATGCATTTTATTGTCTTGTGTTTTTGTAATTTTTTTTTGTTTATTTCAGTTTTAACGTACTTGTTCCGTATTTTTAATAGTGTTTTATTCTAATAATTTTCATTCTACAACTATACTTTAAACAAGTATAAGTTAAATCTTAGTTTTGTTTCGATTTATAATTGAACTCATAACAGAGAATTGATTTACATTTGTCCATTTATGACATCACAAATTAGACAAAGTTTTATAAGTACTACCATTTTTTATACAGTTTTGCCTTAAACAGCTACACAGTAGCAAATTAAATTTTCTAAATGTGTATGTAATCAATCTAAACTTTCTATGTTTTGTGAATTGACTGAAATGTATCTAAGTTTTTTCATATTAGACAATAAATACTTAATAAACTAATTAAACATTGATAATAGTTCAATTAAGTATAACTTAAATTAAAGTGTCAATTCACTTTATGTCTAATAAAACAAAAAAACTATATATACTAAATATAATAAATATTGTTTATTATATAATATCAGATTGTTATTTTTCAAAAACAAACTGAATTTTTATATCAGCAAACTGTTTTTTTTTGCTAAGTTTTTAAAATCTTCTATGATTTTTTCTGTGTAAAACCGCATAAAACAAGAGAATATAGAAATAATTTTATTTTATGCTTTAAAAAATACAACTGTAGCATTTTTGAGTATATTTAAATTTACGACAATATGTAAATAATTACTAAATTCAAACATGAAATAAATAAAAAACTATTGACCTAAGCAAGCTATTTAACTAAGTTAATATACTAATGTTGCTTAAATGAATGTTTTAAAATTCATAACATATCATACAAAACGTTGAAGAATTATATATGGTTTTTTTTTACTTTTTTTTTTCAAAAGTAAAAACGTTAAGTTTTTTCAAATATTTAATTTTAGTCAACATGTTTACTAATCGCTAACCATAACTAGTATACTTCGACTGTGTCTGATTGTTAAAAGTATATTTACTTATATTCAAAGAGTCAACTAGTTTGTTCAATATTTATTATCATATAAAACTATTAAGTATTTTTACATACTTTTTTGATTACGAATTTTTTTATCTAAATATTAAAAACAAAACAATAAATAGGTAAAAATAAAACTTTTAAACAGGCGTACACTGATTTTTACACTGGTGAGCCAAATGATTCTGGAGACTGCATTCAGTTTTGGATGGAAGCTGGGTTTGCATGGGACGATGCGAATTGTGCACTTCAAAAATCCTTTGTTTGTAAAAAGCCCGAACAAGGTAAACAATAAATAATCTAGATTTTTTTTGTGTTTATGAAAGCATTACTATTGAAAATATTAATTAATATCACGAAAATACATCGTGTGTATGTAAACATAAAGCACCTAAACAAATATATGTAGCTATTTTTCATTTTACTGTTTACACCAATTTGTTTACATACGAAATGTTGATAGGTATACTTTAATAAATAATTATTGATTAGCCCATTTAAATATTAAATAACTTAAAATTCTGCTTCTGAATAAAGAATTAAGATATTACCAAAAAGAGTTAAAAGCAGGGTTTTTACCAAAAATCACCATGAATTATAATTGAAAATAATACTAAATAATTCTTAAATTATTATGAAAGGTTTAGTATAGTTTTTTAGATCAATCAATGTTTTTCTCATTTATTTTTTGGATAGTGACAGTTTAACTGTAAAAGTTGTTTTTTCTTCGGATTTTTTTTTTGATTAAAACATTTGAATATAAAGAATTGTGTTATTTTTTTACTAAAATAGACAACGTTAAATCTAAATTTTCAACTTATTAAATAAATTTTAAATTCAATATCAATATGCAATTTATAAATGATAATTACTTAATCAAACTTTTATAAAGTTAAATATAAACAATAAAGTTTTATAAATAACATTCAGATATATTGTTATGCATACCATAAATTACGAAAGTTTATAAGTAAAGGTTTTTAATAAGTGATAAAAATGAGTACAAACGGTATTGATTACGAATACTCATACATATTTTGTTTTGTCTCACGTTGTTCTAACCTAAAATTAAACCTAAGACGCTTTTAGTTATAAACAGCCAAACAACATTACATGGTGAATATACAATTAGTTATTTAAAAAACATCTTTATTATTCATATTATAATTTTAATCCAACGATAAACAATTTATAATTACCTTTATTTATTTAAGAAAAACTAAATTGTTAAATTAAAAGTATTTCAAATGATTATAAAACATTTTTAGATTGCTCTCAGCAATTAGGCATGGAAGATTATACGATCCCTGACCAGCAGATAACAGCTTCCTCTATATACGGATCAGGGTTCCAGCCATATTTCGGTAGGTTAAATATGCCGAAAAGTTCTGGATCGAATGGTTGTTGGTCCCCAGGTTTGTTTAGATGTAAACTTGTTTGTCTGTGATTTCCAAAATGTGCACAAAAAAGTTTAAAGCAATAAAATGCACTATTCTTAACATTTGTTTTTTAATCTAACTTTTTATTTTTGAATAGTTTTAGCTATTTTTGCATGTATTGTTTATTGAAGGACAAAACAATAAGCGCTAAAAAATTTAGTCTAATGTCCTGGTACAAAAAATCCTTTCGGATAATGATTTACACACCTTGGGATACAGTTTGTTTTATTGTCCAGGACAACGATATATGAAAAACTGTAAAACTATCAGATAAAAAAAAAAACTAGTTTTACAATCTTTTGTACAAAGGAATTTCTACTTATACTTTGCTCTGTACAGTTTTAAAAATTCAGTAACTTCTTTATTTGTGATTGCGATTCTATAAGATCCTTTTAAAGAACGTTATTAAAAAACTGTAATAAAGATTGATTTTATCAAATATAATTTACAGTGATGTTTTATTCATAAAATGACTTTTTTTATCACATAAAATAATATTTTACCTGTAAAACTATTCTTATCTGTGTTTTGAAACTTGCAGCAACTGACAGTAATGAATACCTTCAAATTGAGCTGAACAGCAAGCAAACAGTGTCAGGAGTGACAACCCAGGGTAGACCGGCTGATAATCAGCAGTTTGTCAAATCATACTACATATCTGTTTCAGACGATGGTCAAGCTTTCACTGATATCGCTGGAAGCGACGGGACTAGAATGGTAAGTTGTTTAAGGACACTAAACTCTTATCAGTTTTCTAAAGATCTCAACGACACGAGTTCTTTTATGAAAAAGTTAAATTTAACATATATCTTTATACAACTTGTTGAATACTTTTAACTGAAGTTTCCGGAATTATTTTATTGCGCTCATGTGCTGTATATACTACACATACATGTATTTTATGTACGTGGGGCTTCTAGCTGATTAAAACTTGGCAAACATGCTTCCAACCACTACCGAAGAAATTTATACTAAAACGAGATCACATAACAAATTATCCATGTGAATCTTACATAATCTAACATAAACCATGTGAATCAAAATAAGAATATAAAAATAAAATTTTAAAGATTCTTACTTCTTAGTTTATTCTGTCAAAAACTTAAATATAAATATTTTGTTATATTTATGAAAAAACTATTAAAACTTTTATTTTTCATCTCAAAGTTTGTTGGAAATCTTGAAACATAGCCAATGATACTGGTAAACTTTAAACATATTTGTATACTAAATTAGTTATAAACGTTCGACCGAAATACTTCTTTTAAATTTATAAGATCAAAAGTTATATATAGAAAATGTTTGTCACAAGAAATTTTATTAAACACGATGCAAACTTATTTTACTTGTATGAAGTAAAAACTTAATTTTTATTTTTTAACTGAAATTCATTAAAAACACTTTGTTGTTTTGATTTAGATTTTTCAAGCCAACACTGACCACTTCACACCAATAACTAATCGACTTCCAAGTCCTGTAGTAACAAAGTTCGTAAGAATATACCCTCAAGACTATGAAGGCTACATTAGCATGAGAGTTGAACTTATTGGTTGTAGCAGTTCAGGGGGAGAAATACCTGACTCACCAACCGATTCTGGTAGTATTTTTCCCTTAAATTTCTTACCTCACCTAAAAAAAAACTAATAACTAATCATATGAAACAGCTTGTTGGTCTGTTGCTGTCGGAGATCGTCTCGATTGTGGATACTACGGTATCGGAGATCAGGAGTGCGTTAGCAAGGGTTGCTGTTGGGATACAACTGTCCCTGATGCGCCTTGGTGCTTTTATAAAAAAGGTTTATTTTAAAACAAAAATCAATAAAACTAGCAAAATATACTTAAATGTTTTTCTCTTTCTAATACAAGATAATTAAAAAAAAAAAATGTAAAATTTTATATTTATTTTTATAAGACGACTACGACCCTCGTTGCGGACCAGGTTTTATCTTTGATCCAGCTGGTTCATTTTATTGTTACCATTTCAACGAGTATGTTTATCGAAGCTGGGAAAATGCCATAACTTATTGTTACGATCTCGGTGCCCAACTTATCAGCATACATTCAAGGTATTTTATAGATTTATACTTTATTTGTGAGATCAGTAGTACTAAAACTTTTTAAAAGTAAAACAAAAATCTATGTGAAATGTTTGTAATATCAAAAGAATAAAACAGTTTTTTAAGTTTAATTTTTTTTACAGTTAAAAATATAATTAGTAGTTAATAATAAAAATAAAGGAACTTTGTTAAAGAGCATACGTTTATAGTAAAAACAATTTCACAGTGAGCATTTTGTTTAGCATGAAAATTTTTAACACATGCTAGTTTTTTTAACTATAAAACGTAAATCATTTAACTAGACAGAAGTTATAAACTTTAATAAGTACTTATTGATTAAAGTTTTATAAAGTAAAATGTAGATAAGTATCAGTTCCATTAGATAATCTAGCTTATGACAAAAAGCGTTTTTGTCGCAGAAAAGTTTAACAAATTTATAGCTGGCTAAGCGCCTGCCAGTTTACAGTTTTTTTATTAACTAAGGGAAGAAAACGTTTTAAGCCTACCCTAAATTATAAATTTAATATAACAGCTACTGTTAAGATTACCGCATTTACTCACTATGGTAAATGACACTTATATGTTTATTTTCTGTTGTGATAATTATTGCTAAAACGTTTAAAAGGTTTCAAAACCGAAGGCACATATTATTATTAAACTTCTTGATTATTTATTAAAATTACTTTTGATGTTAAGGTTATTTTTTCAATAAATGATGTTTTTTTTATTTATTTTTAGTCAAAAATGGAAACATATTTTTAAAAACTAAATTATGCAGTATTATAAAACAAATTGCATAAAATATAATAATATTTAATGAAAAAAAGGCTAAGTATGCTAAATAAGATATTTAAATTAAAAACTATTTAGTTTATAAAAAATTATTACATTATTTTTCAATATAATAATTTATAGTTGAATATACTAAACACTTTTGTAGTATCGAAAAAAAACCACTACATCTTTGCATAATAAACAGAACAATAACTATTGTAGATATATGGGTGCATGTTAATTAAGAAAATTTAATATCTGATTACTAAGCATTTATCTTTACGTTAAAAAGTATGATACTTTAATAATCTGATTATTCAAAACTAAATAAATATTTAATTTTGTTTTTAAAATGATTTACCTTTTTTTTTGAGTTTAATGTTGATACAGTTTTGAATAAGTGTTTATACTAATTATATTAATTGTATGCATTGCTGTTTTATAATTTAAAGTTCGAAAGAATGAAAAAAGTTCAATCTAAGCATATAAAAAAATGTAGCCACAAAAGCTGCATAGTACATATTAAGCTCGTTTGTTAAAAATAAACTCAATGTATAAACTTTAAAATACCTTATACATATAGATTAATCTATTTTATCTGAGGGTAAATAATTGTATGTTGAAAAAAGTATTGGTAAAGCAATTAAATCTTTAGAGAGGAGGATGCTTGGGTGACTGCACATCTTGCAGATAAAAGACTCACTCATTCGTTCTGGTTGGGTGCTAATAGTAGGACAACTGGAAAAGGCTGGCAATGGAGCGACAACACTGCATTCCAGTACTTTAACTGGGCCGATGGTCAGTTCTTTTATTTTAGTTTTCTATACTACAACAACTTTTTTTTCAAAAATCTAAAAAGTATATTTTTATGTTAAGGCGAACCAAATAATTATGGTGGAATTGAACATTGTGCTGAACTTTACATTGAAAATGCACAATGGAATGATATAAATTGTGAGAGTGAGCTGGCTGTTATGTGCAAAAAAATTTCTCCATTACAATTCCCTACCATCGACTCAGGTAAATCTAAGTTAAAACATTATACCCTTTCTAAACATTAATTGCTTAGAGAACCAGTAAAAGTACTTTATACTTTTCTATAGATCTTTTATGAGTAAACACTGACATTTTTTCTACTTATTTGTATATATATATATTAAACGCATATTAAACGCAGAAACAGCTGTACCAAGCAAAAGTTTATTTTGTGTATTTTAGTTCTACATATGTATATATGAACATAATATTATATAAATATTAAGCTCCAATTTGATTTGTCGAGCACTATCGATCAGAACTTTGTATAAAACCTTTAATATATATATATATATATATATGTATTTGGACTATTTTTCGAAAGAAGTCTGTTTTATATGAATTCTTTGATTTTTTGCATTACTTTAATATTGAATAAATTTTATTATTTTTAGATTCAAATTTTATTGTGAACGTTTGCGAAGGAGAATCTAAAACAATTTCATGTCCAGCTAACACTTTATTAATCATTCATCATGCATCTTACGGTAGAGCTAACACTGATGTGTACGTAAATTATAAATAAATTTTAAAAATAAGTTTGGTTAAGATAGATATCTAATTATTAGTTTTTATAAAAAAATATTATACCTATCTAACGCAACTGAAAATAATCAAAACCGCTTACTGTACAGTTGTGGTTACGAAGGAGGTGACGTACCACCTGGGGGCTGTGCAGCAGACAACGTCTACCAAATTGTATCAAAGGAATGCGACTACAAAGGCTTCTGCATCCTTTACGCCTCAAATTCATTGTTTGGGGATCCATGCTATGAAGTGTACAAATATCTCAATGTCATATATTCTTGCGAATATGATGGTAATTTATTTGTTCTACGATTTAAATTTTGTGTTTTAAACTAAATAGCGATTACTTTTTATCACATTGAAGTTTAAAAATTATTGTCTACTAATGAGTTTTCGACATATGATTTAATTAAATTGCATCTGTTAAAAAAAAAAGAACATATCTAAAGTACTAAAATCATTTAGTTTAATTTTAGATCTGATTCAAGCCAAAGGGAACTTGAATTTTACAATTTTTCTTCAGTTTTTTTTAGTAACGAGAATTAATAATTAAGTGTTTAATAAAAAGTTAGATACCGAAAAACAGTTCAATAATATATTTGCATATTTTAGATAAAGTATCTTAAATACTGTGGTACAGTTGAAATTTATTCAGTACTAGTACTTAGACATTCATATAAGCAAAGGATGTTTTTGAAAATTATTTATTTTTATATCTTATAAGTAAACACTAAACTTATAAATACTTTTGATTACATTGAGAATATATTAACTTAAGAAACTTCTGACATGAAAAGCAAAAAGCTCTATGCAAAAATCAGACAAAGTTGTAGTTAACATTTAGGACTTAATTTATAATTAATTTAATTTTGTTTATTCATAAATTAATTAAAGTTTCGAAAAACAAAAAAAAATCACTGGTTTAGGGAAAGTTATTAGGGTTTAATAAACACTTTACTAAAAGTAACCTAGAAAAGTACTAACATAGTTTTATTTTATACCAAGTTAATATTTTCAAGCTCAGAATAACACAGCTGTTTTAGACTAAACTGAGTGTTTCTTAAAAGTTCTGCGTACAGTTTTAATAAAGCTTACGAAATATAAAACAAAAAAGCTTATTTGTGTACTAAATTAGTTTATTTACTTTTTTAGATTGTTTTGTGCAGCTTGGTATGGAAGACAATACAATTTCTAACGACAAAATCACTCAATCAAGTTCTACCGACTCAAATCACGAGGGTAAAAATGGCAGACTTAACGGGCCTTCTAGCTGGGCAACTAATGAAGGAATAGGTTTAGTGTTTACTCTAAAACAAAAAAATATTGTAGATTGTTTGTTTCTACTTATGTATGACAGACAAACAATATAAATTTCATTTAGTTTAGTTTTTAAATAGTTGAAAACTAAAACTACATATTTTCCAGCTAATAATTTTGCTAACGTTGTGTTGTACAAAACATTGTAAAAGTTTTGATTTTGAAATTGAGTTTTGTATGCATCAACTAAAGTTAAAAAGAAATAAAAATTCATCAAAATAAAATTCATTCTATTAAACAATGTATAGACAACTTTATCATAAAATTTAGTATACAATATGTAAACACAACATAAACTAAAATAATTATAGTTAATAAACATAAACTATAATACAAGTAGAGCTGATTTTTTTTAATATCTTAAAAATCTAGACAATTTTAAAAGATTATAACAAACTTTAACCAAAAAAATTACTCGAAAACAGGTTATAGTTAAACTAATTAGCTAAAGTTTGGCGGTTGTAGGATATATTTACATATTTATCTGTAAATTGTCTAGTTATTTTGTTTTGCGTAAGTAAACACTGTTTAAAGTATATAATTATTATTAGAAAATAAAAATATGTTTCACACATTTAGGTTTCTATAAATTCTGCTTAGTTAAAAAAATATGATATTAAAATGTCCATAAAAATAATCAATGCAAAATATTTTAAAAAACTTTTATAATGAAAACATAAGCATTAAACTTATATAGATTAAACTTCAAAAAATCAAATAAAGACTATTTATGCAATCAGAGTTTCATTTTTGTCAGATAAATTTAATCTAAATAGTATTAATTTATTTCTAAAACTAATAAAAGCCTTGAGCTTTTTATATTTTAGTTAATAAACTGTATGCTAAGTTTTAGAATACAAACATAGCTAGAAAACTTTAAGGTGTTTTTTGTTTTTTATAAACAAAACTGAGTTTAAATGCTTATCACTATCTTTTCTAACAATGCATTCTGTATTGCAAAGATAAACAGAACCGATTGCTTATTTTTAAACTATGTTTTGGTTAGAACATAGTAAGATTAGATGAGCTTACAGAAACTATATTTTAAGGTGCGTTTGTTCAAGTTAACTTTGATCATCAATTGAGAATCAGCGGAGTTGAAACACAAGGTGCAAATGATGTGAGTAAATGGATTAAAAAATTTAAAGTTGGTTTCCCTGACATAAACGATGAAAATGTTTGGAACATGTACATAGACTATGATGGAAACGAGGTATTAGCTAATATTATAATAAAAAACATAAGTTCTTAAAACACTAAAGAAAATAACAACTCTTGGCTAACTTAAAATTAACAGCTTACTTTTATTAACTTTCTTTTTATATTTCACTGAAAAACTGCTTAAGTTTTCTTATAGCTTATACGGTTTACCAAGTACTATCAATCGATTTCAATGCAGATAAATGGAGTTAAACTGAATCGTTAAAGAAAATCAAAAATAAACTAATAGTTACACCTTAAGTCCTTATAAATGTTTTAATAACAACAGCAGTTTGCACAGTAATTGCTTTATTTAAATGAAGCACGTTTCTCTGTGTTAAACAAAAGACACAGTTTTACTAAGTTCTATAAAAGATTACTAAAAAAATAAACGAAATAAATAAAAATGTATATAACCTGTTTATTATCGATATTACACATATTTATTACACATACTCATCTTATTCACCTTCTTTTTTTTTGTTTGAAGTACTTATTATTTTGAGAACTCCGTGGAACTGTGTATTTTTTTTACCATAGAGAAGCGTGTATCAGTTGTACAAAGTAAGTACTATTAAAATTGTTGATATCATTGAACATTCCAACGTACTTTTTCGTTAGGATCTTTATTAGCAAGCTTTTAGCAATATTTATAGATGTCTAAATTTCTTAAACGCTAAAGACCAGTCAAGGTAAAAGTAGTTAAAGTTTTCTCGGCTTAAATATTTTAATTAAAACTATTGAATAAGAAATCAAGAGTCTTAAAATTTTAAATTGTCTTCTAAACTTATGTTCACGTTTAAAAAATATATAATTGTTATTGTTTTCTATTGAGTATTTTTTCAAACCTAAATATATGTTTTTTATTAGAACTATTCACGATCTATTTTTTTAAAATACTTAAACTAAATGTTATGAGCTAAATAATAATCATTAAAGTTCTTAAATTTTATTTAAACAGTTTTATGTAAACTAATCAAAAAAAAGGCCAGAAATGATGTCAATACCAAATATTGCAATGTTTATTATTATTATTTGTTTTTTTAAACATAAAACCAAATTATAACAAAAATTTGATACTATTTTACGTTAGTTCAAAATGAATTTTGATAATATGCGTAAAAGAAAAAATCCATTAAATATTTTGAATGTTTAAAAAGCTGTATTTGAAACTTATATTTTTGAACAAATTTACGTCGTAAAAAACGATATGTTAAAAATTTTTTTAGTAATATTAGTTTTATAAAGTACTTTGAGAACTCCATTTGCTATTAACAATAAAATAAGTGTTCAATATATCTACTGGTTATATAAAATGGTTATCAAATCTAACAACAGGCTTAGAATAAACAATTCTTAACACAGGTTTAAAAACAAAGTTAATAAGTAAGAATATGATAGAAGTCAAGCTTGTAGCGTATTTATAAGTTTAAAACTTTTCAAGGTTGAATTTATTGGTAATACGGATCAGCAAACAGTAGTTCGTAATCCATTCACGGAGCACGTTCTTGCAAACAAAATCAGAATTTATCCGACAGAATGGGAAAGCGGAATCGCTATGAGATTTGACTTAGTTGGCTGCAATGCTTACAGTAGGTTTGAATACATATTTTTTCTGTTTAAATTAAATAAATCTCTCAACACAACAGATCAAGTAGACTGTGAAGAAAGGTTTGAAGCTAAGCTTGACCAAAATAGTCCTGACGGCAAACAACGTCAGGTAGAATGTCCGGGGGGATGTCCAACTTACAGTAACCCTAAAGTATGGGGTACAGATGTTTATACAGGAGTTAGTTATTCAAGAACTTGTTAAGTAAAACTACTTCAAATACTATTAACACATTACATACAACAGGAATCTGAAATTTGTAGCGCTGCCATACACGCAGGATATTTGACATTGGTTAGTGGTGGTCCAGTAACTTTTCAAATTCTAGATGGACAGAACACCTACCTAGGAACTGAAAGGAACTTAGTGGTGTCAAAAAGCCACGGGTAATATCAAAAATTTAAAATTGCGTAACAAAATTGTTTTAACTGAGTTTCACTTACAGTTACTACGATAGCTCTTTTAAGTTTGTTGGTAACAAGGAAGCATGTGAGTACGGATGGACTCCATACAGAAGCGTTTGTTTCATGCTTATTACTGGTATGTAGTTAACAAAACTTTTTATTATGATTATTACCGTACACTTAATAATTAGAAAAATATTATTAAACCGTTTAAATTTATGACATTATCAAAGTTTTAAAATTATGCTTACTTAACATAATTGAATAAGTATAATACGAAAACATTTACAATTATGTTAATGTATATTTTTTCTTAAAATGCATTTTGTAAATGTTGTTAATTTCTGCAAGAAGGAATTTATGAATTTCTTAAAAACTTTTTTTAGGTGCACCACAGACTTGGGAAGGCGCAGTTGAATCGTGTAGGAGTATGGGAGGAGATTTAGCATCTATCGAAGATGACACTTTTCAAGAAGTTGTATGGCAGATCATTCAGAAAAGTGATTTCGGAGAAGCATGGATTGGTCTAAATGATAAACGTCAATACAATCAGTACGAATGGTCGGATCAAATTCCCGTAAGCGTCCTTATCGAAATTGAAGATTTATTTCAAAAAAAATCCTTAACGTTTTATTTTTTGAACTTATTTAGAAATTATATTCTTTAAAAGTGTACGATGCTTTATAAAAAAAGAAAGCAAAACAGTAGTATCAGGTTTTAAGATTAGAACTCATCTGATAAATTTAGTTTAAAATAGTTTTTAAAGTAAACAAATATAGTTTACATGTTATGACATTATTTGGTTAAGACTTTAAGAGTTGTATAACAAACTAAGAATATTTTCTTGCTTAGTTTGTTTAAAAATTTGTATCCTTTAGTTTAAAATTCTAAAAGTTCTTAAAAATTTTTTGTTTAAAAATTTACGTTTTTAGGTATTTTTTACTAATTGGGAGCCGAATGAACCAAACAATCATGAAGGTTCAGAAGAAAGATGTGTTGAAATGTACAAAACTACAGGCAGATGGAATGACCAAATATGTTCTGACATACAAGTAAGTTTATCGTTTTAATAAAACAATTCAAAAAATAGTTATACGAAAAGAATTAATCTAGTTGGATTGGTTTAAAGCTTTTTTTATCTACTTAAATTAAATATTGCTCAATTAATTTTATTTATTTTCCTAATAACAAATATAAAGTATATATTTAGAATGTTTAAAGCCGAATCTTTATTTCAAAACTCAAAAAATTTACTACTAGTTTAAAACAATTAGAGATATTTGTGGGAAATATTTTGTTTCAATTAGCTTATAATTGTAAAATAAAAAAGTGTATTTTTAAAGGATTACGTTTGTATGAAAGCAAAGGATTACTACTCTGCAGATCAAACAAATCCACCGAAAGACCCTGAAGGCTGTGATGCTGGTAAGTTCAGCTTTTGAAAAAAATAATTTAAAATTTAAAGGTTTTTATTAGTTTTAATGTTTAGGTTGGGTTGCACGTGAAGATAGCTGCTATCTTTTTGATAGAGTAAGAAAAATAGAACACGAGTCCCACCATTTCTGTGAAAGTTTTGATGCAAGCTGTGTACAAATAGAGACAAAGTATGTATAAATTGTTAAATTTGATATTTTTTAAGTTAAGCCAAATATATAAAACAACAACAATGTATTTTGCATGAAATAAAAGCTAGTTTGTATAAGTTCTAAAAATGTTGTATATAAGTAATAACAAACTAAGACTAGAGTTTGTACAACTAAAAAGGCTTAAATGAGATTTAAACCCATGACAAAAATGAACAAATTTAAATATTAAAGTAGATAAAGTTAAGTCTTAAACAGAACTATTTATTTTTGAGTGTTATAACATAATCCCTTAAAAAGCGATTTTATAGTATAAACAAACATTAAGTATTACTACCATAGAGATAAAGCTACAGTAGATCGTTTTTTGTAAACTAATGGTTGTATTTGATTATTTTTCAATACTTTAGGTTTAATTTGAAAAAAAAAAATTTTTTTTAATTGTTTAGATATCCTCATTAAATTCATTATCTATGTTTGATATAAAGATACACTATAATGTTTGACTTTAGTTTAGGTAAATATCTAATTTATAGAAAACGATAAAAGTTTGTACTCGAACAAACGTGTTATTTTTCTTAAATTTTTTGAAGGTATTGTTATTAGCTAGAAGAAAACCTTTAATTACCTAAAGCAGAACTCACTGACGCCTAAAGTTTAATGACTAATGAAACTTTTGACAAGCATGTGACAAGGATCATAAAAAACAGCCAGCAATTAAACTTTAAAGCAGTGGTCGGCAAACTTCAGCCCACGAACATGTAAATCTGGCCCTGAAAATGTAACTTACACTTAATATTATGAGGTTTATAATGAAGACTAAGAATAAATAAAAGGTCAGGTTGCAACTAAAACTAAAACTGCGGCCTGCGAAGATTTTGAATTTTGAATTTTGGTCCGCTACCACCAAATGCCTGTCGATCCCTGCTTAAAGCAATCTGTGCAAAACTGTCTTTATATAACTATATTGAGATTTAGACAACAAATTACTAGAAAGCTTGACACTTAAGGAGCCTATATAAAAGTTCTAATGAATTAATTGCTTTACAAATGTTTTTCGCTTACGCAATGGTCACAAGCAAACAAACCTTTATTTATGTAATAAGTATTCTGTTACTAATTAATGATAATTCATCTCATATTAGTTTGAACAATTACCCTCTTTAACAAACAAACTCCATCTTTATTAAAAACTGAAATATTCAAAAACAGTATAGAACAAAGCTGGATTCATCTAATGATTGGTCAGGAAGATGCTCGTTGGTGGATAGGAATAGAAGCAGAACAAGATGAAGATGATGCGAATCAGTGGACTTGGAAGTGGGAAAGCGGTGATCCCATTGAATATAGCAACTGGGGATACGGCGAACCAAGTATTAAATTTTATCATAATTTTATTATAAGTATAAATTTTGTTTTAATTTCATGTTTTAAAATGTTTTGTAACTGCAATAATACTTTTTTCTCCTTTAATTTATTTATAAAATTTAGTATAATTTTTGGTTTAATAAGCTAATCTAAAAAATAAAAGTTAATGAGTTACTAAGTAATTAAGCTTACAAGAATGCTTTTGTAATATTATAAAAGCCTAAAACGTTTCTATTTTCAAGAAATTGAATATGGAAAATGTGTTGCTTTCTTTGGTGGACCAAACGGATTAGGACTATGGTACAGTTCATTTTGTGAAGAACATAAGTCATACACTATATGTGAAAAGCAGAGAGTAGGATTTACTCCCCCACCTCCAAGTTTAACTTTTTAAAATCTCTAATATTATTGTATATATGTGTACACATGTTTGTTTTAGCCGAAACACGTACCAAAAGACAGCTAGTAACATTTTATGTAGCAGACCAAAAATTAGACTAAGTTATGATTTTTAACTCATTTAATATTTATTGTCACACGAAACTTCACTATCATTTAAAAAACTAACTAAAAATTTTAAAGAATATTAACCAAAGTGTTATGTAAAAGCAGTATATTTTGATAAAAAAGAAAAGTTCAAAAATTTACGACTAAGTACGATATTTGTAAAAAAAGAGATCTATAAACTAATAGAACAAAATACTAATAACCTTGTTTCAATCAGCACCCCCACCACCACAAAAAGGTTGTCTTGGTGATTGGGCTACACCAAGTGATGACGATGAATTTTGTTACAAGATTTTCCAAAGTGACACTTCAGGACAGTATGATATGAAAACTGTATGGAACGATGCGAGACAACAGGTAAAGTATAAAGAAAAACTAGTTAACTTCTGTATTTTATAAAAGACTTGATAAAAACTTTATAAAAATTTTCCCTTTATACTTAAAATGTTTATAGCACTGTATTTAATGTATTATATCAGATTTTCTGATGGTCAAAAACGCATTATTGATTAAAAAGTACTAAGTTTACGAAATTTTCAGTGCTTGAGCTACAACGCGGATTTAGTTTCCATTCATAGTAAAACTGAAGAAACATATTTGCTTTCCCAGCTCTTGAAAATGGAAGCTTATTCTGAACCTATTTGGATAGGGTTAAACAAAAGGTTTAATTATGCTATACTTATAATTAAAAGTAGGAGTTAAAAAGATGTTTATTTTATAAAAGATAAAGAACAACATTGTGTAAGTGCATTTTTTTTAAATCACTTTGTTTTTTCAACAGAGGAAATATAGGTTGGCAATGGTCAGATGGTAGCGCTACCGATTTTACTAATTGGCAAGGTGGTTATCCGAAAAATTCAGACCAAAACTTTTGTTCTGCTTTTGTTTACGATGCAGAACAAGGTAGTGGCAAATGGGAAAACTACAATTGTTTAGAAGTAGGTGTAATCTAAATAATAGCTACTAATAAAATTCTGTAAATGGTTTAACAATACTACTCAAAACGTATACAAATTTATATATGTTTTGTTGCTAAAAACAATGGTTATAACTTATTAACTTTATAAATAAGCTTTGTAACTAAAAGTAGATTATTATAACATTTACATGATTGATCAAGTTATATAACTGATTATTAATCAACCTACATTGTTAAAGTAAAGTTAAAAATAAACAGAGGTTTGATTTCATCTGCATGCACAGCAAGTACGATTTACCAATAACTCCGGGAACTCTACCAACTGGACAACCAAGTCAAGCATGTGGGAGTGAAAGTGATGGAATTTGGATGGAGTACAACGGAATGTGCTATTTGTTTGCTGACCAAATGGAAGTTGATAGCTACGAAGCTGCAGAAGTTTATATTAAAATTTATTTTACTACTTACTTCAGCTTTTTTTGAAAATGTAAACAGTACCATATAGTTTTGAAAGTTTAAGAAACATCGGTAAAAAAAAACATTAAATTTATTTTCATTTATGCCTTCTATACTAATGCAATTTACAAGTCGTACAACAGTTTTGGTAGATAATACATTTTATGTATAGACTTTTAAAAAATTGACTTATTAAGTAAATAAAAAATCGCAGAAATGTGGAGCAGTTGGTGCAAAGCTAGCTTCAATCCACAGTGTTGAAGAACAGGCATTTATTACTGGACAAATAAATGTTAGTTTTTTTTTCAATAATTTTTTTTTGTTATATTTTGTTTTCTTAAGTTTGGTGTGCGACTCGATGAACGAGAGGTCTTTTTGTGCACCCAGGTCCTTGGACCTAAATATTTTTGAGCATATTTTTTATTTTATTCTATAAACTTACTTAAGCAACTTTTTTTAACAACAGACAATGGATCATTTAGATCGTTACTGGATAGGACTAAGTGAATACGGCGCAATTGGTGGCGAATATACTTGGTCAGATGGAACTGTAGTTGATTATGTATACTGGAGTCCAGGTAATAATTTTATAAAGATCAGTAAGGTTCAGTCGAGACTAAATCTTGAACTTTAGTCAAAAGTATTTTTAGTCTAACAGATTAAAAAAAAAATTTGCGTTAATTGTTCAAAATAAATTTGTACAAACTAGTATTTATTTATTACGTAACGCTTTTTAAAATAACAGGGGAACCGAATGACTCAGGCGGTATTGAACAGTGTGTTGTTGTTTACAAAGGGCAAGGAACTTGGAATGATGCGAACTGCGGTGTCCACAAGCCTGGTTTTATTTGTAAAAAATACCTTGGAAGTCCTCCGATTATCCCAGCTACTCCAACTCCTCCTACAGGTTAATTTAATACTTTTTCAACAAAAGGTAGCTTTAAATGATATCTTTCGAATAGTTTTATTTTGAGAACAGCTTTAAAAATTAGAAAGCATTAATAAGGAAAATTACAGCAAAGCAAAATTAATTTGGCAAAAGTCCGAAATAATTAGCTAAAACAAAAACTTATTAAAATCAATTTAATCTTACACAGTATAAAGTTAAAAATAAAATATATAGGTGGATGTGGTTCTGGATGGTACATATATGATAACTTCTGCTATAAATTACATGGAAACAGAAATGAATGCAATGCAACTCAAACAACTGAAGGTTGCCTTGCTTCTTGGCAGGATGCAAACGATATTTGTAAAAAAGACGGAAGCTCCGGTCTTGCTAGTATTCACAATAAGTTTGAAAACGGTATGCTTCACTAATTAAACTGTTTACAACAGCTTCTGTTTTACATATGTGTTTTTTCGTTTTATTAATTAAAAGTTTTCAACACTTTATTACTTAACTTTTTATAATCTTTTTAAACTAGCTGCTTGATTCTACCAAGACTTACTTATTTAATTATAAATAATCACTTCAGGTTTATTAAACTTTCTATAAAAAAGTTATTAAAAACGATTATATAGTACTAAAGTACGTATGCAACAAAACGATTACTGTATTCCACATACACTAAACAAAATAACCTATGTACTTAATTAGTAATAGTATTAAGTGCTTCAAAGCGATATTATACACTATTACAACCTACTTATAAAATCACTATAAGAACTATATAAAAAGCTGTTAAAAAAGTAAGCAACCTAGACCAATTAAGCATAATTCAGGTTTAGCTGACTCTATTTTGTATGACTCAAGATATTTTGTCGTAATTTTTTTTAATGGCTTCTTAAACACTTACAAGTGTCACTCAATTTTGCTGATACACATATAACATTGACTAGTGTATTTATTTTTTAAACTTTTAAAAACTTTTTATACAACTGAGGCAATAATTTTTTTCAAGACCTTAAATTTAACTTATAACTATTTGAGGTAAAATAATTAAAAACTAAACAGCCTTCCTGGCGGCTCAGTCAGCTCACGCTACTCACGATGTTTGGATCGGACTGAACGACCTCCAGTGGTGGAAGAACTACGTGTGGGCAGACGGTGATCGCGTGGACTATGTTAATTGGAAAGATGGTAAAAACTTATCATATACGTAGATTATAATCATTTTTATTTGCCAAAGTGTATAAGTTTACAGTGTCAACTTGACACTATGTTTAAACTTTTTCTTCTGAATATGTAACAACTTCCAATTTCAGTAACAATTTTTCTTTTTTTCATAAACTTTTTTTTCATTAACAAGTAATTGTCGTTTTTGTTTTATCAATTTTTTTTACTACTAAAGATATTTTAATTTGGTGAATAGATTATATATTTTAAAATAAACAACAAGTAAATTAAATAGATTAAAGACTTGATAAATGTAAATTAGTGACTTTAATTGATAAAGAGAAAATTATTTTGACAGTGAATTAGTTTTATTTTTGAGAAATTGTATTCCAAATTAAAAGTTTCTTAAATTATTCTTAATCTATTAGAAAAATACTACTTCTGAGATTTGTAAGAAGGAAAAGACTACTTAAAAACCCTCTTAAAATTTTATATAAACTGACTGTAAAAAAACTTCAATGCTTCTATGTAAAAAATAGTGGTTGAGGACGTATACTAAAATCAATTAAAACTTATACAATATATTAGACAATATATTAAAGACAATATATTTACTTACGCTTTGCAGCTTATTTATCTTTTTTATAGAAGTAATAGTTTTATTCCACCGAAAAAAAAAACAGTTAATAATATGACGTAGATAAACAGCTTGGCAAACCTTGTACAAAATGCTTTAATTAATTTTGACAGACCATTTTCAAAGTCGGCTAACTAAAATTTATAATATTTTTATTAAATTAAGTACAGGGTAAAACTTAGTCATTCTTTTACTAACTTTATGATCAGATCGATCGGTTGACAATTTATTTTTTTAATAACTTTTAGTTTTAATTTAGTTAGATTATCTTAAATGTCTAAGTATTTTATGTAGGTGATTTTGGTATGCTAAAATCAAGTTTAGGTGCCGGGAACCAATATGTTTCTATAAGAATACTACTAGATCGTACTCTTTTAGTTTTGAAAGTTGCAATAATAAATCTATAAAAATAAGTTTAGTGACAATATTCATTATTTTAGTTGATAGTTGTCTGAAATTGGATAACTATCGTAATGAATGTTATAAAGTTTTTTGCGTTAGAGCAGCAAAAAAAAAAAAGAAACTGCATCAATGTAAAATAAAAAAATACAAATAACTTTTTTTGACAGAACACCATCGAATTTCAAAAGTAACAACAGAATAAATTCTAAAAACTTGTTTTAATTTATACAACAGATTGACAATACACTGATTTTAGTGCAGTAGACTAGATGTTTTCAAATTTGACCTTTAAAACACAGGTGAGCCGAACAAAAGCGAAGTTGACGATGAAAACAACCGGGAGGAGTGCGTGGAGATGTACAAAGGAGGAAATCAAGACTTGGGAAGGTGGAACGACAATAACTGTGGCAATATCATGCCTTTCTTCTGCAGAAAACAACAAAGTCCTGGTATTGCACTTGGCCAAGAAATAAATTCTAACAGAAAGTGTAAAAGCGGGTGGCTTGAGGTTAATTGAGCTAATAAAAAACTTTATAGCAAGTTTTTATTACTTTTTTCAATCCTAATAACTAATCTAGCTAAATCTTTTTTGTTCTGTAACAAGTTTTTTAATATTTTTTGATAAGCTTTAAAAGTAATACTTCCTTAATATAAGTTTAATAACAAAAAAACATTTTTTTTTAAATATAATAGCTATGTAGAACACACTTACATCTATTTAAGAATTAAAAACTAATATCAATGCATCAAACACAATAAACAATATTTTTAAATAATTATAGGGCTAAAACATAAAAATATTTTTAGAAATAAAAACAAAGTTTTATCAGTACAGCAATTTATAATTACGACTTTTGAGTTTGGTTTTGTTTTCATATTCTAGTTTTTATGACAAGTAATATTAAAAAAAGAATTAAAACATAGAAGGCTTCCTTTCTAAGATATTAAAAAAGTTAATGATATAATAAAGCAGAAGTCAGCAAATTATGACCCGTGGTCTAAATTCCACATCGCCAAACGAAAACTTTCGGTTTGCCACATGTATTAAAGTAAAAATATTAAAGTAGTTCGTTGAATGTTTTATTGCTATTAGGCTAAAACATTTTTGTCTATATTCATATTTTAGTATTTTCATTTAAAACGGTCCGCAGGTTATTTTTATTATTATTAAAACAGACCCCTGAAGTAAAGTTTATGAAGTTAATTTGTTTTTAAGTTCTATTTTATGTTTAAGGTTATCTTTTTATTGTCGTTCTTTATAATTTTTCATTTAGTTTCGACTTTTATGAAAATTAAACATTAGTATTTGGCAGATTTTTAATGAAGCAAGTATAATTTTAATACTACTAAATAAATTTATATATGCCTAGTATATTATACAATTGTATTTAAATTAAACACTTTAATACACTTTAGCTATAAAAATTTAAATTACTAAAATAAACTTATAATATAAGAGTTTTCCATGTAACCATCAATAATTAAAGGGTAAAAAATATTATTACTAAAACTATAAACCTAAATAATAATTATGTATATTATAAATAATACCAAATACATAGTTACCGGACTAAAATAGAACAAAAGTTATAATTCTTAAGTTTTTTATTAAGATTTGTTGGCTAACAAAATTTAAACCTTCAACTAGTATTTTTAAAAACCCTGAGGATATTTTTTTAGTATGTACACGGTAGTGGAGATTATTCATGTTTTCTTCTTGTAAACGACGGAAAACCATTTGATGGAGCTGTTGAAGATTGCAAGAAGAAGGGGGGTCAGCTTGCAAGCATAAACCATCATCATGAACAAATGTTTTTAACTAGTGTGGTTAGAGATACTCAAGCATGGATAGGACTCAAATTTGACGCAGTAAATTTCTCGTTGTGTTAAAATGATTTAAAGTTTAAAACTTTAATTTCATCGTTTAAAATATTTTAAGTGATTAGTAAAAACTTCCAGAAAAATCTGTTCAAACATTATTATATTTATTTTATGGATCTCTAAATAAATGCATTTTTACATCCACATATATATAAAGTAGTACAAAGTGTTTAACCTTTTTTAACTTTTAAAGTTTACAAAAAATGTAACCATTTTTAATTCAGGCTACCGATAGCTGGTCATGGACAGATGATTGGCCTGTTTGGGAGACCAACTGGGGTGAAGGATTTCCAAATGGTGATCCAACATTAGGGTGTGCTCTAAACAAAGAAGGAAATATTGCTTCAGAATGGATCCCAACAAGCTGCACTGAATCGCACGCGTATGTGTGTAAAACAACTTCACGTTAGTTATGTTTTATTTCAATAAATTTGAAGTTGTTAACTTTCTTATGTTTTTTAGTTCCAAGAAAACCTTGGTTTAAACAATTTTTAATTACGACAGTGTTTTTAAAACTCAAACGATAACAGAACAAAAACCAACTCAACCATCGTTCGTCGAGGGGTATTGTCGGAACCCGCAGTGGCAAGTGTTCGGTGCTTTCTGCTATTTCTTTAACATGCCACAAGGAAATGAAGAACAACAACCGTTAGTTTTTATATGAGACTTTAATTGAAAATCATCTTACTTTTAATTTTAGGTTTAATATATATTTGCTCTTCGAACAAATGAAAGTTTTTAAATAAAACATCGTAGTTGTCGCACAACCTAATGTTACAAAACTAATGTTCATGTTCTCAAAACATTTTTTGAAAACTCGACATTTTGTGAAAAAAATCTAATAAAAGTTTATTTTTATGTAACAGTGGATCAACTTGGGCAGAAGCAGAGGCTCATTGCAACAGAGAAGGTGGTAACTTAGTAAGCTTCACAGAACAAAGTGAGCTTGAATGGCTCTTAAGCTGGTACACAAACACCGAACCAGTATGGATTGGTTTGAATGTAAACGCAGATGGTTTGTTTTTAATATAAAATACTTATCATAAAAATTTAAAAAAAATGCTAAGATTAAATATATTTTGAAAAAAAAATCATTTTTATTTTAATAGATATTAGTTATTTCAACGTCAGAAATTAAATGTAGGTAAGAAATTTATACAGTTAAACTATAATCATAATGTAAAACAAAATGATCTCGCAAATCTTGTACTTTAGAGTTAAAAGCCAAAGGTAGTCAAGGGATTTATTTACAATCTTTTTAATATTAAGTTTTAAAATAAAAACTGTTAATCAAGTTTAACGAAACTTAGGAATACCATTTAGTTTTTGAAATATAGTCAACTTTGTAAAAAGCTTCGTACACAAACTTACAGACCGCATTTCTTTCGTCTTCATTTAAAGACCCTTTAAAACTTTATCTATTTTTTTAGAACTAAAAACATAAAGATTTAATGAATTTTTCTTATTTTTAAATAATATTTTAGCTTTTTTGGAATTTGAAAAAAAAAAGCAATTTAAGGTTAAAAGTTTCCAAAAATCCTTAATTAGAAAATTAAAAACTTTTTGACAAACTACAAAAATAATCGCACGTAATTAAACAAACAACTACTAAAAAATAAAAATTTACTAAAGTAAATAAACAATAAATTTCGGTGAAAATTTAAAGAACATTAGTAAAAATGTAGGAAAACATAGAGTTTAAATAAAATAGTCTATTTTTAAACTTTTAGCTACTATCTCCCAAACGTAACTTATTGAACTCACAAACTTAGATTCTCTGTTAATAAAAGCTATATAGAATTTTTTTAACCCATAAAAATTTTCTGATAGCTAGATATTGACCTAAACATAACACTAACTTATGAAAGTAAACTAGAACTCATGTGGACTTAATTACTTATTTGGTAGAAATTATGTAGTATTCTATACTTTATAACTTTGTAAAATTGTTTTTTAGGTGGATGGGCATGGACTAGCAATAGACCAGTAACGTACACGAATTGGAACAAGGGTGAGCCGAACGATTACAATGGAGGTGAGGACTGTGTGGAGATGGCGGGTGAAGATGCACTTTGGAACGACATAAACTGCGACAAGAAAATTGGATATCTCTGCAGAGTTCCCAAACGTAAAATATTTATATCTTACAGAGTTATTTAAGCATCTTGTCAGCATAGTTTTTAACAGAATTTAAAAAAAGTATAAAACATTTTTAACTCTAAAAATCAGAGTTAAATTAGTTTTTATTGTTTTTTTAAAGTTTCATTTGAATTTACAGTGTTTAAAGTACAATTTTTAAGTGCATAATATATAAAAAATTATAAAAAGATAGAAAGGAACGCAGAAACTCTAATTTAGAAACTACTAACGTTTTTATAAGAGCTTTCAAAATTTAGAAGATTTAGTAATGAATTTATAACATTTATTATTACGCAGTTTACTAACTAAAGCTATATTAATTTATTATTTTTAACAGTTTACGAAGATGACAACGGAAACACAAAATATGTTACAACACAATCACCAATCAACACTAACACCAACACATCAAACGCAGGGTTGATAGTTGGTGTCATTATCGCTGTCATTGTGCTATTGCTGGTCGTTGTTGGTGTCTTTAAGTACTGTAAAGACACTACACCTGTTTCAAAACTAAGTTGGTAACCCTTATTTCATAAATTATTATGTTACTTAGCGGCTTAGGGTCCTAATGATGGGATTATAAATTAAAATAATCAAACGTTGTAAGATCGAAGTCCACTAGTCGACACATATACAAAAAAATACTTTTTGAACATTTTGTAAAATTCTAAACTTTATATAAACACTTTTGAACATTAAATTTGAAATTTTATTGAAAATAGAAGGTTTAGTAATTTTTCATACACTTGTTAAAAACAAAAAAAATATTTTTAATAGCTGTTATCAGTTATAAAATTAGTAAAATTGTATAAGTAATAAAACCAATATTAAATCTTAATTTTTTATTAATTATACAATAGCTTATATTTTATTTAATAACATTTAAATAGTATATCTTAAAGTGCAAGAAAATCAGAATTTACATTTTTTGTTTATTTTTTTATCATCAAAAACACTTTTATTATAAACTAGCTTCTTTGTAGTTATGGAAAATTAAAAAATATCATTATCAAATAAACTTTTCCGTTATTAATTTATGTTTGTTTTATTATCTAAAATTATTATTTGACTGCTTAAGCATTTAGTGTGAATTGTTTGTTTATGAAAATGCATATGATTAACGATAATTTTCACTGATTAAACAAATTCCATTTTAGTTTTTGCTGTTTATATAAGATCAAGGTCGCAACTTTTCAAAAAATGTTTTGTTGTTATTTGTTTACTTGTGTATACAAACATTACTAACATTTGTTTTCATCTTAATAGCTGAGGGTGCTCAGGCTGCATCTGGATTTGTCAACAAACTGTACTCAGGGTCAAGTGAGTCAACCTCAGATGCACATAGTTCATCAAAGGTAAAAAAAAAACTATTATAATAAGTTATATAGAAATATAAAGTAACTAAATCTAATAAGTTTTTATTTATTTCAGGATACAAGTATAAGATTTGAACCGAACACGGATTCCGAAACATAGGCCATTTTTTCGCTGTTACTTTTTATTTATTGTGTCTTTGTAGTTTTTTTTTAATGAAAAGCTTTAGAATTTGCATCGTTCTTCTTTTTTCTGTTTTACATATTCTTAAAATTGACCATTTTTACAATAAATTTTGAGTTTCTCATCAGTTTTTATTTAAAAGATGCTAAAAGTATAATAATCTTTATAAAATTTTATTAATTTTATTAGTGCTCTAGAAATAACTATTCAAAATACAAATTTAAGCGTTCTCTTATAAAGATCCTAGCGAAACAAGTTCACTGGAAGTATAATAAAAACAAATTTAAAGTACTGTCAAATTTGCCGACCCCAGGTCTATACTATCGGTTAATAGTTTGTTTTTTAAAGATCTTACAGGTACACAGACAATGTAAACATCAACGTTGTACAACTTATTCCTATGCTTTGATTTAACTGAAATTTCAATTACATCTGTTTGTTAACTGTTTTTGTTTTCGATCAACGTTTAAATACTGAAAATAAATGAAATTGTTGTTTTTTAACTTCTTTGAATAGAATATAACATTTTGATGTACTGCATAAAAGTATTTTTTGCTTTAAAAATGTTTAAGCGAATTTTATGAGTAGTTAACTTAAACCAGACGGTTTTAGCCTTTTAGTTTTAATTTTTTATAAATATCATACTGATTTTTGAATTTGACTATAAAATCAAGAACTTTCGAAAAAAGTTGTTATAGCAAAAAATTCAAGTTAAAACGTATTAGGTGAAACAATAAGAGCTTCTCTAAAAACCAAAGTCGAATCAACATAGTTAATAATCAACAGAATTTTTTCTACACGATTAATAGTTTTTAAAAAAATCTAAATAAGTTGCAGAGATCCATGGTGATTAATAAACTAATATATTTTTGAATTTTCAATCGTGTAGAACTTGTTTTAATTATTACCTTTTTCATAAACAAAATACTTTAATAACTTTATATAAACATAAAAAGTTCGGTTTATGCTAAAATAAAAAACTAAAGCATATATAAATTGAAGCTAAAGGCTCAGCTGCAGTAGTAAGGTTTTTCATAAAATCACTCATAGTATTATGCAAATGAGATAAGGTATTAATATACCAGCACATCATTTACATTTAAAACTCTATCCGTAATCCATTTTACTAAAAAGGTTAAATTCAAACCGTTACCCCTAATCCACTTTCCCCAAACACATAACAATTATAGTTTTTAATAAAAACTTAAAATAAACAAAAATATAGCTTTGGCTAATCAGAAGGGCTTTGATATTGCAACATACAAGAAGCTAAAACACTTTTAAATGTGAGGTTTGTAAAAAAATAGGTAGTTAATAAAATTGAATTTAAAAAATTCACTCAAGATTAATATTTTTCTAAATCTGTTTCAAACAATACAAACAGAATTAACCATTCTCATATAAAATAACAACGCTTAAACTATTTGAAATTTAAAC
The DNA here is from genome assembly GCF_965202585.1 of Thalia democratica. Classification (NCBI taxonomy): domain Eukaryota; kingdom Metazoa; phylum Chordata; class Thaliacea; order Salpida; family Salpidae; genus Thalia; species Thalia democratica. Next base: position 53,859,421 of record NC_139165.1, on the reverse strand, counting down.
TTTATTACAATATCTTCACAAATTTAAATTTTTAATTAAACTTCTTTGTAAAATTATTCAATTAATTTTACAGTTTCTGACTTTCATACAGCAAACAATTTTTTGTAGTTTATTCCAACTTTAACTTTTATCTACAATACTAGATTAATTTTAACTTTATTTAAGTTATTGAAGTTTTTCTTTTCATTAAAATATGAATTTATAACTTCACAAACGAAATCATATATTACAAGTATTTTTTATTATGTCATAAATAAAGTACTATCAACAAATTTTTAGTCATACACATTTATTCTTGAAGTTTAATTAAGTTTTAAACATAACTCTAAGTTAAATGCTTTATATTTAAGATTTAATTTTTACTACAAAATATTTTGATGAAAGTTAAAATAATAAACTTAATTATGTTAAATTCTTTAAAGACATCGGCAGATTTATCAAAAAAAATGTTTTTCGGTTTTAATTAACTAAAATTTAAATAGTTTTTAGTAATTTTACTTTCTAAATCATCATGTTGCTACAACTTAAAAGATATCTGTTTTATTTATTTAAGAAATATTAAGAACATGTACGGACAAAAAATTATGCCCCTAAAGGTTTCCGGTTTTTATAAAACATTGACTAATACAAGACTAATTTTGTGACTTTTATGCTTAGATAAATTATAAATCTTGTAGTATACGTTTATTTCATTTGTAAGTTTAATTCCTCAGTTAAATTTTATAATTTGTATTCTACATATTATAAATAAACGACTTCTTCTAATTTAAAATACATTTATTTGTATTTAAGTTGTAGTTTTTTCTTACTCCTAAAAATAAAACAAACATTTTTGCCTAATTTATTTAAACTGTGTCAATATTGCAAACAACAAAATTATATACATAAATTAAAAAGTGCAGCTTTATACAAGTGATACGGGGATGTTTTATATATGTGTTTAATATATATATATTAATATCTAAACAAGATTTTTTTTTAAGGTTCGAGTTTTTACACTAACAGCTAAGAAAATTTTTAGTAATGAGTATCTTAAAGTTATAAAAGATCATAACTAAATCAGTTTTTACATTAAAAAAAACTTCTACTAGGATAAGATACACAGAATATACAAAACTAAAAGTGTTTATAATTTTTGTGAAGTTAACAGAATCAAAGTAAATATACATAATTTTCAAATTCGAACGGTGAAAAAACGAAAGGTGAAGTAAATCGCAACAACAGTGGAGTTATTAAAAATCAGCTACTAGCAAAATCTGGCAGTAATGAAATACTGCAAACACAGTGAAATATTGTTAAAAATTATTCAAAAATGCTGGAACCGGTCATGAATGCATAATTAACTAAAATTAAACAAACAAAAAATTAATTATTCCAAAAGCAAGCAAAAATTCTACATTTTAAAACTAAAACTAAGCATTTAGTTTAGCACAGTGTTTGAGATGAACAATAGTTCTAATTCACAGAGATATAACGTCATGAGTTCATTATCGTTAGAAAATAATGTAAAAGATGACAATTTTAATTATTAAACATAACTTTTCCTCCCTTTTTTAGGAGTTCTGTTTCGATATCTGGACTTGAATTAGACGGTAATTTCATTTCATCAAATACTTCAACTATTGCACCATCTGCATTAAAAACAACAACTAAAATATGTTTCAATAAATGAATCATATTATATTTTTGACAGAAATAGCTAAAAAACTTAGTGAAAATATACTAAAAACTCTGCAGACTGAAAACTCTTACACGATCAAAATTATTCAAATAGATTTGTTAAATGTCATAATGTTTAATTTTAAATAAAAGAGATCTTAAGTAATAAAAAATTACATAATTCAAAAAAAATTAATCACATTACAGCACAAAACATAATGTATATATATATATATGTATTTAAATTTTAAATGTATAAGTAATATTCAACTAATATAAATATTTTTATTAATTCAACACTTTAAAAACAAACTATTTAACTTAATTTTAAAACTCCACTAAAATAAAATTTACCCGGTAGTACAAGGAAATGTCTGTACAACTGCCGCATTCCGTCTAAATGCAGGGTGTGAATTGTGATATGTCGAGTGACTTCTCTGTTTATTTCATTTCCTTCACTTTGTTCATCCCATATATAATCATACACACATGTCTTAAAAGTTTGAATATGTTACATGTATCTTAAATTAAAATTACAAAGTTTTTGGAGCGTATTTTACAAATTTATATGTGTATTTTATCTACAATAAACTAAAAGGCAATATAAAAGAGCTTACAAAAAAGCTGGTTTCTGCATACTATTTTTATCAACAAAAAAAATACTTAGAATGAACCCAAATTTAGTATACTATAAGTACAAAAAAAGTTATTTTCAGATATAAACTATGACTGTTGTTTATATTTAAACTTATAATAAAGTTTTTGAAAATTATGTTTCAAATAAAACAATTTCTAAAAAAAGGAATACAGTGGCTTATTGAGAAAAAAATACACATACAAAGTATAACTTAATAATAAAGTTGTTTCAGTTTTTTTAGTAACTTATACTTTTTAAAAGATCAAAATTGGCTACATTTTAAATAGCTTTTGATGTTAAGTAAAAGGCTTGTAGTTTCATGACTTATTTTTATCAAATTGTTTAACTTTAATAAATTTGTATGCAATGAGTTTTTTTAAAGTTAAAAAAAAAAAAAAAGACCAACAGCTGATTTTACAAGTATAAAAGATGTTCACTTGGTTATAAATTATATCTTAAATCTTAAATTTTATCGAAAAGTAAAATGTCTGAACTAAAATCTTTCTGAAAGTCTTGATACTCACAGAATTAAAAAAATAATAATAATTATTAAAAATAAAATATGAAGAGAAAGAACTATTCCCTCCGTCCACATATAACAGCTTAAAATTAATGTTAAATTGCAATAAATTTATTATAAAGATATGATTTTAAAAAAGCATTAGTTACTAAAAATTTATATTTTGAATGTAATTAAACAAATAAAAACTTCTAAAACGAAACATTGCGCAAAATGTAGATATTTTATAATGAAAATTCTATTGTAAGAAAAAAAATGTTGAAACTTTTCTCCTTTCTCCTTCGTTCCCCCTCCACATTTCACACTTGTTGATGATGAAGGAGAGTTGCTCGTTGCTCAACTCCATGTCATGCGGAGTGAATAACTCCTCCTCCGATGCGTGTAATCTGCATGTTTGAGCTAAGTTTAGCATTTTAGCTGGTACTATCAATTAACTAAAGTAATTTCAGTTGAAGGATAAAAAAAAGTATTTAAAAAAATTAAAGTATGTTTTTTATCCAAAAGTAATAAAAATTACATTCAAATGTTTTAAAGATCTAAATATCTAAAAAAGTATCTCATAAATATGTATCTACGCATTCTAAACGTTTATAGATCCTTTCTTTGTGAAACATCAAAAGAAAAAAGTTTACAGTTTTGAACTATACTTATCAAAACAATTTAATGAGAAGACAGTTGTGTTTTAAAATAATAAATGATAAAACACAAACTAACTCAGTTTCTTAAATAAATTAAATTTTTGTTTTCTAAAAACTTTTTTTTTATCTATAGGATCCTGAAAATTATATTAAAATTTATCTTTAATTTAAACCAGTTAAATAGTTCTTTGAAAAATAAAAATTGAAAAAAATAACCAAGCAAAAAATTGTTTTTTAAATAACAAACCGGTTTTTTTATTAGTTTTAATTATTTTGTCAAACTAAATAAATATATAATATTTATAGTTATACATGCTATCGTACTTGTACACTATACTATTAAACTGTATCAACATTACAAAAGATTACTTTCAAAAACTTATTCTGAAGTCAAAAATTAAAAACTTTTTAATTTTAAAAACTAAGTTTGTTGGTTTTCAGTATGTAAATTTGTTTGAAAAATTATTTTGTATTATAACTTATAAAAGATGAAAAAAAAACTTAAATTGCTTTAAATTGTAACGATGCAACACCTTAAACTTGGATAATTTGTTGTAAATTAGCAAAATTAAAAGTTTAAAAAATTTTCATACTACAGTTAGAATAAAATTGTAACTTTTACTTAGTTAAAATATTTCCTTCACTTTTATAAAAACTGTGTTATAAATTTTTTAAAGTTTAAAACCTATGGTAAACATCTTGTATTCTGCCATTGTTATGTAGTTTAAGGAAGTAAATGTAGGTGAAAACAAGCGATGTAAAAATAATGACTGCGTATAAAAAAATTGTAAGAGGTATGCCCACCACTCCAGAACCTGTTGTCAATTATTATCTTAAATTAATAATTTGTATTGTATATCTACTAATAAACACTTACTCTTCTATTATATAACTATAAACACCTAAAGGTTATAATAAAGTACAAAAGTAAAAAACACTGTAGTAAAATTTTAACTGTGATATTTATTGAAAGTAATAAAAAGACGATTGCCTTCGATTCTGTAGAAGTGCCAATATAGTTTGAATGCGTCGCCAATCGGTTGTGTTGGTTCGTCAAGGTAACGCTGCAGACAACTGTCCACTATCAATATCATGATTGGATCAACTATTGTCCATATGCAAAAAAGCAAGATGGTCTTGGACACGATAAGGGGCAGTTCACCAAATATCACGTGACACATCCAAAATATCAACACAAAGAACATCTGCAAGCGAAATAAACATCTATTAGTGAAATTATAGTATGCAAGCAATATTTTTTAATAAATAATGATACTTGTAAATAATACAGAATAATACACCTAACTTATAATTTATACTTTTTACTAACTTATAAGTTTGTATCTCCTTTATTTCTCATATCGTAAAACTTTAAAAGTGTTTTTTTTACACTGTATTTTCATTTACTTGTTTTAATAATTGTATAAAATTCAATAGTATAAATTCAATTCATGTTTAATTAACTAAAACAAACAAAACAACTGTTTTGGTAAATCTTAAAACACAAGGAATATACGTAAGCTACACAGAAGTTTTGTTTGTTTAGTCTCCTCGTTTGTAAAACTACGTGTGACGATAAATTACATAGCTAAATACACGATACCTCATTTGAAGCATATAAAAATTTTACTAACATTTTTTCTTTTTTTTTACACAAACTTTTTAAAACTATGTAAAATAATTTGTTAAAGTTAAATAATTCAAGCAATTAATATCTTAATTATCTTTGACTAACTTGAAACAATATATTACTGAAAGGTCCCATAACAATGACGGCTATTTCTTCCGCGGTGCTCAGCAAATCTGCTTGATAGTTCAAATCGACGGTGTAAGGTTGAAAATTGAAAGAACTTACTGGAATACCGATTGCCTTAAAAAATTACAATTGAATACTATCACATATAATACTATCACATTTATGGAATTGATAAAATCAAGTATTATAAAAAAAACTAGTACAACTTACCGATAAAAGTTAGCAGGTAAAATTTTATTATAAGTTTCAAACCGCAATCACAGTTACTGTTATTTTTATTTTGAAACTTAGAGAAATAGATATAGTTTGTAGCATTCATAAAATTGGTGCACTTAACTTAAAAAAAAGCTGTTATAACTGAAAAATTCATGTAAAATTTATCAATTTCAAACTACTAACTGTTTAATGTATGTTTTATTCTTAATCTTTGCCTTAAGAATTATTCTACTACACTCAGTGTATTTACAAATTTACAGAAGATTATTAAAAATTTTAAGCTGAAATTTTTATTTTTCTTAATTCAAAAAAACCTTCAACCTTTCCGAAGTAAAGTCTACTGTTTAGTTACTAACTTATTGTTTAGTTCTTACTGTTTAGCACATTAAACTAAATAAAAATTAAGTTTTATTTTAGTAGTTGATTGATATCACGTAAAACACTCTGACTCTTATGCTAAGAAAAAGTTTGTAAGTAACGCTTAAAGAGCTTTAAGAAAAAGCGAATAGTCAAATTAAAAACTTACTTTAAAAATGTTTAGACTTTTATTGTGTTAGTTTAAAATTAAAACTGACTCAAAGTAATTTTCTAGTTATGATAAAATAATGTTTTTTAAATGGTTTAAAGCAAATAACTAACAAAATATAACTTTTCGATGGAAAATTTGCTTATGTGCAAACTAGTATATTTCTTCAAAAAACTATTGTGAGCAGAAAATAATTTTTGTGAACTAATTTTATATGATAGATTATAAAACATATATCAAACTACATTCTAGTTATTTTACTTAGTATTAATATTTCAAAAAATACAGATAACTAGAATAGGTTATACTTAATAACTGATTGAGCATTCTAAGCTTTGTAAATATCTAGTTTTTAGTTTGTTATACAAAGCTATTGCCATAATTCAAAATATCGATGTTTGTATTGTGATTATATATGTACAAATTTATTAAATTAGAAAAATAATAAAACTTTCTTAACAGGTAACAAGTAATATTAATCTACTATAATTTTTAGTTGTATACTTTCGATAAGTACCATTAAAACATTTAAACCCCATCATTGCAAAGAGAAAGTCAAAATTCAAGTGTGAAAAGCCAAAACTTCTTTGTTCAAGTTCAAGTGGAACTCTTGACAAAAATAAAAGTTCGACAAACACAACAAATTACATGTTATATTATTAATCTGAGATAAACGCAGGTAATTTTTTCTCACTTGGAGCAAAAGCCATTGACCGCAATAGTGAATATACAAACGGAGAAACCACAACACGCTCATTATAAATACTCCAATCCAAAACACTGGCTTTTTCCATTGGGAAAAACCAGCGTCTGCGACCAACATGCGACCAAGGAACCTGTTCGTCACGTTTAAAAAAATTATTGTTTGTTATGTAATTGGCTGTAAACTTTTATGTTATCATTTGAGTAGTTTTACAACTATAATCAAATTTAATAAACTTTTGTAGACCAAGATGTTTAAAAAACAGTAGAAGCATCGTAAAGTTAGACTTATTTTTCATTAACTTTTTGGTAAAATTTACTATTAATTTTTCAAATTTTAAAACAGTTTCTCCACAATTTAAATTCACTTCATTACAGACTTATCTAATCTAACTATAGCTATTTTTTAGACACTAAAACTAAGATTTTAATAAACTTATTTTAAAGAAAGTAAATAATTCTTACTCAGCATTTTGGTTGGACGACCGTTTTAATTTAGAAAGTGAGCTTTTCGGTCTGACAGACGCAGTATGCAAGTTTAATTGCTCGGCATGAGTTAATCTGACTGGCAAAACATTTTTCTTCGGGACATCGCTAATCTGCTTGACTGAAGCGTATTGTTCCGACAAGCTCTGTGCACATTATTTATAAAAACTTGAGTATACATAACTTTTTAATTAAAATGATTACAATTTTTAGTTATTTTGTTTGCGTGGCACAGTTTTTCAATTTCAAATATTTAAAAGTTGTTGACAAACTAACGAAATTATTTAAATCTCAATTATTAACTTAAATACAGAGTAGTTTTATTTAATAATACTATTATCTAAAACAAGTGGCAAACTTTGTATTTTAAACTCATTTTATTTTTTTCGTCGACATCAAACAAGTTTTTTTTCTTTGTGTACTCTTCATATTCTGCGTTTTTTTCTGACGTTTTTACATGAAACGACTTATGACTTTGTAAGCTCAACGAATCTGTATCTCTACCTAAAACAAATATCACTCGAAATTATTAAAACTCAATGTACTTTTACTGAAATATCACACAAACTTTCACGGCTAGACGGAGTAACTTGACTACTAGTCTCAGAATGATAGTCGGGTAGTTTTTCTCCATCGGCAGCTACCTGGTCGTCTTTCAATCGATCAGGAAAGCTGATCATCGCTGAAGAAAATTGGAGCTCGACTTCGTGTTCTTTCTGACCGGATAAGTATCTTGGTAAGCGAGTAACCTGTAATGTTAAATGTTTGTTTTGTTTTAATAAAAGTTATTTTGTAACCAAACTTACTTAACCAATTTACAATTATCATAAAACACTAGATAAATATTAAAGAACTGTCAATAAAAACAAAAAGTATAGATTAAATAATGTACAGTTTATTGTTTTATTTATACAATTTATGAGTAAGTTTCAAGCAAGGTTTGAAACCTGCAAACTAATTAAAAACTTACGCGTTATTTTTCAATAAACATCATTAAAGTAAACGTTTATAAACAGTTCAGAACATTATTTAGGATTTTTTTTATAAGTTTAAATAAATCGCAAACATTTTTTTGTGCGCTTTTGTTAAAAAACTTATATCAATATACTTATGTTTGACAAACATGAATAGTACAAAAGTTTAAATATTAAGTATCTGTTCATTTAACTCTTTATAAAAAAAAATTACATCAATATACAAGTTAGCAAGCCAGTGATCAACATCACTCGATAAAATTCTTTCAATGGTTGAATGTTTTGTAATTCGATCATCAATAAAACCTCGTAATAACGGCAACTTGAACTTTCCTCTTATTATTTCAAAGTTTTTATTGCACACGGGAAAGCAACCTAATAACAAGATTTCTTTAATATTTTGTAGCTTTAGTCATTAACGTTCTTTTTCAATAATACTTAAAATATAAATAAACTATTTGTTAGATAAAATATCTTACAACTCTTATGTCATAACAATTTCACCAAGTAGTGTAACGTATTTTAAAAAAATATTGTGCACATAAGCAACAAAGCAATAAAATTTCTTAACTCATTGTATCTAACTTAATGTTGTTTTAAGCACAATCGCAACCAACGTGACATCGTAAAAAACAACACCAAACAAACCCCAAGCCACTACTCGGTCGAGGGGGCTTTTCTCTCCTCTCAGTAGAAATATTTCAAACACGAGCACCATGCCCGGGTTGATATACCACTGGGAAGGTAAAACGGTGAACAAGTTTTGGTCGACGGTTACTTCCTGACAGTTGAACTGACCATTGTGGAAAACGGGTAAGGTGCTCCCGCTCCACTGTTGACCTCGAAGCTTGCTCCATTTCAGTGGGTGACCTCCTAACCTGCGAGTATTTTTTTGTTGTTAAATTCGCTTTAACATTACTTTTAGTCAAGTATGATTGATTTAAGAATAATACGAAATGTTATTAATTAACATCAAAGTATTTTTTAAACAGTATTATTTATATAAAAACTCCTAAAACCAAGTGAAACATTTACAACATTGAAAAATCGTAGTATTTCAAAGCACAACAAAGTTTTACTGTGAGTTTTTTAATTTATATATAATCTAGCGCAAATACTATATACTAACTAAGCTAAAATAAAAATTATAAACATATTAAAACTGTAAGTAATTTTTGTTAATTTATAATTAACTCTTATACATATTTAATTTTGATTTAAAAAAATTATTTAATAACAAAAATATAGAACCACATTCATTTTTTTTTTATAAAGTTAGGTTTGAGTTATTTACTACTAATGTTTTCAAACTTTGTAATTTTATAAGGTTTTTTAAACGTTTTAGCTTTTTATAAAGTTTATTACGGAATTTTATATTGAGAAGAGTTAATATTTATCTGAATGTAATTAATGAAAATCAAACGTACAAGCATAGTTGAAAACGTCTAACATAATATTACTAACTTTTCTAAGTGTTTGTAACAACATTAAATTTAAATGTAATATAAAAATACGTTATTAAACTTTTTTTATATAATTTGTGTGCATTTTACCTTGTGTTTATGTTTTTATTTACTTAAGAATACTGACCGACAAATTAGCCTATTTTATAGGCTAGTAAAAAATTATTTAAAAAAAAATATTGCTATTATATACTTTTTTAACTTTTCTCGCCTCACTCGCATTTCTTTTTTTTTATTTTACATTATTAGTTTCATAATACTTTTATACTATCATAACTTTTCTTTGTTAATGATTATTCAAGTCACTAGTGATATGCATTATTACAGTTTTGTTTTATTTATTTAGTAAAAGTTAACATTATATAAAAGCTGTAATTATATTTTTAATTGTTTAGTAAAAAAAAACTTTCAAAAATGTTCGCATTTGTAGAAACAAGTACAAACAAATACAAAAAACCATATTTTAAATATTAAAAAAAATTTAAATCACATTCGCATTTTCACAACTGTTTAAGAGAAAAAAAATTTAAATGTTTTTTCATTTAAAAAAATTAATAAAATTTTTGAATATTTACTATATAACAATTTTACACACATTGTTCAGGTGCACCTTTTTGAAACTTAAAAAAATAAATATATATAACTGTATAAGTGAGTGTGGTGCTTTAAAATGTGACAACTTTAGTACTACTTTATACAGAAAAAAGGGTTTCTAAAAAAAAACAATACAAGTTTATTTTTTCAGTAAGAACAAAGAAAACATCGACAAAATTCTATCAGGCTAAAGCCAGAACTTACGTGTGCCGTGAGACAAGCTCAAGTTAACATAAGGTTTGATCATACAAATTCGATCATTAAGCAAAAAGCTTTCAATAGACTTAGACCCGGACCAGCGAGTTAAAGTCTGTGGTCTGATGATTGAAAAGTATGACAAAACCTTTATGTTAAGTTCAAGTTAGAAAAACTAAAACTTTCGATGCAGTCACTTGAAATTAATCCAACCATGCTATATTGCTTTCCTGTATTCTACAAGATCAACAACATATTTTTTAATTAATGTTATATTATATGAATTTATACATCTACTATTCCTATTTTTTATATTTTTTAGCCAGTATTTATTTCGGCCATCGTCAACAAGTTGAGATGTTTTATGCCATCGAATATAAACAATGAACTTCACCGCACGGTCTACAACAACAGCATCCGAGACAATCCTACGACCGGTTTCGTCCTTATTAGGACTCATCAGGCAGGAATAGTCGCGAGAAACCGCTGTTGTGATCTAACCAAGCGGGCTTAAGTACGAAGTACTGAAGCTACCGTTTGTGGGTAAAGTCCAAAAAATTGACGCAGGCAAATCTTCACAGCTCAACGTCTTAGACATTGTCAGCTTAATGTGAGATTTTACTCTCCACGCTCGTTTTATCAGTTTTAAAATTCAATTTTCGATTTTTACAGTTCGTCAATTTTTTGGACTTTACCCACAAACGGTCGCTTCAGTACTTCGTACTTAAGCCCGCTTGGTTAGATCACCACAGCGGTTTCTCGCGACTATTCCTGCCTGATGAGTCCTAATAAGGACAAAACCGGTCGTAGGATTGTCTCGGATGCTGTTGTTGTAGATCGTGCGGTGAAGTTCATTGTTTATATCTAATTTTTATATGTATTATATAATTTATTATATTTTTTGTTTCTTGTTTTGCACTTTATGGCTTTCATTAGTAGAGAAGTACTTATCTATAAAGCATCACTAGTTAAACGACTTAAATAAGTAACAGCAATAAAACATTATGAATATACTGATAGTCTTTAATGAAGTTATTAAATTTGGACTTTACTATTGAAATTATTAGAGTTATTAAATTTGATGATGATGCTTACCCGACAATAAATTCATAGTACAAAAAACGTACATAAAAACTGTAAAAAGATAACAAAAAAGCTAGGTCTTTTTACGGACTAATCACATTCATAAATGAGATAGATACAAAAGTTTTGAAACGATGTACTGTTACACAAATTTTCTATTATGTTTACTTTTTATTATTAGCTGCTAAAACTACTTTAAACTTAAATATTCAAAAATCTTGCTTGTAATTAATTGATGTTTACCAAAACCAGGGGTCGGCATGCATTTATTGGTCACAAACCAAATTTAAAAAACCAAAATATTCGCGGGCCGCAGTTTTAGTTTTTATAACAGACTTCGAAATATCTAATGTAAGTTTAAAATTTCCCGTAAATTATAAATAATATTTTTTTGTTCTTCATTTCAAACCCTAGACGTCTAGTGTAAGTTTCAAAACTTTCTTTCGCAGGGCAGATTTACATGCTTGAGGGAAGCATTACCTTCCACAGGCCACATCACATTTATAAAAAAAACAAGCTCGCGGGCTACAATTCGGCGACCGCGTACCAAAGCCATGTCGCAAAAATTAGTTTCACATATTTTTCAAGATGTAGTCTTTATAAAAATATTAATTTACTATGGTAAAGTAGCCTAAGTGTTCTAGAATTTAAATTTTATAACAAAACTAGTTGCCATATTTCAAAAAGCTGTTCAAATGTAGAATATATCATCTAAAAAATATAAGTGCAAAGCAAACTTACTGGTCATACAAAGACACCATTACAGAATACCGACCACTAGGAAGTTTGTCTTTAACTCCTCTGATACAATTTATGTTAATTTGTACCGGCTGTGGGGTTTTCGTCCACTCAACTCTCCATCTTCTTCCTATAAATACAATAATTGAAGTTATAGCAAAAAACTTTAAATAATCACATCATACATATTAAGTTAATCAAAAAAAAGTGTTGAAACAAAAGTAGACAAGTAAATTTGTACCTTAAAAACTTATGATTAGAAAATTAAGCAACTTTTTCATAATAAAGTACGTTTATAATAGTTTTAGTACTTTACACTGTTTCAAAATTTTGGCAAAAATTAAACTGTATTTATCAAAAATGATTTAACAAACTTCAAATTTAAATAGTTTAAACCAAAAAAAAAAGACAGTTTAAACTATGCGAAATTATTATACATAAACCAAAACATTCGAAGGGTTTTATTGAGGTTATATAACAATATACACATATACTTTTAGTATATATTCGAAATTTTAAACAAAGAATTAATTCATTAACTTTCTAAATTCTTTTCTGAAACAAAAATTCTAATTAAATATTTGACAACCATAGTTGTGTAATTTTTTAGTTTCGTATATGTTATGTTTAAACTTTGTATTAAGTTTAGTAGCTCAAAATTGTGAATTACTTACTTGACTTATAAGTTATAATTGTATAAAGCTTTTTTAAACCTCTTGATGTAAAAACTTAGTACTTGGTTAAGATACTTTGATATTTCAAATCATAACTCAACACCTACAGAATAAATTATTTTGTCAGAATATTTTTTAACTACTCTTATAAAACCCTTAAAAAGTATGTTACTTTTACTCATGAAAAAAAAAACTTTAAATATTTATTTTAATGTAAATACTAATTCAATCTCAGAAATTAATTGTAAATTGTATTAGAACGCTTGCTCTTAAATCCAGAACTAACCTTAAAAAACTTCTTCTTTCAGAACAATTATTTTCTTAAAAAATATACTCTTGGTCTAAAAAACAATAAATAAATACTTAAATAAACAATGTTTATTTGATTTTTGTAACATAAAACAAATTTAGTAGTTTCTATTCTTTATAACCCTAGTAGTATCCACCAAGTTCGTCAGAAGCTTGTGTATTACTACTGTCTTCCTCTAAACTTTTATCAATTTGTATTTTTTCTTCAGTTTTGCTTGATTCTTCTGATTCAACTGTTTTCAGCTTTACAGTCTCAGTTGCCTGAAAAGTTAAGCATGCTTCCTCATCGTCTGGTACAAAACTTTTAGTCTGACCAAGGCCAACAACTTTGACGTCACCGTTTTTGTGCACTCGCAGGCTAGTTATGCTGCCATGTGCGAAACTGAATAACGCCCAGCTTTCAGGGGGGAGCTTCAATACACGACAGAGTATATAGGAGATGGATGCTGGAGGCGCTACAATGACCTTGCTTTCACTTTCATTGAGTGAAAGCAAAGATCGAAACGCGGCCTCTACTCTAGCCCATTGTTGAAAAAGAGTAGGTGAGCCTTCCATGTTTTCTACTTGCTCTTGCTGATAGTAAGGCTCCCCTAAAATTGTTATTGGCCAAGATAAAAATGGTTCGTTGAAACCTAAAAAAGAAGAAGTTACGCTTAAATCGATTTCAAAAGTGTCTTTAATGTCCTTTACTTCAACAGTTTTTACTCCATTAAGTTCGGGAAAGATGAAGAGGGTGTTATTTAGTTTTGAGCCAATAGCATCAAAAATTGAAGTTTTTATGGTTTCTATTTGCTTCAAACCAGTTTCGGTAAGCCATACACCGTCTTTGTCTCTGGAAAACTGAGGTAACACAACTAGGTGCAAGTTTGGGTTTAGTGTATCAAACTTCCCGACTTTAACATTTTGTTTACGGTGATCGCCAGTTTTACGATTTGCACTAAACGTTTTGTGATTATTTTGATTTAAAAAACACAAGCCAGTGGTGCCACAAACAAATATTTTCAATGCATTCATTTTGATCAGAACTAATTTAAACGTCTGCTCATAGCATGAATAATTATTGTTGTGTATTTATATTTAAATAGAAAAATACTGAAATTCTGTTACAAATGTTACAATTAATATGCATTTAATTAATACATCAAAATATATTACATTTAAAACAAATATGTTAAAAAAATCACTAGTTAAAAAACAAATATCAGTCCGAATATTACTTGAAGCTTACACTAAACTAAAACTTATATAAAATCATATAAATAAAACTATAAGTTCTAAAGTTTTTATATCTTGTTAGTTTATCAACTTTTTCTAACTAAGAAATACTCTTCAAAAATGTTTAAACAAATTTCTGACTGTCAAAACAAAAAGTAAAAGTTCATATTTTCCTTGGTCTTTCCTTAAACTCTTGGAAGGTAACACAGTCACCAATATCCACATCATCTCTTTTCAATTTAAATGTTTCCCCAACTCCGCATGCTCTTACAAAACCAGAGTCATAAACCTTTAATGTCGTGAGACTGCAATGTGGAAACTGAAACCGGCACCAACTTTCAGCGGGGTATTGCATCATTCTGGTGAAAATGTAAGCTATCGTTGCGGGGGGACCGATTATGATCTTAGACTCTTCCATGCACGCCGCTTCTTGTCTAAAAAGCGCCTCAGCTCTACCATACTGCTGTAGCTTTGTCTCTGAGTAAGTGCGAAATATGTTGTAGTAAACTGCGTCTTTTTTTGTATGGTAGGGCGTTAAAAGCCTAATTTCAGGGCTAGATGGATATGGGTGATTATAAGTTAACATTTCATTTAAACTTTTTACTTTGTTTTTAATATCCTTCAATTGAAAGAAGCTTGGTTTGTAAATGTCTGGTTCACTAGGAATATAGCTGTCAAACAGACTAGAAATTAGAGCATTGCAATCATCTAACTTCAAATTTTCCATACCTTGTTCGTCTTTAGAGTTTAATTTAATATCTGGTAAGCAAATAAGATAAAGTGTTTTAAATGCTTTTTTTGAACTTTCAAAGTCCTTAACATCTCTAATTTTTAAGGCATAATCAAAATCCCATTTACTTTCTGTGTTAGCAAAACTTTTTTGGAAAAAACCTTGTAGCACTTGATCACCAACACTTAATTTACCAAGAACAAAACTCGAAACTAACTTTGCTAAAGTTTTCATATTTTTTTAAATATCTGCTAGAAAAATACAAGTTACTAATATAAAAAATAATAAAAACTATCAAAAAAGTACTTTAAAATCTACATTTAAAGCTAATAATTCTAAATAAATAAAAAACTATTCAAAAACGACTAATTAAGTCGTCTTTGGAAATTGTTGCGACTTATATCTTTGAACAAACTTAAATTTGTTAACATACATGACAAATTACGAATTGATAAAGTATAAAAATAAACAAAATATGCATCTTTTAAGTGTTAAACCATTTGAGGTAAATGCTTAACTTTTTTTCTTACATAAAACTGTATGCTTTTTTTCAATTAGTACAATTTAAACTAAGTATAAGTTAGAACTTTTCAAAACCTAATTTGATAGAAACTTTAACAGAAATAGTTTAAAAAAAAACAAACATGCTTAATTAGAATTCTCTAATCAAAAACTGAAACTCATCATTACAAAAAATATAAAAAGATTAGAATAAAAAATGTACAAAAATATTTAATTGTTATAAGGTAAGAAAAAAAGTAGAATTAAAACCACCCTTGTTTTAATTTATGAATTAATATAAAAATAACTATTTATCCTACTTAAAACAAAGTCAGAATAAAAACTTAGAAATTTTAAACGAAAAGTAAAGTTTGTTTTCACATTCAAGTCTTATATACCTGGTTAGCAATTTGCTATCTTGCTGTTTGAAATATTTTTAACTTTTAAAAGCTTATATACATGTTGCAACATGACACCCTCATTGATGTCTAATGTAGTATAAAACAAGAAATTCTATCACATACAGCATCAGACTCATAACGTTTGCAGCAGCAAGTATGAGCTTTTGCCAATGAAGCAACAAATTGAAATTGAAATAATTTTAATCTTGATTTTCTATTGAATATGAAAACGAAAAAAATATACATTAAATGTAAAATTCGTTGAAAAAATTTATGTTGTATTTAAATATCAACATACTTAACTTGTGTTGGTAACCTTTATACTACTTAAATTTAATTTCCTGTACAACTTCCTACCCAGAAATAACATAAAAGATCAAATTTATTTGATAAAAAAATTAAATAAAAGTTATTTTAGCTAAATAACAGTTTTTGATAAACAATAATTACGTAACAAATAATCACATAAATACATTTAAAAAGTGTTAACTAAATAAATTATTCTTAAAAATAGCTAAAACCTTTTTATAATAAAAGGCTAATACTGATAGTTCTATAGACTATAATAAAAATCTGAATTTAATCATTACTTATATTTTAATAAGTTGAAAATAAGTTTAAATATATTTAACGGGAACGGGTCTAAATTGCACAAAGACAAAATTTCACGAGGTTAATAAATTACACGAGGGGACTAAATTGCACGAGAACAAAATTGCTCTAAGGGTCAATTTTGTACGAGTTACATTTTTGCACGAGAATTATAAAAAGCAGGAAAAAATAAAAACTAAAATAAAAACAGAAAATAAAACTAAAAGATAATTTAATAAATAAAAAACAAATAAAAAGTTACTAACCGAGGGTAGGGGTTAGGGGTAACAGTGATATTAAAAATAAAAAAACGACTAATAAAATTTAATATGAAAAAAGTATATTAAAAATAAAAAATAAAATAAAAAAACTTATCGACCGATAGTAAGGGTTAGAGCAGGGGTCGGCAAACTGCGGCCCGCGGGCCAATTGCGGCCCGCGAAGGGTAAATCTGCGGCCCGCGAGCGCGTTATTTTTTTGAATGGAATGCGGCCCGCGAAAGAAAATTTTGTGGCCCGCGAGCATGTAAATGTGGCCCGCTGAGCAAAAATATATTTCAAGTTAAATTTGTTTCGGTAATTCGATTCAATTTGATTAGCTTAATTTAAAGTCTCTGTATAACATTTAAAAACAATTAGAAGAAATTACTTCTTTAGTTTAAAAATGTGAAAAAGACAGATTAGCATTCTAACAGGTTTTTTTTTTCTCAGTTTCATAATAACTTATTTTTTACAACAGCAAGTAATTATCTGAAAAAAGAGTGTAAAGAGTTCTTGAATTTAATAAGGTAGTTATATAATACCTATTTATTAAATAAACTAAATGCAAATGTTTTCCATTTTGTACAAAAGTAATGCAAAGTAATTAACTAAAGTGTCATTTCTTTATAGCTTAGAAATTCTTTTTCATTTTTTTTTTACCTAAGTTTCTTTTATAGATTTTTTATTTGTAAATGTTATATTTTAGTGTAAAAACATTAAAAAAAAAAACACAGTAAAAAGAAATAATGTTTATTTAATTTTTGTTTTGACGCATTTTAATTTTTTAGAAGTTATCTTTGCACTTAGGTTAATTTATATGCACACCAACTTAAAAAGATGCTCATATTTTAAACCACTTTTTATTTAATACTTTAGTTAGTTTAAGTTTAGTTTATGCATAGTTTTCTAACTTTGTTGTTTCTGCATGTAATATCTAAATTTGTACAGACACATTTAAAACAATATATATGATATAAATTAATATAGTTTTTGTTAGGTATACATTTTCATTTTTTAAACATTGTTTTTGTCAAACTAAGTTAATTTTTATGCCTTGCATATCAATACACAATTGCTGTTTTTTGGAGCTACCTATTTAATATAGACTAAATTTAGGGATGGTAAATTTATCAAATTTGTACATTGTTAATCAAAATAGTTCAAATTCAAGCAATTAAACAACTAAACATTGACACACACTCCGACTATCACATCTGAAGACTTCAAATCTCAGGCCAACTAAGTCATTTTATAAGTTTTCGGTTAGAATTGCTTTTTGTATACAAAAATATCAGGAATGTTTTTGTTGACTCAGGCTGGCTTTTTTGCTTGAAAGAGTGGCAAATTAAACATATGATGTAATTTTTGCTCAACCCACAGTGTTAGTTTGAGTTATAATATATATTAAATTTGAAGTCTTGCAGCTGATATAATTCAAAATATTATTTATATTATTGTGTACATTTAAGTGTGAACAATCAGTGTCGCCAAATATCTTAATCCCGGAAAAGCTTTAAACTTAAAAATTTATGCTTAAAAACTCTGGAAAAAAACTAGATTTTGAGAATTTTTGAAAAAACCTGGAATTTCAAAAAATTTTTACATTTAAAGTAATGAAATTTCGATTTGACACAAAAAATTTAGCAAATAAACATTTCTTAATAAAAAATATATTAAAGTAGCTTAACAGTGTGTTTTATTATTGGTATATTTTTTAAGACATTTTTTTAAACTTTAATTAAACGTTATACTAAAAATAAAAGAAGGTACTGTACTTCCAAAAACTTTGTATTGGTGCATTGCACCTTAACTTGTAAAATTTTACCGATTGTTGTGCTTCGTGTTGGAACTAAACCAAGAAATTCTGCTAAAATGTCAAAGTCAGTAAAAACATCTTTTATAAGAATTCTTAGAAGAGTAATAGTTTTTCTATCAGTGATCTTATGTTAACAGATTGATTAAAGTCATAATTTGATTTATGCGACTGTATAACCTTAATGCATTTCCTAAATACGACTTTTTATTGTCGTTGAAGAAAAAAACAAAAGTTTTTCATTACTGCCAATATAAATTCTTTAAAAAAAATGTTCAATTTTAAACGGTATCTCATTTTAAATAATAAATTTTGCTACTTTATAACTTGCCTTAACAATTTTTATCTGATCATTTTGTAGTTACTGAAGATAATCATGTGCTTTGTTGGAACTGACTTTGGTTATTTGTTTTTCTATCGTTTCTCGCAATAACTCCTAACTAACGTTTTTTTTTACTTTTGTTGCTCGTCTTATATATTTACTAATATTTTTAAATGCAATATTCTATTGCAGATAAAGAATTGCTTCAATGCTTAGTAAAAAATAAGTTTTTCTATTTCGCTAATGACTCAACAAAGTTTTATACTTTTTTAAAAATTGTTTAGAAACTTAATTGTCCATTCCAGCTGACTTATATTTTATTGGCATGTAATTTATATACTGTTAATAACCTTCGTTATTTCTTTATGTTGTGAACTTTGTTTTAACTGGGTTGCTACACAAACATGATATTTTAAAAGCTTGATAACTCAGGTGTATGTGAAGCTTTTATTTCTAACACTTTAAAGAAATCTTTTAATTCCCAGAATAGTTTTTATGACTGTAAAGTATTTAACTAATTGTAGTTTTTTCTTGTTTTCTTACACTTTGTGATCATCACTTTTTGATGATGATATTTTTACTAGGTATTTAGGCTTGATTAACAACTATCTATTAGCTTTTTCAACTTTTAATAAACTTAGGCTGGTTTAATACAACTCAGACACTTTTGTTTTTTAAGTGGCAACCATGTAAAAGACTAGTTACTAATAAGATACTTTATGTATGTATTCGAGAATTAGTTATGTTAAAGAATTTGTTCTAGCTTACTGGAGTGCAAACAGGTATTAATTTTATTAAGTTAACTAACTACTAAATTTTCTAACTGATGTAAACTATTTAACACGCAAAAACTTTGTTTTGAAGTAAATATTCTTAGATATATGAAAAAAGGGGTAGATAATATAACAAATATATAAAAGTAACCCATAAATTGTCTTTCAAGTTTGGTTTTTATAGAGAGTTAGGTTGTAAGTAAAATCACAAAAGTATTAAGTTTAACTTATTAAGTGCTTATGAAAGTACATTGTTTTTTAACACTTAAGTTTATTAGTCAATGTAAATCTTATTCTAATAACGGTTAATTTAAATAGGCATTCTATGTATAGCTAAATGTCATTTAAAATGATAAGGTAAATAAAAGTAAAACTTTTCTCTAGTGTGACTAAAACTAAAACCAAAAGATTATCACTAAAACTAAAACTGCGGCCCGCGAAATTTTTGGAAACTTGAAATTTGGCCCGCGACCACCAACTGCCTGCCGACCCCTGGGTTAGAGGTAACGTTGATAGTAAAAAAAATAAAATTATTAAAAAATTTAAAAACAATTAACCCGTGCAAAAATGTTTCCGTGAAAAATTGTCTGCTCGTGCAAAAAAGACTCTTCGTGCAAAAAAGACCCTTCGTGCAAAAATATCTTCGTGCAATTTTGTGCACTTGTGCAATTTTGTCCTCTCGTGCAATTGTGTACGCTCGTGCAAATTTAACAGCTACTCATACTTAACTGGTGTTTTAAGTTAAACAAATAAAATTTAAAACTACAAACATCTAAAACCAAAAAAAAAACGGGACTCATTAATAAATGGATACCTAATTAAAATATTTCAAAGTTTAAAGAATTATTAAGGTATTTTAGCATTAACCAGAAGAATATGTGATTTAATGTGAAGAAAATAACATATTTGGTCAGTGAAGCGCAATAAGTGTTCTATTTATTTGTTTTAGCTACTAAACTACAATTTATTTCTTGTCTTAATGACAACACAGGTAATTTATTATATATAGAATACTGAGGAGTATTTAGAAGGTAAACATTAAAATAATTTCATGTAAATATTTCAAACAACACGTTTTTGGAGGTATATCACACGATTTTAGTAAACAATTTTTTAAAAGTAAACATTACTTCAGCTGAACTTATTAAAAATTTAAACTAACTACATCAAGGAGTTGCAATCAAAACCCAAAAAAAAAAACTACTAACAAAAAACTGTCTTTGATAAAACTTTTTTTCACTCTGCTGTCTTCTTACTTACGCACATTTGTACCTTTTACAAATAAACTTAAATATTTTGATCTTTTATTATTTCACTACTTATGGTTTTGACTTGTTCCGTAGCTTTGCTTCTCTCTTAACTTAATGTCAGAGATAATTTAAAATAAAAGACTAAGATCAAAACATTTTGTAAAAAACACAAACTTTTTAAAAATTATTGACCATTTGATCAAAAACACTGACTGTAACTGACTAAACGCAATTCTGTAAAAAAAAAGGTTGAGCTTAGACTAAGTTTTTATAAACATGTATTACTAAGTAATTAACTTAAAGTTTTTACTTAAACTTATATAATATAACAACACTTTAATAACAATTAAAAAAGTCTATATACTGAAGCTAATTACATTTACAAAAATTAAATTCAGATAACTTCTAATACTGGTAGCTTATTTGAAAATCAAGTAATTAAATTTCAATACAGTATTTCACTACTTTTTTACTAATATTTTTGAACTGCTAATTAAGAAAAAAGTATTTAAACCTTTACTTCCACCATACTGAGAATCTGCAGAGTCTAAAATTCCATAAAAAGCTTGGATCTCTGCTTTACGTTGCTCTAAAAATCTGAAAAGTTCACTCTCTGCTTGATTGAAGGCTTTTTGTAGATCACTCTTAATGATAAAATTTAGTTTTATGGCTGAAGCAAGTTTTTATTTCAATGAAAGACAAAAAATACTATACATACATGATATAAAAATTCGCTGTATATAAAACTTAATATAGTAGGTAGTTAATAGATCTTAAATTATTAATCAATAACTTTTTAGTAAAATTTTTACTAACTTGTAATATTTTTTCCTGTTGTTTCAACATGTATTCCTTGTTTAAAATAGACTTATTTCTTTCTTTTAATTGTTCTGTTAGACGCTTTTTAGCCGAATCAACTAAAAGAGCCAAGACTTGTTCTCGTTTTTGCTTAGATAGCATCTATATATTAAATTAATACGGTTATGCAAACCTACAATTACAAAGTAGTTGTAAATGTTTTACCAAAACTTATCAAATTTTGAAAAGTACTACTCGACAAAAAATATGTTTATTTGTGAAGATAAACAAATGTTTTTAATTTAGTTAGCGTAAAATAAATTATTGCTTATAAGTAGTGAACTATTGTACCATTCTTTTAAGGATGAAGTAAACAAATAATATGTATAATTAGAATAAAACCCATATACTATTTTAAAGAATTAGAAAAAACATATTAATTTTGATATTTTAGTTTTTTTTTTATGTATAAATATCATATAAGTGTTACAGTTCATATACGTTGAACTAAAAAAATATTTACATGTCCAAAACAAAATTTTCCAAACCAACATAACTTGTAAGGATATTTTGCAAAACATTTTTTAAATTAAACTGTCAAGTGTATAAATTAAGTACTAATAGAAACTGATGTATTTATATCCTACTCGAAAATAGCATACACTCTAATTAGCTTTAATATAACAATCAATTGTACTAAAATAATAAATTATTGCTTTATCACATAAGATAGTTTCTAAAATGTTTTATGAAGTACAAAACTATATATTGTACTTATATTATTATAATATACATTCAGAACTTTTAAAAAGCATACATACATATTTTTTAGTTAACTAATTTAAACCTCTAATTCTTGTTGCTTAATTCTATTTTCCTTCAATGCCTTTTCGTGCAGTTCAACTTGTTCAGCAGATAAGGAACCAATAAGCAGGACATCATGGCGAACAGTTTGTTCAAAAGAGTCCAAATACTCGTCTGTTGTTTGACATGTCTTAAAATCTTCGAACATTGAATTAACTTGAGCCTGGTAATTTGAAATAGGTTTATACAAATTTATTAGTTGAAAACCTAAACATAATAAAAAGCAAGACTACATAAATAAGAAATAACAAGAAACAACAATTTTCTAACTATTAATCACAAAAACAATTAAGAATAAAAACGCTACTCTAAAAACTCAAATATAATTTAAAAGTAAGCAATACATAATTTAAAAAAGTATTTTGATTTTTAATTGCATATACTAAAAGTGTATTGATTGTATAACATATTTCTTAAAAAATAAGATAGCTGTAGAAGTATTTATAATAAAAATTTAAATAAAAAAAAGACTTAATATTCAGTTTCTTGTTTAATTTTTTGGAACTTCAAATTTTTTTTTATAAATATTTAGCTTTCTTTAGTATTTAAAAATAATAAAAAGTGGATATATTTTCAGTAAAGCTATATAAATATATAATAAACATATTAAAAACAGTAGTTTAAAAAAAACTTTAGTTGTCAAATTTACTTGTCTTAAGATTTATTATTGATTTAGTAAAACAAAAACACTGTTTAAATGTAGCTACGACTAATTACAGTATTTCTAATAAAAAAGTTTTTTAAGTAGTAGAAAATCAAAAAACAATAAACTTTTAGCTCAGCATCTTCAAAATTAAGCTCTTCTTCCCCATCACTATCCAAGCTTACTAACAAATTATTCAATTCCTGGTCAGATTGAGCAGGTTCGAACCTGAGTTGAGTTCGTAATTAATTCCCATGTTGAAAAATATAACAACATATTAATGTCTAATAAATTAAGTAATTTTTAAACTCATTTAAGTATATTCAAATTTTTGTTTTGTCAAAAATTAATTTCAAAACACTTAAAATAGTTTTGTGTAATAATTATATTTTTATTAGAAATAAAAATATTTTTATTTATATATTTCCTATGATTTTAATAGTGTAATAATTTTTTCTTCATGTTGCATTTAACAAAATTTATTTAAAGTTAATTCCAAAATTATAATTTAAACTCAGCAAGTATACTATTTATTTTAGTTAAAGTTTATAAATTACAAACATATTTTAATAATTGTTTAACTAACTAAGTTCTTCAAAAGTTTTTAATTCATTTTACATTTAAATACTACAGTGCAAAAACTTCTCATAAAGTCAATAATTGTTTAAAAAGTAATGTTTGTAAAATCAAGATCTAATGTCAACTTAGTAGCTATAAATATGATAATTTATCCTTTACAGTTTAAAAAGTTTAAATTTTACATATAATTTCATTTACCCATATTTTATTTTAACTATTTTAATTATTTTACTTTATAAGGTAATAAAATTTTATTTTATAGTTTTGTTTTTGGATTATAATATGTTCTACTTATTTATTTTAATTACATTTAAGAATTAATTTATAATTTAAGAGTTCCACTGAGCATAGCAATGTGTTATAATAAACCATGTATAAACAAAATCTCAAATCAGTAAAGTATTCTTTTTATATATAGATAAGTTGAGAACTGTAATTGTACAATTTAAGATAAATAACATAAAATTAGATAAATTAAGTTTAACATGGTAAATATAAGAACTTAATAATTAACATTCACAAAGCACATTCTCCAAGCTGTTCACAAAAATTAGTAAAATATGAGTTTTGTTTACCTGTTTTTAAAGTTCAAGAAATATCTTTACTTAAAAAAAAGCATGGAAAAAATACTTTAGAAGGCTATTTTTAAAAGTCTGACAAATTTTGTTATACTACCAGTTACTTAATTAATTTGAAAAGATAAGTTGATTAAATTTTAGGCTATAGTAATTTTTCTAATAAAAAGGGATACAAATATATTTTATACAATGTTTTAAATTCATAATCATTATTTTCAGTCCAGCCCCATTTGGCTCAACTAAAGCCACGCATAACTTGCATAGAAATAACAATAACTTTTCTGTTTAGTAAATTTTAAGCACTTTATTTAAAAATAAATCAATGACTAGTTTTGTTATTTTAATCTTTGTAAAGAATGTTATATTTCATTGAAAGTATAATATGCAACTTTAACTATTTTAATTTTTAATATTAGTTCATGTTTACTTATTCCATTGTGTATAACAAATAAGCACAGTTGTTTTAAATAAATTTAGAAAAATGGTTTAAAAATTTATGTAAAACTAGTAACAAAAGTAATTAAAAACTTTTACTTAATTGATAATAACTTATCTATTTTACAATAATAGTACTATTTAAAAATATTTTTACGTCAAAAATAAATGTTAAGGAACTTACTAAGAGTTGTAGTGAATAGTTTGCTAAATAACAAAAACATCTTATAAGTTGTATAATGTATATTATAAAGTAATGGAAATATAATGTTTTAGATAAAGTAATGATGTGGATAACAAAAAGTTGAACAGTTTTTAAAACTATTAAAAAGATGATTTAAAATTGTTATAACGTAAAAGAAGAGAAATTTATAAAAATCAAACTAACTAAACACAAATATTATAAGCATTAAAAAAAGTACTAACCATAATTCTTTTGTTCTACTTGTAAAATCTGAACTATTACCTGAAATAAACCAAAAGAGTATGAAATTTGGTATTTTTATCTTTGATAACTATTTATTTTAATTTGTGTAATAGTAGTAAAATATTTACAAATAATTTTATTTAAAATAGAAAATTTTGACCAAAATAACTACTATAAAGCATGTCGTGTAAAAAAAATAAGTAAAAAATCAGAACTTTAGTCTTGAACAAACTATTATAATACAGATAACTCACCTTCCATTTATATTTTTGAATAATATTGTGTTTTCCAGTTTTGATGTGTTTCAACAGTATAAATTATATTATAAAAATAACTGTTCTTAAATAGCTTAATTTTAGGAAACTTTTTTTGTACAATATAAGTTAATATACTAAAACTGAACAAAGATGTAAATTAGATATTTCATTTAACCTATTTGAGTTCTATTTTAAATAAAACAATAAACTCCAAATAAAATTTTATTTGATAAATTATGTAATTTAAAGGTAAATAAAGTTTAATTAAATTAAATATTTGTAAATTTAATTTTTTTTTTTATAGTTTAAAAAAAACTTATAATGATAGGATTTTTATGTTACTAAAAAATAAATCATTGCTTTATATTAAAATGAATGAAAAGTATGAAAACCAACAGCTATGGTCAATGAACTTGCGTGGAGAAATTTTTTTTATTTATTGAGCTACACCTCACTTATTTAGTAAACATTATTTTGGATTTAATCAAAATTACACAATATAAAAATTAAGTATAATTGAAAATTAGTTGAATCTTTTATTAATAACATTAAATTATTTTTTCAATTGTAAGTACTAATTTTAAACCCATTGCTTTCCAAATTTATCATGGAAACATAGCCTACCATAAGCACCACACTATTTCCTTTTTAAATCTTGATTTTTATTGAAATTTAATTTGCTATAGCTATATTTGATATTCTGTCCTGGACAAGACTTCAAACTGAATCAGTAATTTATGAATCTATAACTGAAAGGTTTTTTGTACAACAGGTCCTAAAAAAAATTTTTGAGTGCTTTTTTTGTTGTTCAATAAACAACAAGTGTTATCACCCTCATATTTACTTGAAATACTAACAAGTTTTAAAATAGTAGTATAAAAGTAATTTAAGCAAATGAAAAAATTCATACAATTAATTAAAACAGATAACTACTGAATGTTATATTAATCGTGAACTATTGAAAATAAATATGCTTAAATTGTTCATATCTTTTCAAAAGACTTTTTTTATTTCAAATATTTTTCAGGAAGATAGCTGTAATAAACTCTTGGCAACATCAGTTTAAATAAATTAGTACTAGTGGATGAAATTTATTAAAAAGTTTTACAAATTCTTAAGGTTAAAGTTGCCTTAAAACTTTATACCAGGAAAAGTTTCTTTTCAGCAGTTTTTTTTTGTTCACTATAAAAATTTATTTTAACTTCATTAATTTAAAGATCGCAACAAAACAAAAAAATAGTGTTAAAAAAAACTTTAATATGTTAGCAAGTAATTAGCAGTTATGTACAATTTTGCTAGTATTTAAAACCACAGTTAAAAAAATTGGGAAAGTATATTTAAGGTCAGTATGAACTAAAAAAAGTTAAAAACGTGGGTCAGAAAATTTTCTGAAAGCTTTTTTTTGTATTTTTTTAATCTAACCCATTATCCCTAACCCAATTTAGAAAAACACTTAATTAAAATTAATTGAGAAATTAAGTTTTAATGATTAAATTATAAAAATCATGGAAAGAAGCTTTTATTTTTTAGCTCAGACTGACCTTAAATATACTTTTATACCCAATTTTTTACTGTGTTTTTAAATATTAGCAAAATTGTACATGATTGCTAATATTTTAAATTTTTCTTAATACTATTATTTTGTTTTGTTTCGATCTTTAAATTAATGAAGTTAAAATACATTTTTATAGTGAACAAAAATAAACTGCTGAAAAGAAACTTTTTCTGGTATAAAGTTTTAAGGCAACTTTAACCTTAAGAATTTGTAAAACTTTTTAATAAATTTCATCCACTAGTACTAATTTATTTAAATTTATGTTGCCAAGAGTTTATTACAGCTATCTTCCTGAAAAGTATTTGAAATAAAAAAATTCTTTTTAAAAGACTACTTTTATTTTGTTATTACTATTACAATAAATAAAGATTTCGTTTATTTGTTACTAAAAACAACTGTTAATTTAATAAGTATTTTTCAAAAACTATCTAAGTTTATAAAGTTTTGTTAGTATTGTATTATTAGAAATACTTTAAAAAAGTAGACAAATATATAATAACATTTACTAAAGTTTTTTTAATTGCTTCTTAAATCAAACTTTTTTAAAACAAATTCAAGCAGTTTTGTACTTGCAGAAACTAAATATTTTTGAACAGAATCCAAAACTTTCAATTTTTTACATAAATTTTCACAAACTGAATACAAAACTTATCAATAAGAATAACTTTACAATTATGCAAACATAAAGGCTAAGTCAATTATCCTTAAAATTATTTAAAGTTGTGCATATTAAACATTAAATACAAACTATTTTATTGTTAAAAACCGTTTTGTTATGTCTTACAGTTTTATTTTCAAATAAAAAAAACTTTTTACCAGTTCTAAAAATTTATTATCAAAAGAAGTTGATGTATATTACACTGTTATTTGTTTAACATTTTTACTACTAATACACAATTTTCTTGCACGCTATACACGCTATGCAGGTTTTAAAAATTACTGACTACACTACTATTTATCAAACTGCTGAACAATTTTTACCTGTTACACATCTTACGAATGTAAAATCAACCAGAAAAAAGATGCGTAGATAAAACTCTACATATTAAAAAGTTTCTGAAAGATTTTGTTTAAGCTATAGTTTATGAAATCCCTCATAAAAGAAATTTGAGTGATTTCATGTTCAAATAATGATAATTTTAGTAAAACGCGCATGGGTATTGTCTTACAAGAGTGGAGTCCAGTGGACCATTTAAAATAGTCATAATTAAGTATTAAAATAAGTTTAATTTTTTTTTTGATTCAGTCACCGTTAGAAAATAAAAGGTCTTTAAAATTTACAATCGGGCATATTTGTATATATTATTAAAGTATTAGAGATTTAGAAAAAAAATCAACGACCCTTGAGAACATAGCAAAGTAAGTATACTAAAAAATAATAAAAATTTATATAAATAAAAATTAATATTTTGGTTAAAACATCCGTTAGAGTTAAAACTCAAAAAAAAACATTTTTTCTAAGTGGCCTCACTTAAAAATTCAAATCCCAATCCAACGGATTTTTTTAATTAAAGACAAAGCCGCGTTCTCTTGAATAAATAAAAAACTTAAGTTAGCTTTAAAGATAAGGAAAATAATTGGATCTAAAGTTTGTACATTTATTAAAAATTGCAAAAAATGTTAATCGAGCTATATAAAAGCTCGTATAAAAATTAAGTGCAAAAAAAAGTTTTTAAAATAAATAAAACTTATGATAAAGTTTTACCGCTTTTAATAACAACTTTTGATCATACCTTGAATATCAGACCAGTCATTCAAGGAAGACAAACTTGTAGTCTTCAATCTACAAACAGTAGTTTTGTTGTATTGCTAAGCTACCGTTTGTTGGTATGATCAATATCATTTTTATAGTACCAGGCATAATTCAGAAAACTTTTTCGAATTTTTATTTAGTCTTATCATTAATTAGCATATAGTAGTCTTGATAGTAAACAATATGCCATAAGTTACACGTCATTTAGCAAGACCGATTTAATTTATAATACAAACAAACTAAACGTTTGTAGTAAAACATGATTACTGTCCGTTTGTAGATTAACAGATGTTATTAATTTGTAAATTAACAAATAAAAATGACATAAACGTTCAGTTATTGATAAGTTGTAATTGACAAAAACATTACAGATTTTACAATATAACCACAGAGATATGTTTTTAATACTGGTTATGTTTATGGTTTTAAATACGTTGTCTCCAATTACTTAGCTAAACTACAGGTGTTACTTAATAGTAGCTTACAGTACTAAATTTACAAATATTGATCTTACTTAAGATAACTTATTCCTAAGTTTTAAAATAAACACACTAAGAGTCGATGTACTTTATTATTAAAATGTTAATTACAATAATTCTGAAAGAAATTGTTTACTGTTCAAGTCACTACGCAAGTAAAAACTATCAAAAGTAAAAACAATCGTTAAAATTATAAATACTGACAGTTAAGACGAACTAATTAGATATTCTTGATCTCGAAACCAGATGCTCGATGTTCTTAAACTCATAGCTCTTAACTAGATGTTGAGTTTAAAATGATGATTAGTACGATCATGCGAACTTCATCGTAACTTAAGACGGCATACGGCACGCAGCACAATTCAACTAATGCGTATTGGGAAGCCAAACGCCGATATATACGCATCGAAATGAAATTAATTCCTTTGAAAAAAATATGTTATTTTGGGAATTGGGAAAGCTGTTTTGAGAAAGTTTATCGAATGTTTGTTGTTACATATAAAAAACTATAGTTATTCACACGCTTTAAAGTTATAAAATGACGAGTTCATTTCGTAACAACAATACAAAACTTTTATATTTTTACTACGATCGTGTAAAATTTCAATTCAAACTTCTCTTTAAGATTAATTCAATGGAAAATTATTTTAAATCTTCAGCTTATTCAGTGGAAACTTTTATGTATCGAAACGATGCAAGTATTTTATACGTTCTATTTATCGAGATAACAAGTTTCTACTATTCTATTGTTTTCTTTAAAAATTCCTGCGAAATTGACTTCTAAATTGCATGAAGAGCGTACAACACTAAAAAAATGACTTTTGTAAAATAAATAGTTATATCAGTTTATTAAAGTTATTTATCAAAACGATAGTAAATAATTTTGAGTTGCTGTAATTGTTTGTGAAAAAAGTTCCGTAAAAGTCAAGTTTGTTAAAATAAAACATAACTTACGATAAGTTTTTACATTGTAACTTTCAAAATATTTGAGACTTAGAGGTTGATAACTTCTAGATTGGTTTTAAAAGTGAGCTGCTATTTGTACTGGGTTGAACAATTAAGATATGAATTAAGTTGAGTACACAAAAAAAAAAGTGATATAGATTAGAATTTAAGGTCAAGAAATAAAAAGGTGATGACTCTAACGTTGATGACTCTGGTTAGGTTCAGAATTAACTATATTAATAGTATTTCAAAATAGGATTTACGTATTGACCTACTGCTGAAAATTTGATAACTAAACCTAAAATTTTGTTGAAAAAGTGTATCCTTTTTTATTTATTTTAGTTTTTTAAATTTGATTTATTTTTTTTATTGAAGTTCAACAGTACTTATTAAACTTTAGACTGTTTAAAGTAAGTTTTATATTTAAATTAAAATCAATTCAACTTAAGCCTAGTGGGCTCAGTTTAAGGACCGTTGTTATTCCTAATAAATATAAATGACTTACAGAACAATACTAGTCTTAGCGTCCTCAACTTTAGAGATGATGAAATGTTATAAAAACCGCATACTTAAATGACAGTGAAAACTTTAATACAGAACTAAGATAGGTATCAGATTGGCTTGTGGTAAACAAACTTAAACTAAACTTTAATAAAACCAAAAGTATGTTTCTACATTAATCAGAAAAAAAATTCGGAAAAATGTAGACCTTAATGTAAAAGTAGGGAAAATACAAATAGTTTTAAATATTTGGGAATAATTATAGAGAGAAGTTTAAAACGGTCAGAACAGATGAAAACTCAAAAAAAACTACAAAAATATTGGGTGAATAAATAAAACAAGAAATTTTTAAATAAAAAAGCATTATATTTAATATCTATTTTTTGTTTATGAGAAATGTTAGAGTTGTTTGCCTTGTTGTGCTAGGGAAGAGTAAACAAAAAAAATTATATCAATGTTCTCATAAACAGAGCACTTAGATGCATACATTTTAAAAAATATCGGTAGTGTTAGAATTGTTGAAAAAATTGAAAATCTAAATTTATATGAACTAGGTCTTGTTATTTTAAAATATAACAACAATTTGTTACAAGCTATTTTTAACAACTATTTTTAAAATGTAAAAAACATCAACAAATATCCATAAATATCATACGAGGTCTTCAAAAACAAACATTTTTCTACCTAGATTCAACAACAAGAGTTGTCACAAATAGCTAGCCTACCAAGGTAGTAAATTATGGACTGAGCTATCATTAAGTTCAAAAAATTTAAGTCATTTTGGAAATTACCAGGATAAACTTTAAAATTATCTATTGAAAAATTATCATCAAGGTCATGAGTGATCATTGCTACTCGACTATTTACTTTTGTTTAAGGAAATAATAATAATTTTCGTTAAATACCCAAAAAAAATTGTTAAAAAGGTGATGGTTTGGTTATAGTAACAGGGGTTCAGTTTAAATTGCAGCATTTTCTATTTTGCTATTCTTTAAATTTTTTATCAAAATTGTTATTTTGATTTAACCTAAGATTATTTGAAAACTTCTTCTAATTTTCCTAGCATGTCCATATAGAAATTCAGTTATATATGTATTTATTGAAAAAGTGAGTTGATTATATAAATAGTAAGCTTAGATTACTGTTTCAAGTAAACTTATAATAAACTAATTTACAACTCTGAGGAAATCAAGATAGACTTTTTTTAAAGGCTTGCTAGTATTGTTTGCTTTTAGTATTTTTAGGCTTAAAAAAGTATTCAAAAAATATATTATATAAAAAAGTATACTTTAAAATAGAAGAAAACTTGTTGTTGTCATTGTTAGTATAAATTATTAATGTTTTTTCTCATTGAAAGTGTGTAAGTGTTACAGTAAGTATTTTTATATTTTTATTTATCAAAGTTAAGTTGAGCTTATGGTTGAACTCACTTCTGAAAAAAGTAATAAAATTTGCATAATAACTTCTTTATTCAAATATAAATTTCTTTAACTATTATAATCAAATTATTATCAAAATGATTTAACGCTAAATTTTTAGCACAAATACTGATAAATTTAAAGTAACATTTTTTCAGCTTATTATAACTTTACTTCCTTTAACGAAGTTACAACCATTCTTTTAAGTATTTTTCTATTTACGATTAGTATTGCTTATTTTGTTTTATTAGTTAATTGAAAGTTAATTATTTAGTTCGATAAATGTCCTCTACTTTTTTTTTTTTTTATTTAGCTTGTATTTTAGTTTTTATGTTGTTAGATAAGTTATTGAGTACATTTTGTTAAAACATTTTTTAATAAACTTATAACTTAGTTAAATTTTGTTAGTTTTTCTTTCTTTTATGCATTTTTTTTTGTTTATTAAGGTTCAAAAGTTTAGAATTTAGATTACAAAAATAGATTTTAATAGCTCTTAAGACGTCCGTCCTTGACAAGACGTTTAAAGATATCTGTATTCCGTAATCTGTGGTGTACGACTCGATAACCGAAAAGTTTTTCTTGCTCCAGGTTCCAGGACCAAATATTTCGTCGTTTAATAACCTTATAATAAGAAGTAGTGAAATCATTTGAAGTACGACTTGATAACTTAAAAGTTTTCTTGTAAACAAAGTATTTATCCTTATTTCAAGCTTTTTTTATCGTTCAATAAACAATACTTTTAAAATATTTTGCTTAAAAGTTTAAGTACATTTCAATAAAAAAAATATTCATTTAACAAAAGAAGTATAACATTATATGTTAAGTATACAGAGTGAGCCAAACCAAACGTTTTCTCTTAGCAGTTTAAATAGGATCATTTTAGAAAACTAAAAACAAAAATTAAACATAATATATTTAGGTAAACAATTATTAATTTTAAAAGTTTTTAATGTTTTTTGTTATAATTTCAGAAGTATTACTATCCATAACGATAATTAAGCATAGTTAAAATTAATAATTTAGCAAATGAAAAATACATTTAAAATACCTTTGAACACCAGGTCTTTAAACCAAATTTTTTGAGCGATTTTTTTATCGTTCAATAAACAATATATAATACTTTTTTATATGTGATATTTTTGATAGAACTTTCGAAGTGTAATAATCTACCGAGGCACGCAGCGTTTTCTCAGATGTTATATAACGTCAGAAGAGATTCATTTAATTTTTATTAGTTTGTCAACGAAAAAAAAGACCCTTGGTCAAAATATTTGGTTCTAGGACCTTGTGCACAAACAATTTTTTAGTTATTGAGTCGCACATCTGTTGGATACCTTTTGACGTCTTGTTCAGTACAAAAAAGCTAAAGAATAGTTTTCATACTCTAATGATTTAGTGAGCAGTGCACAGCAGTGAGCAATACACTCATTGAGCATAGTATTTATTTTCCAGTAACTTAGTGAGCACAGCTTTTTAAAAGGTTGAAGACCACTGCACTAATTAACTCGATAAACCTAACAGCCATTTTATCTAACAACGCTGGCTTTTTTATATGGTTTCATAATCATAATACATTTTAACATAAGGTCAATAACATTGAGTTAACTAAAGTATATAGCATTAAATTTTTACAAAGTAGATGTAATTCAAAAATTTGTAGTTGTAAATTTATAAAATTTGTTTATACACTCATTTGCTACTATTTAATATTATCATGTTTATTTTTGCAAAGGGCTTATGTTTGAGGCTAATGTTTTCTATTATATAAATAGTAGTTGTATGAGTAAGGACATATTGCACTATCTAAAGTTCATGAATATAAATTAAGTTGCAAATGAATATTCCAATTGAGTTTGAAATTGAACATATTTTAACAGGACTGTGTTAATCTTAAGTCATGCTGAAACAATTTTCATCAAAAGTTTCAATCCACAATGGACCTGCTGTTCAAAGTTTAAGGTTAGTTAAAATATATAATTCTAACTTTGATTATACCAAAGTAAATTGCTTACTTTTTTTTACTATATTTTTTACTTAGCCATTTCTTTATTAGATATTTTTAGTTAAGAAACAATATATATTAAAGAATATTGCATAACTAAATATTTAGTTTTTGATAAAAGAAAAAGATTAACAATGACTGACTAAATAGTGTTCACATTCTCTCAAAAATGATTTGAAATCTTAGAATTCTGAAGCTTCTCCTAGTCTATATTCTAAAAAAAAATTTTGTCTAACTAAATAATTTTTTTGAAATAAATATATAGTAGTCATTTGTGATTTTAGTATTTAATAATAATAAATAAACTATTATTACACTGATTCTTATTTTTAATCAATAAAAGGTTTGAAATGGAAAATTTAAACTTTTTTAGCAGCATAATAAATATTATTTAGGATTACAACATATATATAACTAAAAAAATTTTTGGCTATATTACTAGGAATTTAAAAACAAAGTTAAAAGAAATACTAGAAAACATATATGAACCTGAAATTTTGAACAAAATTGTAGAAAACTTTTAACAATTTTTGTTAAAAAAAATTAAAAATATATAATAAATGAAATGACTATTATGTAAAAACAATGTTTTGCCCTGTAGGCCTCTAGCTATAAATGAAGTTAAAAATATTAAATTAAACAAATGGGTAGAAGATATTAAAAATCAAAAACTTAACAAGAATCTAAAAATGGTAATTAGGGAAAAATAAAATAAAAATTTAATTAAGATAGTTTTTACCTGTTATTTGAAATTTTATAAATTTACTTATCTATTTTAAGCTAAAATTATTCTAGAATATAGTCAATGCTGCAGTTATTATGCTGTCATATTAATGGCAACTATAGCACAAAATATTGCATTGAATATTTACTTGATTTAAATTTAATTAATAGAGAAGTATTTTGATTAGTAACCATAACGTAATACTTTAAATGTTTAGGCTTATGACATCATGGTGGGGTAATGTTGAAATGGGACCTCCTGATGCCATTCTTGGAGTCACTGAAGCATTTAAAAGAGATACAAATCCGAAAAAAATGAATTTGGGAGTTGGTGCTTACAGGGACGATTCTGGAAAACCTTATGTTTTACCCTCTGTTAGAAAGGTAGTTTAGTTTTATTATTACTGTTTTTTTTATTTTATTAACATAAAATTAAAACTAGTATGCAATTACTTTTAGATCGTTTTTAGTATAATTGTACAATTAAATAGTTTAGATTCATTTGTATTGACGTGTAACTAGTATTTTACATAGGTATCAAAATGAACATCTTTTTATTACAAGATTATCAAAAAAGAAAGTTTTAATTTTTATCTTTTAAAAATTGGTAAAGCTGTATTTTTTTTATAAGTTTAGTTTCTTTTTCTTTTTTAGGGTATAAGTTTTAATCATTGAAAATGTGTAGTATTTAGATAGTTTGAAAATCTTAATAATAAGTTAATTATCAATAGTATTAAATTAATATTAAATTATTAAATTGAAGTTAATAAACAAGTGGTTCATTAAAAAATTATTTTAAATATTATCTTCATTCAGAACTTTAAATTTTTCATTATTCTTAAAACATTTTTCATTTTTTTTTACAGTTATTGTAAGAATAATAAAAGTTTACATTCTTAATAATAATTAGACTATACAAAAGTTTTCTAAAATTTTGCTTTTGTTTAAAAATGTTACATTTAAAGAGTTTCTGTTGTTAAAGTGCTTGAAAGATTTTGTATTTAGTTTTTTGAAATAATTGTTTGTTTGTTTTATAATTAAAAGTCAAGTTTGGAACTTTTGATTTCCAACTCTGCTTATATAAAACATAGTTAAATAAAAAATTGCCAATAAAAATCAAAATTTTAACCTACAAATGTAAACTAGTGTAAGTTTTACAGAAACTTGCTGCTCAAAATATTTTATATTTGAAATAGATTTTGTTAATTTTTGAAAAGTATGTTGTAGTTAAAATAATGATTTACAAGATACAGGGTTGCCACTTTACCTGGAATCCTGGAAAAACCTGGAATTTGACAATTTAGGCAAAAAAAATTTTGAAAAACCCGGAATTTAAGAAATTTTGATAAAAACCTGGAATTTTGAACAAAAATTACTAAAATAACCTGGAATTTTAATAATTTTCACATGTTCAGTAGTAAAATTTCGATTTGACTCAAAAATTTTATCAAATAAATAAAAAAAAATTGTCATCATCAAAAACTTATTTTATTAAAAACATATTTAAAGTAGCTTTACAGTATGTTTTCAATGTTTGTATAATTTTTATATTTAACAATGATATTTAACAAAGTTTCTTACCTTAAACTTAACTTTAAACTAGAAATAAATCCAAAAATGTGTACTTTTAAAAACCTGGAACAAATTTGAAAAACCTGGAAAAAATTTAAGAAAACGAGTGGCAACCCTGAAAATAACAGTGTTTATCCTATAT
Source organism: Thalia democratica (assembly GCF_965202585.1). NCBI lineage: Eukaryota > Metazoa > Chordata > Thaliacea > Salpida > Salpidae > Thalia > Thalia democratica. Next base: position 53,822,724 of record NC_139165.1, on the reverse strand, counting down.
GACTCTAAATTAGGGGGTCCAGCTAGTGATTAACTGTATAATCTTTATATATATAGATGTTTCTGTTTAAAATCTACTTATAAAAAAAGTAGATATTAAAAAGTACTTTTACTTAACTCAAAGATTAATCTATATAACTATAGAGCTTAAAAGTTAAAAAAAGTACAAGTTTACTGTAGAATAATTTTTTTTATACACTTTGTTTAACTTTAACTGAGTATAGAATAAATTTTATATATATGTTGATTTTATATTTGTTTACTTTTTGGATTACAAATTGTTATTTTTTATCTAAAAATCAGAAACATACCAATTAATTTAAAACTAAATAAAGTTTTTTAAATAACTAATTTTTTGTTATAGATGTTTTTTTCAGGCTGAACAAATTGTGATAGGAAAGAGCCTGGACAAAGAGTACTTGGGAATCACTGGGTTACCTGCTTTCACAAAAGCAGCTGCTGAACTTGCATTTGATGCTTCCAACCCTTTGCTTTCTGAATCTAGAGTATGTATGACTTTTTTTTCTATTAATATTTTTGTTGCTAAACATGTTTTTAATAAAATTAATTAAATTTTAGCACGTTACTGTACAAGGAGTTTCGGGTACTGGCTCATTAACAATTGGTGGATATTTCCTGGTATGGTTGTTTAAATAGTATTGAAAATTACATAAGTTATGGTTTATAATAAATTGTTTTTTAATTGTTTAAAATTTTTTTATAAATTAAAAAATTGTAATTACATTTTTATATTTCCTGTAAAATGCTGTAAAATTTGTTGTATCTACTTAGACATTGTAACATTAAGTTTTTACTGTACCTTATAAATATTTTTTAATATCTACCAAAATGATATAATTTTAGGTTGTAAAGTCTGTATAAATTTAAAATGTCTTTTTTTATACTGTTTATTATTGTACTCTTATCAAGCTCTATATACTTTGGTACTTTTCTTTAGCTATACTTCAAAGTTTCAGCCACATATAAGTTCAACTTATTCATATGTAAGAAAAATAAAATTCTTGACACATTTTTTTTAAAAAGTAAATCTAATTTTAAGGGTTGTTAAAACACTTAATGATTCTAATAAATAGTGACGAATACAAACTAATCTCAGTTAAACCTTTTCCTGAAATTTGAGTTAATTCGCATATTAATTTTGATATTAATTTTCATTTTAAACACTCACTTATTATAAACTGAGTATTTGAAAAGTTTTGTTTTGGTACTGATTTTTTATTAAAAAGTGTAAACACAAATCACTCATTTAAAAAAAGTTCGTTTAGCACATCGACAGAATAAGCTTGCTAAACACTGATAAGTATATGGTGTAAATTTAGTTATAAATAATGATTTTTAAATATCTAGCTAAAAATAGTTACGTCATAAAGAGTTATATTTGAAAATCTGTTTAAAAGGTTTAAAGTTATACTTTACTGATTTGAAGTTATTTTGAAAACAAAATTTTTAGAATAAAATCATTTAAAACTGTAGAAATTTTACTTAAAATTTAATTTAAAAAGTACATTACAAAAAACGCCAATAATAATAATAATAACACGCTAATTATATAGTTTTTAGTTGTAGAAATCTCGTTTTTTACAAATTTTCAAAACAAAAAATTGTTTACAAAAAACAACGAGACTTCTAACACAATATTTTTTTTTTTTATGTTGATTAAATTTTTTTTAGTATCATTAAATGTTTCTTATGGTATTAACTTTCCAGGGAAAGTTTTTTGAGTCTAAAGATATCTACCTACCAACTCCTTCCTGGGGAAATCACACTCCAATTTTCAAGTTAGTTTTATTCTCTTTAGTGTTTTATTCCATTTTACCTGAAGTTTAATTTTTTTTTTATGAACAGAGTGTGTATTTTTTTGAGTGGAATTGCTTTCAAAAGATTATTATAGAATTACTTAATTCAATGGTTTTATCAAATTACTGTTAGATAAAATGTATATATACAAAATAAAATTTAAAGATTTTATTCCAGAAATATTTTTGTATTACTAAAAATAGATTGTAGTTAGTTATCTATTAAATGATTTAATTATGAATTTTATTTACAAAATTTTAGTATTTTAATTATAGGCATTATTTTAAGTATAAATTACCAAAAGTAGATAAATATTGCTAAGACAAAATGATATATATTTTTCAATATATAGCTCTTAGTGTTATATATATTTTTTTGTCAGTCGATTAATTAATGAACAAAAATTTAAGGCCCTAGGGGCCCAAATTTTTGTTTTTAATTAAGATTGGCCTATACATAAAAGCTTAAAGTATAAATTACAAGCCAGATTTTATAGAACTTAAGCTTTTTATTTAATTTTAAGATATTTTAATGTTTATAAAAAGTTTCTGAAACAAACGTTTGGTCCGCAAATTTGTATTGTAAATTTTCTCTAAAATTTAAAAATTCTCTAAAAATCTACTTTCTCCTTCATTTTTCGAGCTAGAGGAATTTTCAGGAAACTTGTTTCATTTTATTGCTTAAAATATTTTGACTGTTGGGTTTTTAAAAATATTAGTAAAAATTTGATAATAAGAACAAAGAAAGAGATTGTTTTTTAAAAACAATTAAAAAAACAGATTATGCATTGAATTGATTTAAATATTAATAACGGACTCTTTGTAAAATTTGAAGAAGATTTGTAAAAAATGAAGGAGAAATTGGATTTTAAGTGAAATATTCTTTTTTTTTGCGCTTTCCATGAGGAACCTATTGAGCACAACCAGTTTTGATCGCTTATATCTCAAATGGTACCTTAAATGTTTTTAAGCGGTTAAAAATGTCTCATAGCTCAGATAAAACATTTTAAAACAAGATCAACTTGTAAAATCAAGGTGGATCCTCCTATGGCCTTAAATGTAGATTAAATTATGTTCATTTAGATCTTCTAGCAATTATATAGCGAGCCAATATTAAATGGTAAACAGCGATCTTACTATTTTGTATCCCTTTGTTTTTGAAAATTTTTGCATTAGTTTTTAAATGTAGTTGAGAACTACCGTTTTGTATTGGTACTAGTGAGTTTTATTATAAGTTGGTTTTAACTTACATATACCGGTTTCCAATTTAATTAATGTTTCCAAAATAATTTAATTTTTAAATTAGTCATAAAAGTTACATTTTGTTTTATATTACAGGAATTCCGGTTTGAATGTAAAAAGCTATAGATACTACAACCCCCAAAATTGCGGCTTTGACCATGCTGGAGCTTTTGAAGATCTTAATGTAAGTTTAAGTATTTTGACAAGTCATATTTTAACTTTAGTTTCAAAATAATATGTGTTTTAACTTGATTTATTTTCAGAACATTCCATCGGGTTCCATTGTAATGTTCCATGCATGCGCTCACAACCCTACTGGAGTTGATCCTAGGGTATGTTGTTATGATTTATTCCATTTTTATTTTATTTTTACAGTATTGTTGTTTACTGACAAATATTTTATTGAACTTCAAAACAAATCATAAGGCGAGTTGAAAAAAAATATTTGGGTTAATTGAGCTATATTTACTTAAAATTAATTGAATAAATTGAACTAAAATACGTTAATAATTAATAGTGACAGTCTTTTAAACTTAGTTTTATAAAAACAGAATTATATATTAATCACCTCAAATATAGTCAAATAAAAGTTACTGAAAATGCAGGAAGAGCAATGGAAAGAAATGTCAGATATTTGCAAAAAGCGTAATTTGCTCCCATTTTTCGACATGGCATACCAGGGATTTGCTTCAGGTGACATTGATCGCGATGCTTCTGCTGTTCGTCACTTTGTTGCACAAGGCCACAACATTCTCTTATCTCAATCATTCGCCAAAAACATGGGCTTGTACGGTTAGTAATTTTAAGTCATTTCAAGTTATTAATTTTTTCTAATGGTTTTTAGCTAGAACTATATGAACATCTTTATATCATGATTGGTAGTTCTATATTGTATCTATTAATTATTAGTTTGCTTAAATCAAGAGTAAAAATATGTCTATTTTCATTGCGCTATTTGTATATTTATACACTTTTTTAATTTGTTCTTACAAATATAGAAAGCAAATTTTTGAATCATATGTCTATTTTTATGAAAATGTAGAATGCTTAAAATTCAGTATATTATAATATCTTTTTTTCCATACTGGACTAATCGATATTATTGTTGTTGTTACTTTTTTGCAGAAAATGTGAAAGAATCTTATTATCTTTTTTACCAAGAGACATTTAAAATTAGTTTTTTAAAAATTAAAAATAAACCAAAACTTAAACAAAAAGTTTATCATAAACTCAAAGTATATCTCAACTAAATATCTATAATAAATATATAATATTGCTTAATGTACTAAGCAATTCAGGCTAACTGTTTATTGTAGGGGAGCGTGTTGGAGCATTTACAGTGGTTTGTGCAAACCCAGATGAAGCTAAAAGAGTAGAGTCTCAGTTGAAAATTATAATCAGACCGATGTACTCCAACCCACCCTGCAATGGTGCAAGAATTGCTTCTACTATCATGAATGACGCTGACCTTCGTCAACAATGGTAAGTTTTTTTATGCCTTATAAAAAAGTAATTTATTTTTACTAATAAAAAGCGAACTTAGATGTAAATGATGTTTTTTAAGTTGGTGGTTTTCTCATAAAAAATATTATATTAGTAATAAATTTATCTTTTTTTATAATTTTAGTATTGTGACTTTTGTTGTGAGCAATTTAGTATTTTTTACAATATTTTTAATAACAGAGCTAAACAAAACAGTATATATGAGATATATTTTGCTTTTTTAAGTTTAACTTTTAGTAATTTTAAAGATCAGTGCAATATATACCAACTATTTAATTATGTTAAAAGTTAAGGTTAAATCAATTACTTGAACTTATTGAAATAAAATAATGTATTCTAAACACTTAAAACATATAAAAAGACAAATACATAGTCAAAGTCATTAATGAAAATTTAAGAAAAGTATTTTTAAAATTCCATTTATAGTTCACCCAATGTTAAACACAAAGGCCTTTTATGTTAAAAGCTTTCTTACTTAAATCTAAAGTTTAAGATTACAGTTTTAACTATATAACATTTTATTGGAAGAATTTTTAGCGATTTATTTTATTTTATTTTTTAATATTTTGTTTTATATAAATAAAACCCTATGTTCAAAACATTTTTAATTGTTATAATAATAATATTTTAAGTAAAATGTTTCTGCCATACATCATATAATTAAAGGAGTGTATACTTGGTTATTTAATTTCAAATAAAAGCATTAATTTTGATGTTGCTTTTAAATACTTGCTGCTACTTGCAGCAATTATAAAAGCAAAATAAGGTATATTTAGAGAATAAGCTTTTTTCAACTTAAAAAATATACATTAATTGTAATTTAAACAATTTATTAAAAGAAGTCACAATTACTAGAGCTCTCTGTATTTTATGATACTGTACCTTCATAAAAATTAAAATGATTTTTTTTTTACAAACACTCATTACTATTGTAGCGTATTAAACTAATTATTTTAAGTTAGTCTTGTTCGAAAGTACTAAAATCAAGCGTTTTATGTATTGTTTGATCTTGATTAAACCTATTGGTTTTTGATTTTTTTGAAGTATATCTTTCATTATTTAAACAGATTTTTAACTTTCTTTTGTTCAGCGATAATTCTTTTGAACTTTATTCTCATTTTCAATTGTTTCTAAGCTGCATAATTCACACGTTTTGTTATTTTTGTAATTTCATATAGTTCAAAAAAGTGTTTACTATTATAAATTGTGGTTTATTTCGAAGTGTTCATTACCTATTATAGTGTCCTCAATAAGCGGTAATAAGTTTTAAAACTTAATCAACCAAAATTTTTACTCAACTTAACCCAACCATATCACAAAATACTTAACAGAAACACATCAAAAATATCGTACGGTTGCTTGAAAAATTGCAAATCAAAAAATCTTTAGCACAACAAAATAATATTAAAAAACCCAAATTTTTTTGAATCAAAGAAAAGCCTGCTATTGCTTAACAATGCCCACTAAGTAACAACTGCTTAGTATCTCATCTACTATGCTCAATAAAAGCATAAAATACTAAAAAAATTAACATAGACTCCACTAGAACATTGTTCAAAAGTAGAAACCATACAACGAGCTTTATCAGCTTATAACAAAAGCTATTTAATGGAGAACTTTATAATCATATGTGGAGTTTAGATACGAAAAGAAAGTACAAATTAAAATGGTAGAAACTTTGCCAAACCAAAAAAAAATCATTTAAATTATGCAACTGAAAAAGAAGGAGAAAGTTATAAGAACTTTCGCTAAACAAAAGGAAGACAAAAACTCTGTCTCCATAAACAAACATTTTACTTCAAAAAAAATAAAAACCAATATCTTAAATCAAGAGCAAATAATACATAAACGCTTGTATATTTAAGCACTTTTGAGCTAGACTAACCTAAACTAGTTTGTTTAAACATCACCATCGTAATGTGTGTTTGCAATATTTGTAAGATTTTTTCTTGTAATAAACTTGTTTTGCTTTGATAATTGCTGCAATTAGCAGCAAAATATTTGACTACAACATCAAAATTGTAGTTTTTATATATACTGGTTATTTAGCTCTGCTGCATTTGAGTTACATAAAATCGCTTTGACATAAGTCAATAAAAAAAAACAATACTAAAATTCTTAACTGTTTTATGTATATGTATCTATAAATAAATAACTATACATTTTTTACTTGTTTTATTTTTTCTTCTTATTTTAAACTCATTGGTAACCTGAGAAAAAAAAAACCTCTTTAGGTTCTCTAAGAGGTCATCAGTTGTAAAAAATCTTGTCCAAATAGATTTTGTTCGTAAATTTAAGCTAGAAAAAGTTTTGTATAAAAATCACCATGCACTATGTTATTAAGTAATATCAGGCTTAAGATAAAAGAAATAAATTATAAATAGTTTATTATTACTTTTTCAGAACATATAAATACTGATAATTAATGTGTGCTTATATTTTAAAGAATCCATAGTGTTATAGCTATAATGAATAACACACGACTTTTTACACGCTGATTTAATTATGTTGATTTTTATCCTGGATAACTCAGCTTCAATAAGTTCAAATGATTTTTCTAGAAATAGTAAATATATATTGATAAAATAGATTTAATTCAATTTTTCAAACTAAAATAACAAAAAGGCTAATTTATATAAAAGTATAATTCTCTCACATTTCTTAAGCAGTTTTAGTAAGATTTTCACTGTTTAAGTACAACTAAATTGCAATTAATAACAGTGAAAAAAAAATTTGAACTTTAAAAGTTTGTAGAATATAAACATTTAAAAAGTTTTAAAAAAAGTTCTGAATGTTTGAGATATATTACTCTTATAAATACTAAAAGAAATATATTTTTATTTAAACTCATCATTTTGAGGCAGTTTGTGAGTTTAAAGTACATTACATTCGTATAAAAAATTGTTTCAAAAGTTACTGAATCTCAAAAGTCAATTTTTTATCTAAACATAGCTTATCGCTTAAACTTCAAACTTTTAAATTAAAGCAAATATTAGTTATCCTATACTGGCAAAAACCCATAAGACGGTAACTGCAAAAAGTTGAATTTTGGTCTAAACTAGTGGCCTTCATCTTTTTAAAAAACTGTGTACAGTAACTTGCTGAAACTAAGTTTTTTAAGGCCACGAAAAGTAATAATAATAATGTAATTAAAAAACACTATTTTTGTGTTTCTTATTATGTAAACAAAGTGTTAACAACTGTAAATTTATGTTATAATTAAGTTTTTCTTTTAGAAAAAGATGTCATTATTATTTTTATTACTTTTCTACATTTTCTGTATTCAACGCCGTGAATGTCAATGGTTCAGACCAGTTTTTATAATTTGTATAAATAGTGATTAATAATTCTTGTGCACATAAAAGTTTTTTTTTGTGATTTATTGTGAACTTCTTTTTTGTTCTAAGTAATTTCAAACCTTTGGATTTAATATTAAAAGAAAATAAGTTTTATGCACGAAATAAGTTTTAAACATCGAAACAGGTTGAGTGAAGTGAAAGGAATGGCTGACCGCATCATTTCAATGAGGACTGAGTTGAAAGACAATCTGGCAAAAGAGGGTAGCAGTTTGGACTGGTCGCACATAACTGACCAGATTGGAATGTTCTGCTTTACTGGTCTCAAACCTGAACAAGTATTTTAACTTTTGTACATGTTTTAAAAACTATAACTATGTACTTTGAATTAAAATTTAGCCATTGTACGAATCTTTCAATTATTTAGTTACCTATTCAGATTGTTACTTAGTCAAAAGAAGTAAAAAAAACCTAAACATTAAGTATTACATCTCATAAGAAAATATTAAAGTTTTCAACATAAATCAAAAATATAACTTGTGACTTCATTTTCAAAGGTTCAAAAAATGACACAAGATCATTCAGTTTATCTTACTAAAGACGGTAGGATCTCAGTAGCCGGAGTATCCAGTGGAAACGTTGGGCATTTGGCGTATGCTATGCACCAAGTTACAAAGTAGAAAGTTTTATGTAACCCATGTACTAAAATGACACAACATTAATTTTTTACATTAGCTTAATTATTTGAACTAGATTGTATGAACTTATTTAAAATGTTCCCTGTAAGTTAATTTGTAATATCTTGTTTCTTTGAATACAAAACATTGTTATCATATTTTTGAATACTTAAATCAAGCTTTTATTTGTAACACTAAACCAAAATTAGATCATGTATTTTATATAAGTTGTTAATAAATTAGAAAAATATATAACTATTCTTATTAATGTTAGTAAAATAAAAACTGTACTACTACATTTGTTGTATATATTATAATTAGTTTATTTTATTAATCTTTATTACTTGAATTTAATTTAAGATAGTAGCTTGTGAATAGTATAGCTATGCTATTAAATGGTGTTTATTTATACTAATGCCCTACCTAACTTTAAAAAAATGTAATCAAAACGTAAATTAAATTTTGTTTTCGAGGTTTAAATAACACTGTCCACTAAACCTTGTTGTTCTTATTTTATCATAGACCACTGTAGATTATTTAAATTAACTCAAATACACCAACAAGTTTTGTTTACTTAAATAAGTTTAATAACCTTTTTCTATTATGTTGAAAATGTACCACAGTTTTACAGAGTTTTAAATTGTTTTTGATACTCCTTATTAATATAAAATCCATTAGTTTAGAATTTTAGTCCAATTAATCATTTGCTGCGAGCTCAACCTTTCAAATAAATGAAAAAATTCTGATTTATGTGTTGAAATAAGAACTAAATATTTTAACTTGAATTAAAACAAAAGTACTGCCTGAAAGTTAAAATACTAAGCAACAGTTCAAGTCTAAAACAACGATAATGTTTAAATGTAAAGCATTTAGTTTTGATAATTGTGTTAAACAATTTTAACTGTTAGCTTTATCTTTATGCTTCTATACACTTAAAAACATTAGGTTGGAAAATTTAAGAAAGTTCAACATTTACTAGTTGTTGGGCAATATTATTACTTGAACAGTTTTGTATAATAGTTTATTTGTAATGTTTTAAATTAGTTGAAGAATATACTTTGTATCAATGCGTACAACATAATAAAGCATTTTAGTGTTCAGATTAGAATTTAGACTAGTTTAGAACAGCAGGTATAGTGTAAGAACAAGTTTATTTGTTTAAACGAAATTTTTTTATAAATTACATGCATATATTTTAATAAACGTTTTTTATTAAACAAACAGGTATCAACTTTTTGATAAAAAAGAGATTTCGCGAATATGAAAAGTCAGAATTCTATGCCAGACAATGTTTCGTCGAAAGAGACTCCTCAATTACAAAAAAAAGTGTATTAATAGATAACTTTAAAATTAATACAATAAAGTGATATTTATAATTAGACTTGTAATATATAATAATCACCAGTTTAAATTATTTAAGAAAACAAGAAAACTTTACAAATATTAATAACGTGCTTATGCATTAAAAGAAATACATCAAACTACCTTTAAAAAAGTTATTATATTTGAACAATTGGTAGTACAAATATAAGCTAACTAAAAAGCATTAGATAGCTAAAGAATCAATTAACATAAGTATTGTTTAAATTTCCGACATAAGTTATTCTACTTGATTATACAACTTTAGACGAAAAAATTGTGCTTTGTCTTGATTTAATATTACAAGCGATAGATATTTTCTTATTTGTTAAGTTTTACTAGTCTAACATTGTTTATAGAAAATAGTTTAGAAGGTCGTATACAGCTTTTTATAATGTAAAATGATTGCCAGTTTTATTTCTGGTTAATTCAACTTGAAAAATACTATACAGTAAGCATAAAACTTATTTTTGTAAAAAATCTACGAATACAGAATACTATATAAATTTTGCACAACGTGCGACTTTAGAAAAGCTAATTGGTTTTACAAATCTGCTATGTAGAACTTATGGCGTTCAATACCCTGATAATTTGATTTCTTATATCTGATTGTTCTTTTTAAACATATTCAACTTGACACCAGTATTAAATAAAATTTTGTCTAAATATATCGAAATGTTTTTTTAGAAATAAATTCATTAGGTAATAATAAGTTTGTTTTTGTTTCATAGCTTAGAATGCTCAAAAGTATTTGAATTTTCTATTAACTAAAACAAGTTTGCAAGACGGAACTTTAAGAATTGTTGCTAACATTTACTAAAAATAAAACTGCTCAAAACTTTATTTTTGTTAGTTTAAGATCATATCAATACTAAGTTTGCTCGAAGAAACTCTTGTTGTGCATAAATAGTTGTATTTTCAATTCTATTTATTAATTAACTAATTAAAAACTATATTTTTTGATAAGAAATAATTTATCTTAATTGCCAGATGTTTGATTATTTGTATGAAACCTTAAAGCGTTTCCCATGAAAAAATGTCCTGTGGACAATAAATAAATTTTTCTTCGTACTATTTAAGTTTAATTTTATAGTTTTTACATTCTTTTTACTGTGAATTTATGTAAGGACGAGGTTTTCAGCTACAAGTATAAAAAGTCTTCAATTAACAATTTGTGTTTTTAACTTGTTTTTATATATTTTTTATAATTTAGAATAACATTTTATAAAAATCAGTTTTAAAAAGTTCTAAAAATTGATACACAATGAGTGTTAAAGTCTTCTTTTAACAAATTAAAAACCTAAACATCTATCAAAAAACTAGCAGTTAACTATAAACTAAACACATATCACTCATAAAAAAGGGTGAATACAGATATTTTCTCAGGTAAAACTTTGTATTTACAATATACTTTAAACAAAAAACTTTGTTTAAGTTAAAGCAACAAATACAGTATTAATATTAAAAGTGTTTTTTTTACATAAGTACGACAAGAAAAATTCTTTTGTCTAATAAGTTGTACCCTTTACAAAAAAATTCTGAAAAATCTAGTCTGTCAACTTAACAATTACCAATTAAACTGTTCCGAATAGTTTTAAAAAAATAAGAATCGTTAGAAGTTATAAAAATATTCTCGTCTACACTAAAACATTACAACTTTTTTAATAAATCAGTTTTATACCATTCTATAAGTCTTTTTTTTTTTGTTTTGATTACTACTACGACATTTTTCTTTGAAATTTTATTTTATAACTCTATTACTTACAATCTAAATAGTTGAGTTATTTAAAGAACTGGTGCCAAGCTATTGGTAAGTTATTTTAAAGCTGGTTTAATTTTTGAAGTTCTTTTATATTTTTGTTTTTTTTTTGTTCGAAAATTGATTTGTTTGCTTACAGTAACATTGGTTTAGTCTAGGTTTTAGCATTTTCTATCTGGTTATTTTTTCAGGTTATTCTTTAAGATTACTATTTTGAATTAAGTTCAGAATACTTACAAACTTTTTTTTTAGCATGCAAATGTTAAAAAATTTGTTATATATGTGTTAACTTTAGCTGAAAGTGAAGTTTTTAAATAGTAAGCTAAGATAACTGTTTTAAGCAAACTTAAGTTAAAAAATCTCTTTTTTTTTGAGGAAATCAAAGAAGAAATTCTTCTTTTTTATGTTTGCAAATGTTGCTTGCTTTCTGTTATTACAGTTTTAAACTTGGACAAGTAATCAATAAAAAAGTATATTTTAAAATAGAGGGAAATTTGTTGTTGTTAACATAATTTTTGTTAAAATTATTATTGTTTTTTTTTATTAAAAGCATAAAATTTATAGTACTTATCTTCATATTTTCATTTGTAAAAGTCAAGTTTAGTTTTTGTAAAAATCATTTCTTTAAAATTCTTTAAAAAAAAGTTTACAATAATTTATTTAACTATTCAAATGTAAAATTGTTTTTACTGTTCAAGTTAAATTATTAAATAAAATAAAAATTATCTTTTTAGCACAAAATACTTTTAAAAAATTTCCGTAAAAATATTTTAGTGTATTACATTTTACTTTCTTTAAAGAAGTTTTAACCTATAATTCAAGTATTAACACGTTTTTTATTAGTGTTGTTTATCTTTTTTTTAAAGTTAATTTAAAGTTATATTTTTAGTTCTTATGTTACTAAACAAGATTCAAAATACATTATTAAACACAAAATTCAGTCAATTTTTGTTTAGTCTTATTTTCTTTTATTTTTCTTTTCGTTTAACTGATTGTTTTATTACTAAAGATTTAAATATTTAAGTGATAAAAACAACTATGTGTAATAGCTCGTAAGAAACTTTATAAGCATGTAGTGTACGACTCGAACCGAAAGGTTCCTTTGTACACCAAGTCCTTGGACCAAACTTTTTGAACGCTTTTTTTTTATTGTTCAATAAACTATATATATACATATAAAAAAATTAAGTTATTTAGTTGTACTAAAAACTGTAATAAAAATTTAATTCTAAACTGTAAATTTATTAATCTACGAATTTATCTAAAAAATAATGTTTGACTCAGTCAATTAATGAGATCCTCAATTACAATATATTTTTTATTCAATTATAATTTTAAAGTGCTATTAATAGTTTAAAAACTTTGCTTTACAGAACTTCAAAAACCTACTATAAATCATAATAACTGACAAGGATTTATTTTTTTCTATCATTAAAAGGTTTTTCGAAATAAAACACAAAATTTATTTATATATTGCAATTTTAAACCAAAAACTGTTATAACCACAACGTTTTCAGCTTTTAGAGAAAAATATATTCTGATTTACTTTAAACCAGGGTTTCCCAAAGTGGGCCAAGTGGCTCCCTAGGGGGCCATGACAGATACTCAGGGGGCCATGAGCAGCAAAGGGGGAAGAGGGGGGGGGCCATGAGCAGTAAAGGAGCCACAGGGGGGCCATGAGGCCATAACTTGAAACTTACACTAGATATTCTCGAGTTTCAAATGAAGAGCAAAAAAAAAAAAAAAAAGGTCTTATGTGTATTTTATTGTAGTTTATGAGTAATCTATATGTTGAAGGGGGCCATTACTTTTCAAACTCTTTAAAGGGGGCCATTAGCAAAAAAGTTTGGGAAACCCTGCTTTAAACTTTTTGAAAAGAAAGTTTGAAATTAAAAATATTGAACAACTTGTAAAAAAAAATCGTACAGGTTTAAACTTCATACAGTGTAATTTATATTTATTCATCTAACAAAAGACTTGATATTTTTCAATTTCTACTAAAAGAATATTATCTCAAGATGTTTTACACTATTAACAACTTTCTATTTTTAAAGTATCTAGACCGTTTTCGATTAATCTAGCATTTTCTTCATTTGTATTTGATATACGTTGGTTCACTTTATCATAGTATTCTTCAATAAGATTTTCTTTTCTTTTTCTTTCTTCTTTAACTACTTTTTTCCATTCTTTAGAATCTTCATAATTCTCATAAAACGGCTTGAACTGTTATCAGTAAAACACAAAAATTACGTGTATTATATACATATACATTTAATAAGCTAAAAAAAAGAAGAAAAAAAGTTAGTATAGCTACTCTAACTATGTAAATTAAAAATTTTTTTTAATATGTATACAATATGAATTAAGTTTTTAAAATTTTGTAGCTTGTAAAACCAAAATGATAACATTTAAGTCTTAAGACGATTTCAATTAACTTTTAATAGATATTGAAACATAAAATAAAGTTATACATATATCAAAACAACTTTTCATAAAAGCTTTAAATATTTTTATGTATACGAGTTGAATTAAGTTTAGTCCAACTAGGTGTATGATTATTTATATGCATGAGTTATCTAAAATGATGTTCTTTGTATTAAAAAAAAAAACTGTGCACATTTCATTACCCGTAAAAAAACTGTTAAGTGTGCAGATACAAAAACAGTTGCATAGCTCTTAATAACTGTTACTTTAAATAAATTACAATTGTCTAGTTGTTTTTGGCTGATAAAAAGTCTGTTAATGGTTTTTAAAAGACTAAAAAACAACTATTCAGAAATAATATTTAAACATACATGTATTTCAAATCTTCTGATAAAACTAAATAGACAAAAATCTTTATACTGAACTTTAATGTAAGGCAACATAAAAAAAAAACTTATTCTCAATATCAAATCCTTTAACAAACTTAAATAACATAGAACACTGACTAATGTTTCTGGCATTACTTAAACAAACTGACATTTAACATCACTTCGCAAAGCTTTTAAATAGTTTAACACTTGAGGTTATGTAGAAATTAATATAAACAAGATTTTCAATTGTGTAATTTGATTAAAATTTTTAATGCAAACTACTATTTATCTACATTTTCTACATACGTTATATAACTAAATTTTTGGTTACTAGAATAAATATATTTTAACTAGTTTTGATTAGTATTTTTGATATTGAAAAAAAAATAATAATAAGATTTTACCTCGTATTGCACATACTTAGTTTCCCATGATTTTTCTTGCAATTCAGTGTACTTGCTTAAAATTTCCTTATACTCTTCACAGGTATTGGATAACAAATACTATATAAAATTATATGAGCATCGTTTTTTTTTTGTATTTTATTCTATTTAAAATATAATTTTAAAACAGACAAAAAAGTTTAAAAATTTAAGTTCAACAAATCAAGTATTTTATTTTTTTTATTAATGACTTTTTAAAGTTTCAAAGTTAAATAAAACTTTTTCTTAATTTAAAAAGAACAACGTTTCCAAACAAAGTATTATGTCGCTCACTTGACAGAAATTTTAAAAACTAATGCCACCCTTTACTAGATATTACCCCTTTATTAGCTAATTACCCATTTTCTGATCCTTTACTGGTTATTGCCCCATAATAGCCTAAAATTCCCTAATTTACAAAAAAGGAAGCGATATTGCATCTTAGGAAACACTGTTCAAAGTGATTTATTGTAAAATATTTAAGTCTTTATGGAACAAAAAAGTAATCGATTTCAAAATAAAAATAAAAACTTTAAGAATGTAACCAATGTAATGATACAAAAGTATTAAGCTCTAACAAAGTCTGAATTTGAATGAAAATAACCCAACGAGTTTTTTTTTTAATTAACTTTTAAGTAAGTAAAGTTCCAAAATTAAAGTATTTTTGTTCAGGAGTAAAAACTGGTAAAATTTTTGCTGAGATACAAACGCAAAATCTATACATTCTTTCCATTACACATACTTATAATTTAGAGGTTAACAAACTGAGGCCCACAAAGTAAAAATTTGCTGCCCGCGATGAACTTTTCAGCTAAAAACAATAAAAAACTGTTTTTTGGATAAAAGTTTACATTTAGGTTCTTAACTTGATAACTACTTTTTACAGTTATAAATGATGAAGTGATGAACTTTTCAGCTAAAAACAATAAAAAACTGTTTTTTGGATAAAAGTTTACATTTAGGTTCTTAACTTGATAACTACTTTTTACTTACTAATGCTTTGTCATTGCTTATCTTATCACATTTTTTGTTTTTAACATTTAAACAGTAAAGTTAAAGCAATTACTTTAGTTTAACAAATTCGGCCCAAGGAATATTTTTATATTGTGGCCCACAAAAAAAAAATTCTTGAAAAACTTGTCCGCGAATAATAAAATGCTGACGACCGCTGTTGTTAGTCGTACTTATTTTTTAAAAAACAGACCATAGAAAACCTTTGTTATTACAGGCTTAGTTTAAAGTTGTACATAACAAACTAGTTTAAAACGATTTACTTACTTAAAAAACTAGTTTAGAGGGAAGTTTGTTTATTAAAACTCAAGGTAACTAAATTTAAAAATTTGATATAGTTTCTAACACCGTTTGAAGAAACTTCGGTCTACTTTAAAAATCAAAACACAAAAAAGTTAAATACTTGATAGTGATACATCAATGGTCTTTATATTTACTTTAAAACATTATTAAGTAGATATTTATCAAAGAAACTAACAGTTAGTGGAGTAGGTAATTTTTCAATTTCACTTTCTCTTTCTTCTTCAAAACATCTTCTTAATTTTTTTCGGAACTCATCAATTGTCACATTTTCTGGAAACTAAATAAAAATATATTAGCCAATATTAAAACATCTAGCTTGTATTAACTTTATCAGTTTTAAATTAACTCAATAGTTTTAGTATTTCCAAAAATTGTATTAGTTAAATATAAATTTATTTTAATAGACTTTTCATACTAATTATTAAAAAAAATGTATATAATTAATTTTATATATACAATATTTTTTATAACTTTAGTTGTAAGTTTTTAGGTAGTAAAAAGCTTAGTTGACATAGTTCAATATACTTTAATCTAGTGGTTTAAAATACTACAATACTTCATACTTAGATTGTAACAAGTCTATAATTGGTAAATTTTATAGAAAAAAAAGAGCTGCTAGATATACAGAAGCTTCATTTAAAAAAGCCTGTTTTAAAAACTAATTTTTTATAAGACTGTTTAATATATTTGCCAAGTGATGTATATATACGTGAAAAAATCATACAATACTTTTATAGTTTTATACTTATTAAGTTAAAGACTTTTTTATCTGACATTAGCTAACTTAAAAAAAGTGATTTATGATTCTACTTAAGATATTAGTTAAGTTTTTATATCTTTTTTTCATTTATATTAAAAGCAGTTTAGGTTATCTCGAGAATGTAAACTAGCCTGATAAAATTATCTTAACATCTTTATAAACAAAGAAAACGTAATGTTTCATAAAATTAGTTGTTTAACTTAGTCAAAACACTAAGATGATAATTTTCTTAATTTATTTTAAGCCAATATTTCCAAATACCGATATAAGTTCTTAGTTAGCCTATTTAAACTACTGATTTTTATTTGAAAGAAACGGCTAAATATTCATATTAATAAAGTTTGTTTCTTGATTAACCCCGTTCGAAACTAAACGCCATTTAGAACACAAAAGTAGTTATTTTTAGTATCGACTTTTAAAATATTTAGTACAGCTTAAACACATTTTAAGGCCTTTAATTTTTAGTTTTATACATTATACTTACTTGTGCTTCCTTTATTTCCACATTTGTATTTATCTGAAATAACAATTTAGTTTTATAACTTATATTTTTAGTCAATACAAACTTTTGAAACGAATGTTTTACATACTTCTGGATGCTTAGAAAATAAATTCAAAAAATAAGTAAAAAATTAAATTCCAAAAAAAAAATTATTATAATTTTAATATGTATATAAAAACAATTAAGAAGCATTTGTATGCGTCGAACTTTTTAACTTCATTGTTAATTTATATGTTTTTTAATTATATTTTTAACCCAAATAGTAAATTAGGTTTTTGGAAATTTTAATTTCTTCTTTTTGTTTTGTCACATAAATACTTATACTTTTATGTAAATGACAAAGCAAATGGACTTTAAACTTAAAATTAAAAGACAGACTTTTGTAACATAAAACACACTCTAACACTTTCATAATTATTGTTGCTGTTATAGGTATAATAATCATCGGCTGATTTGTATTCTTTATATTGATAATTGTTGTTGTAATAACCTTCAGAGTTCTACAAGTCAAATAAATATTATCAACTAATTATTTTTAAGGTATAATGGATTTAACTTTTACTAGAACAACATATGAACTTACTTATTTACATATGTAATGTTTATAATTTACGATAAGAAGCTTAAAATTCACAAAAGTATCTATATAATAAATGTGTAATATATTTTCAATACTTGAACTAAACCTAATTAAGTTTGATTTTTTAGTTTATGAGCTTATCTAACAATTAAATTTTTATCTCATAAAATAATTCCTAAAAACATCGGCGAAAGTCAGCAGAGCAGAAGCCTGGACTTTCGTTTGCCGTGAGACAAGCTCAAGTTTAACAATAGAGTTGATCACGCCAATTCGATCATCAGACCACAAGTTCGGTAGACTGAGACGAAACCGGTCTCAGTCTACCGAACTTGTGGTCTGATGATCGAATTGGCGTGATCAACCCTATTGTAAAAATAATTCCTAGTAAGTTTTAAGAAAATTATGAAAATCATTTTGTTTTGATAACACAGATCAAAGAATGTTTTTAATTTTTTTACACAAATATATTACAACAGTTTTCTTCAGTGCGTACAAAATAAAAATAATAAATAAACTGTTATATACTTTTAAGGCGTTAATGAAATTAAAAATGATCGCATTGAATCAAGCGCAAAAGTGTAATAAACAAAGCTACAATAAAAAGTTAAATAGTTAAATGTGGTTTAACTAAGTAAGATATAATCTTTAACGTAAGTTTATAAGTGTGAACAAAATAATAGCTTTAGTTTTTAAGTCCAAAACATTAAAGTACTGTCTTTGGATACTGAAACTGGAATGACTAGATTTCTTTGAACAACTTGAAGTTTTCAACGACTTTTTAACTAGATCCTTTCAATGCACAAACAGTTGTTATAATAACAAATTTTGATTGATTTTTGATATGACTCTCATTAAATTCTTGAGTATGTTATTTTATTGTGATTAGTAAATATCTAGAGTTTGGACCAATATAACTCTTTGTACAGCAGCCTTTAAATTACAAACCACACAACTAGTATACTTGTTGGACATTTTTTGATTTAGTCTTGGAATGAGAAACTGAATATAAAGTAAGAATTAATCTACTTTTAGTAACAGAGTAATAATTTTCCTTCATTTTGCTGTATTATATAGAAAGCCTACGTTTATTAGTCAATGTTTAAACTTTTAATTTTATTGCAACTAAAAAAATGAGTTAACTAAATTAAAACACTTAATTGCAGAGCTCGAAATAACAGCTCTGCTTAACTATTTTGAAAAATTTAAATGCAATAAAAGAGCTACTGCTAAAAATAATGTTGAAGGATTATTGAAAGTTTTGTCCTAAAGAATAAACCTTAAGATATGTTTTGTGACTAATTAGTATCCAATGTTATTAGTTTCTCCATTTGTAGAAGATAAACCAATTACTTTTGAACAAAGATGACGGAAAAAACTACTTTGTTGTTAAATCTTAATTAACAATAAGGTTATAACACTTCACTCGATTATTGATGTTGTGCAAACATCTATATAGCTTAGGTCTTTAGATATTTAGACACCAGAATGAAATAAATACTCCAATAAATATCAGATTCATATCCATAATCACATGAAAGTTGTTAAAATTGCAATTATTAATGCAATGAAAATGCTTAGCACCTAGTAAAAATTTTAAATTGTGCATACAGTTATAGAGATTTAAGTTTAGATTTCATAAAAAAAAAACTTGAAGTTTTTGACTTAATTAAAAAAAAAGCTATTCTTTTTATTTACAATTGAAAACTATTGAATACTATGTGTAGATCTATATCAAAGTTGTAAAATAAAAAAAACTAGAGAATTTGTTATAAAAACCATTAAACTACATACTTGGTTGTTATCTTCATAGTTTCCATAAAAATCCGGAGTAACAAACTCTGGTAAATAGTCGTAATTATCTTCTCCGCTTTGATAGTTGTTATTTACATTTGTTTCAAATACTTCATTTTGAAAATTATCGTCTGATTTATATAAATAAGAATCATAATCGTCGTAGTTAAGATTAAGATTAGGTTCATAGATGAAACTTTCATTATTATCTTCATGATTTTTATATATTTGAGATGGTTTAACATCAGCGATAAGACACAAAAAGCTAACCAAAGCTAAAAATTTCATTTCTAGAGTAATAGTTATAGTTAAAACTAGTTTTCAAAAAACGTTTACCTTTGGTAAAATATATATAGTCAGACAGTTATTGTTGTGGTTTAACAAATATAGTAATAAACTATCAGGTAATCAAGAACAATGGTTGTTCATCACACTGTAAAGCACTTTTAACTATATCTAACATTTGTCTTAGTTTTCTTTTATCTGTTTCTAAACAGTTACATTTTTATAAATATTGTTTGGAAATTTTCAAAAAAATATGATTAGTAAATAAGAAGATTATAACTACAATTTGATAAACGATCAGGTTAATAGTAAGCAACTGTTTTATAATCTGCGTAGTTTGCTGTATATTTTCAATCATTCCGCAAAGTCGGTAATCTTTGCTACACAATAAAGCATAGAATTAATTTTATATGTGCAGTGCAGTAAACTCGTAAAAGTTTTTGATAAAAAAACTAATTTATACAAACTTAATAATAAACAAAAAGTAGATAAATGTTAACTTGTAGTTAAAAAATATTATACTAGACTTTAATAAAGTACCGAAATTATAAAAAAAAGATTAACACTAGTATGTCTATCAAAAAACGCTTTTTTAGAGATTACTTTAAAAACTTAAGTACTTCTTTAAAAAAATATGTTTTCTATAAAACTAGGTATCCAACCATATCGTAAACTGTAAAATGAGCCTGCTGCAATATCTAAACCTTAATTAACTTTTTTAATACAAAATTGTAGCTAAATTAACTTTAATAAATATTTGTTGCATAAGTAACGTTTTAAAATGTATATATAGATTAAAAGATGTTCTTCAAATCTATGAAATTAAGATTAAAAACCATACTATAGTTATTTTAAATGAAGTTTTGTTAAACTTTCTCTTATACTTTTTGATACATAACTATGTAACAGCTTACTTTTCAAAATATTTCTAAAATGAATGAATATGAAAACTTTTTTAAAACAGTTAACTTCTTTTAATTATCATTTAAAGTCAGTTCATTTTTTTTTTAGATTCAATTTAAAGTACTTATAATCAATTAATATAAAAAGTTTTTTTTTGAAAGTTCCAATACTTAAAACAAAATATTATGAATAGAAACCGAATATTTTATATAGTATTCCTCAAAGTATTATCTTTCATCGAAAATTTGATCACAACAAGTTGTTATTACTGAGAGTTATGTTAAGTTAAAACCTAATATAATTTTACCAAATTATTTCACTTTCTAAATTTTGTTAATAATTAAAAAAATTAAATGTTCTACAAGAATTTTATTTTATTTTTTTCGTATTATGAAAAATTAACCTCTAAAATTTATCAATTATTACAAAAAATTAAGTTATTAAGAAATATTTTTTAAAGGTAAAAATATAATTTGCAAAAAGTTAGTTTAAATTCACAAACTTTCAATTTCCATCACTAAAGTGTTTTTAATTCCATTGTTTTAAATAATTATATTAACAGCTTGTACACATTAATAACTACTGTTACTATAACTTTAACTTGTATATTTTTAAATTGTAATTGCAATAACTTGTAAGTAAACAAGTCCCTATATTTTATGAATATTTGTAAAATTTTTAAAACTATTTTAAGTTGCAGAAATCTATAAACTCCATGAACGTGACTTTGTAAAATGACGTCATACAGTAGTTTTCAATCAAAATTATGTTATTTAAACGTTAAGTATTTATTTATAGTTATTTTGTTGTATTTTACCGAAAAAAATAAAAACATTTTATATTTAGAAAATTATTCAAAACTTTTTCTACAACAGTTGAAAAACATTTAAATTGTTGTCTATATTTAAGCCGCTATAAACTATTGTTCACTATGCTTTTAACAGTACATACTTTTTATTTATTAGTATGATAAATAGTTATAATGTTTTTAAATGTAACATTAAATTGTTTGATATATTAACATGTATAAACTTTCGTTTTAAATTTTTTTAAATAAGTCTTTTAAATATTTAGTACGTGCTTTTGGTGTTTTATTTAATAACTAATGTAAAATTTTTAGAAATACTTTATAAGAAAATCATAGTTTATGTGAGGACTGTAGTCTGATATGTTTATATATATATATATATACATATATTACAATTTTAGTTTCTACCAACATAAAATTTTTCGAACTAACTTTTTTTTATAAAATCAGTGATTGAATATATTTTTGTATTAACGTTTTTTTCTATAGTTATATACTTTATAATTTGTTGCAGTAATAAAATTGTGAATTTAGTATACACCTTTTTTCTTCTACTTTACTGCTGTTCTAAGATGCATCTATTTGTAGTATCGAAGCAGCCTGGTTTAAATTTTGCAGCAGCTACAACGAGTCAAAAACTTGTCTTCTTAGTTTTACTCTTTTCTTTGTGTTATATTGATCAAGTTAACTCTTTTAAAGATGCACAAGTTAAAAATCTATGTTGGATAAAGCCTAAAACAGCTTATTTTTATTTACATCACCAGTTACGATCAACTTTTATTGAATTTCTCGACTTGGGTACTTCTAATGGTCAATTTGCTTTAGTAGGAGGTTTATTACCAACTAGGTTAAAAATTCACTACTTTGTCTGTGATTTTTCGCTTGCAATAAGTATGATTCAAAGAAATACTACTATGTTTTTGACTGCAAATCCACTAGATCGGAAAGTTTATTTTGTTAAAGGAAGTTTAAGGACAATCGGTAAAAACGATCCAAGACTATTTTTTTACTATCTAGATTGGAAGTCTGACAAAAACATAATTAAAAACAAGCTAACTGGTCTTTTCCTTCGTTTTAAAGAACTACGATCAAGTTATATACATGTAATGGAATTAACTGATCCACGATTAGCAACCGATGTTTCCATGAATCGTTACTCGGTGTAAAAAAATAAATAACAAATTTGAGTGTTTTGCATATAGTACAAAATAGTTAATTATACTATTAATGAACATAATTGTTATATATATTTATTTTTTAATACGTAATTTTGAGTATCTTCAAATTAATAAAAAAAAATAATTCAAGTTACTAGTGTAATATGTTACTATGTTTATTTTTTGTTTAAAATGCTCAATACTCTATAGACAAAGTAGAGCAATATATATCTAACTTAAAATAAACGCTGATTTACAATGTTTCTGATTTAATGCTTTATTTACCAGTTCTTCCTCAAAACTATTATTCGTTTGATTCAAATTTCACATATATATTTAAAAACTTGAGTATATGGCTTAATGATCAATAAGTCAAGTTTGGTAACGCGTTTTACTAATTTTTTATATGTAAATAGGCCCGCTATCAGCCGAAATCGGCTATGCGTATCGTTCTAAAAAAAAGTAAACACGTATAAAATAAACAAGACTAAAAACAAATACAAACACAGTAATGCAACAAAATGATAAATAAAAGAAATAGTAAATATATGAATAATAAAATAAAACATCAATAAAAAAGAACTTATTTGAAGCAATTGATTAGTTTTATTCATACTAAAAATTTGATTATACTAAAACAGTCCCCTTACTTCTTTTATTATGATAATTTGATATTGCATTTTAGATTTTTAAATTTGATTTTTATAGTTTACTATAAAATGCCCATGTAGTTTCAAGTACTCGGCCACGACAATAGTAAAGTGTAATTTAAAAATGTTCACTTTAAATTTTTATACCAAAATACTTTTTGTTTTTTATCATTTAAATATACTTTAATTTTATTTCTAATTTTTTTTTTAAGTGACATGTAAGCCTTTAGGAATTTTATTACTTAAAACTATATAATTTTATTAACAAAAAACATATAAGTATAAAGGAAGCTGTTATTAAAACTTTAAAGAAAAACGGATGTATTTATTTTTACCGATTAGCTCAATTAGCGAAACACTGTTTAGTTTATTTTTAAAACTAAAGTATAAAAAGTATTTATAAAAAGAAAATTATAACAATATTATATTTATTTAATAAACATAAGTTTTTACTTTATACTGAAAATAAAAAATATATGAATAAAAATGTCATAATAATAAACATTCACTATGTTTTCTAATATTTTTTTATTATAAGCTACAAAAGAAATTAATCTATGGTTGAACAAAAAAGTACTACCTTACTAAAAAAAAGTCTAGACATGCCTGTGATACAAGACTAGACAGCTCGTTTTAATACAGGTTAAATTATAGTTTGAGACAATCTATATTTGCAGATAAACAGTGATTTTTAATTAAAAATAAAGTTACAAAACTTCTACTTGACTACTTTAAATAAGTAAACAAGAAAAAAATAGATAATATTCAAGCTAAACAATAAAAACTTAGTAAATCAAAGCAAAAAAAAAAATCAATCTCAGATAACAGCCAAATTAAAAGCTTTATTCTTTAAATAAAGTTAAAATATTTTGAATGTTTTTTGAACACCATAAATAAATCAACGCTCAAAAATTCCGGTATTAATGAAAGTACATTATCTGCCTGCAGAAGCATACGATAATTTTCAAAATGAAGTATTTGAAACAAATGTAAATAACAACTATCAAAGCGGAGAAGATAATTACGACTATTTACCAGAGTTTGTTACTCCGGATTTTTATGGAAACTATGAAGATAACAACCAAGTATGTAGTTTAATGGTTTTTATAACAAATTCTCTAGTTTTTTTTATTTTACAACTTTGATATAGATCTACACATAGTATTCAATAGTTTTCAATTGTAAATAAAAAGAATAGCTTTTTTTTTAATTAAGTCAAAAACTTCAAGTTTTTTTTTTATGAAATCTAAACTTAAATCTCTATAACTGTATGCACAATTTAAAATTTTTACTAGGTGCTAAGCATTTTCATTGCATTAATAATTGCAATTTTAACAACTTTCATGTGATTATGGATATGAATCTGATATTTATTGGAGTATTTATTTCATTCTGGTGTCTAAATATCTAAAGACCTAAGCTATATAGATGTTTGCACAACATCAATAATCGAGTGAAGTGTTATAACCTTATTGTTAATTAAGATTTAACAACAAAGTAGTTTTTTCCGTCATCTTTGTTCAAAAGTAATTGGTTTATCTTCTACAAATGGAGAAACTAATAACATTGGATACTAATTAGTCACAAAACATATCTTAAGGTTTATTCTTTAGGACAAAACTTTCAATAATCCTTCAACATTATTTTTAGCAGTAGCTCTTTTATTGCATTTAAATTTTTCAAAATAGTTAAGCAGAGCTGTTATTTCGAGCTCTGCAATTAAGTGTTTTAATTTAGTTAACTCATTTTTTTAGTTGCAATAAAATTAAAAGTTTAAACATTGACTAATAAACGTAGGCTTTCTATATAATACAGCAAAATGAAGGAAAATTATTACTCTGTTACTAAAAGTAGATTAATTCTTACTTTATATTCAGTTTCTCATTCCAAGACTAAATCAAAAAATGTCCAACAAGTATACTAGTTGTGTGGTTTGTAATTTAAAGGCTGCTGTACAAAGAGTTATATTGGTCCAAACTCTAGATATTTACTAATCACAATAAAATAACATACTCAAGAATTTAATGAGAGTCATATCAAAAATCAATCAAAATTTGTTATTATAACAACTGTTTGTGCATTGAAAGGATCTAGTTAAAAAGTCGTTGAAAACTTCAAGTTGTTCAAAGAAATCTAGTCATTCCAGTTTCAGTATCCAAAGACAGTACTTTAATGTTTTGGACTTAAAAACTAAAGCTATTATTTTGTTCACACTTATAAACTTACGTTAAAGATTATATCTTACTTAGTTAAACCACATTTAACTATTTAACTTTTTATTGTAGCTTTGTTTATTACACTTTTGCGCTTGATTCAATGCGATCATTTTTAATTTCATTAACGCCTTAAAAGTATATAACAGTTTATTTATTATTTTTATTTTGTACGCACTGAAGAAAACTGTTGTAATATATTTGTGTAAAAAAATTAAAAACATTCTTTGATCTGTGTTATCAAAACAAAATGATTTTCATAATTTTCTTAAAACTTACTAGGAATTATTTTTACAATAGGGTTGATCACGCCAATTCGATCATCAGACCACAAGTTCGGTAGACTGAGACCGGTTTCGTCTCAGTCTACCGAACTTGTGGTCTGATGATCGAATTGGCGTGATCAACTCTATTGTTAAACTTGAGCTTGTCTCACGGCAAACGAAAGTCCAGGCTTCTGCTCTGCTGACTTTCGCCGATGTTTTTAGGAATTATTTTATGAGATAAAAATTTAATTGTTAGATAAGCTCATAAACTAAAAAATCAAACTTAATTAGGTTTAGTTCAAGTATTGAAAATATATTACACATTTATTATATAGATACTTTTGTGAATTTTAAGCTTCTTATCGTAAATTATAAACATTACATATGTAAATAAGTAAGTTCATATGTTGTTCTAGTAAAAGTTAAATCCATTATACCTTAAAAATAATTAGTTGATAATATTTATTTGACTTGTAGAACTCTGAAGGTTATTACAACAACAATTATCAATATAAAGAATACAAATCAGCCGATGATTATTATACCTATAACAGCAACAATAATTATGAAAGTGTTAGAGTGTGTTTTATGTTACAAAAGTCTGTCTTTTAATTTTAAGTTTAAAGTCCATTTGCTTTGTCATTTACATAAAAGTATAAGTATTTATGTGACAAAACAAAAAGAAGAAATTAAAATTTCCAAAAACCTAATTTACTATTTGGGTTAAAAATATAATTAAAAAACATATAAATTAACAATGAAGTTAAAAAGTTCGACGCATACAAATGCTTCTTAATTGTTTTTATATACATATTAAAATTATAATAATTTTTTTTTTGGAATTTAATTTTTTACTTATTTTTTGAATTTATTTTCTAAGCATCCAGAAGTATGTAAAACATTCGTTTCAAAAGTTTGTATTGACTAAAAATATAAGTTATAAAACTAAATTGTTATTTCAGATAAATACAAATGTGGAAATAAAGGAAGCACAAGTAAGTATAATGTATAAAACTAAAAATTAAAGGCCTTAAAATGTGTTTAAGCTGTACTAAATATTTTAAAAGTCGATACTAAAAATAACTACTTTTGTGTTCTAAATGGCGTTTAGTTTCGAACGGGGTTAATCAAGAAACAAACTTTATTAATATGAATATTTAGCCGTTTCTTTCAAATAAAAATCAGTAGTTTAAATAGGCTAACTAAGAACTTATATCGGTATTTGGAAATATTGGCTTAAAATAAATTAAGAAAATTATCATCTTAGTGTTTTGACTAAGTTAAACAACTAATTTTATGAAACATTACGTTTTCTTTGTTTATAAAGATGTTAAGATAATTTTATCAGGCTAGTTTACATTCTCGAGATAACCTAAACTGCTTTTAATATAAATGAAAAAAAGATATAAAAACTTAACTAATATCTTAAGTAGAATCATAAATCACTTTTTTTAAGTTAGCTAATGTCAGATAAAAAAGTCTTTAACTTAATAAGTATAAAACTATAAAAGTATTGTATGATTTTTTCACGTATATATACATCACTTGGCAAATATATTAAACAGTCTTATAAAAAATTAGTTTTTAAAACAGGCTTTTTTAAATGAAGCTTCTGTATATCTAGCAGCTCTTTTTTTTCTATAAAATTTACCAATTATAGACTTGTTACAATCTAAGTATGAAGTATTGTAGTATTTTAAACCACTAGATTAAAGTATATTGAACTATGTCAACTAAGCTTTTTACTACCTAAAAACTTACAACTAAAGTTATAAAAAATATTGTATATATAAAATTAATTATATACATTTTTTTTAATAATTAGTATGAAAAGTCTATTAAAATAAATTTATATTTAACTAATACAATTTTTGGAAATACTAAAACTATTGAGTTAATTTAAAACTGATAAAGTTAATACAAGCTAGATGTTTTAATATTGGCTAATATATTTTTATTTAGTTTCCAGAAAATGTGACAATTGATGAGTTCCGAAAAAAATTAAGAAGATGTTTTGAAGAAGAAAGAGAAAGTGAAATTGAAAAATTACCTACTCCACTAACTGTTAGTTTCTTTGATAAATATCTACTTAATAATGTTTTAAAGTAAATATAAAGACCATTGATGTATCACTATCAAGTATTTAACTTTTTTGTGTTTTGATTTTTAAAGTAGACCGAAGTTTCTTCAAACGGTGTTAGAAACTATATCAAATTTTTAAATTTAGTTACCTTGAGTTTTAATAAACAAACTTCCCTCTAAACTAGTTTTTTAAGTAAGTAAATCGTTTTAAACTAGTTTGTTATGTACAACTTTAAACTAAGCCTGTAATAACAAAGGTTTTCTATGGTCTGTTTTTTAAAAAATAAGTACGACTAACAACAGCGGTCGTCAGCATTTTATTATTCGCGGACAAGTTTTTCAAGAATTTTTTTTTTGTGGGCCACAATATAAAAATATTCCTTGGGCCGAATTTGTTAAACTAAAGTAATTGCTTTAACTTTACTGTTTAAATGTTAAAAACAAAAAATGTGATAAGATAAGCAATGACAAAGCATTAGTAAGTAAAAAGTAGTTATCAAGTTAAGAACCTAAATGTAAACTTTTATCCAAAAAACAGTTTTTTATTGTTTTTAGCTGAAAAGTTCATCACTTCATCATTTATAACTGTAAAAAGTAGTTATCAAGTTAAGAACCTAAATGTAAACTTTTATCCAAAAAACAGTTTTTTATTGTTTTTAGCTGAAAAGTTCATCGCGGGCAGCAAATTTTTACTTTGTGGGCCTCAGTTTGTTAACCTCTAAATTATAAGTATGTGTAATGGAAAGAATGTATAGATTTTGCGTTTGTATCTCAGCAAAAATTTTACCAGTTTTTACTCCTGAACAAAAATACTTTAATTTTGGAACTTTACTTACTTAAAAGTTAATTAAAAAAAAAACTCTAAAATAGGCAAAAATAGACTATTTTACTAAAAATGTATCTCCTCTATTTTTTGAGCAATTGTTTTGAAAATTTTTCTGAGTAATCTTTAACAAATTTTAAACAACTAGTGGAAAACAGATTTTTAAACTTTTGTATAGAAAAATATACATACAAGAAACAAACAAAAAAAATATTTTATTTTGTTGATAATTTTTTTATGTATTTTTCTAATCTGCTTCCTACAAGTAGTTAGTAATATCAAAAAACACATTTGCTGAAAATTTGAAGATGTTCAAAAATTAAGGAGGAGGTAGACTTTTAGTGAACTTTTCAAAACTCCAAGAAAACTTTTGATTTCATACGGTTGTATTTTATTTTTTTCACAAAACTGTTATATCTCAAAAATTAATTGAAATTGTTATGCTCTTAGAAAGTATCTTACAGTATATATATATATCTTAAGCTTTTAAATAAAAGTCAACATTACTTTTTGTAAAAAAAATGTTGAACTCCCCTCCTCTATGCCCTTAGGGGACAAGTCAAATATGCATGAAGACACTTTTGCACAAAAAGTCATTTTTGCATTAGAATAGAATAAATAAGAAATAATGATATTAAAATAACATTTATAAAAAAAATAGCAACCAAGGGTAAAGGTTAGGGTAAGAATGATAGTGAATAACTTAACAATTATAATATGGAAAAATATATATTTACAAAAACAAAAAAAAAATAATAATAATAAAATAAAAACTAACCAAGGGTAGGTTAGGGGTAACACTGTAGTAAAAAATAAAAAACATTAAATTAAAAAAACAAATTAAAAAAAAGACTAATTATAAACATATAAAAATAAAAAGAAGGAGAAAAAGAAAAAAAAGTTACAATCCAAGGACAAGGGGTAACAGTGATAGTAGAAATATAAACGAAAAAAATATGAAAATACTTTAAAAAAATGATTTTAACCCGTGCAAAAGAGTCTTTGTGCTAATGAGAAAGTTTATCTTTGCGCAAAACTGACCGTTTGTGCAAAAGTGAACCATCTTGCAAAGTGTCTTCAAGCAAAATATAAATAAAAACTTAAATACAATTGACTTGATAACCAAAGGTTCTTTTTGTCCTTGACAAAACATTAAAAGGTATCTGTGGTGTGCAACTCGATAATCATTTTTGATTTGTAGAGTACAATTTGGTTCTTTGTACACCAGGTCTTAGTACCAAATATTTTGAGTGTTTTTTTAAGTTCAATAAATTCCATTTGGACACCAGGTCCTTAAACCAAACTTCATTAAATATTTTCTTTATTGTTGAATCAACACTAAATCAACTAATTTAAGATTTAAAAAAAGCTTTAATCAATCAAAAAATGGTTTTTAATAGCTATTAAGTGTACAAATGATTTAATTATTATATACTATAAGACAAGAATAGTATTCAAAATTTTATTACTCAGATTTGAATAGATTTAACTTACATTCTTTTAAAATTAAATGGATTTGAGCCATTTTAAAAAAGTTAAAAATGACAAATAGGCTATTACAACCTCTAAAACTAGTATACTACAGATTCTTCAGTTAAAACTTACATTAGTGGTCAAAAAATAAACAGAAAAAAAAAATTATTAGTAACTAAATTTATATTAACTAATCTAATGGAAGAAAGAATACATAAAAAGATAATATGGTTGTTTTATAAAATTTACTTACATTTTATGA
Source organism: Thalia democratica (assembly GCF_965202585.1). NCBI lineage: Eukaryota > Metazoa > Chordata > Thaliacea > Salpida > Salpidae > Thalia > Thalia democratica. Next base: position 53,791,986 of record NC_139165.1, on the reverse strand, counting down.
TATTAAAATTTCATATTTTTAAACTTACAACTATTTTCTAAGGTAATAAACAAATCTTTTTATATAATATTGACTTAATAAAAGATCTGTATATATTGCTTTTAAATCATAATCATTGTAGTAATCGGTTTTTAAACACCTTCCTGTTTTCACTTCAACAAAGTTTTCTTCATTTTCAAATTTTATTTTATCATCTTTTTTGGATTCATAATCCTCACTGTGCAGTTCAGAACTTTTGTTTGTAATTTCCATTATTCCAATTGTTATTGCAACATTTATACTACAAAGTTTTGTTAAATGTATTAGGAATAAAATCTGATAAGATATTATGATGCTGCAAACTATAAATTTTAAATACTTCACAATTATAAACATAAAGTTTTCATCAAAGACTTTGTAACTCGTGTAAACTATATTACAGTGTTGTTTACATAAGTAACGTAGTATTAATAGCGTTGTTTAAATCCGTTTAAAAATTATAAATACATTTTTTCTAATGCTTATAAATTTTTTTTAAATTTTTTTTCAATCAAACTTTAAAGTTATTTTTAATGTTCGGTTAACGAAATAGCTTTTACAACTGAGCTGAGATGCAGTAGAAAAATAAGGCTTATAAACTTAAAGCTCAGTCGTAACCATAATAGTCACTTATATTGGCTGAGTTAGCAAAAATAAAATATTTGTTGTTGTTATTTTCATTTTAACTACTAGAACTTAATTTTTTGATTATTTTTTTAAATGTTTGGGTAAGGTGGGTTAAAGATAAGTGTATTGAAAAATAATTTTAAAAAACTTTTTTTAAATTTGTTGACTCAGCAAATATGCAAATCGACTGAGCTTTAGATTTACTTTCCGAAAATTAATAGTTTCTTAAATTTGTTATATAGTTTTGAAAAAATATAAAATGCGTATAGCTGAATGAAAGGTAATTTTTTATGAGCTGAAAACTTAGGTTTATATTATATATCTATTACTAATATTTTGTTAAAAAGCAATTAAAATAATTCAGTTAGTTAACTTTATTTCCATACATTAAGCTTTTTTATGACATTTTACTTATATTTTTAGTACATACATTTTAGTTTTTTTTATTCCTAGAAAAGACGTTAAAAGGTATCCGTGGTGTGCGACTCGACTCGATAACCGACAGGTTCTTTGTGCACCAGGTCCTAGGACCAAATATTTTAAGCGTATTTTTTTATCACTCAATAACCTACAATTTTAACATCATTTTTGATTAACAAATTTTTTTTTTTTGTAACATTACTTAGGTTAAAACAGCAAATGACTAATTAAGTTATCTGTGAAGATTTAAATTATTTTAAACAAACAACTTTCTGGTTTCAAATATGGAAAGTATAAGCTATTTATACACTGTTCTATAAATCCTACTCGTTCAACGGTTACACTGCAACCCATTATTAATGTTATATCTAACAAAGTTTTAGATTTAGCCATAGGTTAACAATGCAGTTTGAGTTCTTGTTAGTCAATATGCCTTTGACAAGACGTCAAACTGCATTCAAAAGGTGTACGACTCGATAACCGAAAGGTTTTATCATACAACAGGTCCTAGGACCAATTATTTTGAGCGCTTTAAACAGTAAACGATAATACTTTTTTTTAATTTAAGTATTTAAAAGTTATGCCTGATTATAATTTAAATGACAATTAAAGTAAAAACAAGCACTTATAAGGTTGTCACACAGTGCACCAAAGTCACTTTTAATAAGAAATAGAGAATGAAAATTGGATGATATCGATGTTTAAATTCTTTTAAATATGAAATTCTAATGGTTTTCAAGATTATACCTTTTGTATTTTTTAACTAAATAAAGAAATTCATATTAGAACAAAAATTATCAAATTTTAAGTAGTAGCTCTCTATAATATTTTTGCTTTGTGATTTTTTAATATAAAAACAGGTATATTTTTTGATTAATATTTAGCACGTTAATTTTGATTATTTTCTTTTTGTAAAAGCTTGTAAAGGTTTAGTATGTGTTAAATATACAATTTTGTTGATACAAAAAACACTTTCTACTTAAACAATTTAATAAAAATTTTAAAAACAAGTACTATTATGTGCTTTCAAAAAACACATCAGCTAAAACTGTATTGAAATTATAAAATAAAATTTATTTTTATTTTTTAAGTCGAATAAATCTGAGGACTTTTAAAGTAAACACATATTTATTTGATTCGTACGGAAACTTCCTTAATTTTCGAAGTTTTATTAAATTATCGATAAAAGAACATAAAAAAGTATAAATAAGAAAAAATACATAAAACTACTTATTGAAATTATTAAACCAGGGGTCGGCAAACTTCGGCACAGGGGCTAAATGCGGCCTCAAATTCAAAATTTGCGGCCCGCGAGGTACTTTTAAGCTCAAATTTTTTTTTACAGTTTGTAGAAAAGTTTTTGTGATAAAAGCTTACAATTAGTCTCATATTTTAATAATTACTATTACTAGTACTCTATTTTTTTTTTACTTTTCACATGTTTGGTTTAAAATGTTGTTTTTATGTTGAATTTTACAAACATTTAAAAATATCTGCAGCACTTAAAAGATTTTTACTAATACAATGTGGCCCGCGAATAATTTTTCAAGGTAAATTGGCCCACGACTTATAAAAGGCTGCCAACCCCTACATTAAACAAAGCGGTTGATAACCTTTTTAAACTATGAAAAAGTCAATAAATGCTTTTATATTTAAGTATTTTTATGGTTTCTTATTTGACTATTGATTTTAGATTGTAAATGACATCAAATTTTTTAATGTAATAAAGTGTGAAGTGTTTTTTTTTGCATACTTATTAGACTTTTTGTGACTAAGATAGTATTGTATAAAAACATTAAAAGTATTACTATTTTTTTACTAGTTATAAACTTCTAACAGTCAAAATACTAATTCGTTGATCTGCTTCAATTCTTTTACTATAGTAATACAAATTTAAAATACAAATAACAATAAAAGATGTGCTTTAGAACTGAGTTAGACAGACTTTTTAGAAATAACATTTTTGCGATAACTTATAATTTTTATATTAATTTTCTAACTTTACGCTTAACCTAGTCTCAAAAACTAAGATTTATCAAAATAAGTTAGCTAATAATCTTTTTAAAAAACGTTTAAGATTTTTGTTTGCTGAACTCTAATAACAAAGTAGGAACTGAATGCTTTTATTAAGTTTTATTATTAAAACAACTTTGTAAGGGTTTAGCTTGGTTTAAGAAACCTTGAGGTTAGCTAAGTCATAAAACTTTAAAAATTAAAAACTTTTTTGTCGGCTGCAAAATCAAAGCGCTTCTGTTTAGCTTAAGTTTTGTTTATTTTGCTTTAAAGTTAATATGATTTCTTGTTTTTAAAAGTTGCACAATTGAAAACATTTCAAAGTCTTATCTGATCTGAAATCGAACAATTTTTTTAATAGATATGTACGTAGTATAAAAAAGAAAACTGCATTGTTAACCTATGGCTAAATCTAAAACTTTGTTAGATATAACATTAATAATGGGTTGCAGTGTAACCGTTGAACGAGTAGGATTTATAGAACAGTGTATAAATAGCTTATACTTTCCATATTTGAAACCAGAAAGTTGTTTGTTTAAAATAATTTAAATCTTCACAGATAACTTAATTAGTCATTTGCTGTTTTAACCTAAGTAATGTTACAAAAAAAAAATATTTGTTAATCAAAAATGATGTTAAAATTGTAGGTTATTGAGTGATAAAAAAATACGCTTAAAATATTTGGTCCTAGGACCTGGTGCACAAAGAACCTGTCGGTTATCGAGTCGAGTCGCACACCACGGATACCTTTTAACGTCTTTTCTAGGAATAAAAAAAACTAAAATGTATGTACTAAAAATATAAGTAAAATGTCATAAAAAAGCTTAATGTATGGAAATAAAGTTAACTAACTGAATTATTTTAATTGCTTTTTAACAAAATATTAGTAATAGATATATAATATAAACCTAAGTTTTCAGCTCATAAAAAATTACCTTTCATTCAGCTATACGCATTTTATATTTTTTCAAAACTATATAACAAATTTAAGAAACTATTAATTTTCGGAAAGTAAATCTAAAGCTCAGTCGATTTGCATATTTGCTGAGTCAACAAATTTAAAAAAAGTTTTTTAAAATTATTTTTCAATACACTTATCTTTAACCCACCTTACCCAAACATTTAAAAAAATAATCAAAAAATTAAGTTCTAGTAGTTAAAATGAAAATAACAACAACAAATATTTTATTTTTGCTAACTCAGCCAATATAAGTGACTATTATGGTTACGACTGAGCTTTAAGTTTATAAGCCTTATTTTTCTACTGCATCTCAGCTCAGTTGTAAAAGCTATTTCGTTAACCGAACATTAAAAATAACTTTAAAGTTTGATTGAAAAAAAATTTAAAAAAAATTTATAAGCATTAGAAAAAATGTATTTATAATTTTTAAACGGATTTAAACAACGCTATTAATACTACGTTACTTATGTAAACAACACTGTAATATAGTTTACACGAGTTACAAAGTCTTTGATGAAAACTTTATGTTTATAATTGTGAAGTATTTAAAATTTATAGTTTGCAGCATCATAATATCTTATCAGATTTTATTCCTAATACATTTAACAAAACTTTGTAGTATAAATGTTGCAATAACAATTGGAATAATGGAAATTACAAACAAAAGTTCTGAACTGCACAGTGAGGATTATGAATCCAAAAAAGATGATAAAATAAAATTTGAAAATGAAGAAAACTTTGTTGAAGTGAAAACAGGAAGGTGTTTAAAAACCGATTACTACAATGATTATGATTTAAAAGCAATATATACAGATCTTTTATTAAGTCAATATTATATAAAAAGATTTGTTTATTACCTTAGAAAATAGTTGTAAGTTTAAAAATATGAAATTTTAATATCATAAAATGTAAGTAAATTTTATAAAACAACCATATTATCTTTTTATGTATTCTTTCTTCCATTAGATTAGTTAATATAAATTTAGTTACTAATAATTTTTTTTTTCTGTTTATTTTTTGACCACTAATGTAAGTTTTAACTGAAGAATCTGTAGTATACTAGTTTTAGAGGTTGTAATAGCCTATTTGTCATTTTTAACTTTTTTAAAATGGCTCAAATCCATTTAATTTTAAAAGAATGTAAGTTAAATCTATTCAAATCTGAGTAATAAAATTTTGAATACTATTCTTGTCTTATAGTATATAATAATTAAATCATTTGTACACTTAATAGCTATTAAAAACCATTTTTTGATTGATTAAAGCTTTTTTTAAATCTTAAATTAGTTGATTTAGTGTTGATTCAACAATAAAGAAAATATTTAATGAAGTTTGGTTTAAGGACCTGGTGTCCAAATGGAATTTATTGAACTTAAAAAAACACTCAAAATATTTGGTACTAAGACCTGGTGTACAAAGAACCAAATTGTACTCTACAAATCAAAAATGATTATCGAGTTGCACACCACAGATACCTTTTAATGTTTTGTCAAGGACAAAAAGAACCTTTGGTTATCAAGTCAATTGTATTTAAGTTTTTATTTATATTTTGCTTGAAGACACTTTGCAAGATGGTTCACTTTTGCACAAACGGTCAGTTTTGCGCAAAGATAAACTTTCTCATTAGCACAAAGACTCTTTTGCACGGGTTAAAATCATTTTTTTAAAGTATTTTCATATTTTTTTTGTTTATATTTCTACTATCACTGTTACCCCTTGTCCTTGGATTGTAACTTTTTTTTCTTTTTCTCCTTCTTTTTATTTTTATATGTTTATAATTAGTTTTTTTTTTAATTTGTTTTTTTAATTTAATGTTTTTTATTTTTTACTACAGTGTTACCCCTAACCTACCCTTGGTTAGTTTTTATTTTATTATTATTATTTTTTTTTTGTTTTTGTAAATATATATTTTTCCATATTATAATTGTTAAGTTATTCACTATCATTCTTACCCTAACCTTTACCCTTGGTTGCTATTTTTTTTATAAATGTTATTTTAATATCATTATTTCTTATTTATTCTATTCTAATGCAAAAATGACTTTTTGTGCAAAAGTGTCTTCATGCATATTTGACTTGTCCCCTAAGGGCATAGAGGAGGGGAGTTCAACATTTTTTTTACAAAAAGTAATGTTGACTTTTATTTAAAAGCTTAAGATATATATATATATACTGTAAGATACTTTCTAAGAGCATAACAATTTCAATTAATTTTTGAGATATAACAGTTTTGTGAAAAAAATAAAATACAACCGTATGAAATCAAAAGTTTTCTTGGAGTTTTGAAAAGTTCACTAAAAGTCTACCTCCTCCTTAATTTTTGAACATCTTCAAATTTTCAGCAAATGTGTTTTTTGATATTACTAACTACTTGTAGGAAGCAGATTAGAAAAATACATAAAAAAATTATCAACAAAATAAAATATTTTTTTTGTTTGTTTCTTGTATGTATATTTTTCTATACAAAAGTTTAAAAATCTGTTTTCCACTAGTTGTTTAAAATTTGTTAAAGATTACTCAGAAAAATTTTCAAAACAATTGCTCAAAAAATAGAGGAGATACATTTTTAGTAAAATAGTCTATTTTTGCCTTTAGTTTGCACTTCCTAAAAATAACCTTTATGAATTTATAGCTTTGATCGCTTATATCTCAAAAGTTACTCCCAATTTCAAAAAGTAGTAAAAAGTAACTGGTAGCCTCATTTATTATGTTAAAAATAAGACTAAAGTTAAAAAAAAGTTTTTACCCCCATATGCCTTTAAGAAACGTTAAAAAATAGAGCCTAACTAACTCCTTTTGAAATTAAAAAATGAGTCCTTTGTACTTAATTTAAATGAAAATTTTAATAAGTGTACATAAATTGCTACACATGAGTAGTCATAGGGCAACATATACTACCTTGTATACAGTTTTCACTTATATTTCAACATTTTATTTTTGAATATTTAAATGACTGAATACTTTAATATTAAATACGATTGACAAAAAACATTGGCAAAAGTCTGCAGAGCAGAAGTCCGGACTTTAGTTTGCCGTGAGACAAGCTCAAGTTTAACAAAAGGGTTGATCATGTCAATTCGATCATCAGACCACAAGTTTTGGTAGACTGAGACCGGTTTTGTCCTTGTTATTATTGAAACCTGTCTCAGTCTACCAAAACTTGTGGTCTGATGATCAAATTGGCATGATCAACCCTTTTGTTAAACTTGAGCTTGTCTCACGGCAAACAAAAGTCCAGACTTCTGCTCTGCAGACTTTTGCTGATGTTTTTTGTTGATTGTACAAAAACAAGCGTACCAGATGTCTTGCCTAGTGGACAATGTTTTTAATGTTGCACGGCAAAGACAATGCTGACGTCACCGATCATTACCAGCAAAGGTTGCTTCATGTGAAAGCATGATAAACCGTTTGTAGATTGACAACTGCAAGTTTTTTGGGTGTGACTGACTGATGAGTCCTAATAAGGACGAAACCGGTCTCAGTCTACTGAAACTTGTGGTCTGATGATCGAATTGGCATGATCAACCCTTTTTTTAAATACAGTTGCAGTCAAGTTAGTATAAATTGCTCTACCCCCTATGATGTCACACCTGTTTTTGCAGTTTGCAATTTTTTTGAGCTTGCTACTTTCCTGGTTATCAATAATGTTTGATATTAATTTTATGTGTCTTATAGATAAAATAAAGTTATAATATATTATTCTAAATAATGATATCAAAATTATTTTATTTAAACTTTAAAATCATTTATTAGGTTTTTAGAACGTCCCATAGTTATTTTGGTGTTGTTTTGTTGCTCTTCATTTGCCCAAGGAAGTATTATAAATGGAATATACCCGTCTGTACTTTCTACATTTGAGAAAAGGTGAATCAAATCTTTTTAAAGGATATTTTTTAGATTAAAACTGAAAATGGTTTTATTTATTTTTATTAACTTGTTTAAATAATTTTGTAATATAGAAAATAATTTATTAGGTTCAATTTCCAAAGCTCTCACTCTGCGTTAATAGCCAGTTCGTATCACATTGGTTCTTTGATTTTTTTACCTGTGTTATCATATGTGGGTAGTTTTGGTAAAAAAAGTCTATGGGTTGGATATGGCATGGTCTGTTTTGGAATAGGAACAGCATTGTTTGCTTTGCCCCATTTCACCACTGATATACCTGCAGAATTCAACAATGTTAATGAAACATTATGTTCACTGCAAGCCTTTTCTCATAATGAAGAGTGTTCAATATCTTTAGCATACTTGTAAGCAGTTTTATATTTTAGCAATTTACTATTTCTGTTATTAATTTGTTTTATTAATTACAAAAGCGTAATTTTTTATAGTACTTCATTTTAGTACTAAAGTTTAGTTTTCATGTAAAATTTTAAGGATATATATTTGTATATAATTTAGTTGACTAATTACCAAAATATCTCACCCTTTTCTACGATTTCAACAATTATTTTAAGGCTTTTACTACTTCCTTAATTATATAAGTGCCCAAAATTTTAATGACTTGAATATATTTTGAGATAGATAGAAAAGATAAATATTTTATGAAATTGTTAATTTCTAACTTTTTAAATTTGGTCTTTCTAAAGAGACCTGTAGAACTCTGAATTTGTATCCTTATATCTAAAAAATCATAATCTTTAAAATGAGATCAACTTGTAAAAAAATGTTTTACCTCCTATGGCCTTAATATTGTTTATTTTTTTGAAAACCAGTCTAGGTTTTTCATTGGACTAAGGTGTACAAGCTTTGTTAAAGTTGTGTCATATTTGACATTGTGTTTTTATGTTTAATTTTTTTTTTGCTTTGCACAAATATATACATAAAGTTTATTGAGATACAACACCTTTTGAAAGGCACAGTGATTTAAATTGAAAAAATGAAAGTAAAAAAATCAAAATTTTCATTTGATTTTAAACTTAAACTCTATTTTTAAAAACTTTATGTTTAGTTGTTTTTCGCCCATGAACGTTTTATTAAAGACTTAAAAAGTGGTATACTAAACAAAAGAAAATATTAAAAAGTTAAATTTACTTATTGTTAGGATATAAATAATAAGGATTTCAAGTAAATTTTATATATTTTTTCTGCACATAATTTTTTAGGTCGTATTTCGTCTTGCTCAATATATTCAATGGAGGAGCGACCGCCCCTCTTTATAGTTTAGGTGTTGTTTACTTGAATGAAAACATAAAACAGCCTAAAGCAACTTTTTATGAAGGTTATATTTTCGTTCTTAAAATTATATTGGGTTGTATTTTTTAAAGATTTGATATTTTATACTTAATCTTTTATATTAAACAGTACTGTAAGTGAGTTAAGCGTAAAAATTTCAAATTTTGTTTAGTTTCCTCACAATTAAATGTAAACTTTTTTTAAAGCCTTTTAATTTTTAAAACTACCTTTTAGGAATATTTTTTGCGTTTTCTGTTGTTGGTGTAGCTGGAGGTTACTTGCTTGGTGGGATTAGTGTTGGCGTGAAATTAGATTCTCAGACCAATGAGTAAGTATTTCAACACATGTAACTTAGTTAACTAATTTAAAACGAACAATAATATTTATTTCAAACTGACATTTGAAACTTTATAATTATATTTTATTTGAGTTAAAATCTCTTGAGTTTTTCACTAGCTTCTTTAGTACTTATTCAAAAGTTTCTAAAATTTGCCATACAATTTTATATAAATATTTTTGTTTTTGTACAGTTTGCTAAGCTTACTGTTTACTAACATAGCTAAAGCGGTGTATTTTATTTAAATTTTGTTAATAAACTTCTTTTTAAGACATACAAATTGGAACTAGTTACCATAAACAAGTATTAAGATATATAAAAATAGTTATATAAATATAAAAATTAAAATTTATATAAATTAATAAATTTATTTAAAAATGCAAAAGTTAAAACTATAGAACAATTCTTTCACCTTTCAGATCTTCAGATAATTTATGTTTAAAACTTTAAATGCTGAGGATTTAAATAGTTTGCACTTTAATTTTTTGAACTGTCCTCCATTTTGTATAGCTAGTTTTTTGTTAAACACTTTAAAATAAAAATAAAGTTTAAGATTAAACTGTTTAAACTAAGTTTCCAAAACAAAATCAATATGTATCAGACGGTTGAACTTTTTAAATATATCAATTCTTAGATATATTACAGCTTTAAACTGTTGTCAATTATTGATTTACAACACAAAACGTTTATTTACTAAAGTTAAATGTTTAAACATATATTTAAAAATTAAAATGCTTTCGGAATTTTTTTTGTCTTGTATCCAAAGACTTGTTGCCACAAAGTCAGGAAAAACAAAAAAAAAAGACAAAAGTCAGGAAATTTTGTATAAACATGCTCTTTTAATAAAGTTTATCAACACTAAAACTGAATTTTGCAAATTTTAATTTCTAAGCAATGTTGCTTTTGCAGTTTATCTTTTTATAAGTTCTAATTGAATTTTTGGAATAATTTAAAAACTTGTATGACCTTGCGTAAGTATTTACTATGTGGTAGAGAGTGAGTTTGTTTTTAGTTTTTAGGTGTTTAATTAGAATTACTTGTACAGAAAACTAATACTTTATGTATAGGGTTTTCAAACTCAGACTAATTATTCTTGTTTTTCTTTCCAGATCAGTTTATAATACTTTGATAAATTTGTTAAACAGACATAATATTTTAATCATTTCAAAGTCAAAACGAACATATCTCAAGATTCCTTGGCTCACTAAAAAATATATCTGAATGGCTCATTAAAAATGATGATAAAAAGAATTTTTACTGCAAGTGTTATTCATCAGGTTATAACTATAGATATGGCAACCTTTGAGTTTTCAGCTAATTTTTTTTACATTTTCCAAATACTAAAAAAACACTCTGTGCTAGATTTAAGACGATTTGAAGAAACTTTCACTTTGGTGGAACTCAATTTTCTGAAGATTTTCTGAGATTTTAGCTAAAAATTTTTTACATCTAGCAATTATCACAAAAACACACTGTGCACAATTTAAGACAATTTAAATAAAGTTTTATGGTGGTACTTCTTGATTTTGTGAACAAGAAAACTGAAAATATAAGAAAACTTACAAAAAGTGATAAGAATTACATTAAAAAAGTCAGGAAAGTTACATTGAAAAGTCAGGATTTTTTTTCAGCTCTAAATGTGGCAACGGAATTCCGATATTTAATAGTAGTTTTTTGCATGAAACTAATTTAGAATTGTTAAAATTTTTTATCCGTATAAGCTATTTTTGTATACCTTTTTGTTAAATAAAAAATACTCTATGACTTGTCATTTAAACTTAGCAGAACTCAAACTCAAGGAGCTTGGTGGTTAGCATATCTTCTTGCTGGGATTTTGACAATTATTTTTGCCATTCCTATTATTTTGCTTCCAGAAAAAACTGTTTCACGTAAAAGCTACAGTTCTACTACCAATGACAGCAGGGAGATGAGCGTTAAGGACGCCTGGAACACTTTTAAACATTTAATGCAAAATCAAATTATAGTCATAATTAATATAGTGTCCGGTCTAGACTTTTTTACGTTTTTAGGATTGAATACGTTTCTTGCAAAATATGTTGCTTATGCTTTGCACATGACTGAATCTGAAGCTGCCTTTTTTGTTGGTTTGTTTTGTTATTGTTTAAAATTGATATTTTGTTTTTGAAATTATTTTTCTTTAAGTTAGTAAACAGTCACAATTATAAAAAGTTTAAATTTTTAAACGATATGTTGTTTAGAGAATTAAGATAATAAAATAAAAATTAGAACACAGGGCATTTTACAAAAACAAAATCTGTCTATATAATAATAATTATTGTAAGTTTATGGTCCATATGATGAATTAAACTATTATTTTTAGAAGTTAATATCAAATAAAACTCACAAATTTCCGTAATTTTGATAAAATTTTGTACTTTAGTTTAGCTAATTATTTTTAATATGTAGTGCAATAAAATGTATTTTAAATAGACAAGGATTATAAAAAATAAGAGCATAAAAGCTTTAAATGATAGTGTGTATTCACATAGTTAGTAAAATACTGTATATGTAGCATCTAATTAATATTAAACAAATCTGACTGTATTATTTGGCACCAATTATTCGAAAAGTTTCAAGTTATCTGTATCCTTCAGAATCTCGCTTTAAAAAAAGGTTTCGATTCCATATTAGTGAATCACTGGTAAAAAATTATATATAGCTCTCTTTTAGCAGTGTTGGTAATAATTTAAACACTTTAAATTATTATTTTTAAGACCTTTGATTAATTTTATCTAAATCACAAGGCTTACTTATTTTTAAGATTGAAAATTTCAAGGTTATTTGTAGTTCCTAAAACATTTCTTTCATCGAACTCCTATTCAATATTTATTAGACATGGTTTCTTAAGTTTAGTTTCCAAGTACTGATGTTTTAAAACTACCTGTGAATAAATTTAATCGAGTACAAATTACATACGATGTAGTTCATTAAATATACAATTTAGTTGATTATAAAAACTAGATTATAATAATTTTTTTTTGACTTTTATTAGCTGTTATAATGAATAATTTTATTGTTTTAGGTATTATATTAGTTACTGGAGGCGTTAGTGGTCAAGTTACTGGTGGGTGGATTGGATCTAAAGTTATTGAGGTTAAAAATTGCATTAAATACATATTTGCCTTCACAATACTTGCTGCTTTTTTTTCAGCTGTACTACTAATAAGAAGCAAACCCAAAGGTATGTTAAAACAATTTAGCTAAAATATAACAAAAAAGTTTTCTTAATAAATATAGTTATAGTTTTTAGTTGAAATATAACTACAAGTATATACAAATTTTAGATGTTGCTGGGTTTACCAAACCATATCCTTTAGTTGATGATGAGTTTTGCTTCAACGCTAATTGCAACTGTGACCTGAACTCATACAATCCTGTTTGTGGCTCAGATGGAGTTGAGTATCTCACACCCTGTCAGGCTGGTTGCTCTTCTTATCAAAATGAAAATAAGGTAAGATGTTTTCAAATCAAGCAAAATCTAGTTATAATGTTTTAAAATAATTCATTAAATAGATTTTAGACTTTTGTTGTACGTTTGAAATACTTTTGAGGTTTATCTATCTAAGTTGTAATATATATATATATATATACATATATATATATATATATATATATATATATATATATATATATATATATATATATATATATTGAAATGGCGATTTAAAAAATTCTGGTACATATGTTTCATAAAGCTTTAATTTTTCATAAAGCTTCAATCATCAGCCAGTACAGTGCTTTTTATTTTGAATTTAACTGGCTGATGATTAAAGCTTTATGAAAAATTAAAGCTTTATGAAACATATGTACCAGAATTTTTAAAATCCCCATTTCAATAGATTATATATATATTTATTTATTTATTTAATTATATAAAAACTATAATTCAAACAGCTGTTTCACACATTGAAATGTAAAATTTCATGTGATCGTCAGTAAGTTACAGTTTATTATAATAGTGAACAGAAATTTCGATTTTAGAATTTTTATAATAATTATGACGTAGTAATGGTACAGTTTATTGTACGATTAGCTGAATTTGAAATACGCTGTGAATGTTATTCTATGCTTTTTAGGAAAGTTTAAAAAGGTTATTTTGGAAAAATGTTTTAAGCTATTAGAAAAATTTTTTAGGCTGTTGGGAATAATGTTATAAAATGCTATAAAATACTCGTGTTTGCCGCTTCGATTTAACTTTGTTTTAATATTTAGTTTGTTTTAATTTTGTTAAAAAAGTATTTTTGATAATGGATGCATACGTTTTGTCTTTTGCTTTTCTTGTTTACATTTCAATGTGTGAAACAGCTGTTTAAATTATAGTTTTTATATAATTAAATAAATAAATATTAAGCTCCAATTTGATTTGTCGAGCACTATCGATCAGAACTTTGTATAAAACCTTTAATATATATATATATAATATTAGAATCATTTATTATTTTACTTATTACTGTTTTTCATATACTCCTTTTACTATACTTATTTATCTGTTTTAAACGTATTCAGCAAGTGTTTAAATCTCAATTATACCAGCAAATATAATCTTAAAATCATGTAAAACATTTAGTCGAATCTTCCAAAAAAAGTTTTCTAGACTCTAAGGATTCAGAAATTCGTAAATGTTTAACGTTTTTTTTTCTACATTAAAAATGTATACAGAATATTTTTTTTAAAGTCAGATAATAAACTTTAAATTATCAAGAAGGTAAATAATAATTAATCTATATATTTTATATGTATTTTTCATAATTATTTGCACCAAGTTTTTTGATTAATTTAGACTTTTTGAAAAATGTAATTAGTTTCAAGTGTTATTTACCAGTTGTGTTTATTGTAGACGTTTTCCAATTGTTCATGTTTATACGAATCTCACACGACCGCCAAGTCAGGTTTATGCAACCACAGTGTCGGCTTTTCACTCCGCTTCGTTGTGCTCGTTCTCGTCTTCTGCTTCATATTCTGCGTTTTCATGGGTAAAGTTCTGCAGATTCAAATTGTGTTCAGTCAGATTCAAGATGAACGGCTGCATTCTTTTGGTCTCGGAATCCAAGTTAGTTTCAAGTTAAGCTTCAATTAAGCTGTTGTCATATTTTAATTTAAACTATTGTTTTGTGCCAGTGGTTTTTCATCCGAATGTTTGGATCGATACCCGGCCCGTTGTTCTACGGTTGGGTGACAACAAACGCGTGCATGCTGACGGAAAACCAGTGCGGAAGGGACGGAGTTTGTAGATTGTACGATGAAAAGTCCCTATCACTAAACATGTTCTTGTTGTGCGCTGTCGAGAGGGTTTGTTTTTTTTTACAGCATAATTATATAAGTTGTCCGTAAAGTAAAAAAGCGTAAGTTAAATTGCTACCTAATTGTTTTTAGCTTAGTAACTTCAATATTAGTGGTTTAGAAGTTAGAAACGTAGATGATAGTAAATGAAGTTTTTTAATATTTTTTTGGTTTCATTTTATATATTTTTGGCTAATTTAGATAGTTAGTAACTACTTTTAGTGTACGATCTAAAAATAAGATAACTTTAACCATATAAGATTATTTATTCTAATAAAAAAAGTAGTAATAAAATTTTTAGTGTGCACATATCTATTTTTCAGTAACTAAGAGTGCACAGCTTTTAGAGATTTTAATAATTACTGTTCTAGGAAATTAAAATTTATTTAAAAATAAATTTATCCTTATGATTTTTGAGCTAAAAACCTCCAATTTATAAGGCATACTCCTTAAACCAGGGGTCAACAAACTCGTGATGTACTTTTTACTTTCAGCTAAAAACGTACTTTTTAAAATCAATAAATAATATTTTTAAATAAATGTGGCCCGCGAGCATCAACTTATTCTAGACAATTTAGCACGCGGCTTATAAAATGCTGCCGATCCCTGCCTTAAATAGTTGTATATTTAGATATTTTAACATTCTAAAAGTAAAAAGTATTAGACCAGACTAATAAAAAACAGGAACATTTTTCTTAACAAATTAAAGGGTATGAGACGCTTTTTTTTAGTGTGTACTTTTTTTTTTTGCACAATGTTACCATTTTAAAGATCTTCAACTTAGCTAACAGTTGCTTTTTACCATTTCTTATAATAAAAACTTGTTTTTGAGATTAAAGGGTACAAAATTGGAGAAAATTTGGATTCTTGTGTAAGGGCGAAGTTAAAAAGGCAAAAACAGACTATTTCATTAAAAATATATCTTCTACAGTTTTTAAGCAATCTTTCTTAAACATTCTAAGTTTAATATTTACTTAATAATAAACAATTTTATTGTAGAAGTTTTTAAAAGTTTGACTACAAGTATATTTTTTATTAAAAAAATTAAATTATAGGTTTTTTTCTCTTTTGGTCATAATTTTTTTTCTTTAATGATCACGATATTATGTTTTATTATAATGCAAGGAGTATTTCTTAGAAATTCGAGGTCAATAGTTTAAAAAATGAAGGAGAAGATACACTTTTAACGATTTTTTCAAAATTCCGAGAAAATTGGCCTTGAAAATTTTTGATTCCATACGGTTGTATCGGTATTTTTTATGCAAAACTGGTTATTTCTCAAAAGTTGATTGATTTCATTTTATTTCATAATAAGAAACTCATAATATATGCTCTAAGCTTTCAAATAAGAGCCAATGTTATTTTATGTAAAAAAATGTTGGACTCCCTATTCCCTTCTAGTATATATATATATATATTAAAATTTAAAGAAAAATCATTTTAATTGTTAAAATTTTCTCAATTTAATGAAAATTTACTTCTAATGAAATGGTCTTTATTTATTTACCATATTTGTTAGTACTTTCTTAATTTTTTTTTAACTCCATTACGTTGAACTCTTATATCGAAAATTCAAAATAAGCTGATTAATGTGTCTAATTGCTAAGATAAAAATTTTATATATATATATATATATATATATATATATGTATGTAATTCAGAGTTTTCGATTACCTTGCTAAAACAAACTATATTTTACTAAAGCTAGTAAATCTTAAAATTAGTTTTATATTTTGTAAAAAAAAATCCATGTATGGTTAGTATTCTAATTTAAAATAAATGTCGGTGTTATTTTTGTAAAAAAGGCTGCTTTAAACCCCTTTCTCTGGAATTGAATTGCATTTAAAGTATAATTCTACAATTATATTAATAATTTTTAAAACTAAGGTTTGAGAAATTTAGACTTTTATAACAGTTAAAAAATGTATAATCATTCAAATTTTTCTTTTGTTGACATAGTATATGGTTACGAAGTGCTATGTTTTGATTATAAATTGTACTGATTAGTAATTTTTATTAGATACTTTAAGTTATTTTATTTTATTCAGGTTATCAATTTTTCATTGTTGGGTGCCTCTTTATATCTATCTAAAAATAAAGATGTTGGTAAATTGACTCATGGCCACATGACTGAATAAAAGTTTTGATTATTTTTTTTAGTTAAATTTTTTAGATGTGCAATATATTTTTAAATTGTTAGATAAACAAATTCTCATAGCAGTTTTTTTTTATGAAGGCTTATAGCTAAGCTATGTACTAGCTTGTTTTTTATATTTAGCATAAAAAAAACTACTATGAAAACTGTACTAGTGCGACAGTTTTTTAAGCATTTAAAAGTTGAAGATATTTGACATTTTTTAAAAGAAAGTCTTTAGACAATACAAGTTTAAACTTATAAATTTTTTAAAGCTAATTATACTTGTTTATTCTAACTATTGTTTAATATTTTTAAAGTCAAATATTTAAACTTCATATACCTTGAGTAACTGTTCACCTTATTAATGATAATTTATTTGACAAAAGTTTGTGGCTAGTAATTTATTAAATAGTTGTAAGTAAAAATAAATTGTATGAATGCTTATCCGTTAATAGTTTGCATAAGATAAAATTCAAAGTCCGTATTTAGATGGGTAAGCTGTTACTTATATGATTAACTGATGGGGTTAAGCCATTTTTACGTAATTTAACATTGGTTTATATATAATAACTTATAATATTAACTATAAGTCTCATTTTAAAAGTATAAAAAACTTAAATTAATTTTGAGATGTATTTAGCTTTGTCAAAGCTTTCAATATGGACCACAGCCTTTTTAGTGTAAATTCTAACGGAAGTTTAAAAAACAATAAAATTTATTTAATTTTTTGTTTATTGAGCTAGAGACCTCAACTTTTCTATAAACAATCCTAAAATATTTTATGAGATTTCTGATGTGAAAATATTATATAAAAAATAAATTATTAAAAACTAAATAAAAATATTTTATATATAGAATTATAGGGTTGCCAAAAAACCTGGAATTCGAGAAATTTGAAAAAAAAAACCTGGTATTTGCAGTTTTGCTGGTTTTGAACATTTCGCTATTTGAAAAAAAACTATATAGCTAATAGAAGTTTATCAAACTTATCTTGAACTAATGATAAGATAAATATTTCTTGAACCTTATCTTACTAGTACATTAGCTAGATATTTTAATTATTACTTGAATTGTAACATTTTACTAAAACATTTTTATTTTAATGCTTCGACTTAAACATCTATTTTGTTATACAATTTTCCTATCTCAGAATATCACTAAAATATATAATTTGTAAAAAGAAAAATACAAATAAAAAGACAGCTAAATTTTCAAAACGGTGTTAAGTGTTACCAAGTTTTAAAATCACATTTACCTGAATTCAATTACTGAATCTATTTGTAATAAAAAAATGTAAATCACGAGTAAGAACATTTAATATAAGTATCACAGCTTCGATCTAAATTTTATAAAGTTTTGATTTAGTCAAGTGCAACGTAATTTTTTTTTTAATATTAATTTTTAGTTGGTTTAACATTATTATAATCATTACAATTTAATTAAATTATTTATGCTGAAAAAATATGCCTCTTAATTAATAAAGTTAATTTTACAAAACTTGCGAAAGATATTAAATAGAAAAATAAGTGTCTGTTTAAAACATTTAAAAATTCATGCTACAACCAAATAGAGCTTAATGTTCAAAGCTATATTTTATTATTTGTATTAATTTTGAGCTTTTACATGTGATTAAAAGCTAACATTTTTGTAGTTCTTTTGTTACGTTTGAGAAATAAAATTAGTTATATCAAAAAGTTTAACAATAGCTGCTCGGGCTTGAAATATTAATGAGTTTTAATATACCTAAATTAAGCTAGGTAAGTCCCAGTAGTCATTTTAAGTAAAAAGTTAAGATAATTATTTAAATGGAAATAAATAAAGTATTTCAATATTATAACTAATAATACATTATCTAAAATAAAATATTAGCTAAAATTAAATTCTACCAGGAGATTTTTTTAATTTGATTAGTCGTCAAACAACTCGGTTTGTTTTTGAAGCCCAGTATTTAACCTTTAAGAAAACTTTCTGGATACGATAAAAGGAAAGCTGTTTTTTATTTATTGTAAGTTTACAAGTAGCCTATGTTAAATTATTTTATAATAGAACACTAAAGTTTATGTATTTGTAAAATAGTGAATTTAATGATATTAAGAGACGAGTTCTAGAAAATAACTTTAACTAAGTTAGTAAAACAAGGGGTCAGCAGCTTTTATGAGGAATGTGTCAGAATTACTGAAAAAAGTCCTAAAGGGCCAAAATCCAAAAAGTCTTTGCAGCCCACCAGTATATTTGAAAAGTATTACTATAAAAACATAAGAGCAACTATGAAATAAAATAGACAGAACAGTTGCCTCAAAAGCAAGGAAAAAAACTGGGTTTTCTACATTAGATTATTTAGCCAAATTTGCCGACTCCTGTTATCAACATTCAAAAACTTTGCTAAAGACTTAACAATAAATTTATAAGATTATAACTTTATTAAAAAGCCAACATTTTTATAATTTACTTTTAAATGTAAGATTGTTTTAAATAAAATGTACTAAAGATTATCGTGTTGAATTTGTCTCGTTTTTAGTGTTGTTAACAAACTTATCATTGAAAAAAGAATAAGACATCTTTAAACGAATTTTGTTTTATTTAACTTATTTTTTATACTTTTAATGAGCAGTCTAAAAGAAATTTTTAGTTTAAAATTTAATTTGAGACTGAAAGTACGAACTGCTGTAAAGCAAAGAAACTAATTTTTAATTATATCTACTATTGTGGTTTAACGAGAAGATTTACTAGAAAAACTTACCTGCAGTGAAGTAAAAACGGTTAAAAAAAATCATTATGTTATGTAAGATATTACTGAAAACTTCATTTGTTATTGCAGCACTGTTATGAATATTATTGGAACATTTCCTTAGCTGACTTACTTATATGCAAGTTTGAGCTTTTTTTTTTCAATATATGTATAGAAGTTAATCAAAATAAGCTTTGGAAACTTTGATCTTAAAACTAAAAAGATTTATTAAGTTACACCGATAAAGAGTAAGGATTATCTAATTATACTTACTACCCAGCATAAATAAAAATAATTCACTGAATAACGTAGTTGATAAATAACGTAATCAGCTTGTTAGACCGTACAAGTTTGAATAAACCTAATTTAACAAATCGAACAACTGTTAAAGAATTTATTTGAAGGAAGTGAGTGTTCAAGGGATATAATTATATATATATTAACAACTTGAGACTTGTTGTGACAAATTTATATTCTAAAAGCAAGAAATTATTTTTTTATTCTACAATTTTTAATGCTAAATATTCTCGTCTGAAATACTTTAAGAAAAGCTTTAATTTAATTAACTTAATTTTAAAAGTAGGTAGTTTTTAACTAGAATAAGTAAAACTTTCAATTTAAAACATAGCTTCATTAGAAAATGTATTGTAAAAATATTCAAAACTACATGCTAATTTGAATCTAACAACAAGTTTATATAAATTTCAACTTAGTAGAATTTTATTGATTACATGTAAGGAAGTTTTGAAATGATTCGTTGTTATTTTGAATAAAAATAAACAAAAAGCAACTCATAATAAGATTGCCATGAGGTTATCAAAAACAACTTTAACCATCCATCTACTTTAGAAATTTCTCAAAGTGGTACTATCGCCCTTTTAGAGATGAATAAGTGAATGGGTAAATTGTAAGTAAAGAAGTGGTATTAAATAAAGGAGGAAATTATTTTATACATTTTCAAGGGGACAAACATTAAAACTGTTTGGGAAAATCTGGCTTAGATTTTGGAACTGACAAATTGATTAAAAATATATTTTTCATTAAATCCTCTTAAATTTTTTACAATATGCCAATTACTAATATCTCGTATTTTTTTTACTTTGAAATAACCACTCTTTTGAAATTGTAAAATTTTTTTTTTATACTTTGAAATTTCGGTTTACTATCATTTCTAACTCGCTATCATTTCTAACCCGATCACTTCTAACCCGATCATTTCTAACCCGATCACTTCTAACCCGATCACTTTTAACTCGATTACTTCTAACCCGATCACTTCTAACCCGATCACTTCTAACCCGATCACTTCTAACCCGATCACTTCTAACCCGATCACTTCTAACCCTATCACTTCTAACCCGATCACTTCTAACTCGATTACTTCTAACCCGATTACTTCTAACCCGATCACTTCTAATCCGATCATTTCTAACCCGATTTAACCAAATCATTTCTAACCCAATCATTTCTAACCCGATCATATCTAACCTGATCATTTCTAACCTGATCATATCTAACCCGATCTTTTCTAACCCGACAATTATTAACCCGATCTGTAATAATATAGTTATTTTTTATTGTTTTAGAATAAGGATTTGTTTTAAAAACAAATTAGTCTTAAAAAAGTTGTTTTTTATCAAAATCTGGGCCAGTTTAACTGAATGCCACTTAACAAAGAACGCAAATTTATATACCTTAAACTCAAAAACTATAGTTTTTTCTAATATTTATAGATTAACAGCAAAACAATTAAACACTTTTGTATAATACTAATTGACTTATTTATAGTGATGTACCGGACTCACTATCCGGGTCCGGGTCCGGCCGGATATTGCCATTTTTGTTTGATATCCGGATCCGGCCGGATTCTAATTTAAAAAAAAAGTCCGGGTCCGGTTCCGGCCGGATTTTAATTTGAAAAAAAAGTCCGGGTCCGGTTCCGGCCGGATTCTAATTTGAAAAAAAAGTCCGGATCCGGTTCCGGCCGGATCCTTACTGAGGTCCGGCCGGACCCGGATCTAGTTAGTAAAAAAGAACATACTGAAAAGTATTTTTTCAAAAACAAACCATTTGTAAATTAATAAGAGTCATTTTCGTCAGTTAAAATTAAAAACCATCCGTGATTGGCTCATTTTGTACACGTGACTAATTTACATTTGTTTGCACTTAAACTATGAAATAAACATTTCATGAAATGCAACTCTTTACATATGTTGTAAAATTGAAAACTTTTTTATGAGTACTTGCATTATTTATTGTTTAAAGTTGAGCTCAGAGAATATTTAGATTTAATACGGTTGAATGAACGAGCCAATGAGAATCATATGACAAAATGTTTCAAACTAAATACTGATGCAACAAAACATCAGAACATGACAGGCAGTTTATATGTAAGCAGTTAGTTAGTTTGGTGTTTAGCTTGAAGCAACAAAATATCTTGAAGGTTTTTGTGAATGCTTATTGTAAGTAATGTTTTGTTTTAAAAGTGAATATTTCAACAGGTGTTTAATTGTTTAAATATTTAAGCCAGGTTTATAGTCTAGTAGTTTATTAAAAATTTTACAGTTTCTTGTTTACTAAAAGTTTTATTTAATTTTTATTTTTTGTTTTAAGTCTTTTGATATAGATTTAAATAGCTTCCAGTTTTTAAAGTGTTACAAAAGTAATTAATAATTTTGTATATGCTAGTATTTCTTGTTGTGTTTTATATAAAAGATTCATCACTCAAAACTGTCGTGTCTGATTATAGAAAGTAGTCTCAGTTAGAATTTAGTATTTGTTAGATATTAATTAAATAAGGTAGGATTTAATTATGATGGGTAGTACTAATAAGTTAAGTGTACCACAATCAGTCCACAACTTTACTACCAAATTGTCAACCTTTGCTAGCTGTTTTACTGATTATTAGATTAAAGTAATTTTTCAGTTTTTAAAATCTCATTCTGACTCAGGCTTGTTTATACTCACTCTAGCTAGTTTTATTGACTTAAACAGTGGCAACCCTGCTAGTTTGAAAATTTTTGGGAATTTTAGAAAATCTTGGACTGCCTCAGGCTAGTTTAGTTTTTTATAAAAACTCAGGCTAGTTTTCTTTTAGATTTTGAATGAGTTTGAGCTGATCCTGTTTTTAATATTTTGTAATTTTCTAGTGTATTTTGTTCAAGAACTTGATTTCAGATTTTTAATTGTAAATAACACCTAAATTTGTAAACCTTGTGGCTAGCTGTTCTACTTATCATTAAACTAAAGTTTTTTTTTTCAATTTTTAAAAAACTCATTCTGACTCAGGCTAGTTTATTCTAGTGATGTCACTATCCGGGTCCGGGTCCGGCCGGATATTGCCATTTTTGTCTGATATCCGGATCCGGCCGGATTCTAATTTGAAAAAAAAGTCCGGATCCGGTTCCGGCTGGACTCTAATTTGAAAAAAAAAGTCCGGGTCCGGTTCCGGCCGGATTCTAATTTGAAAAAAAAGTCCGGATCCGGTTCCGGCCGGATTCTAATTTGAAAAATAAGTCCGGATCCGGGTCCGGCCGGACCCGAAATTGTGAGTCCGGTACATCACTACTTATTTATGATTTGAAGGAGAAGGTTTTTAACAAATTTAGTTTTAACTTCTGAATAAGCAAGTTTAACATCAATTCTGTCATCGATCAATGAGTTCCAATAAAACCAAACATACCTGCACAATCTTTCAATTTAGAATTAACTTCCACTTTCTTTCCAACAAAAAACCTTCACTTAAAAATTCAGCAACACATATTTAGTAAATTATTTTAATGATTTTAGTGCAGCAATCAGCAAAACAGTCTCAATTACGCACTTTTTCATTAAAAGAAGGTTCATAGTTACTTTTATAAAATTCTTTTAGACCATACTAGAATGTCAGAATTCAAACAAACTACATAAGTTCATGAATGAAATTTATTTTTGTTCAAAAATCAACCGGATATACACATCCTGACTTTTAGAGTTAGGTTCTGTACATTTGTGCAACCGTTTTGTATTTCATTGTTTTCTTATCAACTATTTTTGTCGCTTTTCCAAAGCATAATCGATGCAATTAAAATAAACATTATTGGAATTAAGGTACAGACAATTGTAAAAAAAAAAAAAAAAGTGCATTGACTGACCACTAAATTTAAAGTCCAAAGCACATTAGGAACACAGATTAAAAAAATATCTATCGAACATATTGAAAAACCTTGTATTATTTACAGAGGAAAGGCGCTGCTAACAAAATAAAACTATAGAAATACCCAAGTTCTACATATTATATCAATGGTTTATTTTCGTTAGGTTTATAAATCAATGGTTTATTTTCGTGGTAATTAATTATTTAAATAAAGTTAAAATGGATTAATTATTAACTGTAGTTAATTAGTTTTAAAAAGCATTACGAAAATTCTAAGTCTTCTGTTTTCTAAAGATTAAGTATTAAGTTTTGATAGTCGTCAATATAAGAAATATAATGAGTTTTGCAGCCATTAAAGACTATTCCGTACTTTTTCTTTGAAGAGATTTTATATGGTTAATATACATTTTTTAATTATGGAGACCAGATTGGCAAGTTGCATTCAAATTTAAGGCGAATTTATATAAAATACAACTTTTTAAGAATATTAATATCAGTATATATGAAACTCGAGATAATACAGTTAATAAAATTTAGTAATCGTAATTAGTATGGTGGTTTCATTTAAATTATTATTATTAAATTCTAAGTTTTTAAAACGAAAGTGTATACTGTTTAAATAGTCAAAAGTAGCTGTAGACATTTTTCAATATTTAGAACCCGTCATTTACTAGAACTTAAATTTAACTTTCTTTCTTTTAGCCAATGGTAATTTATATTTAAAGGTTTAATAAGATATATTACATAATAAACTTAACTATAAAAGTTAAGTGTCGAAAACTTATTATTTTGCTTTTTTTTTTCTTTCAAAATATGATGTATATAAAGAAAAACAAATTTACATTTATCATGAAAATTTAAAAGTTTTCAAAATTTAAAATTGCAAAAACAGCTTCTCACGATTAATAGTAGAAACTTCTTTAAAAAATTTCTTGATATCTTTTAAAAGTTATTGTATTACAGGTTTCCAAAAACACAAGAACTTAAAATTATTCAGCGAAAATTAAATATGAAATATGAGTATAAGTTACTTGGTTAATTTATGTATTTTTAAAATTTATAATAAAATAATAAAATTTGTTTGTATTGTGAAACTCTAATAAAGGTTTCTAGAAAATTAGAGGTGCAAAAATCGTTTTAAGAAATTTAGAGGTGCAAAAAAAAACACCGTGAATAAAGTCAATAGATTTCAAGCTGGCTTTACTGTAATGAATAAAAAGTAAATATCTTGCGTGTAAAAATCGTCTGAAAAAATAGTTGATTAAAGGAAACAAAAAACTTATGTAGTTTTTATAAACATTTGCTTCTAGTTTTACTTGATTTAACTATAATTAATCTATTACTCTATTTCAAAATGTTTTTCAGTACTTATTTCGTTTATACTTACGTTATTTTAACTATATTACATAATATTGACTAATATTGTTAAAAAATTTTTGTCTACTAAAGTACTAATTTTAGTCGTAATTAAAACATTTTGTATGTTATATAGATTTAAGTGAAGGTTTTAAAGAAGATTACCTGGGCGAGATTTGATTAACCTCGGACTTATTATTCAAATAAACATGTCTGTTTAATTGTTAGTGACTTTTTTTTGCTTTAGGACTAAGTAGGAATTTATTAATGATGTGAAATCAAGACGCTCAATCGACGTAATATACTTTTGCAGTTTGTTATACGACATAACTGTTTTAATATCTAGGTTATACCTAAAATTCAGGCTTTAACACTTAATGTAACAAAAGTATTTAATTTCTACTCGTGTTTGTTTAAATTAAACTATCTTAATAGGCCTATGTAAGTTGTATAACAAATTGTAAAAGTTATTAAAATGAAACTTAAAAATAACCTACTATAAATCGCTAGTACATTAGTCAGCAATAATACAACATTTACAACAGACTTACATTGTAGTTTTTGGACCGTAATATAAAGGTTTTTGTATCTGAATATTACAATTGTCAAGGTTTACGTTTTAAAATTTGCTTATGTTAAAGTTATTATAGTCACGTAAATCATTATAAGATCCAACTTAAATATAGTTATAAGTGCTTACTTAAAAATCCTACAAAGAATAGTTCAAAATATTGTTAAGTAAACGATTTAGTGAATTGTATATTATTAACGAAAAACGGCTGTTAAAGTAGATTTAAAGAACAAAATAATATGAAATAATGAAAAAAAATTGAAATTATGTCTAGGATGAAATATTAAAAAATAAGGTGATAAAAGTAACTAAAACTTATGTTTATTTAACACTAAAGTTAAAGTTCTTACTAACAATGTTTTTTTACGTAAAACTTTAAAATCATAATGTTTTAAAAAAACTAAAAAAAAATACTTTAATAATTTTCTAATACTAGTTAGTTTTTGAAGCAATCTATATCAAAATTAAGAAATAAAATAAACAAGTAGAATGGGTTAGAAATGATCAGGTTAGAAGTGATCGGGTTAGAAGTGATCGGGTTAGAAATGATCGGGTTAGAAATGATTGGGTTGAATCGGGTTAGAAGTAATCGGGTTAGAAATGATCTTGTTTGAAATGATCGGGTTAGAAGTGATCGGGTTAGAAGTGATCGAGTTAGTAGTGATCGGGTTAGAAATGATCGGGTTAGAAGTAATTGGGTTAGAAGTAATCGAGTTAGAAGTGATCGGGTTAGAAATGATCGGGTTAGAAATGACCGGGTTAGAAGTGATCGGGTTAGAAAGGATCGGGTTAGAAATGATCGGGTTAGAAATGATCGGGTTAGAAGTGATCGGGTTAGAAGTGATCGGGTTAGAAATGATCGGCTTAGAAATGATCGGCTTAGAAGTGATCGGGTTAGAAATAATCGGGTGAAAAGTGAACGGGTTAGAAATGATAGCGGGTTAGAAATGATCGGCTCCCGAAATTTCAAATACCTTAATCTTTTAAAGATCTTAATTTAATCTAAATTAATGTTTTTGAAATGTATTTGATCTCTAGCTCAAAAGAAGAGATTTGTTTTGAACTTTTTAATTTTCCGAGAAAACTGCTGTATTTGTATAAAAACCGTTTTATAAAAATTGTAAGTTAAAAAATTAAATACTTATATTACATAATTACTACCTTATAGTTCATACTTAAAGCTTTCATGTTTTTTTTTCTAAAATAGTGCTCTGACCAACGAGAGCCTTAAAATATTTACAAAAAAAAAGTGATCTTAAGTTTAAAAGACACTTACAGTAGCCGTCAAATGACAAAAAAACAAATATATTAGACTATATTTTGTTAAAGCAACTTAAGACCATTAATAATATATTGTTTTATGGAGTCCTTAAAAATATATTTTAGGTTATACATACAATAAAACGTCGTTACAGTAAGTGTTGTATATGTAATAAATGTTATATTTTTAGATAGACAGTTTACGAGTGTCATTAGTATACCGTTTATGTTGTGATTATCGATATAATTTGCTTATGAAATTAATTTCTGCTAAATTTTTTATTCAAACTTTGTTGTATCACATTCAATACAGAGATAGAAAAATATACGATTGAATTTCAAAATTAACTTAGTAGCAGTCTCAAATTTAGTAAAAATTTTTTTAATTGTACAAATTTAAATTATCTTAAAAAGATTGATTTATAAAAAAACAAAAGTTTTGACTAACGAGCTTGAATGGCTTTTTCCGTAATTTTTTTTTAACCAAACTTTAAAACCAATTATTTTCAATTTCTTTAATGCTAACTTGATACTTTTTTTTAATTCTAAAAAACGTTTTTTTGCTTAGCTTTTCACAAAATTTTTCATCGAATTGGGTTTTACTTTTGTAGTTGGGCCCCTTTAAAAGTTTAATGTTTTTTTGGTTTTCTCACTTTGCAACGTTTTTATCAAAAAAATTTTTTTTTTATTTTTTTATTATTAACATACTTTTTAAATTGAGTTTTATAACGTTATTATTATTAAAAAAAAATTTTTTTATTATAACATATGCTTAAATAAATTTTTCAGAAATGTTCCAAATTTGCACAGTTTTGGTTTTTTTTTACATGGTTTTATAGCAAAAGTAAATTTTTTTTTAATAAGTTTTATATTTAACAGACTTATATAATAAAGTTTTAGAACGTTATTATACTTTTTCCCAACTTATTATTGTTTTTAAAATATATGACCGATTTAAGCTTTACCTAAGTTTTTTGTTTACATAATTTGAGGGATTTCTTGATCAAATGCTAAGAATTTAGGTAAAACTTAAATCGGTCATATATTTTAAAAACAATAATAAATTGGGAAAAAATATAACAACGTTATAAAACTTAATTATATAAGTCTGTTAAAAACAAAACTTATTAGAAAATAATTTACTTTTGCTATAAAACCATGCAAAAAAAAA
Organism: Thalia democratica; assembly: GCF_965202585.1. Lineage (NCBI taxonomy): Eukaryota > Metazoa > Chordata > Thaliacea > Salpida > Salpidae > Thalia > Thalia democratica. The sequence goes on along the minus strand of NC_139165.1, from coordinate 53,763,776 downwards.
ACCAAAACCGTGCAGATTTAGAACTTTTCTGAAAAATTTATCTAAGCATATGTTGAAAAAAAAATATTTGAAAAATAATATTAATAACGTCTTAAAACTCAATTTAATAAGTATGTTAATAAAAAAAATATAAATTTTTGAAGAAAAACGTTGCAAAGTGAAAAAATGCAAAAAAGTATAAAATTTTTAAAGGGGCCCAACTACAAAAATAAAACCCCAATTCGATGAAAATTTTTGTGAAAAGCTAAGCAAAAGAACGATCTTTAGAATAAAAAAAATGTTTTCAAGTTAGCATTAAAGAAATTGAAAATAATAGTTTTTAAATTTCGATTAAAAGATTATATATACGAAAAACGCTATTCGAGCCAAATCAACGCTCGTCATAAGTACAGTAACATCTGGCATCTTTACGCACTTGTGTTACGCACTCTCGTTTTGTTACGCATTTTAGAATTCTAAAAAATTCAAAACATAAAATTTTATTTTTTTTAAATATTGCACAAATTAGGTTTATTGCTTATTTTTAATTTAAAATATTTTTTAAATGCTAACTCACCTCTTTATATCTTTAGACTTTGTAAACTTATGTTCCTTGATTAACTGACAAACATTTAGTTATACCTCATTATATCAGAATTTTTGTTAACAATAAGAGATTAAGGGCATAGGGGGGTAAACACTCTTTTTTGGTTTTTGATCTTGATTTATATAGTTTTTACTAAGCTACAAGATGTTTTTTTTAGATTTAAAAAATTCAAAATAATTTTTGAGATACAGCCGGTCAAAGTCGGAGACAACAATAGGATTCTTATGGGAGGCGCAAACTAAAACGGCAAATAACTAGAAATCACTAAAAATCTATGTCCTCCTACGTTTTTTGAGATAACTACCTCAAATTTTTAGGAAATGTTACTTGCAATATTTAAAAAATTCTGTTGGAACAGCATTAAAAAAAATTAAAAAATAAAAATTTTATAACAAAAACACTAAATAAAAACTGTTTTTTTTGTTAATTTTTTATATAAAATTTATATTTTTTTTTATTTTTTTAAAATTCCTTCCAAAAGAATTTTCTAAATATATCAAGGAACATTTTCTAAAAATTTGAGGCAGTTATCTCAAAATATGTAGGAGAAGATAGATTTTTAGTAAAATAGTCTATTTTTGCCGTTTTAGTTTGCGCCTCCCATAAGGATCCTATTGTTGCTTCCGACTTTGACCGGCTATATCTCAAAAATTATTTTGAATTTTTTAAATCTGTAAAAAGCATTTTGAAGCTTAGTAGAAACTATACAAAATAAGATCAAATTTCGAAAAAAGTGATAACCCCCCTATGCCCTTAAATTAAATTCTGAAAGAAATATGACTGTGTTAAATAATGAAAGTATAATGAAATCATGAGAGTTTAAAACAAAAATAAATAATACATTACTCTTGCCCTATATATGAATAAACATCAAAAAAAGAAATCTAATTAAACTTCCTATCAACAAATAACAGTGATACTTAATAAATATAGAGCTTACAATTAACACAAATATCAATTGTTTTTTTTTAGAAAACATATCACTAATTTTCATTTGACGTTTTATATAAATTTTAGTCTTTTTTTTGAATATTTGTATAGTTTTATCTTTTGTTTTCATATCTATAAATAAAGTAAACAAATTGTTAAAAGCGGGAAAGTCCTCAGTCTGCTTTTAACTAGAAGCAATATCAAATGACAGCCATTATAGTAAGTATATTTGGTACCTCTCGTATCTTTACTTTTCTGTGGACACAATGTGCGTAAATAAGCGAGAGGTTACTGTAAACTAATTTTTTTTTGTTTGTAATATTATTACTCACCGCTTGCTATTGTTGAAGTAAATTTAATTTTTATTAGTAAACAACTATTTTCTATTAATAATCATTTAAACTCTATAATTACTAAAAATAAACTGTTATAAGTTCTGGTTATTCAAGTTTGTTTTATTATTTAATTGTAATTTAAAATCGGAACAACTTCCTTAAATATAAACATAAGGTTGTCGTTTTACGATTGATAGTACAATAGGGTTTTTAGGAAACTTATATGTATAGACAGATTTTTAATTTTTTAGAGAAAAAAGCTTTAGTACTTACTCTTTTCTCTTCATCGATAAACGTAATAGATATAAGATAATAATATCTTTACAACTTGTAATTTTTTTATCCTATTACGTGATAAAAAAATTACAAGTTGTAAAGAGATCGTTAATTAATCTATAACAATTTTTTTATTAGTATAAGTCTGAACTTAGATAACAATTTTGTAAATATTATAGTAAAACATTAAATTTAAGTAACTATATATTAACTTTTATCAATGAAACCTTTTCCTTTTTGCGTAAATTTAAAACAAGTTTGTTGCATTTGTTTATTACTAAGTTATTAGAGGTAGATTTACATTATGCATACACTTTTTATTTTAATAAATAAGTTTAGCTTAATCACTAAAAGTCAAAAATTTATTTGTTTGATTAGTTATATGATAATAAATACAAAAAAATTATAATAAGTAGTTTTTAGACAAATAATTAGATATAAGAAAAGAATTAAGGCAATTATTTTAAAGATTTTTTGTCATAATTTTTTGTAATATTCTTTAGCTAAAAAGTACAAATTTATCAAAAAAGTAATACTAAAATCTTTACAAAATCTACAGTTAAATAAATTAATTAAGTTAGTGCTTATAATGTCCTTTTTAAAAATGTGCAACATTTATCCTAATAGAAAATTCTATAATCATCTTGACCATAAATTTTAAACACACTTCGAGAAAAATTTTCGTCTATACTAAACCTTAATACAAACTTTTATTGCAACAATTACGCTGGACATGAAAATGATTCACGACTACGCATTGCACAAACTTACTTAGCTAGTAAACTGCATTGTTGTAGATACAGTTCAGATTATGTTATGAATTAGTAGTTTAAATTTTTTTTTAGTTGACTAAAAGTATTGAAACTAGCTAGCATATTTAGCTTTATCTTGCATATGGCAGTAGAATAAAGTAATTTTAGTAACATTATAATAAATATCCTTGATTTAAAATAAATATAAAATTTTACATAACGTACTATGCAGCATAAATATTTACAAATTCATAAAAAGTTGTTACCATATAAAAGCAAATGAAGAAACTAGGTCCTTTTTTTTTAAATCAAACTACTATACAAATTTTATAATTTTTACGTTATTTACATCTTTTATATTAAATTATGTAGTCTAAGAACAATTAGTATTCTTTTTTTTTTGGAAGAAATTTCTAACTTTCAAATCAAGTAACGTTCAAAAACTTATTTAAAAATATTAGGAATATTTAAGTAATTTAAACCTAATATTTAAATTTAATTTTTCAGATAAAAAAATATTGGATATGAAAGTTCTCAATATTGAAAAAAAACTACTGGTATTAAACTAATAAAATTGCACACAAAACTGCTAAACCACTTATTTTGCTTTTATTCTAACGTTATGCTTTTACAATTCTACACAAGTTATTTAGTTATTTTTATTTCTATTAGCTAAGTGGTGCTAGAGAATAGTAAGTGTATTTAAACAAACCATTAAAGATTTAGTAATAAAACTTTACTTTGCAGTTGTAATGTAATTAACAGTAGTGTTTCAAAATGTTTGTTTAGTATTATGCTTTTGCTTTATAACAGAGTTGTAAATATTATAATAAATGAAATGGAAAATACAGCTTTTATTAACAAAGTTTTTCGATCCTTAATACTTTTAACTTTTGCTTGGACACAAAGTTTTTCTGCTTATTATGCACTTGAAGGTAAGCGGTGTTTATATAGTTTTTTAATATTTGAGGTTTTTCATAATTTTTCAACTTAACTATACAGTTATGTTATATTAAAATTACTAAACATAATAAAAAATTACTTAGAGTTTTTAGGCTGCAAAATAATAAGAAGTTGTTACAAACCTTAACCCACACAGGACTTCAAAGTAGTGTAAATCCAACCACTGGTTTAATTTCCTTAAGCCTTATATACGGATTTTACTTTGTTTCGTCAATGTTGCTTCCAGCTTACGTATCCAGAAAATTCAAGCCATACCAAATATTACCATGTTGTCAACTTTTGTATGCGTTATACACAGCAGGTTAGAAAATTTTGTTGTTAAACAATTGATTAAAAACTCCATTAGTTTTTATAATTAACTTAAGTGAATAACTTTTTTTAGCAAACTACTTTCCAACTGCCTGGACTTTGTTCCCAAGTGCAGTTATAATGGGAATAGCTGGAGGACCTTTTTGGGCTACAGCGAGGGTATACGTAGCAAGTCTAGCTAAAGTGCACGCTACTTATTCAGCTGAGGAATTACCTAAAGTTTCTGCTCGTTATTTCGGTATATTTTATATGATGCAGGTACTTTTGTAAATTGTTTTCAAGTACTATACTGGTCTATTTACCAAATTTTATTAAACACAAACAAAATGTATTAAAAATAAGTAATGCTTTAAAAACGTTTACTCGCTTTATAAGTAAGTGTGTTGTCAACGTACAAAAATAAGGAATTTACTTCAATTGAAAACAAACCCATTCAAGTTCATTTGGAAGAGTGCTCACTGCTTACGTAATTTCAAATGCTGCACTTAAATCAATAAGTCTGCAATTACAAAGCAAAAGCTTCAATATAACGTATATTTAAGTTTAGTTTAAGTGTATATAAATTAAAACAAATATAAGTTATAACAGTTAAACAATTAAAAAATGATTAAGTTTGTTCGGTGTTTTGCCATTTTTTCAGTAACTATAATTTTTGCCGTAGCAGTTAATAAAAACTTATAAGCAAAACTGTAGAATATTTTCGATTACACACTTAATTCAAACTTTTTATACTTAATTTTTAGTTTCATGAGTTATAATTTTTTTATAATAGTAATAGTCAACTTAAAGTATTTAGGTAAAACCAAAGAAAAATTTAGACTATGTAAAGTTATTATTGACCCAAAACTAAAAAAAAACTTAAAGTTTACTTTTGATTGTACTAATCTTCAGAGAAACTTTTTGAAAATGTTCTACACTTTTAGTTATCTTTTTTTATAACAAAATTTTTAACACAAAGTTTTTAAAATAAAGTTTTCTTATAAATGTCATTACCACTTTTAGAGTTTGTTTTAAAACAACTGAAATATATTGACGTTCTCAAACAATTTTTTTAAACCTTTTTCAAAAAGATGAGTGTGTATAGTAAATAGTTATTGTACAGTTACTCTCATGTATATAGTTGATATATTCTATTTAAAGTGTGTTTAATATAACAGTACAGTTGAAAACTATTACAACTAATAACTATTATAGTTAATAGTTGTTGTTTGTATATTACTTTTATCATTTTTAGATTAAGTAAAGTGTCAAACTTTAAAAATTTAGTTTAAAGCTAACGATTAAAAAAACACTTTTTGAACATGTCTAACTAAAAACAAAATTAGTTTACTTAAGTTTTTGAAAACAACTTAACACCTGTATCATTTTTTAAATTCTGTTTTATAGGTAGTATTAATTTGTATTATTTATAAACGTTATTACAGTACTGTTTACTTTACTATTAACTTTTTTTTCTATTTAGATAAAAAATTATAAAATTAAGTAAAACAATACTTTGAAAAAAATTATTTTAATTTTAAACTTTGACTCTTTTGTTCGGTCAAACATAGAGTTGTAAAATAATTTTAACTTTACAGTAAAGATTTTTGAAATGATCTTAAAAATAAAATAACAATTTTTTTTTTACAATCTTGGAATATTTAGATATTTTAAAACATAAGGTTTTATTAGAAACTAACGCTAAAGTTAAAGATAATTTTTATAAACAAATTTGGAGCGCAGTTGTATTAAACTAATAGTTTTTAAACTTAAAGCATTTAATAAACAAAAGGATTTCAATATGTGGTCCTTTAAAATTTTTGAAGTGGCTTAATGCCAAAAATTAATAATTAAAGTACCTTTGTACATATTTTTATCTTGATAGTTTTTAATAAAAATATAAATAAAGTTTATTTAAGCTCTTTTGTTCTTTATTGTATTTTTTTACTAAATAAATTGATAAAGAGTTTTGTGTCCAGAATATTTATGTTCGAAATGTTTCCTGACAGATGAAAACGTTAGACCTAAAGTTTTTTTTAATTCTAGGCATCTCAAGTGATTGGTAATGCACTTATGTGGTTAATAAATGAAACAGCAAAAGAAAGCAATTTGGACACACTTTCAAATAATATAACTACTTTAGAGTATACAGAGACTAATCAAAACGATTCTAACTGTGGTATTTTTCATACAACCACCGAAACAGAGAAAGGAAGTCATAATGACCTAGACTCTGGAAACATAAACTATTTAGCTATATCTATTTTCTTAGCAATGCAAGTTTTTTCTGCTGTGCTTTTTTATTTTCTCTATGACCCAACGAGCTTTAAAGAGCCCAATAACGAAGGTAACAAGCTTAAAGAAAATTTTACGTCCTGTTTGTCTGTTGAATTAGATAAGTTTGATAACACAAGTTTACAAATTGAAGAAGTTAATAACAATACGAATCTACTTGACAAGAATGAAGAGAGAAACAAACTTAAGTAATTACTATTTAGTTATTTTTTACATATATATTTATTGTATTAAGTGTGATTAGATCTAAAATATATGTTTAGTTTAGATTGTTTACACTAAAAAAGCAAACAATATAAAGAAAAGTTCCGCTATAAAATTAACAAAAAAAAAACATTTAAATACGCTTGTTAACTGTTTTGTTTCAGTTTCTAGAGTTTAAAGTAAAGTTTTTAATTTTTTAACGTTTTTTAGCCAAGTTTGCGAAAATGACTCTGTAAAGAAAGCACCCTCGATGTTACAAGCAATGTTTAACTTGGTAAAATCAGACAAAACTTGCATATTAATGTTAATGTTGACATTTCATACGGGTTTTTTACATTCAACATTTGTGGGTGACTTTACCAAAAGCTGGGTTTCTTGCGCTAAAGGTTGTTTATTTTTGATGCATGAGTTGTTGTTAGTTTTATAACTAAATAAAAATAGTTTTGTTATAAGTTTTTACATACAAAACTATAAATGATAACTATTCTTATTGTTCAAAAACTAACTTTTATAAGCTGTGAAATAAATTAGGTTTAAAAGTTTATACAAATTTTAAGTCTACAAAATATTTTTTTTTTGAAAAAGAAAAGTGATACTTCGCTTAAGTATGTGTTTGTATGTTTAAAAAACTTCCAAGTCTGCATTGTTTTTAATTAAAATAAACTTGTTACACATGATGCTAATAATAAATTATAAATTTACTAAACTTTCAAAAAGCAGATTAATTTTTATAAATAATAACATTTTTGATCTAACTTGTGAGTTTTATACAGAAACTAAAACGTTATTTATAATAATAAAAAAAACAATTATTTTCTTGTAAAACATTTTGTATAAAAAAAATACTTGTTTAAATTAGATTGTCAAAGAAATAAAATAAGAAAATTACTTTTATAATTTTTTATTTGAAATAGAAATTTTAAAACAATTAAAACTATCAGTATTAAATACTTTATTGTTTAAACTTTTATTGTTATTTAAATATATATCGTTGACCAAAAATACGCAGTACACTATACCGCAAAACAATTAATCATACGATGTTTATGCGGTGCAGTCTAGTGTAAACAAATCTCAACTTTGTGAAGATAACCGAAATAACAAATAGTTTAAAAAAATGAAAATTATTATTAGGGTTGCCAAAAAACCTGAAAAAACATTAACTTTATAAATTAGTAAAAAAAGTCTAGACTGAAATTTTGAATAAAAGTTACTAAGAATCCTGGAAAAACATGATATTTTAAACAACTACATGTAAATAATAAAAATTTGATTAGATACAAAAATTATATTATATACAACAACTGTTTTTATTTCATTTAGAGTTTTATTTATTATAAAACACACTTATAGTGGCATTATAGTGTCTTCTTAATATTTTCATAGTGTTTAAGACAGTTTTTAATTTAAATTTACTTTTATATTAAAAATGGACAAGAGAACGTGTATTTACAAACATCATGAAGAAGTTCAAAAAACCTTAAAAAAATACAAAACCCCTTTCGCAACCCTGTCTTAGACGTTATACATTTGCAATTACAGACAAAATAACTAGCTGAGATATTAATATTAATTAATTATAATATAAATGACGGTATTTATGACTAGTTTGTATCTTATAATAAAAGTTTAAAATGCATGGTTTTAGTGAACTATTTGCTAACTTTTATAAAGGTTAAAAAAAATAATTTTTTGAACGATTAAAATTACAAGTCTTATAACAATTAGTTAACTTTTTGATTGATATCTAAAATTTATAATGTATATATAGTTCTAGTAAAATCCAAAAACAAAACTAATACCAACAGGAGTGTCTTATGTGCCAACCTTACTCATGATGTACGGGGCAATATCAACAGTGGCAAGCTTTTCTATCGGCTTCATTGTTAAGCTAATATCTGTCACTTATCTCATTTACTTTTCCTTGCTAGTTGAAGTATTGATGTTTGTAACTTTGACATTTTGGTGGATTCCTATGTCAAACGACCCTATTTGGTATTTTTTGCTATACAGCGCGGGATTTGGAATGTGTATCGGTCTAGGAAGAAGTTTAGTTGCTCAGGTCTATTCACAGCTCTATTTTGATAATACAGCGGCAGGAATGGCACTACTAGGCTCAGGCGAGGCTATTTCTTCTTGCGTCATGTTTGCCCTTGGTGATATGACGCCTCCAATTGTCAAAATTATGTTGACTTTGTGTTTTGCTGTTTTCGGCTCTTTGTTGTACCATGTGGCCTGGAATTTAAAAGATAGCAAAAATAGGTACTATAAAGTCAAATAAAAAATATTACTAAAAAAGATAATATGAAGACAATAAAAATTTTGGTTTACTAAAGATATCTTGATAGTTGTTTTGTCTATAACTTTAAAGTAAATGTCTTTTTTTTCATACTGCCAATCATAAATCCCATAAAGTAAGGTTTTAAAATTCTAGCTGTTTTAAATTATAATGATTTCATTTAGATCATTATCTGTCTAGTTTTGACGAAATAAGGACGACAAATATAAATTTTAAACTGCTAGATTTTGAGAACCTTCATTTATAACAACTCTACTTTTAAAATAAAATTGAACTTGGCTATTAAACTATTCTTGAATGACATCTTTTGTCATCTATAAAAATAAACATTTAATAACTTTTAAGAAAGTCTTAGTTACAATCATTCTTAAATATTGTTTTAGTCTGTATTAAATGTTAGTACGTAAACTTTGAACTACTAGATTACAAAAAACTATTAGTTTTACAATGTATTTTATTACATTTAATTTTCTGTACGTACCCTTAATATAAGCTTTTATGAAAAGGATAAAACAATTTGAAAGTTTATACTTTTTAAGTTCATTATATAGCATTATAAAAGAAATTTATAAAACAAAATATTAAAGACTCTTAAAATTACCAGATAAAAACTGCTACACTAAATTTTTTGTTTTTGATTAGTTTATATATCTAAGTCTAATTGCAATTATTAATTTTTAATAAAATTGTTTTATTAACTACCATTTTGATCGTATCATATTTTATAAAATATATTATTATGCAATACCTTACAATCGAATTACTAATAACCTTGATAGTTTTTAAATTATACGATAAAATCCTAACAATAATTTCTGTATAAACACAAAATCGGATTTTATTGATCTATATTTTATTTATTTTTACTTAAAAATTTAAAATATTTTATATTTTTTTCAAGTTCTCTTTTTTAATGTTGATCGAAGTACTTGACTTATACTGTAAATTCATAATTTTTTATTATTTAATAAGTTTTCTTTTAATTACTTTATTCTTTTTTTTATAAATCATAGATTATTATTTTGAAATTAATACATACAAAGATATATTAAATACAACTGTTTATAAGTTAAGCTCAAACAATAGAGCAATTTCTAATACTTTTAGTTACGTACTAGTAATGAAAGTTTTAAAACAAGAAAGTTTATGAATAAGAAACAAATTTAGATCTAAAAGTTAACTACTAAATATCTACGATAGCTATTCATTTATATTTATGATTAAGTGATATATTGAATGTATGTTGTTTTGTAAATTACCTTCTTGTTGATCACATAATTCTTAGGTATACATTATTTAGCCTTAAAATTTTGTGTTCAAAATAAAAGATTGCGTTTTTTAAAACTCAAATAACAAATAGTCTATTAGTAAGAAGCAATATAAAATAACATTTAAAAAAATAAATTTAATCTAATTTTGATAAACTATCAAGGTACAGTTCAGATTATTTTAAGGTAGATTCTTTAAAAACCATACTGTTATAGTAGCTCGGATTTAGATCTAGAAGACACTTTTTATTGGCAAATTAGAAAAAATATTTTGACAGTTAGTAGAACCTGATTTAAATAAACAAAGCTGAAATTTTTATAACCCTATTTTAATAGCTTTCATTTCTGTTAGGTACATTTTATTTCAAAATCAAATACTTAATGTATGCACCATAGAGAGTTTTATTAGAAAAACTCCGATTATTAGTAGTAATATTGGTTCATCTTCATCTGACGAAATGCCTTCTTCTTACAATGCTTGCTATTCATGCAAAAAAAACTATTTGCTTCATCTAAAACTTAATCTTTAAGTTCTATGTTAAGCTATTTTAACAATTATAAACTTAGCTAAAATTTAGTTATACGATTATATATCAAAGTTATTTATAAACTAAAATATGTAAACAAGTAGTTGAATCATTAGGAACTTTAAACAGCTAAAAGAAAAATATGACTATTGTGAATGTTTATTTTTTAAGGTCCTTTTTGATAAACAGTTAGATTGGCTATAATGAAACAATTTTTGGACAAGATCTTCTCGAGTATAAACTTTTAGGCTCTGTATAAAGTTCAAACTCAAGGGATAGATTCTAGTACTTTTATAGTTAGTTTTTTCATTGCTTTTTATAGTGTAAAAAGATCAGGCTTTTTTAAGCCCTGACTTACTGGTTTCAAAACGCATTCATTATTCTTAAACTTTCCGCTAGTTGGATTCCTTTTCTCTGTCTTTCTCATTTTTCATTATAGCTATACACAAAGTCATGACAAACGGATTCAGTTTGTGTGGGCGCTTTGGCGTTAGTACTTTTTGATTCATTTCAAACTTTTTTGTAGTAACACAGTTTTGTGTTTTGAATAGATATGTTTCTGTGTTTAATAAATGTGTATATATCGTAAAGGGGAGCGGGTCAGAATGACACAGCGACAAAATGACACGGTCGTCAAATAGACACGGTGCGTCAATTTGGCACAGCGACAAAGTGACACGGTGCGTCACCTTGGCACGGTCCGTCACTTTGGCACGGAGGGTCACTTTGGCACGGCGACAAAATGACACGGTGCGTCACTTTGGCACAGAGGGTCACTTTGACACGGCGACAAATTGACACGGTGCGTCACTTTGACACAGCGACAAAATGACACGGTGCGTCACCTTAGCACGGTGCGTCACTTTGGCACGGAGGGTCACTTTGGCACGGCGACAAAATGACACGGTGCGTCACTTTGGCACGGAGGGTCATTTTGGCACAGCGACAAAACGACACGGTGCATCACTTTGGCACGGAGGGTCACTTTGGCACAGCGACAAAATGACACGGTGCGTCACTTTGGCACGGAGGGTCATTTTGGCACAGCGACAAAACGACACGGTGCGTCACTTTGGCACGGAGGGTCACTTTGGCGCAGCGACAAAATGACACGGAGGGTCACTTTAGCACAGCGACAAAATGACACGGTGGTTAATAAGGGAGGAAACGATTTGTTGTGAAACTTCAATCTTCATTGGTATGGACAACGATCTTATTTTTCTTGGAAACTTTTCGGTTTCCTGTCTTCTAACCGGTTTTGTAGAATCAGCAACAATCACATTGATAACTTTAAAAACAAAGACCGCAGGAATTTTTGATCGTGACTTCATAAAATAAAGTGAAACGCGTAATGTTTATACCTTCTATTCTCATCGTCGTACTTATAAAAAACATGCTCATTTTTAATCAGTAGCAAGGTGTTAGGTGTGTAGCAACGTTCACAAAGATGCAAAAGCAGCAACTTTTTTAAGAAAATACGACTGCCAAAATTAAAGGAAATTTATTTTTGATTTCATTCGAATGGAAAAACTTAAACACAGTTTAGTACTAGAACTTGAAACGAGTAATAAAAATTAGAAAATGACTTGCCATTTTACGACTAAAAGGATAAAAACTCATATAAACATATTTTTTAAACTTCAGTAACATTATGATTTAAAAAAATACAATCTTCATTTTAGATCAATCATTCAGTACATCAAAACAATAAACTAGTAGATGTAAATACAGAGGAAAATTTGTTTTATAAACTAAAACTCAGACGTTATCGAAAGCAACTTTTCTGCTGTTGTAATTCTAAATTCTAATGCGGTTCTTATTTTACGTTTTTATGCTTAAAAAAAATAATACTTGCGCTCTTTTGGCGACTTAATAGGTTGCAATTTTGAACTAAAATACTGCATTGCCTGACGAAAATATAATAATATTTTTTTTTTTTTTTACTTTTTCATCAAAAGAAATTAACTCGTAATTAATAAACAATATTGTTTTAAAATTTTAGAAAAAAGTTAATAGAAATCCTAGAAAATGTATTTATTTTTACAAAAAAGCTCCTTTTTTTATTCGCAAGATTAAAAATAGAAAATTAAATATTATTTTCATAACAGAGTTAAGACAAAACCGAGTTTTTTAAAACTTTGTAAAAAAACTAAAGAATATAAAGTAGAAGAAATGTTTTACAAGCAAATTAAAATCTGCTTTTATTGTATTATTATGAAATTTATTTACTGATTTTGTATTAAATATAAATGCAATGAAATCCTTATATGCAATAAAATACTATAATATCTGTCATATTCTAAGTTTAATTTTTTATGTTTTAAACTAAAAAGTTTTGTAAAATTTAAAAAGACTTAAAGTATTAATTTTAATAGAATGGCTGCAGCTTTAATTAGAAGGCTGCAGCAGCAATCTTGTATGTATAACCTCTTCTAGTGATTAAGTTTTTTTTAAAGTGATAAATATATAAACGCGCATGAATGGTTGCATCAGACTCTTTATTTTTTCTCAACTGTTCATAATACTATTTTTAACTTTTTCATAAATTTAGGCTCCAGGTCCGTTTGTTTTAATTTTTTGCTTTTAGACAAGTTTATTGTATATTTTCAATACAGAGTTTTAAGTAAACATCCTAACTTATTATCTTTTGTTGAATATAAATATATATACATATTTAATATAAATGGCTAGTTACTACAAAAACAGCTTAACTCTGTATTTTTAAAAACTAGAGTTAAAACACGCATGACTTATTTTTACTACGAAATAACTCTGTATTAAATTAAATTTTAGTTATATTTTATAACAATTCCTGATAGTAGTTAATTAAACTTTTAACAAAAAATACTAAATTTTATTCATTACATAATATAAAAAATCGTGAAACGTAAAAAATAAAACTTAGGAATATTTTTGTTTTCATACTAAAACTTAAATTTAAAAGCAATGTATCATATATAGTTTCAAATGTATCAAGCTACTATAGTTTGGAAAAAATATAATAAATCTTTTGTTTACTAATTACTATCAAAAATTTACAATTAAAAGTTATATTACTGAAGAAGTTTAGTTTTGCTTATAGGTTTGTTAATCCATGCTATAGTGACGCTCCGTGTCATTTAGTCGCTGTGTCAAAGTGACGTATCGTGTCATTTTGTCGCTGTGCCAAAGTGACGCACTGTGCCTAGGTGACGCACCGTGTCATTTTGTCGCTGTGCCAAAGTGACCCTTCGTGCCAAAGTGACGCACCGTGTCGTTTTGTCGCTGTGCCAAAGTGACCCTCTGTGCCAAAGTGACGCACCGTGTCATTTTGTCGCTGTGCCAAAATGACGCACCGTGCCTAAGTGACGCACCGTGTCATTTTGTCGCTGTGCCAAAGTGACCTTCTGTGCCAAAGTGACGCACCGTGTCACTTTGTCGCTGTGCCATTCTGACGCACCGTGTCATTTAGTCTCCGTGCCAAAGTGACCCTCCGTGCCAAAGTGACGCATCGTGCCAAGGTGACGCACCGTGTCATTTTGTCGCTGTGCAAAAGTGACGCACCGTGCCAGAGTGACGCACCGTGTCATTTTGTCGCTGTGCCAAAGTGACGCACCGTGTCATTTTGTCGCCGTGCCAAAGTGACCCTCCGTGTCGAAGTGACGCACCGTGCCAAAGTGACGCACCGTGTCATTTTGTCGCTGTGTCATTCTGACACCCACCCATCGTAAAGTGCTTTGTATAGGTTGGAGTCAATAAGGCAACCAATTTAAAAATTTATCTTATTTAACTAAGGAATATATTAAGTAGATAAACAAATTTTAAATATAAATAAGGTTTATTACTATTAGATAGCAGCCTTAGGTTTGAGTCCTCTCAAATCTCCGGTTTGTTACAAGTGGTCCTTCGAGCCGGAGTCGAACTAGCGACCTATGGATTTACAGTCCACAAGCTTACAAAAAAATGTATGCTAAAACAAATAAAGTAAGAAATTGTGGAATTTAAGTAAGTAGGAAGTTTAAGGAACTTTTGAGACAAGATTTTTTTAAAATAATAATAGATGAAAATCATAACAAAAAAAAAATTGTTTCAGCATTCAGTAGAACGAGTTTATTAAATAAAGATTTTCAGGTTATTAAAACAAATATTTAAGTTTATCATCATTAAAAACGAAAACCAGAATATACAAGCAAAATTGTTGCTTGAAATTTGGTTAAGAAAAAAAATTATAGAAAAAAAAACTCCGAATAATAAAGCTACCTTTCTATACATTTTATTATCTAGCAGAGAATCTGCTTAAAAGCCTTAATATAGCTATAAAAGGGGGCTAGTAAGTATTATTTAATTTAAGAAAAAAAAAGCTGCTTAAGAGCCACCTAAAAAACCAGTATTGTCAACAGTATTTAGTTGTTATTTGTATCAAAGAAGCTTTATATGATTAAAATATATTATGTTGTTAATAAAACTTTGAAGATAGATGTTTGATAAAAGTGTATAATTTTCTTATGTTTTGATAAAGTTTTATATCAATCCGAAGTTACGCAAGTATAGTTTGAATTATACTTCTTATCGAGATTATCGAAAAAATTGTTTTAAAACAAAAAAGAACTAAGAATCTATAAATAATACTTCTTTACTTTTTTGCTATAAAAAAGTTTACTAAACATATTTTGATGAAATAAAAAATAAGCACATGAGGATAATAGTGAATTAGTGGTGTTATTGATATGATTGTACTAAACTTAAGAAGCTAAATGATTAGATATTTGCTCTTTTATAATTTTGACTTATACATTGTACACATAAATGCTTAATTTTGCTTTGCTAAATATATATAGCATAAAACATAAAGTTTTTCATAGAAAAAAAAAATCGTGTAATATCAATACTTAATCTAGTTATTCTATTATTATATTAAACTTTAAATTTTTGTTTTAAAAAACAAGTAAGGTGTATAAATATGCTTTCGACTCATTTTTAGCATTAATATATGTTTTTATCTTAACAAAAGTTTTTATTGAACGAAATTTATATAGTAGTTTTTTTTTATAGTTTCATTGAGAAAACTTTTTAGTTTTATCTAAAGTTAAATATACTTAAGTTATTTAAAAACTCTATTGTTAGAAATTAAAAATATTGTACAAGTTTTTTAATTGTTTTTAACGTGAAATCTAATTAATTTAAATAGGGAAAATAACAATTTACAAGTTGAAATTTTGAAGAAAATAATTAACAAAGTAAATTGTTTTTTTTGTTAAAAACTGCTAAAAATGTTTAAACGACCATTTTGAAAGCATTCACAAGTACTAAATGATTTTATCAAATTTAAAAAAATTTTAAAAAGGATATCAAAAAAGGTTACATTAAATTAAAATAAAACATAGTTTTTAATCTCAAAGTATACGCTTTATCTCAAAGATTTTCCTAATAACAAGTTGGTAATACGTCTATAAAAAAACATGCTTAGAAGCAACTAAGCGTTTTGTTTCAACAAAACACACATTCTTTTTTTGGTAGTACAAGATCATATCTTTTCTAAAATATTAATATATTTTTCAAACCACTTAAAACAGATTTAATTGTTTTTGAAAAAAATGTTTTGCTTGTAATCGAAATGTAGATAAGTTGGGTTATGGTTCAACAAAAGTTTTGATGAAATAGCTTCAAATGTTACTTTATAACAAAAAAAATATTATCAACAAACATGTTCAATAATCGTAGCAAAAAATGCATATTGTTTTTGGAAAATATACAATAACGTTATAGTGTACTAACTCATAATACTTTATACAAACTTAATACAAAATACAAACTCATAATACTTTTCAATTAGCATTTGTCTTTCAATTTGGATCCGGTGTAAAATAGTAACTTATAAATATAATCTGATAATATTTTTGATTAACCTTACTTAACAGAAAAAGGAAATCGAATAGCTAAAATAAAAATTAAAAAAATAAGTATTCATCGAAAGTATTGTTTTAAATATAGTAATTATCTTAATAAAGTAAATATTTTGATTAAAAACTTAATAGGTATTTTTAACAAAGTAATAATTATATTCCAAAACATTATAAATTTTTATATTAAAAGAATGGGTAGCTGTCAAATTTGCACGAGCGTACAAAATTGCACGAAGAGACAAAATTGCACGAAGACACTTTTGCCTGAAGACAATTTTGCACGGAGAGATTTTTGTACGGATTAAATTTCTCATTTATTTTATTTTATCTTTTATAAATTTTAACTTTTTTTTTAAATTTAGGTTTTTTAAAAAAGACTAAAGAAATGTTTCTTGATAAGGGCAATAATTTATAAAATGAAACTGCGGATTTACACTGATAAAGTTTATAATTGTTTTGTGACAACTATTCTATTTCTATTGAAGTAAGTTAGCATTCAATAGTGTTTACCATACTTAGCCAACTTCAAGACTTGAGCTTTTTTTGTATGTAAGTTTATATTAAGGTTATGTTTGTAGTGCTTGATCAAATAAAATTAGCTTTTTCTTTACCTTTTTAATATGTATTGGTTTACTATTTTAATGTATTATTAGTATAATGTTGTTTTTGTCGTTATTTTCTATGTGTTTCTAAATTAAAAATTCAAAAACTAGTTATGTTTTTTGAACTAACTTTAATAAAAAATAGCTTCAATGTTATTTTGAGAAACTTAAAAACACCTTTTTTTAATAGGACTGGGCAATGTACAGCCAGCCAAATCTGGCCCGCTAAACTAAGTTTAAAAACTTACACTAATTATTCTGGGATTTAAGTTGAAAAGCAAAAAAAAAAGTTACGCACAATTTATGAGATATTTAAAATTTATACTAGATATGGTAAAATAGTTTTAAGTAGAATTTGTAGTTTTTCGAATTAAGTAATTTTCGTAAGTTTAGTGTTACTGAAATGCTTCGGCCGGCTACATTTATCTCATCTGGTCCGCGAAATTAAAATAATTTCCACACCAATTTTAGAGATATGAGTCCCTCAAATATGAAAAATATCATTGAGATCTTACGTGAGTAAATATAAAATTATTCTAGTCAAGTAATATAAAGCAGAATTTTAAGAGTTGCATTAGAGAAAAAAATGTAAATCAATTTAAAACTATCGTAGAAAATTTTGTGCTTTGTAACTATCAATTTTTTAATTTTAATAAATATTTACATGAGCTAATTTAAATTAACTAAGATGCAGTAGTTT
This sequence comes from Thalia democratica, assembly GCF_965202585.1. Classification (NCBI taxonomy): domain Eukaryota; kingdom Metazoa; phylum Chordata; class Thaliacea; order Salpida; family Salpidae; genus Thalia; species Thalia democratica. Next base: position 53,745,869 of record NC_139165.1, on the reverse strand, counting down.
TATAAACAAAAACAAGTATAGTTTACTATAACAATTTTATTTTTTTATGTACGTTGTTTAAAATTTTCCTAAACTACATTGTCTATAAACAAAAATATATTCTTATTAATCAATATAACTGTACTTACCACCAAATTTTCATTGGTTTAAATTGAAAATGTTTATTTAGTCCTTGACATTTGACAAGACGTTAAAAGGTTTCCGTGGTGTGCGACTCGATAATTGAAAGGTTTATTGAGCACCAAATCCTAGGATCAAGTATTTTGAGCGTCTTTTTATGTCGTTCAATAAACTTTAATAATAAACTATAATTTAAACAAATAAGCAGTTTTTAGTATATTATGAAATTGTTTTATTAATAAATTGGCTGACGTATATTTATAAACTTATACTAAAATTGAGTTTTTTGTTGAACAAACAAATTTTAATTATAAAATTAGCACTTCATAGTTCTGTAAAGTTTATAGCATATTGATAATGTAAAATCAGAATCATTTACAATTTTTTTTCTACATGGTTTTATAACTAATATTATTTGTGAGTCAAATAAATTTGATTGAAACTTTAAAAACTACAAGTTGGTTCGGTACCACCAACCAGTGGCGAAGCGTTTTATTTTTTTAGGGGAAGCAGAAAATTTTGAGAAAAAAGTAATTAAGAAAAAAGTAATTGAGAAAAAAGTAATTAACTAAAAAGTCAAAACATTTTACAACACGAATAAAAATTAAATAACACATTTCTTCAGATTTTTTTTAACAATAGTTTTAGTGAGCAAAAAAAATATTGTGTAAAAATAGTTATAAATAAAAAAAACGTGATAAACTTTGGTGTATACTTTTTGGTGTTGTGTACTTTCAGCTTTTGTACTTTCCCTTATTTGAGAAACAATTTATTCAAATAGTTTAATTATATATTGATATAGCTGTGGTGCTTTTACAGTTACTTTTAACCAACACAGTTTTTATTTGATACAGGATAAAAAATGCATTCAATTTTTTATTGTATAAAATTTTGCGGTAGTTACCTAGGATGATGGCGCACCAATATCAAGCTAAAATTATGTTGTATTTGATGTGTTTTTTAACCTTATATTTTTGTTACATTGTACCTGATACAAGTAGTTTTTAATTGTCAAGAATTATTATTAATTCTTGCTTAAAAATTTCGATTTAATTTTTGAACAAAATTTTTTATCAAAATAGTATTAGTACTTAACTTACTTTTCCTTCTTATCTAACAATAATTGTTTTGTGAGATTTGACACTTATAAAGTTAATTTATGCTATAAGTACTGAAGTTTTGATAATATATCAGGTTACTACGTACTCAGACTAACTCAGGCTAGAATGAACTTTTTTTTAACTTAGGCTTCTTCAGGTTTGATTCAATATTTAAGTTGCAAAACTCCGGTTAATTTTTTGAATCTAAATAATTTTTATATTAAAAATTGTGTTTTTATTTATTTTTTTGTTATTGTTTAGTTATTGTTTGGTATTAAGATTGATTAAGAGCAAAGGGTCCACCCTTATTTTTTTAAGTTGATATTCGTTGAGTTTAATCTGAGCTATCAGACATTTTTAACCCCTTAAAAAATTCTAAGTAACTTTTGAGATATAAGCAATCAAAGTCAGTGTGCTCCAGGGGCGTGTTTTGACTGGTTTCCTGTTTCCTGTGAACCCTATGAAAAAAAAGTATAAGAAAAAAAATCATAGATCATTCAATTAAAACATTATCTAATTGGATATTTTACATATTTAAGTACTGTGCTTTTTTGTTAAACTTTTGAATAATTTTAATCTATTATGACAAAGTTTTAAAAGATTTTATGTCAAAAAATGTAAAAACTGTATAAAAATGTTATAATTCAAAAAGATGCACATACGAAAAATGAAACTTTTGATACAAAATAAGCTAATCAAAATTGTTTAAAAAACTAATTTTGAATGTTAATCCAACTCAATTGGTTTCATTTTTAACTTTGGAAACTTTCACTATATATTTCGTTTTCAAAGTTATAACTAACTTTTGATTTAAATCTGATGTTTTTCTAATTATTTTAATTAAAATTTATGTTTAATTAATGTTTTATTTATTAATTTATTTACATATCATTAATTTTTTTTACTGATTTTAAGATACTTTAGTTACTAATTTTGATTAGTTATCGTGTTCAGTGTCGTGTTAATAAATATTTTTGTTATTCATATTAGCTTCATAATTTAATGCAAATTTCTGCATTGTCATTAATAAATGACCTAATGTATATCCTTTAATTGTTTTACTAAAGTTAAAAGATTTTTTTTACTTATATATTTTTTGCTATTTCTTTAAGTGGTATTTTCTAATTTTTGAAAGTAAAAAATAATTATGTAGATAAGAAGACTTTAGACAATTATATAATGGACATTCATAAAAATTTCTAAAGTTTTTATTAAAATTTACCACACATAAAACCTTGCTTTTGAACAAAAATATTGTACTACTCACTGAATAAAGTCTAGACACCTCTCTGCTACTTATATGTTTTTTTTTTATTTCTAAGCAGAAAAAAATCATTCTAAATACAGTGTTTTTTGACTAAATATTGCGTACTTAACTGACACTGCATATCTAAGAAATGCGTACTTAAGCAGCAAATTAATTAAAAAAAATTGTGAACCCCCTTTGAAAAAATCTAGACATGCCCCTGGTGTGCTCCATAGGTTTCTTATAGAAGGGTGCAAACCAAAAAGGCAAAAAGACTCAATCATTAAAAATCTATCTTATCCTTCATTTTTTAACCAATCTTCTTCAAATTTTCACTGAAATCTATCACTGAAATTAAAATAGATTTCATGCAAGGTTTTCTTTACTTTTGAAAAATAAAAATTTTATTACGAAAAAACAACTATTTTATTTTTTTTATTCTAAAATAAATTTTTAGTATTTTTAAAGTTGTAATATTGAAAGTTTTTTAAACTATAAAAGAAATGTTTCCTAAAAGTTTGAGGTCTCTAGCTCAAAAAAATAAAGGAGAAGGTAGATTTTTTAGTGATTTTGAGGTTTCTAAGAAAATTTAAACTTTTTACAAAAATTACAATATCTCAAAAGTTTAAAACAGATTTTTAAGTTCTATAAAAATTCACTTGCAGTTTGTACTTAAAGCTATCAGATAAGAGCCAATGTTATTTGTTGTGAAAAGATATGTTGTACCCCTCTATGCCCTTCAATGCCTCTCTATGGTCCTAGACAAGATGTTAAAAGGTAACTACGTGGTGTGCAACTCAATAACCAAAAGGTTTTTTTGTGCACTAAGTCTTAGGACCAAACATTTTGAGGGCTTTTATTTGTTGTTTATTAAACAAATTATTATTGGTTCATAATTAATTTTCTTTTTTTTTTAACAATTTTTTTTTTGACGTTCATATAAACTTAATCTCATTAAATGTATTCCTGGCTCTTTTTTTTGCAACTGTGGATCAGCATGGCCAAAAAGCTGAAATTCTTAAAAAACCTGGAATTTGACAATTTAGACTAAAAAACATAGAAAAATCTTGAATTTGAGAAATTTTGGAATAAACCTGTAATTTTGAACAAACATTAAAAAACTGGTAAAACCTGGAATTTTAAACATTTTTATAAGTTAAGTAGTAAAATTTATAATTGACACAATAAATTTATCATAGAGTAAAAAAAAAGTTGTCATAATCTTTTTTTTTTCTGTCAAAAAACTTATTTAAAATAGTTTCATCAGTATCAATTCAATATAATGATGTTTTACTAGTTAACACAGTTTTTTACCTTGAACTTAATTTTAACTAAAATTAGACCCAAAAACATGTACTTTCAAAAACCTAGAAGAAATTTAGGAAACCTGAAAGAAATTTCTCAAAACCAGTTGGCCACCCTGCCTGATAAATGTTTTTAAATTCTTGCTTAAAATTATAAACATAAAACTAACTCTTAGTCTTACTTTGACATTTTTACTTGAATCTGTTTTTTATTCAAATATTAAAAATTTTGTATAGTTTACAGTGCTACAGGTTTTATAAGAAATTAAAATTTATTAGTTTTAATCTCACTAAAGTTTAACTTAAAAGTTAAATGATTTTTTAATTAAAGTTTTCTTTAGGCAAACAAATTTTCTAAAATATATTGTTATTTTAAACTTTTTTTTTACTTCAAAGATAAATCTGAAAACAAGTTTTTGTATATAGAACATATTTCTGTAAAATTTGTTTATACTAAAATAAGGTTTTAACTAATTTAGTCAATTTTTTTTTAGAATTTTTGTGTTTTTTTTTTAATGTAATGTTTTCCTTTTATTATCAAAAAACTGTTAAAAAATAAGTTTATTGAGCGTAACTAATATTTTCTTTTTAAACCTCCTGACCAGGTTTAGATATTTGATTTAAAACTTTTAAATTCTCATTCTTAAATGTTCACTAGGAACTTAAGATGTCATTTCAATTAAAAACAGTTTATCAACCACAAATTGCTTTAGCAACATTATAACTTTTTGTTAATGTCATGTATTTAAAATTAAACTAGTATCATCAATGTCAAAAAATAGTACTTAAAGACATAAAAACAAATTTAAAGGTCATAGGGGCAACCAAATTGTTTTTTAAGGTAAACATCGAGTTATTTAAAAGCTCTAAGTATATATCATAAAATACTTTTTATAGAAAAAAAAATTCAATTATTAAGATATAATCAGTTTTATATAAAGTTTCAAAACAAATGTATGGGCAGCAATTTTTCTAGGCTGGTTTTCTTTGAATTTTGAAAGTTGTACTAAAAATCTATATCTCTGTTACTTTGTAGTCAATTTACTTCAAAGCTTATTTTACTAATAACTTATAAGAAGCAATGTTTAAAAATGTGACTTAATGTAAAAATATTTACAAAAATACAGTTACTCTGTTTCACTGCAAAATTTATTTCCAAACTGTGATTTTCAAATAAAAATATTGCTAAAATGACTAACTATGTAAAAATTGATAAAATATTGGTTAAAATGTAGCTAAACTTTAGGAAAAAGCATATGTATAAGTTTGGATTTTTTTTAACTAGGTTATTGTACAGAAATAAAAATATATAAATAAAGTTAAGCTAAAATACAATGATTGATTAAAATTTAAATTTATCACCAAAGCTTAAAAAATAATCATTAATTGTTTAAAAAAGAAAAACTTGTAAGAAATTAAATAATCTGTTTCATACAAGTTATTTATAATTTGTAACAGATTAGACTGAAAAAATTCAAAGCCATTGCTCAAAAACTGTAGGAGAAGAATGATCTTTAGTAAAATACTCTATTTTTGACTTTCATTAGAAACCTATTAAACACTTTAATTTTGATTGTCTTAATTTAAAAAAACATATTTAGTTTCAAATAATTTAAAAATCTGCTTGCTTAGTTTTCAATGTAAAAAATAGCTTACACCTACCCTATGACCTTAATGAAATGAAAGTATGAAGCTAAAAAATGTGGGAATTGGCTTGAATGTAGCCAAAACTTTCAATTCAGCTTTTTTTTTCATAAGAATGATGTATTGCATAAAATTTGATAATCAAGTTTTACAAATAAGTTTTATTTTACATTTAAAGGCTACAAAATGATATTAAATAAACAATTTGAAATTTTACATGTTTTTTTATATAAATACTTTTTTTAGTCATCAATGAAATCATGTTTCTTACAACAACTTTCTTAATTTAAAGTTAAAAACATACAATTATTTTACATTAAACATAGCTTAGTTGTAAAATTATATTTAAACTATTTTGTGATTCAACAAGAAAACCTTAACAGGTTAAATAAATTCAAAATGCTTGAAGAAACATTTCTGAACAAACTGATGCTATTTTCAAACAGAGAGTTGAACAATAACAAAAATGCTTTGTTTTCACCATACAGTTTGAAATTAGGTCTACTTTCATTATTACAAGATATGAATCATGACAAATACTTCTCACAGCTGTTAAAAGTTTTACAGCTGAATTCAATTGATGAAATAAATGACATAATAACTTATGAAAATAATTTTCATTCTACTTTGCTTAAAAGAAATACTAACCCTGACAAGCAAATTAAGTTGTACAACAAAGTATTAGCATCACGGCATTATTCTTTAGAAAGTTTTCCAAATTATAATGATCTAAAAGACATTAAAAAGATTTGTTTTCAAGCTGAACATGCACCTGTACTAAAACAAGAACTTGTTTCTAAAAGAATTGATAAATGGCTTTCAAATGTTTTCTCTGAAGATCTAAATTGCTTTCCTTCTAAAAATATTTTTGCCAAGTCAAAAACTGTTCTTATTACTGCAAACTTATTTAAAGTTTTGTGGGATGATATGCATCTATTTGATAGAATGTGTTTTGAAAATTTCAGGTAGTTATAATATATATATAATATATATATATATATGTAGAATTAAGTTATTTAACTTAATAAATAAAATTTTTCACACTGAGCCCATCTTGAGGGCTTTATTATTAAAAAGGTTTATTTAAAGATGCAAAACTCGAGTCCTTTGAGTTTTGCATCTTCAAATAAACCTTATATATAGATGTATATATTTATTTATACATTTTCTATACTGTAAAATCTAAATTTAGAATAAATACATAAAAAACTTATTTTAACATTCTGGACAAGACATTAAAAGGTATCCAAGTGGTGTGTGACTTGATAGTCAAAAAGTTCTTTGTGCACCAGGTCCTTGGATAAAATATTTTAAGTGCTTATTTTTTGTCATTTAATAGACTTTAATAATATTTATTATAAATAGTTAGATATAAAATGGAAAGTAACATATTTATATTTTACTGATCATTTTTACCTAACCTTAGTTTTCGTAAAATTTGTATAACAAAATAGTCTTTACAATTAGTTTTTTTTTAATTCATATAAATTCAAATGCAATTCAAGTTGAGAACTCTAATTGTTGATCTTAAAATAAACCCATGGTATACAAACTAATTTTGTGTATTTGTAAATATTTTTTCTTTAAAGTAACTGTTTTGTATAATAAGAATTTCAATACTACTACTTACTACTAGAGCTTAAAATACTATATATATACTAAATTGTACTATTGAAGTTCTATCAAAACATTTTTCTTTTACTCTTAAACTTTATAACAGGTTTACCTTTCAATATTCCAACTTGACTGTATTTAAAAATTCTAGGAGTAATCTAAAAAAAGTTCACAAGCTATTTTAGGGTCTTTTTATTTTACAACGTTAAATTTCTTTATTTTGTTTAAAATTTAGATTATTTTTTACCACTACAACAAGAAAAAATTCTACTACTAATACGTTTTTCATTGTGAAGCTGCAAAAAAAAAAGAACAGAACTAGCCTTTATATATTGCTTCTATTATATATTATGACCCTATTCAAACTTTTTTTTAGTAAGTAGGAAAGGTATATTTTTACTATTGCAAACACTAGGGCAACTATCTATTATGATGTTTGTTTTTATCACCATTTTCAGATTTTGGCCTTACCATTTGCCTTAAAAAACTAATTGCTAAGCTTGAGATTCATATTCTACCATCAATCAAAATAAAAAGCAAGAAAAGTGAAAAAAAAAACTAAATTCCCTAGCTTTAATGTTTTTTGTCAAAAGCATTATTAGACAAGGGATCAATTGTTATGTTGGCAAAGCATCAGGAACTTTAAGAGAGGTTTATCTGACTTCAGGAGTTTGGGGTAATTAAAAAAGAAGTATGTTCACTAATAACAACAGCCATACAGTAGCAAAACTTTTAAATTTTTACGCATGCAATAAAAGTTAATCAACGCCTTCAAATTAAAATTTATTTGTTGTATCATTAGAATTGGATGGCAACAAAAGATCTCTAACAAGGTTGAGGTATATTGGTCCCAACACTATGTGTTTGTTCCTCCGCCAGTATAGACTTTGCTAGCATGGTCATGTGGTGAAGATGAACAACAATCAAATCTCAAAGTCTTTGTTGCACAGCAAATTAGTTATTGGCAGATGCAACCGTTGTTGTCCTACCCTTTGTTTTTAAAACTACATCAGCACTAAAGAGTGGAAAGAGCTTCTAAATAACCACAGAAAATAGAAATATTCTATATACACAAGACTCAAAGAATGTGAAATTAAACACTTTATCTAACTTAAGCAGACAAAGAAATCAAAATGAAATAAATTTATTTTTCAATTATTTAGCTCCTTCAGGGTTGCCACAAAACCTGAAAAACCTGGGTATTGATAATTTTTGAAAAAAAAAACTAAAATTTTGAACAAAAATCAGTAAAAAATCTGGAAATTTAAACAATTTTTACATGTAAAGTAGTAAAGTTTTGTTATTAAACAAAAAAGTTGTCATATAGATAACAACACAGTTGTTTGACATGTTCTCTTGTTTATTGACTAATTGTCATATAAAATATTAAGGGTTTTTTACTTTAGTAAAATTTTAATCTTTTCATAATATAGTTATTTTAAATTAACCTCATACTCTTCATACTTTTTCTTTAAAACATTTAAAGTAGATATAAAAAATCTTTCCAATTATAAAACTTAACACAGTTTTTAACCTTAAATTTAACTTTAAACTAAAAATAGTCTCAAAATCTTGTTTTTTCAAAAACCTGAAAGAAATTCAAAAAACCTGGAAGAAATTTCTCAAAAACCAGTGACAACCCTGCTCTTTTTTATTTATTATCTTACTGTTTATTTATTCATTTTAAACTACCATTTTTTGCCATCACTGTGCTTGTCTTTTGTTTTAGTATACTTATAATAGTTTCTTTATTCTTTTAAACGGATCTCTATTAATATTTTTATTTTGTTTTATAATTTAATTTGTTTTAACATTTCTGGTACCTTAATTTTATACTTTAAATTTCAGGTGTAGTAATGGCAATCAAGTCTTTGCACAAATGGCGGGTGGAATAAAAAAGTACTGCTATTATGAAGATGATAAATTTTCCTTAATAAAAATTCCGTATAACACTGAGGATCTTGTCATGTGTATTTTTATGCCCAGGTTTAATAAACATTATACACTTTGATTATAAAGTTTTTTTTTATTTTAGTAAAACTTAAACCGTTTCATAAAGTCTTTTAGTTATTTAAAATCAACTAGCTTTTTTCATACTTTTAATTTATTTAATCATTTTTTTAATGTTTGTATTTTGTGTGACAATTACTCAATAAACAAGAGAACATGTCAAACAACTGTGTACAGTGTGCTAGTTCTGTATTTGTAAAAAAATTAGTATATCTATTATTTACAATTACGATAAAAAACTCATTTAAAGTATAATAATAATGATTAAGCAAATAATTTTCTGTTTTTTTTTCCTGCATGTCTATCTTCTTTTTTACTTATGCCTTAACTTTTGAGTTTATTTAGAAGCGTATTCACTTAACAATAAAAAAAGCTTTTTTTTTGTTTTTCTTAGATATGAAATAAGCAGAATTTTTTGCAAATCTTTTTTAACAATAACATTTTCAGTCTATTATATTTAGATAGATTTAATATATTATACATGTTTAGAAGTAATTTAAATATTTCTATTAAGACGAAAATAAAACAGCTTCAGTAGTGTATTTTTACCAATTATAGTATGTTTAATTACCAGTTTCTAAGTTTAGAACTATTTTTAAATAACAAAATTTGAACTTTTATTAGAAAATTTAATTCATAATAAAAACATTTGTGTATTTTGTAAAACTGTTATACATTGTTTAAATAATAAAATAACTTTGAAAAAAGACTACTTAAAGTAAAGTAATGGCAGTTCATACAGTTTACGACTAGTTCCAACTAGAGTAAATAAGTTGGGTGGAACAATAATTGGTCACTTTTGTTGTTTAAAACAAGATAAAAATTTTATGTACTTTTGTCAGATAATATCTTTACATTTTCAGCATAATCGTTTTAAATAAAAAGTCTATTTTTCAAAACCAAGTACCGTTAACTAATGATGTTTGTGAGTATTACAAGGTGAAAACATTAAAGCTAAAAGCAACAAGGTTCAGTTGTGAAACCTTTGTCGTTTTCAATTTATACAAATGACTCAAAATATTATTAGTTTAAGGGTACTTAGTTTTGCAGATGACATAATATTATGTACAACATTTAAGAAAAACACTACATATGTATATACAAAACAGTACCGACCTAAGTGCAGAACTTTAAAAGTTTCAACTTTGCTAATAGTAAACTAGATTCTAAGGGACACATCTGTTTTGTACAAGGTAACTTTTGCAAAGAGTGTCACTTTTACACGAGTTAGGTTTAGGGTTAAAGTTATGGTTATGTTTAGGGTCAAGATAAATAAGTACAAAGTGACGCCGTACAAAAGTGACTGCTTGTGCTAAAAAGACAACTTGTGCAAAAGTGACGCTTTGTGCAAAAGTGACACCCACCCATATTTTATATTTTATAAAATCACAGATGAATTAGTGGTTTCACCAAACTTAAAACTCACTAGAAAATAAATATAATTTTATTTATAATATGTCGTATTTATCTTTATGACCTTTGTTACTTTTACGAATTATTTTTTGTAGAAATAGTCATTGATTAACTTTATTATAATAGTCTATTGTGTTTTTAGCTGATTGTACGTTAAACAATAAAGTTTGTATTTATTTATTCTCTTGTTAGCTAATTTAATATTAGCTGCAAATGTTAAAAATAGTTTTAAGCACGAATATATGTAATAGTTTTCAGAAATCGTTCACAATTTACCGTGAAATGTGTATTAATACTTTATGTGAAGAAATTTTTAAGTTTGATAGTTCATAAATTCTTTTGAAATTAAAAAAAAAATTAATACTACAAAGTAAATTTAAATATATTAGGTAGAAACTTCTAGTTTGAAATGAACTTTAAAATTAAAGTTTTGTTTGAATTGTATGAAATTAATGAATGTACGTTGCATCAAAACATGTTTTTTTTTCAATCAAACCTTTTAAATATCTATCAGGAATTTGCTTTTCTTCAACAAAATGATAGAGCGACTGACTATTCAAAAAATGCAACTTCTGATGGAAAGAAGCGAACCTACGCTTATAAGCCTCAAGTTTCCCGTCTTTAACATCAACCACCAACAAGAACTAATTCCTATGATAAAGTTCGCCGGTTTGCACGACCTGTTTGATGAAAAAAAATGTAAAAATCTCGCCGTTTCAAACATTGTCATGAGGTCATCGTACCGAATGGACAACCAAAAACATACGATAAAAAGAATTAATAGCGGGTTAATTAAAGCTAAAATTCGTGATGATCCAAAATCACATTTGGTTGAGCTTGACGAGGATGCAAAAAAAATGGATGATAAAATCAAACACCACACAGTAAACAAGCCGTTCATATTCACTGTTATGCATACTTTTGACAATGAACTTGTGCTAGTTGGTAAGGTTAATAATCCTTTGCAGCAATAGCATTCTTAGAAAATAAAGATTATATATTTTATCCCTTAGTTTGTTTAAATTTAATTAAAGCTTACTGAAAAACATTTCAAAAAAAGTTTTAGATTTTTATTATAAAAAAATTTGTTATTTGTAACTCTGGTTGTTTTAATATAACGTAAGTTAAATTCATAAGTTGAAATATGTTAAACTAAATTTTGTAACATTTTTATACTTAAAATAATTGTTAAGTTTTATAAATCTATTGCAATCAAATCTTAAAATGAATTAGGTATATAATTAAAAACTTTACTTGTGCTACATTATCGACTAAAGGAGGCGAAAAGTAAAGATAAAAGCAATAAGAATAAAATTATTAACTTTATATAATATGCTACATGGGTTTTTCTTTTTAAATATGGTCAGTATAGTTTATTAAAAGTAACTTATAATGTATATAATAATTTATTTTGATTTAAATAAGAGATTAATTCGGTTAAAAAAAGATTATTTTAATCAACTTTTATTTATAATTTAGTCTCATTTTCACTTAGTAAAAGTAGTTTTATTAATATATAGGGTACCTGAGGTTTAATATTTTGTGCTTTAAATAACAGTTTTACGTTTTTTCTAATGTTTATCATATTGAACAGCTTTTTGAAGTCTGACTAAATTTTTTGTTAGTTGACAAATTTTAATACTTTTTTACTTACCTAGTCTGAATTTTTTTTTTAAACCTTAGTAAATTTCAAACATTTTTCAGTGTAAATAAAATTTGTAATTGTATTTACATCACAAGTAGATATTTTATCGAAAAATCAAGATGATTTTTATTTTGTTAAGTTGTAAATAATATACTTTCTTACATTATAGTTTTCAAAGATGATAAACTAAAAGTATATTTTCTGTTATTGAAAAGTTGCAATCTACAAACAATTCTTTTGATATACTGTGTAACGTACTAGTTCAGAAGTATTTTGAAATAAAAAAAAGCTAGAGTTTTATTAAGCTGATCTAGGTATAAATTATGAAACTCAAACACTACTTTTTTCTTTTTACTTATTTCTACACACTTATGATTGAGAATTGTGAAATATATCATTCTTGTAACAAAAAAGTATATAGTACACTAAACTAGAAATGTAAAGTAAGTTAAATACAGATAAGAAGTATCAGTTGAAAGATGCACATGTTGGTTAAAAAATTAAAAATAATTTAAAAAACAAAAAGCTTACAATTTAGTTTTTGAAAATAAAACCTCTTACAAAAAAAAAATATATTTTACATTTTACTTTTGTTGACTTTTGAACGGATACTTCACAATTTGTGTTATACAAGACCAACGTTTACCTTAATTTACATGTTTCAGTAAAAAATTCCTAATTTTTCCTGCCATTCTTAATTAAAAGTTTTTTTTAGATTAATTTATTCAACTTTATAGTGATTTTATTTGGACTTTTAAATAGTAGACCAACCATTTAAAACCTTATTGGAATTTAAAAAAAGTTAAAACGCTTAGTTTTGCATTTACTTTTTTCTTTTAAAATGTTAAAAAAAGAAACGTTTATGTTTATATAGCTAAAAACAACAACATAATTTCTGCTCAAAACAGATGCAGCAACTTTTACCAATATGAAGCTTAAAGGCTTCATTAAACAAAATTTACAATATAAGAAAGTAAAAGATGGTCAATTTGCGATAATACTCATTAGTTTAAAATGTTTGAAGAATTATGTTTATATCAAAACTCAATGAGTTTGGTAGTAAACTAGTAGGACTAAAGGAAAAAGGTTATATATCTAAAAAAGTTTAAGATAGTCTAGTTAAAGAAGATATTATGGAGTAAAACCTTTTAATAATCATTTGTAAACTCATACAGACATCTGTTCTTTTACTTGCGTTGTTTTACCACTTGATTCTTCTTTCTTAAATTTCTCAACTGGTGTTTTCTACAACAGGTTTGTAAAACACCCAGAACTAATTTTTAATAAAAAAAGTGCAAAGTTATCTAAAAAATGATTTACAAATAAAATTTAATTTCAGTACACTATTGATATACTAGTCTCATTATTTTTCTTTTAGTTTGGTCGTTGAATTTTTTTTTTGTAAAGTGTACAAAAATACTGCAATCTGCAAAGTCTTTGTCTAATTATCCGGAACACCAATTAGAGAAGCTACTTACCCCTGCTACAAAGCTGTTTTTCTTAAAATTTACCGTACATGGATTAGTAAGAAAGGGATCAGGAAAGTAGCTTGGTACAAAGCTAAAGCGATTCAGTTTTCTTAAAATAACTCTTCTATTGTTTATTGAACGAAAAAAAAGCGCTCAAATATTTGGGCCAAAGACATTGTGTACGAAAAAAACTTTCGGTTATTGAGTCATACACCAGGATACAGTTTAAAGTCATGTCCAGGACAATTACTAAAAAACAATCAGTTAAACAAACTAAGAAAAAAAAAATGAATAAAATAAAACTAAACGAAAACTAATTGAATTTTGTGTTTAATAATGTACTATGAATATTGTTTAATAACATAGGAACAAAAAATATATATAACTTTAAATTAACTTTTAAAAGGAAACAAACAGCACTAATAGCAAACGTGTGGATAATTGAATTATAGGTTACAACCTCTAAAAAGAAAGTAAAATGTGCTACGCTGAAAAATTTTTACGAAAAAAAAACATTTTTTTAAGTATTTTGTACTAAAAAGGTAATTTTTATTTAATAATGTAAGTTAAAAAATATTTCACATTTGAATAGTCAAATAAACAATTGTAAAATTTGTTTAACAATTTTAAAGCAGTGATTTCTACAATAATTGAACTTACTTTTGTAAATGAAAATATGAGGATAAGTACTGTAAAACTTATGCTTTCAATGAGAAAAAAAAGACAATAATAATTTTAACAATAATGATATTAACAACAACAAATTTCTTTCCATTAATAAAAACTCTGCTCTTTTTTTTGAACACTTGTCTAAGTCTTAACTGTAATAATAGAAAGAAAACAACATTTGCAAACATAAAAAAGAAGAGTTTTTCTTTGATTTGCTCAAAAAGAGATTTTTTAACATAAATTTGCTTTAAACAGTACTTATCCAGCTAATTATCTCAGCTTACTTTTTAAATACTTTATATTTTCTGCTAAAATATAAACATCTATAACTATTCTTTTTACATTTGCTTGCAAAAAATTTAAAAATTATAACACTAATAAAATATATTAAAAAAAGTTTGTAAGCAGAAAAAATACAAAAGTTTATAAGAATTCTGAACTTAATTCAAAATAGTAATCTTAAAGAATAATCTTAAAAATAACTAGACAAAAAATGCTAAAACCTCGACCAAACCAATGTTAATGTAACCAAACAAATCTACTTTTTAACAAATATATTAAAAAAATAATTAAAAATTTGGATATTAAATGAATTATTAATACTATTAACTCCTTAAACAAAGTAAATTGGCGAGTATAATGATCACTAATGACCTTGAGAATCACTATTTAAAAGATAACTTGTAATTTCGTCATGGAACTTTCCAAAATGACTTATTTTTAAACATAATGGTAGCTTAGTCCATAACTTACTACCTTGGAAGGATAGTGATTTGGAAGGATAGAAGGATAGTGATTGTAGTTTACTCTAAAAAGTTCTTGGACAGTAACATGAGATAACTAAGTCTACTTTTTAAAACAAATATAAATCAAAAGTACTTTATGAAAGTTGAAGCACTGCAGCTTTGTATCAAGTTGTATCCCTGGTAAGAAAAATACTACATGGTACAAAAGTACATTTTAGTAAACTCTACTGCTCTTTTTTGTTAATTAACGAGGAGTTTGACCGACTGTTCTAACTAGTAACTGTGTAAGTTAAACATAATAAATTTGCCTCTTTGGAGTAAGCTTATTCGGTCAAAAAGATATCCATCTTTTGAAGTAGTTTATTCATTGTTTTAATATTTTTGATTTGGTGGAGTTCTATGTCTACAGAATAGTCAACAAAGCTCGTGTTTATATATAAAACTTCACTTTTATTTTAATTAGTGTGCTGCTTCCATTAGGGTTATATTGCCTTCATTATGCGAGAAAACAAGGCTGTTTCTGTTTTATGGTCCTTAAGAGCTCAGGCGCGGTTAATTTTTCCTGAACTACAACTTCCACATCTTCTTTCAGTAAACTGCGAATAAAATTTGTGAAGTAAGTAATACTTTTTTTGACACGCTTTCAGTTGTTTTAAATTATTTCAACACTATTCTACTATCTGTAAACATAATTAAAAATCGAAAATGCTGAAACTTTATTATGCATTTATCTGACACAGTCTAAACATGACAAAGTGATCTAGTTTTTAATGAAAGCTTACTTTTTATACTGTATATAACGAGTAGGCGTCGTAAATGCACGAACAGTTACTTCTGCACGAAGTATCACGTTTGTACGAGTCGTCAATTTGGCACGGAGACAGATTTGCACAGTTATTGACTTTTGCAAGAAGTCAGTTTTGTACGAGTTGTCAAACTTGTACAAGGAGTCACTTTTGCAGAACACACATTTTGTTTTCTTGAATTTTTAAAGCGTTTTTATATAGTAATTTATAGTTTGACGCTTCTTTAAAAAGTGAAAACCGTACAAAATTGACTACAGTGCAAAACTGTGACTCTTGCAAAAGTGGCTTCGGTAAAACTGACGGCTCGTGCACAATATACAACTCGTACATAAGTGACGTTCCGTACATTTATGACTATTTCCCGTCTATAACATTGTAACTTAAAGGGTTTTTATTAGGACAACATAACATATGAAAATTTTTGTTGTTACGATGTAAATTTTTTAGACGGACTTGTTCTTTCTTGATTAGTTTAAGTTTTCAGTCTAAACCATAATTAGGTTAACTTTTTTACAAGCGTGAAATTAAAGCAACTTATTTAACATAATATAAGTTTAAAGGTATAAAATAACGTATATATATAATACCACAGATGTTCTTGTGCTAAAACTTTATTTCAACTAACGGTGTCTCACTGGTCTCAAATAAATTTAAGAACAGATCTACGAAGTCTATAAGAAATTAACACACATTTGAAAAAAGCAGAAGAAGCATGTATAATTATGTATAGTGTTTATGTAGGTAGTAACTATAAATGAACTTTATGGTTTAAAAACAAAGTTTGGGATAAAAACATAAAATTTTAAAATTGTCTACAAAAAATACATATTTAATAAAAGTAGGCACTAACCTCAAAAAGCTCTAAGAATAGGCAAGTTTTTAAAATAAAAATTAAATTGAGTTGTGCAGAAATGTTACGTCATAATAAATTTAACAAATTGGTCAATAATTTATACAGCTTAAAAACATGAAGTATTAAACTTGCAAGTGTATGTGATTGTAATGTGAGTGTTGTGAAATAAATTAGTACGTAAGTAGACAGAGTTATTTTAAGTAGAATCGTCGGTTGTGGGGACAAATATTCGATAAATCTTGCCGCTTATCTAGAAGTAGGTCTTTATCTTTTGCTGCAATTACTGCTCTTTCTGTATTGCAAGTTGGGCAAATTCTACTTACTCCGTTGGATGCATGTTTCATCTTTGAAAAAATACTCAACTCCATGTTTGGCCTTTTACCGTACCTGTGAAAAAAGCTCCAGACATAATCCTATAAACGCGTGCTTTGTTTTTTATTCATATTTTTAGAGTATGTTTATGGTTAGCATATCTATCCTTGAAACTACCTGCTGTACTTCCGATATAAATTTTATCTGGGCCCTTACTTTCAACTTTAACTTTTTAAATTACATTTTTAATTAAACAATTGCCTTTTAATGGGCAGTTATCTTTGTTTAATTTACGGCAATTACATGTTTTAGGCATATTACTTAACTTATTACTATTAGGGTTAGTTAGTTTTGAATATTTATTTATAGTTTTATTGTTATGCATTTTGCTTATACTTTTAGCGCTATTATCACTTACTTGTTCTAAGTTTTCTTTTATCACTTTAGAAATACTTCTAGTTATACGTTGAATACTATAATCTACACTATTATTAGTACTATTGATATGGATATTTTCATTATCATTAATATTAAATTTATCATTATAGCTTATATCTTTAATGGTTAAAGTTTTAATTACATTGTTGTTACCATAATTAAAATTTTTACTATTTGGATTATCATTATTATTACTGTTATTATTACTATTACTAAAATTATTATTTTTATTATTGCTGTTATTATTAATATTATTAGTATAATTAGAAATATTGTACATATCTACGTCATTACTAACTTTATTACTAGAATTATTGTTTGTATTAGCTTTGATATGTCTATTTTTAAAGTTTGAAATTACTGTTTTGTTGTGCGATTGTATTAAAGTTTTAACATTACTCATGCAACTATAAGAAATTTTAACTGTCTCTCTATTAAAAATTTTGTTATAAAAGTGGCTATCGGGGAAGTGTTTATCGACTAGCTTTAAAAATTCTTTACCTAAGTTTATATTAACTGAAGAGCAATATGGAAGATTATACCACATTATATGTCGGTTACGCGGTTTTTTGCGTTTTTTGTCTACATCTAATTTTTCATACTTTAATTTACATTTAAAACCTCGATTTTTTAATTAATTTTCGTACGGTTCTTTTATTTCGTTAAATATCTTTTCATTCGAAGAGAGGGTACTTAAACGTTTTTGTGTCATTACCGGGAAGCATTTTTTTTTATATGATAAGGGTGGTCAGAATTAATATTAATAAAGTTTAATAAAGAATATGGTTTACGGTACGGACGGTAAGTATTATTAGATAAATTTAAAGTAATATCTAAAAAATTCGTTATTTGCGCTCCTATTTCTAAAGTTATTTTAAAACCGATATCAGACATCAATCTAAACGTTGACTTTTAAATCTTTTCGTAAACAAGAGGTTTTGAAAGATCAATGACACCGAGTCCATCATCTCTATACAATCCCCAATTATCAAAAATACTTTTGAGTTTATCTAGGATGTATAACCCTACAAGATCGCATACCTCCGCTCTATGAAAACTACCCATCGGTATATCAAAAAAAACTATCGGTATCATTTTTCTTCCATACATCATCACCCGAAAAAGTAAAAGGTCACACGAATGGAATATAATGTCTGTATCTGATTTATTAAAAACAGAAAATTGGGATGCATAATCTAGTGCGTTAATTAAGTGCGCTTTTGTAATAGACGGATAAAATTCGACGATATCAAAGCTAATAAAACGCTTACTACTTTTATTGTTAATATTATTAAACCATTGTAATAGTTCACCAGTATTTTTCCATTGGATTAGACTAGTGGCTGTTCTAACGTCTTTAATTATACTAGTTAAAATTTGTTTAGATATTTTACAAATATGCGTTTTACTTTTACTTATTAGTCTGCACTTGACTGTTGCAGGAAAATTATCTTTATGATCCTTTACTGTTATATACGCTTGCGATCTTTCTAACTTAGGTATACGTTTACCAGTAGTATTATTTTCATTTAAAAGTTCTTGTGCACGGGAGTCTATCGTATCAGCCGGATTATTGGTACATTTTTTATAGATTTTTGTGATATTGTCTAAAAGTAACTTATCTCAATTTTTTGGACTGATTTTATACAAATTATTAGTTTTGTCTGCAAAAATAACAAGTTTATTAGACTTTTTTATAGAATTAATCTTGTTACGTAAATTATATTGAAAGTTATTAGTTTTACCGGGTTTATGTTCAATTTTATTAATTAAATCAATTAATTCAGATTCAAAAGGTATTAATTTTACACAGATTGGTGCCGACTTTTTAGTCGGGAAAGGCAAAGATTTACTTATTGTACTTAATTTACTTGTATTTAAATGAGCATCAGGATTATCGGTAACATGGTTTGTCTTTTTACACAACTTTTGTTCGTAACAAAATGCACGCCATCTTATCTTTTGGATGAGGGCGTTTGTGTAATGAAACAATCTTACCTGATAAATGTGCTTGTTCGCCAAAGGGATGTTTTTAAGGGAACCATCGAACTCAAGTACTTCAAATATGCTTTTTTTCTTAGGATTCAGCATTCCTCAGAGATCCTCCAATACAAAACTACCAATTTTTCAATGAATTAAAAAAACGAGGTTTTAAACGTAAATTAAAGTTAAAAATTAGATGTAGATAAAAAACGCAAAAAACCGCGTAACCGACATATAATGTGGTATAATCCTCCATATTGCTCTTCAGTTAATATAAACTTAGGTAAAGAATTTTTAAAGCTAGTCGATAAACACTTCATCCGATAGCCACTTTTATAAAAAAAATTTTAATAGAGAGACAGTTAAAACTTCTTATAGTTGCATGAGTTATGTTAAAACTTTAATACAATCGCACAACAAAACAGTAATTTCAAACTTTAACAATAGACATATCAAAGCTAATACAAACAATAATTCTATTAATAAAGTTAGTAATGACGTAGATATGTACAATATTTCTAATTATACTAATAATATTAATAATAACAGTAATAATAAAAATAATAGTTTTAATAATAGTAATAATAACAGTAATAATAATGATAATCCTAATAGTAAAAATTTTAATTATGGTAACAACAATGTACTTAAAACTTTAACCATTAAAGATATAAGCTATAATGATAAATTTAATATTAATGATAATGAAAATATCCATATCAATAGTACTAATAATAGTGTAGATTATAGTATTCAACGTATAACTAGAAGTATTTCTAAAGTGATAAAAGAAAACTTAGAACAAGTAAGTGATAATAGCGCTAAAAGTATAAGCAAAATGCATAACAATAAAACTATAAATAAATATTCAAAACTAACTAACCCTAATAGTAATAAGTTAAGTAATATGCCTAAAACATGTAATTGCCGTAAATTAAACAAAGATAACTGCCCATTAAAAGGCAATTGATTAATTAAAAATGTAATTTATAAAGTTAAAGTTGAAAGTAAGGGCCCAGATAAAATTTATATCGGAAGTACAGCAGGTAGTTTCAAGGATAGATATGCTAACCATAAACATACTTTTAAAAATATGAATAAAAAACAAAGCACGCGTTTATAGGATTATGTCTGGAGCTTTTTTCACAGGTACGGTAAAAGGCCAAACATGGAGTTTAGTATTTTTTTAAAAATCAAACATGCATCCAACGGAGTAAGTAGAATTTGCCCAACTTGCAATACAGAAAGAGCAGTAATTGCAGCAAAAGATAAAGACCTACTTCTGAATAAGCGGCAAGATTTATCGAATATTTGTCCCCACAACCGACGATTCTACTTTAAAAAACTCTGTCTACTTACGTACTAATTTATTTCACAACACTCACATTACAATCACATACACTTGCAAGTTTAATACTTCATGTTTTTAAGCTGTATAAATTATTGACCAATTTGTTAAATTTATTATGACGTAACATTTCTGCACAACTCAATTTAATTTTCATTTTAAAAACTTGCCTATTCTTAGAGCTTTTTGAGGTTAGTGCCTACTTTTATTAAATATGTATTTTTTGTTGACAATTTTAAAATTTTATGTTTTTATCCCAAACTTTGTTTTTAAACCATAAAGTTCATTTATAGTTACTACCTACATAAACACTATACATAATTATACATGCTTCTTCTGCTTTTTTCTAATGTGTGTTAATATCTTATAGACTCCGTAGATCTGTTCTTAAATTTATTTGAGAGCAGTGAGACGCCGTTAGTTGAAATAAAGTTTTAGCACAAGAACATCTGTGGTATATATTCCGATAAACTTAGCTTATCAGGATCTCCAGGATTTAACGCCTTAAAACGTTATATCTTATATATATAATACTTTAGATTAACAACAAAACAGTTTTAATTAATTATTAAGTATATACACAGCAGAATAAAAATTCAAAAATAATTAAACAATTTAAATGAACTCGTAAAATACACACAGCCTCTTCAAACTACAACTTATAATTCCAGTGATAGAATAATTCACTTATTTTTAGACATATTTATTTATTGTTTAAAAATTTTGAAACAGTTTTACTTCTTTTTCAGCTATTGTTATCGCTTAATACTTTTTACAACATTAAAAACCCACATACAAAGAATACAAGTAGATATTTGAAAAAAAATTCAGTTTATCTTTTAAAAAACAGACTTCTTTTAACAAATTTTTTTTTGTAAATAAACAAATCGCCTTCTTTTTTTGTTTGGCATATACTTACATTTTTTCTTGTATTATGATGGTACTAATTAGTACTACGATGGTAAAACTAAATCTGTCGGATTAAAATAAAGCTAATTTGAATTTTTATTGATAATTTGATTATGATCAAAAGTATTTTCTAAATCAAGCTGATGTCTCTTTTTTCTGTTTGAACAATTATTTTGATTTTTATGTGTTGTAACAAAAACATACTAAGTTATTTATTTTTCCATTATCACTTTAAATTGAAAACCAACGAGTTAGATATAAGATTTTTATATTAAATGCAAACGTGTAATTAAAATAATTACTACCCATAATTTTTCCACATTTGCTAGCTTGACTTTTTCATTAAACTAAAAAATTAAAAAAGAACCCGTAGAATCTACTTACAACAAACTTGAGACTTTAAAATCTGTATGATAAGAAAATAAAGTTTTAAGAAAACAGTTCCATTTATATTTAAAAAAAAATTACCTAACTTTTGAAAACCTGTTTAACACGACTTAGTTGATTCTCAAAAACTACAATACATTTTTTGACAGTTATATTGTTTTGTTTAAACTAGAGTTTCCCAAAACAGTTTTTTAGTCGCCTACTAGGCAGTAGTTTCTAAAATGTCTCCTTTACTAGATATGGCCCTTTTAATAGTTTAATACTCAATAATGTTTTCTCTCCCTTTTTAATTATTTTCCCCTAAGAGTCAAGATTGACCCTAAGGAAGCAATATCACCTACTTTAAAAAACCCTGGTTAACTTTAAGACTATATCGCATTGGTCAACAAATTTTTAGCTAAATAAGAACTGATACGGTAGAAGCAAACTTAAGCTTTTCTAAAACAAAAGTTTACAGAACTGCTCTTTTTTGGGCTTGTAAGTACAATGCTGCCTATTTTATGGTTATTTCGTTGAACATATGCTTTTATTTTTTTTTATCTAATGTAATAATGTAGCACACTTTGTTAAATCATCAAAAAAGACTCATAAACATTGAAGTCCGCAAAGAATTTTTTTTTCTTTTAGTGTGGCCAACGAAAAACTTTTTACAGTAATTGGCGTCCGTTTTTCATAAAAAACCACCGATCCCTACTTTACCCACAACATACAAAAAATAATATGTTAAGAAATATTTTATCATATCCAATAAAGATTTTTTAATATACAAGGAGCTATATGTTATCACCTTCATTATAAACAAAACTGTTTATAACCAAAATTAAAGTTTTACTGCACTACGGTAAAGATTTTTAGGAGCACAACAACTCAAATTCTGGTAATAAATATTCTAAAATATCTAACTTTAAGAATAATTAGTTTAAAAAAAATCTCTCCTCATCGGGTACACGACTATTCAAAATCAGACAGTTCAAATTCCGACAATTTAAATTCTAAAAAAAAAATTAAATGGCCACAAATCAAAAAGTAATATATGTATATACTTTTTAAACTAAAGAAAGCGCTTGTTGGTCTAACTATTACCTTTTTTTTAATTCTTATATTTTCTTCTTTGAGGTATGGCTAAAATAAGTTTTAAAATATAGTATTTTTTTAGAAAAAACATTTTATTAAAATCTTATTTTCAAAAATATTGTTTTCCTTTTTTTTTCATTTTTCTATTCTTATTATTACCTACAACCGCTGTCTTTTCTTTGAAATAAGCATTACTTTTTTAGTTTTGGCCCTTTAAACACTTTTAAATTATTAGAAGTGTCGGAATTTTAATTGTCCGTTTTTAATTGTCATGTAGCCCTCCTTATAAATACTTTTTCAATAATTTTACCATCGAAATCTTATTAATTGAACTTACAGAAACAATTTAACTCCTTCAGTTTTTTTATTTTTGGATACGGCTAAAATAAGTTTCAAAAAACACATAAAAGTAGATAATCTTATTAATTATGAATTTGCTCTTTAAATAAATATGTTTATTTTTTACCTTTATAGTTTTAACAATTACACCTTTAAGTATATTTTTAGTTTATTTATTTGCGATCTTTCAAAATTTTGCTTCTTTAAAACCTTTCAGAGTTTGACTTGTTGTAATTTGAATTGTCATTTTATTAGATCTTTTGTATTTATTTAAAACTTATTTTTATTGAATAGAGTATTAAGTTTCATTCAACTCATTTCGAATACGAATTAGTTAAAGTTGATATGCAAATAAAACAAACTTTTAAACTTAAGTCGATGTTAAAGACATAAAAAAGCAGAAGTTTTTTTAATTCTATTTTTAGGTTATTTTACAATTTATACTACACAACCACAACTAATTGCAGTTATGTTTAATTATTTAATTTAGTAACAAGAAAGTACAACCAAATATATAATTTTATCGAAGCATTGTTTATATAACATAACACAATTGTACAAAATTAATAGAAGTAACAAATAAAAATAACTAATGTTATAAGTAAAAAGTAATTAAAAGAATCAGTGTGTAATTCAGATGAGATAAATTATTTTAAAAAGAGTTCTTTTTTTCGTTTTTGTATTGTTTTTATGGGAAAAGTATTGAATTTACTGATAATTATAGTATTTTAATTAGTCTTTTTAGTTTTAAGTAAAAATGTTCAACACTCCCACATGATACCTGATCCTGTGGTAACTTGTTCCACATTGTCTTTGCTCAGTTAAAAAAATAACCTTGCCACTGACTGTTGTTAAAATTATATAAACACCTTAATTTTATATCATTTCCTCTTAACTGATATTTATTATGGGAAGAACGAAAAATTTATTGAAAAAAAACTTATATTTACCATTCAAAATTTTATAAAGAGTTAATAAATCAAACTCCCATCTTCTATATTCTAGACATTTCAATAGGCTTAACTAATCTATTATTATATGATCTATTGAATATGTTACAACGATTACATATAAAACGTGTAAATTTTTTTTGCACAGACTCATTTTTATTAATGTCTTTTTTAAATAAGGAGAATAAATTTGGGTACTGAATTCAAGCTTAGGACGAAAGTATATTTTAATTAGTTTTGTCAGGATACTAGCTGAACTTGTTTTCAAACTTTTGTATACTTGATAAGATGAAGTTTGTGCAACTTATATAAATAGTTTATGTGTCACTCCATTTTAAACTTTCAGAGATATATATTCTTAAATCTTTCAAAACGTTAACTGTTGGTATCCTAGTGTTATTGATTAATAGGTTAATCGGGCACGATTTGTTTTTCTTAATGGTTATAATTTTAATTTTTTTAGAATTTAAATCATTTTTCTTGTATTTTTCGTAGAGAAATATTTGACTCACTAAAAGTTTTTACATAATCTGAAAATAAACTTATATCACTTTAAATGTCAATATTTTATTAAGTATCGTTAATGTAGACTAAAACAAGAAGGGGACCAATTACACCACCTTGTGGTAGTCCACTGTATTTTGTTAAAGGGTCTGACAGCGTAATATTAATAAGTACATTTTGTGATCTCAAATTCAAATATTATTAAACCAATTTACTAAGGATTCATGTAGTCCATGCTGACTCAAAATTTTTAACAATTGTTTGTGTGATACTAAATCGAAAGCTTTTTTAATATCAGTATAAACCACTTTAATGTTTTCGTTACAAGATAAGAATGTATCCATGAATGTAAGCATGTTGACAGTTGAATGTTTTTCTAGCGATTTGGGACAATACCAAATTGTTTATTAGTTAGTAAATTATAGTCAAATAGGTGATTAAGTAATTTCAAATTTGTTTAAAAACTCGAGAAAAGCCAATAGTAACTAGTTAAATATATTGGCCAATAGTTCAACGCGTTTTGTTTGTTACCCTTCTTATGCACTCAAATGATAAAAGATGTTTTCCATTGTTTTGGTACTTCAGCTAATGCTATAGAGCAACTGAAAATTAATGATAGTGGAAATATAATTGATGCAATTGCATACTTAATAAAATAAGGTGTTTTTTGGGGTTCTTATGATTTTATCTTTTAGGTGATTAATTTAGCTTTTAATCTCGTCATAAGTTATAAAAAAGTCTTCTTTTTTACTACAATTTTTTGAGCTAGTATAAAACTTTGGTGGTCATCATTTTTCTAAATACTTGAAAAATTCTGTAAAAAAGTGAGGCTATTTCAAAATATGCGGTTACTGTTTTATCTTTATCATTGTCATAAAAGAGGGTATTGCAGTACTTAATTTAAGTTTAGATTTTACGCAACTATAAATCTTTATAAAATTTGGGTTTTTGCAGATTATTTCTTCATATTCAAAATTGTATTCTTTAATGGCTAATTGATTTTCTTTTGACTTATTTTTATAATCTTTGGAAAATTATATACTTTTCTTATTATTTTTTTATAGAATAAATTTTTCTTTTAATAGTTTTTTAGTGTGAGATGGTTTTTTTTTTTTGTTTTTTTTTTTCAGAATAAAGTGGAATAATACGTTTAATTGAGGTTTGAATTAAGCTAATAAATTGGTCATAAAAATGTTCAAGATTTTTTGACTTGTTAAATAATGAGGTCCAATAATTTTTTGACAAGTATTTATTAATGTTTTTAAAATCTGCCAATTTAAAATCATTTGAATCTTTTTTAGCATTAGGTACTATTAGACTTTTAAATTTAGTTTTGAACTAAATCAAGTTATGGTCAAACGTGTATAACAATGGAAAAGTAACAGAATGAGATATGGTTCTATCTAGCTAGACCAAAATGATTGCAAATTAAGAGATCAAGTATGTTTGCATTTTTTTAAGTTAGACTTTCGATTACCTGAGTTAAAAAATCATCCGTGCAAAAATCAAGAAAACACTCATGGGTTCATTTTAGTCTGTTCTAGGAGTTGTTCAATTTATGTTTGGCAGATAAAAATCACCAAGAACATAAAAAAAATTCAATCATTTTAATTACATTTTTACAGTCAGTGCACATTTTGCAGACAGTGGGATAGGTAAACACTAATAAATCTTAGTTTTGTTTTTTTTATAATTACGTCTATTTATATGTACCCAAAATTTTATTGTTAATAGAGATTAAATCTTTTTTAACTTTAGATACTTTTTGTAATTTTTGTAAATGACAGCAACACCTTCACCCCTACTTTTTCTATCCTTTCGGACTATTTTATAGTTAGAAGGACAGACTATAGCATCGTTGACTTTAGGAGTCAACCACGTTTCAGTAAGAAAAATTAAACCAACATTACTAATGTACAAATAGTTCTCTAAAATATCAACTTTATTTAAAACAAATCTTATATTAATACATTCAAAATTAAAATGATTACAGTTACAACTATGAGAAGTATTAAAAGAAAACTTATTATGATTGAAACTCAATTTATCAGATAAACTCAAATGTTTAGCAGTAAAAGAACTGTTGACTCACAGTTTTTGTTACTAATCCCAGAGCTCCTGGGAATTAAAACGAAACTGCTGTCTTGTTGATTCCACTATTTATGATTCCTGATTACGTATTTCACGTTTAAATTGTTCTGGTCTGCTATGGCTTGCTTTAGTTTAACTTTTTTTCTCACGATTCTGAATGCTTCTAGTTCTAAGATGGTTCTGTCAGAGTTGGTATGAACATTTGTTTCTTTTCCATCATTCATAACTTTTATGTTTTTCATCTTTAACAGCCTTTAACTACCTTTTTTTATTCGTTGACATGCTACAAAAAAAGTGTTAGTAAAAACTTGTCGATAGTTTTAGTTAAAATTGTAGTCAAAAAATTAACATATAACTTGCTGTCCAAATTTAAAAAAATCAGAATTAATCTATAATTACTTTCTAACTTAAATATAGTTTCTAAGTTAAAATAGAAGTTTAACGATTTTAGATGATTTTTTTTATATTGACATTATATTATAACTAAAACTTTTTTGACATAAAGTTAAATAAAGTTTATTTTAGTAAACGTTGTTAACTTTATAAAAGTTAATATTCAGAACAAAGGTAGCAAAAGAAGTAAAAATATTTAAAAACTTGGAAAATGCAAGTATAATAAAAAACTCTTTCCGTTGTTTTGTTAAAACTTTAATCTTTTTATAATTATTTCCAATAGAAATATTATACATACCTATCAATTTTAGTTATTGTAATAATTCAGTAATAAAATTTTGAACAAGACTTACCCAAACTTAAAAACAAAACTGCCTGCTTTTTAAGGTAAAAAGATAAAATTCGACTACTGACTAAATTGACTTTAAGCTAAATTTTAAAAGTTTGATAATAATCGCACAGTTATTCTGTTATAAATTTATTGTTACATTTTCAAATACTTAATCTTTATAATCGCATTTGCGTAATTATTTTAAAATTTAAAACATTTTCTACCCTATAAACCAGCAATATAATTTAAAAATAATTTAGAATAGAAAAAAGTATATTTTTCATTTCATTATTCACTTATTTATTTACATAGAAATGTTTTAATACAAATTAGTTTTACTAAAAGGTATCCGTGGTGTGCGACCCGATAACTGAAAGGTTCTTCAGGCATCAGGTCCTAAGACCAAATGTTTTGAGCGTATTTTTTTATCGTTTAATAAACTGTAATTCATTTTACTACTAGGCAAGTGTAAAAAGTATAATAGTTAACCTCATTAGCAAAAATTGTGCTTATAGCAATAATAAATTAACTTAATAAAATAATAATCAAAACATTTATATAACTTTAAATTATTTTTTTTACTGAAAATGTTACGATAATTAAACACTGTTACAAATCATTTTGAATTTCAGACTGCTGATAAATGTTTTTACACCAGAAAACCTATCTTTATGAATAAAAAAAGATTGTTTCAGAATTTTTTTAGAACAAGTTTTTTTGTCGTGTAAAATGAGCGCAAAAGTTTTATAGTAAGACATAATAAATTGTTTGAAGAATTAAGACTGCAGGCTTCTTTAGTTACGACTGACTAACAAATTTCAATAAAAACGAGACCTGGGTCTAAGTTTACCGACGACTTATTATCTTATGATCCAAGTGGTATGATCAAAACTGTATATTAACTTGAAGTTAATTCATCGCTGACAAAAGTCCAGGCTTCGGCTCTGTTAGACTTTTGCCGAAGTTTTATTTAGGGATGTTTTTAAATATATACTTACGAGTTTAATCTAAAGAAAAAAAGACTATATTTCACAAGTTTTTACTTAGTATAATTTACTGTTTTTCTATTTATACTTTGCCTCATGAAATACCATCAATTATAAAGCTTACATTACTAAAACGTAAATCAAAATAGGAAAGATATTATTCTTTAGATAAAAAAGACTAAAAACTAAAACCGGCTAATTGAAATTTAAGCTTTTTTAAAAAAGAGTATAGAATAATTTTTTGTTTAGTATTTTTTTTGAATTTTAAATTTGTTTTTATATACTGAAAATTTTCGGAAAAGTATGTTGTCGTCAAAACAACCTTAACTCTAAACAACCTTTTACTCTAAAGTTATCTGCTTATCTTATTAAAAAATGGTAGCAATACGTGCATTAATCTTTAATGCTTTATATTGTTGTTTTTTATGTTTATTCAAAAAAATCCCACTAACTTATATTTTAGTTTGTTATTCAAATGTTTATTAACATTTATACTTCAACCATCTGACATGAACACAGACAATAGAACCTTTTAAGGCAATTTACAATTGTTTTAACTATTAGTACAAAAATTTTATTTTGCAAAGGGTCTGCACTTGTATCAAACTAAGTTGATATAATTTTTTCCTTTTTTGAAGACTTCCGTTTGTCACATTAATTTGTAAATCATAATTACTTATTAACTATGTTACTCAAGGTTTTTGTAGAGTGGGACAAGTTCTAATTTTTGTCAATATTACTTTGTTATAAAACATGTGTTTTGTAATACTTGTAGAACACATTTAATTTTCTTAATTTGTCTAGTTTACTTATAAATTTATACAGAAAATATTGATGACAAAAACTAATATTCTTACCGAGAGATAAATTATGTTCCTATAATTAACTCAAATCAAAATCACACTTATGTTCTATAACTAAGTCTATTTATAAGCTTTCACAAACTATAATTACATAACACTTTTCATGTAAAGTTATTAGGTAAAATAATAGTTACCTGAAAATACAAAAGCAAACCATCAGCATCAACAAATGCATTGGATTTGATACTTAAAAATAGGGTGTTTTCAAAGTAGACGTCGGCTAAAACTGAATAAAAACTATATCTTATGTAAAAACCAATGTTTTGTTACTTTAATTTTCTTAATTTTCGGGTTTAAATATAAATACATATATATGAGCGCTGCGTCCCAAAAGTACTTAATTTTAGAAATTTGACTATTGTTTTAATAAAAAAACATGAAAAAAGTTTGAACATACTTTAATAGAAATACTAATTTAGTTAGTCAAACTAATCTTTAAAATATCTTTGTTAAACTATGAAAAAAATAATAATACAACTTAATGTTAAAGTAGATTTTGAATAGTTTTGTTT
This sequence comes from Thalia democratica, assembly GCF_965202585.1. Lineage (NCBI taxonomy): Eukaryota > Metazoa > Chordata > Thaliacea > Salpida > Salpidae > Thalia > Thalia democratica. The sequence goes on along the minus strand of NC_139165.1, from coordinate 53,715,810 downwards.
ACCGTTGATTTTGAATAGTTTTGTTTACCGTTGATTTTTAAAGACATCAAAATTTTAACTAAGCTTTCGAAATGCTTCGCGCCAACTGGCATATATTTTTTATAGCTGGAATTTTAAAGTTTAGTTTAAAGCACTAAATGAGCTCGAATCTTGGCAATCTAAATAGAAACTTGAGAAGATGTCTATTTGGTCATTTCCAGGTGCGGGCCCACAGGAGATTTTCGCAGACCACTTTACTTATTGTTTATAAAAAGTTTGTTACTTGTCTAAGCACCAAATACTAACAGTATAACCTTAACATTGGCACCAAAATTTACTCTTAACTTAAATTTGCCTAGCTTGTAAACTTTGGTTCTAAAACTTATCTATTATTTAACTTTAATAAAATATTTTTATAATTACATATTTAGTAGTTTATAAGTGTTAGCCAGCATTATTTTTTTTTTTAAGTTCTTATAAAAACTTTGAAAATTTAAGGTTATTTTGATAGAGTTCCCGCTAATTCTTGATTTAAAAAAGATCCGGATCCGGTAAATTACTAATTATAATAAACTAAAAGACTCATATCTAAGTAATAAGAAAACAATTTTTGATGCGTCATAGTTTATTGTATAAAACAATATTTAAGAACAAATCCGGCGCGTATTGTCTGGTAGTAATAAAAGAAATAAACAAAAATATAAAAGTCACACAACAAGAGATAAATATGCGATAATAAGAACTTCTGATCAAAACAAAGATGCATTATACGAATATATTAACCCTGAACCACGTATTAATTAGTCATAAAACTTAAAGCCTATATTAGTAAGTTTAGTTTACCACCATATAGATATCCATTTATTTTGAAAGAATTATAAAGTTTTTAAAAATAAGAATGCAAAAGTTAAGTAAACATAGAAATAATTTATCAATCTTATCTAAAAGTTCAATATTTTAATTATTGCACCTTCAAGCTCTGTATAAATATTGGGTTAACAGAGCAAAATTAACCGTGTTCAAATTCTAAAACTTTTTTTAGCATGTGTATAAATACAATTACTACTTCTATAACGCACCTATAAGATTATCTTACAACTTGCAGTTTTTATTAGGTACTAGCTATATCTAAGTGACTAAAATGGCTTTAGTACAATCATAAACGCGTTGTTATAACTAAGACAATTGATTCAAGGTTCACAAAAATTAAAAACTAACCATAATTTATCTAACACATAGACGTGTTTGTTTTAAAACACAAAAAAGCGTATTTTAATAATTCAATTAACATGCTGCTAAGACAACTTCTAGCAGTTAGAAACTAATTTAAAAAGAAAACACTTTGGTGATCCAAAAACAATTTTTAACTTTATGAAAGACAGTAAGATTTCTAAAAGGGGCATTTGCTAATAAAAATTTTGACACTGTTTAGGCGGCGGCAAGTAAATCATGCAAGAACCGCCGGATAACAAAAAAGGTCACCCACCGCTCAAATATAGCCACATTTAAAACTTTTAAAATATAAATAATAATAAAAAAAGAACTATAAAACAATAAAAGATTTTAAAAGCGTATTTTAAACATTTTAAAAACATTATAGAACGCGTTATAAAACACTTAAGAGAAAATTATTTATTAGTTTTAATATTAGTCAGAAGAAAAGTGCGAAGTATTTTTAAAAGGACAACTAATGTTTTGTACGTTATTTAAAAAAAAAGATTAACTCAAGAGTAGTTAAAAGAAGTGGGTATAAAGCTCATAAAATTAAACCTCTATGAGCTCAAGGCACATATTGGATGGTAGACTTAAATGGAGCCTCGGTTTAAAACGCAGTCACGTGACCAACCCGGCTGTCTAGAATCGCCTGCCCCATGCAGGTGCGGCCTTTTGTGGACCAGAGTCACCGCCACCCAAGCTGGGAAAGTCGTCCATGTTGTTGGTGTCAACCTAAAATTAGATTAATTAAAATTAATAAAAATACATTGACTAATTGAAAATTTATTATAAATATATCCATCACTTTAAACTAAAACTTTTTTTAAACTTGATAACAAACCTGCTGATGCCAGGGAGCACCGCTGACAACGTATTGCGAGTGGCCACCGTTCTGCCTGTTCCTCTTGTCCTGACGCGGCTTCTTCTCCATCACCGGCTTCTGCGGCTGCCTGTTCCTCTGCGTCTCCTCGCGCTCCTCCATGTCTTGTCTCTGTAAAGTTTGCAATAGTCAGCTAATAGTTTCTTTAGTTGCATTCATCTTAGTTCGTATTAATCAAAACAACGAAACGAACGTATTCCTCTTCAAGGTTGACGAGATGGTCAACGCAGCTGTTCACTTTTTCTTCGGTACCAGTAACTGTGACCTCGTCACCTCCGTTGCGTGGGAACGTCACGTCAACCTGAATAAAAATTTTAATCAAATTTAATGTTTGCTTTATTTTACTGTAAATTTTATTTTGAGACTTGTTAAAGAGTTTTTAAACGGTCGTCTAAACAACAATTAGAGAGAAAAAAAATCTGAATGACTAAAAAATAGCCTGAGTTTATATGAAAATAAAAAATAGCAGTTAGAGACATTAAATAAATAAAAAATATCGTTAATCAAGCTACTACTTATATAAATTAGTTATCAAAAGAACAGGAAGAAAAATAGATTTATGAAAAAATATTTTTCATCAACAAAAACTAGCTTGAATTAAAAGAAATAAATCTAAATTAGCATGAGATTTGCAAAAAATCAAATAAGCCAGAGTTGAACAAATTCAGCGTGAGTAACTATAAAAAAAATTAATGGTAAACCTGTAAGTGACCTTAATTAATAACTTTTTCAAGGTTTTAGAATTTAGTACATTAGCACTATATTATAAAAATAAAATTGAATTCAGTAGAATTAAAATAATTAAAAAATATATAGCTGCCTAAGTAAAAACTCAATAACTTTTATTTTTTTTTAATTATATGAAAAACGCAACTGTTTGTAAAAAGTTGAATAAACATACTTTAAATTCTTTCATGATCTGCCTGAGTGTACTTCCTTTGAAACCGATGAATCTAGCATGCAGTCTAGAATCGATATGCACGTCGACACTAACGTGAGATTCCAGTTCTCCAACAATGTCCATAATGGCTTTCTTTGCCAGTTCTGTCTTCTCCTCATATCCAACAATTCTAATCTTGTTCTGCAGTAATTTAAAAGTTAAAGTATTATATTCATAATAAAGTTGCTTTTTATGCAAACATTCAATCAAGTGGTGATAAGATTACAACTTAGCTTAAATCAATTACAGAAAGATAAATTAAAATTTGCAAGTAAAACCTGATCTTGCTCAGGATCGTTTTTCTTGGGGAATTGGATGTTAACATCGTGAGCAACTCTTATTTTCGTAATTGATTCTCCTTTCCTTCCAATGATTTTACTGTGGAACTGAGGTGGAACTTCAATTGTCAGCTCGAAGCTCTTCAATTTCTACAGAAATTTGAGGTTGTTTAATGTTTTCTTTTAAGAATTTTTACAAACTAATCAGGTACACAACTAGATTTTGATTAAATATTTTTTTATTTATAAACAAACTGATTCATTAACTCAATTAAATTTAAAATTTAATGACATACAATAAGTTAGTGAGATATAATAAAAGGTATCATGTTTTTAATTTTTCATAAAAAATAACATTATTAAACATCAAATATTAACCCTGTCAGCTTCTTCATCTTCGATGACCTTCACTCTTGCTTCAAGCTCGATCTTGCACATGGCGAGTCTGTCAGCTGTTCCACTGATCTGATAATATTTTATTCTAATAAACATAAAAAATTTACAAGTATTTATCAGATATTAACTTTTCGTTCCAATATAACATTCCATAGTCTATACTCTATAGAATTCAAACCTTCAGTTTGACAACTGAAATGTCAAAAAATTTATTGATTTGCATTACGCGACAAACAACAACACAATTCAATCGTCAATTGTCATTTGAATAGAGAGCTCTTCAACTTGGACTTACAAAACAATGTTTCAAGTGCTCAGTACTTGTAAATTAATTAAATAAACAAGCACTGTCAACGTGGTAACATCAACTGCTATAAATTGAAAAATTGTTCTTTGTTTATGATTTTACTTTTGTTGAAAAAATTTATAAATTTCAAGCTTTAAAATATAAACTAAGAAGTTCTTATCTTGAACCTTTATCTTGAATCAGAACTTGTAGATCATGAAAATAGAAATTAAACAAAAAAGAAATGTAAGGTATAAAAATGCTTAAAAATTATTAACTTCATACAGTGCATTTTACTTAAAAAAGCTTAAATAACCTAAAAAACCAACATTTATATAAAAGTTTTATATAAAGTTTTAAGTAACAATAAAAGCAAAAATATAGAACTTAATACAACAAAAGCAATACACAAGTAGCAAACTAACAGTGATAATGTCAGATTTGAGGTCCATTTTGGGAATGTTGACATGAACATTGCATTTATCCATCAACTCGCGAACCTTCTTACCTTTCTCACCAATGATGTAGCGATGATAGGTGTATGGGATGCTTACTTCTTCACTAATTGGAATTAGCGCCTGTAACATTCAATTGCATTTGTATACAATGTAATTAAGTATTTTGTTTAACTAACACAAAAAATTGGTAGATAAAATTAAATTTACCTACGTTTATTATCATGATAATACCTAACAAAATCAATTGCGAATTAAATGTGCTTATAGTTAAACAATGGCATTATGTATATAATAGACAAGTAACTCATTATTATATTATATGCATAAAATTGATGATTTCTATCTTCGGTTTATATTAAAGAAATTACTTTATTTATTTTTAACTTAGTGATTTTAATTCATTTGTTTGTTGTATAAGAATTTAAAAATACACATAGGTACTAAGTATAAATATTTTCAAAAAAAATTTTTGCACTATTTTATTCTCAATTTGTACAATATTTAATTTTAAACTTTACATTTGATATTTATTTTTATAAATTTTTAAATTGAAATGTATCACTCGTCATAACTAACATTACTAATGACACTTTTTTATGAAAGATTTTAAGCTGTTTTATGAAAAAATGTAAACTAAAACCAATTGTACTGATATTTATTAAACTTAAAAAAAAGTACAAACAAAACTACTAAAAAGTTTCACGGTTTATTTGTTTACTTAAAAAAGTATGAACACTTGACTTATTTAATTAAATTAATCGCTATTTTGTACTCCTTTTATTTTTAATTGGACAAGCTACTTTTATACACATATGGTATACACATACACAATATATGCTGAACAACAAGGTGTAACGCAAACAATATACTAACTAAATTATCTTTTTTATTAATTCATATAAACATTTATTCAGCTTTCTTATTTACTTTATTGTTAATTTGAGTTAAGATTTATGTTATTTTCATGCATACAAAACTTGTAATAAAATATTTTCTTATTTCTACCAGCAGTTTAATATCTTTGAACCATTGACTGCAGCGAGCGTTACTGGTAATCAAAGTTAGTAAAACTTGGTAACAGTTATAACACGTAGTTATTTAATTTTACAGAAATCTTAATTCAATTAAGTACCAACCTTCAATGCATCAATAGCCAAAATAACTTTGTCTTTGTGGCCATCAATAACAATTGTCTTCTTTCTAACTTCTTCTTTTTGTTTTGCTTCTTCATCTACTTCTGCCTCGCCATTGGTTTGTGGTGCAGCTGCATAAAATAAATGTTTGTTAATATAAACTTACTTAACTAAGATGAATATATTAAATAGCATTATAAATCATTATTTGAACTTACATCTCATATAGTAAATATTTGTCAAGTATTTTTCTAGGAAAAAAATTGTTCGTGGTAAAACGAGTTAAAAATTAATTATTTTACAACGCATTATGGTTTTTATATAAAGTTTTATTTCCTTAGTTTTATTTCACATAAAATGTTAAATAAATTACATAAGTATTTTTAAAACTATAAACATGACCATTCAACAAACTACAAAACGATAAATTAGACATAACAGTGTGTTTAATATGAATACAGCTTGTTGTTTTCACCGACGAAAACCACGCAAACAGTGGATGAAAAGAAACTTGCTGCAGGCACAAACAGGTTTGATCCAAAACTTAAACAAACAGCGAGCAATGAATAGCTTGCAACGTAGCACATTCAAAGCAGCACAAATTTCAACACTAACATTTTAAAAGCTTGAGGCGCTCGCAAGCAGCTCGAAATATTCAGCTACCTTCTACGTTGAAGTTTTTCGTCACGCTCTAATGAGCGCGCCACGTGTGCACTCGTTTTGCAAAATTTAGCATTTTTATCTATTTCATAACTCTTTTAACGTTTATGGTGGTTTACTATTTCATTAAAACGAGTTTAAAGTTTATGACGATTTTTGAAAACACTTATAAATACTCATTATTAATAAACAGCTTACCATCACTGTTGTTTCTGTTTCCTCGGTTTGGAAACTTCACTTGAACGTTGAAATCATTTTGAACTTTTTGCACATTCTCACCACCTTTACCGATGAGCGTCCTGTGATACTTTTCATCAACTTCAATCGATTCTGACACGTGGTTATCCTAAAAATATTTGAAAAGTTCAACAACTTGTATTTTTAGCGTAATAGCAATTAAGTTATACATTTTAGGTTCAATAAAAATATACAGAAATTTTTAGAAAATTTACTTATCTTTAAAATAGTGTTTATACCAATTTACAGGTTTAAAATTTAGTACTAAGTATTTACAATTAATATATGTACAAGTTTTTTTATTATTAAATTTTTATTTATTCAATTTTTTAAGTAAAAGTGTTTTATTTTTTATTAAAAAAATATTACAAGTATGTGTTTAATAAATAGTAAAGTTTTAACGAGCTCATTCATACATTTTAAGAACTTATATTATTATAAAACCGATTAAAGTTTCATATGATATTCTGTCGAATATTTACAAAAAACGCATTTGACATTTTTAAAACTATATCATCGAGAACAAGATAATTTAGCAAACAAATTTAGTTAAAATGGTTGCCTTAGGCAAGTTGCATTAACACGTTGTTTAAAACGATAAACTTTTGTGTAATCAAATTCTAAATGAGTTTACGACTTATGATAGTAGTAATGTTTCTATACTTTTCTAGTACAATACGAAAAAAAGCATTGATTTTAAACTTGTTTGTTAACATTTTTTGTTATATGACTCATCAAACACTTATAAAATCACTCAAGTTTTGAAAGTCACTGTTATTTTATTTAAACTATATTCTTAACTTTAAAACCTTATTTTTTCAATGTATTTCAAAATAAATACCAAAATATTACAGAATTTTATTTGTAAAAAGTTAAATAAGTTAATTTAGCTTAGCCTTAGTTATAAATATTTAAAAATAACTTCATTATTACTCAATAGTATTGTAATAAAGTTGTCTAGTTGTCTAATAAACTTAAACTTTATTGAATTAAACTTAAATTACAACTCAGATGTTTAACCTAAACAAACTAATTTTTTATATAAAAAATTATCAGTTAGATGTACTAAATTTTAAGTAACAAAAAACCTCTTACTACAACAAATATCATCTTTAGATAATCAAGTACCTAATAACAAAATACAACTATATAAAATTTTGGTTTGTACTAAATGACTTCAACAGAAATACTTTGTACGCACTTGTTATCTAAAAGTTTAAAATACTTATATTATCATAATGCTTGAAAACTTTTCAAGCATTATGATAATATTCGACAAGAATTCGATTTTAAGTAACGTAACGGCATCAGTATATATAAGTAAATTGAAAAATTATTTGAGTCATTAAAAACCTCAACTAACTTACATGTTTGTTTATTTAGTAATTAGCATTGTAGCAATACAGCCAAAAGAAAAAACAATTTTTTGCTTTTAAAGAAACGAACTAAAACTAAACTTTATAAAACAAAGTTTTAATGAACTTCAAGAAATCGTTCCTACTTAACTTTATAAGTCGAAAGTGTATTACAACAAAACTTTTTCAATAAAACTAACTAACCAAGTCTGACACAATTTCCTCCATTTTAGATTTAGCACCTTGTACGCACTCCTGAGGACCTTTAATCCGGACTACGTTGGAATCCTCATTGATACGAGGGAAAGAGACGGTAACTCCTCCAAAATCTTCACTGATTTGACGGAGTACTTGTCCTCGTTTTGCCAGGAAATATTTATGATGCTTACGGTCTACATCGAGCTCGATTTCAGCAGTGTTCTCCTTTTTTTTGCAATTTTAATAATTAAACTCTTTTTTATACTTTATGTTCCGAAAAGAACTTTTTAAAAGTGTGATAACTTTACTTTAAATTTAAATATTTAAAACTTCAGCCTTCAAAACATTTAATTTATAAAAAAAAACATCCATTTATTATTTTTTGAAAAAATATACTAAGAACAAGAAAAAAAATAAAAACAAAAACTAACAAGAGTGGCAATTCGAGCTTCTAACATTTCTTTTGCCTTCGTCACCCCTTCCTGCTTGCCAACAATATGGATGGTTCCATTATCTGCATCGGATGTGTTCGGGAAAATTATTCTTGCTCCGGTCTCCTTCTTCACCTCGTTGATGCTGGCTCCCTGCTTGCCGATCAAGTACCTGTGCAGCTCGTTTGCACATTTCACTTCTTGTGTGAAGCTGTTTTCTTCCTAAATTCAAACAAATTGATTAAACCAATATCTTACGTTAAAAATAATCAGAATTTTTTATTAATAATTTTGATACATTCAACTAATAATGGAGTATGTCTGCAAACTTTAAAAAAATTAAAAATCTATAACAATACTGCTTTTTTGAACTTTATTTAAATGTTTTTAAGATTCTTATATAAATTATCTTTACGGAAAAAATCAATGTAAGAATATCATTTTTTTAAGTATGTTATACAGACTAAAAAAGCAAAAAAAATTACAAACAAGAAATGAAGTGATGCGCTAAAATTTTGAGATAAAAACAATTCTAATCTACTAAAAAAAAAGACAAACTCTGTTTTGTGCCATTTCTAGAAGTTGCGCCTTTGCTTTTTTGACAAACTCAGGTTCACCTCTGACAGTAACCGAATCAGAACCACTGTCTCCCGATGGAAAGTGAATCTGCACATTTCCACACTCCTGCTTCACACGCTTCACTCCCAATCCACCTTTTCCGATCAAATACTGATGCAGTTTTGCATCTATTTTGATAGTCTCTTCAGTAATTTTGGCCTGAAAAAATACACTATTTTTAAAGTTATCTAGACGCCATTGGCAAATAATAAGCTTTTGTTATCAAATTTTAATAATCTTTAGAAGCTTTAAGTAGCTTTACAACCGTGATTTAATACTCTAGTCTTAAATGATGAGTAACTTAAATTCTTATGAAAAATAAAGCAAATGATCTTCTTTATTTTGTAATCCAATCACTAACGTACAGGTTTAAAGTTATCAATTAATTTTTCAAAAAAAGGATTGATCTATAAATAAAATACTATATGAAAGTTTGCATGAGACCCACCTCTTTGCTTTCAATTGCACGAATCATGGCTCGCGCTTTTTCGCAATCCGCTTTCTTGCCGACAACCGTGATGACGTCATCGTTTGAATTCTCACTCGGCATATCGATCTGTGATTCAAGTCAATTTTCTATTATTAATGTTGATCGAGAAAAAATTTGATTTTTTTAACACAACATTGATTTTAATATCAGACTTAAGTGTAAAATGCAAACCTGAACTTCATACTTGGAATTTAATCTGAGAAGCCAGTTGTGAAAATTTATGTTTATTTTTTCAGAAAAACAGAACTTCATTTTTAAGGTATGTATATAGAGTAGACAATTTGATGCAAACATTATTTTTTCTTAAGTTTTTAATTGAAAATTAAGTTTAATAAAGTATATTACGACAAAAAATTGTTTATGAATTATTTACAGTCCATTAAGGTTAGAAGAAACTTAAAGGATGGCGCATTTACATAACTTCACCTTTTCATTTATAACACTATCAAAACTATCAGAACAATAACACTTGAGTAATACCAACTTTTTGAACAAAAAATCATACAAACACTTCAAAACTCACTTGTGTTGACGTTTCTTCGCGTATTTTTTTAATGTTAGCACCTCCTTTTCCTATAATGTTCTTGTGGTACTGCTTCAGAATAGGAACTTGCAGGCGGAAACTTTTTTCAACCTTAGATAATTTAAATTTGAACAAAACTGTAAAACTAAAGCTTTCAAAAGCTAAAAAGAGAATAACAATGTAACATAGTTCCGGTATAAAAATCAGTACAAAATAAGCAAAAAATTGTTTTTCAAAAACGAAAAATAGATACTTATAACGACAGAAAAGTATTTAGCATCTGGATCAAAATATTATATTATAAGAAAAAAAAAACTATGGGAAACTTTTTTAATATGTAAAAAACATCTTAAAACAGTATATGATAACCTTGCTCAAATAAGTTTAAATAATGTGTTTTTTAGTTATAATGTATTATAAGTTTTATCTTACCAAACCATCAGTTGTTTTCTTAAGCCGCTTGAAGCATTTTTCAACATCATCTTTTGGTCCCTTAAGTACAACTATATCGCTGTTCTTTGAAGCTTCAGGGAAATTAATATTGACCTGAAATTTATATAATAGAAGTTTATTTTAAAAAAAACTTTACATTTAAATTTGTATGAAACATAATTTGAAATACTGCTAGTCTTATAATCATTAAAGTATATTTTAAATAGTATATTGAGCAAACAAAAACAATATAAAACGTAGAAGCTATCTTTTGGGATGTTAGGTGTTGTAACATATAAAACTTTATTGTTTATATTGTTGCATCATTTTGTTGTAAGTTTTATTTTATGCAAAACATAAAGTTAAATAAACAAAACGAGTTTTTTTTTTTAATTATTTAGAAAGAACGTAATAGAAATCTAAATAAAAAACAAGTTTAGCGCAGATAAATTTAGTAAATAAAAACTAACCTTAATACTTATTTTATACAACCTTTTTTCGAAATAATCAAAGAATTTATAAAAACATTCATTTTATAAATAAATAAAAATATCAATTATATTTCCAAAATATTTGTTACGTAATCAGAATTTATTTGACTTAGTACGTTACGTAAAGAGAAAAAATATTAAGTATTCTAAAGTTATGTAATAAAATCATTAATAAAATAGAAGTATTTTAAATTAACTACTTGGTAAAACATTAATAAATACAAACCGCAGGAAACTCTTGGCGAATTTGCTTGATATTCTCACCCTTTTGTCCAATAATGTTTTTATGAAATTTGTGAGGAATAATTATATCCTTTTTGCGTTCATTTTCCTGCCAGATTACACATGTTAATATAAAGTAGTTAGTACTAAAATTGATAAATATATCAAAGCGAAGTTACTAACAGTATACATTTTATGCGAACTAATCTTTTTTTAATGACTTCAATTGGAATTTAGGTTAGTATTACTTTGTAATAGTAATTTTTTTATAAATACTTTAACAATTAACTTGGTATTAATTTAATTTTGTAAATAAGTTATTTTTATATCAAAAAACCTTTTAGTAATTATAGAGGCCCTATATCTACTACTAAAAAAAGTACAAATGAGTTTTATAAAAAATGACTGCAGAATTCAAAAATTAACACAATATTTCCTGTTGTTAGTTTACTTTTAATTGTTTCAACTATGTACAGATACTAAAGCCTAAAAAAGAACTAAAACACGTAAAATATATAAGTGATCAAGCTAGAACATTTCAATCTATGTATACACTTTACAAAAAAAATTGTATCATTATATACCAGTTTAGCTCCTTTGGCCTGAAGTTCTTTGGTAGCGGCTTCAACGCCAGCTTTTGGTCCTTCTATTTTAATGTTTCCGTCTACAGAATCTTTGTCCGGAATTTGAATCTGAACCTATAAAATTGAATAACAACTTTAAAGCAGTGATGTCTAAAAATATTTTTTAACGATTATAAACAGTCAAACAAGTTTATTTACTGCAACTTGCACTATGATAATATATACCTTATAATCCTCGCGCATCTTGTTGATAATTTTTCCACTTTTTCCAATAATTTCAGGGAAGTATTTACGGTCTATTGTTACTTCACAAACAGCCAAATCACTTTCCTATTAAATGCATACACATTAAAATTAATTCCTTTATTCATACTATGCATAAACCTAAAATTATTTAGCGAGGTTTTTAATAAGGATTTTGATTCTAACAAGTTTATATTATGGTTATAAAGAAAAAGAGGTGTTATTAGTTAAAATATAGTTATTTAAAAAATTTAATTACATTAAATAATTCAGTAAGTCACATTAAACTTTATTAATTATGGAATTTTTTTTATATTTCCTATAACTTTACAGTCCCTTTTACAGATTGAAAAATTTGTATTAAAAAAAAAAAATAATTAAAATATTTTTTCATAAATAAAACGAAACCGGTCGTAGGATTGTCTTGGATGCTGTTGTTGTTGATCGTGCGGTGAAGTTCATAGTTTATTAAATATATATATACATAAATAAAACTGGTCATATAAAGCTTTTTGTAGCAACTTTAAGTTTAAAGTTTTACTATAGTAACTTTAAGTAATCCAATAAAAGAAAGATAAAATTACTTTTAAAGACTTGTAAAATTTATTATGCTTAGAAAAAAACTAAAATTAAGAATAAGGCTTAGGATTTATTAATATATCCAAGTAAGACTTGAACTAATTTCGAATCCTTTTTTAGTGCAATTCTTATTTTTAAATACTCTTTTTCGTTTAAATTTAACTTTTTTTAACTTACAAGTTCTTCTACTTTTTTAGTCAACACATCAAGAAGAGGATCAGTTTCTTCTGGTGGTCCAGTACATTGAATTTCTTCGCTTTCAAGAAAGTCTATTTGCACCTAACAAAAAAGCCATGTTACAGTTTTTAATAAAATCTTTGCATTAAAACTATAAAAATTAAACAATTTGTAATTAATATACTAAAAATTACTTCTTATAAACATCAAACCTTAGGGTATTTTTCATTAAGAGCACGAATGGATTCACCTTTCTTTCCAATAATGTAGCGATGAAGCCATTTAGGTGCTCGAATTTTTTTGATGACCACGCTATTTGCCTGTATGATTTAATTAAGAGTATATAATATTCGTTATCTTTTACAAATTTTTAACTATAAAACTATGTTTTTTTGTAAACAAAGTTTTAATAACTAAGTTTATATGTGAAGCAGGAAAAAACAATAAAACTATTATAACTTTGCGCCTCAGGTACTAATTACTTTAACTTTTGGCTTCTTAAAAATAGCATTTCATAATAGATAATAAAAAATGAAAGAATGACGGATGGTACAATTTTGCAAAACTTTACACTAGATCAAGGTTTCCCAAACTTTTTTTCAAAATGCCCCCTTAAAAGAAATATAAAGCTATGGCCCCCTCCAACAATATTTCTCAAAAAAACCCATTAAAATTGCTTAAAACCTTTTTTTTTGTTCTTTACCATCAACTCCGGAATAACTAGTGTAAGTTTTAAATTATGGCCTTGTGGCTCCCCTTTTACGGCTTGGGGGCCTCTAAATTTTTTTCCATAATATCTAGTATAAGTTTCAAAACTACCATTAAAATCGCCGGAGACTTTTTTTTGCTCTTCATCATCAGCTCCAGAATACCTAGTTTAAGTTTCAAATCATGACCTCATTGTTCCCCTATGGCCTCATTACTGCTAATTTGACTATGTAACAAACCGCAACAATTATGTTATATTAACTTAATTGTAAAAAATTTAACAGGGAATAAATAATTACGATTCTAAAATAAACATCATAATCACTTTGTTATAGACAGCATTTAGAGCGGCTCCGATTTTATCAGGTAATCCACGAATTATAACGGTTTCGGATAGATCATCAGGTTTAGGAAGTTCAACAGCACACCCAGTCTCAGCAAGAATATCTTGCAAGGTTCTTCCTTTTGGACCGATGATAAAACGATGTTGAGTTTTGCTGATTTCAATCTCAATTTTAGTGCAGTTTTCTTTCTGATAAATATAAAGACTGATTCAAAATAGGTTCTTGTATTTCTAACTAAGCAAACATTTATTAGAGCTAATATTAAATTACTGTTAATAGTTAATAATGTATTGTTTACGTATTTACCAAACTATGTATACGAAATATAGACTTATGTTTACTTTTATTAATTTCTTCACTTGATCAAGGTCATAAAGTTTGTATTAATTTAAACAGTTAAGAGATATAAGGGTACTAAGTCAAAAAATTTATTAGGTTAATTTTTTTTTAAGTCCAAATAAAACAGACAAAAAAGGTTATTTCATTAAAAATTCATTTTTTCCAACTGTTTTAAACAGTTGTGCTAAAAACATTTGTCTTATTTAAAGAATTTTTTTTATGTATTTTTACCTTGAGAAATAATCTTTTTTTTGGTTAAAAAAAGATTTTTTTAATCACAAAAATACAACTTTTTTCTTATAATGCAAAGGACATATTCTAAAAACTTGAGATTAAGTGCTTTAAAATTGAAGTAGGTAGATATATTTTCAGAATATTCGCAACACATATTTTATATCGTATAAACGATAGATTAAAATTAATTGTAGTATGTAAAAAAATATTTTTTTAATTCATGATGAAAAAATAAAAAAAATCTAAGGAAGTAAAATAGATACTGTAAACTGCAGTGGGTGTAAAAATAAAAAAATTGGCTATGTTTGCTTGCTTTTAATAAAAACAATCAAAAGCTGCTAACTATTTCAATGGCAAAATTAATGGAAATGCATATTTCATATGACTGGGTAACAGTTTTCGGAAAAAAAACTAACCATTTCCTTGTATATGGCAGAAAGTTTGGCTGTTGCCTTGGCCACGTCTTCACGATCACCCGTAATGACAATCTCGTCCTTCTGAACACTTGCAGGTGGAACATTCACACGCAAGTTTTTCGCATCCTTAACATTTAGATTTAATACTGAATTTACAGTGTTTAAAAAAATTGAACGCAATAATGCTTTGTCTATATTTTACAATTGAATATTTAATCCAGCTCAGTTTAAGCTAGATATTGATATTTATTAATATATATTAGCATTGTATTATTGCATTAAAATCAAAATTTAAAAATATATATATAAGTTTGATTTTGTCATAATTTTCTTCAGCTTAATTTATTTTTAAATTACAACCTATCTTTTTGCCACAAAATATAACTTACTTTATACAGTTCATTAATCACACAATTGTGAGCACCACACAAAAACGGATGGTAGTTTCTATCAAAATTCAATTTCTTAACATCTAGTTTTGCCTGTGAAAACGAAACTACACTTAACATTTATTTTTTTAAATAATCATCTTGTATACTAAGTATTATTGACTTATTTAGTTGTAAAAATAAAAATGTATTAATTCTACTACATAAAAACTCACTTGTTTATCCGCAATAGTTTGTATCTCATTTCTAGCTTGTTGCAATCCCTCTGCAGCTCCCTTTATTACAATAGTTGTGTTCTTAGAATCTCTGTCTGGAACTTTGATGCTAGTTGCTGTTTCCAACTCAATCCTTTTCAACACATCACCAGCTTTTCCCAATATAAACTTATGAAAGTTCTTTGGAATGTCCAACGAGATTTCAGCCTGTTAAAAAATTATGTTTAATATTTTATACTGAAATTTTCTTACTTACATTGTTTACATTTAAAATCAAAACATATAACTTTAAGCATGGTTTAACCTTTGTTTGAAGTTTACTGTAGATTTCGCGCCTGGCTTGGAGAACGTTGTCATTACGACCAGAAACAAGCACAGAAAGTGATCCATCCTTGCAGTTAGAAATTTCAATAGTAGTTTCGGTATTTTTTTGTATATACTTACACTGCTTCAACTGCTCATTTAGATCCCTAATACCAAATTTTCCATCTTTGAATGCTCGTTCCTCAGGTGGTATAATAAACATCTAAAAAGTTTACACATTGTTTAAATGCCTTACATATTTATTTATAATAATATAAAACTTTGATCCAAAAGTTCTAAAATAAAAACCTGAGTTGTAAAGGTTGGTTTGATTTTGCGTATTTGATTGGTGGACCAAACATTAGCTTTTTTTATACTTGAAGTACCACCATTTACAGCATTACCACCCAATGGGGGAAAAGCTTCTTGATATGTGGGAACAGCTGGAACCTTGGGCTTAGCTGGAGCCTTTTTAACAACTGGAGCTTCAGCAACTGGAGCTTCAGCAACTGGAGTTTCAGCAACTGGAGTTTCAGCGACTGGAGCTTCAACGACTGGAGCTTCAACGACTGGATCTTCAGCGACTGGATCTTCAGCAACTGGATCTTCAGCAACTGGATCTTCAGCAACTGGATCTTCGGCAACTGGGTCTTCAGCAACTTCAGGTTCTGAAGCAGGTGTTGGTTCAACTGGTTCATCAACCGCAGCAACTTCACTTTCTTCAGTTACCTCTTCTGCTGATTCTTCAGTTTGCACTTCAACAGGAGCTTCATCTTCAGCTTGAACTTCAGGTTCATCTACAGTTTCAGAAACAGCTTCTGCTTCAACTGCAACATCAGGCTCAACAGAAGATTCAGAGTTATTTTCTGGCCCACCATCCTCAGCATTTACTTCTGGAGTTGGTTCAACTGTTTCTTCAGCATCCATTTGAACTTCTTCAGTAGGCACAACAGCATCAACTAATAATTAATGAAAAAAACATAAGTTTTTTTTTGTAAAAATATGTTTTATTTATTAATAAAATAAAATTTGTTCTTTTTTCATCTTTAACTTGTTTGATTGAAGTAAAACTATTTATTTCTAATATTTGCTTTACTTTAACATAAACAGTCTACTAGACAATAGAAAGAAGTATTAAGTAAAAAAATTTTTAAATGTGTTTATAACTTTTCTAATCAAAAGTATAAGTTTTCTAATTATCCAATACTCTTAACCCTTAAATAAATAAATTATATTTCTTAATATAAACATTTTAAACAAAATACTACAAGCTTAATTAATATACATCTTACACTTTTAGTATTTTAAACTAACAACGCAACTTACTCTGGTCATTTGTAGAAGTCATAGTCAAAAGTCAGGTCCTTGTCCGTACACTTAAAACTTTTTATTGTTTATTTAAAAACTGAAATTAAAATTGAAGATTAAAATCTAATTCATTTATTTATAAATTTCATAATTGAATCAAAAAAATAAAGAAAAGCTGAAACTTTTTTTTTTGAAAACTTTTATTTTATAAGTGCTGCATATTGTCTTTTGTCATTTAGTGATAACTTAATAAGACTTTATTTAAGCATAATCTTATAACAAAGCTCTTGTTGTTTCAAACAATATGCTAATTTTACATAATTAAACACTAATAAAAGACTAATATTGCTTTTAAACTAATAACTGAACAAAATTGAATTTAAGCAAAATTAATTTATGTTAAACTAAATCAAATTAACAATAGTAAAATACTAATTTAAAGCACTTAATAAAAACTATGATTGACACAAATTAAGTCAATACTAAAACAACAAATTAAGTGTTTAATAACTTATACTTAGCAAACTTTTGTTGTATTTTAAGCTAAGTAAACTATAAAAAATACTAATAAAAAAATTTAAATTGGCAGTAAAATAAATTATATCAAAATTCAGATAATTATTAACTGCTTCTACTACTTAGTATTGAAAATTAAGTTACACAACAGACAGGTTTTTATTAAAAAGTTTAACAAGCCAATCGAAAACATCAATCGTACAACCTTGTTTTAGCTTAAAGGGCTACTTAAGTGTCATATGCCGACAATGTCAAACACATTTAATGACAATATTACAATAAATACAATGTACAGGCATACTAGAGATGTTAAATCATAAAAACAATGTAAGTACTTCAAATGGTCAATGTCAACATTAATTCTAGTATCTTTGGACATTTGGTTGCAAAACTTTATTTACAAAAGGCTTAAACCTGATGTAACATTTTTTTAATTTCTAAAGGACTTTTAAGAAAACTTTTGCAATGATTAAGAAGCACTTTGTAGTAAAATTATGAACATAAGTTAATAATATTAATATATATTTTTTTAATTTAAAACAATGTAATTTTAACATAAATTTATTATAAATACAATTAAATAGCACACACTTAATTTGGAAACATACTAGACAGTAAAAATATATAATTTTTATTTCTAAACAAAGGAAAAAAGTTTTGAAACTAATATTTTTTGTTTCCTAAACTTGTATATAGATACATGTGTTTGTTATATATATATTGTATAAATTTCTAATGTCTAATATACTTCAAAAATAAGTTTGCGCTATTTAAATGTTATTTATGATAAAATTTAGAAATAAAGGAAAAACTTAAAATGATAAAATTCACAAATGTATAACGATATATTTATAGTCAAACAGATGAAAAATTTGTTTCTGTTCAAAATTAACACTTTTTTTTACAAAAATAGAACTAATATCTAATTAAGCTTTTAATTTGAAAATTTAAGTACAATATTTTAGATAATGTAAATCTTATATTTTTACAACATAAATCTTTATGATACAAAACATTTGTATATACAAATGTTCTCATCCAAAAAAAGGTAAGATACAAAACCAACTATTTCAAATAAAACATATTTTTTGTTATTAAACCGTACATTTATATTTAATTGTTCATGTAATTTGGATTTTTTAATTAAGAACAGGTTGCATGTCTAATTGAATTAAACTTATCATACTTTAATTTTTACCTAATATCTACAACTATACACACTAAATTTTAAATCTATCAAACAAATCAAATCATTAATTATACAAAATTATTATAATACACTTTATGCCCATGACTAGAAATAAGTATAAAACTGACTTGTAGTTCATACTTTAGACAGAATAACCAATCTTGAAAGCAAAAAAAAGCTTAAATTATATCAAGCTAGCATAAGTTGGCTTGAATTTATAACCAAATAATTCAAGGCAAAGATCAAGGAAAATATTAAATTTAGCTGGACATATTCAAAAAATTAATCAAATAACCCAAAGTCATCCTGAGATTTTCAAAAAATGTTTAAACAAGCCTGAGTTAACTTGGGTAGGCTGATTGAGTGTCAACCCTGTTTAAGCTTTTATCAAAGAAAAACTGTTAAACTTTTCAAAAAAAAATGTTGGACAACTCTATACATTTAATTGTAATGTTTTACGGAACTTATTTACAAAAACAACTAACAAGTTTTATAAAAATTGTACATATGATTGTTTGATTAATTTTTAAGAATAACAACTTTTGTTAAATTTGTTATATCTTTTTTACAAAGATTATTTCAGTTCTAAAACTTTAGTAGAGAAACATCAAATTCAAACAAAATTTCTTTTCATACTTGAAAATATTTTATGATAGTAAACAAAAGTTCCTAAATTTTTTTTTAATTTCCCGAATAAAAAACTAAAAATATTAATACCATTGTTAAATAAAGAATGAAAATGTTACCTTTTTACTCGAACAAAAGTGCATTAACATTAAGCATTTAAAACTAATAATACTTCTCAAAAATTTTAAAGATTACAAGTGTTGAAAAACAAAAATTTAAAAACAAATAAGATGTCTAAAAAATGTTGCTACACATACTATGCTATATATTCTTTTTTTAAAGTTAATTCCAAAATTTATATTTTTCTCCATTAGTATTAAATTGAGAAAATAAGATAAACAGGATTGGGACAAGTCTCATAAAAGCTAAAAATATTTTCAAACTTTAAATATCTAACTAATTAAAAATTTTCCACAAGCAGCTTGTAAAGAATACTTTGCTTTTAGCAACATAAAATAAAGTAATTATTTTTTTAATAATATACTTAATGTTTTATCAAGTAATTTTAGGCATAGTTAAATTTATAAGGCTAGATTTACTATAAGAAACAATTAGTATTAACAAAAGTAAAAAGAAAATATTTATAATGTTTAATTATTAAATTAAACTCAAATTTTAGAAAAAATTACTCTAACAATCACTTTAATAGAATTGTATAGCTAACAGTAATTTTTTTTTAGTTTTCTCTTTTTATACAAAGAATATATTAAACTACATTAAGTAATTTACTAAAATTAAAGATAAACTTTAAGAGTAGGAAGCAAAAGAGATTCTAAGTAACTATATTTAAATGGTTTGCCACTTTGTAAGGCAAAAATCTAATTTAACCAAAAGATAATCAAGCTAGCCTAAACTTAATATTAAAAAAATATATGCACTAAAAACTGAAAAAAAAATGGTTACCAGGCATAATGAAAATAATATAAAATAAAAATAAAATGACAAATAAAAAGTTTTTAAACTTTTAAAAATCATTTAAAACTAACCAGAGGTTAAAGGAAAATA
Organism: Thalia democratica; assembly: GCF_965202585.1. Classification (NCBI taxonomy): domain Eukaryota; kingdom Metazoa; phylum Chordata; class Thaliacea; order Salpida; family Salpidae; genus Thalia; species Thalia democratica. The sequence continues at coordinate 53,695,412 of NC_139165.1, read as the reverse complement.
TGCAAATTAGCCTGTGAGTTTTTTAAAAAAAAACAAGCCTAACTAAGCCTGAATATTCCAAAAGTTCAAACTAACCTTGAATAAATTTGCAACAATAAACTTTATTAAATTAATCAAAAAAAATTCAAGTGCAGCCCATGGGCTTCAGTCAACTATTCCCTGACAAGAATTATAATATAACACATACTTAAAAACATGTTTTAATAGTTCAAAAAATTGTTTTATTACCATAATTATAAACCATTACTGCTTTCTGAGATTTTTTTGATAAAAAATGTAAAAACTATCTTGAATGTGTGGTAACCCTGTAAAAATAATAATATAATATATATTTTCAGTCTAAATACTTATCAGTTTATTTAAGCTATGATCAACATAACCAGAGTTGCCACTGACTTTTGGCAAATTTTCTCCAGGTTTTAAAAATTTCTTCCAGGTTTTTTAAAGTACTTGTTTTTGGGTCTATATTTAGTTTTAAATAAAGTTTAAGGTAAAAAACTGTGTTAAATAGTATAAAAACATTGAATAGATACTGTATAGCTACTTCAAATGTGTTTTTAAATAAAAAAATGTTTGATGACAACAATTTTTTGTTATTTATGTGGTAGATTTTTTGTTTCAAACCAAAATTTTTCTAATTAACATTTGTTTAAAATTCCATGTTTTTCCAGGTTTTTAAGTGATTTTTGTTCAAAATTCGAGGTTTTTTTAGTTATTTTTTTAATATCTCAAATTCCAGGTTTTTCTAGGTTTTTGTGTAAAGTGGCAACCCTGACATAACATACATGATGCTCAGTACAATCATTTTCAAAGAAGTCTTCACATTTATTTTTCCACATATTTAGATCAAATGGTTTCAAATATATAGCTATGACTAATTTAATTTTAGCAAGGACTAGGATGCTATTTTAACGTTTTTTAATTGTTAAAAAGGATTTAACTTTTACTATTTGTAATTTCAATTTCATTAAATATATTGATAATAATCTTAATAAGTAATATTACATATCTTTTTTTTATTCATAAAAATTGAATTGACATAACACTAAGTTAAAGAAATACCATTCATAGTTTATTGCAATATGAAAATATTGGGGACGGGTCAGATATTCAGAAAGACACTTTTGCACGAAGGGTCAAAATATACAAAGGGTCAATTTAGCACAAATAAAAAACTAATAAAAATAGTTACAACCAAGGGTAAGAATTAGGGGCAGCAGTCATAGTAAATAAAAATTAGAAACTATAAATTTTAAAAAAAAGTACAAAACCAAAACTGCAAAAATAAAAACCTTCAAGTGACCCTTTGAGTAAAAGTGTTTTTTTGTGCGTACTTAACACCTGCCCATATAGAACATTTTAAAAACACATACTTAAAAAACAGACATCCTTAATTTTGAGCTTCAAAAAGTCTTAAATTAGCTCGAAAAAAAAATTTACTCAAAATTATCAGTCACAACTTTATGTTTTAAGCAATTAAAACAAAAAAAAATCTGTGAAAATTAATATGCTGTATAAAATTCACACATAAAGTTAAAACATGGACAGTAAAACAAAAATATGTGACCCATGAGGTACTTTTTAGCTAAAAACAGGGTTGCCACTTGTTTTTTCAAAAAAAATTCCAGATTTTCCAAATTTCTTCCAGGTTTTTATAAGTACACATTTTTGGGTCTATTTTAGTTTAAAGTTAAGTTTAAGGTAAGAAACTGTGTTAAATAGTATAAAAACATTGAAAAGATACTGTATAGCTACTTTAAATATGTTTAAAAAAAAAAAAAAATTAATGATAATTTTTGGTAATTTCCTAGGATGATTTTGCACCAATATCAAAGCAAAAATATTTTACACTTTCTAATTTTACATTCTGATAAGACAAGTATAGAGTTAAAAAGCTCTAAATCTAAACTATACCTTAATCATTGAGACCTTAAGGTAAATAAAATGAATTCTTAATTAAAAAAGCTACCGATCGAGGGTAAGGGTTAGGGGTAACAGTGATAGTAAAATAATAAACTAACAAAAAATATCATTAAAAAAAAAAAAATAATAAAATAAAAAGCTACCATTCAGGAGTAAGGGTTAAGGGTAACAGTGATAAAAAAAATAAACAGCTGATAAAAACTATTAAACAAAAGTTTGTTGTCCAAATTTGAGTAATTGTGTTCCCTATATTTCAATTTTATACTTGTCTTATCAGAATGTAAAATTAGAAAGTGTAAAATATTTTTGCTTTGATATTGGTGCGAAATCATCCTAGGATATTACCCAATTTTTTTTTTATATAGATTTTTTGAGTCAAATCAAAATTTTACTACTGAACATGTGAAAATAGTTAAAAATCCAGGTTTTTCCAGGTTTTTTTTTTGCCTAAATTGTCAAATTCCAGGTTTTTCCAGGTAAATTGGCAACCCTGTAAAAAACTACACTTTTAAAATGAAGTTTTTCTGTAAAAACTTTAAACTAGGTTCATAGGTTAATAAATACTAATAATTGGTATTTTATTAATGATTAAATTATATTATTTTGTATTTTTTTATTTATTTTTTAGATTAGTACAATTATTTTGAATATCTAATGCTTGAAGTTTTTTAGATATTCAAACTAGCCTGAGTTTTGCAAATAAAAAACAACATGCCTGAGTCACCTTGAGTTTTACAAAAAAGTTTTAATTAGATTGATTTGGCCTTAGTTGAACAGTTATTTTAAAGTTTCAAATTAGCCTGAATGTGTAGTAAACCATTTACAGGGTTGCCACTCTTTGAGCCAAAAAATCTTCCCTGAGTGACCAAAAATTTCCCTGAGTAACATTAAATTTCCCTGAGTTTCCCGGAGTATTTTTCAAATCTTAAAAAAAATTTTTTCACTTCTAACACAAATTATTAATACCTCATTCTCATTTTTCTTCTTTAATAATAAAAGGAAGGTTGTATGTGTATGCTTCTGCATTTAAATTTATGAAAATAACTGTTTTCAAAAACTCAATCTTAAAAGGTTTAAACCAATTAAAAATTAAAAACTAAATTTTTGCACAACTTTGTGTAAACTTGTTATTTAAGGGCATAGGGGGGGGGTAAACACCCTTTTTTGGTTTTTGACCTTATTTTATATAGTTTTGACTAAGCTACAAGATGGTTTTTACAGCTTTAAAAATTCAAAATATTTTTTTAGATATAGCCGGTCAAAGTCGGAGGCAACAATAGGATCCTAATGGGAGGCGCAAACTAAAACGGCAAATAACTAGAAATCACTAAAAATCTATCTTCTCCTACGTTTTTTGAGATAACTACTTCAAATTTTCAGGAAATGTTCCTTGCAATATTTAGAAAATTCTGTCGGAACAGAATTTTAAAAAATAAAAATTTTATAACAAAAAAAAACAAAAAAAAACCTGTTTATTTGTTTATTTTTTATATAAAATTTTTAGTTTTTTAAAAATTCCTACCGACAGAATTTTTTAATTATATCAAGAAACATTTCCTGAAAGTTTGAGGTAGTTATCTCAAAAAACGTAGGAGAAGATAGATTTTTAGTGAAATAGTCTAATTTTGCCGTTTTAGTTTGGGCCTCCCATAAGGAACCTATTGTTGGCTCCGACTTTGACCAGCTATATCTCAAAAACTATTTTGAAATTTTTAAATCTGTAAAAAGCATTTTTTAGTTTAGCAAAAACTATATAAAATAAGATAAAAAACCAAAAAAGGGTGTTTACCCCCCTATGCCCTTAACTTTCTACATAAAAGAATAAAGTTTAATTTGTTTGACATTTTAATTGACAAAATTTAATTATACTATAATAATAATTTCACATGAAGAACTCACTTAAATGCATACATAATAACTTCATTATGACTTTTATGTCTTTCCTAGCAACTGTTCTGAATGCAGTAAATAAAACTTAAAAGCTTAACATTATTGTAAAAAGTTAACAACAACTTTCATTTCTCTAAACTGTTTGATTTTACTTAAGTAAATATAAATTTAAAACTTTAAAAAACTACAATGTTAATACTAAGAATATTGAAGAACTAGCCGCAAGGCTAAAAAAATTCTTAATAACCCCTTAAATAATAAAAATTACTACTTTTGAACAAAATATTGAAACTGGATTAACTAAACCTCATTCTAGATCTAGAAAAAAATTTCCCTGAGATTTTCAAAAACTTCCCTGAAATTTAGAGAAAAAATCAAAACTTCCCTGAGTTTCCCTGAGTTAAAAGAAAAATGCCAAAATTCCCTGATTTTCCCTGAGATTCCCTGAGTTTCCCTGAGATTTTCTACAGTTTGAAAATTCCCTGAGATTCCCTGATTTCCCTGAGTTCCCTGAGTGTGTGGCAATCCTGCATTTAAAACTGATAATAATACATTTTAAGTCTAAATACATATCAGAAAATAGAAATGACAACTAATAAACAGGGCTGATATCAATTATTTTTATTTTGATATTTCATTTTAATAGTTTCTTTTTGTTAGTTTTTTTTATTACCTTTTGGTTATTTTAAGTTAATATGTTAAAATTTTCACTGGAAACTGGTGATTTTATTCTAAATTTTAAAACTAGATTGACTTTGACATTAATATAATGAGATTTAAATCTTTCCTTTAAAATTGTTGCTTTACTTAAAAATAATGTTAATTCATCTTTTAAAGATATTTTAATATTATTAGGATTAAATTATTTACTTTCAATTTCATATCAATTCAGCTTTAAATTTGAATTATCACTTTGAGTAAATAAATTTAAAAAAATTATAAAAAATATCAATTTAATTTTTTTTTTAAGGTAGAAAAACTCTCCCCTCTGCAACAATAAACCTGAGTTGAAAAAGGAGTTGAAAATGTTTCATTATAACAGGAAACAGTATTGGTTGCAAAATAATTAACTTGATTTTTTTGATAATAAATAATTTAAAATGTTATAAGCTTTGATAAGTAAGAACAATTTAAATTACTTAACTTTAAAAATAACTTACTGTTAAATTGTGCCACAAACTGCAGACTTACTGGTTATTGGTTCATTCTTATATTTAACTTTAGTAATTGAATAGTGGACAAAGACAAATATAAAACACAAAACTAAGCCGTTTTCGCCCAATTAGTTTTAAGTTCTTTGCTAAAAACTTTATCCAACAATAATTTGTTTTATATTTTTACTAACATATTTGGTACGAGGAGCGTCGCGTGGGTTTGTTGCACAGCCGCAATTGCACCACTTTAAAATTTTGTAAGAAAAAATTATTTATTAATAACGTTTTACTTATTTTTTAGAATAAAATTTTTTTATAAAGCTCCAATTAAGACAACGGCCATTTTGCTAACTATACTACAGCTAACTCTTAGCTGCCTGCCGCAAATGAACTTAATAATGCAAAGTTTTTTAAATTATTAGCGCAAAATCAATATCTTGCGGTAAGTAAGCTAAGTTGAAAATTTCCTAAAACAGTACTGGCTTAAGTATCATTCCACAACCTATTGTAAACAAAAAATTAAAACAAATCTAAGCAGAGGCAACTCCAACAGAGGCAACTCAAGAATAGGTGACTCGATCACCGGCAATTCGAGCACCGGCAACTCGAGCAGGGAAAACTCAAGAAGAGGAAACTCGAGTACCGGCAACTCGAGCTTAGGCGACTCGAGCAGTAACAACTTGAAGACTGGCAACTCAAGTAGGGACTACTCGATCTTAGGCGACTCGAGTAGAGGCAACTCAAACACCTGCAATTCGAGCAGAAACCCGAGCAGGGGCAACTCAAGCAGAGGCAACTCGGGCAGAGGCAACCCGAGAAAAATCAAGCAGAGGCAACTCGAGCAGGGATCACTTGAGCACGGGCAACTCAGTTTTTTTTCTAATTTTCTGCACCTCCTAATAAAAGTACCACGCAATGCCACTGTTTGACACTACCAGAGTTTCCAAAATTCAAAAATTAAGAATTTTAAATATTGAACTTTTTTTTTGTTTCAACCTAAAATATAATGCTCAAATAATTATGTGACGGCTATTTCAGAGAAATCCGGCAAATGTGCATGGTGGTATTTTTCAGATAAATTTTCCCACAATCTTAGCTTTTTAAGTAAAATTTTAGCAGATAATACTAATGTAAATAAAACAAAACAAAAAACATCAAAAATTTGAATTTATAATAATATTTTTATTTATAATTATTTTGTTTTTTTTATTAAATTTGCTCGCAATTAATATAACAATTAGACTGCTATGAGTATTTTTTTTTTCAAGCTACAAATAACAATCAGGTTGCATTTTAAGTAAGTCCTCAAAAACAGACACGTTAAAACAACTTCTTTTCTTTTTTAAAAATCATAACTTAAAAGTATACAATCATCACTAATCAACATAAAAACGTGTATTTTAAATTAAAGAATTTATTCAAGTAAAAATGGTTTTTTTTTGATTTTTTAGTTATATAAAACGTTACGTAACTTAAATACTTATTTTAAAAATCTATAACACGAAAACTTAACCATAACACATACTTTAAAGCATGTGACTATAGTTAAAAAAAACTTGTTTTACTGACATCATTATAAACATGTATCAAATAAAAGAACACCATCAAAAAACTAATATGTATAACGGAAATTTATTTAAGAAGTAACTTCTTTTTTTTCTTATATACACTTGCATTTGGCACTTAAACAAAATTAATAAATTTTAAACTAGTGTTTGGCAGCCTTTTATAAGTTAAGCTTTAATTTACCTAAAATTTCATGCAGGCTAAATTTGCTCTACTGACCAAAACTTTACAATAAAACTATAATTTTATTATGTACGTTTGTATTACTATAGTTTATTGAACAACAAAAAAGTCGCTCAAAATATTTCGTATGAAGAATCTTCTGGTTATCGAGTCGTACGCCACGGGTACCTTTAACGCCTTTTCCAGGACTATATTTTTTTCTTAAAGTTATTTAAGTAATAAATGAATCGGCACTACTACCAACATCAACAAACGTGTCTTTCTGCAACCTAGTTTTTACAACATAACAGCATTATGGTTGAATTATGTGTGACTTGAAAGTAAGTTTTTAGTTAATAAATTATTTTTTGCGCATCATGAAAGTTATATATAGTTTATTATGTAGATGGGACATTTTTTAAATTCTGCTTTAATTAGTAAAACTCAAACCCACTTTTTATGGTGAGTTAAACTTCACAAAAATATTGGAAAAAGTAAACAATGTATAATTTTCAGATTAATAAAAGTATTAAAAATTATATACTCGTTTAAAAAGCAACTAAATATTAGTAAACTAGTGAAAAGTTTACAAAAGTATTAAAGTAACTCAGAGAGTTGTAACGCATACAAAAAATTTATCACATAAACATTTTAGAAATCTTAAGATTTAGTTTTAAATTCTAATTTCTTAAAACTTTTAAAAAAATGAAAAATCGATACTAGAAATGAATAAAAGCTATTAAGATCTAAATTTACAGTTAACGTGTTTTTCTGGTTTAGATTGTTTTTAAATGAGCTTTACTTATCAAAAATATTGTTACATTTAAAATGTTCGTAATATAAACTTAAGTTTGCTTATTATGCATATAATAAGTTTTAAGCTAAAAAAATTCTGCTTGGTGTGCCGCAGTTTAATGATTCTTACTTTAAATAAGCTGTCAAGCACTAATAGATTCATAGTTTTACAATTATTAATTAAATTACACTGTACAGGTTTACAATATTTCTTTTATATTTTACCAAAACTAAACACTTTAGTTCACTTTTTTCTTCTTAAATAAGTTGAACTTTGTGTCTTTCATTGAATTCAAAATGCTGTTCGGCAGCATTTTATAAATTAAAGGCAGTATTTAATGTAAGAAGTGTATCTCGGGCACGATTAATATTAAATTTTAAAACTTATTAGATTTAATAAAACAGTATAGCTATTGTAAGTATTTATTAACTTGTTTTTAATACTTTTTACCATGATAGTTTTTAATGATTGGAGCACTAGGACTAATTAATTGCAAGTTATTGTTCGTTAAAAAAACCCTTAAATAAAGTCATGTAAATTCTATCATGTTACCTAATCAATACAAAACATATACTGTTTTAATTACAGGATTTTGTACTTAGTCGCTATATAAAACTCTACAATATTCTACTTTGATTGAAATGTTCAATAAATCTAATTTTTATTTGGTATTCTGAAAATTACTTGTTAAGACTATTGTAATAGTCAAGTCATTTTGAAACATTATATTTAGCATAGATTCATATATGTAATCTTAATAAACTATAAATAACTTATTAACTAGGTAAAAAACATTTTAGTTTTGAGATATTCATTGAAAGATTAGTATGTAAACGTAAAGACCATTTTTATTAACTTTTTAGAAGTTCATTAATACTCTCTTTTTCTCAGGTCAAGAATTAAAATTCTAGAAAGCGTCTCTTTAATAGTTTCAAAAAAAGGTAAGTGTCTAATTTGCACGAAGTGTCACTTTCACACGAATTAAATATATTTTTTTTTATCATTGTTTCCCCTAACCCTCGGTCGGTAAGTGTTTTTTTTTTGTTTTTTATTATCACTGTTACCCCTAACCCTCGGTCGGTAGCTTTTTTTGATAATAGTTTTTATTCTTACTACCACTGTTACCCCTAAACCTTACCCTCAGTCAGTAGTTTTTTTTCACAATATATATTTTTTTTACTCTCGTGCAAAGATGACTTTTGGTGCAAAATCGTCTTCAGGCAAGTTTGTGCACTTTTTTCTTCGTGCAATTTAGACATGTTCCCTTGAAAATGATCTACAACAAGTTAGTTTGCACATTATAAAAAAAATTATTCCATCACTTTTTATTTTTACCGCTATTTTTTTGATTTTCAAGCAGTAAAACGAATATGAGGTTTGTTTACAAAGCTAGACTCACTTGTAAAAATTTAGTAAGTACAGTTTATAATTGTTACAAAACTTCATATACTGTTTCAAGTATTGTGAAACATAAAGTTGAGTTTTTATAAGTCAACAAATTCCAAGACTTTTGAAAAAAAAAAAACAGACTACTTAGTCTATCAAATTTTAAATACTTTTTTTTATGAAGCTCAAGATAAGTTACACCCTTTTTATCATCTGAAAACTTTTCGAAAATGTTTCTGAAACTACTTAATAAATAAACAGTTTGTGCAATACCTTTAATTTTATTAATAATAAAAATAATGTGATTCGTTAAAATAAGCCTGTTATAAAATTAAAGCACCTAAACATTCAAGTACTGTCAAACTTGTTAAAGTGACGAGCTATTAAGGTTTCCAATTTTGACAAACAAACTTATCTAAATTTATATGTAAATATTTCGTAAAAATTCTCAGAATAACTTATCTAACTAGTGCAGGGTTTCCCAAACTTTTTTGCAAATGGCCCCCTTTAAAGAGTTTGAAAAAGCAATGGCCCCTTCAACATATAGGTTACTCATAAACTATACACATAAGACTTTTTTTTTGCCCTTCATCTGCAACTCAAGAATATCTAGTGTAAGTTTCTAAACTACAATAAAATACACATAAGACCTTTTTTTTTTGCTCTTCATCTGCAACTCAAGAATATCTAGTGTAAGTTTCAAGTTATGGCCTAATGGCCCCCCCGTGGCTCCTTTACTGCTCATGGCCCCCTGAGTATCTGTCATGGCCCCCTAGGGGGCCACTTGGCCCACTTTGGGAATCCCTGAACTAGTGCCTTAAATTCTAAAAGAATAAATTGTTAGTTACTAGATTAAAAATTTTGCACCTTGACTTTTTAAAACAAATAAAACGTTATTTTTTATTGTGCAATGAAAAATTTTAAAAACTAATATATAGATAAAAACTTAGATTGGTAATCTAGGGGGTTAAAAATGATGAAAATGTTTTATTTTATTTTTATTATCATATTTATTTATCTCAACTTTTAACAAAAAAAGTTAAAAATTCAAGTGTTTATAACATTTTAGCCAAAAACAAATGTTTCCCTTTTTTATATGTTTTGTGTAAACAGTTCTTATTAGAACTATCATAAAATAAAGAAAAAGTTTTATAATAGAAAAATAAAAGCAAAATTAATTTGCTTTAAGTAAAGAACAACAAAGGTAATACACACGATTTCAATTTTTAAGAAACGCTATCAATTTTTGGTAGAATTGATTTCCTAAAAGTATACTATGAACACATAAGAGCAATAATCGCGATTTTCGTTAACAATCTTTTGTAGCGTGAGATTCTTTACCTGTTAAATAAAAAAGTTAATTAATTTTCTTAAAAGTAAATAATTATTGTGTGAGAAGAAATTTTAAATAGCTTAAAATATTTAACTTTAAACGATAAAACTTTTATAAAAAACATCATATCTTTAAAAAATTTGGATTCCTTATCAAAAACAAGGAATGTTTGTATTGAAATAAACACTTACTTTTGGAAATTTGTTAACATCCATTTCAAATTTTGATATCAAACTTTGACTTCAAATATTTTTTAATTGTTATTTGTATATTTTGTAAACTGTTACTTAACATAAGTAAGCTTATATTAATATATGTACTAAATGTTAAGTACAGTACACTACCGCTTAAGTACGCAAATTGAACCCGACCAAAAAGTGCGTACTTAGCACGGGTAGTGCGTACTTTTTGACGATATAGTATAATATGAAATTTAGTTGTTTGTTTTCTTTCTTACAACTAGCCACCAAATAATTATGCCAAATAAACAAGTCATTTATTTTAAATAACATTTAAAACATAATTCTAATTTGCAAATTTTTTTAATAGATTTTAAAATGATTTAGGCAAAAAAACTGGAATTTCTTGAAGTTCTAGTATAACATCCTCTACTTTGTCTTTCTGGATAAGTGCGTACTTAAGGCGTGATGCGTACCAAAAAAAGTGCGTACTTAAGCGGTAGTATACTGTACTGATGTAAACTTGTTTATATATTTTTTATATTTATATAGTTTATATACTTTTGTATAAATAGACGTAGAAAACACATATTTTTACCTCCTCATATCTTTAATTCTTAGAAATACCTACACTATTTCAGAACTTAGTCTAGATGTGCTATTCACAGTACTATGGTTTACTATTTCAGTGAATAAATATAACAACATTACTTAGACTTCACTACAACGTAGGTTGGTATAACAATAACCATACACTAACTCTAACATGTTGAGAAGAGCTTCTTCAATGCTAAAAGGACTTTGAATGTGATTTTGTAAATTAGAGTTCACTACAGGGCTGGAATTATTAGAAAAATTACAAGATTCTTCTGGTTCCTGATACTTGGAAGGTTTTTCCAACAATCCAGCTGTTATATCAATTTTCATAAAAACATATCAACTAAAAACTTACTTTTTAAGTTATTTAGGAATAAACTTTCACCTAGCATACATACTTATTATTTATTATTAAATGAACAAACTTATTTTAAGTACTCTATGTTGTTAGTGAGTAGAGCTACTTATTGTTACTTCGTAAGTTTATTAAAAAGACGGCGTTTACGATCGTTTTAATACTAATATTAAAACTGTTGAAATGGATATGTCAGCACAAATTTAGCTTCATTGAACTGACAAATTGCAAAAGTTTTATAAGCAATAAGTTATAGTTATCAATCTAGTTTTAAAAATGAAAGTTAAGTATATCAGCTGAGTTTGTAGTATATAAAAAATAAAGAAGCTTAAAAACTGACTAGCTTTGTTCTTCTCAGTGTCTTTGTAATTTGTGTTCATCAAAAACCACAGTCGGACAGTTTTCATGTCTATGAAGTACATGGTTTCCTTGCACGCTTTCGCCATGTGTGGTTTTTCAACTGTTTCGCGCTTGACTATTCTCAACGGAGGATTCAACAACTTCTGTACAGTTTCGACTAACCGCTCCTCACCTTTGAAGTATCTCTCTTCCTGTATAATTTTGAACTTGACTTTACAGAACGTCTAAAACAGAAATTTACTGCGAAAGCAATATATGTAAGCAAACATTAGCTTAAGTTTCTATCTTGTACTAACCGAAAAAATCTTTGGGTCAAGAGAATCAAAATGATAACATTCTTTCAAAAGAACTATTCTCAGTGGAATTTTCAGATTGACACTTTCTTTTATATTCATCAAAAATTTTACGAAATTTGTCATGTGCCTGATAAATATCAAAATAATATTATTAAAAGTTGAAGTAAATTTATAATATTTTTGTTTTTAAATAAATACATTTTATCACTGTATTCAAGCAAGGGTTCATACGCAAAGTTTTGAATTTTTAGACTGAAATTACTTGATTTTTACCGATTTAAGCTGGCATTTTCACCAAACTTTGTTCGTTAGCGCCCAGTTGGGTTTATAACCAAATAAAACGACATAATCAATTATATTAGCTGTAACTGCGTAGAATATTAATAAGTTTATATTTTGATTCATTTTTATTTTTTAAATTTCAAATTGTTTAGTTTGATATGGATCCATGAATAAAAAAAAAAAGTTTTTGGAGCTTAGTTGTTATGTAACTGCTACTGACATACTTAGTATTTTACTTTCAGAGTGCTAGCTCACTAAATCTTAAACTTTTAAAATTATATTAACAACAGTACACTTACAAACTTAGTTTATAATACTAAGTTACTACTGACAAATATACTCACCTCTTTACAAACTATAAAACCTGTAATCACATACTAAGAACTTTTAAAACTTAACATTGAATCAACCTTCATTTTATAAATTCACATTGTCTGGTTAATATAAAAAAGAAAAATAGTAATTAACTACCTGATATATGATGAAAAGTAAATAGCCAAAATTAAATACTAATCAATTTATTGTGTTTTTAAATCTCACTAAAATTGAGGCTACAAAAACTAATAAATGCTTATTTTGAAAAGACACACAGTTTAATAATATGTTACAAAACATTCTAAACAAACCGATAAATAGAAAGTGTCATTTCTGTAAGACTCATAGTATGTGGCAGTAGAATTAGATGAGGTCTCATTTCAATTTTAGGAGCTTTGTAGAAGCCTTTAAATTCCAAATCTGTTTTTTTTTGAGTATTAGTACTAGTTTTGTATGCTATACTTTACATATCAAAAAAATCAAGTGCATACAATACAACTAAAAATGTTTAAAAGCTGAAATTTCTTTAAAAACTGCACCTGAATAAATTTTAACAAACAACTCTTACGTGAAAAAAGTATTGATTTATACTCGTTAATTTTGCCCCCTGAAGATAGAGCTCTGCGAATAGGAGAGGTTGATTTTTGAGTGAGTAACATATCAGCACATTTCTTAATACACATTATTTTGAAACTTCGTTCTTTTTCATCACTTTCATTGAGCATCAAGTTTAATAAAATATCACTGATCATCCATCCAATTTTTTCTATAATTTTTTAAGTATGTACTTTTTTTTGTTCAAAGGTGCTATTGATTTATGTATAACTGTTCAACGATTTTTTTTTAGTTTAATCTAAATATTTAGACATATCTATATAGATTAGAAATATATACATTTAATAATACTTCTAAATAGAAAATAAAAAGTAATCAATTTATGTTACTCCTTAATATTCATTCTTAAAGAACCTAAAACTTTTATACTAAACTAAACTATCAGTGCAAAATGTACACCAGTGAATTGTATATTTTTCAGTTTTAGTTTTAAGTTTATAAATTTGATGTTGAAATATAAAAAAAAATTCTAATCATATTGCTCATGTAAAAATAAGTGTTTTTTATTTTAATTTTTCAATTAGTTTTGGTTATTCAAATCTATGTCTAAATATAGATTGAAAGATATAAAACTCATATGACTGAAAGCCTTCATGTATGGCTATGAACAAAAAATGCTTGTTTGTTTGATACCTGACTGAATTAGTTTATGTGGAATAAGCTGCAAGAGATGAAGTGCTTCCTCATATTGACTCAAATCTATTGTGTGAGTTGCAATATCACAAACTACTTCTATTACGTCATCCGCATAACTCATGTAGTTTTTTTGTATAATTGAGGATGAAAAAAAATCTGAATGAGCAACTATTTCAATAAATCAATAACTTTTTCTAGCTAAAATTAAACAAAAACTATCAAAACTTTTATGAACAGTTTGAGATACTCACAAAAAACTGTAAGTCCGAACCCATACTACAAAATTATTAAAATTAATATTTCAAATATACTAACTAATTAAAATAATCACTTAGTACTAGAATGAATTAATACTAGCATATTTCTTTTAAAAGAGAAAAAATATACATAACTAAGGTTATTAATGAACCAATGTATTATCGTTATCGACGTTACTTTTTAACACTTATTTTTTTTCAATAAATACTGTATAACTCCATAAATCAGGGTAGCCAAAAGTTTTTTGATTTTCTTTTTCAGACTTTTGAAAGTACAAGTTTTTTCTATTACTTTATATATACTTTTAGAATAAAATTAAAGTTAAGGTTTTTAATGGTATGAAAATATTGAAAAAATACTGTAATGCTACTTTGAATAATTTCTATATAAAAAGATCTAAATAACACAAAAAAAATTATTGTATAAGATAGATTTTACTTATCAAGTCTAAGTTTTGTTACTTAGAATGTAAAAATTCTTAAAAACTCAATTGTTTTTTTTTAAGTTTTTAGATATTTTTGTTCAAAATTGCAGGTTTTTTCAGTTTGTTTGCCTAAATTGTCAAATTCCAGGTATTTTTAGGTTTTTTGGCAATCCTGATAAATGTTTGATGTAAATAAGCTAAATGCTATTTTTACCTTTTAAAAGTTCTTTTGCAAGTACAAAATCACTGTTGTGCTGGGAAACTTTTACGAACTTAATAAAGTTGTTGATTAAATTTGGAAGATTTTTCTTAACTTCGCTCTCAACGAGGTTGTTAGCTTTGTAGTTCACCAACGAGTTTCTTATCAAATAAGATATCACATGGTATGCCTGTCAGGTTTATACTTGAATTTTTATAACTTTTTTTACATCAAGTTTATTTCAATTGTTAATACACTTTAGTGATGTGATAAATATGAATAACATAGTCAATTAAGCTGTTCATTTTAGTTAACTTACGTATCCAGGTACTGAAATGTAAATGAGAGTCATGGCAATATCAGATAAACACTGAAACAAAGTTTTTTCTACTTCTTCTTTGCCTATTTTGATTAACTTTATTTAACATTTTTATTTTACTTACGAATAAAAACTTTAGTAGTATAATAATCTATCTGTATAGATATAAAAATTTTTTTATTTTATTTTTGTGCTTATCCATGCTTACCCAGTGGGCCTAAACCGCGTTCAACTGGAAATAGGTAATTAAATAGTTCAGTTTCATTATTCTTCTTGTTAAAATGAGTTTAAGGTATAGATAGAGCTGATACAGAAACTAACTTATAACACGTTGAAAATTGCTCTTATTTTCATCGCGAGCACTTCTATCAAATGAAAAAAAGCTGCATGGATCGTAATAATCTTCATTTGTCATAGCGCATACAATAGGAACCAACAAGGTTCTGCTGTGTATCTTTGTACCCAAACAGCATATTAGGTTGTAAAACTTTTGACCTGCTACATTCCAAATTCCATTTTTAAGTGCTTGCTAAAAACAAAAGTTTTATCCATAATTTAGGTTGAATTGTAACAAAGTATTAAAATACAGTCACCTCTCGCGAATCTTCGCAGTCGTTTGGTTACGCACTCTCGTTTAGTTACGCATTTTAGAATTCTCAAAGAAAGAAAAGTCTTTAATATTGTAATTTTATTGCATGTACAACATATTTTTTTTTTGAATATTTTAAAACTTAATTTTTTTTATAAATTACAATTTGACGTTTTTTTCTGCTTGAATTGTATTTATGTAGTACTTGCTTTGCACAGCAAACGTTTAAGTTTTTTGCAAGTGGCTTTCAATTCTTCGTAGTGCTCTTAAGCACAAGCAACAGCTTTAGGAAAAACCACTTCATTGAAAGTGATGGTCTTCATCCACGTTGGTTTTAAATCCTCGAATAAAAACTCTCCTTCTTCCTCAAGATCTTTTTCATCAGTTTTAAGAAGAACCTTCAAGATAGTTTGTGGGTTCAACATCGTTGTTTACTGCTTTAATCCCTTCTAAAATACTTTATGAATAATCAACAGTTTTTTCGTCACCCAT
Source organism: Thalia democratica (assembly GCF_965202585.1). NCBI lineage: Eukaryota > Metazoa > Chordata > Thaliacea > Salpida > Salpidae > Thalia > Thalia democratica. The sequence goes on along the minus strand of NC_139165.1, from coordinate 53,679,286 downwards.
TGTAATAAAATTGTTCACACATAAACAATAAAAAAATACTTTATACCATATATGTACAACTTGAATAAAAGTTATCTTTGTAAACAAAATTCCTAGACAGTATTAAATTAAATGCTGTATAATAAACAGTCAATATAGTAGGTATATTTGCTACCTCTTGTTTAGTTACGCACTTTTGCTGTGGACTGGGTAGATTAGCGAGAGGTGACTGTAAAGCAATATAAGATATATTTGGTAAGTGTAAAATGTAATAATTTTTGTAGTTAGATAGTTATTGAACTTACGTGCTGTTATAATATATCGGCACCATCAAATTTTAATTAATAAGAGTATAAATATGACTATAAAAAGTCATATAAAATAAATATGACTGGTCTTATTATTTATGCTAACTAAAAAATTGGTATAAAAATGTCAAACCTAATTCCATTGTTATCGTACTTTATTGGTTTCTTAAGTAAAACAAGGTTCTAACTTTAAAAAAAAAATCAGTATCTAAAGAAATGTATATTATATTAATTGATTGCGTAAAAAGTTTTAGGAGTCGTTTTGTAAAGTACAGAAAAATGAATGGTTTTAATTATATTTTTTCTAGAGAATAAAAAAATTATCGAAATTTTGTTTAGTTTAATGTTTTTAGTTTTTATGTCTAACATTTTTTTGTGAAAAAAAAGACAAAAGCATTAAATTTAACAATAAAAAATTAATCGCTTTATAAGTATTAGACATCTTTACAAAGTACTTTGCTGTAAATACTTTTTTTTCTAAATATCTTAAAAAAATAGTTTTCAACTTACTTGAAATTGCAAACTAGTTTCAGTTACGTCAGTTAAAAGTTTTTTCTCTTCAGACATTTTAACCTGCTGATTAAGAAAAAATTACACATTACACGTGGATTAATAAGAAGATAAACTGCTAGTTTAGTAATCTACAGCTAAAGCAGGGTTCGGCAATCTCAGATTAAAACATGCTTTTTTAAAACAATAAAAAAAAAGTTTTTATGGTATACACTTACAATTTATATAAGGCTCTTAATTTTATAATAACTAGTGCGCTTTTGTTACTTATTTTATTAAAATTTTGGTTTAAAATAGCATTTTTATATTGATTACTAATTTTTTTTAGAAAAACTGCGGCCTGCAAAGACTTTTTCAGTATAATGCGGCCCACTAGCACTTTTTCAAATAAAATTAGCCAGCAACTTATAAAACGGCTGCCAACCCCTGTGCTTAAGTAATGTATAAATTTGCATTTACAAATTTGTTCTCAAAGTACTTATATGTCTTAATTTATTTCAAAATCAGTTTTTAAGTAAAAATTCAGAAGTATCAAATTTATCATATACATTAACATCATACTTAATATACAATTAATTAAATTAATAATTAAGTTAATCTATGTAAAACAATAAAATCAAATAAAAATTGATTGATTGATTCCTAGTTTTTTCATTTGATAAACAAAATATTTAAAAATAAAAACAAGTAATACTTGCTCGCGCTAGATTAGGATGCAAAAACAAACCAATTTCTTGCCAGAGATGTTTCCTGATCGAGTTACTGAAGGCGAGGATGGGTCGTAAAACAAGTGACATGAACTAGACAGCTTAGATTTGTACACTTTCTCACTTCTAGGGCTACATTCACTTTCTTTGGCCCACTTTCCTGTAAGTGTTGAGACGTGTTGACGTGATATTAGTCCTTTTGTAACTGCCTGTTTTTGTCATAAGAAGTCTTTTAACTGATAAATTGTCTTATAAATTATTTATCTGTATTGTTAATTTCTTCATCAACGTAAATCTATTTTATTGTATCATGACTATTCAGTAGTGTGCTTATAAATATGGCGACTTTTGAACTCTACGCTAGAAATTTTTCTACACTGGCAAATACCACAAAAACACCCCGTGCAAAATTTAAGATAATTTTAACAACTTTTCACCTTGGCACCAGCCAATTTTATAAAAATCATCCCAATGCAAACAGTATGTGACCCAAAAAATGCCACCTTAGAGTTTAGAGCTAAAATTTTTTGTACATGTGGCAATTATCACATAAACATATACTGCGCAACTTGAGACGATTTAAAAAAGTTTTATGGTGGCACTTCTTCACTTTAACAAAAAAAGGAAACTCAAGAAAATTTACAAAAAGGGATAACATTTTCATAAAACCAAGAATTTCCTCCACAAAACTTCCTTTAAATCGTTTTAAATTGCGCACAATGTATTTATATGATAATTGCCACATTAAAAAGAATTCCAGCTAAAAACTCCAAGGTGGCATTATTTGGGTCAAATACTGTATGCATTGGGGTGGTTTTCATAAAATCGAATTCCATTAAGGTGAAAGTTTCTCCAAATTATCTATAAATTTGCACAGGGAGTTTTTGTGGTATTTGCCAAGTGTAGAAAGTTTTCTAGCTGAAAACTCAAAGGTCCCTATACTTATTTATATACACCCTACTGTTTAATTTTTTTTAGTTACCGTATATTAACACTTTTCGAAGATATTTTGCGGGTTTTTAGTGCTAGTGATTTATTAAGGGTTGCCAAAGGTTTCTCGTTCATTTAGTATAAAATCTAACTTGAAAAATTAGTCTAAAACAGTATAACAAAATTCAATAGATACTGTTAAACTACTTTAAATGAGATTTTTCATGAATTTTTTAAAAATATACAAACTATTTTCTATATTTATTATATACTTTTGTATCTCTACGCGAGATTTTGTGAATTTACATGTAAAAATAATTTCAAATTGCAGGTTTTTGAGTAACTTTTGTTCGAAATTCTAGGTTTTATTTTTATTTATTAAATTCCAGGATTTCAGTTTTTTTTGGCAATATTTTTTACGAGATAGCTTAGTTATACATAATAGTAGTTGAAAAACGTGTATTGATTATTTTTTACTTAAATAAAAATGCAATGTATTTGTCGATATTTCTTATTACAAGATTAAAACAACAGTAAATAGAAACAGTGATCAAACTGATCTACAAAACTTACCTGTGTAATATTTTTGTATGAATTTTACGAATACAAAAAAAACTGTACTAAGTTTAAAACTAAACGATCTATTATTCGGGTAGGTGTCAAAATTGCACGAATACACTTTTGCACGGGTTGAAATTAAAAAAAAAACTTTTTTTATAATATAAATTTTTTATTTAATTTATTTTACCATTACTGTTACCCCTAACCCTCAGTCGGTAACTTTTTTTCTCCTAGTTTTTTATTAATTTATCTTTTAGTTTTCATTTACTGTATCTTTTTCAATTTTTTTCTGTACTTTTTTACTCTCGTGCAAAAATGACAGTCCGTGCAAAATTGACCCTTGGTGCTAAATTGTCTTTGTGCAATTTTGACCCGTTCCCCTAATATTTAATCACTGTTAGTAAAATAACGCTTTAAACGTTTCAACAATATTTTATCAAAATAAAAGTTTAAATACGTTTTTATTTATCTTTTGATTTTATCATACCCGTACATTTTTTTCAATATATTATTTATGCTACTTAACTTATTATATACACTTAAATAGTAAAAAATTATGTAAATCATACCAATTAGAGACATAAAATAATTATCTATATTAAGTTTTATATAATAACAGAAACATTTTATATTTATATTCTCTTTTATTTTTAAATAAATAATAATCACAACGAAAATAATCAAGATACCTGGTCTAAAAAATTTACTGCTCTACTTTTGTCGCATTCAGTATGAACAATATCTATTGCTCTTTTATAATTGTCAGACCCTAACTTCAAATTCGCATTTATTGCCACACTGATCAATTGTTCTATGCTAGCAAAGTCTGAAAACTCGATTAACTGAACAAGTAATCTGTTAGAAAGCAATAACTTTTTTCACTTTTTGGATTTAATATCTTAAAATTTATTGAGTATTTTACTAAAACTTTTTTTATAAACTAACAATAAACTTTATTTTAACTTACTCGTTCGTGATTTTAGAAAAACCTTGAGAACATAATTTTGATTTTGTCTGTTTAAACACATATTCGCTTAAAACTTCTACAGCCATTTTAGATCTTGCTGCTTGTCGAAATTTCATAAGCATCTCTACTAGTTGAACCTATATAACAAAAAAAAAATTAATGAATTGAAAAGTTTGACTCAAAAGTTAAAGTATAATTTATTACATAAAAAATAAACGTGTAACTTGTAAAAGTAAAAAATTACTTCATATTAAGATTTGTTCTAGGATTTTAAATAAATCATACCTTGATATTTTTCATATTAAACTTAAGTAAAGAGTTGTACAACGGTTATCAAATAAGTTTTTTAAATACTACTATTATGCTCTTTAACATACTTAACCTTAATAAAAAAGCTATTTTTAGTAGCTGTAGCCATTATAAAAATTAATATATTTGGTACTGGTTTATTTTCAATTCTTAAATACTAAACGTTAACTATTTTGCTACAATTTTTGGTACAAAGTGTAAGAACGGTATTTGTATATCTAGAGAAGAGCTATATTAACTATGTTGACCAATTTTAACAATACTGAAATAAAACAGTTAAATTTTAGTTAGAATACATCAAAAATATGTATCAGCTAAGTATACTTCTGAATTTTTATACATTTTTCTTAGAGATATCAATTTTAATAAAATTGTAAGTTAATTAGTATTTTAAAATAAGAATTTACATATCGTTAAACATCTAAGAACAACTTGAAAAACAACGCAAACCCGTTTTAAGACGTTTGATTTGTTCAGATAATAAATGTTTAAGAATTTCTAAAATAAAAAAAACTTAATATACCTGAAATGCAAACTGCTTACCGTAAGGATAGACAGCTCTTTTGATAACGAGCTTGGTTTTAAGGACAAAATCTTTCAAGGGACCGGATAACAAAAAATGTTTTTGTAAACGAATTTTTTATTGCAACTTAATTATTTACATGACAATGTAATAAAACATGTGAATTATAAAAAAATACAATAAAATGTGTTAAATTTATTACAAAATTTTCAACTGCAAAATGTAATAAACGATTTTTATTAATACTTTTTCATGTTTTAATTTAGGGGTAGGCAAACTGCGGTAGCTGATGTTTTTATATTTAAAAACGCACCTTTGAAAACTTACAATCAAGCCATTGGCTTGATAAAGAGCAATTACTAGTGCATTAGTATTGCACATTTTATAAAACTTTCGTTTCAAAATAGCATTTTTATAGGTGAGCAAAACTATATTAAATAACTACGGCCCACAATATTTTTTAATACAGTGCGGCTTTTTTTTCTGAGAGAATTGCCTCTTATTTATAAAAAACTGCCAACCCTTTTTTTAACTAAAAGGTTAGTTGCAGACCCAAAATTTCTGTATGATAAAAAATAGTTTTACTCTAATATGAAAAGTTCTTAAAGTAAAATCAAATTCAAACTTTGAAATTTAGGTTTATGCCACGTTTAAACTGGTAAATATTGAGGTTTTTAAATTGTAAACAAACTAAACTTTATCAGTTTGACATAGAGATTTAGAACTAACTTAACAAACTTTAATTTCTGCAATAAGTCAAGAAAATAGAAAACCTTGAATAGCTAGTTAATAAAATACTGCGAAACTAGTTAACAAGTGATCAGTATATAAAAATAAATTTTCATTTATGATATACACATTTTTCGAAACTGTTAAACCATACCTGATCAGCTTGTTCATTGCCAAATACAGATTTTCTTAAACTTCCATTAGCCATGTGTCTTCTAAAAACAATTATTTAACATCAGTTTATAATTATTGTAAACCTTCAAACTAAAAAAAATAATATATACATGGTTAAACAAAATAAAACTTTCCAAGTCAACAAATGCATACATAAGTAGTAAGTATGATAATTAAAAAAATAAAAATAATTGCAGGATTGCCACTCGTTTTTTCAAAAAATTTTCCAGGTTTTCTAAATTTCTTCAGGTTTTTAAAAGTACACATTTTTGGATCTATTTTTAGTTCTAAGGTAATTTCTATATAAGAAACTGTGATAAATAGTATAAAAACATTGAGAAGATACTGTAAAGTTACTTTAAATGTGTTTTTTAATAAAACATTTTTTGATGAAGACAAAAAAATCTTATTTATATGATAGATTTTTTGTGTCAAATCGAAATTTTACTATTAAAAATGTTAAATTTTTTTTTAATTTCAGGTTTTTCCAGGTTTTTTTTTGCCTAAATTGTCAAATTCCATGTTTCCAGGTAAAGTGGCAACCCTGTAATTGTCAAAATTTTGGACAAGTCTTATTTATATTTTTAGAAAAATATAATATAAAAATAAAATAATTTATTAATATAATATAAATAAACATTTTTTAGTTCATTGAAACATAATAATTAAATATTATTAATACAATTTAGATTTAGTTATTATAAATATCGTACTTGAATGTGTTAAATTCTAGTGCTACTTTTGTCGTACTATATTTTTAAATAAAAAAGTTTATTTTATAACTCGGGTATTTGTATTAGTTTAAATAAAAATTTATCTAGATAGAAAAAACTAACCACTTCATTAAATACTCACTTTTATAATTTAACTTTTCAATTATACTTGGTCTATTTCTATATTACTTTGTTTTGAGATTTGATCTCAAGTAACCCAAACAAATTATCATATTTACTTTAAAGATAAATTATGGGGTAAACGACTATCAAAATTCGGCAATTCAATTCCGACAACTCAAATTCATAAAGTATTTTTTGAGTTAAGGCTAAAATATGTTATGAAATGTAGTAATTTTCAAAATAATTTTTTTAATATATACTTTTTTTCCAAAAATATATTTGTAGGCATTAGTTAGACCAACATACGCATCTTTAAACTTTTTTAAATATATCTTACTTTTTAAGATTTATTTGGCCCTTAAAACATATCTTTTAAAAAACTTGAATTATCGTAATTTGAATTGTTATGTAACTTATGCTATCAAATATATAAATTTAAATTTCAGCTGAAATCTAAAAACTGAGTAGATTAAAAAAACTATAGAGCTTTGAGATAATTTAAAACTTAGAGATATTTTTATAACTTAGGTGTTTATATGTTAAAAAAAGCTATTTTGAAAAATAGAATAATAACTATAATTTTTTTCAATGTTTTTCAAGTTTCTTTATACTAGTTTCAATATTTTGCTTATATATTATTTTATGAGATACGATTTATTCAAGTAAAATTCATAATAGAATATCTAAACTTTTTTTTTCATATATACTTATTACGGTATACTATCAAAATCCACCCTTTTTTTTTATTAATTAATAAATTTTATAATTTTTTTGTTTTTTTATAACTTATTTTCTATTTATTTTTCACTATCACTGTTCCCCCTAACCCTAGATCGGTAAGCGGTTCTCGAATTTAACTGGGTGGATTTTGAACGTGTCCCACTTATTACAATAAGCAGTTTCAACACAAACAAAAATATCAATGTATTAAAATTTGGCAGAATATTATCTTACAAGCTTTCAACTAATTAATCTTTTAGTATTCATAAAATATTAATTATACACACTTATATTTGTTTTTTCTTCAAGAAATGTAATAAAACATTATATTTTAAGTATTGCTGTTTTTAGTACAAATCTTTGTGTTCTTCAGTATCAGTTTTTTTGATTATTATTTAAACGAACTGTTAAAATATAAATAAAATCGAAAAATTTTAAACGACTAAGTTTTTAAAGAATGTTTCATATCCAGTCGTTAAGAAAATTAAACTGGTAAAAACAAAGACGTTTTTTTAAAATAAAATGATTTCTTTTTCAAACACCTTAAATAAAAATGTTCCTAAAAAAGTCAAACAATACAATCAGGTTTTTTTCTGTTTATAATCAACTTAAGTAAGCTGAAGGACAACTAAAACATAAGAAACATACTTTGCTGCACTATATATAGACACACTGTCTTCCATTGGAGCGTATGTTTGCATCATACTATATGTTTCATCCATCGACTTTAAAGCTTTAAATTATTTTCTATTTATTTATGAGTTAAGTGCATAAAAATAAACTTTAGTCAAAATACTCAATTTCAATGACATAAGGGTTTAAAACGTAAAGAAAATAATTCATAGTTTATAGTATTAAACATACAGCATTACTTTACGATACAATAACAAAACAGATATTATAAACGAACACAGAGCGTTAAATTATAAAATAATAGAAACAAAACATAATGTGTAAAAATTAAGTTAAATTTCAAAATACCTCACTTAAATTAAATATATTCTCTTATACTAGGTTATAAATTAACTAACCATTTTTGAATGGTGTAGATATGGGTTTTGAAGAAGTAACACTAATTGAATTAGGCAACACTCCTGACGATGAATACTCAGAAAACTTATCTACGTCTATTACTAGGCTGTTATTTGAAGTTCTTTTAACTTTTCTTTTGTGTATAGAGTTGTTTGAAAACTTTGCCGAGCATTGCAAAGCAACAATATTCCTAGCATCAAAATGCTTTTGCTTTTGCGAACGATTAACAACCGAAGGTGGAAGCATTAACTTGTTTCTATTGTTGTTAAAGTTTTTAATGAACTTTGTTGAATCTCTTTTTAAAAATAGTTCGGACTCATGAGAAAATCCTTTTTTAAAGTCTTCCACATACCTTGTTTTATTGTGAAGCTCTTTTATAAAAGATGTAGATGCAACCCCACTTTGTTGGTATTTTTCATTCACCCTTTTCGGGTAACGAATAGGAGTAATAAGCTGTTTACTGACCGGTATTTTCTCATTCTGTATTTATTATACTGAAATATCTTAATAGACCTTTTATTTTATGCAAAAGTAAATAAATAAATCAACCATCAATAATCTTTTTAGATAGACTATAAAATATAATAAAAGTCTATTTACCAAAAAACCTTACAGTGGTGAAAAAATTAATGAGCTATATATTTCAAATGCAGTAATATCTTAAAATAGCTGGGTTTGTATGTTACAAACTTAACTTATAATAAATAGTTAAAATAAATAATAAGTTTGCAAAGTAACCTTAACTTCTATATTACTAGAAGCAACATTTTTTCTTGATTCAACTGTTTTTGTTTTTTTATCATCTGTGGATATATTATCTACTAATGTAAAAATATAATTACTATTTATCTTAAAAGTACACAATCAGAACTATAAAACTTAATAAAAATTTTCCAAAAATGTTTTTTAACTATTTATAAACAAATAAAATAATAACAGTTAAAAAATAAAATAGTATAAATAAAAAGTATTAAGTTGTTCATGTATTCGATACCATTAGAGTTCTATCATCACAATTCTCATATGTTACTCCTTATAAGCTTAAAAAGATAAAAGAGAACACATATAAATTATTTAATTAAAAGTTAACATGATCAGATATTCAAATTTAATATTTTATACAGCTTAAAACTTTTTAAATTAAGAACTTTCAAAAACTAAACGGTTGTTTAGACTAAATGACTGAATTTGTGTTAAACTCATAAGCTAAATTATGTAGTAATTAAATAGTTATGAACAAAAGGTATAAAAAAGTAAAATAATTCTAAATTGTGGACTCATTAATTAAAACAAGTTTAATTTATTTTGTTGATTTTATTCTTATTGATAGATATTTTTATGGCTTTATAATTTCAAGTAATTATTTGAGATATTTAGGCAGAATAAATTTAAAATATATGGTGTTTTGTAAATAAAACGAAAGTACTTGTGAGAAAAAAATCATGGTTTTGTTCTTAATTAAACACAATGAATTAAAATTGTTATATGACAACTTTTTCTCTATCAAATTCATTTAGTTTACTGTTCAAATTTATTTTCGACACCCGTGAAAAAACGGTATAAATGTAGCAAATCAAATGACCCAGGATATCAAGTCAGTTGCATACTATAAAAACACGTTTATACGGCAATTAATCCATGAAAAAAAAAAACTCTTTAGGAAATGCTTCAAGTTATTGAATTCTAATAAAGTAAATGGTATTGACCCTAACCTCTTTCTAATTCAACAAAAATACATAAACAAAACTACATAAAAAGTTAAACGAAATGGAATTACAAATAAGTGATGATAAAAAATCCTTAAAAAGATATTTTTTATAAAAAGAAATCTGCCCCAAAAAGTTATCTACAAGACAAAATGCATAAAATAAAATAATTTGGTTAGCTACTAAACAATAAAAAACGAACAATTGTATAAACAACAACGCAAAAGTTTATCCAAAGCCTAAATCCCTCAACAACAAAAAGAAATACAAAGATATTTACAAAGAAAAAAGCACAAACTATTGAACAAAGAAAATAAAACCTTCAACGATCTAATAACCAGGGTTGCCACTCGTTTTTTCGAATTTTTTGCAGGTTTTTAAAAGTACACATTTTTGGGTCTATTTTTAGTTTAATGTTAAGTTTTAGGTAATAAACTGTGTTAAATAGTATAAAAACATTGAAAATATCTGTAAAGCTACTTTAAAAATGTTTTTTAATAAAAAAAACTTTTGATGATGACAAAATATTTTTATATATATGATAGATTTTTTGAGTCAAATTGAAATTTTACTACTGAACATGTGAACATTGTTAAAATTACAGGTTTTTCCAAGTTTTTTTTTTTGCCTAAATTGTCAAATTCCAGGTTTTTCCAGGATTCCAGGTAAAGTGGCAACCCTGAATAGTAAACAATTCATAGTTGTGATGAAATGATTACAAAAAAATAATAAATGAATCTCTAGAAAAATGTTACATAAATCTTCCATATAATGAGACCAAAAACAAGTAAAAAAACTATAACAATAAAGAAATGAAAAAACTTGTAAAGAATATATGCTAAAACAGTAGCATAGATAAAATAAACTTATACAGAAACACAATAATAAGAAAAAACTTGGTACACTTAGTAAAGACACTGGCAATACATTTTTCCAACATGAACTGCTGTTATAATTATCCATTATGGTAAACACATAAACTATATTCAAAAAATTAAAAGACTGTAATAATAATAATATTCAAGGCTGAATAGTGAAAGCAGCTGTAAACACCTCTCTCCGCAGAACAACTCGCAGAACAAACTTAATTTTGTTAGCTATGTTAATTTTAATTTTAGATCCTATTAGTAAAAAATACTGGAAATCAATACTGTAAGATTTTACGAGTTATCTAGACCTGAATGCCTGGAAATTAGTAAAAAGATTGCTTAGTTAACACTATTGATGTAATCAATCTATACAGATCGCTCGAAATAAACTTAGTTGAATGCCTGGAAATTAGTAAAAAAAGATAAAGATTGCTTAATTAACACTATTGATGTAATTAATCTATACAGATCGCTCGAAATAAACTTAGTTGAATGCCTGGAAATTAGTAAAAAAAGATAAAGATTGCTTAGTTAACACTATTGATGTAATCAATTTATACAGATCGCTCGAAATAAACTAAATTGAATAAGCTGTAGAAGAACTAACAGGTTGCACTAATTAAATTGATAATATATCTAGTTGATTAACAAACTATGCAAGATGGCGTTGCATAATAACTTTATATAATTCAAAGATCGAACAGAATTTCAAACAGAGGAACGGAATTATCACGTTGGACAACAATTCAGTGGCAATTGCTAAACTGCATTTTACCATATTGAAAGTACGAAATACGTGTAAAATAATGCTAATATTAAAAGATTCTTTGATAACATCTTTTTGCATTTCAAAAAGAAAATTCCTCTAATATCACAAAAACATTTTAAAGATACATCTTAAAAGCATAATCTTAAAATAACATCTAGCACAGTGTCTACAGAAAACAAATAGTTCCTTTCCTAGATTTGGATCATGTATTTAATACAGAGAATAAAATAAAATATTTTAACAGAATAAATTTAATAAAGGAGACTGCAATAAATTAAACATTTATAAATTGTAGATCATATCAACCACAAAGGAATTATAACAGGATTTATAACAGAAGTCAAGTGCCTAAAGAAATTAAATAAAAACAATTTTAAGAAAAATTTATAAAACGCTGAAGAAAAATGTATAAGGTCCAAGTTTAATCCTAAATTAGTAAAAAGCTAAATTAAAAAAGGTAGTTAGTACAACTCCAGTAATAGCTTAACAAACTAAAAAATCAAAAATCTGAGAATATTTACTGGTTATCACAATTTAAGGACCTAATAAGATTTACAAAAAAAGGAAATGAAACTGTTCACAGTTTACAGCAAAAAAAATGTAACTGTTTACAGCAAAAATCTGTCAAAATATGCATTATGTGGACATTACAGTTCTTACAAAAACATGGTAGATCAAAATAATTTCATAAAAACAAAAAAAAAAACGGAAAAATAAAAATTTAATTAGAATAAAATTTCAAAAACTATGGCATTATTCTACCTAATGTTTGAAATGCAATGAAATTTGCGTGGGCTGTAAACAGTTTTGACTCAAGATGGAACGCACACAGAAACAATAGGAAATGATTAAAAAGAAATCTTAGTTCAAGATAAGAGGGAAGAATCTATCCTATCCAAACAATAGAAGAATTTGTAGGACTTTGAACTTAAATGTCTTTTAAATTTCTTACAATCCTAAAAATTTAAAACAAAATTAAATTAATAGTTTTTTAACTAAAGACAGTGAAATTAAATTGTTCTATTACAATTTGTTCTTTTTAGAGTGAAAACAAAAAAAATATACAATATGTTAAGATGCATAAATTTTAGTTCATATCATTTAAATTATTAACATATTTTCTTATATCATATGCTGATAACTCGAACTGTTTAGATTAAAATTGAGAGGGTTTATTTTAGAGATGTTTTAAATTTCTTATTAGTTCTACGGCTATCTAAGAAACACGTGCTTTGTAACAACTAACTTTATAAATAATGATACTCCAGCTTTTAACAAAAAAAATATTTCATGAAATTAGCAATAATATGAAGTAACCATTAGGAAAATTCATTTATATCTTTTTTAAAGAGGTAGTAGAAAAAAAGTTTATATACAAAATTTTTAGTTTACTAAAATATACAAGATCGATAAGAAGATTGTATGGCCTGCAAACTTAAGCAAGCAAAAACGCTGTTTATAATTTATTTTTGTTAAGCTATATCAAAAAAGTTTATAAACTTCTTAATAACTACTAGCAACAGATACTTTTATTATGTTTCAAAATATTTTTTTTTCTTATGAAAAACAAAAATTCAATTATCAAAAATATACCTTGCTACTTATACGATAAAGTATTCACAAAAGAGCTGTGGTAGATTTTGGGATCCCTGCTTCTCATGTAGTACATGATGCGTGGAAACTCATATTGGAGAAAACCGTAAGATATGCTTTAATGAAAACTGATTTAAAGTAAACCTAGTGTCTAAAGAAGATGAACACTTTCATTTAATGGGTTTATAAAAGGCTTTCCAACACTTAACACTGATTTACAGGACATTAATGTAAGCGATTTTAATCTGATGAAATAACCGCTGAACATCAGAAAGTATTTTAGAGAAGGTTAAAGTGGCCAAAAAAGATTTTCACACCAGGATATCTGGAACTTCGAAGGTTCATCACGAAACTGATAAAAAATATATTTAAGAGGAAGAAGAAGAGTTGGAATTTGAGGGTTAAAACCGATATTGATGAAGATTATCAATTTAAACGCACAGTTGCATTTTTGCAAAGCTGTATCTGGTGCTGGAGATCAATAAGAATTGAAGGTGAGGTGCGAAAAATTTCAGTGTTTGCTGTGCGAATCAAGTTTTACAGACTAATACTTCAAAAATAAAAACTGCAAATTAAATTAATGATACGTTTACTAAGAAAAACAAATAATATTTGTGTAATGTTGTGTATGCATGTTTTTATTTTTTATCGTTGCCACATTTTGCTAAAAAATTCTTTTGAGCTGTTTCTTAGATGACTATTCATACACAAGGCAAGAGCACTGCTTCATATGTTTGTGCTTTATTATTGCCGGTTTATTGTAATGTTTCTTTCTGACTATTAGTTAAAACTATTGTTAACTCAAAAATTTATGGTACACTGAGGCACGATTAAATATTTATCCATCGGTAAAAGAACATAATTTTGCAAAGTCTAAATATACAGAAGTGAGTAAGCATTTCAACTTTAATATAAAAGAATAAAATATATCGTTAATTGATAATTCTAATTTTTACAATATTAAAGTTTTTTTACTTTTTTTTTTCCTAAATTTTGAGAATTCTAAAATTCGTTATTAAACAACTGCGCATAACCAAACAAGTGCATATATTCGAAAAAAGTTACTGTTCTTATATTCAAACTCAATGATTTTCTTGAAGCTAGACCATTTTTTTATTATTATAAACAACCTCAAATTTATTTGATTGATCAAACAAGCCATTTTTGTTGTATATAAATTCTATTGATGTTGAATTTTGTTTAGTGTTTACCAGTGTTATTATTTTTAGAATATTTATAATTGTCGGCAGGTCTCATTATGGGTATCCTTTTATGGGTGTCCTAGTTGCAGCAGTTTATATTTGCAAAATTGTTCAATTCATACTTTTAATAACATCATTAAAATGCTTGGATAATTTTTTTCAATCTCTAAATAAAGCAAACAATGTAGAAGCAATCAAAACAAATTTTAAATATTCACATAGTAAATCTAAACAAAAATTCTTTATTAGAAATTTATTTAGAGTATATTTTATTGTTTCAAAAGCTGTAAAAAGTTTATATGTGTAAAAGTTTAAATCACACTTTGTATTAAATCTTTAAAAATTAAAAAATGTTGCCATTTTCAAGTAGTTTAGTATTTAATGAACAAACTGCAAATTTCAGGATTAACTGTAATTTTAATGAAACTTTTATTCAAATTAATTAAAATGAAATAGCTAAAAAGGTTCAACTTATAGAAATATTGTTGTGAATTAGAGTAGTTTCATTTGTTTAATTAAGTTTGTTAACTAAAAACGGAGTATGCTCTTTTGTTAGCACATAAACACTAATCAAGCTATTTCTGTTCAATTACTATAACTTATTAATATTTTTTTACTGTACGTTTATATTAAAAACATCTAAAGAAAAGGACAGAAAAGTTTAAATCTTTAAATTTTTTTATTATTTTTAGATTGATATTTTCTAAAATTAATAGTATAAAACAATGATTTGCATAATAAAGGTCATTTTTAGGTAATTTTAGTTGTAACATTTTTGAACCAAACATTTACTTTTATTTTAAAACAATTTACCAAGCAAAAAAAAAATATTACATTTACCTTATAGAAAAAGTTAAGCTATTATTGTTGATTTGTTTAACAAAGATGTTTTTGATCAAATTATTTAATAAATTTTTACCACTAATTTTTGTAAAATTTTATTGTTTGTTTAATTAGTGCAAAAAAATTACACCTTAAGAAAAGCACATAACTCTTTTTATTATTAATATTTGTTATGTTTTTTACATTTCAAGCTTCTGAGATAAATTAATAAGAAGAGCTTTTAAGTAAAAGACAATGATTGTCATAAACTAAGTTATTTTTAATATCACGAACATAAGCCTACTAATACTATAGTTTTTTTACCTATATAAATAACAATCCTTTGTTTTTCAAAAAAAGTTTCAATATATTTTTCAACATTATTTGCAACCCTTCAGAAACTTACTGCAGACATTTGAGACAAAACAATAGATTTTTAAAATAAAAATAATAAACTTTAGAAAACTACTTAAGTGGTTAATTAGATTGCTGTAAAGATAAAAACTTAATCAAGAAACACCAATTTTTAAATTTTTATAGATTTATGTAAACTAGTAATCAATGTAAAAATAAACATTTTAAAGTACAAAAAATTGGTTAAAACAAACAAAGAAATTTTATAGTCAAACTCTTTTTGCTTACATAATTCAGGTTAATTTAAAGTGTAGAGATTGCTTCTAATCTAACCAAATCAATTGAATTTGTGCAATTGTTAATGACTTTAAATCGTGATAAATCATAGTTCTTTTCACAATAATGTATATTGATATTAGGCTGCTTCTTAAAACCGATGGTCAATACATCCTTCCAGTTTATGATAAACTTAACGAATATAAAAAGGAAAAAAGACCACCACTTTAAAAACTGCAAGATCCATACAAAGGAATTAAAGTTGAACATAAAAAAGCTTTAGAAAAGTCTGCCTACCAGTTGTTAAAAACAATAAATCTATCAAAGCTAGAAAATTTAGAAGAAATGCATTTAAAAGTTCATGATGGCTTGGATGGAAGTGGTGGTCATTCTATTTTCAACCAAAAAAAATAATGCTGACACTAATAACATTATTATGTACATGTTCAGATTTGAAAATGCAACAACAAAAGATGGTACAGTCATCTGGACTAACAAGAGGCATGGGTCAGCCTCTACTTGTCGTCCAGTTATGCTACTTCTTGGCAAAGAATTATATGACAACTACGGGATTGTGAAAATTCTCCAAAAAGAAAGAAATTCAACAACTTTACCGTTACCTTGAACAAAAAACAAACTAATGTTTTTTTTGATGCTTAAATGACAATGGTGGATGGTAAGCTACACAGTTTGCTCACTGGTCTAGGAGGTGCCTTCTGTTACCTTTGCATTTATAGCAAGGAACAATTTAATACTTTAGATTATGTTAAAGCAGGATTTCCTGTTGATCGTTCTCTTGAACAAACAAAACAAATATGTGAAGAGAAGTGGCACTTGCTTGAAAACGAAAACCAAATGATTATAAGGTTAGACAGGGAGTAACTAAGGAACCAATTAAAATGAAGAGCACTTGACTTTACATCCGCTTCACAGTTACCTCAGAGTTTTCGGATGGATCTATAAAATATGTTATCATGTTGTGGCTGGACATTTTAATTGGTCAGAATCAAAGTTTGAAGGAATATCTAAAAGTCGGGTGTAAATAATTTAATTGAGTCAAAAAGAAAAATTCAGAAATGTGTAGAAGAAGAAATTAATGTTGCTCTTGAAAAACCGGATCCCACAGGCCATGGTGGAACTTCTACAACAGGTAACGTAGTCGAAACTTTGCTAAACACCAATAATAGGACTCTGCTGACGAAGCATATTTCTGATGTTAGTTTAAAAGAAAACATTGACATAATTATTTTGTATGTTTCCATTATTTCATGCCTCATAAATTCTAACAGAAAGATTAATGTAGAGAAATACTCAGTTATATGTCAAAAAACAATGATGCTGGTCATGTCGGTAAAATGGATTCGCTTTACACCAACTGCGCATACTGTTCTTGCACACAGTGCTGAACTAATTGAGCAAAACAACGGTAGAGGTTTGCTAAATTACACCGAAAGTGGATTGGAAGCTAACAACAAGTTTTTAAGACAGTACAGAATGAACTTTTCAATGAAAACTTCTCAGTATGAAAATTTATCAGACTGTTTAAATCGATTATGGGACAAGAGTGACTACGATGTTAACAACATTTTAGACAGACTGAATTACACTTATTGTAAAGAAGTTGGACATACTGCGCGAAGTTGTTTGCAGCTAAATAAAAAAATTTCATCACATAGTTCATAATGGGAAAAGTTGTTACATAAGCTTTGTGCTACTGGATAGAGTGTTTTATTTATTTTAGAAACTTAATTTCATAGAAGTTTTAAGAACTTACTGTTTGACTTATATTTTCTAGTAAATTTCAAGTACTTTTTTTATAACAGGCTAAATTATTTTGTATTTTGCACTGTTTCGCAACGAATAAATGTTTTTATTGTTCAAAATGTTTACGGTTTTTTTCTTTTGATAAACTAGTACAAATGTAACGTTATTAATAATACAAACTTTGATATACAAAGATCAGACTTATATTAAAAATAAACTGTATTTAGAGTATAGTTTTACCCGGCTTGATATTGAAAATTCATTCATATTTAAACTAAAATGGGAGTAAATGTAACTCTCTTGAGGGAGCCAATTATTATTTTCTTTTTTTTTTTTAAAGTTTCTTTCTTTAAAGTTTCATTAGAAATTAAAATTTTAACTTTTTTTTAAATAAAAACAAACATTATTCTTATTGTAACACTAAGTGTAACTTTAAATTGTATTATAGTGCTTTTTATGAGTTTTATGTCAATGGCCGCTTGATCCCCGTTTTCAGCCCACTGTGCAATCGACGTTAAAAATCAGATGTTCTGCTATCGAAGATTTTTGTCGCATTTAAAACTCATTACAAATGTCCCATCGGATGAGCTTATACAAATTTAAGGTGAAGTCTTATATAGCTTAAGAAAACTAAGTATCTAAAAACTAGTTTTATATAATTAATGTTAGTAGCTACAAGCGACGTCCAGTTTAGCTCTGATAACGAGATTTATAGTCAAATAGACCGAGTAGCTATGGGGTCTACTCTCGCTAATATCTTTATAAGATATTTAGAATCTAAATTAGTTAATGAGTAATTATCCTAAGTTCTTTACATAAGGTATATGGACGATTGTCAAATTACTTCACAGAGAAAGTTGATGAGGCTTTGTTTTGTAAGTTAAACGTGTTGCATAAAAAATTTCATTCACTAAGGAAATAGAAGTCATAAACTAAATTCCTATTTTAGATATATTAATTATAAAGAGTAAAGCGAAATTCCTTACCAGTGTGTATAGAAAGCCTTCTTTTACAGGGCAATGTTTGCATTTTCAATCTTTTTGTACAAAAAAAAATAAAAATAAACTTGATATACCATCGGGATTATATGCACTTACTTTAGGCTAATTAGTAAGGGTTGCCACTTACTTTTGGCTAATTTTCTCCAGGTTTTCAAAATTTATTTCAGGTTTTAAAGAGTGCTTGTTTTTTGGTCTATTTTTAGTTTAAACTTAAGTTTAAGGTAAATTGTGTTAAATAGTATTAAAACATTAAAAAGATACTGTACAGCTACTTAAAATGTGTTTTTAATAACAAAATTTTTGATGATGACAAAAATTTTTTATCAATATGATAGATTTTATCCAAAATTTTTCTACTTAATTTGTAAAAATTGTTTAAAATTCCAGGCTTTTCGAGGTTTTTAAGTGATTTTTGTTCAAAATTCCAAGTTTTTTCAAACTTTCTTAAATTCCAGCTTTCAAGACTGATTGGTTTCATTCTCAAACAGAAAAGATTAAATAAATTCTAGTGGGAAATGGTTATCCATTAACCCTGATAAAAAGAGTCATAAAATAACACGATGACAACCATAGAAAGCCTAAATTGTTTGGACAGGAGAAAACTCCTGCGCTTTTAAACTACCATATTTGGGTAACGTATCACGTTTATTTGATAAGAAAGTGCAAGAACTAACACAGTCGACTTATAACCAAGTAAAGCCTAGAGTAGTATTTGTATCAAAACCAGTTCTTAGATTGGAACTTAAGGACCCAATATCCTACCTCGATAAAAGTTGTAAAAATTAAATTTTAATTGCTTCTGCGAAAAAAGTTATATTGGGCAAACATCTAGGCGTTCAATAAAAAGAGTGAACAAACATATACCTAAATGTATATTAAACTTTAAAAAGGAAAAGACTGACAATAAGACGAAAGCTGTTACAAATGCGACAAAAAGATTTTTGATAGCAGAACATCTGATTAATAACGTCGATTGTGCAAACAACTATGATTTATCAAGATTTAAGGTTATTAACAATTGCACAAATTCAATTCATTTGGTTAGATTAGAAGCATCTCAATATCTTTAAATCTAGAAACATAAACATGTGTGTGAGCCGAAAGAGTCTGACTATAAGGTTTCTTTAAATATTTAAAAGTGTCTTTGTTTGTTTTAATCTTCTTCTTTTTTTTGTAATATAAAATGTTTTTTTTTTGCATTAATTAATAGTTTACATTAATCTATAAAAAATTAAAAATTGTTGATGGTGTTTTTTACAGCTTTTAAGTAGTTTTCTTAAGTTTATTGTTCTTACTTAAAAAACTATTGTTTTATTTTAAATGTTTGCAGTAAGTTTCTGAAAAGTTGCAGTGAAAATACATAAAACAATTTATGGAAAATTATTGGATCATTATTTAAAAAGGTGAAATATAATGTTTAAAATAAATTGTTTAAATAAATTTTAAAAAATTGTTACTAGGCAAGTAAGTTACTAAAAATACATCTTAGAAAAGTCCTAAATTATAATATAGTTATAGCTTTAAATCTTAAGCAGCATTTTTTATTAGTTACAAAATATGGAATTAGTCGCAAAGAGTAACTTTTTGAAACTCAAAACTGCATTAAATACCCTTGATTTAAGACAGTTGTATGCTTAACTAAAATCAGATAACCAATTTCAAGAAGTTGTCCTCAGTGATTTGATAATAAATTGGATTTAAAATTTAATCAAATAGACTATAATGAAAATGTTATTTTACAGCATTTTGGATGTAAACGTAACATGTTAGTAGTATACCAAGTAGTCCAGATAAAAAGTATGTTTTTATAACAGTTTCTCAATTTTACTGTATGGTGATGAAAGCTGTCCTATTCAGTTAAGGACTTTTTTAACGGTTTTCATTATCGTAAATTATGAGTTTACTCCTGGATAACCCTAATGTTAATTTGCCTAATAAAAACATTTTGTTGGGATTTTACTTGATGACTATCTTATGGCTTGTTCAAGAGTTCCAGAGCTGCTTGGTCTACTTCCATGGCTGGATTTCTTGCTGCTCGAGCATTCAATATCAGTATAAATGTAATTTATCCACCTGTTTCTGGGTTAGAAGACCCATAATTTTTGTTTCCTCAGAGGTATGATGGATCTAGTTTAAGTTTAACAGTTAATATTTTATGGACATCAACTAACCTAATACAATCTGGTGGTAATCAATATTTGTTTAATCATTTTGTGCCCTGTAATAATTACAGCTATAAAAGATATGAAGCTCATGAGCCACAAATAAGTTTGCTGGAAAACTTAAAAAACAAAAATTATTTTCTCCCTTGACTTTTACTGAATACCCTACTACATGTTCTAGTTTGAAGAATTCTTTATACCCTAAAATTATTATATCAAGCATTTTTGTTCTTGGGGAGGAAACTTAAAGTAATTAAGAAAGAGCTGAATTTTTTGAAAAAAATGTATTTGTAGAAGATAATAATTTTGAAAAGGAAAAAGATAGTAAAGATCTTAAAACTGAATTGAATAATGCGACGAAGAATAATTCAAGTAATAATAGAAGTGTTAATAGTGAAAAACTATTTTCTAAACATGAATGAAGGAAATAAGTTAAGAAATAGTAGGAATATTGATAGTCCTGATCACAATTTGTATGTAAAGCCTTATAATAGTTTTTACAAGAAAAAAGACATTTACTTCATGTTAAAAAATTGTAAGGTATGTATGGTTGTGCGTCAAAAATGTTGAATTCATTAGTAGTTCAATAGTAGTACATTCAATTTGTAGTTGACATGCAAAATTACATTAGTTCAGAAAGCGACAAAAAGCTAAAGTTCTTTGATGATTGCGGTCAGTAAGACTACAAAAATAAAAACAATGCTGTCACCTACCACCTAAAGAGTGATATGAGTATAGTATTCTACAGAAATAATACGTTCTTTAAAAAAGCACGAAAAGGATCTGTTCAAGAATTTATAAAATTGGCTGTTCAACCTGAAAAGTGTAAATTAATTAAAATCATCTGTTATTGCTTAAAATATACGCTAGATAAAAATTAAAAAAGGTTAGTAAAAGCAATATTAGGGTGAAAGAGTATCTTTTTGCTGCAACTAGGATACCCATAAAAATACAGACCCTGTATTTTTTATATTGTTTGAAGACATAACTACTTAATTTAACTGAAGATAATTTGTCATAAAACATTTTTCAAACACACCCTCATTTTAGATTATTAACATTAGCAAGAACTTAAACAATAGACTGAAAATATATAATTTCGAAACAAAACTGTAGTCAGTATACTATTATGGTATGTGATAAGCTGTTACCTACAAACTTAAAACCAAAGAAATATGTATTGATTTACAAAAGAAAATTTCAGCAAAGATGGTCATCCTTAAAGCCTTGTGCTTAGAGTTTATATCATAAAGTAAAATTATCTATAAAAAATATATACTTGAAAATATTATACTAATAGCTTAAAATTTGGGCGAATAGACTAAATTTTCTGATTTTATTAGTTTTTTAGACCAATTTAATATACTCATTTTGACCAAGGGAGCAGATATATAAGGAAAAGTTTAGTTAACCATTGAACAACCATAGTTTATCTTAAGAAAGGTTCAGTAATAAAGTTAATAGAATTTTTGAGTAACTTAAACTTAATTAAAAATGATAAGCAACTAAATCCTTTCTAATTGAAGTACCATTTCTAACCACCATTAAGTACTTCTTCGAGACTAAATAAAAATAAGCTGCTAGACTTAAGCATTACCCTACAGACAAAAAAGTGTTGTTTAAAGTAAATTTAATTGCTGCTTCAGAAAATTTTTGAAAATTAAGCTCATAACTTCTAATTAATAAACACAAAAAATTGGAAAAGCTATTGAAAAAGTATTGACTAATTTTAACAGCAAGACCAGACAGGTGTTAATGGTTTTTTTATAAGAAAGAGTAATCGTATTACAATCATAAAATTAAAAACTACAGGTAAAAGTCCATTAATGGTTGGAGAGATAAGTATTAACAATAAAAAATGTATATATATTTTTGTAAGTTATAAAATGACTTTTGAAATTAAAGGTTTGTTGACAAAATTTTAAATTTTTTTATAGGTTTATAGGCTGAATAAGACCTAGACCTAGGCTATAAGACCTAGGCTATGTAGACTACCAAAATTACATAAACAAAGTATACATTAAATATATGTTGTTTAATATTGTTTTTCCATGAGTAGACTAGCTAGCAAATATCACTGAAAACCAGTGCTGATGTTTTTTAATAAATAAGATTGAGGATTCTATTGCCTTTGATAAAAAATTTAATAAGATAAATGTTAAGGTTATTTATTTAGCTAAATCTGTTATTCTTTTGTTATCAACTTGATCAGGTTTTCTCAAATGGGGTTTTATCGCCCAAATTTTTGCAAAAATTACTGATCACAACCAATTTTCAAATAAAATGTTTCTTAAAAACAGTCACGCAACTAACTACCCTTTAAATTGGAAACTAATGCATTAATCTAATCAATTTCATTATGTGCAAAAATATCGTATAGCTTTGAAAAAATATAGGTTTATTTACTAGCTGAATGGGAATAGGTACAGCAGAGTTATGTAATGTATACTTTTAAAGGTACTACTATTAGGGAAACACAATTATAGCTTAATGTAGTAGTTTGCAATACTCAGCCCGTAGACTGAATCCGCATATACTCATGATGTATTTTTTGATGGATAACTATTTGCACAACTCAAAAGGATGTAAGATTATAAAAAAAATATTAATTATGCCTTTTATTTGTTTAGAGAAGCTCAGTTACAGTACTGATCATTTATTTTTTTCAATTTTTATATTTATGTAGTAAATTTTTTCTAAATTACGCGGCCAGCAAAAAAAATCTTACTAGAAACTTTGGCCTGCTGACTAAAAATTTATAAGTTATAGAAATAGAATTATAAGTACTTATCAATTTCAAAGTTAAGTACAAGTACTTAGATGCATTCATGATTAGTTGATAAGAAAAAGATTAACTAAGTAAACCCATATTAATTTCATTAAAAAAATAAAATGTATTATGCTTCAATAGTCAATAAGAAATCTTTTAAGCCAGAATTTTGTGGTGTTACGTGAATTATTGATTAAAGTAGTTAATCATAGTTATCGATTTGTTTTATTTTATTAGAATGCCAGATGAATTTATCATCATATTTTAAAAAGAATTCCAGCATTAGATTAATTCAAGACACAAGTTTAAATTTTAAGATAACTTCAAAGAAAATTTAGTGAAAAACGTTTTACATGAAGCTAGATCACTTGCTGAAATAAGCATCTATCTAGCCAGAATTTTGTGCAATTACATGAATGATTGATAAAAGTAGGTCAAAGTTTTAGAAGCCTCCTGCTTCAGTCTTTTTTTTGATAAAGTTTTCCAAAAACAAGGAATTGTGTGTGAGATTTCTAATTTTAAAATTCTAAGATTTTAGATCATTCAAAGGAATTGAGATGAGAAAGTTTTATATTGGGTAAAGTTATGTTGTTACTTTTTAAAATCTCACATCAGCTGCCTACAGTATTACCTTAAAAATTAGTAATATAATGGATAAAAGAATTTACAAGATTTGCTCTATAATTCTTTAATGGTGAAATTAATGTAGTTAACGATAAATTTGAAACACTAGTTATCCTTGCACTTTGATTAATCTATTTATAAGTCTTAGTCTAAAAAATTAAAAATTTGATATGTTGCCTAAACAGTGTCTGATAGAAGTAAAAGTTTCATTGGTAGTAGTTTTTTACTTTATTTAGTTTTTACATTAAAAAGCAGCAAAAATAAAATATTGTAAAAAACAAAAGTTGTGTGTGTTGTTTAAACGTTATTTTTTTTTGTGACAACAGCTGTATTAAGTTAACTTTGTTTAAGTACTTGCCTAGCTATACTTGTAGATTTATGTTAATAGTTAAACTCATTATGTTTTGTTTTATTTCAGATTTAATCATTCTTGTACTTAATTCATCAAAAAAACTTAACAAAGATAGATATTTATTTATGATCAAATTCTATATAAATAGAATACTCAATCCTGAAAAAATCCAGTTTACACAAAAATAAATAGACTTAGCTCGATTTACCTTTACTAAATCTGAAATTAAGCCACAAGAAAAATTCATCAAAGCTATAAGAGATTTCTCTATGTCCAAGTCCATAACAGATGTGCGATCTTGGTTTGGCTTAGTGACCAAGTATCACATTATAACCAGTTGAAATATTTAATGACTATAGTTTAAATCGTGACTAAGTCCCAAAACAAGGTTCTACTGGAATGATGAGCTAAATTATACATTCTATGAATCAAAAAAGGAAGGTCAATCCTCTACAAAGCAAAGAAATGATATATTGTCTTGTTTGGATCCTTATAATAAACCAAGATTTTCTGAAAGAAATTTTGTTGATGATGGAGTGTCACCAGAGAATGAGCTGCGTTATTCTGGTCATGTAAGAGCCCGGAGAAGGATTTACAATGCCGAAAGTGGTACCCATAAAATTGTTTAAACTGTAGTTTATATATTTTTTATTTAAGTGGACTATTTAAGCTGCTTTTCATGTTAAGCTACTCAGTTCGCCAAGCTAAAATAGTAGTGTTGA
Source organism: Thalia democratica (assembly GCF_965202585.1). NCBI lineage: Eukaryota > Metazoa > Chordata > Thaliacea > Salpida > Salpidae > Thalia > Thalia democratica. Next base: position 53,654,015 of record NC_139165.1, on the reverse strand, counting down.
TTAAAATTTTTAAATAGAAGTTTAAATGTGCATTTTCTTTAAAGTTAAATTGTGTCTGAAAATTTGCAAAGCCAATGTAAATAATTTGATTGTAACACTTCAATGTTTATTGTTCTTTTTAAGTTCAATTTCATTGATTTTAAAACTGAAAAATGTATTTAAGCTTACAATTAACTTTTTAATAATTTAATTTAAGAGTTTAAAAAAATATTTAGTTTAATTTTGCTAGGTAATTGTATCATTTTATCTACTTAATAGATAAAATCTAGGGGAGATGTATAAGTAATTGCCTAGCTATATTTGTAGATTTATGCCAACAGCAAAGTTTATTATGTTTTGTTTTATTTCAGCTTTGAGCATTTATGTAGTTTATTCATTAATAAAAGCTAACCAAGAAAGATATTAATTTAAACTTTGAGTAATGTAAACTAGGAGTACTCCTCAAAAGAGTTTAGAAATACATAAAAAATGTCTCACAAATATAACTCACGATTCCATTAAAAATAATAACTGAGCAAATACTAATTTAGTTTAATAATTTATTAAATTCCAATTCTGATTTACTTTCTTATAAAATTGTTAAAATTTATGATTTAATGAAGCTAGACATTATTTCGATTAAACATATCAACCTTATATTCTGTAAAAAATTTTGTTGTAATTAAATTTGGCTATTTTTGTTAATTTTACTTAGCCTTGAATAATTATTGTTGTTAAAATTAGTTTGTTATGTGGCTCTCAGATAGTTTCATAATATTAGCTTTAATTAATTTTTATTATATTAATTTGCAAAAAACTTAAAATTAATTATTTTGAAAAACATATCTTACATATTTAAAACGTTACTTTTTTATCCTAAAAAAAATATAGTTAAATGCAGCCTAATCACAAAATGAGATAAATAAAGGTTTTTGTTATGGTTATGAAGATAACATTGGGGTTTGTTAAATTATTTTTTAATTTTAAGAACAAAAAACTTGAGTTGCTAACGAAATTTAACAGAAAATTACCAAAAAACGTCAAACGTGATTTTGATGCTTACATCTTTAAAAAATTAAACTAAATAATGTGAAACTAGGTAGATTATGTACAGATTGTTCATTATTTATAATTAACTGAAACTTATAAGTAGTTATTTTTCAAGAATGATTTCTTTCAAAAATAATCTAATCAAGTTCTTAACAAAGAAAACAAAATGGTCCACATGAAAAATCTAATGGTTAACATGGAAAACCCAATGGTCATGTTAAAGATCCAATAATTAATAGGGATAATTCAATGTTTGATGTAGAAGATTCAATTGTAAATGTAGATTATCAAATCCAAAAAGTAGAAGCAGTAAAACAGTAGAAAAGGTAGCTAAGAACAAGTTGTGATGTATCAGGAAGCCTGAGTAATGGTAAGTTTTAAGTTTAATGTTTAATTTGATGAAATTTTCTTATAGCATTTTTCAAGTGTCCCTAGCGAAAACTGTTTATCAGCGTCAGAGAGTTTCTCACTTTAAAACAAGCTTGACAAGTTTTCTAATTCTGCATTTTGACAACTGTAGAGGAAACCATAAGAGCTCAAAGAAAAAGCACTTAGGAAAAAATTAGAAATGCTAGATCATAAAGTAAGGAGTTTCAACCTCTTTAAGTTGATATAAATGTATACTGCAAATTCAGATTGATGCTTACTCTCAAAAATTGGACAGAATATAAAATCAACTTATGAGTCAGAATAGATAGTTTACAAAGACTCTTTCAGAGTAGTATTTCAAATTTTATTCTATCGTAGGTATATAAATCTACACAGCAGGAATTTCTTTAAAATATTAGTGACCATTTCAGTTTAACTTGTATTATGTCAAAAATACATAAAATTTCATTTGGTCAATTATAAGTCAAAAAAGAATGCATTCTGCTATGAAGTTTTCAATAGAAAAAATGTGCTTGACTTACACCAACTGATAGACAATAGTGTGCCAGGAATTAAGAAAAACATATGATAAGCATTCTTAATTTTCAAGGAAGGATTTAACATGCAATTAAAGACAATGTAAACTTGATGTGTGCTTTTTCATACAATTTAAATAAGATTTATTGTTTTAAACTTTTATAATTGAACAACGTTAAAATGATATAAAGTTCTAAATTTTAAACGAATTAAAATTAAAGTTCTGGATTAAAAATCTTAATACTTGGTCAATCTCTTCTAAATAGAGATTTTTTGAACTTGAAATGAGTAAAGAAGGATGGAAGAAAGGAACCCTAGGGTTCAGCGATGCCTCTCAGGGGTTCCACGAAGCCTTTCAAAATTTAAAAATTTATGTTAAAATTATTTACATTTTATGTAAAATTAAAATTAGGGGTTCCGCGGAAAAGTTGAACTTTGGAAAAGGGTTCCGCCACTAGAAAAAGGTTCAGAAGCACTGATGTAGTCCATTGTATTGCATTTCAATCGCTTTTGCTATTTGTATAGGTTGTTAAACTATTTTTGTTGACATGATTTTGATATTTATAGTAATTTTTATGAAATTAAATTAATTAATTAGGAGAATACTTTTTTGTCCCACAGATAAAAAGTTTGAACATCCCCAGTATTTTTAACTAAATTCGTAAAAGATGTTTTAAAATAGATTTTAGGAAACAATAAATACAAAAAAAACTGTTTGTACATTAGAGGAGAATTTTAGTTTCTGAAGATTTCGTAGACAACTGAAATTGAAAATTATACAAAAACGTTTTCATTCTCGTTAGGTTTGATGTAAAAAATTATCATCACAATAAATGTAAATTATAACATTGCTATAAGTAATATTAAGTAGGTGTAGAAAGTTTCAAAAAAAAAAACATTCTTCTGTGATAACAGAAATAATTTTAAATTTTAATCCATTTAATTTGTTTTTTTTGCAATAAAAGTAAATAAAATTATCTGTTAAAGAGGTAAGAAATAAATATCTAAATAAAAACTATTACGGTTCATGGATAGATTATTTTTGGATTTATTATAAAAAAAACATGTCCATACAAATACTTGACACTTTATTTCAAAACATTGTTTAAACAACTTTTTTATTTTGAACACTTTTTAAGTAATAAAGCTTACAACTATTGTAAGATTAAGATTTTTGAGTAAGTGTACTCCTTGTAACTAGTACTTTTATGTGAAGAAGTTTGTTTTTTAAGTCCCATTTTTATCCAAATTGTAGTAAATATTGAGTATTTATAGAATAAAAGTTATATTTTTAAAGATTTTAAATGGTGTTTAGACAACAGCTTAGTTGAATTAACCTCTAAAAACCTGAAAAAAGAGTATGTTTCAAAGCAATTTAAGAATTACGTTGAATGATAATTTAATATTAAAGTGTAAACTTTTATCTGTCTGGTTCTAAATGTAGTAACTAATTAAGTTAAGTGTTATTAACTTTAGTTTAAAATGATAATATCTGGATTCTTTGTTGTTAAATGTTTTACCTGTTGATTCAACACATAATTTGATAATTTTTTTAAATTTAATAGTTATTTATAGATAAGTAGAAGACGTTGATCATTTATTAAGCATTGAGTATGTTTCTTTTCAACAGTTGTATAATTTATTAGTTATGTAGTTTTTTTGTGTGATTTGAAAACCATTTGTACACTGCAGCTATACAAAGATTGTATTGTACTGATATCAAAAATATTTCTACATTGTTAGTTGTTATTAATATAAACATTCAGATAGCTTAAAATTTTTTTCTAACAATAAAGTAGTTTTTAATGATTTCAACTATGATGTATCATGATTTTCCATTTTTTCAAAGTATAAGTTCAAGAAAACTGTCTATTGCAAGCTAATAAAGTGATATTTGTCTTTACCATTAACCTTTACTCAATGAAATAAGTCTTACTTAAAAAAACCCTAATCTAATTGGTTCAAATTGTGATGAGAACACATTTATGTTCCACTTTGTTTGTCATACGTTTAAACAAAATCTATCACTTTACTTTACAAAACTTAAAACAAAAAAGCTTTTAAAGAATTATACGAAGTTTAAGTAGGCTGATTTATAAAAAGTTTTTTTTTAGTTTGAAATTCAGTTTCTAGGTAGGTAGTAAGGAAAATAATATAATTTATCAACAAGGACATAATATTTTTGATAAAGTTTTATGAGAAAAAAAGAAATAAAATGATTTTTAAATGGAAATGTATATTTAAACTTAAATTACCAAATTTAAGTTTCAAATATTATCCTAAAAGATTAAACAAAAACACAGTATTATCATAAATATAAATAAAATCTGGAAAATGAGCCTTTTTAAATCAACAACTTAAGACAATTTTCAAACAACATGATAATATTTGTACATTTCTTGCATGATTTCAAACAACCATAAAAGAACAATCTATTTAAAAAATACCTCATGGCTGACAATATACATGGATACACATATTTTAACCTTTTTATGAAAAACATATATTTCATCTCAAAATACTGAAAAATCATAAAATAATCTCTTGTAATAATTTAATAAAACCTACACTTTGTAAGTTCAAAAACGGTTGCATAATTTCTTCAGGAGAAAAAGACTTAGCTAAAATTTTCATTTACTTTTATCAGCAACAAAAAACTATTGAGATCTCTAACTTTGTATCTTTATATCTCAAAATTTACTTTAAATTAAAAACCAGTAAAAAGCAAACAAAGCTTTGTTTGAATCTGCAAAAAAAAATCAAATTTTAATATCTTTACTCATTAATTATCTTTGTAATGTAGCTAAATGCTTACAAAGATCTATTGTGCCCTTATGGATTAGGAGTCCTAATGACAGCTTTTAAAACTCTCTCAACTTGAATGTTGTAAGATCAAAAACAAACAAAGCTTAGCTATATAGTTTTTAAAACTTAAGATAATTAAAATATACTTTAATTTATAGATATTTTTCCCAAGCTCTCAATAAAATATATATTTATAAATTAAACTACTATGTGGCTAAAGATATGAGCATATTGGAAAACTTTCTTAAAGAAAACCTAGTTTCTTTAAAATTAAAGTATAACTCAAAAAGAAAACACATATTATTGGAGGTTTATAAAAAAATCAACCTATAGATATACTTAAAAGTTAAATATAGCATTTGAACATAAATGTAACTTGCTTTTAAAGTTTAAATCTTTTAATCCGCTGTCACTGTTTTTTTCTTGTTTAGAGTGAAGACTATCTTCATGTCTATCAAGTACAAAATAATTGTAGTTAATACTAATTAAATAGAGTCACTAAATTGATAAAATTTATATTTTTTAATAAATTTTCTGATACTTATATAGTGTTAACACTGATAAAATTTGCACTTTAAAAGGTCTAGACCAGTGTAAAGTAACAAAATATATTTCATCAATAATAATAGTCAAAAAGTTTTGAAAAAAAATACTGTGATATTTTATTAAGAGAATGAAGTTAAATGAACAAAATCATGATCTTGATATGATGACATAAATATAACATAATTATTTTTTCAAAGCACAATAACTTTAAAAGAAACTACAATAGAGTGTACTTCTATAAAAAAGTAGATATTAGCTGCTATTTAGTGTTAAAAGGAAAAAATATATAACCAAAAACTGTAAAGTACAAGCTTTTGCCTGGGTTCAAGGTGCTTACATTATGTCCGTACTGTATATTGTACACTTATTTATTTAAAAAAACATTTTGTGATAAAACTATGGTCACTATCACAGTTGCTACTTTCTTAGAAAAAAAATAATTTGAGTGACCAAAAACTTGCCTGGGTTTATTTTAAAAATTTTAACATTATTTTCTTTCACCTTAAGCTTTAAAATAATTTTAGTTTATTTATAAACCACTAGAATATATATCTAAATATATACTTTTAAACTCCTTAAAATATCTTAGTATTTTTAAACATTCAATTAATTAGTTATTGAATTTAATGAAAAAGTTAAGGTTATAGGTAGGATGCAATACTCTTTTTAATAAAAATAAAATTGGCTCGTATTTGTAATTAAAAACATTAATAATTGTTTATCAAAATTAAAACTAAATAATTTTTTTGAAATATAATCACTTTTGTACTAAGTTTACAATACGAATGATTAAAGAGAAAATTTTCATAGTAATTTTTGTCAGAAAAGAGAAAATTACTAAAAATGTACCTCTTAGATTTACTTAAATTTTTTAAGATATGTTTATCACAATATGACAAATAAATTGTAGGGTATATAATTTAAAAGAAAAACTTTAACAACCAAAATTTAAAAAAATAACTTTTTTTGTTCGTTTTGAAAGAAAAGATTGTTAGAAATTAAAAATATATATTTACTATAAATTGTTCATAATTTACTAAGAATTTAGCTAATAAAGTTTAAAACTGTCAGAGATGTACTTTTAGTGAAACAATCTTTTTTTTTCATTTTAGTATGCACTTTTTTTATAAGGAACCTGTTCAAAATTCTATCTTGGATCACTTATGTCTCATGAGTCACCTCAAATTTTAAAAAATAACAACTTTTTACTTATTTATAAATATAAAAATTTTAACTATTTTTTGATTTAAATTATTTACACAGCATCCTATGGCCCTAATGCTTTGTAGCTTTTTGTAGTAAATAAATACTTGTGAGATTATTAAAAAAATTATATGGATTAAAAACTACTTTTAGTATAATGCTACATATATTTGTTGAAAACTGAAATATTACCAACTCCAATTCTATAAACAATAATTAAATTAATAACTCACAGTTCATCTAAGACAAAATCTTGGTCATTAAATCCTTCACCAAGAGATATTATGTCTAAATTATCTAAATCAAATTCAGAGTAGTCTACTTCCATATTATACTATATTCTGATGATATAAACCTGTTTTAAAGTATAAATAGTAGAAGTCATATGAACATTGATACTAGGTATTTAACTAAATTAGAGTTAAATTTTACAATCTTTAGTTTGTAGAAAGATTTTAAAAACTAAACGTGCTAAAGCTAAAAATCAAATAGAACTTTTCTAAAAAAAATGCTACTATCAAATAAAAGTTTTAATTTATTATCAAAGTTTTTTTCAAGTGTTAGAATTGAATGTATCATTGAAAATTCTTAATAATTTGCCATATGATATTTTGTAAGTATGATTTTATAATCTTCTTAGGTAATAAAAAAAGTATTTTGTAAATGTTGTGATACCAGTAATAAAACCTCAACTGCAAAAAAAATTTTAAAATTTTGATAACAATGCAAACAATTTTTTTAATATCAGGGTGAATGCAGCCTTTACTTAAAAGAAAGAACAATTAAGATGTATTAACTATATATAATTATTTGAACTATCTTACATGAAAACATAAAAAAATATATTTTATGATGTGTAGTAAAAGTTATTTGTTTGTTCAACTGGGTTAAATTTAGTGATTTACCAGATCTATTATCTGGTTCCGGCTATTTTTGCTTAGATTTTGGATTTGGCTGGATCTTAATTTTTTTAAATGATCCAGATCTGGTTCCAGGTTAATTTTCAAATCCAGTTAGTTTGGAATGACTTGGTTTTCCACAATCAGCTTCTTTTAATTTTATATACTTAGATTATTGTGTTTTGAATATTTATTATATTGAAAATTATTCAAGCAAAACAGACTAATCAAAGTTTTGTTCATTCAAACATCATTTGTTGCATACATACAGGTACATACATCCATTAGACTCAAAATTGTTAATTTAAAGTTTTTTGCAGATTATACTTTTCTACTGACTCTATAACTAATAGCAATGAACCAAGCTAGTATTGAGTTCTACTTCTGTAAAACTATGGAAAATAAATGATTTAAAAACAATCAAAATTCATTAAAAAACATACTAATATGACTGCTATGGATGATAAGGTGCATCTCAAAAATGAAAATTTTGGAAATTTGCTTGATCCATTTTTTTGTAGCTCAGAATCACATTAATAGATATATCAAAAAAAAATAGCTTCCTAGCTTTAAACCTGTTAGAGCTGATTAATTTTGAAAATTTTGCTTTAAATTGGTATATTTAGAAAGACAAAAAAAAAACTATTTCACTGAAATCAATTTTCTCCTACGTTTTTTAAGATAATTACTTCAAACGTTTAGGATATGTTTTTTTGCCATATTTAGAAAATTCTGTCGTAACAAAATTTAAAAAAAATGTAAAAAACCAGTTTTTTTTTCAAGTTTTGTTACAACAGAATTATTTAAATATGGCAAGGAACTTTTTCTAAACGTTTGAAGTAATTATCTCAAAAAACGTAGGAGAAAATATATTTTTAGTTAAATAGTCTTTTTTTTAGCCTGTTTAAATACACCAATATAAAGCTTCTTTTTTTTATAGGTAGAAAAACATCAGAAATACTCACTCTCCCCTTTGCAACAATAAACATTTTCTGAAGGTCAAGCAAGTGAGTAAATTTCCAAAAGTAATTAGTTCCAACAGGCTTAAAGCTAGGAAGCTATTTTTTGTTCTGTCTTTACATTTGTTTTCCCACCTACAAAAAAATGGACTAAGCAAAATTCAAACGCATTAACATTTTTCTTTCTTTTAACCTAAATTGTCAAATTCCAGGTATATCTAGGATTCCAGGTTTTTGACAACCCTGTTTTTAATGTTTACTTAAAATAGTTCTTGAGTTTTGTAGTGATATTTTTTTTTCAATTGATTATTTCAGTTTTAGTTTTTTAAAAGGAACATTTCCTGAAAATTTGAGGTATTCATCTTAAAAAACATAGGAAGAGATATTTTTTTATTCACTGTTTTAGCATCCTCTTGCCTTGAGGAACCTATTTTACTTTTTGGAAAATTAGTTTCAAATTTGCTTGAATATTAAAAAGGGACTGTAGCATAACCTACTTTTATTAAACTTAAAAATTTAAGATACAGTTGCAAAAAACAGTAACCTAGGACCTCCACCTTCTTTGAGTGCTCACTTCGCCCTTTATTTCTTGATATATCAAATAAAGTTCACACTCTTAAAGACGACCATAGATTTTCAGAATACCTCAATTTTTCTCTTTTTCCATTTTAGTCTCACTTTCTCATAGCATATCTTTCTTATTATTTATTTTAAAACCAAATTTTTTTTATGTTTAGTTGGACGTTTCTTTGACTTTCAAACAAAGTAAAAGAAAAATTTTATTGGGGCTTACTTTTGAAGCAGCGGCCCTTTGAAAAAATGGTCTTTTTAGCATTATTTTTCCCTTTGCAGTAGAAATACCAAAAAAAAAAAAAAATAACAATTTTTTTTTTTTTAAATTAAAGGTCTTTATATTATCTCAAAGTTATATATAATTTTTTTTTAAATTTCAACTTAAAATGAAAGATCTGGGCAAAAATATGTTTTTGTGTTTTAGCAGCACTTAGGACAACAATATTGTTTTGCCTTATTGAGAGAAAAATATCAAAGATATTCTCTTTTTTTTTATTTATTCTTGCTAATTAAGGTTAAATTAATAGGTTATTGTTTTATTTTTTTTCTTAACCTGTTGTACTTTGTTTAGTACGACCCCTAAAAGTTTACCTTTTTATAAAATTTCAGTGTTTTTCTGCTGATTATTCCACAAATAAGTCGCTAATTAGGTAATTTCCCAATTATTTGCTAATGACAGATTCTAGTTGTAAGTTATAAAACAAATTATCAAATATAATAAAATTTCAGGTCTATATTGGTGCAAGATTAAAAAAATAAATCAAATACAATTTAATTTCAGCTTGATATTGTGGACATCATCCTATTAAATTAAAAATGGACTTTGGTTGTAATTGTTAAAAGTTAAAATAATTAAATCCATGAAAAATTATTCTATTAGTTTACATTAGTTTGTTACACTGGTAATACTTTCTAAAAGACTAATGATTTATGACCAATATCGAGACTAAATAATACCTCTCCCCCTTTGACCTTAAGATTTAAAATGAGATATATTTTTTTTTGGTTAGATTACTAGATAATTCAGGATTCATTGTGTTCATAACTTTGTTTTTTTATGTAAAACATTGTTAGAGTACAAACATTTTGTTTTGTCACATCACAACCACAATTTAAATAAATTTTATTACAAAACCTAAAATTACATGAAATTTACTTGCCGTTTTTACTCAAAGCTATGATATATGCCCAAATTAATTTTTATCAAAAAATATGTTTATTCCCCCCTCCAGCCTATGGCCTTTATAAAATTATAGACATAAGTATTTATTATTTGGTTATCATACTTGTCAAGCTTGATTTATTTGTTAGCATACTCCTGAATAAGACTCTAATGGTGTTTTTACTCAAAGTTATGATATATTTGCCAAAATTAATTTTTATCAAAAAATTTGTTAAACCCCCCCCCAGCCTATGGTCTATCATACTTGTCAAACTTGATTTATTTGTTAGCATACTCCTGAATAAGACTCTAATGGTGTTATATCACCATTTAGACAACTTAGTCATGTGCATACAACAAAGTTTGTTAACAATTTTATAAACATATAATTATATTATTATTCATTTTAAAATTATATCAATAAATTTGAATAATAATACATAATTTCAACTGTTATATAATTTAGTTTTTATCATTAGTAATTAATAATAAATTTGAATGATATTTTTGAATTCTATATAAACTGGCTTGCCGTTTTTACTCAAAGTTATGATATATTTGCCAAAATTAATTTTTATCAAAAAATTTGTTAAACCCCCCCCCCCAGCCTATGGTCTATCATACTTGTCAAACTTGATTTATTTGTTAGCATACTCCTGAATAAGACTCTAATGGTGTTATATCACCACTTAGACAACTTAGTCATGTGCATACAACAAAGTTTGTTAACAATTTTATAAACAACAAACCAAAATAACAGTGATGCTTATTAGCTTCAGCTGAACAATACAATTAATATTATTCAACCTACTAGTCAATGTCACCAACGCAGAGGTTAAGCATCCTTGACATTGATCATGCAGTAACTAAACAAAAACACATGCAAATAATAAAACAAATAACCATAAACTTTTTTTTTTTTAATAAGATCTATTATTTTAACTGATAGTAACAAAACACATTAATCTAAACTTATTATTTCAATTTTTAACAAATGCTAACAAGCAAGTTATAGTAACAAAACATTTAAAAATATTTTTTTTTAAATGGCAACTGCAAGTAACAAAACAAACAACTCTAAAATTTTTATTTTTTTTTTTTAATTTAATTTTTTTTTTTTTTTTAATTGCCAACTGGCAAGTTATAGTAACAAAACAATTGAACACAATTTTTTTTTTAAACTGGCAAGTGAAAGCAACTAAACAAAAAACTCAAAAATTTTTATTTTATTTTTAATTTTTTTTTTTTTTTTTTTTTTTTTATTATTACCAAGTAAAAAAACATATTTACATAAAAGGAATAAACAAAAATATATATAGTACTTAAAGTAGAATCATATCAAAAACTTTAGTTGAACAATATTCCCAAAGCAATTTCTGCAACCATTTCCTTGCGGATTTGTGGTAAATTTTCAGTGATAATTGATAACTTTTGTGCTCTTGATATTTGTTTGGCAAGTTGGCAGACGTAAACACCACAATTATAACCATCAATTTGTTGCGGTGTTGGTGGAAACTCAAAATGCCACACAAATTTATCAACACCCGAAAAGTAATTTGATGACATTAAAAATTGTTTTACGCCATCACAAACACAATGACACAACTTATTGCCAGGATGAATGGAATTGTAATAATGAATTTTAGAATCACCTAAAAAAACAACCACAAAGGCCCAGTGATTACCACCTTGATGTATAGGTATAAATATTAAATCTAATTCAGTTAAAGAGGCATATGCCTTTCTAAATTTAAAAATAATATTTTTATCAAGTTTATTTTTGAAATTACACCAAGTATGAGAATCAACAGCAGTATATTTAACATTATTCTTAACATATAATTGAAAATATGAGTTAATAATTTCGTCATTTAACCACTGTTCCCCTTGTAGTGTTTTTATATCTTTACCTTTAGGACAATAGGAACCTATTGTCCTAATTATTTCACTATCTAATTTTTTCAGGCTATTATTATAAATTTTAATTACATTGTAAAACTGTTTGCTGTAATTCCTGTTAGCACAATAATTATGGTCATTGTGAATGCAATCAAAGAAATTTTTGTCCAACTCTAGTTTTTGATAAACCGGTTTAGTTTTTGGAGCTATATAATACTTAGTTTTAATAGGCTTTAATGCAGGAGTCACACATCGCTTTTTGCTCCAGTTTTCCTGAACAATGGATGAACAAGTTTGTTCATCCAACGGTCTTGATCGAATAACTTTTGTTATTTTTCTTTTTCTTACAGACGTTGACTCCTGCATGTAATCATTATAAAAGGCTAACCTTTCATATAAACGTGTAGTTAAGGCATTATATAGAATTTCAATAAAGTTTTTTAGGTTGTAACGTTTGTTTTCAAAAATGGAATGTTTAATTACTCTAAACCAATTTTCCACATGGCCGTTGGTGTCTCTGGTTTTATTTATATTAACCATGTGTACACCCGACCATAGTGAAAAAATTGGCATATACTTGTATAACATAAAATTAAAAATTGATGGGCAGTATAAAATATTACGTTTACCATTGCTATGTATTTTAGCTGTCTGCTCAGCCACAAAATGCACTGACTGGAAATAATAATAAAAAGGTGACCCTTTGCACAACCCTACCTCAAAATTTGAATAAAAATTGTTATTTTCAACAGTTGTACTATCAATATCAATTTTTAAGTCATTTAAATTTAATGTTGGATTATTAATTTGCTTATTTATTTCATTTAAACTTTCTAAAAAATGTTTAGATTCAAATTCTGAAAGAAAAACAACTGCTACATGGTAATAAAATTTTTTGGCATTTACTAAATCAGTGCAATTTTGTAGCCTTGCAAAACAAAATAAAAATTTATTTTTAATAATTTTTTTTTTGGTTACCTTACTTAGATTAGTTGATATGGATTTTATTAAATGGCTACTACATAAGTGTATTATAGTAAAAAAAGAATAATCAGAAACTTCTTTGACCTTTGTACATACCTCAAATGATCTTTGTAAATATGACTTAAGGTCACATTTATTGAAAATCTCAGTTGAGGCATGTACAAAGGCCCATGAGAAGTCCACCTCGATTTTTTGAACGAGGTGGGAACTTCGTAAATTTAAATCAAGTAATTGTAAGAATTTCTCTAGCCAAGTTTTTATAGAATGCGTTGAATGGTCAGTGAGTATGGCATCTGCCACACTCACTTGAGGACAAACCTGGGAAGAAACATTAACACTAGGCAAGCATACAGAGTAATAAAATGGTTGTTTTTCTTGAAATTTATTTAATAGACTTCCAGTACAATCAAGATGCAAAGATAAAAACTTTTTATGCTTTATTTCTTGTTTGATACATTTAAATGCATCTTGATGTACCAGACACAACCGTAGAGGTGTGTGACATATTTCTCTTATAAATTTAATTGTATTTAATTCTTGTAGCTTTTTGAATTTAATAATTTCTAAAAAAGGGTCCTTATCTAACTTAGATTTTTTAAGGTGGTCACTCTTAAGGCTACAAAGTTGCTGTTTAGAAATGAAATCGCTTTGTTTAGCTTTCTCTGTATGCTTGCCTGAAAGTTCCTCTAGTCGACGCTTTTCAAGCAAACTATAATAAACCTGGCTAGGGTTTTTAGCTTCTGACAGCTGTTGTCTTAAATCGTTTTTAGCTTCTATTGTTAAATTTTTAAGAACTAACTTTTTCTTAAATTGTTTTTGAAATACTTTATTATGTAATATGTTACCGGTTTGATCTACTTTAAAAACTAAATCTGTATCTGATAATAAGTTAGAATTAATCAAACTAAATTTATAGGTTGCTGGGCAACCTTTATAACAACAATGAAAATTAATAATAGCTAAGGGATAAGATTCTTTAGTATATTTACTATAAACTACAAGATTACATAAATTATTAATTTTGGAAAAAGTTCTATTTACATTTACAGACAAGTTTTTATCAAAAATATTATTAACCAAAAAAATTTCGTGAAATTTGAATTGAATATTAAAACTTTTAGGAATAACTAAGTTCGGACCATCAAAGTCTTTGCTGAGTTCAGCAAAGACTTCTTTATTTTTATTGTATAAAAAAGATTTTACTCTATTAATTAGTATTTTTAATTTTGAGGGTTGTACATTTAAATCCAAATTATAATAATTAAAGGCTACTAGCTTATAACATTCACCCACAGGAAGGGTTTTTAAATTATTAAAATATTTAGTTTCAATAAGGGATTTGCATATTTTCTCTAACTCAATTGGACTTTCTCCTTTTCTTCCTCTCTTTATCTTTTGAAATGGCATGTTTTAAATAATTTAATGTAAGTAAAAGTAAATTAACTAAAAAGAATAAATTTTAAAGCAGCTGTGATTGAATTAATTGTAATAATAATATGAAAAATGATAATAATTTTAATGCCTTTTGATAAGTTAAATACAGCCACTATGACATTTTAAATTTGAAAAAAGTGTCATTAGAAACTGGATGGGAAATTCCCTAATCAATAATTTGTGTTTTGCAGAACTTGAAGCGGCTGGTTTGTTAAATAATTTTGTTGTACTTCTCGAAGAAAGACCTATATAACAGTTTTATTAGCTTCAATAACTATTTCAAAGCATTAATTGATATTAAAAAAGTGTATATACTTGTTAATATAGGACTAACATTAATTAGGAAATAATAAATATGGATAATAAAAATAAAACCAAGAACATAAACTACAAATTTACCAATTTTTTATTTATTTATGTTTTTTATGTTTTAAAATTTATGTATTGAATTTTATTTATAACTAAACTAAAAAAGTATATATACTTGTTATCATAGGACAAACATTAATTATGATACAAAATTTGAAGAGGCTGGTTTATTAAATAATTTTGTTGTTCTTCTCACTAAATGTAATATACTATAAATGTTTTAGTATAAAGACCTCTATTATATTTTTATTAGCTTCAATAACTATTTCAAAGCATTAATTTGTATTAAAATATTAATTTCATTTGTTAATATACGACTAACATTAATTAGGATATAGTAACTAAGGATAATAAAAATAAAATAAAGAACATAAACTAAAATTTACCAATTTTTATAGTTTTAATATTATAAAGTTTTTTTAAATTTATGTATTTTAATTTATTCAAAGTTAAACTAAAAACGTATATATACTTGTTATTATATGAGTAACATTTATTAGGATATAATAACAAAGGATAACAAAACTAAAATGAAGAACATAAATTGAAATATATTCTTAATTGTTAAATCAATAAAAATATGTTAGTATAATCAATTATGAACCTATTTTGTAAACATAATAAAAAGTCTAAATCGACAAATGAATTTATTTAGTTATTACGTTTATTCAAGTATAATTCACGCTATTTTATTCACCTATTTTGTTATACAAATTTACTTATGCGTTTTTTTCGTCAAAAAAGTATATTAAATGTACGTTTATATGAAAAACCTTATTGATTTTTATTTTTTTGTTTTTTATGTAAAAAGACCTCAATTCAATTTTTTTTTTTAAACGTTGTTGTCCTAATTTATACTAAAATTTTTTGTTATCGCTAAGTTTTTTCCATGAAAACAGCTTAACTTATAAATGAAAAAAAATTGTTAGAGAATAATATCTGATAAAAAAATTTTGATATTTACATTTAAAAAGTTGATATTTGTTTGACGTATTAACGATGTTTTTATGTTCATTTTAAATACAAACTATATTTAATGTAATTATTTTAGGTGAAAATAATTAAGTTATAATGTCTTATTCTATATCTTTAATTTTTTTTTTTCTTATTTTTTTCTGAGTTTAACTATTTAAGATCATTCACTATTGATTTTTATATAATTTTTTAACTAAGAGTACGTTCCTTTTTAATTACTTGTTTAAAAATTTGTTTTTTATTAGTATTTATGAAAAAAATCAATAACACTTATCGGTTTTTATTCAAAAAACAAAAAAAAAGAACTAACAAAATTATAACTTAAATCAGTTCATTAACCAGCATAAAAGCGCACAAATATTTTTAAAATCCTTCTAACATTCGAAATTCGCAAGTGTATTTTTAAATAAAGTTATTTAAGATTTTTAGTTAACATTTCTTTGATTTTTTAGTGTTATAGCATATTTTCGTCCCTGCTTTCGTTATAATTTGAAAAAATTAGAAAACCTTTTTTGCTCTTTAGCGCCACAAACTTTTGTCGAATCAGTGACTTATTTGTGGAATAATCAGCAGATGAAAAACAGTGATATTTTATAAAAAGGTAAATTTTTAGGGGTCGTACTAAACAAAGTACAACAGGTTAAGAAAAAAAATAAAACAATAACCTATTAATTAAACCTTAATTAGCAAGAATAAATAAAAAAAAAGAGAATATCTTCGATATTTTTGTCACAATATGGCAAAACAATAGTGTTGTCCTAAGTGCTGCTAAAACACGAAAACATGTTTTTGCCCAGATCTATTATTTTAATTTGAAATTTAAAAAAAAATTATATATAACTTTGAGATAATATAAAGACCTTTAATTAAAAAAAAAAAAATTGTTATAATTTTTTTTTTTTTTGGTATTTCTACTGCAAAGGGAAAAATAATGCTAAAAAGACCAATTTTTCAAAGGGCCGCTGCTTCAAAAGTAAGCCCCAATAAAATTTTTCTTTTACTTTGTTTGAAAGTCAAAGAAACGTTCAACTAAACATAAAAAAAAGTTTGGTTTTAAAATAAATAATAAGAGAGATATGCTATGAGAAAGTGAGACTAAAATGGAAAAAGAGGAAATTCGAGGTATTCTGAAATTCTATGTTCGTCTCTTAAAGATCTAGCATAAAGATACGAAATTGGCGTTTTTCATCTTAACATTTACTTACAACCAGCGTTGGGAGTCATTACACCAATTTATTATTTGTTTTGAATTTTAGTCAGTAACTCACACTGATAACAAAAAAACAATGCTTTAAGTTTTAATATCGATTATTTAAGTTCTATTAGAAACAAATAAACATAACTGTAATATTTAAGCTTAGATAACGTGTTTAAAATAAAAGATTGGTTATTTTTTGGAAACTTTAAACATGAAGTAGTAATTAAAATTAATCACAACAGCTTTATTGCAAAAGAATTTAAGCGAGCTTTAGAATTTCACAAAAACCAGTTTAACTCAAAATAAAATCATACAAACATTTTTTTCTTCTCTTAAAAAGAAAACTAGATTAAAAAACAAAGCTTTTAAGTAAGTTATGTACAAAGTAATTTTTATAAGAATAATATTAATATTGTTTATTGAACGACAAATAAAAGTGCTGAAAAGACAGAGATAAAAATACAGCTGTCTTTAAAAACTGAGAAAGTTTTATTTCACAAGGATCTTTTTGTAAAAAACATGATTGCACAATTTTTTATATTCTTAAACTACTTATCTGTGCTTTATTTTTTATATATGCTTAGATTAATCTTACTTAATTTCAAATTTTAAATAGTATAAGTCTGCTTTACGAAAATTAAAATACTGATAACAATGATTATAACAATAAAATAATTATGACGTATCCATTATCAAGCTTTAATACATGTTAATATTATATTTTATAACTTAGTTAAACACAACAGTAGTTAATAACGATAAGTGTGTTTTGAAAATTTTTCAACTTCAATAAAATTGCAATGTATTATTTCTTCGATATTTCTTATTTTATTATTTTTATAACAGTGTTTTTTTATATCTTAGAATTGCTTTATTTCAACATTAATTAAAACTTTACTTAATAATGAGTTT
Organism: Thalia democratica; assembly: GCF_965202585.1. Taxonomy (NCBI): domain Eukaryota; kingdom Metazoa; phylum Chordata; class Thaliacea; order Salpida; family Salpidae; genus Thalia; species Thalia democratica. Next base: position 53,636,162 of record NC_139165.1, on the reverse strand, counting down.
AAAACAATTCAGTTGGATCCACTTAAACTGTATAATTTTGTTTTTGATTTTAATTTTTAATATTCTTGAAAATATATTCAAAAATCTAAATTAAAAATGAATGAAAATTGTTGTTACAACTTAGAGATAAAATAAACAAACAAAATGACTATAAGTATGGAAGGCGCCCGTAAAACAGATATTATTAATAGTTTGAAATGGCAAATGACAGGGGGGACGCAAGGGGTGGAACGCTGGAGCTGTTGTCAAAAATAAAAAGAACAAAATAGTTAATTTACCGACAATTTCAGTTTTTTGCTTTTATCATTGAATTTGTTTTATAAAGTTAATTAGTTTTCAAATACTACGTTCGACGTACAACTATTCGATAAGTTGGAGCTGCTAGCTTAATCTCTGTCAGCTTCATCTTAAACATATACATTTTTTAATACAAAATGCTGGAGCTGATTGAACTTCAGCACCATTTAAATTAATAAAATAGTTTTAACATTATACATTGAAAAGTTTACATGTAAACAAAATATTGAAAAGGAGTGAAAAATCGAAATGTTTAAGCGAGCAAACGCGAACGGATAAAGCTAACAAGCAGAGCAACAAGAGCAGGCCAAGCAGCAGCAACACGAAAAATAAAGCATGCCAGTTAAAAGGTGAAAATAGAAAGTAAGCAGCATGAGCTAGCAGGTGCGCGCGTAGAGAAACAACTAACCAGCAGGCTAAGCTTGCGGGTGAAGCTACAAGCGAGGCAACACGCCCAGTTTACTATCAAATTAAAGCAGTTATCATGACGAAGCGCTTACAGCCTGAAATTTTTTTAACGATTTTTTATCTTGAATTTATTTTTAAAAAATACTAAGTGTCGCCATTGCTTTATGTTATTATAACATTTCAATTTTTTGAAATATTATGTTATTATATATTTCTATTACTACTAGAGGAGAAATAATGAATTTATTCTTTCAAGGCTTTATTTTACAATGACGAGGTCTTTGATCGAAACTTAGTTTGTAAAAAAAAGTCTTCAAAAAATTAATTCATATAGTTTTATTATTATTTTTTAGTTATTAATCTATTTTTCTTACAATTAATTCTTTTTATTAATTTATATTAATTAATATACTATCAATTTTTTCTTAGGTGTTGTTTAATACTAATATTTTTATTTATTTATCTGATTTATTTATTAATTTAAAATTATATTTTAAAGATGTTGCTTTTTTTTCAAGTATTTGTTACTTTATTGCAACTTATTTTGTTATTCTTGGCTATTGTTACCTTCTGCCACTGGTACCTTGCCTTTTTATTCTCCCACTGGATACCAGCGTATTCTTTTTTTCGTTTGCAGGACTTGCCCCGTAGGCATATAGTTCTCGCAAAGGCTTGAATTCTTATTCTTATTATGACGAACAGGTTGACACAAATAAAATTTAAGAAAATATTTTCCGTGACCAACTACTTGGTAGGATCGCTCTTCATTTCAGACCCCGCAAATTTTCTTCTACTTTCTAGTCACGGACTTGTTTTGTAATTTTTGGTTTATGGTTTTTTCTTTTATTTGGATTTATTTTTTTAACTCTGGGATAAGTCAGGACTTCTTTTTTTATGCCGCTCGTTTTTTTTTTATCTGTAAAAAGCATAAGGTAAAAAAACTACTTTAATAACATTTAAGAACACACTTTAGAAAAACAAACTCACTTTTTTGTAAACGTCTTAAAGCTGGACCAGCGGCTGCTCTTCTTCATTTGCAGGACTTGGCCCGTAGGCACCTAATTCCCGCAAAGGTTCTTATTTTTTTAGACGGACAAATTGACATAAATATAATTATTTTATACTTGACGCGACCTTGCCTGCCTAAATATATTTCCTCAGTCAAATTTGTTACTTCTATTGCCCCCTTGACTGTTGCAGCCTTTCGTTTCGGTTGCAAGGTCATCTGCTTTTCTCCGGTCCTGCTGTTACTCGTACCTTCGACTGGGCCTACAAAAATCTGAATGGCAAGATTGCGTGGATCGTCGTTCCTTGATAGAACTGTTTAGAATCGGTCGTAAAAGTCTGGAGCATCGCTCAGACATACGGCCGATAGTCCGAAGGCTAAAGCTCCAGACTCTACTTTGCTGCCTTTTTGAAAACTTTCGAGAGCATTATTCGTAGTAGTTTGAGTTCTGGTGTAGTTAAGCTTTCGACTTTGCTAACTCGAAATACATGTCAAAACCGAAACTTTTAAGTTCTTAACCTTTCTAGTTCGTTTTTAGTATAGAGCAGGGGTTTGAAAACTTCGGCTCGAAAATCAAAAATATGTGGCCCGCGGTTTATTTTTTAGCTGAAATTGTATTTTTCTAAAGTTATTCAATTTAAATTTTTGGTGTAAAGTTGAGTATTAAATTTATGTTTTAAGTTGTAAATAAATGTTGTAAAACACTATAACTAGGCTTTTTTTAAAATCAATAGCGCTTTGTTGCTGCTTACCTTTCTATATTTTTATTTACAAGTATTACTTTTATATTAATATAATTTTTTCTGATAACTGCAGTCTTGGAAAGATGTTTTCTTGTGAAGTATAGTTAAGTAAATTGCACTGAAAACAAATTCAGCATGTAACCCTACCGCGATTCTAACAAATGCAAACTGCATTACATGAAAGAAAATTATTGTTTCAGTGAAAAATAAAGTATATTGTAAACAGTTTTTGTGTACTTTTTTCTTATGCACGTTAACATTCACAAACTGTATATTTTTCGTAGGAAGCAAAACTTCGTTAATCTAACAATGTATTTGTAAGAACTTTTTTCTTTAAAGTAAAAAGCACACAAATGTATTTGTATACAAAAACAGTTGTTTTTGGTTTTTCGACGGGTTTTGCTTGTTGGGATCTGTAGGATTTAACTCTTGTTACGTTATATCTGGTACTAACTAGTGTAATATTTTGTTAAAACTGTCATAAAACAATATATCAAACTACTTTGCTTAATTGTTTAGTACTAAAAAGCACTTATACGTTTTAAACATCCAGCTATAATCGATAATCTTATAATTGAGAGTATTATTAACATAAATAATTCTTTAGCATTTCTTTTTTAGTTTAGTTTTAAATTAAAAAAGTATATATCTGGGCACTATAACTTTTACAATGGTTTTGCAATAAAACAGTTGTAGCTAACTTAAAAATGTATGAAAATAATTGAGTTCTTTAAAATACATACGAAGCATACTAGCAATGCTTATACTTTACAAAAAAAAATTACAAACAAACAAAAACTATCAAAATACAAGTTAAAGTTTTGATATGTCAGATTAAAAAGTAAATACAATACATACCTAAAGCTTGTTAATCACACATATAAATTTTAGTATGCAAGCTGTAATTTATATTCAAAAAAAAATTGTTGCTTAAAAAACTAGCTTGATATATAATTTGTTAAGCTTAATAGTTTTAGAAAAAAAAGTTGAAATTAAGTAATGCATAAAATTAATTCATAAAAGAAAGCATACAAGATTTTACCAAATAAAGTTTTTTAATAATGAAATAGAATTATTGTCATTTTACTTATATACCTAAAGTCCTACTCATCAACAATTTCAAGTATGACGACGTATTTATTTCGATTGAATTTTATAAACAAAAATTGATTAAAAAATCATTGAAAATAACTATCTCAATTCTTTAAAATAAAAACACCGAGCAAGAAATCTATCGTTTATTATAAAAACATTTTCAATTATTTTTCAAATAGAATCTAATATCTGTGTGTTTCTTTTTATCACTTATTGTCCTTTTACTCACTTATTTTGTACAAAGTTCGTTCCATATATCATGTTTGGATTTAAGTTAAAAATAAATGTACTGTAGTTAAAAAATGAATATTCATAAATTATATCACTAAATAACTTAGAAGTAGGGGCGTCGCGTGAAGTGGAGCACTAACGAAAATGGTTCATCTAAAAAAACCTTATATATTATTATAAATTTGTTAATATCAATATTTCTTAAATAAACGTTTGTTTACAAACGGTATGTTGTAATTGCAGTGTTTTTATGTTACTAACTCATTTTTTTAAATATACTAAAATAAAAGGTCAAAATTTCTTGACAAACTTTCGCACTCCTTATTAAAGATACCACGCGTCGCCAACAGTGGACGGTGGGAGCATTGTTGTGCTAGACGATCGGGTGCCTGGGACAGCAGTTGCTGTGACTTCGAACCTTGGCATCGCCTTCAAAGCGATAAGATACATGTAACGGAAAGAAAAACATTGATAAAATCCCTTGTTGTTGAATAATTTACACAGAATGTTGCAGTCAACTGTATATGCGAAACAAAAAAAAACTTTTTCTCACATTGTAGAATATATATTTAAATTCTTTGATATAATTACTTAAACCAATCATTTGTAACACACTAAAAAAGCTTATATGTAACTATACTAGGTACTGGACAAAACATTAAGCTGCATCCGTGGTGTATGACTTGATAACAGGAAGGTTTTTTCGTACACCAGATCCTTGAACCAAAATTTTTAAGCGCTTATTTTTTTTCGGCCAACAAATTGTACATAAATAAAAATAATTTTTTAGTAGATATTGTTTTTCACCTTAATAAAGCTGCAATTTCCAACTTTTTAAAAAAGGCCTTGTTTCAAAATATACCGTTATATATATTTTATACAGACAATGAAACGCAGTTTAAAAATTAAAAAACGTAGTTAAAGATAAAAGAGTAAGAAATATTTTAATGTAAAAGTTGGGAAATTTCCGAAAAATGAAAATATCAATTTTGACAATAACTTCAATATATAGTTTTCTTTTACATAAATGCTAACCCGAGTAACCTTAATTGAGTTATAATTTTTTTAACTTTAAAATTCTGCTTTAAGTATTCACAAAAAGCATATCTGGCAATATGTGTTATAATAAAGAAAATTTATATACCATTTGCTACTAAGTGTATGGAAATTACTCATTTTTATTATTTTTTTCAAAATATTTTATTTCTCAAACGTTTTAACAACTACACAAGTTTTATTATCAAGTGGCAAATGTTTAATGAGTTTAAAAAGTTTTTGTTAGTAAAACAGTTAAAAAATTAAGTTTAAATCATGACGTATGAAAAAATTCAAATAGATACAAATTTAACAGTCTAACAAGTAGAACTTAAGTAAAGATATGTTAATTAATAAACTGGAAATAGTTTTGCTTTTCCATTTAATGCTATTTGCGTATTTAACTTAGACCGTTTTTCCTCAATCAATATTGATTCCAGGCTGCGGCTGTAGAGTTTGCTTTGTTTACATCGTTTCAAAACTTGAAAATATTGAACTATGTCAGAGTTTTGAAAGCTTGTGCAATTAAACAGATGGTCGAATATTACGCTGTTTTTATCATATTTGCAGTGGTCTGTAATTCTTCGGAAGACTTGTCGCGATGTTTCTCCAATATAGGAGATGCTCTGATCCGCATAGTAGTAGTATTAATTATATTCTAATTGTAATTTATTTATACGTAATTTGTTTTTAGTTATGATTGTTCTCAGTATAACGGGCAATTGATGTTTTATAAATATCTATTAATGGCTAAAAAAGTATAAATTAGCTATAATACTAAAATAGTTATACATGACTCAAAAAAATATTATAAATTAAACCGTATCTGCTATGATTTGTATGAAATATTTAATTTCGTTTAAAATATTTCATTACTACTTGCTCTTTACTATCGTTACTTTTACCGTCAAATTTTTTTTACAACTTATATGTTATGTATTAATCGTAGAGAGTTGGATTGCTAAATAACACAGCAAGGTTAAAATACTTATACAGAATAAATAACTTGAGTATTCTTAAGTATTGATATTTACCTAAATATTGTAGCTTCTATGGGTTAATACTAATTCAACAAAAACATCGGAGAAAGTCTACAAAGCAAAAGCCTGGACTTTCGTATGCCGTGAGACTATCTCAAGGCAATAAAAGGTTTGATCATACCAATTCAAGCACTAGATCACAAACCTTCGGTAGACTGAAACCGGTTTCGTCCTGATTAGGAGTCGGCAGTTAGTCACAATCGAAACTTGCAGTTATCAAACTACAAACGGTTTATCATGTAAGACATGGATCGACCGTTTGCTTAGCACGGCTAAAGACAGTGCTAATGCCACTAATCAATACCACCAAACGGTTGATTCATGTCTTAAATAGTAAACCGTTTGTAGATTGATGACTGCAATTCTTTCGATTGTGACTTTTAACTATAATTTAATCTATACAAAAATTCTAAATCACACTTTTAACTATAATTTACTCTCTGATAAACAATTTTATTTTGTTCATAACCGCTTGTCAAATATTCAACTATTAACGTACTTACATTCATGTATAGTTCCTTATCTCAAAAACGAACATATTAAAGTAGTTTACACTGATATTAAAAAAGCTTTCGATTCAGTATCACACAAACGATTATTTAAAATATTGAGTCAGTATGGACTACATGAATCCTTAGTGAAGAGGTTCAATAATTTTTAAATTGGGAGATCACAAATAGGGTCTTTAATTAAACGCTGTCAGACCCTTTATCGATATACAGTGAAGTACCACATAGTGGTGCATTTGGTCCCCTTCTTTTTTAAATTTATATTAACGATTTTAATTCAAACAATGATACTAAAAATGATATGAGTTTATTTGCAGATGATACAAAATTATATACAAGTCAAATATAAATTATAAGTCAAATATTTCTTTACATTCTACTGTAGTTAATATCTACCAGTGGCGTCGCGTGGTCTTTTTGTTATGGGGTGCTTCAGATTGACATTGTCAAATTAAAAAATCCCCTAGTTTGAAACATTTAGATTAAAATCATAAAGGTAATATGAGGAAGCAGCAAGTTTTCCAAAAAAAAAAACGGAACATATTTCTTTAATTAAATAATAAGTTAAATAAATAAAAAATGAAGTAAAAAAAACACATATCTCATACTTTTGTATACCATCACCCTTTTTTAACATCTATAGCTACTTTTATTTTTATCTATGTCCATGTAAATTTCTGTATTTGCAAAATTAAAAGCTTACTAACTTAATTTCATGACTTGTCTAACTAGTAATAAAAAACAAAAAAACATGCAAGTAACTTAAAAAAACCAGGTAGCCCTTGCTCGAGTTGCTCCTATTAGAGTTGCTTCTGCTGGAGTTTTTCCTGCTGAAGTTATTCCTGATCGAGTTTTCCCTGCTCAAGTGTTCCTGCTCGAGTTGCTCCTGCTCGATTTTTCCCTGCTCTAGTTGCCTCTGCTTAAGTATTCCCCCCTCGAGTTTCTATTGCTCGAGTTCGACTTGCCTTATTGTTCTCGCGTTGTAGTAAATTTTCAACAACGATCATGATTTAATTCACATGGTGCTGAAAGTTCAAGCAGCTCAAAATCTCAACTTGTCAACATTTTTTGTATTGAAACTTGTAAACATTTTAGATGAAGCTGACACTTGTTGAGCTTGCAGCTCTAATTTTACGAAAATTTTGAATATCAAACATAAAAATTTGAAAAAAACTAATTAAGCAGGGAAATTAACGATGTTCATGTACACATTTGGCTGCATTTTTCTACAACTTCATGATGAAATAACTTTCTTATTTTTTAAAGTAATAAAGAAAAACTTATGTCATTTTAAAGCTCAATTCCTCAGCGTTAAAATAAAGTTACTTTAACGTAGTTTAGGGTTGTACAGCTGAAGCAGGGGCCCATTTAAAGCAGCGTGTTTAAAGGCTTAAATTCTAAAGTAAATAAAAAAATTAGCATAACTTATAATTTTTTAGGTGGAGCTACAACTTTAGCGTTCCACCCAACGCGACGCCCCTAGTGTCTACAAATGGCTAAAAACAAGAAACTCGATTTAAACCCGATAAATGTAAAATTCTAACAATTAAGAAAAAAACGATTGACCCGATTGACCTATTAATCAATAACACTAAGATACCGCCAGTTAAAGTTTTTAAGGATTTAGGAATATATATCTCTGAAAATTTAAAATGGATCGAGCAGATAAATTATTCATATAATGTTTCACAATTTCTATCCTATCATATCACAAAGTTTAAAATCTAGTTCAGCTACTATTCTGACAAAACTATTCAAAATATACGTTCGTCCTAAACTTGAATACCATAACCAAATTTGCTGACCCTATTCAAAGTAAGAAACAAAATTGAGTCTGTCCAAAGAAATTTTACCCGTTATATATGTAGTCGTTGTAAGATATCTAATACATCGTATAATGATAGATTGTTTAAACTTTGATTGAAGTCTCTAGAACATGGGAATTTGATTTATTTACGCTTTATAAAATTATTAATGGCAAGTATAAGGTTTTTTTCAGTTAATTTTTCAGTTTTTCCCGTAATAAATATCAGTTAAGAGGAAACTAGAAAAAGTTTAATGTGAAAAAAATTTCAATAACAGTCAGTGGCAAGGTTCGTTTTTTTACAGAGCTAAGGCTAAGGCTGGAACAAACAAGGATTTGGTATAGTGAGAGATTGAAACATTTTCGCTTAAAACTAAAAAAATTTAATTAAAATAGTATAAACATCAGTAAATTTTAGTTACTTTCTACAAAATCAATAGAGAAAAATAAATAAATAATTCTGAATTCTGAATGACATCTGAATTAACAACTGATTTCTTTATTTGTCTTTTTTTTAATATTAATAAGTTTTATTATCCAATGCCCCAAAAAACAAACTGTTAATTTACTTTAATTTCTTTTGAACAAATGTGTTTGTATGTATCAAATTATCGCCTTTAATATCAATAAAATAAATTTAAAGTTATTAATAAGTTTTTATAATTAAAATTTTGTTTTTATTTATTTTTTTGAATATCAAAACGCTTATTTCATTTTTATCATTTTGTGTTCTGTTTAAGTGACTCAGTTTTGATGCCTGAGTCCAAGATTGCACAATAAACAATAATTTATAAATTTTAATTGAATCTTGAAATAAGGTATTTTAATAGTTTATAACAAAAGTATTTATTTTGGGGATTTTTTTGAAATAAATAAAATTTGTGCATCCCCTAAGAAAAGAAATACGCGTTGGCAGCTCGGCACTGCTGCCTAGTGCCTACCCCTACTAGAGAAATAAAAAGAGAGGTAACAATATAAACCCCTTTATGTATTAAGTTTATAATATAATATTTAAATCGTTTTGAAACAATAACTAAAGTAAAATACGATCTTTTTTCAGTTTAAAACTTTAGTTTTAAAATAAATAAAACTAAAACAGACAAGTTTTTATTTAATTATCAGATGTTCCTCAAATAAAAACATAAAATTTAATTTTCAGTCTAGTCTTTAAAAAAATTTGACAGTATGCGCAATATTTTAACAAATTGTGTTAATACCAAGATATCTTCGCACACGAAAAATCATCAAGATAATGTGTTAATTCAAATTATTCTTCAGTCCAATCATCTTTATCAACATCATAACAAACTACTGATGATCTATGACCTTGAAATACCAAAATTTTGTTCCCTGTTTGTACAGACTTGTTACCGAAAATTTTAGGTCGGTATTTAAGAGCGACAAATTTCTTACAAACATTGTCAAAAACTTCACTTCTATAGCTAATAACAAATAGTATATCTTTTACCACAACTAAACTGTGATCATAATGACCTTTTATCATGTTAGGCATTGGTGACCATTTATCAGCAAATGAATCATATGATTCTACATAGTTTGTATCGTTTCCATTACTACCAATTCCACCAGAAACTACAATATTTCCTTGAAAAACTGTACAAGCTGCATGGCTTATACCATTCTTCATACACGCAATTTCTTTCAAACTATTATGTTTTATATTGAACTCTAAACAGGAGTTAGTTTTTACATGCTCATAAGCAAAGGTGTTTTTTTGATCACCTCCAAAAATATAGAAACTATCTATAAATGCACAAACACGAAAATACTGACGTTTATCAAACATGTTTATTACCTTACTCCAACTGTTAGTAGAAGGTGAATACTTTTCTACAATCTTAATCAAATTGTTAGCACTATTACGACCACCAAAAATATAAACTTCTCCTTTTAAACAAACTGCATTAAGAATGTCTCTTTCCTCTGTCATCGAGGGAAGAATTTTTACATTATTTAATTGGCTTCCATCAATTTCATTTACACTTGCACTTGTGGCACCAGATTTCAAGTTGCAACCACCACACAGTATTATGCTATGTTTAGTTTGACTACAAAATCTATTTGTATAAACACTACTAAACTTATTTTGAACTAAACTTGCCTTGCTGACTGATAATGTTTTTAATATTTCAACACACTCATTATTTTCACTGAATTGGTCGCACTTTAAAATAAATCTCAATGCGTGTTCTGACAACAAACGAAGACGAACTTTTAGCAACAATTGTTTTGCGTACTTGCTACGTTCTTCACTGTTGTGCTTTATCCAAGCATTTGCTGCATTTAATACTTCAACTTCTGAGTGAACACCCAATTCAGAACTTGCAAGTATTTTTGCAACAGAATTAAAGTCTAAATGTAAAAAGTTGTTAGTTTCAACAACCATTGGAAAACAAAGTTCTATAAATTTTAGTAATAGTTCAGCATCCTTTGATAAAGTGTAGATTTTAGCAACTGTGTAAAACGTAATCACATTATTACAGTTATTTTACCATTAATGTGTTTGTTCAGTTCTATATCTTCTTTTAGCATAAGTTTATTTAGCTTTATACTTGAGGTTAATTCGTGACCTTTATTCTCAGTTGCAGCTGAACAATACAGCGGATATAAAGCTGAGAAAAACTGTTCCCAAAGTATTTTTATTCTTCGAACTTTATTACCTTAATCAAGAATTTATTGTTTAATGCTATATAAAATCGTACTGGTTTTATTACCTTAAGAGAATTACATATTTTTTGTATGATAAGGTATATTAATTTATTTTTAAATGATAAAATAATTAGATAGTAGTAAGTAAGATTTAAAGAAAGTTTAAGCTGCAATTAAAATATTTTAAACATACAAAGTATTTTGATTTTCCTACATTCTTTAGAAAACTCATTTGGTTTTTGAATTATTGAAAATAATATCAGTGAAAAAAAAAGTATTTAAGAACAAACAGTAATCCGAAAAAACTGAAATAGTTAACTTTATTTGAGATTTAAAACTAAAACAATAATATAAAACTAAAAGAAAGAATTAAAAAAAAAAATTAAGTAACTAAAATAAAGTTATATTTTTAATACACAGAATATTTCAATATTTTAGCTTTTTAAATTTAATATTTATTTCGATAAACTTAAGTTTCTAACCTTGTTTATGAAAAGAGTTCGAAATATTTTCTTTAAAAGTTTTTTCTGCATTATTCTTTGAGACATCGACTATCTTGTTCATAATTAGGAGACTTATTATTATTTTTCTTAATTTGAATATTTAATACATAACTGTTTTCTACCAGTAGTATAAAGTATATTTTAAAAATAACTTTTATTACTCAGTGTTTATGATAAAGAATATTAGTGTTGGTTCGTAGTTTTGTAAACATCCTTTAAATGATAATTTTTAGATGAACTTTTAAATTATAAAAGGAATGCTAAAAGCTAAATACTTTTAAATAAATGTATTCAAATATAATATTAATTTTATACAATTATTCGTAACTTAAAACGAAACCACTGTTGTCACAGTTTTACCATAAAATGTTTAAATAAACAGAAGAAAAAAAAGAAGCAATCATTTGAAAAAAATTATATAGTAAAGTTAACATCTTTAAATTTTTAGGTTTTGTAACTTAACTTTAAATAATCTCCAATTAGTTTTTTTAGCTTGACATTATTAAACAGTTAATATATATTAATCTACCTACAAACAATAAATTCATACTCAAATTTTTTTTGTATTAGAAAATGCTAAAGCAAGGGTTTACTAATCAGGTTTTATAAACTATATATATGTCATTTAATTTTGTAATGTAGAAAAATTTATCTTAAAAAAGCCATAAATAAAAAGTATTAAAAAAAAATAACTTGGTTAAACTAAACAGATTCCCACAAAAGTAATAATTTTTCAATTTTTTTGTTTATTACAACAATACTATAAATAATATTTGTAGTTATAAATAATACCGTATCATAATAGACGTATCAGTAAGTCACCACATTATCACTCAAGCATTAGGTTTTAAATTTATCAACAACTAAAGTTTAATCAGTGTTCAAAACTTTTACATTATGGCAACTATACTATGAAAAATACTATGATGTAAATATTAAAAAAAAGTTTAAATGACACTCAACTAAAAATATTTGGTTTTAATAACAACTAAATTATAAATTGATAGTTTCAAGCTTTAGAAATAAAAATCATAGTTATTTGGCAACATTTAATTTGAAATTTAAAGTTTTATCCATGGCAAAAATGAAGTATCGTAAGATACTTGAAAAACTTAATTTGTAAGTTAAAATCAAATTCCAAAAAAGTAAGGGTAAGAGATTAGTTTTGCAATGTTATGTTAAAAAAGTTGTGTAAACTATAAGACATTATCAGTTTGTATTTAAATTTATTACAAATTGTTATTTGTTGTTTTATTACATTACATATAGTATTTAACATAAAAAACATTTTTTTGTTTGATCCTGGATTAATATAAATTATTTTTATTAGTTTCAATAACAAAATTAGAATTTAAAGTAATGCTTTTTTAAATGTCATTTTATTTATATAAGATTAATAACTTTTATATTTTTATCTAAAACTATTATTAAAAACTTTAAAGTTCTTCAAAGATAACAAAATTAAAACAGCACAGTTTTATTTAATTGATGAAAACTAAAATAGTAACAAAAAAGATTAAATTATGAAAAAAATAGATTAATAGGTAAAGAAATCAAGTTAATCTGTAACAAATGTTTGTGATTTAGTTTATACTTTTATAAAATTAAATTTATTAGATGAATAAAACAGCAATTGATGTCTAAGTATTTAGAAAATAAAAAGATGTAGCTAATTTTTTTTCTGAAACTCATATAAGATAATTAACCTGCTTCTGAGTTTATTATATGTATATATATATTATATATTAATTATGATAACAAAACTTTATTCCCTCATTAACTTGATTCGTAACAGTAACTTCATCTAAAATTTTGTTTAAATAAAAGCTTGAATGTTCTTATTTTTAATTAAGATTGAAATGCTATTAAAAAAAAAGCCTAAAAAATTACTAAAAAAGAGACTAAACTAAACTATTTAAGAAATTTATTAATTAACAACACTAATAAAAAAATTATACTCTAAATATTTTTATCGTTTATTTGTCAACTTTCCAATACTTATATTAAAAATAAATGGACACTCGTTTTAAATAGTTTAAAAATTAAAACCAAAATGTTCAAGGTAGTATCACAGGCAAGGATAGTAAATTTTACCAGACAACATTTAAAAATAACTTTTTTTATATAACTGGGTTTCCCAAAGGAGATGTAGTTTTTCTGTAAGAAACATTTTGAGTTTACTTTTTTTTAAAAACCATTTAATTATATTTCTCCTTATTGTTGACTTTTTATAAATCGAAAAGTATATAACTGGGTTTCCCAAAGGAGATGTAGTTTTTCTGTAAGAAACATTTTGAGTTTACTTTTTTTAAAAAACTATTTAATTATATTTCTCCTTACTGTTGACTTTTTATAAATCGAAAAAAAAAAGGTTTATTATTGTACTAAATAACGAAATTTATTGATAAGAATTACTTGTTTAAAAAAATTGTGACTCAACTGAAGAATTTACATTAAAATATGAGTATTTAGTAAACGTTTGTTCATTTTCATATTAAACTTTGCACTCGGATAAACATTGGCAATATGCATATAGCCACAGTTACCATAAGTAGCTATAAAGCTATAAATCTTAGTAAAAAAATTGCTTTTTTGGAAGGTGGTAATAAATTAGCTTTTAGCCTTTAAATAATTGCGATAAGTGATTTTACACTATAAGCTTATGGAAAAAAATATTGCCGTTTTAATAAAAAAATTGCCTTTAGAATAAATAAAACCCCCTTTTTTAAAAGCTTTAAAATTTTTAGTTTCTGATGACTCTAACATTTAGCTCATCTAGTAATAGCTTTTGGCTCTAAAGTTACCTTTTTAAAGAGTAAAACAGCATAAATAATTAGTAAACTGAAATTAATGTATGATAACGAAATTTTTTGACAAAATGAGTTTTAAATTAACTTAAATTTTAGCATTGAATTTTGTTTACAAACTCTTGTTGAATGATAAAAGTAAAATTACTACAATCAGTTCTTTCCTTAAAAAATATTTAGAAATCTAATTAAAACTGTCATTAAAAAGGTTAAGTTAATAATAAACTTGTTTGTTAGTTTAAGATAATTAAAATAATTTCATTGTTTGAATAAAATAAGGAGTAGAGTTTGAGACTGATGTTTATTCACCATATAGAAAAAATCAAACAGCTAAATTCATAGTATATTAATTTAAAAAAATGTCTATTCCTTTTGATAGAAAGTATTTTATCACTTCATTTTATACATATTATATCTTAAAAATTAACTTTATAAACTTCTAACTAAAATTTCTTAAATATTGGTCTATAAGTTAACATAAGCAATGTGAAAAAGCAAATTTTTTAACTCTTTTTTGCACTTACACATTTTTTTACGTTTTTCATTTAATTTACTTAAATTAAAACAAACTTTATGCTGGTTGGACATATTAGTTGTTTTATTCAATAAAACAAGTAAACAAACCAATAAAACAGTTAACCAAATATTGAAAATTTTTACATACATACATATACAAAATTTTTCTAGACAATATTTAAAATACATGGTGCTCTTAAGTATTATGATTATACTAAATATTTTATTGTAGTGAATTTACCAATTCTTTCCTTTTATTTATTTTTGAGTTATTTATTACATTTTTTTGGTTGCTCTTGTAGAAAGGGAAAAATAAAATTTAAATGATGTAAAAAACAAAATCTAGGGTAGGACACAGTGTGGGTAGAGCCCATGTTAGACTATAGTTTCCATGGTCAATATTGGCAGTAATGGGTTTAAAAAAATGCTTACCATTGTTTTTATTGTATGTATAAATAGTTGTTAAGTTTTTTGTTTATTTTTTACTTATTATTGTTTTTAAATTTAGCTCAAAGTATTAGTCACAAGCAAATGGTGCGCAGCCCATGAATGAAAGGTCCTTCTGCACACCAATCCATCAACCTTAGTTGTGAGCCTCACATGTTTTCTTTTTCTTTTTTTAATAAATTTTAAGTTATAAATTGAAAATGTGCTTTTTCTCTGGTTGCTAATGGACTTATATTTAAGACTAAATTTGTATGAAGTTTGTGAAGTTGAATTTTTGGTAGATATATTAGTTTATGATTATAAAATACTGACTGTTTCAAAAGGATAGTCTTTAAAGGATATTTTTATAAAAAAATTAGAAAGGATCTGTTTTGATACAGAAGTGGTAAATTTGTTTTTTAAATTCTACCTGTAGATACAATATTGCACATTTAGTTTTTATAATCTAAGTTAAATGTGTTTAGTGTATACAAGGTTCTCTCTGGCCCAGATTTTTAAAATAACTAATCTCAAAAAACGTAGGAGAAGATAAATTTTTAGTGAAATAGTCTATTTTTGCAGTTTTAGTCTGCAACTCCTGTAAGGAACCTGTTTTTGCCTCTTACTTTGACTGGCTATATCTCAAATTTTTATTTGAATTTTTAAAAGCTGTAAAAAGCATTTTGTAGCTTAGTAAAAATATATAAAATAAGATCAAATTGTGAAAAAAAGTGTTTTATGATTATATGCCCCATGCCCTTAAATTATTTTCAAAAAAATTACAAAAATCACTTCTTGATTTTTTAATGTCGTTTTGAAACATTTGCAACTGTTTTGTTCGGTTTGTTGTTTTATATGGTGATTGGAAAATATTGATTGAAACAATAGATTTAATTATTTTGCATAGTGTTGGACTAGTTGTTATATTTTTATATATACAATTTACTTTGATGATTTTTTAAATAGTTCCAGACTAAAAATAAGTTTGATCTGTTTTAGGAGGCTACTAACATTTTGTCATACTATATTGATTTTCAATATTTGTGATCCTGCACTTAATTTTACACTGTTTTTTAAAATACTTTTCAATTTGATTATAAAGGTACAACACACTTTATAAAATTTTCTCAAAAATGTTTAAAAGAAAACTTATTCAGTTCCCCATTTTACCTTGAATTTTAAACTAAGAATTTAAACAAGTTCTTTATAAAATGAACTATTATATACTGATAATATGTTTATATATTTTTCATATTTTTGTTTAATAAATATCAATTAGCTGTATAGTATATTTTCATTATTTTTTTACCTTTAGTTTAATTTTATACTTAAAAAAACAACTAAACTTGTCCTAAAAATTAAAATGTAGAACGAAATCAGATAACCAGGAAGATTTTTTTTTAAATCACTGGCTACCCTGTTTATTAAAAATATTTTAACAAGTGGTATGGAATGTACAACAGACCCAACTATTGAATTATTATAGAAATTATGTAAAACATTTATTGAAAAATATTTATTACAAAGTTTTGTATTTAGTTTTTATTTAAATAAATAAATTTTTAATTTGTTTATATTCCTGTGTTAAATCTGTTTTTACCATATATTAAACAATGACATTTACTAGTTACAGTACATGTGTATATATTAATTTACACTTTAACTACTTATACTTTATAATATTCTAGTACTAAGATAAAGAAGCTGCCTTTATGTACTCAGAACGGATATCAAATATGTCAATATTCAGCTTCCCTGTTAAAGTTGTTTATGAATTGCATGTTGTTTTTGTGTTCTACTTGTTTAAATTCTTTAAAAAAAAAAACTATTTTTTTTTAAAGAAAAAATAATTGATACATCACAAGCAAGCAGGTTGATTTAAAACAAATGTTATGCTATGAAATGTTACAATTGGTTTAAATTCTTATAATATTTTTTTTTTAAATTGATTGTTACATCAAAAGCAAGCAGGCTTATATGAAATAAATGTTGATAAAAGAGAAATGCATGAGCATGAAAGTTTTGTTTTAATTTTTATAACTGCATGCATACTTTTCAGCAGATATTTGTATAGTTTGATAAATTTCTAGATGCTTTTTAGTTTGTTCACTTATTTTTCTAAGTAAAAGTTATAGAATATAAAAAAAAATAAGAATAAACTGTACAGATATAAACAAAACCTATAAATAGTATGGACAGATTATATATGTAATTTATTTATTTTTACAAAATAATTGATGGGTTTTAAATATTACCGAAATACTAAAAGTTTTACTCTAATGCACCATGCTATAAGTAGCCATCATTTACAAATGGTAGTTTTAATTAATTTGAGCTAAAAACATTTCATAAAAATATAACTATTGTCTAAAGTTATTTTTTGTACATTTGTAAAACTGTGTTAGTTGAATGCGCCTTCTGTAATATGGTGTTATTAACTATGAGTGTTCATTCGACATATAGGAATTTTTATTTATTAAAAGTTTATTAAATGTAAATCAAACCTCACCCTACAGAAACTTTGAAATACTCTAAAAATATTTTTGTAACTTAATTATGTAACAGTGTTGTAATTGTTGCTTAATTTGTAAACACAAAATTAATTAAACTTTGAATATAAAAACTAAATTCAAAAAAGTAAGTTAAATTTTAATTAACTAAATTATAAGTATACTTGGAAAAAGAGCAAAGATAATTTTTTAAACTTACTGATTTCTTTTTTGGCCTCTAAGACTTTTTCACAAAAGTTATTGTAGTATGACTTTTTTAAATTTTAATAAAGAGAACTTGAGTAGATTTCTGAAACTATAACTACTATTAAGTTACAATCAATTATTTGTAGTGGAGGCTTAAAAACAAATCTAAACCAGGCTCCCTCATCATTCACAATAGCTGTCATAAATGTTACAACTCAAGCTAAGATGCTTGAGGCAATACTGGGCATAAGCAGCTGCTTGCTTAAATGTTTGATGATAAAGTACGAGCTGCTCGTTTGAGGCGTACGGAGTGCACAGCTGTAATAAAACATGACCTTTGACTTATGTGCAAGGATTACTCAAAAAGAAAATTGGAGATGACTTATTTTCCCTTTTTGTTGACAATACTACTGTTAAGGCTGGCGAAATCAGCTATTTTGGTAAGCATCCAAAAGTTGTAACTATTTTTTATACACCAAATTTATTAACATTATGTAATATTGGTTCTGCTTGTAAAGAGTTATTTTTTTTAGAATTTAATTAAGTTCTTCTAGTTATTTAGTAGAAGGTTTTAATTTCTTATTTAATTTTTCAGTTTTTAATTTCTAAATTTGTAATAATATTATATATAGTTATTATTTATTTGTAATCATTTTGAAAATTATTTTTAGAGTCTTATGTAGTATGAATGGGTTTAACCAAGTAACAGTTTTTTTACAAAAAAAAGCTTGTTATAATAAATTGTAAATTTACCCTAAATTAAAAAGTAGTAAAAGTTGTTTAAAGCAAATTAAGTAAAACAAGCTACAAAAATAATACATATAAATTGTAATGCTTTTCTTATGAAATAATTTTAGAAAATAGTCAATTCTAGTTTTGTTGATCATCTCGAACATTTAAACATTATTATCAAAATCTCTTTAATCACAAATTCAAAAATGTATATAGCTTGACTTTAGTTGGTCTACTTTAATGCCCTTGTTCATGCACTTTTCATAACCAGTATATATATATTAAAGGGAGCATAATTACTTTTTATATTCTCTAGGTTGATATGAAAAATACTACCAATGAAAGTGGGTGGATAGAAACCTCAAATTAGCTTCTTTGTCCAAAATTAAAAAGTTCAATTCAAAAAACAGCAGATCCACATTAGATGTTTCAACTACCCAACAATATAATTCAAGAGGTTTGAAACTTGTTTTTTAGAATATGTTTCAATGCTAAAAGCATTTTTTAATGGTTAAGCTGAAATTTTAAACTCTGTAAAAAAGTTTAAATTACCTTTATACATGTCTTGTAATTAAAGATAACAGTATGTATTATTATGAACAAGTTGTTGTGTTTCCTAGAGGTTTTGCAATCTTTATTAAGATTTAAGTGTAAAATCACAAAATTAAGAGCTAGGTATATTTGATATATTGAAATAGGTTGTTCTTAATGTTTTATTTCATTTGAGTTTTTAGAAAATGAAAACTTTTAGAGATGTTTTTTATTAATTAGTTTAGTACATATTTATAGTTTTATCACTCACAGTTTTTTTCGAAAAAGTTAAACTTGATTTATTTTTAAACAAAGAACATGTTCCTCTATTGTTTTATCATTTTATTAGAATTATAGTTTTATCAATCACTGATTTGTGTAAAAATCAAAACAATTAGATAAAGTATTATTTTTTAACTTAAAGTGTGCTTAAAATCTCCTGTTTAATTCTATTTTTTTTCGTTGTATCAAACTATAAGAGTGTGTTAATTTACTTTAGATTGAACAAAAAGATATATTTTTGCTGTTTTTGTTTTCTACATGTTAATAACAAATCAAACATATAACATTTAAACGAGTTTTATGTTGAATAGGTAAAATTTTCAAAAGAAAGTTCCTTCTTGTTTGAATTTTCTTTTAACTTTGATGCTACTTTAAGCTTTTTTAAAGAAGTAGGTGACTCTAAAAAAAAGTAACTGTTTAAAGCAATTTAGTTTTTGATTGCATTAAAAGCTTCTTTACTTTTTAAGTCAACTTTAATATCTACAAAAAGGTTATTATTTAGTGTTTTTTTATACTTATTTTTATTAAACTACATTTAACTAAGTTTATGTTTAATAAATGATTTCAAAATGCTTTGTTTTAATTGATTATCATATTTATGTAGAACAAACAAAATTACTCAAGCTTGCAATATAAAATGCTTTTTAAAGCTTAGTTATTAAAAAATTATTTCAAAGTTTTATTGTAGTAAGTTATTTGAAACATGTAGTTTAATTTTTCTAATCTCAGAAAAAAAAAAACTTTTAAGACAGAATTCATATATACTATATGATCAAAAATGTTGTGTAGTAAATTTTAAATTAATTAGATTAAAGGAACATACCTTATTGTTAATTATTGTATATAATAAGCTTATGTAATGTTTTAAAACATTTGATATTAAATTTGTTTTTTTTTTTAATATCTGTTTTTTTTTGTTACATCATTGGTAATATATGAATGCTTTAAACTAATTACACTTTTTACCTTGTACATTGGAGATTATATGTGTAATCTTTCAATTAATGTTGTAGTTTTTGATATTCAATTTTATATGAGTGTAAAAAGTATTTTAAGCTATATCTTCCCATCGATTTTATTTATTTTTAAAAGTATGGATAAAAGTTAGTTTTTTTTATTACACGCTGAAAGTTTTTAATTGAACTTTAAAAACTATAACTTTAAGCTCTACATTTTGATTAAAATTTAACTATTATGAATACCAGTGTAGATACTATTCTTAATCAACTTTTTTACATTTCAAAGTATATTTACTGATGTTGTTTGATTTTTTTTTCATTTTCACTTAGTTAATGACATAAAACTATTAGAACAAGAATATAAATAACATATATTTTTTTAATAATTTTAATAAATACCAATGTAAGTAATTTTTAAAATAGCTTTAATCCATATGTTTTCTCATTTTTATGATGAACATAAAGGATTATAAGACCAGCTTCAAATTAAAAATAAAGCTTTTATGTATCTTCCATTGTTTAATAGATTTTACTGTTTTTAGGGTGTATTCACACTTTTAGTTTTGCTAAGTTACAAATAATAAACTGTTTTTTAACTTTTTCAGTTTATATATTGAACATTTACTTTTTCTTTGATTTTTATTTGTAAAAAAGCGATAGTTTTTATTAGTCGTTTTTAAACCATTTTTTGTAGATTAACTTATACCATTTGAATTTTTTTTCAAATCTAAAAAATAATCAATAAAAAATAACCGTAAATCGGAAATTCTATTTTCTATGATTCAGTTTTAATAAGTACCAATAAAAGTATCTATTTTCAATAGCTTTAATCCTTATATTTTTCATTGTTATGATGTTCAAAATATATTATAATACCAGCTTTAATTTAAATAAAAATTCTTCTATGTATACTGTTGTTGTTAAATATATTTTACTGTCTATAGGGTTAATTTACAATTTTTTTTTTAAAGTTAACCATTTGAAACTTTTACATGACTTTCACATGTTATAAAAATGTTAACTATGAAAAAGCCTTATTTTTTTTTACCGAGAGCTTATAAATGTTAAAGGTAATGTAAAATAGTTTAGGTACTGATAAAAATGTAAATATTGAAAGCAATATTTTTTACAAATAAGGTAAATTTTTAATAAGGAAACAAAAGTATTTAGGGATTTTTTTGTTTTTAAAAGCATAAGTATTGATTAGTTATATAAATTTAGTTTTACAATATCGCTTAAACTGCAAACTAGCGAATGGTTTTTGTTGATTAGACCATTTAATGTTAATGTAATTTTTTCATTGTATCATAATATTTTCAATATATTTCGTTCAAGTATATTATTTAGAAGTTAATGAATTAAAAATAACTAAATTTAAAAAAAAGTTTTCAAGTTTAATTTACTTAGCAAAAAATAGAAAAAATACTATTAACACAATTTCTTAAAATGCAAACTTAAGCAGCAGTGCAAACTCATAACTTGCACATTTAACCGAATGTGCGAACTCAGAAAATTCTCCATTTAGAAATAATTATTAGTTTTATAAACAAAAAATTATAATTTTTGAAAGTAGCTTTTCAATCACCTAAAAAACAGTATAGGAATTTGCTCTGCTCTGATGCAAAGGCTTTAGTTTAAGTATTTAGTCAAGAAAAAGTTTACTTTCACAAACTTTAAATTTGTGAGAAAAGAACTATACTATAACTTTTTAATAGTAAGCTAAGCATTCATTGATATTCAAAGTAAGTCAAACTTAGCTCTTGGGAGATACCAAACGGTTAAAATATTTTGTATGTCAAGTTTTCATTGAAAATTAAATAAGGGCAAAAATAGCTATAAAATTCTGGCAACTGTGCATATAGCTACAAACATAAAGCCGCTATATAACTGGGTTTCCCAAAGGAGATGTAGTTTTTCTGTAAGAAACATTTTGAGTTTACTTTAAAATTTTATAAAACTGTTTTGCGTAATTATAGCTTATTAAACAAGCAAGATGAATTATACAACAAAAAATTAGTTGTTTACTTTATTATAACATAAATAGGTATAGGTAAATATGTTAATATCCTATTGTTGACAAGGTTATATGCTAACATTTTTCTTAAAAACTTATGACAATTAAAATAGAACAAGCACTAATTATAATTGTCTAGTATGATAAACAATTTGTTTTATTTTTCATAAAATATTCCTTTTAATAAAAATAATTTAATTAATATCAAAGGTAAATTAATATTTATTTTTAAATACATATTAACTTGTTTCAGTTTTAAATAAATTTTAATTTAATGCACTTATTTAGTTATTTACATTAAGTATCTTGAAATTGATAAATAACAATAAAATTTAGGGTTATCAGTTATCACACACTCAGATAACTCAAGACAGTTTAAAATATTAGAAATCTTAGGACAACTCTAGCTTACTTACAATTTTTCAAAAAATTCAGGGTGACTTTAGTAAATTTAGTTGTTTTTTGATATACATATCTTAAGATATTTTTAAGATCTTTCAAAGTTATAGGCAAGTATTTTATTTAGATCTTGAATAAGATTTAGTTATCCTAGTTACAATTGTTCGATATTTTTTCATAATTAGTTCAAAAACTAGATTTTTACTGATTTAATTTTCTTTTTATCAACTACTTTAAGTTTAGTTTAAATGTTTTTAAGGATTATTTAAAACTCATGATGACTCAGCACAGTCAATATATTTTTTGACTAAATTGACAAACCTAAAATAATTAAAAAAAAATTATTGTTAATGTGTTCATTCAGAATTTTAAAAGTACATGAAAAAATTGGAGTATTTAGAATGGCGTATATTTGTACATATTTCAACATATTCAGTCTAGTTGTATTTTTTAAATGTTTTATTTTAACCCAAGATGACTCTAGTTTTTTGTTTTTCTTTGCTAGGCTAGTCTGGTAAGTTTTCTTAAATTTAAAGTTTTATAAATTAGATTTTTTTTCTTAAGAATTATGTATTTTATTCTACTTATTTAGTAGTTAGGCTAGTCTGGTAAGTTTTCTTAAATTTAAAGTTTTATAAATTAGATTTTTTTTCTTAAGAATTATGTATTTTATTCTACTTATTTAGTTTTAAAATACTTTTTTCAACAATGATGTCTTCAGATGTTTATTCTTGATTGAATATATTTTTTTTATAGTTTTTATCTAAAACGCAGTATAAACCATACTAGCTTTGCGTCATTCATAATTACAGTAACCTCTCGTTTATTTACGCACATTGTGTCCGCAGAAAAAATGCGTAAAGATACGAGAGGTACCAAATATACTTACTATAATGGCTGTTTTTTGATATTGCTTCTAGTTAAAAGCAGACTAGGGATTTTCCAACTTTTAACAATTTGTTTACTTTATTTATAAATATGAAAATAAAACTATTCTTAAATTAAAAAAGTATTTTAATTTATACAAAATAATAATACTTATTGAAAATTTTTACTAATTTAATAATAAGTAGATTTTATCTTTATTTATAAGTGACTTATTTGGTACTTAACATTTATATTCTCTTCTACTTAGCAAATTCAATTTATAATTAGGGCAAAACTGCTGTATTATTTATTTGTGTTTAAAACTCTCATTGTTTCATTATTTAACACAGTCATATTTCTTTCAGAATTTTAATTTAATCTCTTATTGTTAACAAAATTTCTGTTATACTGAGGTATAACTAAATGTTTATCAATTAGTCAAGGAACATAAGTTTACAAAGTCTAAAAATATAGAGAGGTGAGTCAGCATTTAAATACATATTTTAAATTAAAAATATACAATAAACCTAATTTGTGCAATATAAAAAAATAAAATTATTGTATTTTTTTTAGAATTCTAAAATGCGTAACTAAACGAGAGTGCGTAACGTCACAAGTCCGTAAAGATGCGAGAGGTTACTGTAATAACTTATTGCTCAAAAGAGTGGCAACTCTGTTAGTATCCAGTTTAAGTATGATACAGGGTTACAAGAAACATAGGTTAGTTAAATTTAAAAAAAATCAAGCTATTAAAAAAAACTATTTTATTAATTTAAACATCAGACTTTATTTTATATATTTTGAATGAATAAATGAACACTCAAATTTCTTCTTTCCAATATATTTCGTCAAATTCTCTTCAGGGAAATTACAATTGAAACAATACAATAAAACACAACAAGTATATATACAAAATTTTACAAATTAATTAACTAATCGATTAAGTAAACGTAAATGTAATCAACAAAAACTTTAAAAATCAACACAAAATGGTCTTAACTAAATAAGGCTAAAGTTTAGTCAAATTCTTTCTTTTTACATAAATTTGGTTTATTTAAATGTATTAAAATGGCTTCAAGTCTAATTAATTCCAATGTATTTGAACATTGTCGCATTACATTACACTGAAATTAGATAATGCAAACTTTTTTCCACAACTTGGATTATTCACAAGGTGTTCTGCTATCGCAGATTTTTTTATTGCATTTTTTCTGCAACACTCTTTTCGTCTTTTTTGTCTTTAATATACGAAGAAATTGTAATTTCCCTGAAGAGAATTTGACGAAATATATTGAGTGTTCATTTATTCATTAAAAATATTTTATTAATGTTTTATTTACAAAACTGAAGAAAGTTTTGATATGTGTTTTAATCATACTCAGGCTACAAAACTTACAATTTTTTTTTTTTATAAATATGTTTTTTGTGATCTATCTTAATTAGTTTACTGTTTTTACTCCTACTTTGAGTATTCAGAATGATAAACTATATAATTTCAAACTATTATATGTTTTGGTTTTAAGAAAACAAATAGAGAGATCTCAATTACTGGAGGCGAAATAATTAATTTATTATTTTAAGTACTTATTTTACACACTAAGTTTCGGTCAAAGACCTCGTCAGTGCTTAAATAAATCTAAAAAAGATATGTGACAGTCATGGAAAATAGCATTTAAACAATTAAATTAAAACCAAGTTTTTACTCAAAATTTTTATTTAAGAAACTTAACAAATCAAATTTTAATATTAAGACTGAGTTTAAGGTAAATTTTTGTTAAGTTTTAAAATCAATATAACAACAATAATAGTAATAATAGCTGAATGTAGCTTTCTTTTTCTTCTAGTTAATTTACAAAGTAAACATTGCTAAAGCAAAAATGTAATTAATAAAGTGAGCTTAAAATTGAGTTGAGTTTAATGTAGCTTATTTTAATGGTGACGTAACTATTGAAAGTTTAAACAATCTTGTGCTTGTAATCGCTAGGAAAATTTGAAATCCAGCTCAAATGCTTTATATAAAAACTTATTAAAACAAATTTTTACCTAGAAACAAAATAAGTTAAATTAAAACACTAAGATTGAATTTGTGGCAAAGTTTAAATTTTAGTAAAGTTTAAAAATCAGAGAACAACACAAATAATAATTAAAAAAATCTGTGTGTAGATTTCTATTTTCTTCTAGTTGATTTTCAAATAAACATTGCTTAAATAAAAATGTAGTTAATAGTAAGTAATAAGTGAGCTTAAGTTAAGATGCATTTAAATCAAGCTAATTTTTATTGTGACTTGAATATTGAAAATTAAAGTAATTTTGTGCTTGTAATAGTTACGAAAATTTGGAATTTTGCTTGAATGATTTTTATAAAAAAAAACTTTTAGCTTTAAGAAAATAATAGCTACATAAAAATTTAAAAGCATGCATAAAACCTGTATTATGGGTAATTTAAGTAAAAATGTAGTTAATAGTAAGTAATAAGTGAGCTTAAGTTAAGATGCATTTAAATCAAGCTAATTTTTATTGTGATTTGAATATTGAAAATTTAAGTAATTTTGTGCTTGTAATAGGTACGAAAATTTGGAATTTTGCTTGAATGATTTTTATAAAAAAAAAATTTTAGCTTGAAAATAATAGCTACACAAAAATTAAAAAGCAAGCATAAAACCTGTATTACGGGTAATTTAAGTTTTTTGTGGAGTTTTCGGAAAACTCCACTTCAAAACTTAAAATAAATTACCCATTTTACTTCTATATTATTTAAATAAATTAATTTAAAAGTTAATCTATGATCGTCTTAACATTTTTTTTCTGAAAATAAAGTTTTAAATAATTCTCAGTTTGGCTTCCAACAGAATCATTCCACCACTTTAGCTTTGTCTGAATTTGTTGAAGGGGTTCTGTCCAATTTTGATAAAGGAAACGTAGTTTGTTCAGTCTTTTTGGATTCAAGTAAAGCATTTGATAATGTTAATAGAAATATTTTGCTAAAGAGATTGGAATGTTATGGTGTCAGAGGAAATATGCATCTACTAATCAAATCATCTACTAAATGGAAGGAAAAAATTCGTTAGCTTTGGAGGATATGAGCCAACCGGTGAAAAAAGTGAAGCATGGGTACCACAAAGCTCAGTATTAGGTCCGTTGTTATCCCTAATATATAAATGACTTACAGAATAATTCTAGTCTTAACGTCCTCAACTTTGCAGATGATACAATTTTATACAAAGCATTCACAAAAGATACATATCTAAATGACAGTAAAAATTTTGACACAGAACTAAAAAAGTATCAGATTGGCTTATGGGAAACAAACTAGAACTAAATCTTGATAAAGCCAAAAGCATGATTCTATATCAATCAAAAAAGAGTTTTTGGAAAAATATAGATCCTAATGTAAAACAGTTATAACAAACACAAACAGCTATAAATATTTGGGAATAATTATAGACGGAAATTGAAATTGTTCAGAACACATAGAAACTATAAAAACAAAATTACAAAAAAACATTGGGTGTATTATATAAAATCAGACACTTCTTACATGACAAAGCATTATATTTGGTCTTTAATTCTTTACTTATGAACAATGTTAGATATGGCTTGTTGTGCTGGGGAAGAGCAAACAAAAAGTGTAAAATGATATCAATGTTCTCATAAACAGAGCACTTAGATGCATACATTATAAAAAATATGATGATAGTGTAAGAGAATTAAAAACTCAGAAAAAAATGTTAGATGTTGAAAGTCTGTATCTATATGAATTAGGTCTGTTTAAGAATAACAATAATTTGTTACCAGATAACTTTAATAATTACTATAAAATGTGAAATATGTCCATAATTGTAATACCAAGTCTTCAGAAACTAATTTTTTCTTACCTAGATTCAACAGCAAAATAGGTCATAAATCGCTATCCTACCAAGGAAGTAAGTTATGGATTAAGCTACCATTATGTTTAAAAAATATAAGTCATTTTGGAAAGTTCTAGTATAAACTTAAAAGTTATCTATTAAAAAGTGATTAACAAGGTCATTAGTGATCATTGCTGCAAGTCTATTTACTTTTGTTTAAGGAGTTAATAGTATTTGTCATTTAATAGTCTACTTTTTTTTTTGTTATTTTTGTTCAAAAGTTGAATTGTTTGGTTACAATAACAGTAGTTTAGTCCAGTGGTCGTCAAGCTAATCAAATTCTGTGTACACCAAGCTGCAAAAAATAAAATCAGTGCACCCCAAGATCTAACTTTTAAAGCGCCGCTAGTGGTGTGACTACGTAAACACTTTTATTAGTGCATTTCTTCTTAAAAGTCATAACTCAGTTTGTATTTACATGCAAACTATTTAACAACTAAAGCTGAAACTTTTTCTTTTGTTCCTCTTTTAATTGACCTCTTTATTTGTTTTACCGTTATTTCACAATTATATTTTAGTTATATGGCTTTGTCTTACATACTTATTAATTGAACACTTTTCCGCAAATACTACAAAATCCCCAGTTCAGTTTTCTTTAAATACTTTATTAAATATTGACTACATACTTAATCTAACTCTATGCATTTTTTTTGTAATCTCAAATTTCGTGCACTCCTAAATGAGTTTCGTGTACCCTAAAAATTTCGTGCCTCCCAAAAAAGTTTTGTGTACACTAGTGTGCACCAGTGTACATCTTGACGACCACTGGTTTAGTCTATATTGCAGCGTTTTCTATCTGGTTATTCTTTAGATTATTTTTTAAGATTACTATTTTTAATTAAGGTTTATATACATTAAAAGAAAATTAAGTATTTGAAAAGCATGCTGAGATGACTTTTTCAAGAAAACTTATGTTAAAAAATCTCTTTTTCTGAGAAAACAAAATAAAATCAAAAATAAAATCTTTTATATGTTAACAATTATTTTTTGCCTTATAGTATTACAATTTTAGACTTAGACAAGCATTAAAAATATAAAAAAGTTTGTTTTACAACAGAAGGAAATATGTTGTTGTTAATATAAATGTTAATTTTTGTTTATTTTCGTTTTAGAAGCATAAATTTAACAGCCCTTAACTTTTCACTTTCATTTGTAAAAGTTAAGTTCAGTTATGGTAGAACTCATTCCTTTAAAGTTATTAAAAAATTATGCAATAGTTTATTTATCTATTCGAATGTAAAATTATTTTTACTGTTCAATTATAATTATTAAATAAAACAAAAATAACTCATTTAGCACAAAATACTGATAAAATTAAACGTAAAAGTATTTTATTGTATTACATTTTTATTTTCTTTAAAGAGGTTGTAACCTATCATTCAAGTATTCAAATATTTGCTATAAGTATTGTTTATCTCCTTTTATAAGTTTTTTTAAAGTTATATCTATATTTTAGTTCTTAGGTTACTAAACAAGTTTTTCAGCACATTTCTTTACACAAAATTCAGCTGATTTTCGTTTAGTTTTTTTTTTTTTAACTGAATGTTTTGTTACTAAAGATTTAAATGATAAAAAATTAAATCTAATAGCTCTTAAAAATTCTATAAGCATGTGGTGTACGACTCGATAACCGAAAGGTTCCTTTGTACACCAGGTCCTTAAACCAAATTTTTTGAGCGCTTTTTTTATCGTTCAAAATTAAATTAGGTTGTATACTAGTTATTTCTTAATTTTTATACGTAACATAAAGTATAATGTTATTAATTAAATATATTTAATATTCATATAAAATAAGTTGTTAAAAACAAAAATATACAGTATATAGGACTTGAATAAGCATGTCACTTTCTTTTAAGAAGTTGTCATAGTTGTTAAATATATCTTTCACAGATCAAAACTAACAGAAACATGTAGTCGGGAGTCACCGAAATATTCAACATATTACAATTGTAATAGAGAATATATTTTAATTTTATTTACGATAGGCTAAAAAAATTTTAAACACTTTTTAACATTTATTTTCGTTGAAAAACTTAAAAACATTGCTGTGAAGAATTCCAAGTTTCGAATTAACAAGTTTGATTGTTTAATGATCTTCGAAAAAAAAAATCAACAATTAATCTAGCTCTGCATTTTCAACTTTTGGACTAGCTGAAATTTTCACTGAAATAGCAATATGCAATTTATTAATTATTCATTGCTATTTCTATCACTACAACCTAAGATGACAACCTTGTTTAAGTTTTTTTTTCTGACTACAGCCACTACAGAAACACGTATAAGTGAAGACTGAAGAACATTTTAATATTTATTAGATACAAAAGTAACTACATTATAATGTGCTTTACTGTTTATTAGCGAACAAAGATATTTTTTCAGAACAAAAACGTTTTAATATTTAACACAAAATACAATGTATCACTTTATAACATCACATGACTTTTACTAGGTCTCAACTTTAAACTAAAAAAAAATGCAGATCGGCGTTGAGTTTTTCAAGCACGGCGTTCACTTGAAAATATTCAATTTCAAAAAATCTCTTCATTACATTTCTTCATCTTCCGACATGATCTGCGCCTTGGCGAGATAAGATTTAACTCCTCCACGATCCCATCTGCCAATTTCAAACCCAACCTTGGCGCCTTCAGCAAATTTGTAAAATGCTTTGCGGAGGCAGCTACAAAAGAAGTACATGAACACAATAGAAGCGTGTATTTCTTTCTTCAGTTTTTTGAAATCATTGCAGACAACCAATATTTCTTTAAAAGAACTTAGTAGACGGCTTTGAGATTTATCTGTCTCAAACCTGGCAACTTGCTCTAAATCTTTGCATTCATTGCAACCACAAACATCGCTGTTATTTAGCTTCATTAAACATGGAGCTGGACTTTTTAGAACTTTTGAAGAAACATTATACCAGGAAAGAAGTCCTTCGCGATTTTCTTTTTTTATCAAAAGGTCGTTACTGATCATGAAGAAGCACGATTCATAGTGATGGAAAAAATTTGAAAGTTTCTCAGACTCATTCTTGATCATCTCGAATTTTTGCAGGTCATCATTACTTACATTTTCGGATTTTCGGTTGATTTGAAAGAGTTGCAAGTGTCATCAGAATTGTTTGATTTCGATCTGGTCAAAAATTTTAATAGGGCGTAAACTGATAAACCACTACAAAACACGAAGGCAAATACTTTTTTACTCTCTTTGAAGTATACCATGGTTTTAAATTAATTCCTGTTAAATGCACCTTACACTTTGACTTAAAACTTTAAGAATGATCTAAAAAGATCTAGTAAAAAATGAGAATTAAAATAATGAAGTATTATAAATATAAATTTTCATTATGTAAACTATAAATCAAATAAGAACTTAATAGGTACTAACGTAGAACAAAAGTCAGTTTAAATTTAATATCAAAATTTTCAAATTGTTATGCTGGTTTTAACATTGAGAAATACTATTATGTATTTAAATGATCATATTTAAACTTTTATTATTTTTAACCAAAAAAGCAAGAAGTTTGAAACACTTATAAGTCAATCTATCTTTAACTTCAACTACATTTATCAAAGCTTTTAGTTGCCTTAATTTTTATTTATAACTTACTAATATACTTCATACTAATATGTTATTGCTTTTGAAGTAATATATTTTTTTTAACATGCTTAGAAAGAAAAAATTGCAATAGGTTAATATATATTTGTATGAAACTTTCAAATATGCTACAAATTTGTTTTATACTTGTGTTATAATACCTTAAACAAACTCCTCAGCTATTAATTTGTATTATCACTTAGAAATTGTACAACATATAAAAGCTGTAATATAGATACTGTTTGACATAATTATATGCTAGTAATCAGTCTTAATTATTATTTGTCTACTAATAAAAAATAATATTTTAAAAAGTTAAATGAATACTAACCTATTTATAGACATAATTATTTTTATATACCTGTATTCCTACAAACATATAAAGCAAGCAAAGATCTACTTGTTTTAATATTAGAACATATTTTTGTTTATATAAAAAAATATCGGCTAAAACTTGTTTATTTCGTTAAAATAGCTTTTTTAAAATTAATTAAAAAAAACAGTGAAGTAAAAATGTAATATTATTAATTACTTATTGTTTATTAGCGATAAAAAAAGCGCTCAAAAAGTTTTGTCTAAGGACCTGGTGTACAAAGGAACCTTTCGGTTATCGAGTTATATACCACATGCTTATAAAGTTTCTTACGAGCTATTACACATAGTTTTTTTTATCATTTAAATCTTTAGTAATAAAACAATCAGTTAAACGATTTTGATAAATTTAATTATAAAAATTATTTTAATTTCGAAGACTTGAAAAAACAAATTTTGATAAAGATTTTACAATAATAAGTTTATCGAACAAAAAAAAAAGCGCTCAGAAAGTTTTGTCCATAGATTTGATGCACAAAAAAATTCGGTTATTGAGTCATCCACCAAAGATACAGTTTAGTGTTTTGTGAAGGACAAATAAAAAAGAATATTTTTTAATGAATATAAGTCAAAAAGCAAAAAAAGTAGCATAAATTCTTGCATCGTGTAATTATTTTATACATTGTTTATGGTTAAAGTAAAAAATAGTAAAATAAATCTTAAAATTTTGTTTAATAAAAATAATTAATGCACGAAAATGCATATAAAAGTTTTTAAGTTATTACAACTGAAAAATATAATGCACTTAACTAAACATCCTATACAACTTTTTAAATAATAAAAAAAAATGATTTATTTTGATCACTTCTTGAATTTTTTTTTTCAAACTCATTTTTTTAGACAAGTGCCTCAATAAAACTTTTTAAATCGTTTTAAATTTTGCACAAAAAGTTTTTATGATGACTATCTCAAGTAAATATAAATTTAGCTAAAAACTCTAGGGTCGTATTTTTTAGGTCCTAACAGTTTGCATTGTGTAGGCTTGCATAAAACCAGACGGTGCCAAAGTGAAAGTATTTTGTAACCATTTAAAATTCTTCACAGGGTATTTCAGTGTTGTTGTTCCTAATTGCATGTATGTTTAATACGTGTGGCTTAAAACTAGTTAAGATCTATCAAGTGTGTTTTGGATGATCATAAAGTACATAGTAATGTACATATATTAACTTTTTTAGAAACTGTAACATTTTTAATTGATAAATAGCTTATGTTGAAAAAAATTGATTAGTTTACAGAAAGCGTAGGCTCTGAAAATTTATAAAGTTTAATTTATGTCAGTAAAAATTATCGAAATAAAATTAATTGTTCTAATTGTTTAGCTATAACGGTTTGTGATTTTTTGTTTTAAAACTAATATTCGAGATCTTAGGCTTATTAATACTTAAAATAAAGAATGCTTAAAAACAATTCAGGCTTTGTTTAATTTTTATCGATGATAAAAGTTAAGTACTTTGAAATCAACTTGTTAGTTACTTTTTAAATTGGATTAAAATTAGACAAATTGTGTTATATACAGAAAACAGTTAGTTTAAAGCTAATATTTTTGTCACAAAACGTTTGTAAAAAGAAATAAATTCTAAGTATTATAAGCTTAGCCACTAATAGATAAGTAAAATGACTACTTATACACGTAGATAATGAAAAAAAAAAATTTTAACAATCTTAATATTATTTTTAAGTGTTTTTTTGGTGAACAAAATTTATTGGTAGATTATACAAAAATGCATTTACAGACGTTATAAAAAAAAACTTTTTTTTTGTTCTAAAATTTCAACTTACTATAAAATGCTTTTTTTCAAGAAAGTATTTAATTAATATTTTTTATATCTTAGTAGCTGTTTTTGACTTTGTTCTTTATATGTAAATAGCTTTAGTAGCTGTATAAAAGTACATATAAAGAAGTTAAAATGTAAATAACATAGTGCTAAAATAATGTCTGAATCAGTTAAGTTTAATTTAAAAAAACTTAATCAAAATAAATTTATAAAGTTAAGCTGTTAAATCTTTTTTAAATTACATTTTGTCGGAAAGTTTTCTTATGTTTTGCACTTAATTATGAAAGTTTTTAAAAGCGTTGTAGTCTTATTACTTTATGATACTTAAGTAAAGTATCAATACAGAACTATTTTAAGTGGGTAGCTTTTAAGAGGGTACAAAATTGCACGAGGGCACAAAGACACTTATGCACGAGCAGACAATTTTGCACGGGTTGAGTTTTTTTTCTCTTAATATAGTTTTTTTACTATCACTGTTACCCCTGACCCTCGGCCGGTAACTTTTTTCTACTTGTTTATTTATTATTATTATATTTACTACCACTGTTACCCCTATTCCTTACCCCTTGGTCACTATTTTTTTCTTTTTGTTTTTTTTATTAAATTATCTTTTAGTTTTTTTATCTGTTTTTTGTTATGTTTTTATTTTCTGATTTTTTTTACTCTTTTGCAAAAATGATCCTCCTTGCAAAAAAAAATGACCCTTGTTGCAAAATTGTCTTCGTGCAATTTTGTCCCCTCGCGCAAATTTTTCTTCGTGCAATTTTGACCCGTTCCCATTTTAAGTATAACTCTACTTCAAACACCGAGCTACATATATGCTTATTAAATAAAAAATAATTGAGTTTAAATATTACACTACCCTAATCAAATATCTAACAAAAAAAAGTACGTAGTTCTGATAAAAGTATGTAAATATTTAAATTCAAATCTCAAGTTGAAAAGTTAGTTCTTTATACACTTTCTTTAAATATATATTTAATTAAAAAAACAAATAATAATAACTATGGTTGTTTAATTTACATTCTTATTACATTTTATACAAAATAAAATCACTAACAATAAATATTATAGTAGTTAGTAATAATTTAAAATAGTAAAGTCAAGTAAATAAGACTTAAGACCTAGAGAATGTTAAAAAATACCTTATTTCTAAATAATTAACTTATTGTTTAATAACTACAAATAGACTTTACCTAATAAGCTTGAATTTTGTTAAAATCATGTTAAAAACTATAAACTTAAAGTAAAAATGTACTTCATTAATCTAGACTCAAATTATATTCATCGACGACAAAAAAAAGGCACAAACAAATTTGACTAATTGCATCATTAACTTGTAAAGCATAATTTAAGTTAGAAATTTGCTAGTTTTTAATTGAAAATAATGCTGAAAGAAAAACAAGTGTAAACTGATGCAAGTTTCAACTAAATTTACTACATGCATATATTTTTAGATAAAAAGTAAAAAATACCAAAACTTTAAGTATTATATAAAACTAACATTACCAAAATTTTGATTAAGTATAATAATTTTAGTTCAGTTCTTGTAAAAGCTCGTCAAAAGAATTAACAAACCACTTGGCACCATTTTTAACCTTTTCTCTAACCACATTGCCTCCAAAGCCAATAAACGCGTCCTTTATAAGTAATTTGTTAGTTACTTAAATGACCTTAAAATATTATTTTTAAGTAAATCTAAATAAAACTAAAACATATTTTGAGTTTTATTTTTAGTTTCCAGTATCTATATATTCTACAAAAAGAACTAAACACTTGTATATAAACTAAAAAATTTATATGCAAATATATAATGGGAAAAATACACTTTAATAATACAATCTGTCACTTTAATTATCATTTAATAAGTATAGTATCTTTTCGAGATTTATCATTTGCTTGTATCGATTTGAGTTTTGCAACACCCTATTAATACAATCATTAAAGAAAAACATATTTTAAAGTATATAGGGTTACCACTGGTTTTTGAGAAATTTCTTCCAGGTTTTTTAAAGTACACGTTTTTGGGTATATTTTTAGTTTAAAGTTAAGTTTAAGGTTAAAAACAGTGTTAAGTAGTATAACAACGTTGAAAAGATACTGTAAAGCTAATTATAATGTATTTTTTTTACAAAAAAGAAATTTAATGATGACAGAAACATTTTATATTTATGATAGACTTCATATGTCAAATCGAAATTTCACTACTTAAAACGTAATTTTTATTTAAATTCCAGATTTTTTAGTTATTTTTGTTCAAAATTCTAGGTTTTTCATGTTATTTTTTTTACAAAGTTTCTCAAATTCAAAGTTTTTTAGTCGAAATTGTCAAATTCCAGCTTTTTCGAGGTTTTGTGGCAACCCTGGTATAATATTAAATATACTTAATAATTAGATATTATTTACAGTTTCTTGACTAAGGCATTACGTCATTCAAACTTTTAGATATATGATACGTTCCTCAAAAACTACACAAGTTTAATGTACTTTAATAAGTGTAAAACTTTAAATAGTTAGTATTATTATTTAAAAGTTTTTCACTCTTTGAAAGAAAATATTATAAATTTTGGATTTTTAATTTATGAAATATAATAATTTTCTTTATTTCAAATCTATTTAAGTTATAATTACTTGCACAATCAAGATTATTTACTAGGTGTTCTGCAATAGCAGATCTTTTTGTAGCACTTACTACTCTGATAGATTTTAGTTCCTTATAACTCGTTTTACAAAATTCTTCAATACTTTTTGGAATATGCTCCTTATTCTTTTGCCAAATTGCCTAGAAGTCATTCAGACATAACTATCTTCACAGAAGTAGTTAAACTTACAACCTACCATACTTTTTTTACTTTTTTTATTGTTTTAATTTTTCTTATTGTACAATTTACATTTAATCACAGGTGTATTCCCAACATGATGGAATGGCCAAGGGCTCCCAATTAGGGCCAACTTTGTCAAATATATTCATGGGCTTTATAGAAAGAAAAGTGATCTCTAAGTACAAGGTGACTTATTTCAGATATGTTGACGATTGTTTTGTGTTAGGAAAAGATGAGGAAGTGATTGATGAACTCTTTAGTGTGTTGAACAAAACACATTTATCAATAACATTTACATCAGAAAAAGAAAATAACGATGAATTGGCTAATTGACGTTTTAGTTAAATGACACAAGAACCGATTTTGACATCTGTTTATAGATTGAAAACTTGTACTGGGAACTATTTAAACTTTCATTCATTTTGTAATGTGAAGAGAAAGACAAATTTGATAAGAAAGCTCTGCCATCGAGCACATAAAATCTGTTCAAGAGAATTATTTGCTGATGAAATAAAACAGATGAAATTGATACTAAACAAAAATGACTATCCACAAGAACTTGTGAATAAAATAATTAATGTACACCTTAAAAGTTTAAACAAAATAAAGCCAGCAGGGCGGATGAAATTTTTGATTCCTTAAGTACTACCTTATGTCAAGAATAACTCAAAAATTATAGAGAGAAATATGAATCAATTAATATGTAAAATTTATCATTTGGCAAAACCGATCGTTATTTTCTTATCCAAACCAATGATTAGACCTGGGGGCAAAGATCCGATATCAGAATATAAAAAAAGTATGGTAGTTTACAAGTTTACTGCTTCTGTGAAGACAATTATGTCGGAATGACTTCAAAGCAATTTGACAAAAAGATTAAGGAGCATATTCCAAAAATATTGATGAACTTTGTAAAACGAGTGATAAGGACAGTAAATCTATAAGAGTAGTAAATGCTACAAAAAAATCAGTTATCGCAGAAAACCTAGTTAATTTATTTATTTCTGCATTAATTAATTTGTGCTTTACTCATATTTTTTTATAAATTCTTCTTACTCCTTACATTTGTTAAAATTTATAAGCGCTACATTTTATAATATAAAAAAGTTTTAATCTGAAGCTTATTAGTCTGAGATTAATATACAAACCTAAATCTATTTTTATAACAACACTAGTATTAAAACTAATATTAATATAAAAATTCAAATAAGTTTATTTTTTTTAATTAAAATTCAACCTCAGTGAATAAAAACCCTGAATCTATTTTCAAGTAAGCTAAGTTTAAGTGTACAACTTTTCTTAAAAATTTATATTTTTTAGCTCTAAATATAACTTCTTTAAGTCAACTTTGAAGTTGAACTACAAAACGTCTTAATTTTAAACCAAATGAGAGACTTCTAATATACTTTCAAAAAAAAAGATTGTACTAACATTTATTTTATTAATCGAATATTTTAAAAATGTAAAAAAAATCTGCTA
The DNA here is from genome assembly GCF_965202585.1 of Thalia democratica. NCBI lineage: Eukaryota > Metazoa > Chordata > Thaliacea > Salpida > Salpidae > Thalia > Thalia democratica. The sequence continues at coordinate 53,598,642 of NC_139165.1, read as the reverse complement.
GAAGGGACTGCTATGAGCTACTTTGAACGGGCAATTAAAGCAGTTTAGTCAATTTGGAATTTTATTCAGTGTAAATAGATACTTGTTAACTATCACACCTTTGGTTAAAGCTAAGAACAAAAACACAAGTCGTAAGTTTTTTTTTATATTTCATTTAATAATTTTTTATGTAAAATTGACTATTTCCAGAACTTTCCAATGTAGTGAAAACCGCTTAATTGGTTTATCAACCAACCAATTTTCCATCCCTAGTTTAAGGTTCTAAATTTAAAACTTTTAACAATAAAACAATATTTAACAAACTTTAATAACAGTATAAATACGTTAAAGCAGAGGTCGAAAAACTGCAGACTGTTGTCTAATATTGACATGCAAACTATTTTTTAGCTAAAAAACAGCTTATGCAATAAAATATGAACTTTTTTATTACTCAAGTAAATAAATATAATTTTTGGCTTTTGAACAAACTGCTCTCCTATTTATGTTTAACTTATTACAAATTTAATCCTGAATATACTTATGAATTAAGATTTAGGTGTTATAACATTTAGTTTTAACAAATTAATACATTAATATAATTACCTATCGTTGAAAAATATTATTATTTATAGAATAAATATTTAGTTTTTAAGTTACCTTTTTTTTAAACTGTGGACCCTTAATGAATTTTCTTAATAAATCTGTCTCAAATCTCTTTAAAATGTTGCCGAACCATGATATTTAAGATAGTTAATATAACTACTATTGGCAAAAAACCCCCGCTAGGTGTTTTTTAGCTTAAAAACAAGTGATGTAGAAGAAGTAAGTTTAAGCATTTTTATAACAAATGTTTACAAATATAGTCTTTTCTGCTTTTAAGTCAACTTTGCTTTTTGTTTTTTTTACACTCTTAAGCAAAAATTTAAAAAAGTATTGTCACAAACAAATATTTTTTTAATAAACCTGGCTCTTCATAAATAAATGAATTCCAAACACTGCTTTAAAGTAATCTTTCAATTAACATTTCATTAACTCAAAATGAAGTACCATAACCTGTGAAAACCTAAGCAATACGTTTTATACCTCTGAAAAAAATCTTTATCTATTTTATTTACCAGTATCAATACTGAAGAATTATAATATTAGTTAACTAGTTTAAACATAATAACTTACAGCTGGAGGTGAAGCTTCCATATCAGTTGCACCATCTCCTATCATCACTAAACTGTTGTTGAAAAAGTACAGTTTTTAGTATATCTCAAAAATAAATAATCACTGTAAAGTTTGTATATAATAAAATTTTCAACTTTCATAAGTGATCTATAGAAAATAGGTAAAAACAGTATAAAAAATGAAATAAGTACTACTTTCTTGTTTATATTACAAAAACACACATTCTATGAATAGTTCAGGCTTTCTATGAAAGTTTCAGGCTTTATGGTAATTAAGGAAGATATTCAGTTTTTTATGTCATATAAAGTAATTTTTAATGTATTTTATATTTACAAAAATATTTTGTCCGAACAATCACCATTCTTTCAACAATTTTACAATTTATACAATACATACACTGCACATTGAATAAAAATTTTTCACTAATGCTAGTTTTTATTTAAAGACCATATAACTACTTTAAAATATACTTTCTAAAGAAACGAGTTAATCAAAATAACTAAAATTTCTAATTTATTTATTTTTCTTTTTTTAATATACCATTAGTAAGTTTTGTAAAAATATGTGGTAAAAGGATATAACGTTAAATTAAAATCATAAATCCACTATTTATTCAAAATAGATTTCAGATAATTCATAGAATAAGAACATTATAGTTTACTAATGTCCTTTGCATGTCATGCAAACTATACAAATGAATAGTTAAATATTACAAAAAAGAAAGAAATATTTTTCTAATAATCCATCTTCAAAAAACAAATAAAAAAATTGCTTAAAAGTTGTAAAAATGTAGAAAAGGTACTTTAAAATAAATATTTATTATACTTTTCTAAAGATTTTATTTTGTAAAGAGTTAATTAACTAAAAACTTTTTAATCTTGTACTCAAAAGATAATAAAAATTAAAAAGCAGAAACCATTTGACTAAAAAATTGAAATTTACGAATGTATAAAATTTCAAACACTATTTTCCTTTACATTATTTTCGACTTGCACATAAGCAGCAGCACCTTCAAATTTCTAAGTAAACTTTAGAAGCTAAATATTATTTTTAAGTTTAAAAATTCAAAAGAAAAGAACTTTTTAACTTTTTGTATCCATGTTTACTCTTGAGCATGTCACATACTTTTGGTTTTCCTTGAGATCTTGAAGTAGGTTGATTTTCATCAAATCCAGCGTATTCACCTGAAAAACATTTTTTAGCTGTGTGGTTTTACTTTTTAATTCAAAAGAGACAACTACCATTATAGAAATACTTTATTCGATTAGCATAGATGTGGTCCGTGTTAATATCTAAAATTCTTGCCACGGGTTCAATTATTTCTTGAAGTCCACCAGAAACAAGATACACTGCACAGTTACGAGCTTTTAGCTTTTCAATAAGGGTCCTTTAACATAGTATAAGTTACAAAAAACTAACAAACACTTTTTTATACAAGTAATATAAGTTTCATGTTTAAACTATTTTTATAAATTATTTGTGTATATAATTTTATGATTTTAAATTAGCGGTCTATTATTATTGATTCTTAAAAATAAATAAATAAAGAAAACTTTAAAAATTAAAAGAAAAATTTGCATCAACATATAATTTCAAATATTACTAATATATTAATCTGAATCACAGATAGATGAACAACAAACATACTTAATGCCTTTAGTTAATAAGGGTTTATGCGATTGGTTAAATTTATCAATGGATTGGGTTGAAGGTTTAATTATTTCTAGTCTTGCTGATAATGCTTGTTGAAAGGTCACATCGCCACCCATTGCTTTGTTAGTCCTTAAATTTTAAACTTTTCATTTCTACTTTTTAGTTGAAAAACAGTTAAAACTTGTCAATCAAAAAATTTGAAGTTTTTTTTCCTTGAATGCAAGTTGAAATCTTTGATTCTTACGTTTGAACTAAATTAAGAAGTATACAATTTAATTTATAGAAAAACTAAAAACGCATTGTTTTTTAGTTCCATTAAATTAAAAAAAAAAAGACTTTAAATTTTTACTAGTTAATAGAAATATCATGAATATTCAAGAACTTTTACTCTTTAAAAATAACATAAGAGTTGCTAAAGGTTTTTTGAAATTTTTTACAAGTTTTCTAAATTTCTTTCATTTTTATAAAAGAACAAGCTTGTTGGTCTTTTTTTAGTAAAAAATTAAATTGATAGTAAAAAACTGTCGTAAATATTTTAACAACATTAAAAAGATGTTGATTAATTAATTTCATTTAGCGCATCATCATATCTTGCTAAAAACTGATAATAATATAGTGTAAATTTAGTTATAAACAATAACTTTGAAATGTCTACCTAAAAATAGTAACTTCATAGAGCATAAAAGTCTGTTTAAAAGGTTTAAATTAGGATTAAGTTATATTTAGCTGATTATTTATATTTTATAAGATTAAATTGTTAAAACAAAACATTTAAGATAGTAGATTTTTTTTACCTGAAACTAAACTAAATAAAAAGAAAATTTTTTCAGGTAAAACAATTTATATTTTCTTATTTTTTTTGTTTTAACAATTTAATCTTATAAGTAACTTCAAATCAGCTAAGTATAACTCTATTTTGATTTAAACCTTTAAAACAGGCTTTTATACTTTATGACGTAACTATTTTTAGCTAGAAAATTATTGTTTATAACTAAATTTACACAATATTATTATCAGTTTTTAGCAAGATTATTCTGATGATGCGCTAAATGAAATTAATTATTAAACCTTTTTTAAATGAGTGACTTATATTTAAATTTCTTAGTTAAAACTATTACCAAAACCAAACTATTCAAAAAGATGTTGTAAAGTTATTTTAAATGTTTCTTTTTTTTTCGATAATAAAAAAAGAATTTCTAAATGATAGATTTTATGTATCTAATTGAAATAACATTACTTAATTGTAAAAATAGTATAAAATTCCAGGTTTTCAGTGATTTTTTTGAAAATATACTTGTTTTCTAACCCTATGTTATATCCATAGGGTATGTAAATTTAAATTGCTAGATTTAAACTGTTCGTTATTATCTTAAAATAATTAAACTGTAGTATGATTGTTTTAGACTACAAATTTCAAATAAAATCTATAATTTTATAACTTATTTTCTTGTTTCAATTTATTAAAGTTTAATACAGTATATAAATTTTCTTAATATAATACGTTTTTACAAGTAATTTCATATTTGTTTTTGTAACTATAAAGTAAAATAAATTGTATTTTGAACACAGCGTTTATCAGCTAAATAGTGCATACCTAGGTGAAAGGTTACTGTAATATGACAACTTGACTATAGAAAAAAAAATTACTGCATTGTAAAAGTAAGCAAGGCTATTTACCAATTTAGATAATTGTTTAACTATTAAAAAATCTGAAAACAAACCATTCTTTTACTTGACTGCTTACTCCTAAAAAATCTGCAAGAACATCTATTCCTTCATCTTGGCAAACGGTGCTATCAACATCAAAGCAAACACAATCTGCCTTTTTCCATATTTGCTTTAAACTATCTTCATTCATACTATTTGCTAATAAAAATCAAAACTTAGATTTAGTTAAAAACATATATACTTAACAACTTTTTCAAATGCAAACAACTTGTAACTGATCAGCAAAAAAAATATTTTTTTATTCTTAACTCACAGTTAAAGTTTTTGATTTCAACTTTTTACAGATAAACTGCATTTAAATACATACTTTAATTTAACAATTCTTTTACACTACTAGCAGTAAAGGCTTGCAAACTGTACAATAATTACATCTTTTTTGTTTGTAAAAACTCAAAACATTCCCTGCTTAAGATACAATAAAACTATAAAGATACAGTCACAGATTTTCTAAAACTTCTGCAGGATGAGTAAATAAACAGGGTTCGTGCGCAATTTGTTTTTTCATTTAGCCTGACTGAGACCAATTTAGCCTGACATTTTTTTAAAGTAAGGAAAATCCCCTTTAGAAGTAATTTTAGGTATTAGGGGATCTTGATTAGTACTATTGTAGTCTCCTACTTCAACCAGCTTTATCTCAAAAATATTTTGAGCTTTAAAAATCTGTAAAAAGCAACTCATAGCTTAGTTACAACTCAATAAATAAAACTAAATTGTTAAAAGGTGATTTGCCCCTCTATGCCCTTAACATAACAAATTCAGTGATAATTTTAAATAAGTGTTATATCTAATCTATTACTAGTGTAAATATTTAATATATATTACTAAACACAACTGTTCAATTTAATTAAGCACTAAGTAAAAACATTATAACCAGAAGATTTATAACAAAACGATGTGCATTGTTGTGTTTTATTAAAATTTAAAATGAAACGCTTACACGAGTATTAAAATAAGTAACAAATGTTTATTATATTATTTAGACTAATACTTAAAATTGATACATAATTGTAAATCCTAAACTCTAAATAAATACAGTGATTGTTGGTGGCATATCAGATTTAAAAAGCTTACACTTAAATTAAAAAAAAACCTGTAATATTTTGTACTTGTAAAGAAAAATGAATTGTACTTGAAATTTTTACTCCAACAAAACTTAGTATTTATATCTTAAAGCTAAGTTTTAGTGTTGTAAATATCTCTAATAACTTTAAACAAACAGTAAAGTATATGAATAAACTGCCAAGAGTTTTAATCTAAAAAGTATTTGGTATAAAGCCTTTAAATTAGAAATTAAAACAGTTCAACCAACTAAGCTCTGAAAAACATAGCTGATGTAAACAAATTTAAACAAACAGCTAAGTTGCTGAACTAAACTGTAATGTTCAAACTGTTTTTTTTTTATGAATTTTCATAATTATGATGTATGTAATCTACTCGAAACAAAACAATGAAGTTTTTTTAATTTTTTTTAGAGATTCAACAAAAGGTTTTAAGCATTTTTTTAACAAATACTTACTGATTTTGTCTTTAATAACTAAATCTTTATTTAGAAATAAATTGACATCCCAAATTGAACTTTAAAAAATTTCTCAATTATTTTTAATCAAAAATTTTCAAGCATTTGAACTGAGAAAAACTGAGATTCTCAAATTTTCAAATATTTTTAAAACACCCAATTAAATAAAACTTTATTGATGATTTTGTTAGCATGATTTTAAGTGTTTACTAGCAATTAGAAAAAGTTTAAATAAAATTACATCCAACAATCATTCTTAAAAATTTTAAACAGTTAGCAGCAGTATTATTAAAAGTTATAAATTTTCATACTAACCTAAAAAGATACTTTTTAATTTTTACTAATCAAAATAAGCTGAAATAACAGTAATATACCTGTACACATGAGTTCAAAAAAAATTAACTTAAACAACCTCTTTAAAAATATATATATTGCAGATCTTTCAACTAAAAAAACAAATACTTTTATTGTACCTTTAGCTATATTTTAATTTTAGTAAGATGAAACTTGAAAAAATAAAATAATTTTTTAAGTAAAAACTCTTTAAGGCATATAATTTGTTAAACATTCTTAAGATTGAAGTTTCTCAACAAAAACTCATAAATTAAGAGAAAACTCTAAGGTCTAAAACACTAGGGTATTGTTTATAACAAAGATTCCTAAACTTTTTTTTTCAAATTGCCCGCTCCAACAAATGTGTACCATTCATGTTGACAACATAAACGAAACTTGATCAACTTTAGTGCTACCTTCATGACTCAAAGAACTACCATTTAAAAAACCTAAGACCTTTCTTTTTCGCTCTTCATCTGCAATTTAAGATTATCTAGTGTAATTTTAAAAATACTAATAAATACACCTATGACCTTTTTTTTCGCCTACTTTGGCGCCCAAATAGTACAAAATTTGCTCACTTTGGGAAACCCTTGTTTAAAAGTTAATTATGAATATTATAACCACAACCAAAAAATCTGATCATTATCATCAAAAATATGTATAAACAAAAGTATTAGAAGTGCAGTAGTTACAAAAGTTTTAAATATTTACTTTGACAAAGAGTCTAAAAAACGATATCAAAATAAATTTCTGAAATATTTTCTAAAAAAGCAATAGTATAAACAGATGTAAACATAACAAATGTACTGCTCCTAGCAATGAAAATTTGAATGTAATTTTTTTTAATTAAAAGTTAGTATAAAAAGATTAAAAAACCTACATTATTTTTGAATAACAATTCAAACTAAAAAAATTTTCCCTTTTTGGGCTACATACTTCCTAAGCTACAAATTTGTATGCTAATACCATTTTGCTATAAGTACAATCAAAATATTAATAAATAACTTAAAACTTGGATGCATGTTGTTCGATGTTTAATACTTATGAAACTTTTTTTTGGTCTTAATATTATAAACTTAACAACTTTTCAATTAGCAAATTACAATAGCCTACAAATTGTAGCCTAGAAAAGTTTTGCCAAAAGAGATGCCAATAGTTTTCTTCTGAAACCTACAAAGTACAATAAAAACAACTTATTTAATCTAAAAAGTGCAATTATTAGAAAACTTAGATTATTTTTGATCATTGCAGACACAGGAAATACCAAAATGTTGTATTTTTGCATACAAACTACTGGTTGATAAAAATAATTAACAGCACCTGCCTTTGAAATCAATAAATTTTGAATAAGCAGATAAAACTAGCTAAAATTTTTATTTTTAGTTTACTTATGTCCAAATATAGCTCAAAAGTATATTAGTTATTAGCATTTTATGTTTATTTTGAAATAATTGAGTTATTAACAGAATATAAAAAATACAAACAAAAATCAAAAAAACATACATTTTTTAACTTACAAAAATATTTAAAAAAATTAGTAAATTTTTAATTATTTGTAGTTAATTATGCATTAATAAACTGTTTAAAATATTCAATAAGTACAAAAAGTTAAATTAATCAGCATAAAATACTATATGCAGCAACCTAACTATTGCAGTCTCAAGTTAAGGTTATATAGTTTTAAATTCAACATTCGAATAAAACAGCTGGTTTAAATCACGAAACTAAATAAGTTAATTTGCCTGACAAGGTACTCTTTTTTTTTAAACAAAAAGGTTTTTCTTATTTTTATCAGTTTTTAAAACTTTAAAAACTTTGTTAAACATTTTAAAACGTTCTAAAAACAAATATTAAAATTTTAAAAACTTGTTTCTTTCTTTAAAATTCTTACATATACAGTATAAGTTGTACCATATTTTTATAATAATAATCAGACGAGGAACGTTCTCTTGTAGATACTAAACAAAACAAATTTTACAGCACAAGAATTAAAATACAAAACAGTCTTTATTTATTTTAGCCGTAAGATTAAATTTTGAAGAGTTACGAAATATAACTAGCTTATTACATTTGTTTTTAGAAATTACTGTGGGTGCACTCTGTTTGCATGCAGTCTACCTAAAATTATTTTGTCAGTGTTTTCAACAATGTACTGTAAAACAAACTATTTTACTTCTACTTTGTATACATTTTTTAAAGCATATTTATTCGTAAAATTGATGCTTATATACTTTAAAATTAATGTAATCTTAAATATTTAATGCTATCAAAAGTTTTTTTTACGCTGTTTTAGAATCTTTTTATAAATAGGAACCTCAACTAGTTAAAAAAATTATAAAATCAAAAGAATTGTTTTAAATCCAAGTATAAAGTTCTAGTTTAAGCTTTTAACTTAAAGATAAAAATTAAAAATTTCTCATATTTCTACAAAAAAATGAAACATTGAAAAATTTTTTTGAAACAAATATTATATTAACCATCTGGAATTAGCTTAAAGAAAGTATATCCGAGTAGTTATAAAAAAACTGTATTTTGTTTACAAACGTTTTTTGAATGTAATGAGAAAAATAATATTTATTACGATTTTTTTTATTTCTGCAAAGGGGATGTTAATGAAAAATAGCGTGGAAAACTTTGATTTAAAGTCAATAATAATGACTTATTATCATGATACTTAAAGAGCTTATTAAACAAAAACACTATTCAATTTCTATTTGTATCATACTTTGTTTACAGATTTAATTTTTAATTCTACCTGATTGTATAATGTTTTTTTTTTTAACACACACTTTTTATCAAAAAATTTATAAAAAAATGTTTTTGTACTTTTATTAAAAGTTTAAGCTTCGTAAAAACGCTAAAACAAATGAAAAACTTTTTTTTAATTTTTGTGTTTATATTTTTAAATTCTGTTTTAATAAGTAAAAGTTAATTAAAAATAAGCATTATGACTTACTCTGAGCTTTTTAGTAAGTTAGTTTGGTACTGTTACAAGAGTAGGCAAACATTTGATGGTCGCGGGCCATATTTCAAAAAAGAAAATCTTCGCGGGCCGCAGTTGTAGTATTAGTTTTTACTTTGAATAATAGACCCGAAATATTTGGTTCAAAAATAGAATTTTTCGTAAATTGTACCTAAGACCTTTTATCATTAAGGTCCTTATAAAATTAAGACCCTAAGACCTTATATAATTAAGTCTTGAATAAGACGTTAAAAGCTATCTGTGGTGTGCGACTCGATAACTGAAAGGTCCTTTGTGCACCAGGTCTTAGGACCAAATATTTTGAGCGTCTTTTTTTTGTCGTTCAAAAAACTATATATCTTTTTTTTCATTTGCAACACCAGAATATGTATTGAGGTTTCAAGATATTTTTCTTAAGCTATTTTTTCATGTTTGTGGGCCGTACTTTAACCCTTTGGGGCTGCAGTTTCCCACCCTCTTAGTGAACGTATAAAAAGTTTTTTTTTTTTTTAATAAAAGTATTGTAATGTCAGCAATAAATTTGTACCTGACTACTAAAGTTGTATCCAATAAAATAAAAACTATAGAAGTTGCATTAAAAATATAAATTTGGTAAAAAAAAAAAACTTATGCAGTCCATACTTTAAATATTAAGATTAAAAGAACCTATTGTTTATTATTTTGTGTTTGTAAATTTTTATTTTAAATGTTTATAGTAAACAAAAACTAGAAAAAGTTTTAATTAAAAGAAATTTTTAAGGCCAAATGCTACTTAACGTAACCAAGTTTTCAATGAAATATTTTTTAATTGGCGACGAAAACTGCTTTAAAAGTTTTAAAATGAATATTTACTAAAAAAAAACTTAAGCAAAACAAAAGCAAAACAAAATATATGAATTTTCTTATGTTTTTAAGCTGTTAAATGACTTCTTGAGTTTTAAGTACTAGGAGTACCACTAGAATAAGTATAGTATTTATAGATGCAACATTTATCATTTGAATATGGTTATAAGTATCATTACTGTAGGCTAAATGTACACTCAAACGCAATTGTTAAAAATATCTTTCTTTGTTGTTTAAATATCTAAATATAGGAAAATGTTTCAAAGCCATTAAACTAGTTAAAAAAAAAAGTTAACTACAGTAACCTCTCGCATCTTTACGCACTCGTGACGTTACGCACTCTCGTTTAGTTACGCATTTTAAGGTTCTAAAAATTCAAAAAAAAGTTTTTTTTTTTTTAATATTGCACAAATTATGATTATTGTAAATTTTTAATTTAAAATATGTTTTTATATGCTAACTCACCTCTCCATATCTTTAGACTTTGTAAACTTATGTTCCTTGACTAATTGATAAACATTTATACTTCAGTTTATCAGAAATTTTCTAACAATAAACTATTAAATTTAAAAAAAGTTGTAGTTACATAAATAATTTTTATTAAAAATTTTTCATATATTTTATATATTTTTTTCAAAAGAAGAAATCTATTACAGCACCAAAAGTATATTTTGGTAAAAGGCTATAGAAACAAATTTAGATACAGTAACCTCTCGCTTATTTACGCACATTGTGTCCACAGAAAAAGTGCGTAAAGATATGAGAGATCGTAAAGAAACGAGAGGAACCAAATATACTGACTATAATGGCTGTTTTTTTAATATTTCTTCTAGTTAAAAGCAGACTGGGCACTTTCCCACTTTTAACTATTTGTTTACTTCATTTATAAATATGAAAACAACAGATAAAACTATACATATATTAAAAAAAAGGAATTGAATTCTTATAAAATAATAATAATACGAGTCGAAATAATTTTACTATTTTAATAATAAGTAGAAATTATCTTTATTTATATGTGATATTTATATTCTTTTCTACTGAGCAAATTCAAAATATAATTAAGCATTTTTTTACAATTACAAAATGGTGTTTATTAATATATAGGGCAAGACTCTGTATTATTTCTTTGTGTTTTAAACTCTCATTATTTCATTATACTTTCATTATTAAACTCAGTCATGTTTATTTCAGAATTTTGATTTAATCTCTTATTGTTAACAAAATTTCTGATATACTGAGGTATAACTAAATGTTTATCAATTAGTCAAGGAACATAAATTTACAAATTCTAAAGATATAGAGAGGTGTGTTAGCATTTAAAGCATATTTTGATTTAAAATTATACATTAAACCTAATTTGTGTAATATAAAAAAATTAAAAAATTAATTTTCTGAATTTTATAGAATTCTGAAATGCGTAACTAAACGAGAGTGCGTAACGTCACGAGTGCGTAAAGATCCGAGAGGTTACTGTATAGACAACACACAATTTCTTAATTGTAAACAAGTGCTTAATTATAAATTGAATTTGCTAAGTAGAATAGAATATAAATGTTAAGTATCGAATAAGTCACATATGAATAAAGATAAAGATAAAATCTGCTAGTTGTTAAAATAAGTAAAGTTTTTCTACAAGTATCATTATTTTGTATAAATTTTAACCTTTTTTTTTATGTATAGTTTTATCTTTTGTTTTAATATTTATAAATAAAATAAACAATTGTTAAAAGTTAGAAAGTCCACAGTCTGCTTTTAACTAGAAGAAATATCAAAAAACAGCCACTATAGTAAGTATATTTGGTACCTCTCGTATCTTTACGATCTCTCATATTTTTACGCATTTTTTCTGTGGACACAATGTGCGTAAATAAGCGAGAGGTTACTGTACTCTACTTAAGATGCTAGTTTTGTTTAATTATAACAGCTAGTAAAAATAAATAGAGTTATAGTATTGAAGTAAAACAATAGTATTAATTTCCTCAAAAAGCTAAGTATATTTTATATTATAAGTATCGAGAATTTACGATGTATACAACAGTTTATATTTTAAGAGTTTATATTTCTAAATTTAGCAGTTTTTGAAACCAGTTGTTTAAAAATAGCATCTAATGTATAAAAGTTTGCTTTTCAGGGTTATCTAAGCTAAGATTAGTGATAATATACTTTAAAGACTGTTGTTTTCAACATATCTTGTTTTCTTAAAACCAAAACATATTATATCTTGGTTTCCCGTAAACTTTTTGTAATGAAAATTATTTTAAAAGTTATAAAAACTCTTAGTTTTGGTTAAGAGTTTAATGATTTAGTTATGATACTTTTTTAATATTTTACTTTTATATCTCATTCTTAATAAAACTAGCAATGTTTTTCGTTAACATTAAACTATAAATGACTTACAAATTAATATTTTTTTTGAAATAACATGATAGCTTTGTTTAATATTTAGTTTTTACTAATAACTGAAAATTAGTTCTTAATAAGCTTATAACTAAGTATTTACTTGATTATTTTCTAAAACAAGTAAGCGAAGTTTGAAAATTTATTCTGATAGATATATATTTTTTTGCATTTTGTAAAAAGTTATAAATTAAGTTGGATTTTTTATAAATTTGTTAATTATTTTTTAGTATTCCGCTGTATAATAATTTCAGTAACCATTCTAGATATTCTATAAAAAATAGTTCAATTTGTTAGCAGTATAATCATATAGGGTATTTTTCAGCACAGCGTCTTTTTAGCACGGTGGGTCAATTTAGCATAAATCAACACTTTAGCACGAAACAACACTTTAGCACGAAACAACACTTTAGCACGGGGTCTTTTTAGAAAAAAGTGATACTTTAGCACAAATCTATCAAAAGAGTTTCATAAATATTAAAAACAGTACAGAAAGTGACAAAAAACAAATATAAGGGAATATAACTACCAGTTCTTCTACAACGCTTAGAAAAGTACTGGAATCCGCAAAGTTCGGCTGGGGTCATAAGCCGTCAATTAAGAGTAAAAGTGTGGCCCGCGGATTTGTTTGTATTTTAAATACTTATGTTTTAAAGTTTATGAAATATAACTTGTTATCATAGAATATATACGGCTCAATATATTTATGATAAGTCAAACATCAAAACGAAATCCTGTTTTGAGTTATACAATGTAGTTTAAAAAACGTATTCAGTCATACTTACGATGTTTCACAACAAACAGAAAAATGTCATAATTTTGTCAAATAAACTAGTTTACCTTAAAAGTTTAGGCATTTAGTAAATTTAGTTTTATAAATCATCACCTTAAGCTACTTTAGTACATATATAATTAGTCAACATTTAAAAAAAAACTTTTTTTATTTATTTACGCTGTTAGGCGACTTATAATTTTATTTTTATACTTAAACTGTTTTTTTTTCACACAGAAGCACATGATTAAAGAAAAAAATCGCGAAAGTCTACAGAGCCTAAGCCTGGACTTTCGTATGCTGTTAGACAAGCTAAAGTTAAAATAAAGGTTTGAATCTACTAATTTGATCATCAGACTAAAAACTTTCGGTAAAGTGAGACCCAGGTTTCGTGTCCTAGACAGGACGTTAAAAGGTATCCGTGGTGTGCGACTCGATTACCGAAAGGTTTTTTTTTGTGCACCAGGTTTCAGGACCAAATATTTTGAGCGCTTATTTTGTCATTCATTAAACAAAGTTATTCGATATGATAAACCGATTGCATATTGACGACTGCAATATAATAACGGAACTCGTGTCAAGTCTACCGAAAGTTTGTGGTCTGATGATCGAACAAGTATAGTATATAAAGCCACAAAACGTTGAAATATTTTATATTAATAATTAATATTTTAAAGAAATTGAATTTTTACTTATTTAAAAGTCTGATATAATGGAAACTATCAAAGTTTTTCACAGTAAACTATCAGTTTTCTTGCTAACTTACATAAATTAAAGAGAATAATACTTTGATAAGCAATTGAAAAGTAGATGGAATATTAACAGAAGTGTTGTTTATTATTCCAAGCAAACTATGTTGTTTTAGTTTAGGGGCTGCGGGCAAAGTTTCAAAAACAAGAGTATTTGAGGGCCGCAGTTGTAGTTTTAGTTTTTACTCTTCATTGCAGACTTAAAATATTTACTGTAGTATTTGAATTACCTGTAAATTTTAATTAAGACTATTTTTACATGAACACCTAAAATACAAACAAATCCGCGGGCCACACTTTTACCCTTCATTGACCTCCTTATGACCCGCAGGCCGCACTTTGCGGATCCCAGTACTATTCCAAGCATTGTAGAAATATTGGTAGTCATATTCCTTAAAATTTGTTTTTGGTTTATTTTAATACTGTTTTTAAGATTTAAAACTATTAATTTTATTTTACTAACTTACGAATTGAAATTAACTTATTATTTAAAAGCACAATTGTAAGTAGACATTTATTTAAGTGTCAAGTGTAAACTTATTTTTAAAGCACAGTTTTTTGTAAAGTATTCAGTTTAGCCAGGGCCGTACGTTCTGTTATAAATTAACTTCTTAAAACTTTGTTGCTAGATTTTTATGGCGTTAATATAGTGGTTGCAGAGTCTATATTTTCCTGAACTTTAATTGTTAGCTGTCTAGTGTTAACGAAACAAAGAAAAAACTTTATGTTTTTAAACAGCTAGATATTTTGCTGTAGTTAAAATATGAAGTCTGGGTATTTTGAATTATAATAGCTCTGCTTAAAAAAGAGGTTAGAAAACGATGCTAAAAAAAGTAAAAAATAATGAAAAAATACTTTTATGGCAAGGTTAGTATTACCGAAACTAAAGCTTGTCTGTTTCTGAATTAATTTTCAAAGATTAGATGCATAAAAACGCGTAAGTACAAGAAATCGTGGTAGTTACAATACAACCTTTAGACTTACAATCACATAATTTATGACTAAAAAACTTCAAAAACTTGTATACTTAAAATTTATTAATATTTTTTTTGTAAAAAATTGTAAAAACCAAACCTATTACTTTCTGATCGCTTTTTACATAAACAATTTCGGTCTTAAAAAAAGACTGTATTAAGTCAAGAAATATTTATAGTTTTAAGGCTTAACTTAAATACAAATTTATGTCTAGTTAGTTTAAATTGCAACCGTATTGCTTGATAGCGGTCTAAAATTAAATTCTATTTAGTATCTAATAAAACAGTTTTAAGATGTTTCTCTTAAAAAATATATAATGAAGTTTTAGTTCAAATTGTCTATTTAAAGTATAAAGAAAGTATTAGTAAACATACGCAACTAATGTAGTCTTAGTTTTTTATTTTTCTTTTTTTTAAAATATACTATTTTATATACATTATAAAACGATTTTATTTATAAAAAATAAAATTTATTGTTTAATTTTGATTTTTGAATCAATCTAATAGCTGTTCTTAAATTAATTGTTAGTCCCAGACCCTGAAATTAAAAGCTTCGAATTTATGAATTAGGAGTTTTGTATAGCAAATAACTTTTCATTGGTATTTTCAGTTGTATTAGAGCATATAAACAACAATTGCCTATACAGCAATGCTGTTTCTACCAAGCTATAGTAAGCTGCAACATTGTTCTTAATGCTTTGTTTTTTAAAATAAATGATTCAAAATCTTCTATTTATGTATTACTTCATTTCATATTTTTAAAATTATATGATTTTCAATGATTAATCAACTTAGTGACTTAATAGCAATAGTATAAAGCAGTCGTCTTTAAGCTATTCAAAAACTGTGCATAGTAAGTTACAGGAAAATTTAAAAACATTAAACTTATTTTTTTAAATGTTTTGAGTGTCTTAAAACACAAATGATGTTTTAAAAGCTGTTTAATTTATTTATTATCAGCTTTTTCTAAAAAATGACACAACAAGCACCATCAAATATTAATGTTTTATTTTGATAAATGTTTTTAGTGCACAGTAACATAATTTCTCTGCACACTACTGTGCACAGGTAGACCACTGGTTAAGGAAACATGTTTGAAGGCTCTTAATTTTTCAGATGACAAATTGTAATGTACATCACTTTACAAAAAACATATATTTAAGAAGGTGCCGACCTTTATAAAATAATAAAAAATTCAGATTGGTTTTACTAATTTTATTTAAAAATGCATGCTCTTTGTCCTTAAAAAACAAAATTTTTGATGTTATGATAATTAAAAAAAACATAAATATTTTAGGATAATTTTGTTTAAAAAGAGTATGAATATTCATTACA
This sequence comes from Thalia democratica, assembly GCF_965202585.1. NCBI lineage: Eukaryota > Metazoa > Chordata > Thaliacea > Salpida > Salpidae > Thalia > Thalia democratica. The sequence goes on along the minus strand of NC_139165.1, from coordinate 53,582,222 downwards.
AAAGTCTATTGGACTGGAAATGATTAAGACTTTTTGGTCATTAAGCTACACACCACTAACTTTCTAGCATTATCTTAAGTTATTATAATTATTAAAGTAAGAATTTTTTTTTTAAAGGTTCTTTAGATAAAAGATACAAGAAAAAAAGGTAAATAAAATGGTATGCACACTTATTATAATCAGTACTGTCTAAATTTACAATTGAAACCACAGCTTACTTTGGTTTATTCACTGTTTCCTTTCTTAGACTTTGACTTTGATAATTCTTTATATTAATATTTTTTGAGGCCCTTTCTACAAGAGCAACCAGGATTAAAGAGTTAAATAGTAGACCAAAAAGGTATTATCACTATAATTAAGTTGTTAACAGGGTTGCCACTTTACCTGGACACCTGGAAAAACTTGGAATTTGAAAATTTAGGCAAAAAAAAAAACCTGGAATTTCGAACAATTTTAACATGTTCAGTAGTAAAATTTCAATTTGACACAAAAAATCTATTGCATAGATAAACATTGTTTTGTCATCATCAAACATTTTTTAATTAAAAAAAAATGATTTCAAGTAGCTTCACAGTATCTTTTTAATGTTTTTATACTATTTAACAAGTTTTTCTTACCTTAAACTTAATTAAAACTAAAAATAGAACTAAAAATAGGTTCTTTTAAAAATGTGGAAAAAATTTGGAAAACTTGGAAAATTTTTTGAAAAAACCAGTGGCAACCCTGTGTTAAGTACAAACATAAGGCTGTAAAAGCATTGTATTTTCTTGAATATGATCTATAAATCTCTTATATGCTTGTATTTAAGTAAAAAAACTTTTTGGTTTTATTCATATTTTTCTAATAAAAAAATCTCACACTAAAAATAAGGTTATGCTTAACTTTAGGTGAGCACGCTTTGGTTCAATATACAGAAATTTTTTAGCTTTATTTTCAATGATTTGCAATTTTAATTTGAAAATAAGTACAAGCTAAGCCCTGCTTATGTAGTTATATTACTGAATGTAATTTTAGCTGGCACCTTTGACTCTTCAATTGTATATAACAGTGTCATTTCAACAAAGCAACTTTTAATTTTTTTTGTATTCTTTTAGTATTAAGGTTTATGTATGTTACATATTGCTGTGAACTTAGTATAAAAATTAACTTGTTTTGTTAAAAAAATATTTATTTAATTTATCTAATAATGTAAAATATAATTAAAAATGACACTAAGTTGAAATGACTTTATGGTTAGAGTTAAATAAAGCCTAACAAAAGGAGTTAATTTTTATACTAAGTTCACACCCATATGTAACATAAATAAAACATAATACTAAAAAAATTCAAAAAAGTTTAAAAGTTGGATTGTTGAAATGAAACTGTTATATAGAGTTGAAGAGTCACCTAAGGTGCCAGATAAAATTACATTCAGTAACATAAATAATATAAATAAACTTCAATAAATTGAAAATCATTGAAATAAAGCTGAAAAACTCCTGTATGTTGAACCAAGGCGTGTTCACCTAAATTTAAGCATGACCAAAAATAAATATAAATTTCTAAAAAAAAAGGCTGATAATGTACAATTAAACCTATAAATATACAAAAGACATATTCTGAAAAAAAAGTAAACAAAGGTTACATAAATAAAAGAGTTAAACAATTGTTAAACAATTTCAAACCTTTATTTATATAATCAATCTCCTTAGATAGATATTTACTTAATAAAGTTAAGTTGAATTACACAGGGTTGCCACTCGGTCAGGAAAAATCAGGAAAAGTCAGGAAAAATTTTAAAAAATGACAAAAGTCAGGAAAAAATGGGGGGTTTTGAAAAAAAGTCAGGAAAAGTCAGGAAATTTGATAAAATTAAAAAAAAAGTCAGATTTTGTCATTTTAAATTTACAAACTTCCTTGTTTTTTAAAGCCTTCAAATGGTAAAAATTAATTAAAAGTTCTTTAAAGTCAGAAAAAATTCAAAAATTTTCCTAGAAATTTACCAAAATATTTTATTTTATTTCCAATGTCTTCATCTGGTATAAATTAGTAAAATATCCTTTATAAAACTGCAAATATTTTTTATTAACATATTGAACAAGTACCCTACTTGAACAAGCAGATTTTTTAAGCTTTTTAATATTGATGATCTGTAGAAAGGACACTTCCATAGTGGAACTGTGATATATACACAAAATTTTATCTAGCATAATTTTAGAATCATAATGTTTTTTGTTTAAGTAAATAACTGAGTTCTTTATAACTAAGCAGTTAGTTTAGTATTTTATGTAACAAGTTAATGTGTATACTGAAGCGGAATGCAGACCAGATGAAGGAAACCATATCTTCATTAGATGAAGAGGTTGAAGTGCTAATAAAAAAACGGAGAAAATAAATTTTAGTACATACATTTAATAAAACAGTATTTGATTAAGTTCTTTATTGTTTTAATGTTTTAACTGTAAAAGTTCCTTATATGTCGTTTCGTTTATTTAGATACATTTATGCTAGGAAATACTAAAAAATTGTGTTTTTTATTGTTTTAAGGTTTCAACTGTAAAAATTTGTTATTGTTTTAAGATTTTAGTTGTGAAAGTTCCTTATTAACTCAAGGTTTTAATTGTAGAAGTTCCTTATATGTCGTTTGTTTATCTAGATACATTTATGCTAGCAAATGCTAAAAAATTGTGTCTTTTTTTAGACAAGCTGTGTTTATAAGGTAACAATACAAATTTTTGCTGATAGAGCTGTTTATTACAAACATCAATCATACACATATGGTTTAAGTGATGTACTGGAAGTTTGATGATAGAATTCAGCAAAAAACTGTTGTTTTTAACCTGTATTAAAATTAGATTGAAAGCTTTATATAGTTTCAAGTGTTAGATTCTGTATTTTAGAATAAGTTTAATTTAAGAGTTTGATTTAGAAAAGTCAGGAAAATTTTGGTAAAAAGTCAGGAAAAGTCAGGAAATTTTTCTCAGCTTGATCAGTGGCAACCATGATTACATAGAGAATTCTACTTGCCACTCATTTAATCAAGCTATCATTGAAGATAAAATTATACTACTAAAGTTTAAATTATAGAAAAAAAAAATTATAAATTGTAAAAATGTCTATGTACTTATTGATAAAGGATTTATATGTACTCATTATACTATAACATACTCATTATTTAAATTTATTTTTCAAGTATTATGTGAGTTTAAATGTCCCTAATTTTATTAATTTTACATTTGAAACTTACCAAAAATTTTCTTATTTTTTTTTTCAAAATTAAAGTTAGTGACAACTACACTAATACACCTGAAAGACTTATATAAATTCTTTTTTTTTACTTTTTTTTTCTGATATGGTATGTATCTAATTTTGTCACTCATGATTGTTTTTTGACTTAATAGTAGCAATCCTAATATAATAACTAATAAAGGCATTCCTGAAACCTCACTTAACTTTTTTCTCAGTTTAAATAATCTGATCACAATATAAAGTTTGATTACATGTTACATGGAGTGTTTTTATAAGTATCATGAAAGTATACTTTGCTAGAATACCAAGTTTTATTAAAATAGTTTTTAGAATAAAACAACTTATACACTTTTAACAGAGTTAACAAAACTTTTTTAGTATTTGTTATTAAGTACTTCTGAACTATTATTATTCTTTTTATTAAAATTAATCCTATTCTATATTTATAGTTATATAATTACTGTTTTTACACCATGTCAAGTAGCAGTGAAAATTCTAGTTCTTCATCTAGGTAGATTTTAATATTTCTATTAAACTAAATGTTATTTTTAATTGAATTTTCTTTTTGATTGTTAACATTGAAAAGTTTTTTATAATAATCACAAGCAAACTTTTTTCTTTAAAGTTGTTGTTTTACTTTTAAGGGGAAGTACAATGATTTATTATAAATTTTAACATTAACTCTAAAGTTTCTTACAAAAAAGACCAGAATTAAAACTTTTTAATTTTTTAAACATTAAATAACGTTATTATAAAATTATTTTTTTTTATAGTAGTTCAGATGAAGAAAAATCTAACAGAAGTTTGACATCAAACAATCAAAACAACACAGTAAGTAATAAATAACTAAAATGCTTATAAATATTACTTAACTAATTTGATCTTATAGTCAATGCTTTGAAAATGTTTGTACCTAACGATATAGTTACTTCTATTGTTTATCAACAGTGCAGAGTAATTGTTTATTTTACTTCATTCTTTGTAGTAATATTTATTTGTTACTGTTATTGAAGTATATCTTTAATAAATTTATGAGTTCTAAAGTTTAAAGGGGTAAGAAAGTTTTAACAATTTTCTTACTATTTAAAAATTACTTATAGTTAAAACTTGAAACTTTTATTTAAGACATAATATTAGTTTTTATAAAAAAACTGTAGAACCCTCCTTTTGGCTTAACATTTTTAATATTATCATTTGAATATATTTAACTACTAACAAAAAATCTGGTTACTTTACTGGTAAAAATTTAATTGCTAGATCAGTATAAACAAATATAAAATCTATTCAATTATAATTTTTAACATTGCAGTTCTTATTATGATTAAAATGTATGTTTTTAATAACTGGGTAGATAGTTTTTAAATGACAATCATATGACTGACTACTTGAAAAAAATAAGGCTAGTTTGAAAACAAAAGAAAACTCTTTTCAGCTAGTTTTTAAAATTGTGTTTTTAGAAAAACTTAAAAGTACAATGTCTTAGTTCAGTCATGCATTTGTAAATTGTTTTGAAGATTTACTATTAAATTTTAGGCTGATTCAATCAAGCAATATTTTATATATATATTTTTTTAAATTGTTCATGGACATATAAATGATTTCTTATGACATAGAAAATATTTTGTGGTCACACAAATGTGCAAATAATTATGTTTCAAAGCATGTTTTTTAAACATTTTTCTTATTTTAATAAGTTTTATTTTTGTTATCACATGAAAAATGCACAGAAGGGTGCATCTGTTGCCAAAAAAACACATTCTTCTCGTTTTCAGGTGATTTGAAGAAAGTTTCATGGAGGTACTTCTTGATTTTCTCAAAAAGTTTTAAAATTATGAAAACTGATAAAAAAGTACAGAAAATTAAAAACAATTTTTAATGAAACTTATTTTAATCCTCTGAAAATATGTAGAATGCTTTTTGTGATAATTGCTACATGTAAAAAAAAATCAACCAAAACCTCGAAGGTTAAGTTTTTTATGTCCCATACAATTTACATAGGGGTTGTTTTCAGAAAAATGTAAATAGCGCAATGGTGGTAAAAGCTAGGAAGCTAATTTTTGCGTAATTTGCCATGAACAAAAAATTAAATTAAGCTTAGTTCCAAGGCCAGGCAACAAATGCACCCTAGTGCGCAGTGGAACAGGAATTCAGCAAATGGAAAAATATTAAAACTTTTTATGAAAATTTGCAACAACAAAGTTATTAAGTATAATTTATTCAACAGTTGTCAATTCAAGCTAACACAGTTTCACCTAGAAGGTTCTTCAGAGCTTTTTCAAATTGACAATATAAAACAACAACAAAGTTAATATTCTACCACATTTAGAGCTTCAAACTAGATTACACAATTCTTATTATAACACAGCTTATGCCAGTTCGCGCGAGGCAATTTGAAGTTTTTTGAGTTGATCAAATTTTATTATCTTTAAAAATAGCATCAATCATCAAAGAAAAAATATCTTTATAAAAACTACTATTATATTAAAACTTTTAACTCCCTTCATCATAGTTTAAAACAAGGTATTTTAAAGTTTCATTTCAATAGTTCATCAATAGTTTTATCAAATATTTCTTAAAAAAAATCCTTAAACCTTGAAAAAATAAAATACCGGCTAAAAATCTAAGTATTTATACGTAAATGTTTTTTAAAACCACAGATTTATTATGCTTTTATTAAATTAAAAAATATTCCCAGAAAATCCATAAAGTTTTTTGCTTTATGCTTTTAGACAGTTACAAATGATGTTTTCTTCAGAAAAACCATGTAAAACTTATTTTTTAAAGTTTCATTAATTAATTACAATGTTTTTTTTCATTATCAAAACTTAATATTTAAATCTAATAATAATTTCCAAATTGATACAATACAAAAACTATAAAAATGATAGTTTAACTTGCCTTATTTTAAACTTTAAAATAAACTTCCTGTTAAAAAAAATCATAAAGAAAAATACTTTAGGAAGCTTCTACTTTAAGTCTGATAAACTTTGTTTTACTATAATTTTTTACTTAGTTTGAAAAATTCAGTTGATTTAGTCTTTGGCTAGTTTTGAAAAGTATCTTTTTATAGATTTACAATTATTGAATGTAGTTAAAATTTTACTCTGTATGTCAAGTTCAGGCACAACTATTTATTGTCCACCTTAAAGTGTAGATATCAAGTTTTTTATATATTTTGATTTAGTCTTTGTACTTCTGTAGTTTTTACCTTTTTTTGTACATTTGAATTTGAAGACTCTTTAGAAATGCATTCAAAATAAATATTTGCGTTCAAAAATGTTTGCTTTTTTTTTTGTAAATTATTAAGTGTTATGTTTGAACATTTATAAGATTTAGCTAATAGTTTAGCTTTATTTAACGTAAAAATATTGGTTTGTCTAAAATTTAAACTAGTTTTATTTTTTAAAGATATTAAAGTAGGGTTTCTCTAGCTCATTTTCATAATCACCAACTTTGTAAGATTTTGAAATTCTTTGCCTTCTTAGAGTAAAATGCTGATAGCAATGTTACAATAATTTGAGACTTTATATCAAGGGCATAGGCATAGAGTAATAATTTTCAAATATAGATTAAGTACTTGTTACTTTTTAAAACTCATAGTTACTTTTGAGATATAAGTAATCAAAGTTAGAGCGTTCAACAGGTTCTTAATGGGAGGCACAAACTAAAAGGTCAAAAATAGACTACTTCACAAAAAATCTATCTCCTCCTTCAGTTTTGAGCAGTTGATATAAAAATATTGAACAACCGTAGGAAATTTTAAAGTTTTTATAAAAAAAAAAATTTTTCTAAATAAACAATAATTTTTTTATATTATTTTTGTCATAAATGTTTTTTATGTATTTTTTTTCAAAAATCCGCTCCCTACAAGTTGTTTGTAATATTTAAAAGTACATTTCCTATAAATTTAAATTTAATTGCTTTAAAGATAAAGGAGGAGATAAGAATTTTATTAAACTTTTCAAAATTCTGATAAAATTGGCCTTATAAATTTTTGATTTCAAACAATTGTATTGGACTTTTTTTTGCAAGACCTGTTATATCTCAAAATTTAGTTGATTTTTTTTTGTTTTATAAAAAGTAACATAAAGTATCTAATTCAAAGCTTTGAAATAAGAGCCAGTTTTAAATTCAGTAAAAAAAGTGTTAGAGCTGCTCCTATGCTCTTAAAGGATTCATTTTTGTAGTTTTTTTTTAATAAATTTATATAACTAAAAAACAGTTTAACACTAAAGTTATCAGAAACAAGGGCTAAAACACAAAAAAAAAGAAATTCTATTGAATTGAACAGTTTTTTTCTACATTTTAAAATTTAAAATTAGTTGTTTTTGTTGATTTAGACTGGCTAGAATTACTCACATTTTATAGTTTTTACATTTCATCTACCTTAGCCTAGGTAAATGATTAGCTTTAATTTTTTATAAAGCAAAACAAAAAAAAAGGCTTGATTAAGCAGCTACATATAGTTAAATTTTTTTTAGCTAGTACTGAACTACTGAGGTCTTTTAGTCAAAATATATTTGAATAACTTTGTTTTATATATTTTTTATTAGTAGAAAAAGTTTATAAAACTCGATGTGTTATTAGTTTTTCTTATGACTTATCTGATAAAACTTTTTTTTGTTATATTCGAAGCTTGGAAAAGATTGGATATTAGCTTATCAAATGCAAGAAGTAAGGCGATCTACTCGCCATAGAAAACAAACAGAAAGATTTAGTTACAAGGTAGTTATAATATGTTTACAGTTTTAAGGGGGGGGGGGGGTAAAATACTTTTTATATCTTATTTTTACATTGAATAACTTAAACTGAATTAAAGATTTTTTTACTATGTTTAGTAGAAAAAAAACGGTTTACTATCATTTCTAACTCGCTATCATTTCTAACCCGATCATTTCTAACCCGATCATTTCTAACCCGATCACTTCTAACCCGATCACTTCTAACCCGATCACTTCTAACCCGATCATTTCTAACCCAATCACTTCTAACCCGATCACTTCTAACCCGATCACTTCTAACCCGATCACTTCTAACCCAATCACTTCTAACCCAATCATTTCTAACACGATCATTTCTAACTCGATCACTTCTAACACGATCACTTCTAACCCGATCACTTCTAACCCGATCACTTCTAACCCGATCACTTCTAACCCGATCACTTCTAACCCGATCATTTCTAACCCGATCACTTCTAACCAGATCACTTCTAACCCGATCATTTCTAACCCGATCATTTCTAACCCGATCATTTCTAACCCGATCATTTCTAACCCGATCACTTCTAACCCAATTCAACCCAATCATTTCTAACCCGATCATTTCTAACCGGATCATATCTAACCCAATCGTTTCTAACCCGACAATTATTAATCCGATCTGTAACAATATGTTTATGTATAATTGTATTAAAGTAAGGGTTTGTTTCTAAATCAAAATAGTCTCAACAAAGTTGTATTTTTTTTATCGAAATTTAGTTTATTTTGTTTAAAGTAAAACTTAATGTTTAGATAGCTTTAATAAAATATAATTTTTGATATTTATTGCTATTGGAAGTTATTTTTTCCTACGCTAGACCCAAACATAAAAATCTGGGCCGCTAAACTAAATAGCAATAACGAAGAGACAAAAATTTATATATCTTAAAGTCAAAAACTACAGTTTTATCTAATTTCTATAGATTAGCTGCAAAAAAAAATCAACACTTAGAATAAGACTATTTAACTTATTTATGATTCGAAGGAGAAACTTTTTAACAAACTTGGTTTTAATTTTTTAATAAGCAACTTAAATATCAATTTTTTTTAACGATCAGTGAGTTCCAATAAAACAAAACACAGCTGCACAATCTTTCATTTTATAACTAACTTCCAATTTCTTTTCAACAAACAACCTTCTCTGCAAAATTCAGCAATACATATTGAGAAAATTTAGTAAATTTTCTTTATGATTTTAGTTCAGCAATCAGCAAAATAGTCTGAATCACGCACTTCTACATTAAAATAAGGTTCAGGATTACTTTTATAAAATTCATTTAGAATATACTACAATGTCAAAATTCAAACAAACTACAAAAATTTATGAATAAAACTTCTTCTTGTTTATACATCTACCAAATATACTTTTAGTGTTAGGTTCTGAACATTTGTGCAACCATTTGGTACTAGATTGTTTTTTTATCTTTTTTTTTTGTAACTTTGCCAAAGCATAATCTATACAATTGAAATAAACATTATTAGAATTAAAGTAAACACAATAGAAAAAAATAAAAATTCAAATGCATTGACTAACCACTAAGTTTAAAACTTTAAGTCCAAAGCACATTAATAATACAGGTCAAATAAACATTTATTGGAAACAATGAAAAATGGTTTATTATTTACATAGGAAAGGCAATTATAATAAAATCAAACTATAGAATAAACAAAATCCTACATATTAAATCAATGGTTCATAAGTTCAAAATTTGTTAACTTACTGATAGTTTCTGCTATAAAGTATCTTATTTTAATCAAGTAAGCTTTAATCAAATTTGTTCAACTTTATGCAAAGATTACTTTTGTTTAAAAGCTAACTCAACATTTAAACTAAAAGATACTTATGACTGCATAAATTTTTCGATTTAATTTCGTAGTAATAAATTATTTTAATAAGGTTCAAAAGTAGGTTATAAATTAATTGTAGTATTTAATTTAAAAAGCATTAGGAAAAGTATAAGTCTTCTGTATTCTATAGATTAAATATTAAGTTTTGATAGTCGTCAATGTAAGAAAAATAATGAGCATTGCAGCGGTAAAAGACTATTCTTTACTCTTCCTTGAAGAGATTCTATATGATTAGTATAATTTTTAAATATGGAGACTAGATTGGCAAGTTGCATTCTAATTTAGGGCAAATTTAAACAAAATACAATTTTTAAAGAGTATTTATATGAGTATATATGAGACTTGAAGTAATACAGTTAATAAAATTTAGTAGTCGTAATTAGTATGGTAATTTCATTTAAAATTGTAATCATTAAATTTTAAGTTCTTAAAACGAAAGTGTATACTGTTTAATACAAAGTAAAAAGTAAAGGTAAACGTTTATTTTATATAATTAGACCCTGTCATTTACTAGAACTTAATTTATATTTACTTTATTTTAGCCAATGGTAAATTACATTTAAAGATTAAGTAAGAAATATTATATGATAAACTTAAATATAAAATTTAAGTGTCGAAAACTTATTATTTTGATTTTTTCATATTTCTTTTAAAATATCTTGTATATAGAGCAAAATAAATTTACATTTTAATAAAAGTTAAAAGTTTAATAATTTAAAATTGCAAAAATAATTTTACACGATTAATAGTAAAAACTTCTTTAATATTTTTCTTTGTATCTTTTAAAAGTTATTATTTCACAGATTTTCAAAAACACAAAAACTTTAGATTATTTAGCGATCATTATATATTAGTTATAAGTATAAGTTATTAGATTAGTTTATACAACTCAAAAAATGAGGTAAAAAAAGTAAATTAATATTATGTTAAGTTAAAACTAAAATAAAAATTACACAAAAAATATTTTTGACGTAACACATTAAATCATTATGTTTAAAAAAAATTAAAAACTGAAATTTTTGTAATTATTTTAATTACTTTATTAAGATTTGTTTGTTTTTGCATAAAATTCTCAAAAAAAAAAACGTAAATAAACAAGTAAAACAGATTAGAAACGATCAGGCTAAAAACGATCGGGCTAGAAACGATCAGGCTAGAAGTGATCAGGTTAGAAGTGATCGGGTTAGAAGTGATCGGGTTAGAAATGATCGGGTTAGAAATGATCGAGTTAGAAATGATCGGGCTAAACTGGGTTAGAAATGATCGGGTTAGAAGTGATCGTGTTAGAAGTGATCGGGTTAGAAGTGATCGGGTTAGAAATTATCGGGTTAGAAATGATCTGGTTAGAAGTGATCGTGTTAGAAGTGATCGTGTTAGAAGTGATCGTGTTAGAAGTGATCGGGTTAGAAATGACTGGGTTAGAAATAATCGGGTTAGAAGTGATCGGGTTAGAAGTGATCGGGTTAGAAGTGATCGGGTTAGAAGTGATCGGGTTAGAAGTGATCTGGTTAGAAGTGATCGGGTTAGAAATGATCGGGTTAGAAATGATCGGGTTAGTAATGATCGGGTTAGAAGTGATCGGGTTAGAAGTGATCGGGTTAGAAATGATAGCGGGTTAGAAATGATCCGCTCCCAAAAAAAAACTAGTTTGAGACGAAGTGATACATGTTACTTGTAGATGTAGCAATTTTGAAAAATGAGGTTAACATTATTTTATTAAAAGACTCTGATATTTTTAATGCAGTTATTTTCAAACTCACTCAGTCCAATTTTTAAATAAATACAAAAGATGTTAAAATCTGAATTTAAATATTTTTAATTAAAAGTAATACATTTTTAAATTAAACAAATATTTTGAAGATTTGTCCATGGTCTTTAAAGATACTTATAGTTTCCAACATTCAATACTTAGGAACTTTGAAGGCAAGGTCCTCCGTGTAAAATATCTAGAATAAAATAGTTTTTTAATTTTAGGCTAAAATGAAAATTACAACATTGCCTAGTAAGATATGAGTTTAATTATTTTTTTTATGTAGGGATCTTAGAGAAAGTTTTAGTTTTAGTAAAAATACATCATACACCTCTATAGGTTTACTTTCAAAAAATTGAGTTTTTTTTAGCCAGCTTTAAGTTTTTATAAAGTAGTATTTTCGTAATAAAATTTATATGTTAAAAACAAAGTTTATTTATTTTTGATCAAATATCTTTTAAGGGTAACATTATTTTACTTTATGAAAAAAAGTATCATTGTTTTAAAAGTTTGTAAATATTATTAAATACAGTAACCTCTCGCTTATTTACGCACATTGTGTCCACAGAAAAAGTGCGTAAAGATATGAGAGATCGTAAAGAAACGAGAGGTACCCAAATATACTCACTAAAATGGCTGTTTTTTAATATTGCTTCTAGTTAAAAGCAGACTTGGCACTTTCCTACTTTTAACAATTTGTTTACTTTATTTATAAATATGAAAACAACAGATAAAACTATACATATATTAAAAAAGGATTTGAATTTCTATAAAACAATAATACAAGTAGAAATAATTTTACTATTTTAATAATAAGTAGAAATTATCTTTATCTTTATTTATATGTGACATTTATATTATATTCTACTTAGCAAATTCAATTTATAATTAAGCATTTCTTTACAACTATAAAATGGTGTTGATTAATATATAATGCAAGACTGCTGTATTATTTCTTTGTGTTTTAAACTCTCATTATTTCATTATACTTTCATTATTAAAAACAGTCAAGTATATTACAGAATTTTGATTTATCCTCTTATTGTTTAGAAATTTCTGATATACTGAGGTATAACTAAATGTTTATCAATTAGTCAAGGAACATAAATTTACAAAGTCTAAAGATATAGAGAGTTATTGGTTAGCATTCAAAAACGTATTTTAATTAAAAAATATACATTAAACCTAATTTGTGCAATATTAAAAAAAATAAAAAATTTTATTTTCTGAATTTTATAGAATTCTGAAATGCGTAACTAAACGAGAGTGCGTAACGTCACGAGTGCGTAAAGATCCGAGAGGTTACTGTATTAAAAAAATTACTGTTTAAACCAGGGGTCGGCAGGTCAAAAAAGTAACGTTTTTATGTGCTTTAAAAAACATATTTAAAGATAATTTTTATGAACAAAAAAAATTTAGGTGATAGATTATCCTTTAAAGATAACACTAAAAGTTAATTTTTGTTTTTTGAGAATATTAATATGTTAAACTAGTTGAAAAAATTTAAAGTGTGGCCCGTAGGCCGCGGTTTGCCGACCCCTGGTTTAAACCATGGTTTCCTAAACTTAATTTCATAAACGCCCACTCAGAAAATTTAAGAAATAAATTTCACTTGTATAAAATTTCGCCCCTTTACTATTTAACATCCAATTTACTTTTCCCCCTAATTAATTATTGCCCCCTGATATTTAAAGAGGCCAAAGGGGGATAATGCCTACATGTAAAACCCTGATTTAAACTAAATTGATTACTTTATATGTAATACTTTTGTAAAATATCTTAATAAAAAAAAATAACTTTTTCTAATTATTTATGTTCAATGCTGATCTCTACATTTTTTTTGTTATTATGTTTATTTAAAAAACTTTAGAAACAAAATATAAAGCTTTTCTTTTCCATTCAATTATTAGAGACATGTACTAAAATTAATTTATTGTAATCAATTTTTCTACATATTTAATATATTAAATACAAGAAAAGTTGTAGTAACTCAATTAGTTTATAAGTTGATATGCAATTTTAAGTTAAAAATAGATTAAGCATATATTCTTAACATTATTCTATCAGAAGTTATAAATTTTTAAGGATTATTCTGATGATAGCGCACTAAAAAAGCAAAGGCCCAAAATGTATAAAAAGGATGCTACGTTAGTTTGTTTAACTGTTGGAAGAATCTATTATACATATATTTACTTTCAATTGATATCAGTTTTTAAAATGTTTGTCAGTTTCGTTCTTAAAACGTGTTATTTTAACAGAAATCTGTCGGATTCAAGTTCAAGTAATGATGATAGCTCAGATTCAGATTTTGAAGCAGGACCACAGAAAAAGATGCGTAAACCTTTCAAATCTTCTTGGAGCCATGCTTCAAACATAAGAAAGAAAGTATACACTAGAAATAGCTACAAAGCTAGCATTAGAGCAACTGCCTCTACAAAAAGTAACTTTACATAACTTTTGTGATTACTGAACTACTATTAACTGTAGTTGTCTAAGTATTCATTATTGTCATAACTAAGTTTATTATCACTTTTATAATCAAAATTTATCTGAGAAGAATATGTTTTGCTTGCTAAAGGTTAGCTAAGGTAAGTTTTAATTTTTTGTAAGCTCTAATTATTTCTATTTCAAATCTCCTCTTTTTATTAGTTAAGTTTAAATTGTATGTCTTCAATTCGAACTGTGAGTTAAAAACAGTTTCAAGTTAGTATAAACATAGTTGATCAGTTTTAACGAATAAATATAAACTTAATGTTTTTGTTTTTTTGGAATAAAGGTTTTTATATCATTGACAAAAATGTTTCAAAAATTAAATTTAAATAAATTTACTTCTATCACATGTTTCTTACAGGGTTGCCACTTTACCTGGAAACCTGGATAAACCTTGAATTTGACAATTTAGGCTAAAATAGCCTGGAAAAACCTGGAGTTTGAGAAATTTTGAAAAAAAAACAAGAAATTTGATCAAAAAACATGGAAAAACCTCAAATTTTTACTAACTTTAACATTTTTAGTTGGAAAATTTTGATTTGAAACAAAAAATCTATCATATAATTAAGATTTTTGTCATCATCCAAAATTTTATTTTTTTAAAACTCATTTTAAGTAACTTTACAGTATCTTTCAATGCTTTTATTCTATTTAACACAGTTTCTTTAATAGAAATTAACTTAAAACTAAAAATAGACCCAAAAATGCGTACTTTTAAAAACCTGGAAGAAATTTGGAAAACCTGGAAAAAGTTTGAAAAAATGAGTGGCAACCCTGTTCTTACACATAAAATTTAAAGTAAACAGTTTACTAATGTTTTAATTTTTCTGAAATTCAAAATAGTTTTCTAAAATTTTATTTTAATACTCTAGATACTAAAAGTTTACACAGTATTGTTGAGTTGAAATTCTAAGTTTCAGGGTTGCCACTCGGTCAGGAAAAGTCAGGAAATCAGGAAAAGTCAGGAAATCAGGAAAAGTCAGGAAAAATTTTAAAAAATGACAAAAGTCAGGAAAAGTCAGGAAAAAAATGGGGGGTTTTGAAAAAAAGTCAGGAAAATTGATAAAATCAAAAAAAAGTCAGATTTTGTCAGTTTAAATTTACAAACTTCCTTGTTTTTCAAAGCCTTCAAATGGTAAAAATTAATTAAAAGTTCTTTAAAGTCAGAAAAAATTCAAAAATTTTCCTAGAAATTTACCAAAATATTTTATTTTATTTCCAATGTCTTCATCTGGTATAAATTAGTAAAATATCCTTTATAAAACTGCAAATATTTTTTATTAACATATTGAACAAGTACCCTACTTGAACAAGCAGATTTTGTAAGCTTTTTAATATTGATGATCTGTAGAAAGGACACTTCCATAGTGAAACTGTGATATATACACAAAATTTTATCTAGCATAATTTTAGAATCATAATGTTTTTTGTTTAAGTAAATAACTGAGTTCTTTATAACTAAGCAGTTAGTTTAGTATTTTATGTAACAAGTTAATGTGTATACTTTACCTCTTTATAATCTTTTCAAAGTTGTTTAAATTTATAAAATAAGTTATAAGAGAGGTATATTCCAAGATTAAGTTTACTTATTATTTGTACTTTTTGTAGAGTAACTTAGGTTTTTTAAGTAAATAAGAGTATATTTATTTGTTACAAATTTTATACTAAATGATAAGAGGAAATATTTTATAAATGAAAGTGAAAATAAATGAGTGCCAAAAGATTAGAAATGAAGCCCACAAGTTGTGGCTTGATTTAGAGAAAAGATTCTTTTCAACAAGTGTAGGGGCAGCAGATGAGAGCGATTTAAACAAAATGAGGCAAATGATTTTAACTGCCAATAAAATAAAGCGGAATGCAGTTCAGATGAAGGAAACCATATCTTCATTAGATGAAGAGGTTGAAGTGCTAATAAAAAAACTTAGAAAATAAATTTTAGTACATACATTTAAAAAACAGTATTTGACTAAGTTCTTTATTGTTTTAATGTTTTAACTGTAAAAGTTAGTTATTGTCTTAAGGTTTGAGTTGTGAAAGTTCCCTATTAATTTAAGGTTTTAATTGTAATAGTTCCTTATATGTCGTTTCGTTTGTTTAGATACATTAAAGCTAGGAAATTCTAAAAAGTTGTGTTCTTTATTGTTTTAAGGTTTCAACTGTAAAAATTTGTTATTGTTTTAAGATTTTAGTTGTGAAAGTTCGTTATTAGTTCAAGGTTTTAATTGTAAAAATTCCTTATATGTCGTTTGTTTATCTAGATACATTTATGCTAGGAAATGCTAACAAAATGTGTCTTTTTTTCAGAAAAGCTGTGTTTATAAGGTAATAATACAATTATTTTGCTGATAGAGGTGAATATTACAAACATCAATCATACACAGATGGTTTAAGTGATGTACTGGAAGTTTGATTATAGAGTTCAGCAAAAAACTGTTGTTTTTAACCTGTATTAAAATTAGGCTGAAAGCATTATATAGTTTAAAGTGTTAGATTATGTATTTTAGCATAAGTTTAATTTAAGAGTTTGATTTAGAAAAGTCAGGAAAATTTTGGTAAGAAGTCAGGAAAAAGTCAGGAAAAGTCAGGAAATTTTTCTCAGCTTGATCAGTGGCAACCATGAAGTTTACTAAACAAAAAATGTAGTTGTTTAATAACATAACCCGTAACTATATATCTTTAAATTTCTCAGCTTTTTGAATCTGTTATTTTTGCGCTGTAAATAAACTTATCGCACTTTAGATAAACTATTTTTTTAGCTGCCTTTAAAATGTACTCAAATATTTAAAGTCTTGTACTTAGTAATTAATTGTACAATATTAAGTAGTAATATTAAGTTCAATAGAATATTAGTACAGCAGCATCAAAGATTAAAATTTAAAGAAATTTAAAAATTAACGTAATTTTTAATACATTATATATGAATAAATAAATTATATATATATAAATATAAAAGTTTAAAGCGCTGCCTACAATATGTTTAAAATGCAGCAGCGTCTAAAAGAAGGCCAGCAACTCGTTCTTACGAAGAGTCAAATGACAGCTTCTCATCGGAAGACGAGCAACAAACTCGTGCCATGCGCTCTTCTCGAAGATCTGGAAATGATAAAAAAATTTGGTGAGAATGAATATAGTTTTTTTCTTAATCAAGCAAATATAAAGACACTTTTATATAGGTTTTCTATTTGTTGCCAAATTTTAATTTTTACTGATAAAAAAAGAATTTGATGAATAATCCAGCTGTCATTATTCTTAAAATAGTTTTTTATGTTTTTGCATCAAGTAAAACTAACTGATGGTTTTTATAGCTGTTAAACTAGTATGAAATTCTATTTACAGTTTATTAATGTTATTACAATAAAATAGTCAATTAAAAGCTGCAATATAAAAATTATGAATCTCGTTTTAGCTACGCAGAAAACGAATCAAGCCACACAGATACTGATGACATTCTTGATGCAGAAGAAGACTACACCATGCAAGAAGAAGAAGATAAAGATAAAATTGAATTTGTTCTCGATAAACGAGTTAGTATTTTTGAAAGTGAAGTATTGTATTTGTTTACTTTTAATTTCAAAATGTTTTAAAATATGTTTGATTTTTTGCATCACAAAAAGTTCTAATTTATAACCCGAGTTTTTTATGATTTTTTTAAACTTTAATACTTTTATACCGAATTCTACGAGATATACTAAATAATTTTAACTTTTATAAGAGATAATGTTACAAATCGAAATTCTTTAAGTTTTTTCTGTATGTCAGGTTAGTAACCTAAGTTAAAATTGAAAATAAGGTCTACGTATAAGATTAAATTGAGTTAATATCGCCTTTAGCATGGATAATCTAAGCCTTATGAATATAAAAAGTAATGATACCTTTCTGTTATTTAATGAATATTATCTGT
Source organism: Thalia democratica (assembly GCF_965202585.1). Taxonomy (NCBI): domain Eukaryota; kingdom Metazoa; phylum Chordata; class Thaliacea; order Salpida; family Salpidae; genus Thalia; species Thalia democratica. The sequence continues at coordinate 53,564,245 of NC_139165.1, read as the reverse complement.
ATGATTTCTCAAACTCAAATAGTTTGCCTTTTGAATTTAATATTCAAGTTTTTAAGATTGAACTTCATATTTTAGATAATTATGTAAGTTTAAAACTTTTTTTTTTAATTTCCTAAAAAAATAATCTTAAATCTTTCAATAGTTTTATGAACTTTTATGAACAGCACTGGCTCAAAGGAGATACTGGTATAATGACTACACCCTACAATGAGCGTTTGCATGGTGATAAAAATAAGGATTTTAATAATTGTAAAGATAGAGAAAACGAGGAGGTTCAGTACTTCATCAAGTGGCAAGGTTTTTTAATGTTGTAATTATTTTAAACACTCTTTATAGAAAAATTTTAGTAAATATATTTTGATATTAAATACATTTATAATTACTGTTTTGTTAGGAAGGTGAAATAAATGATATACTTATAAAAGAAATACTTAAACTCCTTTTTTCTTAAATTCAATCGTTTCTCGCTTGTTTTCAGTTTGAATTTTTTCGGACTTATGTTTCTACATCGTGTTTATTTCTTATTAAATCGATTTGTATTTAGTGTATTAACTAAATAAAAACTTCTAATATTAAAAGTTCATATTTAAGCTCATCTAAAAAATAATTTGTGGTTTGTTTTTGGGTTAATCATACTTTTACTTAAACATTTCTTTTTTGTTATGATGTTTGTTTTTAATTAAATAAACTAATAAAGTTATTAGAACAAAAATTTTCTACTTGGTAGTTCTAGTAATTATAAAAATTTTACAAACACAAGTTTAACTTATTGCTTCATAATAATTTTTTGTCGATCAAAAAAAACTTACTGAAAAGAAGAACAAGAGTTGGAACAATTTTTATTTGCTGCATATTTTTTTAGAAAAATTGTTTAGTAATTTGTTTTATTGTATTAGTTTTTGTTCTCTAACGTATTCACTGCATTTGAGTAATGTTTAGTAATTAAGGCCATGGGGGGGTCCAACATTTTTTTTTACTAAAATTAACTTTGGCTTTTATACGAAAGCTTAAAGTACAAACTATAAGCCAGTTTTTATAGAATTGAAAAATATCATTTAACTTTTGAGATATTTAATTTTTTGTAAAAATTTTCCAATATAAACGTATGGACCGCAAATTTTTCGGGGTCAATTTTCTCAAAAATTTTAAAATTCACTAAAAATCTATATCCTTCATTTTTCAAGCAATCTTCTTCAAATTTTCAGGATACGTTCCTTATAATAAAAGGAAAAAAAGTTACTTTAGAATTTTAATGGTTTTAAAAAATAAAAATTTTATCACAAAGATTAAAAAAAAAAGTGTTTTTTTTTCAAAAAATAATTTTTTTACAAAAATATTTTTGGAAAAACAAAATTTTTACAATTTTTTTTTTAATTCTAAAGTAACGTTTTTCTGTTATTATATAAAGATTAGACTGTGAAAGTTTGAAGAAAATTGCTTGAAAAATGTAGGAGGAGATAGATTTTAAATGAAATAGTCTTTTTACGCTGTTTTAGTTTTCCCTTCCCATAGGGAACTTATTATGCGGCCCGACTTTGACTGGTCATATCTCAAAAAATAATTTGAATTTTTTAAAACAATAAAAAACATCTTCAAGCTTAGAAAAAATTCTATAAAATAAAATCAACTTGTAAAAAACATGGTTTACCCCCCCTCCCCTATGACCTTAATCGAGGGTTTTTATTTCTTTATTTAGTTTGACTTGTTGTAAAACAGTAGTCATCATACTTAATTTAACTGAAACCGAGTGGTTAAAGTTTTCAAAACTATGATAACTCTATAATAATTTTTAAAGCTAAATACTCTTAAACAATTTATATTTTTACAAAAAATCAAACGATGGATTAATAAGTCTACTAGTTTAATGCATACTAGTTTAGTTCAAAACGCATTCAGACAACAGTCCGTCTTCAGTGAACTTGTGTTAAATTAAAAGAACTGAAACACATTCATGCAACTAAGTAAATATAATTTATAAATTAAAACATTTATAACAACAATTTATATAGAATAATGCCATTTCTACTTTACACAGATAAGTCACACATTCACAACACATGGGAAAGTGATGAGTCGTTAGCTTTACTTAATTGCGCCGGTATGAAAAAGTTGGAGAATTTTAAAAAGAAGCGAAACCTGTTTGACATCAGTATGTTCAGAGCAAGTGAAGAGGACAGGGAATATATTCTTTGCAATCTCGAAATGGAGAGAAATACTTACAAGAGTTATCGCAATGTAGAACGCATATTCGGTGAGTTGTAACACTTTGAAAAGTTATAAATAACCTGGTGTTTTACCTTAACAATTTAATTGTTTTTTTTACTAAAACTACCAATTAAAATTAGGTCGTTCCTCGACTAAAAATTCAAATGGAAGATACGACTACCGAGTGAAGTGGCAAGGATTACCTTATGTTAATTCTACTTATGAGGATGAATCTTTGCTGCAGGACTTTTTACCACTTATTGAACAATTTAGTGAAAGACAAAGAAATGAAAAAGTTATAAAAAACAGAGATACACACAAAGTTAGTACTTAGATGCAGTATACACCTTTATTTAGCTCAAGTTTTCAAACTTTTACCTACTCACAACTTATTTTGTACTTATAATACAAGTTGTTATGGTAGAAGATGTATTTATTGGTAAATAATTATGTATTTTGTTGTAAAAGGCTTTACGCTACCGCCCAAAATTTGAAGAAATGAAAGAGCAGCCTTATTGGCTAAAAAACAAGTTGGAGCTGCGCAACTATCAGCTGGAGGGTGTCAACTGGTTATCTCAGTCGTGGTGCAAGTTCGTGAATTATAATTTTGCTTTTTTGTTGATGACAGTTTGTTTTAACATATTCAAGGTACGAAACACATAGCTGTTTTTTTAATACAAATGATGTGGATTGCTTTCTAATTAGTTAGATAAGCGCTGTTTAAATAATAAAATGTTATATTGGCTTTTATTTTTATAACAGAAACAACAGTGTAATACTGGCAGATGAGATGGGACTAGGAAAAACAATACAAACAATATCATTTCTGTCCTACCTCCACCAAGTTCACAACTTGTACGGATTGTTCCTCGTTGTTGTTCCTCTTTCGACAATGACTGCTTGGCAAACAGAGTTCGATCGCTGGGCTCCTTTCATGAATGTCATAGCTTATCAAGGCGATCAACAGAGTAGAACTATTGTTAGTGGTTATTATTTTTAAAAGATTTTTTAAATAAAACAACTAGAAGAATTTTTTATTCTACATTTTTTTTTTGTTTATAAATTGTTCAAGTTAAAATTTTAAACTGACTTATCGAAAAACTATTTTAAAAATACTTCTCAAGTAATTTTAAAGTTTTCAAAAGTAAAATATAATAGCTGGTTTACTACTTCAACAGATCAGAGAAAGTGAATGGAAACATCCGAATGGAAGCTACAAGTTCAATGCTGTTTTAGTGCAATACGAAATTGTACTTAAAGATAAAGCATTTTTGGGATCACATGCTTGGTCGGTTATTGCTGTTGATGAAGCCCATAGACTTAAAAATGACATTTCTCAGTTATACAGGTAAGCTATAAGTTGAAAATCGCAAGTAAAATTTTTCTTAGTTATTTGATTACTAAATATAAGCTTTTTGAACCAATGAAAATCAATAATATACAAAGCAAACAATTTATTGGTTTATTTATTTTACTTTTAAAGATTTTTAGATAAAAAAGGTGTATGTATTTAAACATATTTCAAAATAGTTAGATTTTTGTTTAAAAAATAACTTATTTAAATAAAGTATGTCAATTTCAGATGTTTATATGATTTCAAGTCGAACCATCGTATCTTAATTACCGGTACTCCTATGCAAAACTCTATGAAGGAGCTTTGGGCACTTTTGCATTTCATCATGCCTTTAAAGTAGAAATTCAACAACATATACATTTTTTCAAATAATAATTTATTCTTTAATGTTTATGTTAACTTTAAACACCAAGGAATAACGTTTTTAGTTTATTTATTTTTAGTTAAAAGTTTAGTTTTGTGATTGTACTGTATAGCTTGAACTTTATAGTAACTAATACTACAATGTTTCTGTTTTCTGCAACAGTTAATTATTTTGTTTTATTAATCATTTGTAACATAAATAGTTATAAAACTAAGGATATAGTTTGTAAACGCATAATTTTGAAAACTGTAAAGCTGTAAATAAAGTTGTACATTTTTTATTGTTAACTAGTTTTAATTGTAACAATAATTAGATAATTTATGTTTCACAAGGTTTAATTCATGGGAAGAGTTTGAATATAAGTATGTTGGTAAAAATGAAACCGGATTTCAATCACTTCATAAAGTTCTTCAACCATTTTTGCTTAGAAGAGTTAAAAAAGATGTAGAAAAATCACTGCCAAACAAAACAGAACAAATACTTCGTGTACCTATGCAATCAAAACAAAAGCAATTTTACAAGTGAGAATCTACAAGTGTTCTTAAAATATATGATATAACATTTTTTATGTATATATTGAAAGTAAATAACCTGTAGAAGTTATTCAAAACCTACGCTTGAAACAGATGGATATTGACTCGAAATTACGAGCAACTTCGCAAGGGCCAGCGAGGCAAAGGAGCGGTCAGTTCACTGAACAATATCGTGATGGAGCTGAAGAAGTGCTGCAACCACTCACACCTGGTCAGAGAACCGGATTATTCTGAATTTGCAACTGCTGAAGTTAGGCTTCAGGTATGTTGTAACTTTTGTAGTGCTATTTTTATACGAAAGAAAACCAAACATGTGTTTGTTTTTTTGTAGTTTAAGACTGTGTTATGGATTTTAGAGCGCCCTTTGCTTATATTAAACAGAAATTTCATAGTTTACGTATCAAGACATATCAAAGCATAGGTTTAAAGTTAATTTACGATCGTTTTATGATGATAATTAAGATACTATCATTAACAAATAATTAAGTTTATTGAAATTATTATCTGCTATTGATTATAAGCATTACGAAATACTAATTAATTTTATTTGAAAATAATGTGCTAGTTTGTTGAATTCGTAAAGTACTGTGTAATTTGTTTTCATTTATTTTAGTAATGCGTAAAACCTTTTTACGATTTTTATTTTAATTACTTCATTTACAAGTTTTACTTAGTAAATATATTTAATTACTTAAACTGTTAAACATGTCAATTTAACAAAACTTTTTCTAGAAAAAAGATCAGTTACGTGTTTTACAATGAATTTTTAAACAATAAATTTAGATTTTTTTTTCTAACGATTGTAAACATTTGGTCCTGTAAGAATAAATATTGTGTGTTTTTCAGTGTAAAGCTTACTTTTTTTTAAAGAACTTTTTATTTAATAAATTTGAGGTAGATTTTATGCTTTTAAGAAGCAAAAATTTCTTCAGATGAATTATAATTATTAACACTTATACAGTTTTTAATCTTAATAACAGCATACATAACTATATGGAAGATATTTGTAAGATTTTCTTGTTATTTTATTTTTGAATGAATATTCTATATCAAGTTGCTTTTAAATTATAATTCCTTCACACTTGAATTTAAAATCTTAAAAACGCCTTTTTCATTTTAAAAATGATGATAATAAAATTTTTCATTTAGATTTAATTAATAATAGTTAAACTAAATAATTACATGTATTGGAAATATTTTCAAATCTAATTGTTTAGATGTTATAATAATTTACTTGAGCGCTTTGCGATTAAGCATTTTCTGAAAATTTATCTACACGTACATTATTTAACTAAAAACTAAGAATATTATTAAAGCAGAAAATATTGTTACCACTAAATTGTATATAACAAAACTTTCGAAAAGTTCTTAATTTATTAAAACTAACGTTTCTCTGTAATATGAGTAGCACAGAGAACTTGTTTTGTTTGGTTCTTTTATTAAAGAAAATAATTTTCAACTTATTATTAAAATACTTTTACAGTTTTCGTACAAACTTCAAAGATTTCAAAAAATTACTTGATTTAAATAATTTGGATAAGCATAAAAACAAGTAAATTAAGAAATTAACAACATTTTGTTTTATGTAAAAAAATAAGTTAAAATTTTTTAAGTCAAAATTAAACGAAAATTTAAAACAAGTGGAAGTTCTTAATACTAAATTGTTTTTCCAAATACATACTTAAACTATAACTTATTTATTCATAATTTTTTGATAGTTACATATGTAAACTCAAAACAGTATAAAATAGTTTTTATTTTACATATATTTAAAACTAAATAAACTACAATAAAGCAAATGTTGCAGGAGATTTTAAAGAGCAGTGGTAAGATGATTTTGCTTGATAAATTGCTAAAAAGGTTTAAGGAAGGTGGACATAGAGTTCTTATTTTCTCCCAAATGGTAACAATGCTTAACATTATTGGGGACTATCTTAAAATAAAAAGAATAAAATTTCAGGTTCTTTTATACTTATATTATTGATTTGTTTTAAGTTTGATTATTTTAATAATTACAAAATGCTGGAGAATAAAGAGCTAATAGTATTTTTATTACTAAAAAAGTCACAATGCTTCGTTTGTACATGATATATATTTTAATTTACACGTATGAAATCATTTGACATATGCATCAAAATCTTACATTAAACTATTACCAGTTTTCGATTAAAAGAACATTTTCATAAATGGTTCAGTTTCACATTGTTATTATCTTACAATTTAGGCGCAACATTTTATAAATAAAATAACTTCTGCATTTTGTAAAAAAAAAGAGGTTAGACGGAACAACTCCCAGTGCAGACAGAAAAAGGTCTTTAGATCATTTCAATGCAGAAGGCTCTGAAGATTTTTGTTTTTTGCTGTCAACCCGTGCTGGAGGGCTTGGTATCAATCTGGCTACAGCTGACACTGTCATCATATTCGACAGCGATTGGAACCCTATGAATGATTTGCAAGCTCAGGCTCGTGCTCATAGGATAGGACAAAAGAATGAAGTAGTTTTTGTTCTAAGAATAAATGAAATAATTATTAATAATTTTTTAGTTACTATTACAAGTTGTGCAATACTTTTTCAATCAACTGAAATTTAAAGTGTTTTATGTTTTATACGAAATTACTAAAACTTTTAAACTAACAAAAACATAAAAAAATACAAAAAATTAAAAATCGTAAAAATTATTTGATTTTAATAAATAAATCTAAAGTTTTTTCATTAGTTATTTTTAGATATTTTTAGTCAAACGTTTACCAGGAACCAAATTTGTCATTTTTATGTTTTCTTCAAAAAAAATTAATGTAAATTAAATTTAATACATTTTGTTCAATACTGATCTTATATTGCTGATATCACCTACAAATCACGAAAAAAAGAAAAAAAGTTCAGTTTATTTTGTAAACTAGTAATTATAAGAAAAATATCAACTATTTACATTTTTTTAATCTTATTAAACTTTCGCATTAAGTTAATTTTTATGGCAGGTGCGAATTTTTAGACTGGTGATTGCTGACAGTGTAGAAGAAAATATTGTTGAACGAGCTAAGCAAAAAATGGTTTTGGATCATCTAGTTATTCAAAGAATGAACACCTCAGGAAAAAATACGCTTGGAAACTCATCAAAAAAACACAACAATCCTTTCAACAAGGAAGAACTTAATGCTATTCTGCAGTTTGGTGCCGAGGAATTATTTGCTGTAAGTGCATTGTTATTTATGTATATAAAAAGATTTATTATTTAAAGTCTTTTTTTAATTTAATGTTTTAACAAGTACTTTGATTTCCTATAAAAACATAAAAAATGTTTAAGCTTAGTTACTGCCTTAACATTTCATTTGATCGATATTTTATTCTTATTAGATGTTTTTTATTAGGAAAATGAGAACGATGATAAGGAACCTGAATGTGATCTTGACGACATTTTATCACGCGCTGAGACTAGGCAAGAACAAAATGGTGCTCACAATGCTTATGAAGAACTTATGCAAGGATTTAAAGTAGTTTTATTGTTCTATAACGTAGTTACCAAGGTTTTGTAAGCAATGCATGATTTTTAACAATACATTACTGTTTACATAATTAATAATTAAAACTGTGTTTAAAACTTTTTAGTATTAGGTATAATATTTTTTCAGGTTATTTTGACTAAGGTATTTGTGTTAAAAAGTCATAGTTGAAAAATCTTTAAAATAAATTAGTTATTATAAATGATTTTCAATTGTTTTAATAAAACTATGCCTTGTAAAAATTTTGTTCAAATATGGAGTATTGTAATATTTAAAACATTACTGTTTATAAAATTGATATGAAACGAAGTTGTCAAAGTTTTCAGCAATATAAAAAAGTGGATATCGTAAAAAAAATATTACAATTGTTGTGTTTATATTAGGTAGCTACGTTAAATCTTGAAGATGAGGAAGTAAAAGACTGGAATAACATTATTCCTGAAAAAGACAGACAAAAATTTGAGGAAGAAGAAAGACTAAAGAAAGAACAAGAAATGTTTCTTGCTCCTAGGAAAAGAAAAAAGCTTGTGAGTTTTGATAGATTAAACTTTGTTTTTAAATATATTTTTAGTAATAATTTTACATCTAAAATTTGAGTTAAAGTTAGCAAAGTATTAACAAATATATAAAATCTATTTTTAAGACGAACGGAGGTGGAGACCAAATCGATAGTGACGTCATACAATCGGAAGATTCTCAGTCATCGTATGACGAATTCGAAAACGATGACTTAAACAACAAGAAGAGCGGAAGGAGAAAGAGGTTGAAGGAGTGGGACGATTATGTGCAAGGATTTGACGAAAAACAAGTCAGAAGATTTGTCAAAAGCTATCGAAAGTTTGGAGATCCTCTAAACAGGTATTTAGGCTCATCCACGCAAATGGTTAATAACGAAGTTAACTTTTGTTTTTAATACAAACATAAAAATTTTAATGAAAATAATATTTTTGTCTAGCAAGGTACAAAAAGCAGTTTTTCTTGAAATTTACCCATATAATTTCTACAATTTTTTTGTTAGGCTGGATGCTATTGCAAGAGATGCTGAGCTTTTAGCTTGTGATTCAAAGTCAGAAAATAATTTAAAGAGATTGGCCCAAGAGTTGCATAATAGACTTAACTCTAATGCATGTAATGACACTGAGGTTTGTCACTTTCAAATTAAACAAAACTTTTTCATTATTGTAGTTTTTTAATAAGAGTGAAATATATATCATATAATATTGATAAATAAACATTCTTAAAATATGCATAACAAAAGTAATTATAAAAGATCAAGTAAGTTGTAGTAGGTTATTTTACTATAAAATACCGTCTTAATAGTAACAAACGCGAAGTAACTGTTTTAAAAATTCCTTATGATTTTTGATAAGTTAAGTTATTATTTTAAATTAATTGTTTAGAACTAATATTTCATCTTGATTTTTTTTTTGCATTACAATTTTTTTAGGATGAATCAAAAGGACGAGGAAGAGGGCCATCGTTCAGGTTGGCTGGTGTATCGGTGTCAGTAAAAGCTACTTTGTCCTCTATTGACTCACTAGCTCCTCTAGTTAAAACTATTCCTAAGGATCCTGAAGAAAGAAAAACGTTAGTTTCTTTAATAAGTACTTTTTTAGACTTATATTTATTCTTAGTTTTTAGACCTTTTAAACAAGCACACCTAAAACTTATTTACATATTTTTCTACTTAAAAGTTAAGTAAAGTATATTTCATTTTAACTAGTAAGTAAGTGTTAGTATTAACTAAATAAGTATACTTACTTTTAGTAGTTAATATGTTCAACTCACCAAAACTTTAAAGATCATATAAAGCTTTACGCTCAGGCAGTGTGAGAATTTTATTACTTGAATTGTCTTAATATATTTTTAAAGAAAACTAATGAATTTAAATAACTATTTAAAATAAAATTTGTTTTCTATGATATAAATGTTGTATTATGGCTTTAAAAATTGTTTTACTAAATATCACTTTATGAATTTATATAGTTATTGAAGCCATCTGCTTTCAACCAATGTATTTTTGTATCTATTTGAATTCAGTACTTGTATGGTTAGTAAGTTTTCCAAGTCAACGTATAATAAATGAATTAAACTAAATAATAATATTTCAACTTGTGCCAAAATAGCTCTGCTTTGTTTATATTTTAAAAGGGTTATTTTTAGAAAAAGTTAGAAAAGCTTAAAACTATAGAATTTTGTATTACTTTGAGTTTTATTTTAGGCTTAATTAAAAAAAAAAAACAGATTCAGTCTTGATGTAGGAGTGAGACCAGTTACAAGGTGGCATTGTGAATGGAACATTGAAGATGATTCTAACTTGATGAAAGGTGTTTATGAGTACGGTATGGGGAGCTGGGACCAAATACAAGCTGATCCAAGTCTTGGTCTAACCAATAAAGTAAAACCGTTGTTATTTTTTTTGAGTTATTTTGTGCTGTATGTACGTTTTACTTTTATTTAAGTACTTAAGTTTAGTTTAAACTAAACCTATATTATAATTTTAATAAATTTTATGTTCTAAACATTGTTTTTGATTTTAAGATTATGTAATAAGATTATGTTTTCAAATATATTAAACAAAGTTAACATAGATTTTGCAACCGAACAATGAAAAACCCCAAGCAAAACAGTTACAAAGCAGATGCGACACCATTTTGAAAATTCTGTCTAAATCACATAAGTACTCTACTGTAGCTGAATCTGTCTCAACTAGTAAAGTTAAAAATAAGTCTCGTAAATCTAGAGAGACAAAGCATATCACTGTGTCTAGTCCTAATAAAAGAGTAAGCTTTTACTTATTATATCTGTTAACTTTCAAGTGTACTGGAAAAAATGTAGGAAAAAAGTACTTTTTTAAAATTGGTTATAAATTAAAACTTTCAAATTGAAAAATGTTTTTGCTAAAAATTGAATGTTTTCAAAATGAGCAATGCTTGTTTAAGTTATCGTTTAAGTAACTTTTAGCTTATACTTTTTTTATAAGTTATCTAAGTATGTTTAAAAATAAACTAAGTTTATTTATCTGTTGACTTAAAATAATTTAATAACATTTTGGCTAACAGAACAAAAACAAGTCTAAAAAGTATATTACGAAAGCCATAGTAAATGATGACAATAGTGACATTGAAAGAAAGCAAGTTCAAAGTAAAGAGTCTGTAAGTTATAATCTTATTAGTATTTTGTAATTAGAAAACTTACCGCAATTTTTTTTCAAAAATATTTTCAAAAGTTATTGAATAAAGTTATTACGATAATTGTGATAAATAGTATTCTTTAGTTTTTGTGTTAGTAATTTGCATACAGCTTTGCAATCATTCTAGCAAAACAAGTTTTTAAAATTGTTGCTTCATGATCAAACTTAACAGATTTTAAATATGTATAGAATGGTTTAACAAGTAAGCTCAGCTTCTAAATAGGCATCTTAAATATGAAAACTGCATTAATGTAAAGTTGTTAATTTCAAGTTTGTTTGAAGCATCTTATTTTTTGTAAAATTTACGACTGTTTTTATACTTTGAATGTTTTTAGGAGCCTTTTTAGTAACTTAGCTTATTTATTTTTAAGTAGTCTAAAATTTATTGTTAATAACATTATTACGTGTAAATTTTTTTACATTAGATAATAATGTTTAAAAGAAATAAAACACATAAACAAAAACTTATTACTATTTTTTTTTTACAAGAAACATGTTGTTTTTTATCAAAAATTTTTCATCGGTGGTTTTAATATACTGAATTCTCTTTGATAGAGTAAATCGAAGAAGAACAAAAGGAAAAGGAAAGATTCAGAGCAAAATATCAAAGAGAATGTTGCAGACCAGGATAATGTTGAACACAGCTCTGCGAAAAAACGCAAAACCATGGTAGTGAAAAAAGCTTGATAATTTCTATTCCTTATTTTAACGCATAATACTGATTTGTTTTACTCTACTATGGTAAGCATATAATGGTAGAATCGTTATTTTTTTTACCAAACAGGATTCTACAAGTATAAAGATAAAAACTAAAGTTAGAAGTTTCGACAGCACGAGTTTGAAAGAAACTACCAAACCTCCTATAAAGCTTAAAATCAAACAGACAAATCCCAATGCTAAATATATCGGTTTGTTTCATTTGGTAGATTTTCGAAATTTATAAAACCTATTCTTATAATTTTTAAAATTTAAAACAAAAACATTGATAGAATTAAAACATTAAAACCCTGGCGTTTTTCTTCTTGAATTATATATTTAAGGTTTTAGCGTTTTATTTAAGAATATTTTTCTTCCGGATACTAACTTATTTGTTGCTTCCATTAAGTTTAATTTATAACATAATTTAAAACAATCTCAACCCAAAGATTATTGAAAGTTCAAAAGGTTCTTACAAAGCAACAATAATTAAAAAACGTGTTAAAACGATTATATATTCACCAATTTACTTATTACTTTATATAGTATTGTACTTAAAATGCGAAACATTAAAAACCTCTGAGTTTTTTATTTTGTTATGCGATATGTAAAACTTATAATTGTAGTTAGTCGTATTCAAAAAAACAGTTCAGTTTTGTAACCCATTTTCAATTTTAATGTTTATTAAAAGTTATTAAGAATAATATTTTTAGCAGTTTACTTTTTTTCTAACAAAAATCAGCTATATAAGTGTTATTTTGTTTAGCTAATTTTAAGTTTAAACACATTTATTTTTTAATGATAATTTTTTTTTAATTATGTAGGAGTTTGTTCGTAAACTAATCAAGGCAGACTTGTTATTTATTATCAAGTTAGCAATTAAAAGTTTTTCATGAGGCTAGATGTTTACAAAAGAATTTTATTTTATTCTAGACGTGTTAAAATATGTTTGAGTTCCTTAAGTTAGTTTTCTTAAAGTAAAGATAGAATGAAATATACAAAATATATTTTTTTTAGTAGTTCAGTAAAATTGTTAAATGAGTACTTCTAGTAACATTTGTTGTTGTTATTTTTAATTTTTTCGACCTGAATGTTGTTTACAAATAAAATAAGATTCGTTAACAGTGATTGTAAAAAGTATTGTTTTCATTTTTAAGTTGTACACGACTGTTCAAATTCTGACAGCTCATCTGAAAATTGCGACAATTCAAATTTTAATAGTTACAAACTGTTGTTAATTATTTCTTTTAATATAGTTAAAATGACTAAGATATTTTACCATTATTATTGTATTAGTTTGACCTACATGAGCGTTTGTTTATTCTAAGAAAAATTAAACTATTTTCTGAGATATAACTAAAATAAAGTTTTAATCTTACTATAACTAATTAATATATTAATTTTCTGTGTTTATAATTTTTCAGGTTTTTGGTTATTACCATATTTTTACTATTTATACCTACATGAGCATTTTTCTGTTGTATTGAAATCTACACTACTTTTTGAGATATGACCCCTTTAACATTTTTCCAATAATTTGAGTTTTCAAAGTTTGAGTTTTCGTGTAACCATTTTTATAAAGCATTTTTCTCAGTATTTTATATAAAAAAGTATTTTTATAGACGTGTATATTTTTTAGTTTAGTAAAAACTGTAATATTTGATCTCACATTATAAAAAGTAATATAAAGCAATTTTTTTATATAGGTGATAGCGTGTCAAGTATGGACTTGTTTAATAACGACGAAGTTGTTGAGAAATGCCGTCACATACTGAAGCCGGTCAAAAAGGAACTGAAAGAGTTCATCAAGCTCGACAAGGCAGGTAGGGACGAAGCAGATGAAGAAAAAGAAAAGAAGAGAGAAGGTTCGATGCGAAAGAGGTTGCACAAGATCGGCGACTTGATTGTTAATTACACCAAGCAATACAAGCATGATCCGGCTAAAATGGACGACTCAAGAACGTTAGTATAATAAATGAAATTTAAAAGTAAAGCTATGTGATTAAATTAAATTAGTTGCAGGCTAGTTTCCGAACTTGGTGGTTACAATTTTAAACTCACAGTATAAATTTATTTTAGTATTTTTACAGAAATTTACAAAATCCTATTTAATTTAGTATAAAAACTGCCAATTTTATACGTTCATAACTATTTTATTAACAGCAAATTGTGGAATTTTTTGTCTTGCTTCACAGACAAATCTGCAGATCAATGGTTAAAATTATATAAGGAGTCAAGAAACAATAACTTCAACTTAGTTAGTACTATTATCACAGTGTTTTTATGTTAACACTAACTAAAAAGTTTTAAATTAATAAAAATAATAAAGTAGTCTGTAACTTAAAACTTTTAAAAATATCTTAAGGCCATAGGGGGGGGGGGACATTTTTTTTTACAAAAATTAAGTTTGGCTTTTATATGAAAGCTTTAAATACAAACTACAAGCCTGTTTTTATAGAATTTAAAAATATCATTTAACTTTTGAGATAATTTCAGGAAATGTTCCTTTTATTAAAAGGAAAAAATGTTACTTTAGAATTTTTAAAAGTAAATAATATAAATAATTTTTTTATTTTATAAAAAAAAATAAAAAAAAAGTGTTTTTTTTTTTGAAAAAAAATTTTTACAGTTTTTTTTTAATTCCAAAGTAATGTTTTTTTTTGTTAATGTATAAAGATTAGACTGAAATTTTGAAAAAGATTGATTGAAAAATGTAGGAGGAGATATATTTCTAATAAAATAGTCTTTTTTCGCTGTTTTAGTTTTCCCTTTCCATGGGGAGCCTATTATGCGGCTCGACTTTGACTAGTCATATCTCAAAAAATAATTTGAATTTTTTAAAACGATAAAAAGCATCTTCAAGCTTAGAAAAAAACTCTTATAAATAAGATCAACTTGTAAAAAAATGTCTTATCCCCCCTATGGCCTTAAATTAGATAATTGTTGTATATGTAACTAATAGTATAAAATAAAAGTAATTTTAAATGTTTTCTTTAAATAATGTTTAATATTCTACATTTTAATTGATGTAATTACAGCTTTTTCATTGTTTCCATTTGTGTATAATATTGTGCATAGTATTTATTATTATCTATGACTTTAAATAAGTTTAATATATGCTATATCAAGCATCTATTTTGTTTGTTCTTTAAAAAATAACAATTTTACAAACTGCGACAGTGAGCCAATTAGATTACTTTAATTATACTAAAAGTATACAAAAAATTTAAAAACTTTTAAGTTTTTTTTTATACTTAAAAAAGCTACAATACAAGGAGCTTATAATAATAGCAATAAATTGTTTATTTCTCTGTGAACATTATCAGTGCATGAAACACAGTGTGTTTGAATAAATCCTAGTGTACTAAAATTATTTATTAAAAATATTAATACATATAAAATTTATTTTTAAAACAGGAAGTGAATCACAAAGATATGAAAACAATCAAAATTGAAAAGAAAGTTGAAAACAACAGAAAGAAATCAGGAGATAAGTCTGATGTTTCGACAGATAAAAAGTTACTTATGTTTGTTGTAACATATATTTATCTATAACTGTTTTTGTATAAGAGAATTGTAACTGAGGTGTTTATTAATGAAAAAAATTAATAAACAAACAAGTTAAAGATGTCCCAATAGAATGCAGCAGTATTTGTTTGGACACTTTTACTGGGACGACGTACTTAAAAAGGCTTAACTTGAAGAACGATTTTTGAATTGCTTTCAATTTGTTTACATTTAAACTACATTAAGTAATGAAAGCGCTCAATTTACGAACAAAGATAAAATAGAGCTGAATTTTAAACTAACTTAGAAATAAAAAATAAATATGAACTCAAATAATAGTCACATTTTACTTTTTAGTGTGATTGAATTAAACTCAAAATTTTTAATAGTTTAAAGTAAAGTTGTCAAAATGTATTGAGATAAACCTAAACTACTTTTAAGTTGTAATTCGTTTTGTTATTTTAGTTTTGTATGTACTTTTAGTCAGGAGTGGGCAAATTTTTAAGATTTCAGAGAAAATTTTTCGCAGACCTGACTTTTTTTAAATTCAAAGTGAGTCACGTAATTAAAGAAAAAAAAGTTGTATAAAGATTAAAGATATTATTTAAAACTAAAATTGCAAAGAATAAATCATTTAAAAACACTGCGGGTTTCTAAAACTCTTTATATTTTTTAATAGTTTAATTTTAGTCGATTTACACAAGATATTTTCAAAGTAAAAAATGCGTCCGGACCAGGATTTCTGTTGGCAGGCCGGATCCGACCTGTCAGCTGTATGTTGTACCCTTGTATGTTTAAAATGCATTCAGCTATTGCTACTTTCGCAGTTATCATATATTATTATATTTTAAATATGTTTGCTAAAATAAGATGATTAGTGGCATATAAGAAAAAATTTCTTAGATACCACTACATATAACTTCGAAGATTTTAGAAAGGCTTTAATTGTTTTCTTCAAAGAACTTGTGTTTTCATCATTAAGATTATAGCTTTTGTTGTTCATACTTAGTTTAGTAATGAGGAAAAAGTCAGTGTGTTTATTTTTTTACTTGAGTATCTTTGTTAGACAAAGCGTGTCACTTTTATTTTGTGATGCTGTAGCCTGATTATATTTGTTTTTTTTTTGTTATTACACAACAGGTTAGTCAAAAGCTCTGATGAAGTAATCAGTTCAAAATTAGCTGCTACAGAGCCAAAACTATTTATAAAAGGACTGATTAAAACTGAGAAAAAAGAAAAAAAGAAAATTGATGTTAAAAAATATATATTGTCAAAGAAAAGTTCTCCGCTCGTTTTACCTTGTGACAGTTCAAAAGAATTTATCCGTCCCGCTAAAAACTTGCCTCCTACTAAAAATTTGGTACATCCTTCAAATAACATCACTGATGATGGAATTCTGCCTACTCCGATGTGTGATGTCGATATGAGGTTTCACTGCTTTCAACTTTCTTCATATCTTGCACTAATTTTATAGTGCTATTTTGTGTTATAAAATTGCCTTGTTAACGTAAAACTATGAAGTTATTTTTACGATTCTAGATTATGTGATATTTTCAAGCTTTTATTGATTACTTTTACCTTTTTAGTTTACTTGTAAAAGCAACACATTCTGTTTCGGTAAGCTTTTTTTTTGAAAAATATTTAAAACTTTGCTTTTTTTTATAGTAGTGATTTTTTTTAATGTAAAGCGTAAATTATTTGACAAGCCAAGCAAAAAAATTAGTTTAGAAATAGTATTTACTTTTTAGGAACCTTGGAAGTTTGTAAAGTTTTTGAAATATATTATTATACATGAATGTAAAAACTCTAGTATGAGTTTAGCAAATAGAATAATAATAATAAAAAACTGTTTTTAAATTAAAAAACATTATATAAATGTAGCAAACTGAAAAATTATCTTTGATAAGGTAATATCCATACTATTTTTAACAGATTAAAAAAAGAAAAAGCAAAACAAGCAGTTACAACTACTCCACAAGTCAAAGATCAAACAAATTCCAGGTAAAAATGTGACTTTCAAATAACAGTTTTTTTGTGACAGTTAAATACATATTTCTCGACTTTTCATCAGAAACTTACATTAGAACAAAACATAAAATTATGAATAGTTTTTTCCTTAAAAACAAAAAATTTAAACTAACTAATTAATTAGCGCAATAAATAATCAGTGTAAAGTAATCATCAATTAAACTAAAATACTGTTAACGGAAACAAAATGTAGAATTTAAGTAAATAAAGACACTTTGTAATCTAATTCTTTTTGTTTGCACAATTCTGGTATCTTTAAAATTATAGAGATAGCCCCTAACTTAACGAGATCAAAAATACTATTACAATGATGAATTATTTTAAATCTAGATATCTCTTATTTCCTAGCACAATCTCTATTATTTATTTAATATTTAATTGTTATTATTAGTATATATATATATTTTCGTATTATTATGTAAAAATGATTTTGGTTTAGTTTAACTGTTAAATAGATTTAGTATTTAATAGAAATCATAGTTTTTGGTGTTGCTATACACTTAGACATTCTCAGACTCATGTGAAATTTTGTAAAAATCAGGCTAGCTCAAACTAGTTTAAAGATTTTTTTGAAAGATTCAGGTTTTTTTAAATTTATTTTTACTCAAATGAAATAAACAAAATTAGTTTTCAACTGAATAATTATTATGAGTTTAAAGTTAATCATACTTTTGTCTTTATTTAAATAATAAAGCTTAAATATTTTGTTATATGGTTGCCCCCTATTATTAAATGTATTAAGTTTTCAAAATAGTAGATAGTTTATTAAGGCATAAGTATATTAGATAAAGTAAATTTTAGTTCAATAAATACGTGAAATTTTAAAAAGCCTTTAGTGTATAGCTAAAAGTCATTTAAATTAATGAAGTGATTAAAAGCAACACCTTGAATAAAACTAAAACAATGTTCTATTGTGTGTGATTAAAACTAAAGTCTAAAGATTATTAAAATATGACTAAAACTGCAACCCGCGAAGAATTTGAAACTTGAATTTTGGCCCGCGAGCACCAATAGCCTGCTGACCCCTGACTTATAGTATACTTTTAAAACACGTGTACTTTTGAAATACTATCCATCTAAGGAAAATGGATAACATCTTATTATGCTACGATTCCTTTTGATTGCTAATGCAGTGCTTCCTGACTTATCCGGCCATGATGGGCAAGCTTTTTTTGTAAATATGGCTGGATAAAAATAAAATATCGTTTTTTAATAACCTACCTCATTAATATTATCCGATGCATATAATAAGACGTACACTTAGTTATCTGTTAATTAAGTTTATTTTAACTTTTTTCAACGAACCAAAGAACTAAAAAAGACAAAAAACAAACGAACTTAAACTTTGTAAATTTTAAAACTATTTCAACGAAAACATATTACTTTATGAACAGTTTAACTAATATCAGAACTCTTTCTAAAAAAGGAAAGAATAAAGGTTTGTCTCACATAACTTTTTTGTTTCTTAGCATTAAACTCACGGAACCGGATAAGTTGTGAAACACTTTCTGGGGTGGTTTTTGGTTTTTTGTTTCATCTGGCCGGTTGTGTACCAATGCTTAAGTAATGCAACATTCTTAAATACAACCCGGTTCAATGAACAAAAACTGGTGTTCGGAGTAGCTCCGGTTTGATATTCTTATACTTATATAGCCCAAAAAATTTAATTTCTATAAGTTTTTTTACGAACTATTACATTAGTATAAATTGCTTGCATTGCATAGTTATTGAAATCAAACTAGACATGTTATTATAGTTAACCATTGATTTTAGCTGAATTCAATCAAACGTTCTTGACTTAAACCGGCCGCATAAGTGAGGGAGCATGTATAACACAAAATCGACTCTGAACAATGATTATATGACAAATCAATTTCGGAATTTTTTAGTTTCGACAATTCAAGTTTAAAAAAAATGTTAAAAATAACAACTCAAAAAGTAATAAATATTTGAAAAAAAAATTGCGTATGTACGTCCAATTAAAGAGATAATGATTTATTTATCTAATAAAAGAGAAATTTCAAACTTACTAAAAGTTAATACTTATTTTAGTCATATCTCAAAAAATATTAAAAATTTTGCTAAAAGAAACAAAATATTTCTAGGTATTAATTAAACGTACATACACGTTTTTATTATTTAAAAGCATATACTACTTTTTGAGTTGTGGCCCTTAAAACATCTTTTTAAGAGTTTGGACTGTTCCAACTAGAATAGTCGTGCACCCCTGAGCAATAAAGCTCTTTTTCTAAAAACATATACAAAGTTGTAAACATCTATAATATTACCTTTTAATAAAAAATAGTTTAAAATAAATATTAGTTTTGTCGTTCATGTTTTATGATTATGTAGTTACTGTGATTGTCAGTGATTGGTATACATCAGAGTTTCCTAAAAAAGAGTAATGTCACCCCCATCTCGCAACATTGGCTATCATGGCGCAATAAGTAGTAAAGCGGAGAAAAATTAATGAGTAATTAAACAGTTAAGGGGGCATTTATGAATATGAGTTTGGGAAACTCTGGTAGCCGAAGACTACAAATGATTACCAAATAATTTTTATTAAAACATTTCACAACATTTAGCCATATTGTAATGTGGATTTATTTTTATTTTTAGAGTAATCAACTAAGAAAAAAAGTCATAAAAATTTAAACAAGGAAATAATGAAAGCTTATGTTAATACAGACCTGCTTACCAACAAGATCGCGACAATCGTTTCAACCAAAACTCTGCTGTCAGGAAGCCGCCGATGCATCAAGATTACAACCATCCGGATTACCAACGACGAGTGCCTGGGGACCAGTATAACCGCGGTTACAACGATAAGCGTTACCATGGAAACAGACAACCTTACAACCAAAGGTCGCCCTCAAAATTTTCCGGACCAGGACGCACCAACAACCGCTATGGTTACTATGACAGGCCTCCGCCTCACCATGGGTACCAAGAAGATTACCACGGGGGTTCATCTGGGGATTATCAACGCCAACAAAGCTGGCAAGACCCGCGTTACCACGGACAACCGGGTGGGTACGACCGTCACAACCACAAAAATCACGCTTACCATGAATCTAGGCAACATTATCACAGACATGACAAAAAGTTATGAAGTTGTTATTTTGTATTTTTTTCATTATAAGTAACAAGTTTAAATCTTACTTTTAATTTTATTGTCTTAAATGCATTAAAGATTTCGACTTTAAAAGCTTTGTGTTCGCACAAATGCATAGGAAATTTAATATAATTTTTATTTAACGAACTTTTGCTTATAAGCTTCATCAAAATTTTGTCCTATTTTTATTTATTAATTTTTTAGGACCCCAAAAAACGTACAAATTTTGAAATTTATTATATTGTTGCCTTAAATGCTTTTTGATGAAATTTTGCTAATGTTCCTTTACGTCGTGTTAGTTACACTTTCCGCCCATATTTTGTTTTGTTTTTAGTTGCAATATTAGTTTATAAAAAAATTATTTAAGTTTAATTTATTGAAATTTAATTTTTGGTTAATATGTTTTGGAAAGTTTTTTAAATGAATTTTAATTATCTAACAATTGTTATAAAATAAATTGTTTTTATTTTGCATAAGTTTTCTTCAGTTTTTACTTTAGTAAAGTTTTTTTTTGCTTTTTATAGTTTTACAGGCATTTATGGCTCTAACATAACTTAACAGAATAAATTTTTTGTTTATTTACTTGAAAACGTAGTTTTTATAAATTTTTATCTAATTAAATAAATTTATTTAATATAGTTCAAGGTGCTAAAAACTTCTGTAAAAAATATATGCTTCCAAAATAAACTACACACTAGTTAATTAAGTAAACACACACATACTAATAAGATTTTATTAATCAACTAAAGATCTTGTTTAAACAAGTGAAACACTTTTTTGGTAATAAAATTTAAAATGCAAATTTAAACAGTACTCTTTCTTTATTACACTGTACTGTTTAAGAGTACTGTTTAAATTTGTTATTTTTATATATTCCATTGAACTTGTTTCATTAAGATTTTTATAACAGGGTTGCCACTTTACCTATAAATTTGGAAAACCCTGGAGTTTGACAATTTAGGTAAAAAAAAAAACTGGAATTTGAGAAATTTAAATGAAAATGAAAAAAAAACCTGGAACTTTGAACAAAAAATCTGGAATTTTTTAAATTAAAGTTTTTGTTAATTTTTATAAAATAGATAAAATTCAAATAGTTTTATGATTTATAAATCTGTAGTTTTAGCTAACTTTGTTGTTATGAAAACAATAATGTTTTAGCATTAACTTTTTGTTTATATGTTAGTGGGTGGAAGTCATTAGGAAATAAATAAAAACATTACTTTGTACTTGTAACAAAAATGTTACAAATTTTTTACAGAAAAATATAAAGTGAACACAAAACTCTCCAAATTTTTCAACAGAAAGTATAGTAACTATATTTTAATGAAATAGCAGTTTCACTTGCTGTTTTGTTTATTTAAATTATTACTATAAAATCATTCAACTAGAGTAAAATATTAATGTAATGTGAAATTAAATAGCAGAAGAAAGTAAAACTGATGTACGTATTTTATTTATCATGATGATAGATTTTATTTCAGTTCTAAGACTTTGTTCTTGTTTAAAAAAAATATAATGTTTTAACTACTTACTGCAACTTTTAAAATAGCAAACAATCATTTGATTTATAGTTTAACAAGAATTAATGAAAGATAACACGTTCAAACTAAGAAAAAGTTAAAGTAGACTTTTAGCTATTTGTATTAAACCAACATTAGGCTTTTGAACAACCATCTAAGAAGAATTTAGTACAGATTCCATCGTGACAAAATTAATTGCAGTACTAACAGTTACTCTTAAATAATTTATATCTTTTGAACAGCAGTTTTATTAAATAGATGATAACTTACTACTACAAACTATCTAAAAAAGATGTGCTTTTAAAAACTTGGAAGAAAATCTGAAAAACCTGGAAGAAATTTTGAAAACCTGAATTTTATTTTAAAAAACGAGTTGGCAACCCTGTTGTTAGAAAACGCTTAAATTTATATTTTGTGTAGTATGAAGGGTTGCCACTCAGTCAGGAAAAATTTAAAAGAATGACAAAAGTCAGGAAAAAATGGGGGGTTTTGAAAAAAAGTCAGGAAATTTGATAAAATTTAAAAAAAGTCAGATTTTGTCTGTTTAAATTTACTAAAATCCTTGTTTTCCAAAGCCTTAAAATGGTAAAAATTAATTAAAAGTCCTTTAAAGTCAGAAAAAAACTCCAAAATTTTCCTAGATAACAAATATATTTAATTTTAATTCCAATGCCTTTATCTGGTATAAATTAGTAAAATATCCTTTATAAAACTGCAAAAATTTTCTACTGAAATTTGAACAAGTACCCTATTTGAACAAGCAGATTTTGTAAGCTTTTTAGTATTGATGGTCTGTAGCAAGTACACTTCCATAGTGAAACTGTGATATATACACAAAAGTTTATCTAGCATAATTTTAGAATCAAAGTTTTTTATCAAAGTACATACATTAAAAAAAAAATAGTATTTGATTAAGTTCTTTATTCTTTGGTTTTAGTTGTGAAAGTTCCTTATTGATTTAAGGTTTTAATTGTAAAAGTCCCTTATATGTCGTTTTGTTATTTAGATAAGTTTATGCTAGAAAATTCTAAAATATGTGTTCTTTATTGTTTTAAGGTTTCAGCTGTAAAAATTTGTTTTTGTTTTAAGATTTTAGTTGTTAAAGTTCTTTATTAATTCAAGGTTTTAATTGTAAAAGTTCCTTATATGTCATTTGTTTATCTAGATACATTTATGCTAGGAAATGCTAAAAAATTGTGTCTTTTTTCAGACAAGCTGTTTTTATAAGGTAATAATACAAGTATTTTGCTGATAGAGCTGTTTATTACAAACATCAATCATACACAGATGGTTTAAGTGATGTACTGGAAGTTTAATGATAAAATGCAGCAAAAAACTGTTGATTTAACCTGTATTAAAATTAGATTGAAAGCTTTATATAGTTTCAAGTGTTAGATTATGTATTTTAGAATAAGTTTATATAAGAGTTTGTTTTGGAAAAGTCATGAAAATTTTGGTAAAAAGTCAGGAAATTTTTCTCAGCTCGATCAGTGGCAACCATGAGTATGTTAAAAAACTCTATTTTATTATATCGTACAAAACTAGATACTTATTTTAAATTAAAAGACAGATTCAAAAACTATCTTTAAAAATTATTTTTATGATTGCCAAAAAAAGTCATTTTTTGACTTTTTACCCTGCACATTTTTCCTATGTAAAAAGAATAAATTTTCTTGATCTTTTTATTAAAAACTTTAATACAACACATTTATAAAGTTACTTGTTGATATTTATCTCAGTAATAAATTCATAGAGTCTTAGTTCATATAATTTTTATTTCTTTTAAACATGTGAGTAATTTCTATTTTATATGATGATTATTTACACCACTTATAATCCCAATATATGTAGAATAAATATATTGCGTATAAACTTGCTGATCGCTATTATCGGCTTGGGTTTATTTTTTTAATGTGATGGTACTTAAAAACAGTGTTAAACCTTAAGTAATTCGTATTTTTATGATACTTTCAAGGGGAAATTTCTCAACTTAGTTCAAATTGAAGACGGTAGAAATTTATCTAAGATCAAACTAATGAAAGTTCTAATGCTAAAAATAGTTTAGATATTTTTTTCTCAACGACTTCAACAGTAAACTTTTGTGTACTTTCTGGTTGGATTTTACTGATGAGCTCAATTAGCAAAATGTTGTTTTTGAAATAAACAGCTAGAAAAAAAATACTTAATCTCATTCTCTGAAGTTTTAGATAGTTGAAGTAGATTATGTGATTAACAACTAAAGTCATAAAACCCATAGTTTAAGTTTTAATTTTTCTTCTTGCCATATCTCAAAAAATTGACTAAAACTGAAAAGAACAAAAACATTACAGAAGGTCTAGTTTATAAAGATCATGATTATAACTAAATATTTTCATAAGGTAATTCATGATCACACAAACTTTGAAATCTTTAGCAACCATTAAAATTAGCATTAAATATAAGAGTACAAGGATCTTAGTCGGTTGTAACTATTTTAAACAAAATAAATCAAGTGTTAATCACCTTTCGATAAACATTAAAACAAATTCCAGCGACAACACATTTAATTCTACTAGTAATCTTTATTACAAATGCAAGGTTGACTAAATTTGAAAAGGAGCTCGAATGCTAAACTTGGAATTTAAGGAAATACATCATAACAAATAGGTTTAAAAAGTATGTAATTTTATCATTTCTAAACTAATCATATCTATCCAGATCAGAAAAACTTATTAATTTTTATATTTTTCATAATTAATATTTTTTATTAAGATAAACTATTCTTAACAAAGTTCTTCTGTTTGTAAAATTAAGCTTATTTTGTCCCAAACAAAACTTAATGATAATAAAGTTATACTTTGAAAATAATTTTCATGTATTAACTTTTTTCAACTTATTTTGATTTTTCTTTATACCGATCTTCGTAAATTTTGTAAGGAGTTTTTACGAGCTTTTGCTCGTAGTTATATTTAATTTAACAATAAGTATTTTTATTGTTTTCTTTTAAGAAAGTTTTTTTTTTTTTGTTATATTTTGTTTGTACTTTCTTTGTTTCAATTTTTTTAAATAAATTAAATGTAAAACATATATATTTACATAGGTTGTAAATATATATTGACATAAGTTTAAATTGTGAAAAAAAAAAAAGTGAATCAAACGATATTACATTTTAAATATTATACAATTTTAAGTGAGATTTTTTAAGGAAGAGTAACGAGACGAGATTCGATCGTCTTTAGACTTGTTGATGAACAAGTCTGTCTAAGTGTCAGTGAACTTTTTGCCTTGATTCTAAGTTTAAATTTAGTAATGAAGTAAAAGCTAAACAGTTAGCCGATATTACATGCTTTCGTGGATTGTTACATGACATAACTTATTTATAAGTTGGTAATATTTAGCTTATAACCTAAATTTATTAAATATACTAAAGAAAACAAAAAATTTCAAGTTTGCCTAATGTTTGTTTAAATTTTACCATCTAAATAGGTCTGTGCAAATTGTAGAAAAAAATGTGTAAGTTTTAAAGCTGAAACTGGAAACTAATTGATTATAAAGTAGAATAGAAAAATTAGGACGAAACTGGTAGTAAATTATCTCGGATACTGTTGTTAATAATCATTTGGTAAAGGTCATTATTTATTTTTGACTATAAAATAGTAATAGTTTCGATAACAATTATAAAACTTTAGCGCCAGACTTACAACTTAGCTAATAGACTGTAATTTGAAAAATTTTGTATCAGAATATTAAATTGGTACAGGTTTAATTTTAAAATTTGCTTGCATTCAAAATATTCTAGATACATTAATGACAAGAAGATCTAACTTAAACATAGTTATAACAGCTTACTTAAAAAATCCTACAATAAAACTTAGAAAAATATATGTCAAATAATTTATTGAATATAATATAATCAAAATAAAAAAAGTTGGGTTAAACTGATTGATAAAAATAAAAGTAAAAATTATTAAAGTGAATTAAAATTAGTATTAATAAAAAATTATAATTAAAACTGCATAAGTATCAAATTTAGTTTGGGACAATTTTAACTAAAATTTGGTAAAAGAACAACTTTGTTAGTTTTTTTTAGTCCTAATTTTAAAAATCTAAAAATTAACAAATTTAATTTCTTTGACTAAATTCTTACTGATCGGGTTAGAAGTGATCGCGAATTAGAAATGATCGGATTCTGTGATGGCTCAGTATGTGAGTAAACATGATTATTTGTCGCATTTACTTGACAAACAAATGCTTTGATTTTTTTTGTAAGTTTACTTTAATAATTAGTTGTAGATGGACTTTAAATTTCGATCTATCATGTTGATTTACACTGGTGTTATTTAGATTAATTTGCTAATAACTCTTTAAAACAAAAGTAAGTTTAAAACAGATTAACAAGTTTTAATAGTTTCAGTAAAAAAACGGATATTTTGTTTAAACTAGTGATCTACCGAACCTGAAATATTTTGCTAAGATTCAGTCGGAGAAAATCCTGATCCTAACTTGTAGATTCATTTGTTGTATTAATACTCCTTTAGCTCCTACAATAGACTGTTTAGCAAGGACATAATTTAATTAGCCCTATTTATGCAATATGTTAACTTTATATTTATAAATGTTTACTTAAAAATTTTAATTTAAAAAAAAACAATGTCTTTTACATATAAATATTAAGCGGAAAAGTCCTTTCCCTTAAGTCACTATATTCGGATTAAATAGTATATAATAGAAACAAAAATGTACGAAAAAAAAAAATAATTCAATATCACAGTGGAAATCAAAGTGGAAATAAGCTTTGATTTATGGTTTCTGAAAAGAAATTAACATAGTCTCTTCATATAACATTGTTTACAAATACTAAACTATTAAACTAAACGAAAAAAATTAAATCAACAACAACGAACCAAATACTTCAATTATTTATTAATATAGTTTAAGAAAAAAATGAGACATCCATAACGATACGTTAAAAGAAAAAAAAAACGAGTAACATATGAAATATATGAAACGCCCTAATATAGAAAAACTCTGTAACTAATGTTAAAAAATGTTTGTAATATCTGTGCTAAAATTTTAAAGTCAATTGTACAACAGCTGAATTAAATAAATAGTTAATAATAAGGATGAAACACACCACGAGATATAATCGAACGTAATCTACTAATTAAACAAACACTTACAGAACAAAGCATCTGATATATTAAATCTACATCGACACTACTTTTATTTTTTTCTAAATTTTATTTGTTTAAACTTAAATTTAAGCAATATATGTCGGCATTTCGTATATCTGATTCTGATTTTGACGTTTACGCCTTGATCGATGACAGTGTATGTGATCTGCTTGAAAACGTTAGAGGATATTCTCATGCAGATGAGCCTCTAGTGAATTATTATATAGCAGTTTTTCTGGTGAGACTTCTGAATGTTTGTTTGTTATTGAACTTAATAAAAAAAAAACATATTTCAAACAAAAAACAACTGTTCTAACTATACTTTACACTGTCAAAAGTTAAGGGTCACATTTTTTAAACTATAATAGTAAAAATAATTTTGAAACATTTGGTAATAAAGAATTTTTTTCTAAAATGTATAATTTTTTTTAGGTTACACAATTAAACCTAGTATTACTTTTATACAATAATTTTTTTGATTATTATTTATTTTGTTTCTATGCTAAGTTTACAAGCATTTAAATATATATCTTAATGTTTAAAGTTTAGCTAAACAAAAAAACATATTACTTTGAGTTAATAACCGGAATGATAAAAACAAACTTAATAAAAAATTGAAAAAGTTTAACCTAGCTAGTTTGTTTTGAGTTAGGAAACGTAAAAGTTTTTTTTAATTAAAAATTGAGACATTTACTACTTTGAATAACTGTGTCTTGAAATGGGACACGTTCAAAATCCACCCGCGATCAAAATCCACCCGATCAAAATCTACCCAGTCAGATTCGAGAACCGCTTACCGATCGAGGGTAAGGTTTGGGGTAAAGGTGATAGTGAAAAATAAATAATAATAATAATAATAAAAAAAGAAGTAAATATTTCAAAAGAATGGGTGGATTTTGATAGTACACCCGTAAGATTAGTCTAAAAAAATCTAATAGCTTATTAGTTCATTCTTAATTATAGTTACAAATAAAATTACTGCAGTGATATTTTTGCATAAAGAATTATACTGTTTACCGATAAAAAACTTAGAAATCAACAGTTTTATAATTATTTTTAAACGTATTTTAAAATAGAGTGAAAATTAGAGAAAAGCCTTGTAAAGATTTTTCATTGTGAAAGTCATATATAAACACAACAAAACAAAGTTAGTTCTAAGTTATATGCTTAATTTTTTTTAGTTATGTAGAAAATATTTTTAGTACATAGAAAAAACACGGTGCGAAGAATAATAGGGTTTATATATATAGCTATACAAAATTCCAAGAAAGATTGTTTAGGGTTTTATAAAAATGAGTAGGTTATAGCTTATACACCTCTCTTTGGTTTGACCTGGTTTAGCACCAGCTCTGTAACTTCTTAGTCTACTTCCGCTACCTTGCAGATGCTTTGGTTAAGTTAATGCTACGGGTTTAATCTTAAAAAAAATAGACAAAGTAAAAACTCAAACACTCGGGTAGAGAAAGCTCTTTAGACCCGTAATTCAATCTTTTTGTAGGAGAAGTAGAACTATGTTCTGAAAGTCGTAGTTAAAGCAGTCAGGCAGTCTAATTTGGGTCTCTTGAGATTTCCACTACTAGCAAAATTCCCTCAGATACACAGTAACAAAAACTAATTAAATTTTTATTTAACCAGAGCGAAAAATAAACAGTACACATATAAAACAAGATAAAATAGAGAACCAATTTTTACGTACTAAATTACGACAAATACGACAAATACTTTATTTTAAAAACTTTATTATGTCAACAATCGAACAAGACAAAATTGAAAGACTAATAATTGTGGTAATATTTAACTAATAGTTTATACAAGTTGAAGTGAAGCAATTAGTCTTAAGTTGTTTTATACAAAACAAAAAGGGATATGTGTTAAAATACTTTTTTTTAGTGACAGTAACTAATATAATAAAAAATACATAAAAGTAATAAAATATAACACAAAACTGATGTAAGGTATTGAAATTCTAGTAAATTTTTTGGACATAAATAAGTGTTTTTAAACTATAGCTGAGTAAAATATTTTATTTTATTTTAAACATTAATTTTAAAGTAAAATAACAAATCAAACAAAAAAAATCATTTTTGTTAATAAGTTATTTAACTAGCGATGTACACTAACAAACTTCTTTTTTTGAGTCCTATAAATTGTTTGTTATCAATTAAACGACAAAAATACGCACAAAATATCAGTTATCGAGTTACACACTACTTGGATACCTTTTAACGTCTTGTCTAACTCTATAATATACATTAATACTATCTTGCTTATATTAACACTTCTGTAAAAAAAAATAACAAAATTTAGTTGAATTAAAGGAGTCTGATAAATCTTGATTTATTGTAATTCTAATATTAATCCTTATTTTAAATCTTTAATAAACTTGAAATATGCAACTTTGTTCAAATACCAATGATATTGTAACTAAATTAGACTATTAATTCAGTAGTTTTGTTCAAAAGTTGCTTTTATTCATAATTAGTAATAAGATTATGTTTCTTTCTTAAAAATTAATTTTTTAATAGTGAAAACAAAACTATATAACTTTAAATATACTTGTTAACGTAAAATATTTTGAAACCATTGTTTTTCTCTTTTGCGTTTTTATCAAATTTTAAACAAATTGCGGTCATTAACCAGCTTGTCTAACTTTTTAGTGCAAACATTTTGAAAACGTCATCTACTTGGTTAGCCAATGACTAACTCGCTGTAAAATAAATTTGGGTCACCACAATCAACAGATCATTAACATGGAAATGCTAAGACTTAATGGTCTCACCCACTATATATTCAACCAAAGCATATTTTTCGTTGGCAAACGCAACTGCGCAGCTTTGCAAGGGCAAAATTAGTTTATATGTAAATGGTATATGATAGCTCTTTATTAAGTTTTGTACATTAGTTAACAAAATTATAAGTTAAACTGAATAGAATTCTTTTTAGCTGCGATATTTGAATTAACTAGATATTTTTATAACGTTTCACATCTAGATCAATTGTATTTAAATTATTAACATTGGTAAAGATAAATGAATAGTTTCCTTTTTAAAACCTAGTTTTTGGATAATTTTAAGCTCGAGTATAGTTAGTAGTAACAATTGTAAAAAATTTCAGTTAATGATTTTTGTAAAAGTAACTTTTTTACCGGAATACATTTTGTTATAGTAACTAGCTTTTAACAGTTTTAAACTATTTTTTAAATTGACAATGTCGGTAGCAAAATATCTTCCAGGTTTTAAAAAGCTACACGTTCAAAGGTCTATTTTTTGTTTAAAATTAAGTTTATGGTAAAAAATTGTGTTAAATAGTATTATTAAACTGAAAAGATATGTTAAATCTTCTTTAAATATTTTGTTTAATAATTTTTTTTATTTTATGATGAAAACTTTTTTTTATCTATACAATAGTTTTTTTGTGTCAAATTTAAATTTTTTTACTTCACATGTAAAAGTTTTAAATTGCAGTTTTTCATTTTTTCTATTGATTTTTGTTCAAAATTCCAAGTTTTTTTTATAATTTTTCAAATTACAGTTTTTTTTTAGCTTAATTATCTAATAATTTTATTAAGTACAAAACTATTATACTTTAGGATTAAAGATATACTAAGGAAAACTTTTTAATTATATGTGTTTGTAAAACACGTAGTAACACGATCGAAAATGCTCAAATTGTAAAGTTTAAAAAGGTGTAAGATATATAAATGCAAAACCCGAACGACAGGAAAGTTTTCCATAGCGTAGTGGGTTATTGTGTTTAATCAAAATTTTTAAATCTAGGGTACCTGGGTTCAAAGCCAGCCAATTTTACATTTTTTAATGTGCTCATTTACCATTTCTATTAAATAAAAATATTTATGGTCTATAATCAAAGATGTATTTTATCTAAAAGTATACTAATTTTAGTTCAATAAATTTCACACAATTTTGTTGTAAAAAACAAACACTAAAAAATTATTAATTTTCTTATTTCATTATTAATACTATAGTACAGATAAATAAATATTTATTAAATTAAAAATTTATCTTTTGCACAAAAGTATTTAAATATAAAAAAGTACGAACATGTTTTCATCAAAATGTATAGAAAATAAACAAAATCAGAAAAGTAAAAATATAATAAAAAACTGGTAAAATATTATAAATTTTTGAGTTTGTTTGAAAAAAAAAATTGCAAAAATATACTCTATTAACTTTTACACTATTAAAAATAGTTACTATTACAAACAGTTTACAACCATCCGGCTTTAAAATAAATTAAAAAACTAAGCTTTTAAAAGTATTTTGTTAACTATAAATTAGTTGGAAATTGGTTTGTTTTACTTAAGTACTAAAATCAAACAAAGTTGAGCATTTAAAAATCAATGAATTTAAAAAGAAAAAATTTAAGTAGCTATAGTTTAGTTAAAATAAAGAGAAAAATAAACATCAGTAATAATTTTTTGTAGATATAAAGTTGACTTAAAATGTAAAGAAACTTTTAAAGCAATTGATAAAAAACTGCTTTAAACAGTAACTTTTATTTTAAGACACTTAATTTGTTTTCAGAAGTAACAAATAACATCAAAAATTGAAAAAAATCTACTTCTTTGTTCAACAATAAAATAAATTTCAACGAACTAATAAAAAAAAAATAAAGTTTTTCTTAAGACATTTAAACATACACAAATAAAATAAAAGCAGCTTATTAAAAATATCAACACTCTACTATAATGCAACAAAAAGTAAAGAATTCCAAAACTAAAAAGCTGACATTTTCTTCACATTTAAAAAATGTTTTAGTGTCAAAATTAATAATATTAATTGTAACACAAAAACTCTATCTAAAGTTATCTATATATATCAATGTTAACAAACTATAACACTAATTAAAAAACAAGGCACTCTTGTTTACATTTTAAATAAGGAAAAGCAATCTTCATTAAAAAAATATCTACACTCATACACAAAAATCAACTGTAATTTATTTTTTTTATAACTAAAAAAAGGCAAACCTGTTCACATTTTTAAATTGTAATTAAAAAATAATAAATTAAAAAGGCACACATGTTTACATAATTAATAAAAAAACTGTATTAATAATCATTGATAAAAACTGTTTCTAAACTAATATACAAAAGCTAATTTGAATCTAACTAATACACTAGTTAAAATCAATGCAAGCCTGGTCACATTTTAATAAAACAAACTATATGAACTAACAAAATTAAAAACATGGATTAAACTTAATTTGTCTAAGTAGTACACTTAACATAATTTAAAGTTAATTTTTTTTTTGATTTGTAAATAAAAATTAAAACTATACAAACAAAACATAATCAAAAAATAACTATCACTGAAATTTAATAACGATTAAACTATAATTAACAAAATTTTATCTTACTAATAGTTCTAATTAAAAAGAAAACCTAAGACAAGCTCTGCCACCATCTCTTTTCTGATAGCTGGAAGATCAGATAGACAGATTGAAACTATTGTATGCAAACCTATCTTGTCAATTCCTCTGACTGCTACAGAAATCTTTTTCTCCCAAATCTTACATACATTTTTTGACTTGCCTACCCATGATTCAAAGGCATAGAATTGGGGGTGCACGACTATTCAAATTGCATCTAAAAATAAAATAGGCTTTTATATGCTAATATGAAAGCTTCAAGTATAAACTACAAGTCAGTTTTTATAAAATTAAAAAATTATTTAAGTTTTGAGATATTGTAATTTTTGTAGAAAGTTTCCAACACCTCAAACTGTATGTACCTCAAACTTTCTGATAACGTTCCTTTTATAGTTTAAAAGTTTTTGAATTTTGCTATTTAGAAATTTTTTAAAATAAACAAAAAACCTAATTACTGCAAGAAATGTTTATATAACAATCAATCATATAGAAAAAATTTAAAATATAATATAAATAAAAACTAACATAAATGTGAAGTATGATGTCCTTTTTCAAAGATTGAGCACTGTCATCCTATTTCTCTGTCTTGTATGAAGCCATTATTTACATTAATAAATGTTATACAATTTTTTTTTTATTTGTATATAAAAAATTATAAATCTGTAAATAAACAAAAGTTAAATAATATTATGTAGTTAATGATCTTAATAATGTTACAATTTGTGAATAACAAACTTTTAATTATTATTTATATATTATTTTAATACATACAAATATTATTTTTTTTGATAGAAAAACATCAGTCTTACTCAATCTTCTGCAATAATAAACGTATTTTGAAGTAAATTGTCATCACCTGTGATTCTACCTACCCCTTTAAAACTAACATTAAACTAACCAAAAAAATAAAACTATCTGTTTTACAAAAAAAAATCCCTTGGTGACACATTTGACAAACACTAACAAGGTTAAAATCTCAACACTAAAAACCACAAAGTGTGGGAAAATCATGAAGATCAAATCCCCAAGCAAGTATCTGCCGACGCTGCAACAAAAATACATCAACAATCCAATTGTGTGGTCACTGCCACCAGTGTGAACTCACAATAAGTTGTTGCAATTTTAAATAATCAAATTTTTAACAAAAATATTTATACAATCATAAGTTATTCTTCAGCCCTTTCAAAAATTTTAATTGGTAACATCATATGATTAACAATAAATAATTTAAGTTACCTCACTATAATCTAGCTAAAAAATCAAATAAAAAATCTAAAACTACTTTTATAGGGCTTTATTACTATTTTTCTCTAAAAATTAATTAACATTTCGAAATAAATTTAATACAAGCTGAAACTTAAAAACAAAGCTACAACAAATAATGTTAAAATATAAACTAAATGAATTTTTTTTTTTGTATTTTTTTTGAGGAAAACCCCCTTTTTTTTAAAGGATTGAACCTGAAGGATCAGAAATTTTTTAACACAAAGGGGTTTTTGTACATTTTTAGGTAAAATAGTTGGTGAAGTCAAAAAAGTAATTTTTTTAGAAGAAGGTGAAGAAAGGGAAGAGTTTAAAAGGATTGAACCTGAAGGTTTAGAAAATTGCTTAATACCAAGGGTTTTGGTGGGAAAATTTTTAGATGTAGAAGTTGGTTGTACGGGATCAAATAACGGATCAGAAAAATTTAATAAATTGTTAGGTTGTTTTACTATTTTAAAGAAGTTTGAGGAAGTCTTATGGTTTTTATTTGAAGAAATTTCCCTGGTTTTACAAAATTCCAGAAATTTATTAACTTCTAATAAGTTAGTTTTTTCTAACAAAAATACCTGGTCAGACGGGCTAATACCTTTCAATACAACTTCTATCTTCTCTGTTGCCTGTAGAAAACAAGAGCTAAAATTATTTTATGTTTTAAAAGCGTTTCAAACATAACACTGATAATTCATTCTAATTCAAAAATTAGTATACAAAAAATACACTAACCACTTTTTGTAAATTACAACTCATTCTATTTAAATGCTACAATAAATAATAATAAGAAGTACCTCAACGAATTTAAATAT
The DNA here is from genome assembly GCF_965202585.1 of Thalia democratica. Classification (NCBI taxonomy): domain Eukaryota; kingdom Metazoa; phylum Chordata; class Thaliacea; order Salpida; family Salpidae; genus Thalia; species Thalia democratica. Next base: position 53,529,619 of record NC_139165.1, on the reverse strand, counting down.
TACTAAACCAAATAAAAAATGATGATATACTCAACCTTAATACAAAACTTAATATATAAATTATTTTAAATTTATTAGGACATTACTAGCTAATTTATAACTATCACTATATGTTCCTAGGAAAATGAATTAACTTCTTTATCTATCATAATATACATTTTTCATTAAATTCTTCTTTTATTATTTATTTTATTTCTTATTTCAATGAATGGTTTTACATTTCTCAGCTTAGCATCAGTTGTTGTTAAGCTACTGTTACTACTGTTAAAACAGCCTCTGATTGGCTTAAAAAAAGCTTGCTCTAATTGGCTAGTAGTGGAATTCTAGTAGTGGAATTCTCAAGCGTCTAATTTAACTCTATTCCGGCAGAATATGAAAAAAATGATAAATATCAGCTGTATCAGCCTTACTGTTCAGCTGAGCTACACCTCATTGTTGAGAGTGAAGTCCTGCTGCATAGGCAACAACTGAAGTCTTTTTGCTTTGCGCTTGGAGAAGTGACTCTAACTCTTAGGTTAGTTGTTCAGACACAGCACATAATGGAACTGTTGCCAATGATAAGTCTAAACCTGTTTGGCAAAAGGTTTGATTCTAAGGGTAGTATTCGTCGATAATAAAATTTGAGCTTTTATGTTATCAGTTTTTTCAATAAGGTCATATGAGCGAAATACATTAAAATAGTCCAAAGTTAGCTTATTAGTTGTTGTTTATTTTGAAATTGCGTTTTATATTTATTTATAAATGAAATTGTTTTTAAGATATGACAAATAGAAAACAGTCCAATAGGCTCCTTTCGGAAACAGCAAAAAATGACTAATTTGTTTAAAGTTTATCTTGCCTATTGTTATCAATCTAATTCAAAAAAATTTTACAGATTAGTCTTTATTAGGTAATAAACAGCATATTGTCAGAAACTAAAAAAATAAGGTTTGTTTTAATCTTTCTGTTTAAATTTTTTGACTTTATAAAATTACCTAAAACGTATATGTAGAAAAAACTGGAACAAAGTACAACTATCCTTGTATATTAAAATATTCAAACTTATTTTTTTAAAGTGGAAAATATATAAAACGTAGTTCTGAATAGAAAAAGTTGAGAGTACGTATTTAACTTTGACTTGGAAAAGCTACTGGATCATCATATACCAGGGTTTCCTAAACTTTTTTTTCATAAGCTCCCCTTTGAAGAAACTAAAATACCAATGGTCCTTTCTAAAAATGGTTTTCAAAAAACTACCCACTATCCTAAAACCTTTTTTTTTTCTTGTTATCATTAACTACAGAATATCTAGTGTAATTTTCAAATGATAGCCTTATGTCTCTCTTTGTAGCTTATGGCCCCCTAACTTTCTAAAATGACCCACTTTGGAAAGCCCTGATCTAGTGTAAGTTTCAAATTTTCCCGTAACATCTGGTGTAGGTTCTTAAAATACCCTTAAATACGCCTAAGATCTTTTTTGTTCTTCATCGTCAACTTCAGAGTATCTAGTGTTTTCAAGTTATTACTTTATGGCTTTTGCAACTTATTGCCCCTAAGGGGCCATCTTACCACTTTTGGAAACCCTGGACTAGACGGTCAAAAAATATTAAAGCAAAATTATGTCCTTATAACCTTCAAATACTGGAGATACAATAAAAATAAATCTTGAATCTCATGACCATCAGAATAACTTTATGCATCTCAACAAGGAAAACTGGATCAGAACTAACGTGCAGTATCTTCACACCATAAAAAATGACTTAATAGCTCATTAAAGCACTTTAGAGAAAGTAAACATCAGTTGAATTAAGTAACGGAAGCTGGAGCAACGCAAGTAAATATTTAAAATATTTTGCTCATTAGTGATGACATATTTAAAAAATACCTGACATTCGCTTTTTTCAATTGAGATTTTAATTTTGATACATTTACTGAAATTCCTCAGAAACTTTTGCACAAGTCAAAAAATATTTATCACTGTTTTTACCTGCGGACTTTCTTAATGATAAAGTTAAAGCTACAATAAGAATTTATAACACCCCAGCTGACTTACTGACGATTATGTTTACTTTTATAAATATCTGTGGTAGAGATTTACTTTTTTGTCATTTTTAGACATCCGTATTTTTTAAACAACTTTAACAACATAAATAAAGCAGTTTCTTCTGCTATCAGGCAAAAACTAACTGCTTTTAAAGCCTTCTGATGCAATGAGACGAAAATGATAACACAATCGAGGATGTACTTCGAAGAAAAAACGCTTGTCTGTTTTAATCTCAGAAAAAGAACTTAAGCTTTTAAGAGTTCTTTCATTAAGAAACAGTATGAAAAAATAAAATTTAAAAAATTTAAGGAATGTTCTTAACTATGGAACTGTGTGAACATCATATACGGTATGTTTTCTGCAGTACAGGGCACATTTCAGGTACTTCAGTAATATTTCTAAGATGTCTAGGTAAAGAAAATGCTGTGTAGCTTGTAGGCACCATGTACTAGATACAGTTTTCTCTTATCTTACTTTAGAGAAAATCTAAGCTTTCTGAGTAGAGTGTCTTCAAAAAATTTAAGAAATATGTTAATATAATCTGGATCTATTATTACACAGAACTTGTTAACTTAGTTTTACATCTAAAGTTCATCAAAAACAAATTACCTCTTCTCTGTGATGATTATAAAAAGCTTTATAAACTCGTCTAAATTTAAACTGATTTTTAAATCTCGTATGACATCACTTTTTAACTTCTAGGAGCTGTTCATAAAGCTAGATAAATGAGAAAAGTCATTTATGTCTTTAAAGTTGTTTGATGAAACTTAAATGCCTTCTTGGTTTAAAATTAAACTGATTCACTTCTTGATGGATAAATTTTCCTTTTAACGATGGTTTTGTTTTAATAAAAATATTTTGAGATTACAAAAATTTCGACAGATGTGTGCAACATCAGTGCTAAATGCCATGAGTTGCCATCTCTGGTATCTTTTTGAATAATTATCTTCTTTCGGATACTTTAAAGAGTTTTACAATCTTGTTTAAAAGTAGTGCAAACATTATGCAAATATATTTTTGAAGAAATGGAAACATAATTTAAAACAGTCTACAAAGGATAAGATGTTTTTGAACTTAGAAAAGGGCATAGCTCAAGAAACAAACTACTGTGAAAACCATTGAAAGTTTTATTACTTTTTATATTTCGCTTTAAAAAAATATATCAACAATTTAAAAATTTGGTATTTAAATACTTTCAAAAAAAAAGACTAGATTATAAAAGTCTATTTTGAGTTTTTTTGTTAAAGTATGAATAAACTCTATAATTTTAATTTAATAAATGTTATTGTACGCACAAAAAGGAAAACCAAGTGTGAAATTATAAAAAATAAAGTTTTTGGTTGAGTCCTACAAGCCTTATCAAAAGCACCAATATAATATTTAAAATTTATTTACAAAAAATTATTATTGGGAAGTTGCTTGTTGATATAGTTTACCAAGATGAATAAAATTTACAGATGTCAAATACACATTTTTTAGATTTAATTAGTAGCCGTGATCTTCCTTTGTACCATGAGGTGGCACGAGGCTCATGAAATGTTTATACCACCAGCAATACTATAAACCAAAAAGTTGTCGCTACAATGATATGAAATAACTGGTGTTTTTTTAAACTCCATCTAGTAAATTATGACCATTTTTCTTTTATCTTTACTGTTCAATGTCTTTATTTGCCACATTCAATTAATAAAAGTAATAACGTAGAGTGGTTGTTTCACTTTTTTTTTTGTCTTGTTTTCAGTCCAAGTTGTCAATAGTTAAATTCTTATAAAACAAATTTAGCTTTAATTACTGAAAAAAGTTAGATAGTTCAAGACTAAGATAAATAAACTAACGCGTGTGTTTATGTGTATACTTATTTTTATCATGGCTGAGTCCTACGATGCAAACTAAGTTGTGACAGTAGCAAATTAAATTTAGATAAAAAAAGAGCTACATAGTACCGTAAAATTAAAATTTAGTTGAAAAACTAATAAAAAACTATTAAACAGATAGGTTTGTTAAACAGGGACACGTTCAAAATCTACCCGCGATCAAAATCCACCCGGTCAAATTCGAAAACCGCTTACCAATCGAGGGTAAGGGTAGGGGTAACAGTAATATAGAAAAATAAATTTTTTAAATGCAAAAAGTATATAAAACATATTGATAAATAAAATCGGGTGGATTTCGATAATATACCGTTAAACATTAGTTTAGTTTCATAACAACAGTACTCTGTCATAAAAATATGTTTTAATGGCTAAATTATAAAAAAAAAACAATAGAATTAAAGCTGTTAACAATAGAAAAGTATACAATATACACATATTTTTAAAATTACTAAAAATTTTAAATTAAACTAAAAAAATAATTTTTTTATCTATATTTTATATTTAAAACGTTTAAAAAAATCAACAACAATAAAAACAAAACATATTTTGACTATTTACAGACTTAAATTTTTTGAAAAAGCAAACCTCAGTCTCAGAGAATTATTAATATAGTTAATAAATAACAGCTTGTATTTAAATTAAAAAGCAGAAGTATATTTTGAATATACTTATAAAAACTTTGTATTATGCTTAATACACTTCAAAATTTGCTATAAGAATTCATTAAATTGTTACGTAATGTTAAAACTCAATACAAGTATTTTAAGGTAGGTGACCAATGTTATCTAAGTAAACTAGATGTAAAAAACTAAAAATAACTAAAACTAATTTACATAAAATGCTTATAATAATAAAGTTTCTAATAAACACTTTTTAATAACATTTACTAATACAAATATTTAAACATTTACTATTCTGAATTTTGTATATGTTCACTTAATTTCAATCTACACTGTGTACTTACTTTATCAAATAACCAATAAAAAAACAAGTGGAAAAAAAGTTAAACACAGTTAGTATGATAATTTTGAGATATAAACAAAAATAGACATGTAAATTTATAAACTTAATTGTTAAAATAATTATCTTCAGAGGAAAAAGCTTTAAACATTTTTCCAGCTTTTATCTGTAATAGTTATCACGTTCTGGACTCCTACAAAAGTTAGTATGTGTTAAAGAATTACAAAACTCACTAAACGTTTTACTTGTTTAAAACTATAAAGAACTGATTAAAAAATTACGTGGAATTATAATAATACTTTACTGCCATAATTAAATATTTTTTTATCTAATTTATTTCAACTTGTCTAAAACGATTAGAACTTTTCAAAACAGGCTTTGTAAAATTAAGATTGCTAAAAATATTTTTTTTTATAATGTATAACTAATGCAGCAACAAAGCTAGCTTGTAAAACAATTTTATGTTCGTAATTCAACCATTCTAAACTTGTAAACAAAATAGTCAAAAATACAAATTAATTTTCTAATTATTTACTTAACTTTATTTATCCTATAAATACTTACATTAATTTAACAAAACATTATCAAAAACTTTATTTCAAATTTAAAAAACCTTCGATCGCTATACTTTTTCTTGTGAATTTTTCTGCTAATTTCTCTAAGCTGATCAGCTCTTTCCATTTGTTCGTGGTAAACCTGAGCTCTTTTGTCCGCTTCGGCACTTTTGTCTGCTTTCAACTGAGTGTAAAAATTAATTTTATAAATTTCTATCTCAAAACCGTTTGAGTATTTTTAGAAAACTGGAAAAAAATGCGTAATCAACAGAAAATATCCCGGTCCATTTTTTTACAAAATGGCTAACTTAATATGTTAAAGGTAACGACGAGATTTAAAACAAAATATAAACACTTACTATAAACATCATATCTATACATCTTGTTAAAATATGTTTAATTATTAAACTATTTAAGTATGATAAACAAACTTTTTAATATATTTCTATCTCCTAAATTTGATGAGCCTTTTAGTTTTAAACTGCAATATTATTTGTTTTATTATTTTCTATGATTGTACTGCATGTTTATTTATATTTTGTATGCCTTGTTTTTGCTTTTCGTTTTCATCAATTAAACACAAAAAAAACTAAAAATTTCTCAGCATTATCTTTTTTACCAGAGTTTTTTGAGTATGTAAAATTTTTAAATATAAATTTTAAACACAACGTTTTTTGGGTAAAAACTGCGTACCTAAAAAATGCTTACTAAAGAGTAAGGTGACTGTTAAAAAAGCAAACACAAGCTTCAATGTATTACACCGAAAAGACAAAAAAATGGTTTGAAAGTAAAAAACTGCTGTATAACTTTTTAACTTATGACAATAATAACTGTTATCCCTGCTTCAAGCATGTACAATTAAAAATCTATAATTTTATTTCACTACCTGTTTTTTGAGAGCACGTTGCATTTTTAACTTGAGTCTTTCTTGCGGCGTCATTTTAACTGCAGAACTTTTTTCTTTGTTAGACTTTGCTTGCGGAGTAAGCAACTTTGAAGTTTTTGAACTTTTGGAAGACCTTTTTGGTGATGAGCTACATACAAATGTCATAATAGTTGTAAAATAAATACTTAAGATCATATAAAAATCATAAACAAAGTTACTAACGAAAACAAATTCTAGATTTTTTATATTTTTATAGTGTTATTTTTAGTAATCTAGCATAAATTTAATTTACTAAATATTACACTTTAATCTATAATATTCTTTAGAAGAGAACAAGAGTAACTTAGCTTAATATTACGTTGATTGGATTTACTAATCATTTCTTGAAACAGTTTCAATGCTGATTTAAATGTTAAAAAAAATCTTAAAGCTCAGCAATTAAAACAAACCTCCTAGAGTCTCTTCTCCGGTGGTACCGAGAGTCCCGTGGAGATCTTCTTCTGCGATCCCTATCATAATCACGCGACCTACAATTGAAATTTATTTAACGATTGTATAAAACAACGCTTTATTAAAAAGAAAATAATAATAAGCAAATGTTATTAAATTAACTTGTTCACTAAGATTTGAAAACAATAAAAATAAATTGAGTTGTTGAATTAAAAAACCTCGAATAGCCGCTTCTTCCTGAATACCGACTCAATTCATATTTGCTTCGACTTCTTTCATGCGATCTCCTTCTATCACCTGGAGGCGACAAACTGCACATATTTTTTATTTGATTTATTTGAAAGTTTTAAACTTACAACTTTACATTTAACTGTCCACTAGCGAAATTATGCTGCATTATGTTATTTAGTATAGCTTCTAAGTCAAATAGCAAAATAGTATACAAACAAAACGCATACCTAAATTTAAGATTCATTATATTAATGTACAGTACACTACCGCTTAAGTACGCAAATTGAACCCGACCAAAAAGTGCGTACTTAGCACGGGTAGTGCGTACTTTTTGACGACATAGTATAATATGAAATTTAGTTGTTTGTTTTCTTTCTTACAACTAGCCACCAAATAATTAAGCCAAACAAACAAGTCTTTTTATTTTAAATAACATTTAATACATAATTCTAATTTGTAAAATTTTTTAATAAATTTTAAAATGATTTATTTTTTATATTAAAAGTTTTTACATAATTAATACATACATTTAATATAGAAAGTCAATGTCAGTCAATGATTTAAAAAAAATATTAAGCTACATTTTGTTTTGTTAGAGGAAAAGTACCAAACTACATTGTGTTTACCAAACATTTTCAAAACATCAATGTATGTACATTTATATTAATATATGACTTAACTGTTTTGTATTTGTAGGTTTTTTTAACTTTGTTATCTATATTTATTTATTTTATAGCATTACAGCTCAAATATCATTATTCTTTGTACCTTTCTGCAACCACTACATAAGTATTTAGTTTATTAACATTTAATAACAGGACTGTCATAATCTCAGGTTACTTTAGACTACTCAGGATTACTCACCCTAATTTAAAAGTTGTGAAAGTCTCAGGCTAACTCAGCAGGTTGGCCATTCTACCTGGAAACATAAAATAATCTGGAAAAACTTGATGATTGAAAATTTAGGCAAAAAAACTGGAATTTCTTATAAGTTCTAGTATAACATCCTTTACTTTGTCTTTCTGGATAAGAAAGTACTTAAGGCGTGATGCGTACTAAAAAAAGTGCGTACTTAAGCGGTAGTATACTGTACATACTTTACTGATAATAAAAAATATCAAACAGATTGTTCTTGATTAAAGATCAAAACTTTTACAAAAGCTGGATTAGAATGTTAATGATGAAAATTATGCAAATTATATGTTTATGTGTATTTTGTATATTTGTATGTCTATCATGATTGTGTACTTATTTTTAGATTTTTAACTTTTATTAGAAACTGAAAAACACATAGTAATAATAATACACAAGTAATGAACCTTCTGCTAGAAGATGAGCTGCTATCTGAAGGTGATTCAACTTTTCTTCTTTTAAAATTAAAAGCAGCCAATTTGTCCTCATCGCTACTTTCGCTAGATGATGAACTTGAGCTGTCTGTAAAACAAATAACTAAATTGATGAATTCTTCAAGTACTTTTAATGTTAGTGTATCAAAATACAAACTATGAAAATAAATTATAAACAGTTTTTGTGTAAAAAAAAATTTTGAAATATTAAGTATTTTAAAAAATGTACAAAATTTGTTGTACATTAGTCTATTGCTTGAGAAATCATTTCAATTACAGCCAATAAAAAATTACTTTACCAATAGTGCCCAATAGGTCCTGGTCGTCAATTTACTTATACTAAACATAATCTGAATATACTAAAAAAAATAAGATAAAAAAACATCATTGGGGAATCATGAAAAATTCTATAAAAAAGTATTCTTTTTATCAAACCTTTAAGAAGAATTAAGGGATTAAAAGTTTATTTACTTTATAGTCATGTATTTTGTAATAGTTTTTTTTGACGATTCAAACAATCAAATTCAAGGAGAAATATTACGTAAAAGCAAACTATGTTTTTAAATAAAAGCAATCAGTAAATCAATATGACAAGATTACATTAAATATAAATTTTACTGTTTCTTATTTTTCTTAAATAACTACACTAAATATGACTGTTATATGTACTTTTTATATAGTTTATTGCGAAAATTAAAATAAAAAAAGAACCGTACATATGTTTCATAAAAACACAAAATTTTTTTAATTCTCAGCTGTAATCCGAATTGAAATACACTTTGCAATAATAAAATAAAATATTTGCAATAAACTATTTAAAAGCCCCTCAAGTGGGATCTGTGGAAGGTGATTTAGTTTATCTAATCATATTATTTACTACTTTATATACATATATGAATGATCATAAGAGTATTTACAATATACAAAGAACATACTTTGTTTGTTTGTTATTTTGAATTTATTTATTTTAATTATCGTCAAGTAGCGTTTACTATGATTATTTTTAGTACTTTCAAGTATATTTTAGTGTCAACGTTACAAAAATAGTTGCATTTTGAACAAAAAGTATTTTATGGCTGAAAAGTGCATAAGCAGAATTCAAACTGCTGTACATAATATATTTTTAACTTATTAAAAGTAAGTTACATTTTATACTTTAGGCAATATGTAAGAGACAATGTTTAATTTAGTACCAATAATTTTATGCTATAGACAAAAACTAACCATCTTCTTCGTCTTCATATTTTGCAAAGCTTAGTTTGCCAATCTTCCGGTGCTGAAATTCAAACACTTCATAAAAAACTGCTTTTAAACAACTTTTTTTTTCTAGATTAATTTTTTTACATACTATCAATTTTGGCAAAGCACTAAATCTAAAGTTAAACAATAAAAAGAAACACACTCAAGGAACACATTTAAGTTTTTTTAACCTTTAGAAGTTCATCTTTCAGCATTCTGCGCTGCCTCCTGCTCCCCTTACCCGCCATCTTGCTCTTTTCCGCCATGATCGCGTCTCTCACCTCCTTCTTCTCCTTGGCCTCCGCATCTTCTCCAAGATACTTCTCCATGTCTCCTCTCACCATTCCGTAGCAATGCGAACACGTGTTTATCTCGGCCAATGAGCGAGTGTCGTAGTAGTCACGTGACACAGGAATGTCCTCAATGCCGTTCAAAAAATTTTCCAAGTCAGAGCTTTCTGTTTTATATTTGTTTTCAAAATTAAAACCTTCATACTATTTTTCTTAGTTGCTGTTGTTTTATTTTATTTTGCAATTTAAATGTGTTTTTTTTATATAAACTATTTTCTTGTATTTATATAAAACCTTGCAATGACTCATGTCAATAGCCACTACAAATTCACAATAAGCAGAAGTTCAATTATACATAAAACTTTTATAATTTTACCTTTTAAACTTTGAGCTTCGTGTCAATAACTTAATAGTAATTTATAACTAAAACTATCTTAAAACTATAGTTGCCACATTTTAATCAGCTGAAAGCCACACTTATTTAGCATACATATACATATGCAGGTTTAAAACTTCAGGCAACTATGCTTATAAGTACATAAGAGTTTAGACTTCTTAATTCAAGATAAAGAAAATAAAATCTACTTTTTGCTACTCTTTAATCTGAACGCGTCAAAACTACATATTTAATATAAGGAGTCAGAGATGTTCGAAATACTAGATTCATGAATTAAAGTAACCCGCGAAACAATTACCTTCCGTTCTACTCCAGACTTACCTTTTTTTATGCAATATGCAAAATAACTTTAAGTTTACTGAGATAATTCATTTAAATATCAAATCAAAAGTAAAATTTAAAAATTGAGCTACATATCAAACTCCTGGAATCTTGCTATTTTCTCAAATGAAAGTTAAGATTTATAATGAACTCTCTATTGAGAAAAGTACTAGTAATTTAATTAGAAACTATTTGCCTCCAACCATCTTCGCTGTCATTTCTCAACTCAGATTTTCCATACGAATTCGAAGTTGATCGCCGATCTTCAACAGCTGAACAATCGTCGTAATTGTACCCGATTTGGGCTTTTGATGCAGCCAGCAGTTTTTTCTCTCCATCTTTCGATTTCGGCACATCTCCATGCATCTCATTGGCTGCAATCAAGCTCAGATGTTCTTTTTCCGAAGTCCCCCTAATGTGAAAACATGAGTTTTGTACAATGAGCTTTTGTTTTTGTCAAAGCAAATAAAATCTAATTTTAGTTAAAAAAATCATCTTTAAAACAAAATATATATTAAAATTTGAGCATCTGTGTGATATAGTTAATAAAATTAGCATGAATAGAGATAAGTTATAAGAATTAAGCTTAGGGAGTTAAAGTAGTTTTTATAAAAATATCATTGGCTTTTGTATTAAAGGTTAAAGTATGAACCATAAGTAACTTTTTTACAGAAAATAAAAATCCCATTTAATTTAATTAAGAAAAAGCCTGTTATGTAAATATTTTTTTATACATACATTTGTACTGCAGTTTTTCATTAACAGTTTTCAGGAAAATTTAAAAACTCAATAAAAACTTATCTACTCTAACATTTTGGGCCAGACTCTTAAATTTTTAACAAGTACTTCTTTAGTATTGAAAATTTCATGCGCAGGACTTATTTTTTAACAAAATATAAAAGTTTTTGCGCAACACAAGCTACATGATCTTATTGTTGCAATTCATTATCCAGGGTTGCTGCTGGTTTTTAATAAATTTCTTCCAGGTTTTTCAAAAAATACGTTTTAGGGTCTATTTTTTGTTTAAATTTAAATAAAGATTTTAAAATGTATTAAGGCCATAGGGGGGGGGGGGGGGTAGAAGCCATTTTTTGACCAAAAATAACATATAGACTTATATTAAAGTAAATTTCATAATCTTTCAGATGCTTTTTTTAGATTTTAATAATATTAAGTAACTTTTTTTTTATGACCTGTTATATAAAGGGTTGTCTTTATAAAGGGTATATAAAGGGTAACTTTAAAGCCGTTTTTCTCGAGTTTTTAAAAACATCTTCTCCTTCATTTTTCAAGCAATCTTCTTCAAATTTTCAGGAAATGTTCCTTACATTATGAGAAAAAAACGCTATTTGTGAAATTTAATAATTTAAAAAAATAAAAATTTTATAACAAAAAAAAAAAAAGTGATTTTTTATCAAAAAAAATTTTTTTTTTTCAAAAAAAAGTATTTTTACTTCAAATTTTTTAATTTGATAAAGTCACAAATAACGTTTTTTTGTTATTGTATAAAGAATAGACTGTGAAAGTTTGAAGAGGATTGCTTAAAAAATGAAGGAGGAGATAGATTTTGAATGCATTAGTCTTTTATTGCCGTTTTAGTTTTTCCTTCCCCATAAGGAACCTGTTATGCGGCCCGACTTTGGCCGGTCATATCTCAAAAACTAATTCGAATTTTTAAAAACGGTAAAAAGCAACTTGAAGCTTAGTAAAAACTCTATAAAATAAGATCAACTTGTAAAAAACATGGTCTACCCCCCCCCCCTATGGCCTTAAGTAGTATAACAACATTGAAAAGATACTGTTAAGCTACTTTAAATGTGTTTTGATTAAAAAAAATGTTGTTGATGACAAAAAATTTTATCTTTATGATAGATTTTTTGTCTTAAATCAAAACTTTACAACTTAATATGTAAAAAATGTTTAGATTTTTGCAGGTTTTTTTAAAGATTTTTGCTCAAAATTCTAGGTTTTTTTCAAAATTTCTCAAATTCCAGGTTTTTCCAGGTTTAAAGGCAACCCTGACTATATAAAAAATCTTAAAACCACAAAGCAGAATTGATGAAATCAGTGGCTGCAATTTAATATTCAATATTCAACAATAAAGATCCAGGGTTCAACATGGAACATCCAGTCAACGTGGAACAATTTGAATTTTTCAGTAATCAAGTGGAATATCTAGTAGTCAATGTGGAAGATCCAATGGTCGATAAGGAAGGTAAAGAGGCCAACGGTAAATATGCAATGTTCAGGGTTCGTGCACAAATTTTTAAAAATTTAGCCTGATAATTTAAAATTTTGTTCGACTCAGCCTAATGTTCACCTTCCTCTTATGCATTTGTTTTGAGTACGCACTTCTCATTTAATTTGCATTTTGAGTGCGCATTTAATTTCTAGTAAGCATGTTTTGAAAAGTACGCATTTATGTTACGCACTTTCATAAAGTACACATTTTAGTACGCATCTTTTACAAGTTACAAATTTTTGAACCAAAATAAAGTTTCTGTCAGTATTCTTTATTATTAAGATAAAAAATTCTTTGTTAAAAAGTCTCTATAAAGTAGCTGCTGTGTCAGAATGTGTTAGTCTTGTTAATAACTTCAAAAACTTTTAATAAACAAACAGTAAATAAAATTATTAATAAACTGCTATGATTTTTAGTCTATCAAAGTGTATTTGGTATTGAGTTTCTAATTTAGGAAATATAACAGCAAATTTTATGGGGTCAATTTTCTTGGAAATTTAAAAAATCACTAAAAATCTATCTTCTCCTTCATCTTTTGAGCTTTAGATCTCAAACTTTCATGAAACGTTCCTTTTATAGTTTAAAAGACTTCGAATATTTGGATTTTAATAAAATCAAAAAATAAAAATTTTAGATAAAAAAACAAAAAAAATAGGTGTTTTTTTTTTAACTATATTTTTTTTATTTAAAAAAATTCCTGCCGTAATTATTTTAAAAATTAAATAATATAGACTTTTTGTGAAAGTTTAAAGAAAACTGCTTAAAAAATGAAGGAGGAGATATATTTTTAGTGAAATGGTCGTGTTTCGCTTTTTAGTTTGCGCCTTCCACTATGAACCTATTGAGGTCACCGACTTTGATTGCTCATATCTCAAAAAATACTTTGAATTTTTTCAAATGGTTAAAAATGTCTGATAGCTCAGATAAAACTCTATAAAATAAGAACTTGTAAAAATCAAATTTTAATAAGTAAATACTAAAAATATCTATTTTTTTAAGTTTTCAAATTATATCTTGTCAAGTAGCTTGAAGTTAAAAAAATAAAAAATGCACACATAGGTCTGATTATCATAATCATCATGATGAAAAAAAAAATTATGTTCATATAAATATTTGAGTTTTGCTTTAAAATTCAGAATTTAAATAGCAGGAATTTGAATTGTCCCAATTTGAATCGTTGTGCACCCCAACTGTAATGTTTAAACTGAATAATTCTTAATAAACTTTCTTAATTATGATGTATATAATCTACTCAAAACAAGATAAAAAACATACTTCAAATTTCTATTAGAAACTCAAAAAGTTTCAAGCATCTGTTTTAACAAATACTGACTGATTTTGTCTTTAATAACTAAATTTATATTTAGAAAAAAATCACATTTCAATTTGATCATTAAAAAAAAAATCTTAATTTTTTTTAATTAAGAATTTTCAAGCATTTGAACTGAGAAAAATTGAGATTTTCAAATTTTAAAATAAAAAATTGATTCAGCCTGATGTTTATCAACTTTTTCCCAAAAAAACAAAGATTTAGCCTGATTTGGCCTGATGCGCACAAACCCTGTATAAACAAATTTAACCTTACAAAATTAGAAGTTTTATACACAGATAAAACTCAGCAATCTATCAACTTACTTGAACTTGTTAAACGCAAGCACTCTGTAACGTTCGTACTGACATTTTCTTTCTTCTTTGTCTCCACTTGTGTCTTGCTTTTCTACTGATTTATATTCTCTGTAAAAATCCAACAAAGCACGAGCATCATATCTAAAAATTAATTTACATTAAACAGAGAAATCTTTTGACAAAAACACATGATGACAAAATTTTGTACAAGCTGAGTTGTTTTATTATTAAACCTTATAATTATTGTCTGTTGTAATAAAACTATAACTAAAAAAAAATTCTTAAATTTTCACTTAAAAAATAGATCACCAGTTAATAACAAAATATTAACCAAATGTAATAATATTTAGATACAGAACATATTGAATAAAATTTTATTATTAACTGATGATTTATTTTTTTGAGTGAAACATTGTTTTGGAAATAAAATATTAAAATATTGGAAGTTATTATCGCCTATGCAATAGGCAAATAATAATAACACTTTTCGCGTTAGCAATAAGTTAAGATCTTTAGTTGTTATCTTTAAAGACAAAAGTTTTATATTGTAATGAAATTATTATTAATATGAAACCGATGACTTCATAAGTATGCTAAGGCTTAAAGTTTTTAAACTTCATTAACAACTAAATTAAAAGTTACTTTGAATTTTTTAAATCAGTAAAATACAACAAGTAGCTGGTAAAAAATCTACAGAACTACTAAATTGGAAGAAAGTATTTATCTACAACCAGGTTTCCGAGTAAAGCTTCAAAAAATGGAAAAATAAAGGAAGACTTCCATAGGTCTCCAAAAAGATTTAAAATGCTTTATCTTGTTTTTAGACACTTATAATTTAAAATAAATAGTTAAAAAAAAAGTGATCAGTTGTACTGGATATAACTAAGTATTAAAAAAATCATGTTGATTATACCACTTCGATCATCAGACCACAAGCTTTTGCTTGAAAATGATCAGATAAAACATTGGCAAAAGTATATCAGTCCAATGCCTGGACTTACGTGTGCCGTGAGAAGTGGTATGATCAAGCCTTTATGTTAACTTTGGCTTGTCTCACTGAAAACCAGGCTTTGGCCTGATAGAATTTCGCCAATGATTTTTTTGTTGAATAAAAAATCAATTTATAAACATGCTATTTAGTGAATATCTCTGGAGAAACTTAATTTTTCGATTGAAAATAAATCATTTAAAAAAATTAAAACTAAACTGTCAGAATAAGTTTTTGTAAAAAAATTTGTACAATAACAAAATACATATACATATTTGCTAAAAGAAAGTTATAATTATTAAATGTTTTTTTATGCCTAAAATAATTTTGTTTCTATTCATTATTTCATTAATATGTTATAAAACAAAACAAAAACTTATAAAGTGTATCAATACTTTAAAGTTTATCAATCAACAAAAACATTAGCAAAAGTCTGCAGGCAGAAACCTGGACTTTCGTTTGCAGTGAGATAAGTTCGAGTTTAACAAATGGTTGATCATCAGACCACAAGCTTTGGTAGACTGAGACCTGTTTCGTCCTGATTAAGACTCATTTGTCAGTCACAACCGAATTTTTTGTTGATGTTTTTGTTGATCGTACTTAATACGAGCGTACCAGATGTCTTGCCTAGTGGACAATGATTTAAACATTGCATGGCAAAAGACAATGCTGACGTCTATGATCATTGCTACCAAATGGTTGCTTCATAGCATGATAAACTGTTTGTAGATTGACAACTGCAAGTTTTTCGATTGTGACTGACTGCTGAGTCCTAATCAGGACGAAACCGGTCTCAGTCTACCAAAGCTTGTGGTCTGATGATCGAATTGGCATGATCAACCCTTTTTTAAAGTTTATCAAGTGAAAATTTTTTTTGGTTCATACTTAAACTTAAAACTATTTAAACTGATTTTTTTTTATGACTGGTAAGCTATTATAAAAAAATTGGTATCACATAAATTTAAAAAATAAACAGATGTTTTACACTATGTCCTAAAACTTGTTTAGGTTTAGAACTCCCAAGTATTTTGATTTTAAATGCAAAATATTTAAGACTAATAACTTTTTTACAGAATAAATAAATTTTATCAATTACAATTGTAACTAAAAGTTGGTCAAACACTAGACAAAAGTAAGTAAAACCTAGGAAAAATCAAGTTTTTTTTGTAAAATTGCAAAATTCAAGAGCAATCAATGAAAAAAAATGAGATAAAGGAAATTGGGAACCCTGTACTTGCCCTTAATTTAAAAAAAAACAATAAAAATATTTTAGCATATACAAAGTTTTAACTATTAGCTTTTTAAAATGATTTATCATTTGAATTTTAGAATATACCTGTCAATCATGTGACTTTTGTCTCCTTGCCATGCCATCATAGATGTACTGTTTTCACTTTGAATTTTTCCACTTTCATCAATATGAATCTTTGTTTTTTGACCATGCAGCTACAAAATTAAATACATTTAAATTTTTAAATCTTTGAGTCTTATAAAAATTAATTCTTTTTAGATATTTGTTCAAATTTCCAGCTTTTTTTCAAAATTTCTTAAACATACTATTTTACCAAAACTTTCAAAATTCCAGAACTAATCCAACCATTTTTTATAACTATTATTCTCATTTCCTTACTATTTTATCAGCCAATTCAGCTTATTTCTTTAAAATTTAATTCTTGTTTAAAAAACATTTGACCTCATTATTTTCTCTAAAAATTTAAGTTTTTAAGGGGTAAAACACTTATTTTGAAACTTAGTCTTAATTTTTACATAACTAGTCAAGCTACTTGTTATTTTTTACAGCTGGTTTTAAAATAAAGTATTTTTTGATATATAAGGGATTACACTTAGAATTCTCAATAGGCTCTTTATGGGAGGTGCAAACTAAAAGGGATTATTTCACTAAAAATTTATCTCCTCCTTCAGAGTTGAGCTATTTTTTTTTAATTTGTTCAGAGTAATCTTTATAAGTTTTAAACAACTTGTAAAAAACAAATTTTAAGTTTTAGTAAATAATTTCTTTTTTTGAAAATAAACAAAAAGAAATCTTCTTTTTTAATTTTGTTCATCATTTTTTAACAACTTTTTTCAAAATCCTCTTCCTACAAGTTGTTTGTAATATTAAAAATAGTATTTCCTAAAAATTTGAATTAAATTGCTTTAAAAATGAAGGAGGAGATAAATGTTTAGTAGCTTTTTCAAAATTCTTAGGAAATCACCCTGGAATATTTTTGATTTTATACAGTTGTATAGGAACTTTTTTTATAAGACTTGTTATACCTCAAAAGTCAATTGATTTTTTTTTTGTTCTATAAAAAGTATCTTATAGTATATACTATGAGCTTTGAAATAAAAGCCAATGTTAATTTTTGTAAAAAAAAAATGTTGGACATATATTATGCCCCTATGCCCTTAATTATAGTTTTTAATATAAAAGTAATAATAATATACTTTTAGGAAATGTAAATGACACTTGTCATCATCAATATAAAGTATCCATTACTTTAAATAAAAATAATAGCCTGATTTTATGAAAAAATATTGTAGTTTTTGGATTAGTGGAAGCTCCATGATATTTAGTATTAATACACAAAAATTAAAAAAAAAATTGATTATAAATCCTTATATGTTTAACAAGTTAAGATAAAATACAATGAAATTAAAATAAAACGAGCCTGTGTTTACAAAAAAAACTTTCAACTTACTAGACAGGTAAAGCTTTCAAAACTTTCTAAAATTTAAAACTAACCTGAGATAAGCAAAATAAAAATAAGCAAAATGAAAATAAGCAAAAATGAATGATCATAACTACTTTTCAATATAATTTAAACAACTGAAAACATTTTAACTTATTAACCAAAAAATAAACAATTAAATGTATAACAATCTACCTGCAAGAACTTAGTTGGCTCTTGTTTTATTTTTTCATAGTAATCTGTACGCCTTTCAGCCCTTTTTCTAATATCAACAATTGCTTTGCGAACTGCTTTTTCTTGTTTTCTTGCTTCATGCCACATATTTTTGATAAAAACTTAAGAGTTTAAAAAATATATCTGAAAGTGAAAACATCATTATAAATTACTTTTAAATACCTCAAGTTCAAGTGAAGCTTAATTACTTTGGGTACTGAATACAACACATTGATTTAAGAAAGTAATTACTATTTAACAAGTTGAAGACTAAGAATTCACAGACTAATTTAATGATTTTTGTATTAATTCATTTATATTTAAACAGGGTTATCAATGGTTTTTTGCAAATTTTCTCCAGGTTTTCAAAACTTCTTCCAGGTTTTTAAAAGCAAACGCTTTTGGGTCTAAAATAGTTTAAAATTAAGTTTAAGGTAAAAAACTGAAATAAATAGTTTAACAACATTAAAAAGACACTGTAAACCTACTTTAAAAGTGTTTTTTTGTTTAAAAAAATATCTGATGATGACAAAAAATGTTATGTATACGACAGAATTTTTGTGTCAAATTAAAATTTTATTACTTTACAAGTAAAAATTGTTTAAACTTCCAGATTTTTCGGTGATGTTTAATAAAACTCCAAGTTTTTCCAGGTTTTGTAGCAACCCTGTTTAAAGCTTAAGTTTTCCTGCTTTTCTGAATGTCAACTTAAAGTTAAGATAATGTAAAAGATAGAGTATGTAGTAGGCATAGGCAAGGATTACCATAAAAAACTAGTTCATTTAATAAATATTTGTTTTTTTTTCAAGGTAGAAAAACACAAGAAGAAACCCATTCTCCCCTCTACAACAATAAACGTTTTCTGAAGGTCATGCAAGTGAGTTTGAGCTCATCACGTGTTATTCCACCTGCCCTGTCTTTTAAATTTACTAAGAAAAAAAAAAAAATTTAATTAAAAATAAAACTAAATATATCTAAAAACTAAAAAAAAATGTTTAACTAACCAAAATAAAAACTAATCCTAAACCTTTATTCAAAAAACAAAACCCTTGGTGACACGTCATAACACTCACAAGGCTAAAATCTCAACATCAAAAACCACAAAGTGTGGGAAAAACGATAAAGCTCAAATCCCCAAGTAAGTATCCACCTGCGCTACAACAAAAAATACATCAACAATCCAACTATGTGATCACTGTCACCAGTGTGAACTCACAATCAGCTGTTGCAAACTCAAATAAACCAATATCTAATTCAAAGTATTTAGTTCTAGAAAAAACAATCTAGAATAAAGAAATACTGTAAGTAGGAAAAAAAACTATTTGTATTGAAAAAAATAAAATATATATATGCATCAACACTAATATCAATAAAATAATAAGTGTTTTACAACTTTTTTAGTATTAACATTGGTACAAAACTCAAAAAAAAAAAAAAAATAAATAAATAAGTAAGTAACTTAAATAAATATTAAATAAATAAATAAACTAAAAATAAATGAATTAACATTTTGTACTAAATTTAAACTTTTACCTATAATTTATATTAAAAATAAAAAAATAATAAATAAAATGAACTATCTTAAATCTAACACAATAACAAAATGAAAAACAAATAAATAAATTAACTATAAACAAAATTTATTTCAATAATTTATAACAATCACTCTTACATTAACAGAACATTCAGAAAATAAAGACCAACACATCACAATCTGATGCCCCAATAAAATCAATCAAATTTCAACACAAACAAAACATACCTGCAGAAACACTTTAGATCTACTCCTTGTAGATTGTATTTAATACAACTTTTTTTTAAGTTTTTAAAAGTTTCAGTGAAACTAGACCAAAACTTGGGACCCAAATACCTAAAGCAGTTTAGGCCAAGTCTTGTTCTAGGTCTTTCAGTTATAAAATTGATTTTCTTTGAAAATCTTGTATTGTGTGAGTGAACAGAGCTAGCAAGTGTAAATCTATTGTGTTCTACATCAAATCCTGTTATAGTATTACGCATAAACTTACAAATTTGCAATCTATACACATCATTTAATTTTAGTACACAAGTTTTTTTAAACAAAGGGTTTGTTGTGGTCAAGGCAGGCACACGACAAACATACCTAATTACTCTTTTTTGCATACAAACAATTGGTTTTAAGTAACATTCAGCAGCACCACCCCAAGCAGATATACAATATTGGATGTGCAGATAAAACAAACTATAAAACACCATTATCAAAGTACTTGTATCCAAATAATATCTCAATTTTGACAAAACATAACAACTCCTAGACAATTTTAATTTCAGAGAACTCAAATGTTTCTTCCAATTCAGCTTATCATCCAAAACCACACCCAAGTATTTTATACTATCACTCTGATCAATAAGAAAACCATTAACACTAAATTCACAACTTTTTGAAGTTTTATTGAAAAGCAAAAATTTTGTTTTTGAATAATTAATAAAAAGTTTATTATCACGCAACCATTTATCAACTTTAACCAGCTCAGCATTAATAACTTTATTTAAATACTCAGGGTCACTATGTTGGTAGCTAAAGCAGGCCTCATCAGCAAACAATCTCTCTATTTATCTCAGTAGAGCAAAAATAACATTAATATACACAAGAAACAACAAAGGACCCAAAAAAGAACCTTGTAGTATTCTAACATTCACAATTTCACGCTCAGACACAACATTATTTATGACAGTTGATTGGCTTCTATCATTTAAATAGTCCTTTAATAAATTTAACATTGTACCTTTTATATTATAATTTTTAAGTTTAGATTTTAAAATTTTGTGATTCACTATGTTAAAAGCTTTTGCCAAATCGAAAAATACAGAGCAATTTATCAATTTTTTCTCACCAGCCTCAATTAACTCATCAACAATTTGATTCACAGTCAGTTCAGTTGTACTATTTCCTCTAAACCTATATTGTTTCTCATGCAGTACCTCATTCAACAAATAAAAAAAAATTTCAATCTCTCACACTTAAGAACTCAAAAATTTTTGAAAATGGGGATAAAAGAGAAATAGGTCTGTAGTTATTTTTGTCTTTTTTTTACCAGATTCATTAATTGGGAAAACCTCAGCAAATTTAAGCGCCTTAGGAAACACACTATACTAAACAAGTTTATTATACAATTTAGAAAGATAAGAAGAAATTATTTTTGCACTAAGCTTTACAAACCGAATATTAGGGACATCAGAACGCACACTCTTATTTGGATTCATAGTTTTGACTAATTTATTGTTTTAAACACAGGTTATTTATAATTATATACACTCATTGCCACAGTAGTAACTATTGGTATATTAACTAAAGCTGTCATTAAAGCTTAGAGCAAATATCCATGACTGTTAAAAGCAAGGCTGTTATAACTAAAACTATCCTAAGTCTGGTGGTTGTTTTTAGTTTTTTAAACTTATTTTTTAAACAATTAATTTATTATAATATAAGTGTAAGAAATGAAACCAATTGTAACAGCTAGTTTACTAAAAACTTCAATTATTTGGCATAATGGCAACTTTGAAACTAACTTTGAAAATGTTAAAAATAGCTACTAATTTTACAGTACCATATTTTAATCTTGTTCCATGCTTTTATCTGCTATATTTAGAAACTGATGATGTCATTTTAACCGAAAGTTTTGATGTTGTTTTTAATTTTGATTAGTTTTTTTTTATCTGTTAGGGTAAGGTGGGTTAGGGAGTAAGGGTATAAATTTTAAACAATTATAAAAAATTTTTGAAAACAATTTTGCTGACTCAGCAACTGTGTAATAATTTACTAATTTATGCAAACTATTTGAGAGTTTATTCAAGAGTAAAAAAACATCAAACTTTTATAGGGGCACAACTACAAAAATAAAATCCCAATTCAATGAAAATTTTTGTGAAAAGTTAAGCAAAAGAACGTTTTTTAGAATAAAAAAAGTTCCAAGTTAGCATTTAAGAAGATGAAAATAATTGGTTTTAAAGCTTGGTTGAAAATAAAAATTACAAAAAAAAGCTATTCAAGCCAAGCTTGTTTATCAAGCTACCCCCAAGAACAATATTTTTTCAAAATATTTTGACTTGTTCAATGTTCAAAAACAGTTATGCTTTTTTTAATCTATGGAGGCTTTAAAAAGAGTTAGCCGAATCTGTAGCACTACTAGTAGCGAAATGTTAGTCTGCTTCATATAAGGAAAGTTCTAAAACCTAAAACATTTACATATATCAATCCAAGACTTTTTCTATTCTTTTTCATGTTGTTTTTTATCTTAATTATTAAAACTTTTTTTTTTTTTGTTTGTTACATTGGTTAGGGATAAGACATAAGAGTATAAATTTTTTTTTTTTAATTATTAAAAAGTTTTACTTAAAAAGTATTTTTTTATGAACATAATAATTTGTAAAACTGTAAACGTTAGTGTAAGGGTTAGGGCTAAAGAATGCGTTTGGGTAGGGGTTACAAAAGGGGGTATAAAAATATTAAAATTGGTAAAAGTAAATAAATAAAGTTACTTAAACGTATTGGTAGAAAATTACATGTATATGAAGCAGATACAAACTAAGCTAACACTTTAAAACCTCCCAAAAGCCGTAGTCTTGCATCAACAATACTTTATTTACCTAAAAACTAATACTTATGGTCATTTTGCAAAATACTTACTATCGAGTTAATTTCAACAATTTTTTCTCTATAAATTGCGAAAGTAAGTTGGAAAAATCATTTCTTATATAATGTATAATTTCCTGCTGGACAAGACCTTAAACTGTATCCAAGTGGATACGGCTCGATAACCGAAAAACTTATTCGTACACCACACCAGGTCCCCATACCATTTATTTTAAGCCCTTTTTTGACATTCAATAAACAAAACTTGTATTTATAACAACAATTTACAAAATACTTGCTTTAATGAAACTGACGTACGTTTCACTATGTTTAATTTAATAACTTTAAAGACTATGTAGAATCATTCACCACGCCAGTTGTAAATCTTTGGCGTGAACGGGATCTGCCAAATAGACTATTAAGAGCGCATGGCAATAGCAGCTAAAGATTAAAAAATCTTTTGAACAAAATATAAAATATTTCGAACAACTGTGTATACAATAGACGGTTTTGCTTCAAACAATATCGTTGCGTTATTAAACTCTTTCACTTTCAAACAAAAATGACGCGTGGGGATGAACACATGATCAGTTGTTCCTCCAAGAAGAAATAGTATCACAATTTGTATCAGCTTCAATCTCTAAGCTTTTAGTTTTTTTTCAAGGTAGTAAACTTGTTTTTCTTTTTCAATTGTTTATTTTAGGTAAAAAAAAATTCGAGATACATACAAAATAAGCTAGTCTTTCTGAGAAAACAACCAATGAATAAGTTCCATAAAAATTTGGAACTGAAGAAGTTGAGAGAAGTTACTGCTCCTTGGTACTAGAATTATCAAAGTAAAAAAATTTTAATCAAAAGATTATCAATTTTTTTAAACAAACCATTAAGCTAAGCTTTTCGTATGTAGCTGGTTCAAGAATACAAAGAAGTTAAAAAACAAGATAATATTGATAACTTTCTACCTCTCATTTTAATACAATATCTTCTTATATGTTACTTTTCAATTTAAATTAAAAGCCAGTTTTTAAAATTACAGTATGCACCGTGCTTTACTTAAGTTCTTTTTATAAAATCAGCAGTATTCTATTACTGCAGGCTTGTATTTTAACAATTAGTTTGTCTGGTTTATTAACTTTTAAAATAAGTGTAAAATTTTTAAAATAATTATATAATTTTAAGTTGCTTAGTTTAAAATGTATTTAAAATACTGTTTAAAATTATTTACATAGTATACATTGCAAAGTATGCAGTACATAATAACAAGCAATTTATAATAGCGTAATTATTTATAAAAACTTTATAATTTCGATACAAATTATAATTTTAGTATTAAAAGCTTCCTGAACATGAGTTTATGATAACTTATTTTAAGTTAAATACTGCTATATAAACTGTTTTAAAACATTTGTAACTTAAAACATTTTGAATGTTATAGTAATTTTTTTAACTTTTAATACACAAATTTTTCATGGTCTGTAAAACATTTTTAAATTAACGTTTGTAAACTAATATTGTTTATGATTAATGTTAATGTAATTATAACTTTTGTTAGTTATTTTTTCATTACTTATACTGTGATTAACATTTATACAATACACACATTCAACTTATCTACATCTTTTATTCTTTAAAATAAAAACTAGTAGTACTATAATGTTTAAGTTTCTTAAATTCTGCTGTTCTTATAACTTATTACATGGCAATTCAAATTCCTAAAAAATCTTTTTGATGGACCACAACTAAAAAGTAATATATATTTAAAACAATAAAAAAATTGTGTGTAGTTATAGTTGATACCTACAAACACTTTTTTTTTCAATAAAAAAAAGAGAAAATTGATCAAAAAAAAATTTAATTATTTTTTAAAAGTTAATGTATTTTAAAAGTTAAATTAGCCATATCTCAGAAAATTAATAAAAATTTTCTAAGAAAAAATAGTATTTGTAGGCATTAATTAAACCTACATAGTATGTATGTGTAGTATGTATATTTAGTACATACGCAATTTTATTTTCTAAACAAGTATAACACTTTTTAAGTCGTGATCCTCTAGAGTTTTATCAAGAATTTAAATTACCAAAATTCAAATTTTCCGAATTTGAATAGTCGTGCACCTATTCTAACTGTTCTGTAAGAGTTTTTTGTCTTTATAATTTATTAAATTTCAAAAAAAGTTGTATGTAATTTTACTCCGTGGAATTGGTTACTAATTAATCACAGAGAAACGTACGTCAGTTTCAGTAAAGCAAGTATATAATAAGTTTTATTATTTAACTCTAACGAACTTGTTTTACTCGAATATTTTTTGATAAACATAATAAGTCTGATATTTTTAACTTGTGTAATATTTATATTGTAAACTTATTTCTTATATAAACATAAAACAACAAGTTACATTTTTTTAACTTAACTAAGTTAATAATTTTTATTAACTTAGAATCGAAATTTAGTATAAATACAAAAGAAAAAGATGATAAGACATAATAAAATTATTAATATATTAGTCAAATTTAAAAACATAACTGCTAAATACTAAATTTGTTTGCCTTTTTTTTAGATAACATTATAGATCATACAATTTAAAAACTGCATGGTTAAGGCTGAATAAATTGGTGAAATTTAATAGTATTTTGTTTTTGACTTGGAAAAAATCTTTAAAAAAAACCTATCAAAAAACTTGATAAGAATTTGATAAAAACTTAGTAGAATACAATAGCTAATAAAAAAGCTTGTATTTACTTAATGGTATTGTGAGATACTTTGATGCTGGCTTGAAAAAAAAAAATTTTTCTTGATTAGATTTCGTAGTGTATGCATATGTTTTGTCTTAATTTTTAGATACCATTTGCAATATAAAATACAAAAGCAGAAGTTTTTTATTTTCATTTAATATTTAATTTTTATTCTACATAAACATTTTTGAAATAAAAGACTATATTTCCTTGTGAAATGATGTAACTAATTAAGAATTATTTACTAAAAAAAAAATTAAAAAAAAAAAATTTAAAGTATTATGACGTATACAAACAAGATTAAAACAGATACAAAACTTTAACTTTGATGTAGCAAACAAAATCAAGTAAAGATGTTCTAATTAGTAAACTGATGTTATTTGAGTGTTTAACTTAAGCCTTTGTTCTTCGATTAATATCAATTTAAGAATGTAAAGTTCAATCTTTTTATATCTTTTTAAAACCCTAAAAGTGTTGTCGGAATTCTGTCTCTAGTTATTAAATAGAGCTTTAGATTTGAGTACTTTTTCAACTTCTCTTTTTTTCAACGTATATAATTTTATACCATCTTTTAGTTAATTATTTTTAATTTTAATTATTATATCCCATATTATGCGGCAAGTTATATTTTTATCCGTTTCACTGTTTATAAGATTTATGTGCAGTTAGATTGCTTAGCTGTGTGTCTTCTGTTTTAATTTGTAAATATTTTAATAGTTTTTTTGTTTATCGTATCTTTTGTTTACATTAAAAAAAGATTAGGATTCTGCAATGCCATATCTTATTTTAACTTTCATATTTTTATAAAAGGGCGTTTCTAGACTTTTTTCAGTGGGGTATCATGTTTTTTTGTTTAAAAACAAAGCATTTTGTGTGGTAGCTTTTGATAAACAATTAAGAAACTTTCATAAGCGTCAAATATAAAACTGTTTAAAATTTTCTTATCTACATATTCTTTTTAAATACTTGTCAAACAGAATGCAAAATCTTGACAAGTAATACAGTTCTTTAAATTTTAGTAAAACTAGCAAAATATACACCAAGGTCATTTATAATTGAAAGTGTGAAAATGTTTCTTTAAATTTTAAAGCTAACATGAGTAACAAAAGCATTTATAAATAAGAAACTAAACACGAAGACTCATCAAAATTAGTAACTAACTTGTCTTGATATTATTAAAGCATATTTAATGAAATGTAGATAAATTGATAAGTTAAACAATTTCAGTTATAATAGTTTAGCTAAACACTAAATTTTAATCAAAAATTAATTCTGTTTTTGAAAACAAAATATAGGCAAACGTGAAAGTTTCCAAAGTTAAAAATGAAGCCCTTTGTGCTGTGATAACTTTCAAAAATACTTTTTCCAAACAATTTTGATTGGCTTGTAATGTATCTAAAGTATCAATTTTCATATGTGCAACTATTGCAATTATAACATTTTTATACAGTTTTACTGTTTTTCAACATAAAAACATACAAAACTACGTCATATTAGTTCAACATTATTCAAAAGTTTAGCAAAAAAGAACAACTTAATCTACATTAATATGTAAAGTCTCCGGCTAGATAACGTTTTAATTGAATAATCTGAGCTTTTCTTTCTTATGCTTATTTTCTCAGGGGGTGCACAGGAAACAGAAAACCAACTTGTAATTGAAATTAAGTTTTAGAATAGTAATATAGAAAGGGTGCAATAGCTAAACCTAAAAATGATAGTTCTCTGAGTAGTAAAAAAAAACTATTATTTGTCTGATCGTAAATCTAGATTATCGTAAATTTTTTATACGTCTATAAATTTTTAACTTATGTACAATTCTTCTGTATTTCTATGTTTATAAATTTTCTGGTCTTATTGTGTTTTATTTTTTTTTTGTATTTTTCTTACAAAAGTTTTTCCCAAGCTTAAAATTGCAAAAATATGTACTTTATGTATAAATTTTTTGCTTATATAGTTTATTGATAGACAAACAAAAAGACGCTCAAAATACTCGGTCGTACGACCTTGTGTACAAAAAACCTTTCGTTTATCGGTTCGACAACACGGATACCTTTTAATGTCTCGCCCAGGATATAAAATGTTGTAGTAATTATTATTAAATAAATGTTACTAATTGATCAACAACATTAAGTCTATTATTGATTATACCTTCTTTGTTTTGATTTTTAATACTAATTGATTTTATCGTAATTTTTGGTTCATGTGTTTAAGACTTATTGTTTTGTTTAGTTTTTCAAAAAAAAAAATATTGAATACAGTGAAACATTGTTGATAAAATTTAAAACTGTCACTGAATAAAATTTTAAAATAAACTACTTAATTACTAGCTCTTTTTAAGGGAATTTCCCGTTGTACAAACATTTTTAGTTTCAACATTATTTGATTTTCACCATTCTGCCCAGGCAGGAAATAATATTTTCATAACTTACTTCTATTTGCTTTTCAATTTAAAATTAAATAACTCTCTTTACAACGAAAAGCAAAGGGTAAGTACCTGAATTTTTCTCATGTTTAATTAAACATGATTTGAGAATAAGTTATGGTATAAAACGTTAGTCACAAACTCTTCCTTTTCCAAACTGATTAAGAAGACAACAAATCTCAAATTTGTTTTGGTCTTGTCAATAAAATATGATAGTTATCTTAATTTTTATCAATTTAAAAATAGTTTAAATTGTTTTATTTAGTTAACATTTAAATAAATTTAGCTGAAACTTTTTACAAAATCTATTTGTATAAAAAATGTAAATATTTTTATAGCTTGCATGTCATTCATATTTAAAATTTATTTTTTTAAGAAGTGCTGACATAATAAGTTAATCTTTTTATACGTTTTTATTTTGTAGTTTTTAAAGTTCTTTTTTAAAACAAAATATTTAGCTAGTAATTTAAAACTATTTGTGAAAAATAATTAATAACTTATCTATATTTTGTAGTAAGAAAGAATTTTAGAAATCCTGAAGTTCTTTAGTCTTTGTTCAAGTACTTATTAAAGAAAAAATGCAAATATTGTTTGCAATCAGGAGATTGCAGCTGTTTTCCTGTACTATATTTTTATATACTTTATATATATTATATAGTTAATAGGTAGCAAATATTTGTAGTTTAAAATCACCACACTTCAACCAGAAAAGTAAGGCAGATTATTGTTAAACACTCATAATTTTGCATGAATAGGGTTTATAAAGTTTATATTTTTATAATATTACAATACAGGTTTTATAATACAGTATATACATTTTTTTTAAGTGATTTTTGTTTTAAACTAGGGGCGGGCAACGTAAATAGTTGACGGGCCGGATCCAGAAAAATATAGTCCTCAGCGGGCTGGATCATTTTAAGTTAGGGATCTTTTGGATTCAGCTGGATCCTTTTTTAGTTCCTGATCCCATTTTAAACATATTATCCGGATCCGGCTAAATACTATTTTTAGACAAAGATCTGGATCCAAATGGAAGCTAATTTCGAAAAGATTTGGATCCGGTTAGATGCTTATTGATCGGGTATTTCAGAATTTTGAATCAATACATTAATTACCAAGGTTCTCAAGTATGAAATTTTATGTTAAATTTAGTTAAGTATTCATAATTCTATATATATATATATATATATATATATAAAATAAGGTTAATGTTCAAACTTAAACACCTTCTACTGAGCCCACTTGAAGGGCTTTTAAATAATTTATTGAAATGGCGATTTTAAAAATTCTGGTACATATGTTTCATAAAGCTTTAATTTTTCATAAAGCTTTAATCATCAGCCAGTTAAATTCAGCCAGTTATATATATATATATATATTATAACTCTGGACTGAAATAATACTAGTTAGTCCTAAAAAAATTATAATTTGGTTACTAAAAGTTACTCGAGCCTAACATTTCAAGTTAAAACATAAAAAAATTGCAAACTATTCGAAATTAATGAATTTTGGAAATCCTTATCTGGAGTTTATAGTGATAATATATTTTCAAAAATTAACAAACTATACAATATTAAACTACTGTTATTTGATTTAATAAAGCTAAAGAAGATTCATTACATTTTTTTTGCATGTATAAAAGAAACAAAACAAAAAGTAATTCTGATATGATAAACAGTTTTACCATAAAAAGCAAAAAAAATATATAAAAGATCTCAATGAAACACTTAAGGTTGATCATGTATTAGAGTTGTTTAAATCTAGTTGCATGAAGGTTTTGGAAAATCTGCAAGTGCACTGAAATACCGATTAGGTTTGAAGATAGCTTATCCTTGCCTTGTTAATGTTTATGGTCGGAAATGTTTGTTTTTAAATGTATGAAGTATCGAACAACACAACTAGCTCCATGGTCATCTTTAGAAGTTGACAAACTATGGCTCTATAAATAAATCATAAGATCTATCTAAAAATCTTATAAAAGCAACAAATAATATATGTTCGATTTCAAGTTTTCTTATTAACTTATTTAAAAAGCAGTTAAACCTAGATAACAAATTACTTTGGCTTGAAATTTTAACACTTTTACTTTCAAAATATCAAATAGTTATAACTAACTTAAGAAATTTAACTAAATTCTGTACTTTAAAAATGTTAATCAAACAGTGCACCTAAAATACTTTAATAAGACTACAAACATAAAATAACAAAATATTGAAACAAAAAAGAAAATTAATATATATTTTTAGCATAAAAAATTTTTAGTTCAGTAGACTTTTAGATTAAGATCGATTTCACTAGTGAAAATATTACTAAACAAAAAACTAAAACATAAAACTGTCACATTATACTTTAAATGTTGAGTTAAAAGAATTGAGCAAGAATAATTACACTAAAATGAAATCAATGAGACATTTTTGGATCATAAAAGTTTTTAACAAGTTGTTTGAAATCTGGAAGTTTATTTGAAGTAGATATTCTCAGTAATAACTGCAAATTTGTATCAGTAAGATTTGAACGCAGCTTACTTTTTAATACATACTTTATTTATATACAAGGTTAATAATGTTTGTTTGCAAAAATATGTAGACTCAAACAGAAAAAATAACTTCATTGTAATCTTTTTTAAATTAACAAACTTTTACTTGTTAAGTAAGTCATAAAACCTGTCAATTTTTCAGTTTTAAACTTTTCTTTTTGTGTACTGCCACATTCAGGGTTGCCACTCGGTCAGGAAAAGTCAGGAAATCAGGAAAAGTCAGGAAAAATTTGAAAAAATTACAAAAGTCAGGAAAAGTCAGGAAAAATAAGGGGTTTTGAAAAAAAGTCAGGAAAAGTCAGGAAGTTTGATAAAATTAAAAACAAAAGTCATATTTTGTCAGTTTAAATTTACAAAATTCCTTGTTTTCCAAAGCCTTCAAGTGGTAAAAATTAATTAAAAGTCCTTTAAAGCCAGAAAAAATTACAAAATTTTCCTAGAATTTTACAAAAATATTTAATTTTATTTCCAATGCCTTCAAGCTGGTATAAATTAGTAAAATATCCTTTATTAAACTGCAAAATTTTTTTATTAACATATTGAACAAGTACCCTACTTGAGCAAGCAGATTTTGTAAGCTTTTTTAAGGAAAAATTTGAATAAATTACAAAAGTCAGGAAAAGTCAGGAAAAAATGGGGGGTTTTGAAAAAAAGTCAGGAAAAGTCAGGAAGTTTGATAAAATTAAAAACAAAAGTCATATTTTGTCAGTTTAAATTTACAAAATTCCTTGTTTTCCAAAGCCTTCAAGTGGTAAAAATTAATTAAAAGTCCTTTAAAGTCAGAAAAAATTACAAAATTTTCCTAGAATTTTACAAAAATATTTAATTTTATTTCCAATGCCTTCAAGCTGGTATAAATTAGTAAAATATCCTTTATTAAACTGCAAAAATTTTTTATTAACATATTGAACAAGTACCCTACTTGAACAAGCAGATTTTGTAAGCTTTTTGTTTGATGATCTGTAGCAAGGACACTTCCATAGTGAAACTGTGATAGGTACACAAAAGTTTATCTAGCATAATTTTAGAATCAAAGAGTTTTTTGTTTAAGTAAACAATTGAGTTCTTTACAACTAAGTAGTTAGTTTAGTATTTTATGTAACAAGTTAATGTGTATACTTTACCTCTTTATAATTTTTCCAAATTTGTTTAAATTTATAAAATAAGTTATAAGAGAGGTATATGCAAAGATTAAGTTTACTTATTATTTGTATTTTTTGTAGAGTAACTCAAGTTTTTAAAGTAAATAAGAGTATATCTATTTGTTACAAATTTTATACTAATTTAGTATTAGATGAAGAGGTTGAAGTGCTAATAAAAAAACTAAGAAAATAAATTTTAGTATATACATATAAAAAAAGAATATTTGATTAAGTTCTTTATTGTTTTAATGTTTTAACTGTAAAAGTTCGTTATTGTTTTAAGGTTTGAGTTGTGAAAGTTCCTTATTGATTTAAGGTTTTAATTGTAAAAGTTCCTTATATGTCGTTTCATTTATTTAGATACATTTATACTAGGAACTGGTAAAAAATTGTGTTCTTTATTGTTTTAAGTTTTCAACTGTAAAAATTTGTTATTGTTTTAAGATTTTAATTATGAAAGTTCGTTATTAATTCAAGGTTTTAACTGTATAAGTTCCTTATATGTCGTTTGTTTATCTAGATACATTTATGCTAGGGTTTGCTAAAAAATTGTTTCTTTTTTCAGACAAGCTGTGTTTATAAGGTAATAATACAAGTATTTTGCTGATAGAGCTGTTTATTACAAATATCAATCATACACAGATGGTGTGAGTACTGGAAGTTTGATGATAGAATTCAGCAAAAAACTATTGTTTTTAAGCTGTAATAAAATTAGATTGGAAGCTTTATATAGTTTTAAGTGTTAGATTATGTATTTTAGAATAAGTTTAATTTAAGAGTTTGATTTAGAAAAGTCAGGAAAATTTTGGTAAAAAGTCAGGAAAAGTCAGGAAATTTTTCTCAGCTTGATGAGTGGCAACCATGCACATTGAAGTTCAGCAGTTCTAACAATATTACTATGTACATTTTTGGTGTCAAACGTCAACGGTGATGAAATAATGTCAAATTCTTCACTTAATTGTTAAAAGTCTGCAAAATGACGACCTAACTTATTATCAAGTGAAACTATTGTCATCAATTGGTCATCACTAAACTTAACCATATAGTTAATCAAAAAGTCCTTAATGAAAAAACAATAGCAGAAAAAGTGCAAATGGTAGTCTAAAATTAAAACATTTGACAAAAATTTAAATTTGAGCAGTTTGACTTAAAAAATTTGTCGATGTTTAAAAGGATATTAATTTTTTACTTTTTTAAACATTTAAAAAACAACTCAATACTTATTTGGAAAAGAGAGCAATTTTTGGCACATCTATTTTTTATGAAAACATTATGGTAGGTAAGATCATTAAAGTTAGTTCAGCAAACAATTGCTTTTGGATAATTTGAGAAAGATTACTTCAACTGACTTGAAACAGAACAAGATACTATAACAAAATAGTGTTTTATAACCACAAAATAATAAGCCATTTTAACAAACGTTTTCAGGGTCAAAGTCTTACAGTTTTGTTTAATGAAATAGTTCAAAAAAGGTTTTGTACAAGTTTTGTAATAATTAAATTGGCTGGCCGGAATTTATATCAATTTTGAAAATGCTTAGCGGACCCAATCATCCACTTGCGGGCCGGATCAATGTTGCCTGCGGGCCGGTTCCCATTTAAAATTAAAAAAGGTTTGGGGGCTGGTCATTTTCACTCTGCAGGCCGGAACCGGCCCCCGGGCCGTACGTTGCCCACCCCTATTTTAAACATAGTAAGCTGCATAACTTAAGGATGATTTATAACAGTGTTAGTTTTAAAAGTTAAAAAGTTTAAAGTTTGTGTGTAAGAAAATTGTCATCTTAATTTTATTTAAGACTTTAAGTAACTAAGAATTTATTGAATGAACCTAAGAATGAACTCAATGAATGAATTTAGTGTTTATTCTCTATACAAAAAATATTGTGAAGTTAAAATATGTATGTTTAAACTTCAAGAAAAAAGCTCTTGTTACAACTAAAATAATAAATTTTTTAAATATAATAGATGACAATAATAATGCTATTTATTAATAAGCGGATTGTTTTATTATAAATATAACTATTCACAGTCTTAAAATCTTATAAATAATTGTACTGATTTAACCAATTTATTTACTTTAATGTATAGACTTGAAATAGGTATTAATTAAAGCAACACTAAGTAACTAATATACTTATTAAATACAATTTTTTTTCTTAAAATTTACATAGGTGTTATGATATAACTGTAAAAATTATCTTTAGCTCTTTAATAAAGTTGAAGACACCTACATCTAAACAATGAATGTAAGTTATAGTTTTGTTTACTTTTAAAGTATAAATATGGTTTTTTAATTGACAATTAATTTTTTATTCAAAAAATCATAATTTTGCTTCTTTTTAAGCTGTATATTGTCAATTTTATTTTAGAGTAAATGGATAGAGTCTAAGCAATAAAAAAACTAAAAATATCTTTTAATTTTAAAACTATATGTAAGAATAGAATAACCTTTTTATCTCGAGTATGTAAAAATTTTGAAATATTTTTTTTCAATTAGTTTAATATTTCCAGTAATATATAAAAAGATATTCAATATTCTTAAGCAATTAAATTTTAACAAAACATGTATCTCATCTTAGATTTTAGTTTTAAAGAAAAAGTTTTTAAAGTTTAAGTACTATGCAAAGTAAATCAGTAACAAAATAAATCTTTGTATAATATATAATCACATTTTTTAGTGTACACAATTTTAAAGCTTGTTAGTAAACTACCTTAAAAGAAAATGTGATAGTTTTTACCTTTACTTTTATAATACTCATAATAATTTTTGTGCTCAGTTTGATACTTGATAATTATGTACACTAGTATGCTGTTTGCAACTTTTAGGAAACACTGATCTAAAAGATTTTTTTAATGAAAACGTCTATTTTACCCTTTCACTTACCTTTAACTTTTTACTTACCAACTTTTTTCCCTCATATGTTAAAATAAACTTAAAACTTTATGTAATAAAAATTATCTGATAGCTGAGATATTCTACAACACATAGTATGACTTATATGACCCCCTATGACCTGAAATGTATCTTATAACAACATAATAATTCAAAATAATATCACCATTAAAAATTAAGAGGCTTCATTTTAACATTCAACACTGCTTTTTCTTATATAAAGGAGATAAGCAATAATTTTAACTGACATAATCTACAATTTAAAAAAAATCTTCATTTTACCAAGTTTTTAGGTAAACAAATGTTAAAACTTTTTCAAAAGTTGGTTATATACTGGCACATAATTTGTACTATCTTATCTAGCTAAACATAGACTTTGGATTAAAATAAATTGTGCTTAGTAAAATTAAATGTGCAAAATTTTATAGTTTTATTTACCCAGCAACTTAGACTAAGAAGTAGTAATACTAGGCTAGTTGATTCTTTTAAAGATTGACAGCACTAATATCAAGTTTTAAATTAAAAATATTTTATTTAAAATGATTGCAACTATTAGTATTTTATTTTTATCTTACTGATATATCCTTTTAAGTCTCTAGAAAAAAATACCATGTATTGGGTTCTTAAAAAATATTTTACAATGGCTCAAGCAAAACTTGTTTTAGATAATGTATGTTTTCAAACAAAGATTGATGTTTTTGAATAAATCATGTTCAAGTCAAAAAGATTCAGTTCTTACTGCTAAAGAGGTTTGATTGTTAAGCATTTTATTTAGAAAATATTTCAGTAATTTTAAAATTGTTTACAATTATATCTGATATCAAAAAACTGTAGATATAGCGTAATATTTTATTTTTAATATATATATGGGTAGCTGTCAAATTTGCACAAGCGTACAAAATTGCATCAGTGCACAAAGTTGCACAAATATACTTTTGCACAAAGGGATAAAATTACACAAAAATAAATTGCACAGAAACATTTTAACACGAGTTAAATTTTTTAAATGTAATTTTAAATTTTTATAAATTAGATTTTTTTTTTAATTTGTTTATTTTTTATTTGTACTATCACTGTTACCCCTAACCCTTACCCTTGGTTGGTAAATTGTTTTTCTTTTAAGTTTTTTTTTTAATTTATATTATTTTTTTTTACTATCACTGTTACCCCTAACCCTTACCCTTGGTTGGGAGCTTTTATTATTACTATTATTTATTTTTATTTTTAATTAAAATTTTTATTAGTTATTTTTTTTTACTATCACTGTTACCCCTTACCCTTAGTCAGATTTTTTTTTATAAAATTATCTTTTAGTGTATTTTTCTGTTATTTTTTTTATTTTTTATTTTTTATATTTTTTACTTCCGTGCTAAAATGTAATTTGTGCTAATTTGGCTCTTTGCAATTTTGTTCTTGTGCAATTTTGTCTTTGTGCAATTTAGACCCGTTTATATATATATATATATATATATATAAAATAAGGTTAATGTTTAAACTTAAACACTTTCAACTGAGCCCACTTGAAGGGCTTTTAAATAATTTATTCAAATGGCGATTTTAAAAATTCTGGAACATATTACAATTCTGAATATATTCTGAATATTTGTAATGTACAATATTACGTCATACTGTTTTTTGTTTTTTTGCATAACTTTTGTATCTTTGTTTAGTACAGTGCTTTGTATTTTGAATTTAACTGGCTGATGATCAAAGTTTTATGAAAAATTAAAGCTTTGTGAAACATATGTTCCAGAATTTTTAAAATCGCCATTTGAATAAATTATATATATATATGTATATATAAAATAAGGTTAATGTTTAAACGTAAACACTTTCAACTGAGCCCACTTGAAGGGCTTTTAAATAATTTATTCAAATGGCGATTTTAAAAATTCTGGAACATATGTTTCACAAAGCTTTAATTTTTCATAAAGCTTTGATCATCAGCCAGTTAAATTCAAAATACAAAGCACTGTACTAAACAAAGATACAAAAGTTATGCAAAAAAACAAAAAACAGTATGACGTAATATTGTACATTACAAATATTCAGTACAAAAATCGATCTACCTTCTAACTAATTAAACAACTAGAATTAACGAAAACAACAGTTAATTGACTATAAAATGCTTCAAAATTTGTTGTGTTTTAAAAGAAGCTTTTTTATATGTCTACAAGACGATATAAATTCGCTTCGCTTATTTAAACAACCTTCCTTTTTTAACGCATACATAACGGCTGTTGATTCTTTTAAGCACAGCCTACAAACAGGGTTGTTACCATCTGCTATTGGCTGTGCTCTTTTTATCACCTCCCAAGTTAATTTAAAATCAATGTTTTTGCGCTTAAGGCCGCAAACATACTTCGAAAGCTCAGTTTCATTTTCGTATACACCACCTTTAAAGGATTTTTTATGGTTGGCATACCGAAATCTGAATTGAGTGGAGCATAGGCCGATGTAGAACTTCTTTTCAAGGTCAGAGTTAACTGTTGCCTTGTAAATAATGTTCTCTGACCGGCAATTGCCCCCCTTCAAATTGTATTTACAGCCACCGGCGCAATTACACTGATTTTTGATTGAATTACTTTTGTTTAAAATCCTTTGATTATGTGACTTGATTAATCTCTCCAAATTCGCCATACATGAATAACTGATTCGCATATTATGTTTGTTAAATATCTTTGATAATGGGTTATTTTTGTTGAAATGTTTTTTTACTAGGTTTATAAATTCTCTGCCGATGTTTGTTTTAACTGAAGTACAGAATGGGGGATTATACCAAATTATATTTCGCTTTCTTTTACTTTTATTGGTCGTTTTGTTTTTTTGCTCCGTTGTTTCAAAATTAAGTTTATCATTGTAACCGCATTTTTTCATTATTAGTTCGTAATCTTGTTTTGTCTTTAAAAAGTTTTCTTCGTTGCTTGATCTTTTATTTAAACGTTTATTAATTATTTTTGGTATTTGGTTTATAATATTTTTTGGGTGGCTAGAATATTTATTTATATACATAATTTTTGCGTTTTTCTTTTTATAAGGCATATAGGAGAGATCATGCAAGTTGAGCTTCACATCCAGGTAGTCAGTCGTCAACATTGGTGATTCAATAGTGACTCTTAACCCCATAGACTTGAAGAAGGCGTGCGTTTGTTTTTTTAGCCTTTCAACTATAAAGCCAGAAGAATTGGGCAGTACAGCTAGACCATCGTCCCTGTACAACCCAACTCTTTCTAAACCAAAGATATTCTTCAACCCATCTAACAAAAAAAGACCTACTAATTCACATAACTCTGCACCCATGAACGATCCCTGCGCTACATCAAAAAGAGAGCTGGTGTTATTTGCTCTCTTCTTTTGCCACAGGTTTCCTTGTTCATAAAGTACTGATTTACATGCGTTTTTTATTAGACCTAAATCTTCAGTAGGTACGCTAGTATAAATACCAGCAAATTTTAGTGATTTTGTTACCAATTCTTCGCTGATAGAAGGATAAAAATCGACTACATCAAACTTAAAAAAGCTGTACGTTTGTTTTTCCAAACCAGTGAACCAATTTAAGACTTGGTCTGTATCAGTCCACTGCATAAGTTTAGATTTTAAACGCACAGCCTTATTAATACAGTCAATCTTAACCTTAACTATACGACCTACATCGGACTTAGAAGTATTAATCAATCTACACTTGGGATGTGTCAAAAAGTTATCTTTATGGTCTTTGACCGTTATGTATGCGTTTTTCAAAGGCAATTTTTTAATCCTATCGTGTATTTTTAAGTTTTTAGTTAAATTTTTAGCTTCTACATTAATATCATTTAAAGTTTTATCAGTACATTTTTCGTAATCTTTAGTAATATTGTCTTTTAATAATTTTTTATAGTCATTTACTGAAATTTCGTAAAAATTAGAAGTTTTATCAGAAGGCACAATCAAATTTTTGCACTTACTTATGTCCTGCACAATCTTTGAAAGTTCATTTTGGAAACGGCTTCTACTTGTTCTGAACTCCACGTCTTGCACCATTTTTATTAGGTCTTCTTCAAATGCCTGTAGATGTTGTATTGGCTTAGGTGTGCGTGTTGTTTTGAACCCGTATGTTTCGTGTTCTTCTGCAGCCACTTGATCTTCTTCTTCGAAGAACTTTGCTTTCCACCGCATCCGTCTTACTAAGTGTTGGGTCTTCTGTATTAATGCTTCCTTATACACATCTTGTTTACTACATGGAATATTCTTAATCGAGTGCTTGATATCAAACTTTTTAAAATCTGACATTTTTTATATACGAACGTGTTTTTGTTTACTGTGCTCGACAAAAATTTGGAGAATAAATATAAAATAAGGTTAATGTTTAAACGTAAACACTTTCAACTGAGCCCACTTGAAGGGCTTTTAAATAATTTATTCAAATGGCGATTTTAAAATTTCTGGAACATATGTTTCACAAAGCTTTAATTTTTCATAAAGCCTTGATCATCAGCCAGTTAAATTCAAAATACAAAGCACTGTACTAAACAAAGATACAAAAGTTATGCAAAAAAACAAAAAACAGTATGACGTAATATTGTACATTACAAATATTCAGTACAAAAATCGATCTACCTTCTAACTAATTAAACAACTAAAAAATTGTTGTTGTAATAACTAATTTTAGTTGTTTAATTAGTTAGAAGGTAGATCGATTTTTGTACTGAATATTTGTAATGTACAATATTACGTCATACTGTTTTTTGTTTTTTTGCATAACTTTTGTATCTTTGTTTAGTACAGTGCTTTGTATTTTGAATTTAACTGGCTGATGATCAAGGCTTTATGAAAAATTAAAGCTTTGTGAAACATATATATATAATATATATATTAAAGGTTTTATACAAAGTTCTGATCGATAGTGCTCGACAAATCAAATTGGAGCTTAATATTTATTCATTTAATTATATAAAAACTATAATTCATACAGCTGTTTCACACATTGAAATGTAAAATTTCATGTGTGAAACTGTACCATTACTACGTCATAATTACTATAAAAAATTCTAAAATCGAAATTTCTGTTCACTATTATAATAAACTACAACTCACTGAAGATCACATGAAATTTTACATTTCAATGTGTGAAACAGCTGTATGAATTATAGTTTTTATATAATTAAATGAATAAATAAATATATAATATATATATATATATATATATATATATAACATTAATTCAAAAAATTAGTATTAAGAATTGGCTCAAACAAAGTTACACATAACTGAAAATTAATATTAAAAAAAAAATACTAGTAAACAACATACAACTTAAGAAATTTTATAAGTAATAATTTGTTAACAATTGTAACCAACAGGTTATAAAAGTATTCTATAGTTATCTCAAAAAGAATGGCACCAAATTAAATTATGATAGTGACTCAAAAAAGCTGCTATTCATAATGCTAGATAAAAATGATCCAATTGTTAAGTTTATTAACACTCAAGTTGTAGAAGTGTATAGCAGCAGGTCAGTTAGAGTTTAAGTAAACTCTATGTGTATAAATATATTTATCTAAGTCAGTTGGGAAAAGTACTAGTTTCTGTAAATATAAATTAAAAGTAAAGATTGTATACCAAGATAAGTATTTTACTAAAAACTTTTATAGCTCTAAATTTTATAAGTATTTATGTAAAATTTTTGAGTGCTGAAATATCCAAGTATTGAAAATTTAAAATATAAACTTTAATTATTCCTTATTTTCTCTTTTAAAAGAATTGTTTTTCAAGCTTTTTTGTACTATTGTAATCTTATTAATTACTTACAAGAGTATTTTTTACTTTTGCAAAATTTTAAATACTTTACAAGAAATGGCTACAATAGTTTTTTATAATAGTAGTTTTGAAAATTCAATTTAAAATAAATTACTATAATAGTCTTATTAATTAGATCGACATGAAAGTTTTTACTTTCTCAAATATATAATAATTTTTGAGATATAGTCCCTTACTTTTTTTTAAAGAATTTGAATTGCCATTTAACCAATATTTATATTTATCAACAGTAGAAATCTTATTTTAATGGTACTGAACTTATAGCTAAGTTAATATTTTAAGGGATTTGTGGAAACTGATTCAGCCTTGCTTGGAAACTTTAGTTTTTGAGGATGTTGGCATTTGTCTTTTAAGTCAAGATACACCACATTTGGCATCATCAACATTTTGTCAATATTATCTTCAACCTGGTCATAAGAAAACAGCTAGAAGCTATAAGTCACAGTTTTCGGTTCTTTTTAGATAATTATTTTTTTAAGGGTAACCACAATAAATTTGTTAGACTTTAATGAAAACATAATAATAATAATAAAAAAATAATAAAGTGTTATTATATTTCATAATTTTTTGAAATATGGTTGACACTGTTTTTATAACATTTTACCCTGAAAAAAAAAGTTTATGAACTTAATTCTAACTGAAAATCTTATTGATTAACTTATTATAACATTGTTAAAAGAACATAAATGTTGGTTTATAATTTCTAGACTTATATATATAAATAGGTTTATTTCAAGATGTAAAACTGAAAGGACTTGAGTCAGCTGATAAGTGCATAAGCACGAAACTTGAGTCCTTTAAGTTTTACATCTTGAAATAAACCTTTTTATTAATAAAGCCCTTAAGGTGGGCTCAGTATGAAAGATTTGATTTATCAAGTTAAATAACTTAATTCTATATATATTTTTTGCCTTTCATCGTCAACTCCAGTATATCTGGTGTAAGTTTCAAAATATAGCCTTCTGAAATCACCTTTTTCACAATTTAGTCTTATTTTATGGAGTTTTAACTAAGCTACAACTTGCTTTTCACATATTTTAAAAATTCTAAATAAATTTTAAGATATAGTAGGTCGAAGTCGGAGACTACAATAGGCTCTTTATGGGGGCGCAAACTAAAACGGAAAATAACTAGGTATCACTAAAAATCTATCTATTCCTACGTTTTTCGAGATTACTACCTCAAATTTTCAGGAAATGTTCCTTGCTATATTTAGAAAATTTTGTTGAAAGAAAAAAAAAATACGATAAAAAAAAA
The DNA here is from genome assembly GCF_965202585.1 of Thalia democratica. Taxonomy (NCBI): domain Eukaryota; kingdom Metazoa; phylum Chordata; class Thaliacea; order Salpida; family Salpidae; genus Thalia; species Thalia democratica. Next base: position 53,487,900 of record NC_139165.1, on the reverse strand, counting down.
ATTTTCTTTTGTTTACTTTTTTTATGAAATTTTAATTTTTTGAAATAATATTTTGACAGAAATTTGTAAATATTACAAGGAACATTTCCTGCAAGTTTGAGGTAGTTATCTCAAAAAGCGTAAGAGAAGACAGATTTTTAGTGAAATAGTCTTTTTTTACTGTTTTAGTTTGGGCCTCACATAAGGAACCTGTTGTTGCCTCCGACTTTGACCTGCTATATCTCAAAACTATTTTTTAATTTTAAATTCTGTAAAAAGCATCTTGTAGCTTGGTTAAAACTCTATATACAGGGTTGCCACACACTCAGGGAATCTCAGGGAATTTTCAAACTGTAGAAAATCTCAGGGAATCTCAGGGAAACTCAGGGAATTTTGGCATTTTTCTTTTAACTCAGGGAAACTCAGGGAAGTTTTGATTTTTTCTCTAAATTTCAGGGAAGTTTTTGAAAATCTCAGGGAATTTTTTTTCTAGATCTAGAATGAGGTTTAGTTAATCCAGTTTCAATATTTTGTTCAAAAGTAGTAATTTTTATTATTTAAGTGGTTATTTAGAATTTTTTTAGCCTTGCGGCTAGTTCTTGAATATTCTTAGTATTAACATTGTAATTTTTTTAAGTTTTAAATTTATATTTACTTAAGTAAAATCAAACAGTTTAGAGAAATAAAAGTTGTTGTTAACTATTCATTGAAAAGTTCTAATAAACTTTTTATTTTTAGTTACTTATGTAGTTTAAAAAACACTATGTTGTACTATTAGTTCTTACTTTTTAAATAATAAAGTTATTTGTTATTTGTTTACAACTACTTGTTTTCAGTAAAAAAAATTAAAATGAATACAGATTAGTGTTGTATTACTTTTGTTAAAAAAATAGAGGTTAAATTTTTGTTTATAAATAATAATTTCAAAAGTAGTAGCAGTAATGGTAATTAATTTTTTAGTGTGAATGTTTTAATACACTTTACAACTTTTTTGCAGATTTAATTTAAAAGCTTTTTTAAGTATTATGAGTAAAGTACAGTTTAAAACCTTGTTTAAAAAAAGTTGGCTTAACCATGAATACTTCAAAGATTGGTTACTTGAGGATGTAGACAAAGAGAAGTTTAAATGTAAGTGGTGTGGTGATGATACACCAATGGCCTTATCCAACATGGGTATAAGGGCATTGAAATCGCACAGTATGTCGAAAAAACATCTTAAATTGAAAGCCTCTAAGAATAAAAATAATGCAATTACTTCTTATACAACCTTCCTTTTATTATTAAAGAAGAAAAATGAGAATGAGGTATTAATAATTTGTGTTAGACTTAGAAGAGAAATTTTTTTTTTTAAGATTTGAAAAATACTCAGGGAAACTCAGGGAAATTTAAGGTTACTCAGGGAAATTTTTGGTCACTCAGGGAAGATTTTTTGGCTCAAATAGTGGCAACCCTGTATATAATAAGATCAAATTGTGAAAAAAGTGTTAACCCTCCTATGCCCTTAATAAATTTTTACATGTAAATTAATTGAACTTTGATTAAATACAAAAAATCTATGGTATATATTTTTTGTATCATTTAGAATTTTACTTGTTATAAAACTTTTTTAAGCAGTATTACAGTATCTTTTCAATATTTTTATACATTTAAAGACAGTTTTTTACCTAAAGTTTAATTTTGACTAAAAATAGACAAAAAAACTTGTACTTTCTAAAACCTGAAAGAAATTCAGAAAACTTGGAAAAGTTTTCAATAACCTTTAGCAACCCTGTAAATAGTATATTCATACTCTAAATAGTTTGTCTACTAGAATTAATATTTATAAGTATTTTATTTTAAACATTTAGTTTTATGAACAAAATTTATAGTTTTTATTTTATTTTAACCATGATTTTTAACAGAGCAGTGATAGTGGATTTTATGATTTAAATGCTGTTAGTGAGCCACCAATAAAGCTTCCTAGAATCTCTTCACAAGATTTGGTTATTACTTTAGTTATCCTATATTTAGTACTTTTAAAGTGTATGTTTTGTATTTTTATTTTGTTTAAAATTTTAAGACTAACTTAAATGATCATTTTCCAACTAATTTAAAATCATCAAACAAAATACTATTGTTTTGAAAGTTTATGCTTTAATTACAATTTTTTTAACAAAAATTTCTTTGTTTTTAACAGAGGAGTTTTAATAAACCTAAGGATATTAGTTCAATTTACCTGACCAAGTAGTTTTTAAGTAGTTATTTGCTCATTATAATACCGTTGCACTGTTACACTTCTATACAAAACTGTAAAAAACTGAATATTTGTGCTTTTATACAGGGAAGTGTTGACAGTATTGACTCAAGTCAGAAACTATTTTGTTCAAAAAATTCTGCTATTGATAATCCTGAAGTCATTAACTGTGAAATTCCTTCTTTTAAGATGCTTGGAAGATCTTGTAATTTTTTGCAACAAGCTAACAAGACTGATAATACATTGGTTTGCTATTTTATGTTATCTAAAATTAAATTTAATTGATTTAATATGAATTATATTCGAATGTTGTTGATGCTTGAGGACAAAATTAAAAAAAAACATATATTCTTATACACAGTGGGCTGCAAAGGGGGGCAACATTTAGGCTTACTTAAATATTGAAATTCTGAAGCAGAAAAGAAACAAAACAAGTTTTTGAAATAAGAAACCCTGTTCTATTTAACTATGTATAACTCTAAGTTTAATTTTTATATTCACTAAAAAAGTCAATTACCACTTGCTAGCCCACTGTATTATGTAAAAGCGAAAGGTATAGCTTTCAGTTTAAGTCAGTTTAATTTCTTAAAATGTGAAGTTTTTGTTTTTGAGATGTAGTCATTTTTGTAAATGGTTTCTAATACAAATGTATGGACTGCAATTTTTTATTGTCAAAATTTTTTATACCATTATTGTTTAACAGCTCAATGATTGTAGTTTTTATGAATCAAGTGAACCACCAAATAAACTTCCTAGAATGGCGTCACAAGATTTGGTAACTGTTTTATTTTTATTTTAGTCTACAAGCACAATCTATATATATTTACTTTTTTTTATAATGTATAAATATTTATAAAAAACATTACTCTTTTAAGAATTGTAGAGGTATGAAAAAGTTCTGTAATTTGAATAAAAAAGTAAACAGTTTTCAAATATAACATTCTTTTCAATTTTTTTACTAGCTTATTTTTCACTTTCAATGTACTTCTTAGTAGAAAAAAGTTAACTATTTATATAACACCTAGTATAAAAATTAAAAAAATATAAGTATTTAATTTTCATCAAGATATTATATATCAAAGAATTATTATGAATATTTATTTACAAAACTTTCTTTTTTTAATAAACATATTTAAATTGTTTAACAGGTTTGTATGTGTCAGTAAAATCAGGCTAAGAAAACTAGATAAGTAAATTTGGCAATTTGGAATTATTTCAGGATTTGTCAGTTTAAGTATTACTAAACTTCTGAATTTCTAAAAGTTTTGAAGTGTTTAAGTTTTCGAAAAATATTATTTTATACGATTAGACGTAGAAATTTTGATTATTAATGAATAAAAAATTGTATTTGACTTGTAAAATTCTTGATGTATAACTAACTATCAACAAAAACGGGTATGCTAGGTTTATACGTTACATTTGCTCCAGATATTTTTTTAAATATGTTGTTCTTTTTATAAGCACTGGTGAATGAAGATTATAAATGAATTATTTCCTTGTTTGATTGTACTATTATATATTATAAAACGAGTCACAAGATAGTGTTTCGTAGAGGTTCCTCGTCTTCGTTTTGTAAACTAAAGTAGGATTGAGTTTCAGTAATAGTAATAATATTCTTACCAGTAATTTTCCTTGCAATTATACAATTCAGGGGTGATTTACAAAGACTTCTATATGTTTCAGTGAGAGGGGAATATAACAAAGTGAATGTATGGTGTATTAATTTGGCTGTAGTTATGGGCATAGGGAGGTGGATCCAACATTTTTTTTTGAAAAAAAGATAATATTGGCTCTTATTTCAAAGCTTAGAGTATATACTGTAAGATACTTTTTATAGAACAAAAAATAAAAAATAAGCTTTAGAGATATAGCAAGTTAAAAAAAAAAGTCCGATACAAGGCCAATTTTCTAATAATTTTGAAAAAATTATTAAAAGTCTATCTCTTTCTTTATTTTTAAAGAAATTTAATTCAAACTTTCAGGAAGTTTCCTTTTTAATATTACAAACAACTTGTAGGAAGCAGATTTTGTAAAAAAGCCATAAAAAAAATTATGACAAAAAAATTTTTTTTTTGTTTATTTTTTACACAAAAATTATAAAGCTGTTTCCTACAGATTGTTTAAAATGTATCAAAGATTACACAAAGAACAAACTTAATATGACATGATGTTTTAACTGGTAATAAGCTCATCTAGACGCCAACCAACAAGGATTAAGAAAAACGTCACAGGATATAAAAAAAAGAGACCAAAAATCTTAGATTAGAATTAGTTCATGTTTGTTCGAGCATAAAGTTAGTCGGGTACCTAACTATGTTGCCCGAAGTTAAAGGCTACCCAATAAACTTTGCCTTGAAAATATCAGGCTAAAACTGATTTTTTTTGAGTACGAACCCTGTTTTGATAATTTAATTTTATCCATCAAAAAAAGTAGTATACATATTTTATGACAAAAGGACTTTCTACTGAGCCCACCAACGAAATCAGTGTATTTCTATTTGAGACCAAGAAGTGAAATATATTCCAAGGAGTTTTCTGTGAGCAATCAAGATGACAATTATTCAGTATGTTTTAAGATTACTTTCGTAAACTTTGTTTGTTTTTAATTTTACTTTAATTTTTTCTATATTTAATTTAATCACATTTTGATTATAGTAAAATATTTCGTCTAGTAGGCCCTTAATTTTATTTCATCTACTTAAATAAGGTTTTAATTATAACTGAACATCTCGAACAGAGAAAAAAATTGATTTATACTTTATAACATGGTTATTTGAAATAAAATATTTGTATTTACAGTTCTCATTAATTTTTCTTGATGTATGATAAAATTTATAGATGACTTGCTTTTTACTGAATAAATTTTTTTAATCATAGCTGTGCAGTACTGTTGACATTGGAAATGTTAGTTTAGACAATTTTGGTCAAACTTCAATAAGTGTAAACTGTAAAGACGCAAAAATAATCGATGATGAAATTTGTGAAAACTACGGTAGTAAAGACATGGTTTGCAAAGTTTCTTTTGTATTAAATTTTTTTTTTTTATTTATTGAAAAATTCATACAGTTTCTGAGTTTGACCGTGAACGGGTTTTCAAACTCAGTAACTGTATATCGTTAATTGATTTCTTAGTTTAATTTCTTTCAACCACATATTTAAATATGATTTTGCTATATTAAGTTTTTATTTTTCAGAATGAATTCAAAGTCAAATTAAATGAGTTAATAAAAGTTAATTCAAATGAAAACATCACTGACTATTACGATGATTACCCTGAGAAATTAAAGTATGAAAGTCAATATAAGGTGAGTAATAAAAATAATAAACTGTATAAATTATAAAAAGCAACCCAAAAACAGCCTGGCTGGAGATGTGATCAGTGCATACTTGGGTTTGAAAATACTGATTTTGCTGCTTTTTGTTTAAGATGTAACTCAGTACGACCATCTTTATTGCATCCCTATCCTGTTGATAAAAATCAATCATTTAAACTTGATAGACCAGACAGACTTCAAATTTCCAATCCTAAACCTACCACATCTAATAGGTCTGTAATCAATTAAAAAAATAATTCTTAACAAAACTAAAAATAGATAGTTTATATTTAATAAATATTTAAAGTAAAATTTTATATATATATAAGATAAAAATTTTATTAATAAAGCCCTTAAGGTGGGCTCAGTGTGAAAGATTAAATTTATCAATTTATACATATATATATATATATATATATATATAGAAATAACATACACAAAATAAACTTTTGCTTGGTACAGCTGTTTCTGCGTTTAATACGCGTCCTCAGCCAAGTTTTATTCAATGAAAAGCAAACTTGTAAGTACAGCAATAAAATTATACAAAATTAGGTATTACGTAATAATAGATAGTTGATTTTAGACAAAATTATTAACAGAATTTTTAGATAAATTGCTTTCTATAATGTATGCATCCAGTTTGTAATTCGTTTCTTTTGTTTAAAGATTCAGATTTCTTAACTTTTAAAATTTCGATTTTTTCCGCATTGCACAATTTACATCCGTTTTTTAAACTGTATTTATTTTTCGTTCTTGTTAATATTTCCCACTGAATTTTAAAATTAACTTCGTCATTTTTTAGTTTCCAAATGTACTGCGATAAAGTTGTCGTATTTTTATGTTTTTCGTGTTTGAAGCTGTACTTGTGCTTTGTGTAGCGATTCTTGAACGATATATATATATACAAGGTTGCCACTTTACCTGGAATTTGACATTTTAGGCAAAAAACACCTGGAAAAACCTGGAATTTAAGAAATTTTGAAAAAAAAACCTGGAAAAACCTGGAATTTTTAAGAACTTTAACATCTTCAGTAGTAAAGTTTCGGTTTAACTCAAAAAATTTATCATATAGATAAAAAATTTAAGTCATTATCAAATATTTTTTTATTAAAAAACACATTTTAAGTAGCTTTACAGTATCTTTTCAATCTTTTTTTACTATTTAGCACAGTTTTTTACCTTAAATTTAACTTTAAACTAAAAATAGACCCAAAAATGTGTACTTTTAACAACCTGGAAGAAATTTGAAAAACCTGGAAAAAATTTTGAAAAAATGAGTGGCAACCCTGTATATATACATATATATTTACTTGATTATACAATTAAAATACATGTATATATTAAATATAATTACTATATCTAACAACAAATTTATACTCAAACAAATTATAGATTTTTTTGGATATTTTCAAGACCGCTTGGCAATATAAATCTTTGGAACTTATTAAGCAAGAATAAACCTTATTTAAACTTTAACCAATCCGTAAAAAGTGTTGCTGTACCTAACATTAGAAGATTTACTAAATATGCTGATCGAAGCATCAAGTATCCTATGTTTGTTATCCCTGAAGTGAGAAATCAAGAAGACTTTGAAGATGTTGAGTATAACTTACCCCCTGTTTTAGATTATGACGAAATAGAACAAGACGATTGTGTGACTATCGCGTATGGAATTAATCCTTGCATCTGCAAAATTTGTATGGATAGTCCTATAGATACACTTCTCCTGCACAAAAAAGAAAATGTATGTCATGCATGCTGTGAAGGTTGCGCAAACAAAGATTCTATCAAAGAAATATGCCCTTTCTGTAAAGAAGAAGTATTTACGATTATGACTGTTGACTTTTTTTCAACTGCCACAGGAGTTGTTTTATAGCAACTTTAATTTTGATACTAGACATATTTATATATATAAATTCAATTTCTTATAGTTATTTCCCTCAAATATTATAACTTAATATACAGTTTGTTATTGATTTGAAGTATTAGAAATTTTTTAAAGGTTGCCATTCCCTCTGGTAAATTCAGGATAATTTTTTTTTTCTTGGAAAATGTAGTTAATTCAAAGTTAAAGTTTATAAAAAAAACTTCTTTATTAAACATTATGATATTTTGTTTTCAATAATATTTTATGTTTACTAAGTTATTTCAAAAAAATAAATTAGCTGCCAGTTTAACGAACTAAATCAATGAAAACATATTTACGAACAAATTCATGTTGAATTTTCCAGCTTTAGGTAAGGTCAGATTTTTTTTGCATTAAGGATTGGCAACCCTAAATGGTTTTCTTAAACTTGTTCTATAGTTGTAAATATAATAATAGCTTTAATTTAAAGCTTATTGTTTAAACTAATAACTATTTACATTATATACTTTGTTATAAAAGTTAGTTTTTCAATTATCAATTATCTAAAAATAAGGAAATAAATTATTAGTGCTTCATAAAACAGTATTCTTAGCATAAGAATATACCTTGAAAAAATTTTATTTGTGAAGTTTTATAAGATATTAATGCTTTATTATGTACCCTACATAATGGCAACTAATTACATTTAAAAGCTTGAGTTCTACCTCTAAATAATATATTTTTATTTCTATGCAAACACTGTTGCTAATACTAATTTAAGGGTTACCACTCACTCAGACTAGTTTTTTATTATAAGGAATTTTTCTATTAGATAAAAAAAAGTTTTACGTAAAAAAAAAAAAATATTTAAACTTAAAAATAAACCACGATTACCACTACTATAATAAATGTAGTCTAGTTTTAAAAAATAAGTAATTACAAAGTAACTTGTATGACTAACTCAATTAACACAAGGTGGTATAAACATATCAGGTGATCATTATCTCAAGACTTTAATCTTTGTGTTAAAAAGTTCTAACTTTCAAAACATGTGCTAAGATGAACATGCTTACTAGTAGTTATAAGTAAAAATAAGCATATTTTCTCAATTACTCTACAAGTACCGTAATTCAAAACCTTAATTTTTTAAGATTTTATTTTTTTATTTTAAGAAGTTAGATTTCTGTTATTGATTCTAAATGAGTAACATAATATTTCAGTTTAGGTAGGCATAAATATTTAATATTATGTAACATTATAGAGGTCTAAAGTTAAAGTAATTAGTTTAGAACTCCAAATATTTTTTTACTCAGCTATAATTTCAAAAATATGTTTTGGTAACTTTGGTAGCTTGTTTTGTTTCAGAGAGTGGAAACCCTTTAATTGAGTGATATGTAAATACTAAAACAATCGATAAAGTTTATTAGTTAAGATCGTGTTAAAATTATAATATTACTGTTAAATTATTCAATTTATATTTTTTGCGCTAAAATTTCTACTACCTCTTATTAGCTGTATTTTATGATAAATTAAACAATATATAAGAAATAAAAAGTCAAGCTGATTTGCACTTTTTAGTAATAAATAATTAAACAAAGCTCTATTTTTTGTTTTATTTTTTTAATAGTAAATGTTTCATGTGAGTTTTTATAATTGTAAATTTTTTTTTAGTAATGTAAAGAGTCTGATACTGATAAACTTTGATATATTTTAAAAGATTGCTTCTGTTTAAAAATAAAAGTTTAAATTATTTACTTCCATGACTTAAAATGTAATGCTCAGTTATAACTTTAAAAAATCTTACTGTTAGTCATAACCGTTGTATTTAATTAAATGAAACCAACTATTAATATTTCAAAGAATTTTTTTTTTAATTAATATATAAATTTTCTATATAAACACCAGTTTTACAATAAGAATTACCTATCTGTTGTAAATTTTTTTAGATTATATAAACTTTAATTTTACGATGTAAAGTTTTAAGTTATATATTAATCTTAAAAACACTAAAAAATTGTTGAGTTTACATGATGTTTATACATGTATTTTTCCTGTACGTAAATTTTCGAAATGAATAAGTTTCAAGTATATTTTTCCGTCAGAAAGTTTCTAGATTGTGAAATTACAATAGTTTATAACCTTAAATATACGTACATTCAATACCGTTATACTTTCTTAAAACAAGATTTGCTGGCCAACACATCCTTTTGCGGCAAAGCTACCATTTGGCTCCAACTTTGTGGCAGAATAAACTTTAATTAACGCAAAGCTATTATAAATAAAGATTTCGTAAATTTGTCTCCAAAAAAATATTGTAATTTTTTGCATTTAATTTATCAGAACTAGACTCATGACCAGAGTTGGTAAAATGCTAATAGTTACTATGGTAATTCAGCAATGAAGCGTATAAACTTTGGTTTGTTTTAAGTTAGTAATTTCACGCTCGAGTAAACAAAGCAGAGCTTTTTAACATAGTATTTCTAACTTTTTAGTTAAAAAAAAACTAAAACAGTGGTATTTCTGCCTGGTCGTACTTTTATCCAATATCACAAAAAATTAACCTTCTTTTGAATTTCGAAGATTTAAAATCTACTTGAAGACTAATAAAAGGTTACATACTGAACATCAAAATTAATTACGGTTCACAAGGTTACGCATCTGATGTTGTTGAAAAAAACTATCTACGCAGTAGACCTTATCAAAGAAATAAGCTGGAAAAGAATAAATTACTTAATCAATGGTGCATTTTAAGTTAATAATCTGAGAATTTCTTTTGGTCGTAGGATTGTCTCGAATGCTGTTGATGTTGATCTTGCGGTAAAGTTCATTGTTTATTATTGCAGTAAAAATCTTTAAATTGGAGCTACAAACTTTTTTTCGAAAACTCTAGATAAATAAATATTAACAAACTTTGAAATAGCATATTTTATTATTTTCAATTATTTGAATACGTACAAATATTTTTGGAAAACAAGAAGCTAAAAGAAATATTTTAGCATAGTCTTTGTTGTTAATAAATAAATTGGGCAAAAAAGTGTACAACTTTATGTTACTAATAAATACTTAAAATTATTTTCTATTTCAGTTAAGCAAAATCTATTAATACATTTAAGTTCTTGAAATAGCAAAATTAGTTAATTTCAAAGTGTTTCAAGTAACAACTAAAACTAAGATTTCGTTAGTGATCTGCCGGATCCAATAATTAGGATCCAGCCGACTCCGGATCAATTTCCTTTTTTATTTAAGATCCGGCTAGATAAAATATTAGATCAAAAATGTTTAATCATATATCTTAAAAAAGAAAAATAATATTAAACTTATTTTTTTAATTTTAAACAATTTATTTTGAACAAAAATAAAAACCTACGTTGTACAAACAAGACAAAAATTATATCTATACAAACTGCAGTTAAGATATGATTTCAAGCTACTTAAACGACTGAATTTGATTTTTGTACCGTACATCATGTATAATAATAAAAAGCTTATACAACAACGAACTTTAATTATTTCTATTTGTGATAAGCTAAGTTAAATATTTATGTATAACGATTTGAATTAAAAGATGAAAATTAACTTCCTTAGCAACTGTTAAAGTGTTTTAAAGTAATATACTTAGTAAACAACATTTACTGATAACCATGCTATCAAGCTACAAAGAAACCTATTTTAGCATTTTATAGTTGTGATGTAAAAAGAAAAGGTTTTTTCCGGTCTTTGGATCTTTTCTTTTGCTCGTACAAGTTATCAGCTTTAGAGATTAGCTTTTCAGAATATGGAGTCGCCGAAATATACTTCTTTGGAAACATTGACAATATTTTTTTTTGACATCATCAAGATAAGACTTCAGTTTCTTTAATTTGTTAAGCTTAATTTTATTCAGAATGAAAAATCCTTAAATTCTCTTTCAATCTCTTGATCGGCTAAATCTTGTTGCTCGCTTTCGTGGGTATTTGTTTATGTTTCAAACGTGGAGTAAAACGATAAAAAAATAACTGGGAATATCATTTGCAGATAGTTGAGTTTTAGGTTATTACATGTCACTAGAGAAAAGTGACTACTTCGACCAGTCTAATGACAACTTTTCTATTTTATTTATAATTACTAATTTTATTATACAACTCATTTAAACCTCCTTTTTGAGATTATGAGGGAAAAAGTAATATTCTTCTATATTTTCTGACAAAATTGCTAAGGTTCACACTCACTTTTCCCCAGAAAACGTTTATCGTTGCAAGGGGTAGAGTTTGAGACTGATGTTTTTTTACCATAAAAAAAAAAAGGTTGTAGAACCACTTTGATCTGATGGATTGGATATTGAAAACATAATTCAGTACTTCTGCATGCAGAAATAAACTTGACAACAATGCGTTGTTTCTACTTTATGCTGCGTAACGTAAAAAAACTTCAAGCAGTTTAATAATGTGGCTAACAAGTTTGCATTCTTCAGCTATAATAATATAATTTGAATCAAATGTAAAATATTACAGCCACGTAGTACTGAACAGGACTCGTTCTTCAATTTTTTCTTGTCTTTTTAAAGCCAAAAATTTTAGGTAGATTTTTTTCCAAAAGTTTTTAAGTTTTACAGTCCTTTATTTCAAGATTATTTCTAACTCAATACATAAAAAAAGTTTCTTAGTAAAACACACGATATTGTAAATATAAAACTGAAAGAAGCTGATTGCAGAAAGACAAGTCTTTGCAATAAACTGCATACGGATCTTGCCGGATCCGGTTGATCACTACTTTTAATATATATTTAACATTAAAATTTAAAGTAAGCTCTTTGTAATTAGAAACTGAATGTTAAAGTATTCTACTTACAACAAAAGTAAACTACCAATTTTTGATGTCATAATGTAGTTGTTTAAGATTTTTTGTTTTTTAATTGAATAGTGATTTTTAATTGTTTTATTAACAGTGGTCCTAACTCCTTTAAAGATAATAGATATTAATACATTAGTTTTTTAATTAGAATAAATAATTTAAGCACATCCGCTAAAGAGTGGTCTTGAGAACTTTAAAATTTTATAAACCTTATTAGTTAATAATTAGTCCGATAGTTATTAGAAGGAAATCTATGTTCTGTATAAAAATACTCATATTTTCGAAATTAAAAATTAAGTTTTAGAACTTACAAAAGAAATAAATCATTTAAAATTGAAGAGCTTTAGAATCTTATTTTCATTAGAGTGAAAAATTGCAAATTTTTAAAAAGTAAAAATGTGTGTATTTTTGTATTCAATAACTATAAATTTGTTACAGATAGACAATTTATTTTAGTTGACGAATTTTACAAGTATATTCTTTTGAATTTGTATTAAGTGTTCCGAATATTAGTTGCTTATTTGGAGTTGAAAAAAAAACTTACTAATTTAAATATGAACTTTAGAATATGTATATAACAAACAAGTTGTAGTCAAAAGTTTATTTGTGCAATAAAAATAACGGTATCAGAACATTAAAACGAAAAAATACATACACTGCAAATAAAGATTAATTAAACATGGTGTAACTTATAATCGAAAAAACTGGTAACAAACACAAGCTTCAAAATAATCAAACAACAAAATATGTTTACGTTTTAAGAAAACGGATCTAATAACATCGCATTCAACCAAGACCAACAATCAGTTAATCAGCTTCATTAGGTTTCAATTTTTCCAAATATATTTCAGCGTCCTCATCGAAGAATCTAACAGGGTTCACATGCAAAGCATCCACAACATTCCATACTCCATTTGTTCGGTCGTAATCTGGAAATTTACAAGCTTAGTATACTTCATAGATATTAAGTTTCCTTTATTATTAACAGAACGCTTATTCAACTAGAATTCAAATTTTTAATAATTTATCATAATAAATATTACCGTTTCTTCTTTCTGATCCTTATTAGATAAACTTTTCAACTTCGATTCAAAAACTTTTATGTTTTGATAAAAAATTGGAAAAACTTATTGTAATGTCAATTTTCAGTACAGCAGTTGTTTGGCAAATTAAAAAGTTTAAGTATTTATTGCTTTAATACTTACTACCTTTTATTGTGTACTTATTACTTAAAAGATGACAATCAAAATTCTCTACTTTAGTATAAGGATAATGATCAATTATAAATTTCAAATTTTATTTTTGTTTCACTCGCTTGAAACTAGTCAAACGAGATCATCAGTTGAATAAAATCTTATTCAAATAGAATATTTGAACAATATTTTATTTAACTGATGATCTCGTTTGACTAGTTTCAAGCGAGTGAAACATTGTATTGTTAATAAATTTATAATTGACTATCTTTTATAATAGTTACAAAAGTTTTTGAAATTTTAAGTATCTACAACATAAAACTTTACTCACTTTGCTTCGCGGTATCAAGAAATTTGAACTCATTACCAGCAAAATTGGTTTTCCTCAATGCACCAAACATTGCATAGCTTCTAAAGCAGTTCACTGCATCGCCTTTAGTATTGTCGAAGTACACAAAATGGAAATCTGTTGTTTCTGTTTGACCACCGCGGCGATGCGAAGCAACTCGCATAAACTGCCCATGCCACTCCGGCATTGTATAAAATTCAGTATCGGCGCTCTTCTCTGGGTAGGTAAACTGTAATTTCACGTGTGTAGTTTTAAACGATGAAAATAACCAAGGTAAACTAGTAATGTTTAAATGTACATTAAAAACATTTCAAAACTAACTAAAAATATTCGAAATAGCTTACCTTGAACCTGGTAGTCCTCAAATCTACACCTGGATTCTGTTGCATTGTTTCGTCTATAAACAATTTCATTGCCCTCCAAACTTCACTGTATAAACGAAGTCTCTTGCGTGGTACTCGTCCATCGCAATAAAATGGAAAGTTTTCGTTATTACCACTTTCACTCATGATTTACACAACTTTCAATCAAACAAGAAACTGTTGAGTATGTTTAAGAGTTCAAGTATATATAGTTATTAAAATCTGATAACTGGTAGTTATTTTTTAGTTTACTTTTGTATTTAAATAGCTTTTGTAGCACTTATGGTTTCTAAAACTATATATGTAATTAAACATTTTAATGGAACAGTCTTAAAATACAAGAATGGTAATTAAAAGTTCATTAAAGCCATGAGAAAATTTTTATTTAGTTAAGGTTTAGATATACTTTAACATTATACAACAGTTTTTATTGAGTTATATCAGTTTAAATACAATAAAATTATGTAAAGTATTTTGATATAAAAAGTAATATTCTAACTTTTTATATAATACATGTTTTTAATCTTTATAAATGATACTTTTACAGCTTCCCCTTAAAAAAAGTATCAGTAATGCTGTTGCACCTTATTTATATTATGTACAAAATTCTTAATACATTAATTTTTATTGTAATTTTTGTTTTTGAAGCTAATATTTAATATATTGCTTCATGGTGTCATTTATAAATTATTTACTCATTGTGAAACGAACTCATATATGCTTATGATAATATTAAATTTTCTCTCTATTTAAATATGAAATTTTACAGCACTTGAGTAAATTAGTTTTTTCTAATAGATAATCAATCATAAAAGTTATTAATAAAAAAAATCACCTAAAACATATTACTTCTAACTTTGATTATTCAGTATGTCAATAACTTTTCAATATTTGTTTAAAACCTTGCTCCTTAATAGCTAAATGTAACCTAATAAAGCAGCTTTATGCTTGGAAAGATCGATCATTACTTATTATTTATATTTAAGGCCTTGATTATTATTTTTTCTCATAAACAAACTAAAAAATAGGTCAGCAATTTTTTTTATAGCAAAACAGACAATTATGTTATAAAAATCGCGCACTTAAATGAATATTACAAACCTTTTTGCAGTTGTGCTATTAAAATTTTATAAAGTATGCAATAATATATCATTACTATATATTCTATAAAGAATCTTATTGTAGTTTTTACCACTAAAAAATATTTATTGCTCATAGAATTATATTTTTTACTGAAAAGTATATCGCAAGCCACAAGTGTTTGCTTTGCATTTGCCGACTACTAAACTAAATTGTTATATCATATATAAAGGAAAACACCGGCGAAAATCTACAGAGCCTAAGCCTGGACTTTCGTATGCCGTGAGACAAGCTCAAGTTTAACATAAGGTTTGATTATACCAATTCGATCATCAGACCACAAGACTTCGGTAGACTGAGACCGGTTTCGTCCCTATTAGGACTCATCAGTCAGCCACAACCGAAAAGAAAGTTATAATAAATAAAAAATCTTTGTTTCCATGACTTACAATTTTATTTAGCCTTATTTATGTTATTTTCATATATACTTTTTAAAACCTTATAACCTTTTTTTTGTAGATTTATTCATAGATTATGGTGGAACAATCGCTTTTAAATAAAAAATCGCGTATTTTTTCATATATTTTGTATACTTTTCAACTAATAATTGCTTTCAATCTTGAATTATAAGTGCAGAAATTTTTAGTTGTTGAATTAATTGGCGATGAATTCTTATGTTTTTCTATTTTAACTATAAGTTCTATATCTTTCATTAAGTATATCTTTTCAATTGAAAATCATTCGTACTAAAATATTTTAGTAATGTTTATTATTGCTTAAAATATGATTAAACAACTTTAATCTTAAAAAAATTTTGTACCAATAATTTAATTGTTTTTAAATACTTTTACATGGCATGTTTAAAAAAAAATTAACTCAAAATGATTGCATAGTGAAAACCAATGACGTAGCTTGGTAAAAAATTTACAAATCTGCGAAAATAAGCAGCGTACGTATATCTTCCTCATCATTTGTCATAATTTAGGAGAAAAAATCAATCTTAATATCTCATATTCATTATTTCTAAAACATAATACTGCGTTAAGAATCAAATACGCAAAGTTGAGCTGTGTGTTATTACTAAGACTAGGATTGCCGAAAAATAAAGACTTGTTAAATCTGCAACTAATGTTTGGCACCATGCTCAGGGCAATTATGGCAAATACGCGACGAACTTGCCTGAGAAGTATCTAAACTTGTATGTTATTGGAGTGTTCTGACGATGGCTTTATTTTTCTAATATTACTGTTCAGTATCAATCAATGAACGTATTTATAAGAATAGGTCAATTCTTTCCTTAGAATATAAAAATATGCTATTTTTTTACTAACAAGGTGTGCTATTTAAAAAAGTAAAACCTTAACGATTAGTTGTATTCATAGAAAACGATGTTTTTAATTAAACTACCGAGATAATATCTAATTATAATTTGTTACATATTTGATTTGAAGTCACGATACAAATTAGTATTACCTTATAGTCCAGACATATTTTATATATGCTTTGCTCTGCCTCTCTACTTTATTTATACACTCAACGTTTTCTATTTGATAAAAAGTAACACTTGTAGAATTTATAAATTACTGGCTTAACTTTTTTATTATGGTTTCCTCCACAATTAATTAAGTTTTTTTAAAATAAATTCTTGCGCTTTAGTTAAAAAATATAAATTATAAAATATTTTTTATGACAAACTTTTTGAATTGTGCTCTCATTTTGTTTTTCAGTGCACACTGCAAAGTACATTAGTTCTCATTAAATGATAATTTCAATACAATTTTGATATTAAAAACTTTACTATAATTTTCCAAAAATATGCAGCTTGCTAAGATTTATTTTCATAAGTGTCTGCAAGACTTTTATTGTTGATTCTGGTCATCGACTAGAAAAGCTTCCTACTTTTTTATAGTTAATAAACGAACAACATTATATTTCAAGTGTTAATTTAGCACCAAAACTTTGGTAAAATTAAACTTCCTGGATCCAGCAAGATCTCAATTCAAAAAATGTCCTGAAGATCACGGTTTTTATCATGTACTTCACATAAAAATGGTTAATAGTAAAAAGGTGACAAGGAATTAATGAAGAATTATCTAGGCAGTAATCAATTTTCAGGACTCCGACAAAGAAATTAAAAACATATTTATCAATATACAGTAGACTACCGCTTAAGTACGCAAATTGAACCCGACCAAAAAGTGCGTACTTTTTGACGACATAGTATAATATGAAATTTAGTTGTTTGTTTTCTTTCTTACAACAGCCACCAAATAAACAAGTCTTTTTGTTTTAGACAAAACATTTAATACGAATTCTAATCTGCAAATTTTTTAATATATTTTAAAATCGTCTTATTTGCTATAAAAAGTTTCTACATAATTAATACATACATTTAATATAGAAATTCAGTCAATGAATAAACCTAGTTTTGTTTTTATAGCTGAGATTTTTATCAAACATTTAATTTAAAGTGTAATACATTTATCATATTTTTGCATTAGCTAAGAAAAGTTTGATTTTTTTTATTTTGAAAGAAAAACGCTTCAGGATGGTAATTGTAAGAAAGTTTATATCAGTAGAAACATTTATAGTATAAGTGCACAATGATAAGATGCTGATTAATTTTTTTTTAACTTTAGTTTTTTGTTGTTGTTGTTTCGTTTTATATGTTTATTTTGACTTTATAAAATTTGTAAGTAGTTTTATATTATGTCACATTAAAATTAGCCTTTCTTTTGCAGATATTCTGAAAGTTTAAAAAAAAAAAAAGATTTTTTTTGTCTTTCTGGATAAGTGCGTACTTAAGGCGGGGTGCGTACCAAAAAAAGTGCGTACTTAAGCGGTAGTCTACTGTACTTTTGTAAAACCAAAAAAGTGTTTAAAACGTCTAAGAAATAAATTGTATATTTGCAGCATTGCGTGTAGGCACGTTTATTTTTTATCTTTATACAACAACAATCCACATGTATTAACTTCGAGAAAATAACTTCAATATTTTACAAAAGCTATTTTAACTAAATTATTTTTTTTTAGAATAAAATGTAAATATACTATAATAAACTTTTTAGTAAGCATCTTAATATAAATTAAAATGTTTTGTTAAAAAAAGCTAACCGCAAGTCGAAATATTTTATCTAATAAATGAAGTTAACACTATAAAGTGAAAAAATTTCACTGGTAGAACGGAAGTTGACTAAAAATAACAAAATTAGTAAAACTAATCAATTTTAACAACAAAGTAAACATTAAAGAAAACTATAACAAATTATCAGCAGTTCAAAAGAACAAATATATTTATTGACAGCCAACTATAAGTTATTGAAATATTCCTTTAAGCAGCAACAACTTTTTGGGCAGCAACAATTGCATCAAGGTCAAACTGATCTTTTAAACATTTAGTCGCAGCAGCTGCTTTTGCTCCTTTCTGTAAAACAAGAAAAATACATAACAGAACCGGGTTTAATTTCATGAAATCACGTTTTTTTTTAAATAAATTAGTACACATTTATTTTTTTAGTATGTTAAGCTATTAAACTAGATCAGGGGCCGGCAAACATTTTGTAGTCGCGACTAAACTTAGAAAAAAAATTGTACGCTTGAACAGAAGTTATAGTCATAACCTTACCCTTTTATCCGTCATGCATACATGTGATCTTTTTTTTTTTACTTTTTGTTTCAGATCATAAAATGTGTACGTCTAGTCTGAGTTTCAAAAGTTTATATGCTCGCTTGCCGAACTTTTACCCTTAATGGGCCGCAGTTTGCTGATCCCTGAACTAGATAAAACACAGAATAAAACTGCAATGCAAATTATAACAAGTACCTTGCTTTTGCAGGTCCCTTCGTATTTTTTATCATTTACTTCCAAAACAAATGTGTATGAAGGCGGGTTCATCACATACAGCTCAGTTCTTTCAACCCATTTTAAAGTTGTTGTTCTCAAACACTGAACAAGAAACTGAATGGGATTATCTGAAAAAAAATTCAGTGTTTTGAAAATAAAATAACTAATGACATTATAAAATATGAGAACTATAACTCACTTGCGTTGTACAAACGCGGGTCTTTTACTGCAAACACTTTAATGCTCTAAAAAGTTATAATAACAGTTAGGTACGTTAGAGTATCATACAGGTTAATTAAGTCAATATAAATAACCTAAATAAATAATAGCTTAAAGTTTATTACATTTTTAAAAATGCTGTAGTTCGATTTTAGCAAAATAAAAAAAACAATAGTCGACAAAAGATAATGGTAATCATTAGAATTAAAAAAAAAAAGCTCAACTTTATAACAGTTTTTGTCCGTAACTGTTGAATTAATGCAATCACACAAGTTTATTAATAGGCTGAAAACTATAAACTTAACTAATAGAAAACAAAAAACATTAAGCTATAAGTTATTCATAGAAACAGTTACTAATCAGCAACGGAAACAGCCTGAGTCTATAGGTAATGTAAGAAAAACTTCCTTCTTACCTTAAACCTTTTATACAGTAAAAACAATTATAAAAATATCTTTGATAAAGGGGGATTTTTACAAAGTTTTGGTCTACTTTTCTAAGATGCAACACATAAAATAATTTAACACCATTTGAACCTTAATTGTTTCGTTAAGTTTCGAGTCTGTAGAGTTCAAAACAAAAATAACTAAAAATATATCTCCTACTACGTTTGTAAAAAATAAATACCCGAAATTGTCAAAAAAATTTCTTGACAATATTTAGAAAAAGTTGATGTAAAAAATTGATAAATAAAAATTTTATTACTGGAAACAAAAAAAAAACCATCTCAGTTTATAAAAAAATCCTTACGACAAATTTATAATCATTGTAAGGAACATTTCCTGAAAGTTTTTGGCATTTATCTTAAAAAACGTAGGAATAGATAGATTTTTAGTGATTCTTATCTAATCACCATTTAAGTTTTCTCCTACCATAAGAAGCCTATTGTACACTTCAACTTTAAACACTTTAACCGGTTATATCTTATAAGTAGTTTGAATTTTTAAAAGCTGTTAAAGTAGTTAACACTCTACAAAAAAAAATTTCAAAAATGTGATTTACCCGTCTATAGCCCTTACTTTTGTAAGGATGACACCCTATTATGCTCTCAAACAAGCCTAGACAGGTCTACTCATTTAACTATACAGATTTATTATCTTAGATATTTTTTTTTTCGTTCATCTAACAACTAAATAAAAAACAAACATACCTTTTAAACTACTTTTAACAACAATAACAGTATTAATGATAACTGAAAAACATACTGGAAGCACTTAAATAATTTATGCAACATTTATAAAATATTAAGTAACCTAAAAAATAATTTCTAAAATGTAATGTTAGTTTATATGTAGTTGATTAACGGTAGAACTATTTTAAAAACAATTAAAATATAAAATTATTTATGCATTATTTTAAATTTAATGGCTTTTATACACAAACACTGTTTATAACTTTTAATATATTTCTTTAGATATCTAAGCTTGATTATTAATTCACATTTTGTCAAACTAACTTTATAAAAGTTTCACTTAGTGCATAACTAATAATTTTACCATATAGTACTAGTAATGCTACTTATTTTTTTCAGATATTTAAAACATAACTATAATTTAAATCTTAAGTATTCTTCTATAATAAGAAGAAAAAAAAGAAAGTTATAAGTAAACTTTACAGTACAGAAAATTAGTTTTAACACGAAAAACAATTCTAAAAGTCTTACATCATTTGCATTCTTAACTTTTTGCAATGCTTTAGACAGCTTGGTTTGAACTGTGACCTCAAGATCCTCATTTTCGCCTTCTAACTTTTTAGTGCTAAACTCATCAATAAAAAACTTTCTGCGTAAAATTTCAGCTGCAATTACTCTCCGAGCGATTTCCTTAAGTATTTTATTGTATTTGAATTTATATTGGTTACAATTGTACGTTTAAGAACATGTTTTTCAATAAGTTTATCTATAACGGAATTATTACATTACAAGTTTATAAAAAAAAACAATCTGTAATAACAGGCAACAATAACTGCACAAGAACAGTATAAATAGACTATTGTTAAAACTATTTTCAATTGCAAAATAAATAAAAATCACTATTTTTGCTTCAAGCTACTATACTACTTCAAAATAAATAATTTGATTTAAACTAATAATAAGTTATCAATACAATTTAATGGATTAGCTTTTAAGATTTTATACTTTTTCAATTATATAAACAAATAAAAACAAAAAGTTTTCATGTATTTTAATGATCAAATATCAAGTTCAGATCAGTAACTCTTTACGGTCATAATAGATTGATTTTAAAAATGATTTTCTTATCGTTAAAAAATTTCAATCAAAGACTATTTTTTAAATAAAAAAAAACATGAATTAAAAGAAAGGAAGAGTTTAAATTCAAAGTTTAAAAATATTCTATAATAATACTTATCCAAGTCTAAGCTTTGAATTAATTGTTTAAAAAATTAAGAAAAATTGTATTTAATTAAGAAATTATTAATTGTTTACCTTCTTATCAAAACAATATAATTTAGCAAACTAAGTATAAAAAATTGGCCTCTAATATATATATAAAAATATGGTCTGTCTAAGAAAGATTTTGAATAAAACCTGGTTTTCATTTAATGATTAATACTAAATTCAAACATATCTTACAAAACGTTATACTAAATTAAGATGATTCTAAAGTATTTAACTAATAAAAAAAATTAAGTAAGGTTTTAATAAGCATTTTTATTAATTAAAATAAATGCTCACTTTACTTGAAGAAGTAGCAGAGTAAATTTGACCTTCTAAAAAGAAAGACATTAGAAATAGTTTTTTACCATCAGCTGAGTCTACTGGAAATGATTCGAAACATTCCAAAGAGCCTGGTATTAACTCGTTAAGATATCTTTCAGCTTGTTTTTTCTCTAAAATACAGAAGTATTTAAAATAGTATTCATTAAAAACTAATTAATTATTTAATAAACTACAACAAATGTGTTTAATGTATAAATACTTGAGTCATTAATCATAAACTGCTAGGTTCTAGCAAGTAAAGTGTTAAAACATTTAAAAATGATAGTAATTATAAACTCACTGTCAATATTTTTAATCAAAGCTGACACAAGATATGGCTGTTGTTCCTTGTTCAAAATTGGTTTCTAAAAAAATAACTTGCATAAATATCTATCGTCTGAAAAAGGTCAAAAAAAGTAAATTGAAAATAATGCATAGTAAAACGTACAGGACGTTTTCCGTTCAACTCTTCAATCCAGCAATCGTCAGAGGTAAAATCAACTTCTCTCTTGGAAGGAGTTTCTAAATGAAACAAGCGGTTCCAGTAAGTTTCGTTCAGCCACTTGTCAAGAACTCCGCTAACAAACAACATTGGCTCCGATACCCTGATAATAGCGCAAAACTTATATTTAGTTTAAATAAAAAAGAATATACTTTTAAAGCAACTACTTTTCTCTAAGTTTAAATAAAAGTTGCAGTTGTTATAAAGATAAAACTATATCAAAACTAATTTAGATGAAGGAGTATTGTACTGGCTGCTTTACGTGAACACAAGTCTTACATAGTAAACTAATGATTATTAATGTTTAGAAAGAATTAAATAATAATAATAACATTTTGCACAGTACTTTCTTTAAATACCGGAGATATGTTTCTCTGTGTTAAACAATTTACAGAGCTCACGGAGTTCTATAAATAAATAAGTACTGCAAACAAGATTAGAGTATAAGGAAGATGAAAAATATATATGGTATATTTTTTATAAGTTAAAAAAAATTGAAGAAAAATTATATATGTTAATTACTCACATTGAAAAGCATATATTTATTTAAAAATAAACTTATTCTTTATCTATTTTTTTTACAGAACTTCGTGGAACTGTGTTAATTGTTAAAACAAAGAAACATATGCCAGTTAAATACAAGAAATACTTTACAAGTTGTTGTTATTATCGTACATTCCAACGAACCCAATACTTTAAGATCTGTATTAAACAAACTATCAACTAGTAACTTTGGCTATTTGAAAAGTAAATCTTATTTAAGATAATTTTTACTAAACTTTCCAACACATGAAACATTAAGCCTCAAAGTTTTATTGAATTCAAGTCTTTTAATTGAATAGCCAAAACTACAAATGTGTAGGTTGCAAAAAAACTATCAATTTATTTAGTTGAATTTATACAAAAAAAATTATTACCTTTCATTCTTACTTTTTGAAAAAATATATGAATCATTAAAATTAAGTTCATCAGAAAATCATTACGGTTAATATATTCATTATAAAAATTTTGTAAAAATATTATAAAAAATAAATATCACATTATTTAAAACAAAAAAAATCCACTTTAATTAAAATTTTAATATAAATATAAATAATGATCCACAACTGTACCATATTAATAAATTAGTTCTCAAAAACGAAATAGTCTGACCTCAAAGTTGCACGAGAAAAAAAGACCTTAAATATATTTCAAAAAAGTATTTTTTAAATTCTAATTATCTATTTAAACTGATTTTAGAAGTGCTTAAGAATTAGTCAGATATGATTTAGCTATGAATGTTAAACTAAGGGTACAACTTTCTTACAACTTCCACACGTGACCTGATCAACTTTAATTTTAGATTTCTTTATCCATTTCAATGCTTCGCCACTTACTTAGCAAAAATTTAAGACTTTAAAATGTTTCTTGCTTAAAGAATAAAAACTAACAAAAGAACAATTTTACCTACATGTAAGTCTTGATAAATACTTTTAAGTACCAACATCTACATATTACTTCGCTTTTGAGAAAAAATAAGACTATTAAGAATTTTCAATGTGATCACAAAGTCATAGTAAAAAAATATTAAACCTAGTAATTGCTTTAATCAATGTTTAAACAAAACAACAAAACGAGTTTATTTAAGAAGTATTTGTTTAATTTTATTTAAAAGTTAACATTGGCTGTCATATTATATATTTTGATCTTTCAAAAACAACACACAGAGATCTCTACTTATTCTAATTGAATAAGATTTTAAAGTTAGTACTGATGAACTAATAGAGCAAAATTTAGTTTACTGACCAAAATATTTAAAAAATAACTACATTAGATGTTATTAGTAGCTTCAAAGTATATTTTGAAGGCCGTATTTATAGAGCTTTTAAACTTTAATTAATTGAGATATAGTCTCTTTTCTTAAAATTTTCAGATGCAAACCAAAGTTGCCAAAGGTTTTTTGAAATTGTTTAACTGATTTTAAAATTTATTTCAAGTTTTTTAAAGAACAAGTTTTTTGGTCCGTTTCTAGTTTAAAATTCAATTTAAGGTTTAAAACTTTCTTAAATAGCATAACAACATTTAAAACATATTGGAAAGCTACTTTAAATGTGGTTTTTAATAAAATAAAAATGATAATTTTTTTTTCATAATTGGTTTTTGCATGTGATCGAAAATTCATTACTTTACATATAAAATAGTTTGTTACTCCAGCTTTTTTCAGGTGTTTTAGTAATTTTTGTTTGAAATACCAGGTTTTTTTTTCTTCAAAATTTATCAAATTTAATTTTTTTTTCACCAATTGTCAAATTCTAGGTTTCTAGGTTTTTTGACAACCCTGGCAAACGTATAGACCGCAATTAAATCAAATTTAAAATTTTATTAAAAATCTATCTACTTTTGTGATGTTTGAGCTAGAGACCTCAAATTTATATAAAACATTGCTTATATATAATTTAGGAAAATTAAACTTGTTTAATTGGTTTCTTTTTTGACAACAAAAAAATAAAATTTCTGATAAAAAGTTTAAAAATAGTAAGTAGTATTTCTTTTTTTTTATTCTTTCAGGTAAAATGATTAAAATATGAACTAATTATAATAATCTTATGAAGACTGGTTATAAAACTAAGGAGATAATATGTTTTTAGTGAAAAAAGTATTGACCCTATTAGACTTAGCGACCTAGAATCCTTATATCTCATAAGTTACTTTGAAATTTAAAAAATGTTGTAAAATACACAAGTAGTCAAAAGTCTCTGCTAGCTAAGACAATAAACTATAAAACAATACCAACTTGTAAAAAACATTACCTTAATTTGATCAATCAGAAAATATAAAAAATCAGTTAGAAAAAGAGCCCAGAAAATTTCAACATGTATAAAAAAACTAAAAAGACGAACAAGTAAAAATAATTACCCTAATTAAGAAGAAGTAAAAAATAACAACTAGGTCACAATTTTCACTTAATTCTAAAAGTTAATTTATGGTAACACTTAAAAAAAATTAAACACTTTGACGTTTGTAAAAATATAAATGTTTTACAACTTCAAAAAACATTTGTTTATTAAAAGAACTCAAAACAAGCACAAGTAAGTTAACATAGTAAATAACAGTTCAAATTTAGACAATTTTGAAGTTTATACTATTAATAAAAAATATATATATAGTTTTTGTCTTTTTAAGATGATAAATGTATTTTTTATCATAGGATGTATGAGATAATTATAACTATATTAAGTAATTCAACATGTTAAAAGTTTTTAAAACGGTGGTTAAAAAAAACTCAAATTTAGCAAATACTTTAGGACTTCAGTTACATAATAATTAATATATTAATTTTTTATTACATGATTATTTTGACTGAAAAGTTTAACCAGCTTTGATATTTCCAAGCTTAAATATATTTTTAATATCATTATTTTCATAAAAAACTACAAATATTTATTTAAAACTTCAAAAAAATATAAGACATACATTAATTCATAACAATTATGTTGTTTACTAAGATGGTAAATAATAAGAGTGAGTTTCTAAATTTCAAAAAGAACAAACTTTATGTTTTTATTCAACAATTATTGAACAAAGGTTCCAACTATTTGAAGAAAAAAGCCTTCTTGTACTAGCCTGACTGTTAAGTTTAAATCAAGTTAATACAATAATTATTTTAAAAGTGGTAAAACAACAAGGTTGACAATTTAAAAAATGATTAAGCCTAAACACTACAGAATAAACAACACTGAATAAGACTAACTAAAAATATCAAAATTTATATCAGAATGAAAAGACCAGATATGTTAAAATAAATTTTGAAGCTAGCCCTAGTTTTTTTAATTGGCTTCAAAAACTTTTAACTAGTCTGAGTGAATGACAGTCCTAAACGAATATGGAGACTAAAGACTTTTAAAATAATACTAAAGAAATATTTATAAAATCAAAATAACTTTTAATAAAACACTTTAAGATATACTCCAGTTGATCAAAACATTTGTATTAATTTTGGTTAAAGATCTTCTAAAAGGAACAAACAAAGATATCAAATTGTTTTTATTATAACTATACCTGACTCAAAAGCAAATACATATGTTTTCTTCATCTAATATAATGTTTTTTAAATACTAATAATGAGAAAAATAATTTAAATAAGGTGTTTATTCTTTGATTATAAAAGAAATCATTTTCATCAACTTAAACTTCTGAGATAATCATAAGTTTAGTAACATTTATTTTTAGAGAATATTTGGAACACTTTTGTCAATGAAAATCAGCAATATAAATTCATTCTTTTGTAAATTATTATTATCAAGAATTTAAATTTTAAACACGTTAAATAAACTCATATACCTTAAAAACTGTATTTTTTTTTATGTTTTATAAAAAAAAATAATTATTAAAGTTTTTTCTTTCAATACTTATTAAACATAACTTACTGCAATACATGAGCTGCCACATTTTGCATTGCCATCTTCTTATTTGAACCAAAACCAAAAAACTGACTTTTGTCTTTTTTTATTGTGGCTGCAAAAACTTCATTTGGCTTAATTCCAGTAATTCCGAGAATTTCTGGTTTTACATCTAAAAACATTTAAAGTAATTTTAAGTTAAATCATAACAATAAATACTTAAAACCATGTTTTTAAAGTTTAAAGTTAGTTTTACAGTAAAAAAATAAGTGTTAGCTCATTAGAAGTACATAAAATATTCACTTTTCAAACTTATAATTATACAATGTTATCAAAATATTTCCAAAGTATGTATTTAAAAAGTATATCTAGTTTTTTGTAAAACTTTATAAAGTAAATAATAAATTTCCTGACAATATGATTCCAAGTAAAATATTCATCGTAGGCCAGTAGTTTGATAAGTAGTAAACTAGACCGCACTTTAATAAATATGACACCCAACAATAAAACATACATCATTCATTCACTGACTAATCACGTTAAAAAATAAAGCTTCTCAAACTAGTTTTCAAGTTTGCTGAAAATTTCAATTTGGAGATTTATAATGATTAAAGTTTTTGTAATGTGCTTGACGTAGTCAAAATGGAAGCTAAATGCATTTTAAATAGAAAACCTACCATTTGTAGGCAAAAACAATTTCACTATAATGTTCTTTTATTTACTTAATGCTCTATTTAATCAGCTTTAATAATTAGTATTTGATTAGTTTTTTGTAATTAACTTTTTATGTAGTTAATATTTGTTTATAATGGTTACAACTGTTACTTATATAAACTAAATTTATCTCTTATTTATTGCTATTTGCACTGATTAAAATAGCGAAAAATATATCAGGATTTTTGCACTGAGTGTCTTTTGTATATTGTTTAAATTTATTTTTATTATTTATACTAAATATTGTTTATTACTTAAGTTAAATATTTGTTTGCTAAAGTAAGATATGTTTAAGTTATAATACCATTTCATTTATTCAAGTTTCATCTATTCAATTGTCATCATTCTGCTTAGTCTAATGTGAATTTTTTCTCAATATAAATTTACAAAAACTTTTATATTGACTCTACACTAAGGCTTCCCAAACTTGGCCAAGTAGCTCCCTTGGGGGCCATTACAGAAATTTAAGGGGCCATGAGCAGCAAAGGGGCCACAGGGGGCTATGAGGTCATAATTTGAAACTTACACTAGAGTTGATCATGAAGAGCAAAAGAAAAGGTCTTAGGCATTTTGGTCGTAGTTTTGAAACTTTTATCATGGAAAAAAAAAGGAAATCTAAGGGGTCACAAGCTGTAAAAGGGGAAGGCACAAGGCCATAATCTGAAACTTAAATTAGATATTCTGGAGTTGATGATAAAAAAATAAATAAAAAGGTCTTTTAGCAGTTTTTATTGTAGCTTTTTGAGAAACCTTGTTGGAGGTGCCATAGCTTTTTTTAATTTCTTAAACCAAGGCCTTATGAAAAAAGTTTGGGAAATCTTTTATCATCTCTACTTTTATCATCTCCGAAGTATTTAAATTGTGTAACTTTTACTTAAACAATAAACAAAAATATTATTCACTTTAAATATAATTTTTGTTAATCAAAAGGGTATCAATCACATCATTTAAATTAACTAAATGCGTTTTTAATATTAAAGGCTTAGAGTATTTAGTAACAGACGATTAGAACTACATTACTGCTATCAAACAATTTAAATTAATAAAAGAAGAGAAATATAGAAACATATATTGTATTTCTTTAAGCTAAAATTGAAACAGTTCAGAAGATATTTCTTATTTTAAAAATTATAACACTCGTAACAAAATCTAAAACTTTGTCATTCCTAACAACACATATATCACTATTATTTTCAATAACAAATAATGATATAACTAGACTTGTTTATTTATGTGTTTCAATTTTTCTTTTATAAGTCGTTTTTTAAACGATAACTTTTGATTACTCTAAAAGAGTTAAAATCCTTAAATTAAAACAAAAACAATAATTTTGTTAGTAATCAGAAGTAGTCAGCTACATGATTTATAAACTATTTTTTTGAATGTGCAATAAGTTTACAAACTAAAAAGTAATATTAATAATGCTATACTAAATTACATAATGAAAGAAGTATAAAGTTCATTTATTTTTTCTTTTAATAAAACTTCAACTTTGTATTAAACAAAATAACTAAAAGATTATAACTTTATAAGAACTATTACAAAATCAAATTTTAACTTGTACATAATTTTACTTTACCTGGGCAGAAACGACTGAGTAGTTCGAGAGGATTAGCAAATGGAGGCCTAAGTTTCGGCTGTTTGAATTCTGCACCTTTATTCGGAGTGAAGCTTGAAAAATTGTAAGAACGAGATTTCTTAAAAGTATTGAGTCTCATCTTCTTTTTAAGACTCGTTGTGTTATTTGCAACTCCTTCGTTTTCTAAAACAAATGTTTAGTTTTTATTACATTGTTTAGTATCATTGTACTTGGTGCATCAAACAGTTAAACAATAGTTTATTCAACTAGTAAAACACTGAAACATGTAAATTCATTTGTTATTTTAATTTATATAACATTATCTGTACAACATAGAATTAATTAGTTGTAAGTAGATGGATAAAATTTCTTATAAAGAACTAACTAAGTTATTTTGTAAAGCATAAATAACATTATTACTTTACTAGAATGTTTTAAAACTTTGATAAATTTGTAATTTTTATTTAAATACGCATTCATTAATTTGTATCAATTTGTTATCTAATGATGTTTTTATATTTATTAAGGGTATTTTTTATGAGTTCTGATCTCAAGATTAGTTTTTATTTCGCATTAAAAAAAACTAAGTTGTGCTTTTATATTTACTAGTCTAATGTTTTATAATATTATTAAAATTGATTTTTTAATGGCAAGAAATATACCTTTAAGTTAAAAATAAATAAAATGGTAAACATATAATAAACACATTTTCTTACAAAAAATAACTTTGGCTTTTATTTGAAAGCTATAAGTACAAACTACAAGCCAGTTTTTATAGAATTCAAAAATATCAATCAACTTTTAAGATATTTTATTTTTTGTAAAAAGTTTCTGATACAAACATATGAATCACAAATTTTTTGGGGTCAATTTTATCAGAAATTTAAAAAATCCCTAAAAATTTATCTCCACCTTCATTTATCAAGCAATATTCTTCAAATTTTCAGGAAATGTTCCTTGCATTACAAGAAAAAAATGTTACTTATGAATTTTAATATATTAAAAAAATAAAAATCTTATCACTGAAATAAAAAAAACAGTATTTTTTTAAAAGTATTTTTAATTAAATTTTTTTATGTCTAAAGTACCGTTTTTTTTTTATTGTATAAAGATAGACTGTGAAAGTTTGAAGAAGATTGCTTGAAAAATGTAGGAGTAGATAGATTTTAAATAAAATAGTCTTTTTTCGCTGTTTTAGTTTTCCCTCCTCATAAGGAATCTATTATGCGGCTTGACTTTGACCAGTCATATCTCAAAACTAATTTGTATTTTTTGAAACGGTAAAAAGCAACTTGAATCTTAGTAAAAACTACATAAAATAAGATCTACTTGTAAAAAACATGGCTTTCCTCCCCCTATGGCCTTAAGTTTAATATAAAAAGTTGTGCTAAATAGTATGAAAACATTGAAAAGATACTATAAAGCTACTCCTAATGTGTTTTTTAGTTAAGAAATTGTTGATGATGACAAATATTTTAATCTATATGGTAGATTTTTTGTGTCAATCAAAATTTTTCTACTTAACATGTAAAAATTGTTTAAAATTTCAGGTTTTTCCAGTTTTTTTTTTTTGCCTAGATCGCCAAATTCCAGGTTTTTCAAGGTTTTAAGGTAAAGTAGCAATCCTGAACAATTAATTTATAAACTTTTATAAAATGATTTCCAAATTGCTATCAAAAACCTAATGTTAAATTAGATAGTTTTATGACTTCTCCTCTTTTATAAATAAAACAGAAGTAAAATATTAAGGCTATTAGTTTTCTAAATGTCAAAGAATTACCCAAGTTGCTCTTACCCTCTAATATTAATCCACTATATTATTTATGACAACCTAACTATCCAAAAGTAATATTTAGATAAGTTTCTATTTTAATTTATATTTGTGCAACAAAAATTACAAGGCCTATTTAAATATTGTTCTAAACTTTCTTAAGTTATAACAAGCTGAGTTCTTCCAATAGCCATTTTAATAGTTAAGGGCATAGGAGGGTCCAACATTTTTTTTTACTAAAAATAACACTGGATGTTATATGAAAGCTTGAAGTACAAACTACAAGCCAGTTTTTATAGAATCAAAAAATCTTATTTAACTTTTCAGATATTGTAATTTTCATAAAAAATTTCCAATACAAACATATAGACCGCAAATTTTTTTGGAAAATTTAAAAAATCACTAAAAATCTACCTTCTCCTTCATTTTTTAAGCTACAGACCTCAAACTTTCAGGAAATGTTCCTTATATGAATTAAAAGACTTTGAATGTTGGAATTTTTTAAATATTAAAAAAAAAATATATATATATAATAAAAAACAAAAAAAATAAGTAGTTTTTTTTTCAAAATTAAAAAAATTCCTGCATTCAATCTTTTAAAAAATTCAATAATACACTTTCTGTGAAAATCTGTAGAAGATTGCTTAAAAATGAAGGAGGAGATAGATTTTTAGTGAAATGGTCTTTTTTTTGCATTTTTAGTTTGCACTTTCCATTAGGAACCTATTGAGGTCACCGACTTTGATTCCTCATATCTCATAAACTACTTTAAATTTTTTTAAGCTGTTAAAAATGTCTGTTAGCTCAGATAAAATGCCATAAAATAAGATCAACTTGTAAAAATCAAAGAGTCAACCATGTGTGTAGACTTTGTTAAAATAAATTAACATAATAAAATGTATCAACCAACTTCTTTTGTTTCCATTTTTGTTTTTTTCTTCTTCATTCTGATTGTTTTCACTAGCATCTAGTTGAACTGTAGGAGTGTTCTCTTCCTTGTTTACATCCTTAGACTCAGTTTGTGAAACTAAGACATCAGTCTGTGCAACAGGTTCATTTTTCACTTCTGTCAAAATTTGCACAAAATACAGTTAAAACTAGAACTATTAATTAATAACCAATCAATTATTAATAAAATAGAAAAAATAATTACTAGTATAGAATACTATAAAGCTAAAAGGCAGTAAATTAGCAATAAATATCAGTAGAAGTAGAATTTCTTACTTATGGTCTTTAAATTGATTGTAAAATAGAAAATGCTTTCAAAATTCTTATAATATACATATTTTGTATAACATTTACATTGCTTATTATAAATATCATCATACAAAAACTTAAAAATATATAGTAAATTTCCAAGGAGTATTGAAAGATTATGTACAAAAATAAATATAAAGATACAGAAAATTTTAAGGTTATACTTTTTAAAAAAAGAAGCTAGAACTTTTTATTTTTATTTTAACAAATTTATAAAAAAATGTATAAATATTATTTTTCAGGCCTTTTACTATTTAAAAACCCATTAAAATATTTTGTAGTTTGTCCCAAGACTTTTAGGTAAAACATTTTTTAACCTTTTTTTGGTGTAAATTCAGTATAAGGAAAACAAAAGAGGATTAATAGTTTAAACATTACATAGAGGCAAAATGTTTTCAAACCATATCAATTATCATTATATGACCTTTGATATTTATAAAATAACAGGTAGTATGTATATCTATCAAATAATAAACATCTTTAATTATTATACTTAGTGTAGAAAAAATTAAAAAAAACTATGTGTAATGCTACTTATTAACAATAATTAAATTATTACATATTGCACTTGTACACAATTTTTTTTAAATTGTTCAGGTATTAGCTAAGCTACATTACAATACACAAACACCACAAAGTTAATAATAAATTCAAGTATTATAAATATATTACTTTTTCCTAAAAGTTTCTGTAAAAAATTATACTTACTATTCAACTGCATCAGTTTTTTGCTAAAAATCATATTAATCATTGTGAATTAATACCATAAAGAGTGGGTGGTTTCTTTTAAAAATTAAAATTGGCTTTTATTTGAAAGCTTTGAGAGTATATACTATAAGTTATTATTGTAAATATTTTTCATAAAGTATTTTAATAATATTTGAAATGATAAAAGCTTTTCATACTTTAATTAGTAACTAAGGTATTTATTTAACTTAAAAACATACTCTTTTATTTTTTCAGGGTGCTTTGTACTTACACTAATCAAGAAGTAAAAACAAAATTTTAACTTGTGTTTTTATTTTATAAAATAGTTACAAATGAATAATTTTCACAGCAAAATAATCAAAAGTTGGCATGTTTAATTTTCAAAGCATCTTAAATTATTATAAATTCAAGTCTCTATAGCCAAGAAAACAAAAGTTCTATATATTTTTGTTATTACATTATAAGCATAGTCATAACTAAAAGAAACACCTTTTTTGACAGATAGTACATCACTTGGCTCCTTTTTTGGTGTGTTTCTAGTACTTCTTCTTGTAGACTGTTCATGTAATAAAATTAGAAGTGTTGTACAACTCAATTAAATATTTTAATTAAGCATTGTTAAATGTTGCTTTTCAAATTTACTCAAACTAAAGTGTTCAATAACTATATTAAGAAACTTAATTTAAAAGTGTTAATGACATTGTTTTATCGATATTATTTAACTAAAAACTTAACTTACCATATCAAGAAGATTTGCTTTCTAGTTATTAATATATTAAAACCTGAAAAGAAAAGCATTTAGGAAAAACTATTCTTACATCTAAAATTTCAGATGAAACAATTGATACAATTAATTATATTATAATTTTTTGGTAATAAAACTCATACTAGTGTTACAAAACTTATAGAACAATTGAAATCAATGTTTATCTTTAATATTTTTTACTGTTGTATCACACTTTTTGCTTTTATAATGATATGCTCAACTGAAAACAAAAAGTATATCAAAAGTAAACAGTAATTATTTTGAAAAAGTTGGAAAAATTATTTCATTAAAGTAACTGTTGTGAAGGGCATAGGAGTTGGGTTAATTTTTTTTTTTTGAAATTTAGTCTATTTGTTTACACAATTTATTAATCTACCAGTTAATTTTTACTGCTTCATGAATTTTAAGGTAACTTTTGATTAAAAGTATATATTATAATTGAAGACTATATTCTTACGCAAAGTTTAATAGTTTATATCATAGTTTCTAGATTTCAATGAGCAAATTGCCACACAATTACTGTTGCACGACATTTTAAGTAAATAAAAAGATACAGTAATAAATTTTCAATATTATTAAACAAAACAATGTTTCACTCGTTTTAAGACAAGATCTTCAGTTGTTTAAAATCTTATTCAAATAGAAATAGAATCTTATTCAAATAGAAATCTTATTCAATTTGAATAAGATTTTTAACAACTGAAGATCTTGTTTGAAAACAAGTGAAACATTGTTTTGTTTAATAAAATTTAAAATTTATTACTGATCAATCTCCTTTTATTTTATTAAAGTTGAGAACTTTAATTGCCACCTTTAAAGTATAAAGTACGAAATAAAAAGATATATATGTTATGTATTTCTTAAATTAATTGTTTAAAGTTGAAAACTAGCCTGTTATTTATTCAGGATAAATATTTCAACTAGCCTGAGTTTTTTCAAGAATAATTCAAACTAGCCTGGAGTAGTCTGATTGTGTGCCACACTGTTCCCACTTGATTACTATTAAACTATGTTGGTTATGGTTAACTTTAGGTGAGCACCTACATCAAGCTGAAATTATAATACATTTGATATCTTATTTAGTCATAATTTGAGGCTAAAAATTTTCCTTTTCTAAATACACAAATAAAATTAAACTATATATCATAATCTAATAAACCTAAATATTTAATTGTTTTTATTTTACAATATAATGTGATTATATCAATAAAATAATTTATATTGATTATGATGTTGTAAAATAAAATTTAATAAATACTTTAGTTTAAAATATTTTAATTTAGTTCTTTTTATGTTTTTTTATAGCTTGTTTAAAACAAAGTATCATTTTTTTAGCCTAGAATTATGGTTAAATAAGACATCCAATGTATTATGTTTTCAGTTTGATATTGGTGCTCACCTAAAGTTAATCATAACCACTATGTCTAGTCTTAAGTTTATACATGGTTGCCACTGATTAAGCTGAGAAAAATTTCCTGACTTTTTCCTGACTTTTTACCAAAATTTTCCTGACTTTTCTAAATCAAACTCTTAGATTAAACTTATTCTAAAATACATAATCTAACACTTGAAACTATATAAAGCTTTCAATTTAATTTTAATACAGGTTAAAAACAACAGTTTTTTTGCTAAATTCTATCATCAAACTTCCAGTACATCACTTAAACCATCTGTGTATGATTGATGCTTGTAATAAACAGCTCTATCAGCAAATGCTTGTATTATTACCTTATAAACACAGCTTGTCTGAAAAAAGACACAATTTTTTAGCATTTCCTAGCATAAATTTATCTAGATAAACAAATGACATATAAGGAACTTACAATTAAAACCTTGAATTAATAACTAACTTTCACAACTGAAATCTTAAAGCAACAACAAATTTTTACAGTTGAAACCTTAAAACTAAACTATATATCTGTTGTATAAAATATTTCCTCTTATCATTTAGTATAAAATTTGTAACAAATAAATGTACTATTATTTACTTTAAGACTTAAGTTACTCTACAAAAAATACAAATTCTCGTGATATTCGATATTAAAACAATTAGATATTCTATAAAACCTTATACTTTTCTGACAACATTGAAACTTTGTATTTAAGTTCTTAGAGGTATTATTTAAAATGCATATTTTTTAACTTTTGCTATTTGGCCGTTTTTTATCAGCAGTGACATTTTTAATACAGTGATTTTTCATTGTACGTTAAATTGTTTATACACAGCTTCATACATTAAATTTAAAACAAGTCGATACTTATACTTTTCTGACAACATTGAAACTTTGTATTTAAGTTCTTAAAGGTATTATTTAAAATGCA
The DNA here is from genome assembly GCF_965202585.1 of Thalia democratica. Classification (NCBI taxonomy): domain Eukaryota; kingdom Metazoa; phylum Chordata; class Thaliacea; order Salpida; family Salpidae; genus Thalia; species Thalia democratica. The sequence continues at coordinate 53,451,934 of NC_139165.1, read as the reverse complement.
TATTTTTTATTTTTTGCTATTTGGCCGTTTTTTATCAGCAGTGACATTTTTAATACAGTGATTTTTCATTGTACGTTAAAATGTTTATACACAGCTTCATACATTAAATTTAAAACAAGTCGATACTTATACTTGTCTGACAACATTGAAACTTTGTATTTAAGTTCTTAAAGGTATTATTTAAAATGCATATTTTTTATTTTTTGCTATTTGGCCGTTTTTTATCAGCAGTGACATTTTTAATACAGTGATTTTTCATTGTACGTTAAAATGTTTATACATAGCTTCATACATTAAAATTTAAAAAAAGTCGATACTTATACTTTTCTGACAACATTGAAACTTTGTATTTAAGTTCTTAAAGGTATTATTTAAAATGCATATTTTTTTATTTTTTGCTATTTGGCCGTTTTTTATCAGCAGTGACATTTTTAATACAGTGATTTTTCATTGTACGTTAAATTGTTTATACACAGCTTCATACATTAAATTTAAAACAAGTCGATACTTATACTTGTCTGACAACATTGAAACTTTGTATTTAAGTTCTTAAAGGTATTATTTAAAATGCATATTTTTTATTTTTTGCTATTTGGCCGTTTTTTATCAGCAGTGACATTTTTAATACAGTGATTTTTCATTGTACGTTAAAATGTTTATACATAGCTTCATACATTAAAATTTAAAAAAAGTCGATACTTATACTTTTCTGACAACATTGAAACTTTGTATTTAAGTTTTTAAAGGTATTATTTAAAATGTATATTTTTTAATTTTTGCTATTTGGCCGTTTTTTATCAGCAGTGACATTTTTAATACAGTGATTTTTCATTGTACGTTAAAATGTTTATACACAGCTTCATACATTAATTAAAACTTAAAAAAAATCGATACTTATACTTTTCTGACAACATTGAAACTTTGTATTTAAGTTCTTAAAGGTATTATTTAAAATGCATATTTTTTTATTTTTTGCTATTTGGCCGTTTTTTATCAGCAGTGACATTTTTAATACAGTGATTTTTCATTGTACGTTAAATTGTTTATACACAGCTTCATACATTAAATTTAAAACAAGTCGATACTTATACTTGTCTGACAACATTGAAACTTTGTATTTAAGTTCTTAAAGGTATTATTTAAAATGCATATTTTTTATTTTTTGCTATTTGGCCGTTTTTTATCAGCAGTGACATTTTTAATACAGTGATTTTTCATTGTACGTTAAAATGTTTATACACAGCTTCATACATTAAATTTAAAACAAGTCGATACTTATACTTTTCTGACAACATTGAAACTTTAAATTTAAGTTCTTAAAGGTATTATTTTACTTTTCCATTTCTTAATTTTTGTTATTTGACTGATATTTATGAGCAGTGATATTTCTAATACAATGCATTTTAACTAAAACTTTCTTCGTTGGATTAAAACTTTTTATTTTAGTATACTAAGTTCGACACGTTTTTAGCTAATTTTTAGCCGTTTAGATGTAATAATTTAATGAAAGTACTTAAATTACATCTACTATAATATTTATTCTTAAGAAAATTAGAAGGCCTAATTAAGCGATTTAGCTTTTTAAAGCAGTTTATGTTGCTTTGCACTGCATACTGCACCCCGTGACTTCACTGATAACATCTATCAAAATTTAGACTAAATATGAGTAAACTAGGTTTAAAAAACATTGTTGTTAAACTTTAACAAAGTGTTTTATTTTACCATACAAAAGATACAAGTATTTTACTATTTTATTGCTAAATTAAAGACAAAAAAGAAAAAAATAATAATGAAATTTGAAAATATTTGGTTAATAAAAATGAATTTTTGTAATTCACGATATGTTCGGCAAAACTAGTGTTTATTTGAAAAATAAAAAGTTTTACCTAATTCAAAAATTTTATCGTTAAACAAACGAAAAGCATATAAAGTAATTAAAATTATGTTTATAGCAACTTTGGTTGTACACATCTTTAAACTAAATAAAAAATCAAACAAAAAAATTAAAGTTGTTCATAAAAACTTTTCATAAAAATTAAAACAATAAATAATGAAAAAATATGATGATTTTTTTTAAACCAAGTTTAAAACTCTTCACAATTTTCTAACAAAACTTTAACTCTAAAAACGTTTTTAAAAACGGCTTTATATTTTTGTTTAATTATTAAATACCCTTTTGTTGTAGTTTTGTTTCAAGTCAATTGGAATATTCCTATGCTAAGTTATCCAAAAACAATTCGTATGCTTAACTAATTTTGATGATCTTGTTTACCAAAATGGTTTTTATAAACAGTATTCGTGTCTTTTCGAGATAAGCAGTGAGTTGCTATTATAAGTGTTAAAATAAGTTAAAAAAAAACAAATTGAAATTAGTTCCAACCTAAAATATTTCAAGTTGATACTACAGTTTGCACTTTGTTTGCTATTGACTATTTTTTAAGGATATGTTTAATAATTATATGGTAAAGTTAATTAATGACCATTCGATAAATGCTTTAAATCAATACTTTATCTCCAAGTATGATTGGTTTAGCAAACTTATTTGAGCATGTTTGTAATTAAATTTAGCTATCCATTAAAATTTTGCAAAATAGTTATATAATTTTAAAAGAAAATACAAGAGATGTTTATGTTTGTAAGCTAACTTTTGTATTTATGTTCGAAACTTAGAAAAGTTGCCTCACACTCAGACTACTGAATAAGTCTTTCTAGTTTAAAAAATTTTAAAAACTGATTCAATTCTGGATATTTTATTATAAATGTCAGGCAAAGTTTCATGGTTTTATTATTGCTTTTTTAATTTAGTTAACATTAAGTGTTTTAACATAATTTAGATATTTTTAGCAGGGTTGCCACAAGGTCAGGAAAAGTCAGGAAATACTAAAAAAGACAAAGTCAGGAAAAATTGGAGTTCTGAAAAAAAGTCAAAGTCAGGAATTTTCAAGGGGATTTGATGAAATTTAAAAAATTGTTTATTTAAAGTCTTCAAATGGTAAAAAAATAATTGAAAATCGTCTAACGTCAAACTAAAATTGCAAAATTACCCAAAAATTTACAAAAAAATTTTCTTTCTGATGCCTTCATCTGCTAAAAATAAGTATAATATCCTTTATAAAATTGCAAAGTGTTTTCTACTGATATATTTAACAAATACCATACTTGAATAATCAGTTTTTGAATTCTTCTTAGTAGTCACTAGGGCACTGCCATAGTGAAATTGTGATATATATACAAATGCTTATATTGCAGAGTTATAGAATCAATATGTTTTTTTATCTTATTTATATTATTAAGCACAAAGTATAGTTTTTTATGTACCAAGTTCATGTGTATACTTAAACTCTTTATAACTTTTTTTTAAATGTTTGAATTTAGTTATAAGAGAGGTTTATGCCATGACTTAGTTTAATTTTTTGTATTTTTTTGTAGAACAACTTAATTTTTTTAAATAAATAGAACAAATTCATTTATTACAAATTCATACTAAATGATAAAAGAAAATATATGATTGAAATCTTTATATAGTTTGAAGTGTTTGATTAAGTATTTTAGAGTAAGTTTAAATTAAGAATATAATTTAAAAAACTCAACATAATTTTAATAACAAGTCAGGGATAGCCAGAATATTTTTCTGAGATTTAATTGGATTTCAAGAAGTTTAAGAAAAAAACCTGAAATTTAAACATGTAAAGTAAAGAAATTTCATTTTGACACAAAAATCTGTCATTCAGTAATATGATTTTTTGTAATATTTTTTTTTATATAAAAAACAATTCTTAAGTAGGTTTACAATATGTTTCAAATGTTTGTGTATTTAATTAGATAGTTTTGCGTTATAGTCTAAGAATAAATCTATTTTAATTGTTACATTTCCTTAATACTAAATATATTTTGAATTAACTAAAACTTTTTATTTTTCCAATAAACACTAGTTTTGCCGAACATATCGTGAATTACAAAAATTCATTTTTATTAACCAAATATTTTCAAATTTCATTATTATTTTTTTCTTTTTTGTCTTTAATTTAGCAATAAAATAGTAAAATACTTGTATCTTTTGTATGGTAAAATAAAACACTTTGTTAAAGTTTAACAACAATGTTTTTTAAACCTAGTTTACTCATATTTAGTCTAAATTTTGATAGATGTTATCAGTGAAGTCACGGGGTGCAGTATGCAGTGCAAAGCAACATAAACTGCTTTAAAAAGCTAAATCGCTTAATTAGGCCTTCTAATTTTCTTAAGAATAAATATTATAGTAGATGTAATTTAAGTAGTTTCATTAAATTTTTACATCTAAATGGCTAAAATTTAGCTAAAAACGTGTCGAACTTAGTATACTAAAATAAAAAGTTTTAATCCAACGAAGAAAGTTTTAGTTAAAATGTATTGTATTAGAAATATCACTGCTCATAAATATCAGTCAAATAACAAAAATTAAGAAATGGAAAAGTAAAATAATACCTTTAAGAACTTAAATACAAAGTTTCAATGTTGTCAGAAAAGTATAAGTATCGACTTTTTTTAAGTTTTAATTAATGAAGCTGTGTATAAACATTTTAACGAACAATGAAAAATCACTGTATTAAAAATGTCACTGCTGATAAAAAACGGCCAAATAGCAAAAATTAAAAAATATGCATTTTAAATAATACCTTTAAGAACTTAAATACAAAGTTTCAATGTTGTCAGAAAAGTATAAGTATCGATTTTTTTTAAGTTTTAATTAATGAAGCTGTGTATAAACATTTTAACGAACAATGAAAAATCACTGTATTAAAAATGTCACTGCTGATAAAAAACGGCCAAATAGTAAAAAATAAAAAAATATGCATTTTAAATAATACCTTTAAGAACTTAAATACAAAGTTTCAATGTTGTCAGAAAAGTATAAGTATCGATTTTTTTTAAGTTTTAATTAATGTATGAAGCTGTGTATAAACATTTTAACGTACAATGAAAAATCACTGTATTAAAAATGTCACTGCTGATAAAAAACGGCCAAATAGCAAAAAATAAAAAATATGCATTTTAAATAACACCTTTAAGAACTTAAATACAAAGTTTCAATGTTGTCAGAAAAGTATAAGTATCGATTTTTTTTAAGTTTTAATGTATGAAGCTGTGTATAAACATTTTAACGTACAATGAAAAATCACTGTATTAAAAATGTCACTGCTGATAAAAAACGGCCAAATAGCAAAAATTAAAAAATATGCATTTTAAATAATACCTCTAAGAACTTAAATACAAAGTTTCAATGTTGTCAGAAAAGTATAAGTATCGACTTGTTTTTTATTTAGAATTGAATGTTTTGTATTAGGTTTTATAGAATATCTAATTGTTTCAATATCGAATATCACGAAAACTTCATGCTAGTGTATATATCACAGTTTCACTATGGAAGTGTCCTTGCTACAGATCATCAATACTAAAAAGCTTACAAAATCTGCTTGTTCAAGTAGGGTACTTGTTCAATATGTTAAAGGAAAACTTTTGCAGTTTTATAAAAGATATTTTATTATTTTATACCAGATGAAGACATTGGAAATAAAATTAAATACTATTGTAAATTTCTAGGAAAATTTTGGAATTTTTTTCTGACTTTAAAGGACTTTTAATTCATTTTTACAATTTGAAGGCTTTGGTTAACAAGGAATTTTGTAAATTTGAACTGACAAAATCTGACTTTTTTTTAAATTTTATCAAATTTCCTGACTTTTGAATTTTTTTTGAATTTTTCCTGATTTCCTGACCGAGTGGCAACCCTGTTTTTATGTTAATTTATTTATTTTGTCTTTAAAAATTATTCATTATTCATCTTTATTTCTGTTGAAATCTGATATAGGTAAGCTTTCTTTGCAAATGTTCAAATTCATACATTGGTAGACTTTAAACAGTTTTTCACAATTTCGCCTAATTAAAAAACATATATTTCACTTTTGTATGGTTTATTCACATTCTTCAAATGCTCTAAGATTTCTTTACAATTTAAGTAGTAAACATTATAAAATTTAAAGTCATATTAAAATATAATTAACCTAGTTAAATTAACTTAAAGAAAGGGATTGATACTCAGTACAGTAGTGTTTTAAGGTGTACGGGCAAGACAAGATTTACCCTCTTCCAAAACTAGATTTCAGTACGTTTTTTAATATGTTGTTCAGCGGTTTCGTTCTTCATGGCTACGGAATTGTTTTTCTATTGAATTTAGAACTTTGCAAGCTCAGAATTTTTTTTCTTTTTTTATGTTTATCAATTAGTCAACAATACCTTTAGAGCTTTCAAAAGTTTAAAATCTGCTATGTATTGGTTTTGTTTTAGTATATTTTTGTTTTGCAAGTTCTTTTTTGATAGAAATTTGTTAATAAACATTGATAATTTTATTGATACATATTTTTTGAGATTTTTTTAGTATATTTAAAATCGCAGATTGATTTCTATTGTTTAATATTTTACAAAATAAAAATCTAAATGTTTTACTTTTATCACTATTTTAATCAGTCAGTTAACAGTTTCTTGAAAAATTAAACAAATTTATTTTCTGAAACTTTCATCAAATTCTGGTATTGTTATTCATGTTCTATAAAACAAACTGTTTTCTTTGTTTGTTTTTTTGTGTTTATGGGAATTTGATTGTTTTAACTACGTGTTTGGTATAAACTTAAGTTTAATTAATTTAAAATCTTTTTTTTGATAGCTTTCGTAATAAATAGTAAATATTGTTGCAGTTTAGTAGTATCATTTGTATTAAAGTGTTGTTTTTGCGTTATATTTTTCTAAATATTTTTTCTACAGCAATTTATATTATTTATGTATCATAATGTTATTGTTATTTAAACTTTTTTTTATATTTACTGAAAAATAATTTGTCACAAACAAGTAGGAAGCTTAAAAAACAACTTGTTTGCATATTTACTGAGCTTACATAACTTATTTAATTGTTATTTTTTATTAAAAAAAATTTATTTTTGTGATTTATTGTTAAATGTCTGGGTAAGGCTGGTTAATCATAGAGGTAAAGAATATAGATACGCGACGAACTTGCCGGATAAGTACCTAAACTTGTATGTTATTGGAATGTTCTGACTTCTGACAATGGCTTTATGTTTTTAATATTGTTTATAAATACTGTTCAATATCCATTAATGAACGTTTCTTATAACAGTAGGTCAATTCTATTGTTACAATTTAATAGTAAGTTATTTTTTACTAGCAAACTATGCTATTAAAAAAAGTTAAAGCTTAAAATTTAGTTGTATTCATAGAAAACGATATTGTTAATTAAACTACAGAGATAATACTTAATTAATATTTTTTACATATTTGATTTGAAGTAACAATACAAAATATTGTTATTTTATAGTCAAGACATATTTTATATATGCTATGCCCTGTCTTTCTATTTTATTTATACACGTAACGTTGTTTTCTTTGATAAAAAGTAATACTTGTAAGTTTGTTATATTTGAAGACTGATTAAAGATGGTCATATTTCTTAAACTAACTCCATTTAAGAGTACATCGAAATACTTCAATTAATATTTCGTTTAATGTTCTAATAAAAACAGAAAATTTATAAATTAGTGGTTTAAATTTTTTATTATGGTTTCCTCCCAAGTTTTTCCGAAATTAGTTCTTGCGCTTCAGTTGAAAAATATAAGTTATAAAACATATTTATGACAAACTTTTTGAATTGTGCTCTCATTTTGTCTTTCAGTGCACACTGCAAAGTACATTAGTTCTCATTAAATAATAATTTCATACAGTTTTGATATTAAAAACTTAACTATAATTTTCCAAAAATATGCAGCTTGCTAAGATTTATTTTCATAAATGTCTGCAAGACTTTTATTGTTGATTCTGGTCATCGACTAGAAAAGCTTCCTAATTTTTTATAGTTAATAAACGAACAACATTATATTTCAAGTGTTTATTTATCACCAAAACTTTATTATTTAATAATAATTTAATAATAATAGTTTAATAAAAATAAAATGAATATCCTGTATCCAGCGGGATCTTAATTCAAAAAATGTCCCGAAGATCACGGTTTTTATCATATCTTCACATAAAAATGGTTAATAGTTAAAAGGTGACAAGGAATTAATGAAGAATTATCTAGGCAGTAATCAATTTTCAGGACTCCGACAAAGAAATTAAAAAAATATTTATCAATATACTTTTGTAAAACCGAAAAAGTATTTAAAACTTCTAAGAAATAAATTGTATATTTGCAGCATTGCGTGTAGGCACGTTTATTTTTTATCTGTATACAACAACAATCCATATGTATTAACTTTGAGAAAATAACTTAAAGTATTTACAAAAGCTATTCTAACTAAATTAATTTTTTTAGAATAAAATGTAAACTTAATTATGGTAAACTTTCTAGTAAGCATCTTAAAATAAATTAAAATGTTGTGTTAAAATAAAGCTAACCGTAAGTCGAAAAATTTTATCTAATAAATGAAGTTAACACTATAAAGTGAAAAAAAGTTCACTGGTAGAACGGAAGCTGACTAAAAATAACAAAATTAGTAAAACTAATCAATTTTAACAACAAAGTAAACATTAAAGAAAACTATAACAAAATATCAGCAGTTCAAAAGAACAAATATATTTATTGACAGCCAACTATAAGAAATTTATTGAAATATTCCTTTAAGCAGCGACAACGTTTTGGGCAGCAACAATTGCATCAAGGTCAAACTGATCTTTTAAACATTTAGTCGCAGCAGCTGCTTTTGCTCCTTTCTGTAAAACCAAAATTGAACGAGGGAACTAAATTGCATGAGCACAAAATTGCACGGAGCCAAATTTGCACGAGTTACATTTTTGCCCGGGAGTAAAAAATTAAAAAAAAAGAGAAAAAAAAAACTAAAGGATAATCTAATAAATAAGAAAAATTACAGACCGAGGGTAAGGGTTAGGGGTAACAGTGATAGTAAAAGTATAAATAACATAACTAATATAAAATTATAACAAAAGTAATTAAACAAAAAAATTTATAAAAAAAAAACTACCGACCGAGGGTAAGGGTTAGGGTAGGGGTGAGCAACGTTTTTCAATCAACGGGCCGGATCCGGAAACATTTAGTCTTTTGCGGGCCGTAGCATTTTGAATTAGTTATTTACCGGATCCAGTGTCCGGATCCAGTCGAATAATTACTTTTTAGATTTGAATCCGACTGCATACTAATTTTAAGTCGAGATCCGGATCCGGTCGGATTCTAATTAAAATATAAGTTTTGGATCCGGCCGGAATCAAGTTATATTGATTTAGTTGATTTACATTTTTTGAATCCTTAAAATTCACAAATTTTTCTCAAGTCTGACAACTTAAGATATATATTGAGACATGTCAGGTGCTAAAACAATGTCTATAACTTTAATTGACATTTAATTAACAAAGATACGTATGTAAAATATCGTGCTTAAAAAAACACTTTGCTTGGGGTAGTTTGACAATACGATATTCCAACTAAGTTAGAACAATTCAAAACATTAGGTCATTTTCTAGCATGTTTTTAAAGTCAAATTCTTATAGTTTTGATATGTAAAAATATGATGCAAAGTTTAATTAAAACTTTGTTATATTGACCCTTAGTCGGCCTGTCATTTGCTTGCGGGCCGATCATTTTCATTTGTGGGCCGGATCCAATTAATGTTTAAAAAACGGTCGGGAGCCGGTCATTTTCACTCTGCGGGCCGGATCCGGCCTGCGGGCCGTACGTTGCCCACCCCTAGGTTAGGAGTAACAGTGAAAGTTAAAAAAAAAAAGATTAATAAAAAAAATAAAATAAAAAACTTAGAAAAAAACAAACCGAGGGTAAGGATTAGGGATAACAGTGATAGTAAAAAAAAATAATAAAATTAATAAAAAAAATATTGAAATTTTTTTTAACTCATGCAAAATGTCCCCATGCAGTTTTACTCGTGCAATTTTATCCCCTCGTGCAAATTTGTCCCCTCGTGCAATTTTGTACGCTTGTGCAAATTTGACAGCGACCCACGAAAAGTATACTGTCAATTCTAAACAATTATACTGTACATGAGATATCATTTAATGATCTGAAGTAATACTAAAGAATACATGGAAATATAAAATATTAATGTTAAACATTTCTTTAAAGTTTGAAGTATTAAACCTTTCGTGAGTTATTTGCACATTTTTGAATGGTTTCTACCCAGTATTAAGAGTTGACAATTTTTAAATATTGTGTATATCAACTAAGGCTAAATGTTTTACTATTCTTATTGTATAATTTTTTTATCAGAAAATAAGTTAATTAAACTATTTAATGAAGACCCATGATGATCTTAAAGGTGTACAAAGCATCTAAACTTAATTTTTTCTTACTATGGCATTCTTTTAGTTGTTGTTCTAAAATAAATTAAAGTTGAAAGTTATATAAAATAGAAACAGCTTTTTTTTTATTTTTATAAAATCATAAAAAAATGACAAAATATTCTTTTTAATTAAAGACGTATGTTTTATTTTATGTAGATTATAAAACTGTTGTGAAAATAAAAACAAATATTTTAAGTTTAAAGCAAAATTGTCAACGGTTTACTATAATTTCTAACTCGCTATCATTTCTAACCAGATCACTTCTAACCCGATCCCTTCTAACTCGATTACTTCTAACCCGATCACTTCTAGCCCGAGCACTTCTAACCCGATCAATTCTAACCCGATCATTTCTAACCAGATCACTTCTAGCCCGATCATTTTTAACCTGATCACTTATAACCCGATCATTTCTAACCCGATCATTTCTAACCCGATCACTTCTAACCCGATCACTTCTAACCCGATCATTTCGAACCCGATCACTTCTAACCCGATCATTTCTAACCCGATAGTAATTGTATAAAAGCTACTTAATTTAAAATTTGTGAATCAGCTTATAAAAAAATGTAATAAGGTCTTCGTGGCAACATATATCTAAGTAAAACACCCTAAAAGTAAGTATAAAATAACTTTAATAGTTTTAGAAAACCCGAAAATTTCCTATACTTTATTTAAGTGCTTTTGTAACACACTTTTCAAGGCTGGAAAATCTCATTTTAAATATGATGGTATTTACTCGAAAGAATATATGCTTATCAAAAGGACAGGTGGAGACAATGTCCTTACAATACATTTATTAAAAACATTTTAAAACCTAATTGTTCATTCAAGCTGAATTATAATATTTTTTTAATTTATATAATTAATTCACTGTTAATAAACTTCAATATTTCTTTATTTTGTGAACTTTATTTTAAACAGGGTTGCCAAACAAACAGACTAGTTTGAAAATTTTAAAAACTCAGACTAGGTTAAAGCTGTTTAAGAATTTTTTATAAAAATCAGGTGGATCTTAAATAAATCTTCAAGTTCTCAGAATAGTTTTTATGACTGTAATGTAGTTTACTAATTGTTTTTTTTGTCTATTTATATATTGTGCGTTTTATAATAGTGATAATTTATTTATGTATTTAAGCTTGATTAACAGAAAGTTTTTAGCTATTTTAACTTTTAATAAGTTTTTGATATAATTCAGCGATATCTGCTTTTTAAGTGAAAACCGTGTAAAAGATTAATTAATTACTAATAAAGTAATTTATTAAAGTATTCGAGTATTAATTATCTTATAAAATTTGATTTAGCTTATCTACAGTATAAATAGGTATTAATTTTATTTAATTAACTAATTACTGAAATTTATAAAAGAGTGCAAAATATTTAAGACGAAAAACTATCCAAAAGTTAACATTTTTTAAAGTTGTATGAAAAGGTGGTTCATAATATAAAAATGTATAAAAGTGACCCATAAATGTTTTTCAAGCTCGGTTCCACAAAGAGTTAGGTTGTAAGTAAACTGATAAAATAATTTATTAAGTTTAACTCATTAAGTTTTTAAGAAAGTACATTTTTTATTAAAACTTGAGTATATAAAACAATATAAATTCGATTTCAACAGAAATTTATATACTAAATAAGCGGTTTACTATCATTTCTAACTCGCTATCATTTCTAACCCGATCATTTCTAACCCGATCACTTATAACCCGATCATTTCTAACCCGATCACTTCTAACCCGATCATTTCTAACCCGATCATTTCTAACCCGATCATTTCTAACCCGATCATTTCTAACCCGATCACTTCTAACCCGAACATTTCTAACCCGATCACTTCTAACCCGATCACTTCTAACTCGATCATTTCTAACCCGATCACTTCTAACCCGATTATTCTAGCTCGATCATTTCTTACCCGATCACTTCTAACCCGATCATTTCTAACCCGATCACTTCTAACACGATCATTTCTAACCCGATCATTTCTAACCCGATCAATTCTAACCCGATCATTTCTAACCCGATCATTTCTAACCCGATCACTTCTAACCCGATTTAACCCTATCAATTCTAACCCGATCATATCTAACCCTATCAATTCTAACCCGATCATTTCTAACTCGATCGTTTCTAACCCGACTATTAGTAATCCGATCTGTATTAATATGTTTATGTATTATTGTATGAAAGTAAAAATTTGTTTCAAAAACAAAATAATCTTAACAAAGCTGTTTTTTTTTTATCGAAATTTAGTTTATTTTGTTTAAAGTAAAACTTAATGTTTAGATAGCTTTAATAAAATTTAATTTTTGATGTTTATTGCTATTGGAAGTTTTTTTTCCTACGCTAGACCCACACATAAAAATCTAAGCCGCTGAAAATAAATAGCACATAACGAAGAGACAAAAACTAATATATTTTAAAATCAAAAACTACAGTTTTATCTAATTTTTATAGATTCACAGCAAAAAAAATTACTTAGTATAAAACTAATTAACTTATTTATGATTCAAAGGAGAAATATTTTAACAAACTTGGTTTTAATTTTATACTAAGCAACTTAAATATCAACTCTTTCAACGATCAGTGAGTTCCAATAAAATAAAACACAGCTGCACAATCTTTCATTTAAGAATTAACTTCCAATTTCTTTTCAACAAACAACCTTCTCTGCAAAATTCAGCAATACATATTTAGACAATTTAGTAATTTTTTTCTATGATTTTAGTTCAGCAATCAGCAAAATAGTCTGAATTACGCACTTCTTCATCAAAATAAGGTTCAGGATTACTTTAATAAAATTCATTTAGAATATACTACAATGTCAGAATTCAAACAAACAACAAAAATTTATGAATAAAACTTCTTCTTGTTTACACATCTACCAGATATACACATCCTAACTTTTAGAGTTAGGTTCTGCACATTTGTGCAACCGTTTGGTATTTCATTGTTTTTTTATCAGTTATTTTTGTCGCTTTGCAAAAGCATTATCAAAACAGTCAAAATAAACGTTATTGGAATAAAGGTACAGACAATTGTAAAAAAAAAATCAATAATTTAAGTGCATTGACTAACCACTAAATTTAAAATCAAAAGTCCAAAGGAAATTTTGAATACAGGTCAAATAAACATTTATCGGAAACATTGAAAAATGGTTTATTGTTTACATAGGAAAGGCAGTTCTAATAAAATCAAACTATAGAATAAACAAAATCCTACATATTAAATCAATGGTTCATAAGTTTAAAATTTGTTAAATTACTTATAGTTTCTAATATAAGGTATCTTATTTTAATCAAGTAAGCTTTAATCAAATTTGTTCAACTTTGTGCAAAGATTAGTTTTGTTTAAAAGCTAACTCCACATTTAAACTGAAAGATGCTTATGACTGCATGCATTTTTTGATTTATTTTCGTGGTAATTAACTATTTTAATACGATTCAAAAATTTATTATAAATTAACTGTAGTTTTTAGTTTTAAAAGCATTAGGAAAAGTATAAGTCTTCTGTATTTTAAAGATAAAATATTAAGTTTTGATAGTCGTCAATGTAAGAAATATAATGAGCATTGCAGCGGTAAAAAACTATTTTTTACTTTTTCTTGAAGAGATTCTATATGGTCAGATATTAAATGAAAGAAGAAGGGTATAAATTTTAAGTATGGAGACCAGATTGGCAAGTTGCATTCAAATTTATGGAAAATTTATACGAAATACCATTTTTTATGAGTATTAGTATGAGTATATAAGAAACTTAGAATAATACAGTTAATAAAAATTAGTAATCGTAATTAGTATGGTGTTTTCATTTAAAATTATCGTCATTAAATTATAAGTTCTTAAAACGAAAGTGTATACTGTTTAATACAAAGTAAAAAGTAGAGGTAAAAGTTTATTATTGTTATAAATAGACCCTGTCTTTTACTAGTATTTATATTAGATTCTCTTTCTTTAAGCCAATGGTAAATTAAATCTAAAAGTTAAATAAGAAATATTACATAATAAGCTTAAATATAAAAGTTAAGTGTCGAAAACTAATAATTTTGATTTTTTCATAGTTATTTTAAAATATGTTGTCTATAGAGCAAAATAAATTTACATTTTAATAAAAATTTAAAAGTTTTAAAATTTTAAAATTGCAATTGTATTAGCTTATACAACTCAAAAAACGAGGTAAAGTAAGTAAATTAATATTATGTTAAGTTAATACTAAAATAAAAAACTACACAAAAAATATTTTTTACGTAACACAATAAATAATTAGGTTTAAAAAAAAAAAATTGAACTTTTTTTAATTATTTTAATTACTTTATTAAGATTTGTTTGTTTTTTCATTCAGTCCTGAAAACCAATAAACATAAATAAACAAGTAAAATAGGTTAGAAACGATCGAGCTAGAAACGTTCAGGCTGGAAGTGATCAAGTTAGAAGTGATCGGGTTAGAAATGATCGGGTTAGAAATGATCGGGTTAGAAATGATCGGGCTAAATTGGGTTAGAAATGATCGGGTTAGAATAGATCTTGTTAGAAATGATCGTGTTAGAAGTGATCGGGTTAGAAATGATCGTGTTAGAAGTGATCGGGTTAGAAGTAAACGGGTTAGAAGTGATCGGGTTAGAAGTGATCGGGTAAGAAATGATCGGGTTAGAAGTGATCGGGTTAGAAGTTATCGGGTTAGAAATGATCGGGTTAGAAGTGATCGGGTTAGAAGTGATCAAGTTAGAAGTGATCGGGTTAGAAGTAAACGGGTTAGAAATGATCGGGTTAGATATGATCGGGTTAGAAGTGATCGGGTTAGAAATGATAGCGGGTTAGAAATGATCGGCTCCCTAAATAAGCATTCTAGGTGTAGCTAAAAGGGTTTACTATCATTTCTAACTCACTATCATTTCTAACCCGATCATTTCTAACCCAATCATTTCTAACCCGATCATTTCTAACCCGATTATTTCTAACCCGATCACTTCTAACCCAATCACCTCTAACTCGATCATTTCTAACCCGATCACTTCTAACCCGATCATTTCTAACAAGATCATTTTTAACCCGATTTAACCTGATCATATCTAACCCGATCATATCTAACCCGATCATTTCTAACCTGCTCATATCTAACCCGATCTTTTTTAACCCGATCTAACCCGACAAATACTAACCTGATCTGTATTAATATATTTGTTTATTGTTCTTTTAAAATAACGATTTGTTTTAAAAACAAACTAATCTCAACTAGTTTGTTTTTTTAATTAAATTTAGTTAGTTTTGTTTAAAATAAAACTTAATGTTCAGATAGCTTTTGCTAAAATTAAGTTTTTGATATTCATTGCTATTGGAAGTTTGTTATCCTACGCTAGACCCAGGCATCAAAATCTGGGCCACTTAAACTGAATGACACTTAACAAAGAGACGCATGTTATATACTCTAAAATCATAAACTATAGTTTTATCTAATATTTATAGATAATCAGCAAAAGAATTTAAATTTTAAGTATAATATTAATCGACTAATTTATGATTTGAAGAAGAAGGTTATTAACAAATTTGGTTTTGACTCCATAATAAGCAAGTTTAACATCAATTCTTTCATCGATCAGTGAGTTCCAATAAAACCAAAAACAGTTGCACAATATTTCAATTTAGAATTAATTTCTGATTTCGTTTCAACAAAAAAAAACATTCTTTTAAAATTTCAGCAACACATATTGAGACGATTTAGTAAATTATTTCAATGATTTTAGTGCAACAATCAGCAAACTAGTCTGAATTACGCACTTCTTTATTAAAAGAAGGTTCATGGTTACTTTTATAAAATTCTTTTAGAACATACTAGAATGTCAGAATTCAAACAAACTACAAAAGTTCATGATAAAACTTATTCTTGTTAAAAATCAACCGAATATACACATCTTGACTTTTAGAGTTAGGTTCTTTACATTTGTGCAACCGTTTGGTATTTCATTGTTTTTTTATCAATTATTTTTGTCGCTTTGCCAAACCATAATCGATACAATTAAAATAAATATTATTGAAACTAAGGTACAGACAGTTGTAAAAAAAAATAAAAAAATAAAGTGCATTGACTAACCACTAAATTTAAATTCAAAAGCACATTAGGAATACAGGTTAAAATAAATATCTATCGAAAATATTGAAAAACCTTATATTATTTACAGAGTAAAGGCGCTGCTAATAAAATCAAACTATATAGTAACCCAAGTTCTACATATTATATCAATGGTTTATGCTGGTTTATTTTCGTTAGGTTTATAAATTAATGGTTTATTTTCGTCGTGATTAATTATTTAAATAAAGTTAAAAGTGGTTTATCAATTAACTGTAGTTAATTAGTTTAAAAAGCAGTAGGGCAATTATAAGTCTTCTGTATTCTAAAGATAAAGTATTAAGTTTTGATAGTCGTTAATGTAAGAAATATAATGAGTTTTGCAGCCTTTAAAGACTACTCCGTACTTTTTCTTTTAAGAGATTTTATATGGTTAATATACATATTCTAAGTATGGAGACCAGATTGGCAAGTTGCATTCAAATTTAAGGCGAATTTATATAAAATACAACTTTTTAAGAATATTAATATCAGTATATATGAAACTAGTAATAATACAGTTAATAAAATTTATTAATCGTAGTTAGTATGGTGGTTTCATTTAAAGTTATCATTATTAAAATCTAAGTTCTTAAAACGAAAGTGTATACTGTTTAAAAAGTCAAAAGTAGAGGTAGACGTTTTTGAATATTTAGAACCCGTCATTTACTAGAACTAAAATTCAATTTTCTTTCTTTTAGCCAATGGTAAATTTTATTTAAAGATTAAATAAGATATATTATATAATAAACTTAACTATAAAAGTGAAGTGTCGAAAACTTATTATTTTGCTTTTTTTATCAAAATATGATGTATATAGAGCGAAATAAATTTACATTTATCATAAAAATTTAAAAGTTTTCAAAATTAAAAATTGCAAAAACAGTTTCACATAAATAATAATAAAAACTTCTTTAAAAAAATTCTTGACATCTCTTAAAAGTTATTTTTTCACAGGTTTCCAAAAACACAAGAACTTAAGATTACTCAGCGATAATTAGATATGAAATATGAGTATAAGTTACTTGATTAGTTTATATATTTTTAAAATTTATAATAAAATAATAAAATTTGTTTGTATTGTGAAACTCTAACATAGGTTTCTAGAAAATTAGAGGTGCAAAAATCGCATTTAGAAATTTAGAGCTGCAAAAAAACACCGAGAATAAAGTCAATAGACTTCAAGCTTGCTTTACTGTATTGAATAAAAAGTAAATATGTTGCTTGTAATAATCGTCTGAGAAAATAGTTGATTAAAGAAAACAAAAAACTTGATGTAGTTTTTATAAACTTCTGCTCCTAGTTATACTTAATCTAACTATAATTAATTTATTACTCTATTTTAAAATGTTTTTCAGTACTTATTTCGTTTACACTTACGTTATTTCAACTGTTCATAATAATATAAATTTTAAAAAAATTATTGTCTACTAAAGTACTAATTTAAGTCGTAATTAAAACATTTTGTATATTATATAGATTTAAGTGGAGGTTTTAAAGAAGATTACCTGGGCGAGATTTGATTAACCTCTGACTTGTTATACAAATAAACATGTCTGTTTAATTGTTAGTGACTTTTTTTGCTTTAGGACTTAGTAGGAATTTATTAATGATGTGAAATCAAGACGGTCAATCGACGTAACATACTTTTGCTGTTTGTTATACGACATAACTGTTTTGATATCTAGGTTATACCTAAAAATCAGGATTTTTCACTTAAGATAACAAAAGTATTTAATTTCTACTAGTGTTTGTTTGAATTCCATTATCTATTTTGCCTATGCAAGTTGTATAACAATTTGTAAAAGTTATTAAAATGAAACTTAAAAATAACCTACTATAAAGCGCTAATACATTAGTCAGAAATAATACAACATTTACAACAGACTTACATTGTAGTTTTTAGACCGTAATATAACGGTTTTTGTCTCTGAATATTACAATTGTAAAGGTTTGCTTTTTAAAATTTGCTTATTATAAAATTATTATAGTCACGGGAATTATTATAAGATTCATCTTAAATATAGTTATAACTGCTAACTTTAAGGTCCTACAAACAACAGTTCAAAATATTGAAAAGTAAACGATTTAGGGAATTGTATATTATTAACGAAAAGCGTCTGTTAAAGTAGATTGAAAGAACAAAAATATATGAAACAATGAAAAAAATTGAAATTATGTGTAGGATGAAATATAAAAAAATAAGGTGATAAAAATAAATTAAACTCATATTTAGTTAATACTAAAGTTAAGGATTATACTAACAATGTTTTTTACGTAACACATTAAAATCATAATGTTTTAAAGAAAAAAAATATACTTTAATAAATTTATAAAGACTAGTTAGTTTTTAAAGAAATCTAGATTAAAATTAAGAAATAAAATAAACAAGTAAAATGGGTTAGAAATGATCAGGTTAGAAGTGATTGGGTTAGAAGTGATCGGGTTAGAAATGATCTTGTTTGAAATGATCGGGTTAGAAGTGATCAGGTTAGATATGATCGGGTTAGATATAATCGGGTTAGAAGTGATCGGGTAAGAAACGATCGGGTTAGAAGTGATCGGGTTAGAAACGATCGGGTTAGAAATGATCGGGTTAGAAGTGATCGGGTTAGAAGTGATCGGGTTAGAAGTGATCGGGTTAAAATTGATCGGGTTAGAAGTGATCGGGTTAGAAGTGATCGGGTTAGAAGTGATCGGGTTAGAAATGATTGGGTTAGAAATGATCGGGTTAGAAGTGAACGGGTTAGAAATGATAGCGGGTTAGAAATGATCGGCTCCCAGCTAAAAGTCATTTAAAGTAATTAAGTCAATAAAAGTAAAACTATCTCTGGTGTGACCAAAACTAAAGCCAAAAGATTATTAAAATATTACTAAAACTAAAACTTTGGCCCGCCAAGAAATTGGAAACTTGAAATTTGGCCCACGGGCACCAGCTGCCTGCCGACCCCTGGTTTAGACAGTCTCAAGTTGTTAATCAAACTTATAGGTCTTCTTTACATACATCCAAGTTTATAACTTTAAACTTGAGTGATATATAGTAAAGCTTTTATGGTCAGGGTTAGAGTTAGATTACGTGTTTAGGTGAGTGTTAAAAAAAGTACTGTATGATAAAATTTAAAAGACAGTAAAATTGAAAAAACTAGAAAGCTCACTCAAGCGTGTCGGTAAAAAACTGCAATTTTTGTACGATATAGTTTCAAATCTAAAAAACTGTCGTAACAACATTGAAAAGATCTTGTAAAGCTGCTTTAAATGTGTTTTTTAGCAAAAAAAAAATATCTTATATGATTAATAGATTTTAGTACATTATGACAATTTAATGACTTTACATAAAAAATTCTTTAAAACTCCACGTTTCTTTGTAAATTTCCTAATTACAATTTTTTTTCACTTGATTTGTCAAGATCCAGGTTTTTCAAGAAATCATGATCTTTCTGCAACTCTGAAGAAAGAAAAGTCTTAACACTTAAAACAATGATCAATGTATTGTTTCTTAAAAAGGCATCTGTAAAAAACAACTAAAGCTACACACAATTTTTTAGTAATCACTGCCTTGAGCAATTTCAAGTTTAAAATTAATATTTGTTATCAAAATTTTCAGGTTAATAACGTAGTTAAAAACGTTAGTTAAATGTAAAATAAAAATTGTTTACTTTATTAAATTAATAAAACTCAATAATTTATGGCCTGATGGCTAGGGATACTAATAAAATATTTGAAAACTTGCCAAGCGTAATACCAGTGGTCAACATTTAAAAAAAACTAAACCGTATAAAATCATGTTTAGATACAAAAATACAAACAACTTTTATCTAAACCAGGGTTTCCCAAACTCATTTTCTAAATCGCCCCTTTTTCAGAAATTTAAAAAATAATCGCCCCCACGATTTTACAAAGTAGTTTTTCTCTTGAGTACAAACTTTTGAGCCGGAAAAGTTGTGTTTGAATTGTAATTTAGTCTGGTACTTCTTATGCACGCACTTTTGGGCTGTGTCCAAAGTAGTTTACAGGGCTTGAGAAAATAAGTTACATTTGTTTTCTTATAAATTCAGTAAAGTGTATTAAAATACTTAATTATTAAATAGCCTTTTGTAATATGTAATAAATCCTGTTTAGATATGAATTGTTTTGAAATTATTTAAATTTTTAGGGTAGTGGTGGACAACTTTTGTAGTCAGCAATTCATATTTACTAAAAAAAATTTTCTAGTTTCAACTCGTAAAAAATGTAATTGCAGGCTGCATATTTTAAAAAATAAAAAATATCAAAATTAAAAAACTCCAGCAAAATTGTAATAAAATGATTTAGTATTATTGTGATCTAGGGAATACTTGTGAACTGAAAACAATATTGAAAGTGTATTTCAAAATATTGAGTATCAAAAAACTAAATTTTATTTATTTTCCATAAGTAGTTTTCAAGTTACTTAGCGGGTGGAAGTTTGACTGGATCTTAACCGTACGTTACCCAATCTTAAGTGAACTCTGACATTATAATAATCTCTCATAAAACGATTTTCGGACATTTAGAAGTTAATACTAAGTAACTTATTTAAGCCGCACAAAATACTTGAATTATTTTTATAGTTAGGCATATTCTAAAATTACTATACCAGAGATTAAAAAACTATAAAAGAATGAACAGTTTATTTTACACATAATAAAACAAATATTAAAACATAATTTCTGATCTAGTTTGAGGAAGTTTGACCGACTGGTTGATTATCTCACATGAAAAGTGGTTTCATCAACAGCTTCAGTTAATGCAGTAAAATTATTATTTTCAATGCAAAGATATATTATAAGCAAGTTAGTTGTAAAGTTAAAAACTCAATTTTAAACTTTTTAAACTATATGTTTTGTAGTAGAATACCATTAAATAGCATTTGACTTGGAATAACCTTTCGGAAACTAAACCTTGATTTCAACATTATCTTTTTTCTTAATTAAAATTCTAAAAAAAAATCAAAAATTTTACAGTTAATTCTATGAACAGAAAGTAATCGATTTAAATTTATTTTTTAATTTGGTTCAAGTTTTGTTTTGTAACTGTAGCAGTATTTTTGATGGCTTATTTATTAATTTTTTAAACTTATTTTTTTTCTAGTTTTTAGCCTATAATAATTTACCAGAAAAAAATAGTTAAAAACTAAAAGCTAAAGTTAAACTATTAAAATAAACAACCTATTCTAATTGCTAATATATTAAAAATTAAGATAAAACAAAAAAGCAGTTGTATTAATTGTTTAAAATTCCTTAATATATAACTTTTTTAACAATAACAAATCAAGTTAAAAAATAAAATTGAGTTTAGGAATCTTTTAAATGAAAAATTTGAAGTCATTTCAAATAGAGACCTCAAATTTGTACTCTTTTAAAACCAAGTAAAAATTTTTGAAAAAAAAACTCTAATGGTTATTAAGATTTTTTTATTTATACAGATTAAACAAGTAATAACAAAAATATGTCAAATAAATTACTTTTAAACAAATACTTTAATCACTATGCTATAAAAACTTTTAGTGTAGTCTAAAACGACAAATATAAACTAAAAAATTAACCAAGTCAAAACATAACTATTAACAGATTTAAAACATAAACCATTTAATAAATACAGTAGACTTCCGGTTGAGTTCGCACTTTGAACAAAATCTAAAAGTGCAAACTCTAAAATTATTACTACTTTTTTTTACAGAATGATAAATTTAAATATGTTATATGCAATAACGTTAGGAATAAACATGAAATCAACTAAAACATAAAACTAACATTCGTTAACAAAATAGATCTATATAGCTATTAAATATTATGTATTTTTTGTTTTATTCATACTTAGTTAGTAATAGACTTTATTTAAGTTAAATTTGAGAAAATATAAATTTGCACTATTTTTTGGGTAAAAAGTGCGAACTCAAGAGGAAGTCTACCGTAATTAATGTTTTTTAGGCATTATGCAAACCTGTTGTAGAATAAATAACTTATATAAAACTTATATAAAATTTTTATTATAAAAAACTACTTAAATACAATACAAACCAGGTTAAATAAGAAGTATTTTAAAAGATCAGATAAAATAAAAAAAACTTTCATAAAATAATGTCTGCTACTGAAGTCTAATATAATGTGAAGGATGAGGTTCATGATTGCTTGCAAGTTTTTCTAATCTGATTCTTAATCAGTAAAATAACGCCTCCTTAAAAAATATCTAGATTAGATCTTTTGCTCAATTTGTTGATAACTGAACTGAAAGCTATCTCAACAACATAGCAAGAAGGAAAAACTATAAACAACAATCTAAATTCCTCTCAAATGATTGGACACTTTTGCCTTAAATTTGTTGAATCCAAAAACATTCATATCGTTCTTTGGAAAACTTTATTTTAAGTTAAAGGTCAATTTGTAAGTCTGAGAAGGTTTCCTGTACGTCGTTTACTTCAAAAAGATCTGCCTCGAAGGGATTCATATTTTTATCTATATGATAGCTTTTTTGTGTCAAGTCGAAATTTTACTACTTAATCTGTTGAAATTGTTGAAAATTCCAGATTTTTTAGGTTTTTTTTTGCCTAAATTGTCAAATTCTAGGTTTTTCCAGGTTTCTAGACAAATTGGCAACCCTGTATAGTTTTATTTCTTTGTCTAGCTTAGTGACTTTTCAAAAAACAATTAGAAATAACATGAGATGATAGTTAAAAATATATAACATAGATTTTTACAAACCATTTATGATCCCCAATAACATATATGTCAGGTTATAAAATGGTGAGAGGGATTCTGATCGTCTATGATCTATGTAATTGTTAAATAGAAAATATATGAATGAAAATATGTAATTTACTTGAAAGTAAGAGTCATAATTACTTGATTTTTTTCTCTATGTTTTACTTTAACAAAATAAACTTTTTTTACTTAAGTTTTACCTCAGGGTCAAAAATTTAATAGCAAGCTAAAATTAGTAAAATAGCATAATAAAAAAATTTTATGACAGCCCAAAATTTTAAAATTGCCCCCTTTTCGCCCCCTTACTAGTTATCACCCACCCTTTCGCCCCCTTACTAATTATCGCCCCCCGACTTACTAAAATCACCCCCCAGGGGGGCGATATTGCCCACTTTGGGAAACCATGATCTAAACTTTACTTAATTTTAATCAAGCAATTGTTTGAAAATAAGCTTTTCTAAGAAACATCTGTTGTTATTATAAATAACTTAAACAGCTGTTATGGCCAAAATAAAAATAATTGACAAATTCACCAAACCTAAGTTAGATGAAATATAAAGTTTAAAAAACAGGTCCGCGAAAATGCATTTTGATCGTTCCTTTATATTACAACTAAATTAATTAAAAAAACATTTAAAATAACTTGAATCATTAAATTTTGTTACAAATAAAAAAAGAAAAGTTTGAACATATTAGGTGTGCGAAAATGCTTTGGCCAAAAACATTTTGATTATAATTTCCGATACATAGGATTTTATACAAAAAACGTAAATTTTATTTTTGTTGTATAGATGGTGTGTAATCTTCAATCGAAAATCAAGAGTTTTACAAATCTTTATTAAGTTTTTTTTAAGTATAATAAATAAAACGTTTTCTACTGTATTGACAAACCTTAAATTTTATTTTATTGAACTTTATAGAAATTTTTTATACTTGTTAAAGCTGTTTGAAACAACTATTTTTATTTACCTTTTTAACTTATTTTTATGAAAACTTACATACTTGAATTTTTTTGTATATAATAATAAAATTAATCTTAATTGTTTAACAAAATGGCAGTAAAATAAATTAAAATAAATAAAAGTTTTAAACTTAAATTAAAATATTGTTTATAGCGACTAAAGCTCCTTAATTCTGAATTTTTACCAAAAAAAATTCTATAAATTAATTAATAAGAAAAACAAAACAGATGTTAGATCATTTTATTAATGCATATCATTTAGATATAACGGTTAAGTTAATAAAACCATTATTATCATAAAAGGAAATAAAAATCACAAAAATTTTTCAGAAAAAGTGGAACATTCGTAAATGGCTGTTATTTATAAATTGTAAAGTTAATTTTAATTTAAAGCTATAAAAAACTAAAAAATAAAAGTTCGAAACATTTTGCACTTTTTTTTAAACAAAATCACAATTAAAAACTATTTATTCTATGTATTTTTAGTTATCTATATTGTTCACTCAAAATTTATAATAGTAAGATTATACAAAAAAATATATAAAACTTTAATAGCATAAAAACTATAAAAACTTAAGTTTTACTAGTTAATATTTTCTTTTAAATTACTAAAATTAAATACTGAAATTTTATTTTTTAAATTTTATATTATATTTTGTTATATACGTTGCAGTCACTATAAATTTCGTAATTAAAACAATTAATTCAATTTTAAGAAATTTTTAAAACTGAGGCATCTTCACACATGAAAAATATACAAGAGATTTTATAACATCACATGATTCTTCAGACCATTTATCTTTACCAACATCATCACAAGTTATTGATGAAGTGTTATTATTTTTGTACATGTCCTGGAGTATAACAATTTATTTCCAATTGACATAGCTTTATTCAAATTCAAAAAGTAAGATGATTTAAGAGCAACAAATTTCATGCAAGCGTGGTGAAATATTTCACAGCTTTTTCTCCGACCATCGATAACAAATAATTTATCTCTCACAGTAACTAGAGTGTGAAAACAGTGACCATTTACCAGCGAATACATCATATGATTTTACTGTGTTCAAATCAGTGTAACCCAGACCGCCTGACACTACAATATTTTCTTGAAAGACTGTACAAGCTGCAGAATCTCTTTTTTCAATCATTCCAGTAACGGCTTTCCAATTTTCCTTTTTTGCATCAAAACTTAAACATAAGTTAGTTTTAACATATTCATACTCACCATCAGCAAAATGTCCTCCGAAAACATATATTTTATGCATAAATGCACAAGCACAAAACCTCCGACGTGTATCAACCATATTACTTACAACACTTCAATTATTATTAGAAGGTGAATACTTTTAAACTGATTTTACCAAATTTCCAGCATTATCAGTACCACCAAAAACATAAACTTCACCTTTTAAGTAAAGAGCTTTAAAAAATTGTCTACCATCATTCATCGGTCTAAGATCCTTCACATCATTCACATTACTTCCATCAATTTGTTGTACTTTACTTACAACAGCATCCAGCCTAACATCATAACCTTAACAAATTAAATTTATTTTTGTTACAGTACCTATTTGTGTAATAGATACTTGAACTGTTTTGAGAATTGATGCTCTTGTTACTTAAAACTGTATTTAACAAGCTTACGCAGTCATTATTTTTAGATTATAATGAAACTTAAACTAAAATATATTTTAAAGCATGTTCTGATAACAAAGGAAGTCTAACTTTTAGTAACAATTGTTTTGCATATTTAATACGTTCTTCACTATTGTGCTTTAACCAAGTAATTAATGCATTGAATATTTCAACCAATGAGTGAATATTCAATTCAGAACTGTTAAGTATTTTTAAAACAAGATTAAAATCTAAGTGTAAGAAGTTTTGATTTTCAGCAAATGTTGGAAAATAACGTTCTATATAAAGCAAGGATGACTCAACAACACTAGCTAGGTTGTAAAATCTACCTGAACTATAAATGGTGACAAAATTTTTAACATTTATTTTGTCTCGGATGATTTTTCTGATCTTTATGTTTGTGTCTTCTTTTTGCAAAAGCTTATTTACTTTTAAAACTAAAACGATTTCATGTTGTTTTATGTATGGCACATCTAAAATTAACATATATAAGCAAAAAAACTACATATAGTAATTATTTATTAAAATACATACAAATTATTAAAAATAGAAAAGGACTTCCTATTAATTGTTTATAATTTAATGAACATTTTTTAATAATTTGTTTGATTTACAGGGTTATGAATTAGTACCATTTGTTAAATAAATATAACATTTAGTTCTAGTTTTATTAAAATTTCTTTAAGTTTTTTCAAAATTATACATACGGTTTTAATGTAAGTATTAGTTTATTAAATATAAAAACGTGTAACGAACCTAGTACTATTAAAACCGTAAAAATTTAGTAAAATGCAAGTATTTAAGAAATATCAATCTAAAAATATTGTTGAAGTAACTCCACTTGTATTGCTAAAATCATTGAAAACTTGTAGACTTCTATCATCTATTTTATTTTTAGAAAATTGTTTGCACAAATTTGTCAAACAGTCAACAACTCAATTATCATAAATTGAACCGATACATGTTAATTTTTCATTGTTTTCTTCGAGTTTTTTTTTCTTAACATAAGTTTTGTAGCTTTTTTTTTGACATGACTCGATGATATTTTGATTAAGTTTTACACTTAAATAAAGCCAAAAACGAGAGTTTATATGTTCAGCTACTTTTATTTTTAGTTAAAAGAAAATATATATTAAAAATGAAAAATAGCAACAAGCTTTAAGACTTATTTTTTTTAGTTAAATGAAAATCATTTTATAAAAAAAAATAACGTTTTAATTAGTTTATTTAATACATTTAGTTTTCAATTTGGTATTTTTGTTATTAACAAAAGTTTTCTTATTAGATTTTACCATTGAAAGGTTTTGTAATTTAATAATTTTGTGAGTAAATTCATTGAAAAACTTTGCAATTTTAGTCTGACTTTAGCGGATTTTTTTTTAATTTTAACATTTCAAGGCTTTGAAAATTAAGGTAACTTGTTAATTAGATAGAACTGACAAATGCTAACATTTTAACCTAAACAAACAGGTTTTTTGTTGTTTTAACATTTTAAAAATCGACGTAACCATGTTAATTAACTTTATATATACCAGAAAAAATTTAAAACTTCTCATGAGATTTTAATTTACTAACTTTTATCTTACCATATAAATTACTCAGTGGAATTAATATTTGTAAACTTTAAATTATCTTCAATTTTGACTAAACAGAGATTTACATGATAAATATGAACTACAAATTTAAAACATAATTTACAATATTATTTCAAAGAGTATTTAAGATCTTGCCACAAGTTTAACAATTTTAAATAAGTATTTCTAAATCAATATAAACAATTTTCTTTAACAAAATCGGTTTTATAGAATTAGACTATAGACTATAGAATAGCAACATTTCAAAACTGAATTAACTTAATATCATCTAGAAAAAATATGGCTCAAGATTTAAAAAAAATTACTTTTCCTGAGATTTTTATAAATACATCAAAACTGACCTGAGTTATCCTAAGTTAAAAGATAAACAAATCTTGATTGATCCTAATCATCCTGAGAATTTTGAGCATTTCAAATGTTCTGAGATATCCCGATTACATAAAAAGTGTGGCAATCCTGTTTGAATCCTGCCTGAAATTAAGGAATAACAACTTAACTAGCTTGAGTTTAACACGAAATCTTTAAAAGAAATACAAATTATTCAGAGTTATCCTCAGATGTCATATAGTGTAGCAACCCTGAACCAATGAAAATCTCTAAATTTAATTTCACGTATTTGATAAGTTATTTTAATAAATAAGGTAAAAAGCAACTATTAGCCTGGTTATTAATGTA
This sequence comes from Thalia democratica, assembly GCF_965202585.1. Classification (NCBI taxonomy): domain Eukaryota; kingdom Metazoa; phylum Chordata; class Thaliacea; order Salpida; family Salpidae; genus Thalia; species Thalia democratica. The sequence goes on along the minus strand of NC_139165.1, from coordinate 53,423,891 downwards.
AATAACACTCAAAATAAACAATTCACCCTCCCCTTAAACACTTAACCTCAAATCAGGGTAGCAACTTATTTTTGAGATAGTTTTTCCGGGTAGCTGTCAAATTTGCACGAGCGTACAAAACTGCTCGAGCAGACATAATTGCACGATTGTACAAAATCGAACGAAGATACTTTTGCACGAGGACACTTTTGCACGAGCAGAAAATTTTGCACTGAGAAATTTTTACACGGGTTAACTTTTTTTATATTTTTTTAAATTTTTATTAGTTTAATTTTTTTTTTTCATTTTTTTTTTTTTTTTTTACTGTTACTCCTAACCGTTACCCTCAGTCAGTAAAATTTTTTTTTAATTATTTTTTAGTTTTCTTTTTTTGTATTTTTATATCATTTTTCTGTATTTTGTGTTCTCGTGCATAAATGTAACTCTTGCAAAATTGAACTTTGGTGCAAAAAATTTTTTGCAAATTTTTTCCCTCGTGCAGTTTTGTGCCCTCGTGCAAATCTGGCTTCGTGCAATTTTGTGCACTCGTGCAATTTTGTTCTCGTGCAGTTTAGTCTCCTCGTGTAATTTAGTAACTTTGTGCAATTTTGTCTTCGTGCAATTTAGACCCATTTCCATTTTTTCCAGGTTTTCCTAATTTCTTCCAGATCTCAAAAATTGTACAGTTTTTAGTCTACTTTTAGAAATTCAAGATAGAAACTGTGTCAAAATGTATATAAAAGTTGAGAAGATAATGTAAAGCTACTTTGAATGTGTGTTTTATTTGAAAAATATTGTTGATGAAAATAATCTTTTTGACTATGTGGTAGATTTTTCTGTCAAATCAAAGTTTTACTACTTAATAAGTAAAATTCTTTTAAAATTCCAAGTTTTATAGTGATTTTTGTTTAAAATACAATACAATTTGTTTAAAAATAATTCTAAAATTCCAGTTTTTTTTGTCTGTTTTTAAATTTCAGGTTCTTGAAGTCAAAATTATAAAAAATACCAAAACTTTCCTAAGATTTAAATCAATCGAAAGTAAGCCTGAGTTTTATTAAAGTTTAAAATATTTAAAGTAATTTATGAAATCTAATTTTAATTTAAAACCCACACTTAGGTCGCAATTTTCTTTAAAAATTTTAAATTTATATCAAATAATTCAACTGGAACAAATAAAAATTCAACAAAAAATTTTAATAAAAACTTTCTGTGCTCATTCCAGGCAAATTTCTTAATTTTGAAAATTAAAAAAAGTTATTTACTAGCAAAAAAAACTATAGTAGAAAAGAAGAAACTAATTAGTTAATAGATAGAATTCAGTATCCTTATTAATTCTAATAGTAAAATATTCTGTTACTACTCTATAACAAACTCATCATAACAATGTTAGCATTAATACTAAAATTTTCACCTTAACTTTTTATTATATTTAACTATATTTTTAATGTAAAAAAAGTGTTTTTGTTATAAAATCTTAGCAGTTATTTAATTAAACTACTTAACTATACTTTAATCTGATTTTACTAACGTTTTCTATACTATACTAACTGAATTTAAAGAAAGTTGGGTTTTAAATTTGGTTTTAAGTCTAATTATTTTAAAATATTTAATGTAACATAAACTATAAAATTTTTAAAGACATGTCTTAGAAGCACACTAAAACTGAACTTGTAAAATAAATAATATATACATATATATAGAAGCAAGACAAAGTGTACACTATCAAATTATGTTTTCAGGCTAATTTTTTTTTCTAAAGATATTTAAGTAAAATTTAAATCTGCAGAGATTTTAACTAACTAAATTTTTTAAAATAATTTGCAAATGAACAATACTTTCAGTATAGTTATATTCTAAAGACTTTATTTTTGTTTTATATATTAACTTATCGATTTCTAAGAATAGACAGTTACTTAATATTAGTTTACATTTGAAATAAAGAATACTAAAATATTTAATGTCATTAGGTCAGGCAGGGAAGCTTTTTACATTTTAGTAAATTGATCAATCTTTTTTAGGTAAGGCAAATAACTATATAAAACTAACTTTACCACAGATGTTTTCGTGTTAAAACTTTATTCCGACTAACGGCGTTTCTTTTCTCTCAATTAAATTTAAGAACAGATCTACGGAGTCTCAAAAAAGATATAAAAATAAAACTAACTTTGTTATTAAATTTTAAATAAGTTAATTAATACTATTTTGTTTAAAAAGTTTTACAACGATAGTAACCAATTAAATCTATTTTTCAGTTTAGTTTATTTTGCACAAATGCCAGAACTGAGAAAAAGACAAAATTCGTTACGTTATTTTTTACTTAAAATTTCATATTCGAGAAATTTTATCAATAATTCTTATTGTTAAACTTTACTCTGTTTATAACAAGGGTCGGCATCAGCATCGTTGTATAAGTAAAGACTATTTTTTTTAATAAAAAGTTGTTTAATTTCTGCGGTTTGTATATAACTTGTTATCATATAAAATGTTATAAAATAGAACTTTATTTGAGAATTAGTAAATACTTATCACCAAATAATAAGCTATATTATAAATGAAACTTAAAGTTTAAAAAAAAAGTATTTTGAACAAGTATTTTTAGCACTATCTTTACTTAACAAACCGCAGATCATAAGCTGCTGTTAAGTTACTGAAACTAAACAGTTTCAAAGCCACTACTTACTCTAGCATGACATTACATGTTTAAACAACAAATTTTTATTCAGTATTCAGTTGGCGTAGCGACATTATTGTTCTTGCAAATTAGGGCTAACGTATTGCTTGAGACTTTTCACTAAATAAACTTTTTCGCTTTCTACTTAATTTATCCTCTACTAATGGAAATCCTCTTTTTTGCCTTCAAGTAAACTTAAAAACACTCAAAATAAAATTTATATTCGTAAAACAAAATGCAAAAGACCAAAAATTGTAATACTTTTTAGCATTTACAAGTTTTAAAAATTAAATGTTAATTCAATTTTAAACTAATTCTGTTAGTCTATTTTTAGTATATAACTTAAATAAAGGTCTTGAATGGTATAAAAGTATTGAAGTAAACAATGTAATGCTACTTTATATGGGTTCTATTATAAAAAATAAGTAATACAAAAAATATTGTATATTAGAAAAGTTTTTGTATCTTGTCTAGGTTTGGTTATTTTACATGTTTTAATTGTTTAGAATTCCAGTTTTTTTTATGATTTTTGTTCAATATTTTGAGTTTTTACAAAAATTTTCAAATTTCATATTTTTGCCTTAAATTCAAATTCTAGGTGCTTTTAGGTTTTCTGGAAAATCTGTAAAATAATATAGTTTTAGCTTTCAGCTTTTATATAAAGGAAGTTTTAATAATAATAAGAAATACTTAATTTTCTATCCACTTAACAATTCTAGCTACATAATACTATGCTTAGGGTTGACACCAGGCTTGATAAAAGCAGTGTTAAAAAAACTCTCTTGAAAAATTGGTCTTGAGGCTTGAGGCTTCAATTATTTTTATTGTAAAAAAAAAAGTTTTTAAATCAACCCTTGAGACGATAGACGTTTTCAGAAAAATTTTAAAGATATATTTTCCAATATCATTATACAATTGAAATTATATACTTTTTTGATCAAAATAAGATTTTTTAAGGTTAAGAAATAAAATGTATTGTAAAATTGAAAATTCCGTGTAACAAATGTTTTATCTTTGAAATTAAACTGAGTAAGTTTTAAAGAGTTGCTGTGTTCTGAAGTGCGAGATTTTTTTTTTAATTTTTAATTTGAGCCTACCGTTAGAATCTACAAGGTGTTCACATTCTTAGTTACTATAAACTACCCTCTGTACATCAGGCTAACCTGAGTCAGACTCAGTTTAAAATAAAAAAATGAAAACAGTTTTAAATAAAGTTTTAAAATAACTACCTTAGTTCAAGCTAATATGATTTTTATATGTGAAGTGTTAAAAAAATGAGAAATATAACATAATTCTTGGGATTTAAGCAAGGTTGCCACTTGCCACTCTTTAAGTCAAAATAAAACTGTTCTGAGTGATTAAAAACAGCCCTGAGTCATTCTAACTTTTGTCTAACCATTAAACTTTTTTCTCTTCTGGGGAAAATTACTTATACCTCATGTTCTATTTTCTTCTCAATAATTAAAAGGAAGGTTGTATATGTATACTTTTAAATTAGGTGTTTACTATAATAATATTAATTCTGTTTTTGAACATTCACAGTTGAAAATTAAATCAATTTATATTTAAAAACAAACCTTGTCGATAATTTTAAGAAACAATGTTAGTTAAATTTATAAAAAAAAAAAAGGTATTTCAATTGACTAACTTTAATCTTACCACATAAAGTACACACTTGAGTGCCTAATTATTAACTTCAATTATAATTAATTATTTTTATAGAAAACTAAATTATGATAAACAGGGTTGTGACTGGCTTCGAAAATTTTATTCTAGTTTTTTTTGAATTTCTTCCAGGGTTTTGAAAGTACACCTTTTTGGTCTACTTCTAGTTTAAAGTTAAGTTTAAATGAAAAGATTAAAACCTATGTTAAGTGGAATAATAACATTGTTAAATGTTGTAGAGCTACTTTGGATGATTTCTTTAGTAAACAAAGTTTAATTATGGAAAAATTTATTATCTCAGGGTTGCCACTTTACCTGGAAACCTGGGAAAGCCTTGAAAAACCTGGAATTCGACAATTTAGGCAAAAATAACCTGAAAAAACCTGGAATTTGAGAAATTTTTAAAAAAACATGGAAAAACCTGGAAATTTGATCATAGAACCTGGAAAAACCTGGAATTTTTAATAATTTTAACATTATCAGTTGTAAAATTTCGATTTGACACAAAAAATCTATCATATAATTAAGATTTTTTTGTCATAATCAAAATATTTTTCTATTAAAAACACAATTAAAGTAACTTCACAGTATCTTTTCAATGTTTTTATACTATTTAGTACAGTTTCTTATATAGAAATTGATCTAAAACTAAAAATAAACCCAAAAATGTGTACTTTAAAAACCTGGAAGAAGTTTGGAAAACCTGGAAAAAAATTTGAAAAAAACGAGTGGCAACCTGTTATATTATTAACAGTTTTTTTTGTGTCAAATCAATTTTTTACTTCTTCTCATGTAAAATTATTTTCTACAGGTTTGTAGTTATTTTTGTTTAAAATTCCACATTTTTCCTGTTCTTCAACTGAATTTCTCAAATTCCAGGTTTTCAGGATTCCAGGTTTTGTGGCGACCCTGTATAATTATTAATTTCAGTTTTAAAACAAAAACTACAATGTTACTTAAAGAATATTGAAAAACTAACCACAAGAAAAAGTAAATGAGTTTCAAAATCTATAAAAGTTAAGTTTAAATTTCAAGCCACATTGGTTATATAAAGTATCTAAGTGTTAAAACATGATTAACTTCTTTTTATTCTAGATCTTGAAAAAAATATGTACTTGTATTTTGAAAAAATCTAAAATTTATTTTTAAGTTTTTATGAAAAATCAAAACTATCTTGAGTTTTCCTATTCATCGTGTCAGTTTCTAGAATTTCAATATATCCTGAGCTTTCCTGCTAATCCTGTGGCAACCCCATTTGAAGGCAAAAAACTAATCTGTAATTTGGGAAAAAACAACTAAGCTTGAGTTTTGCCATTAAATCGTAGCTGTCTAGAGTTATCCTGAGAAGCCAAAGCATTAGCAACCCTAAACCTATGAAACTATCAAAATTTTATTTCACATGTTTGATAAGTTTTTTAACTAAAAAAGGTAAAAAGTAACTGGTAGCCTGACTGTTAGTTTAAACATCACTCAAAATAAAATGTGTATCAATGTAGCACGTAGTAAAAATGAAAATAGACCAACTCAGACCAACTTAAATGGTTTACGCTCCCTCCCCTTATACAACTAATACTAAAATAAAATTGACAAAACTTTAGAATCTAGTTCATAAACTATTCATTAAATTGAAAACCAAAGATTTTTCAATGTATAAGTTTTTTGAAATTTATTTAATATATTAGAAAAATAGATTAAATGTAAAATTTAGTTTTTTACAGTCTATAGTTACTGTAATGCTAATCAAAAATTGCTAGTCAATGATTTAAATATATAAATATATAGTTGTTTATACTATTTTTTCTCATTTAATCTTAAATGTATATAATTGCAAATAACTTCCAGGTTTATGCATTTTTTTCGGATTTGAAAATGAAAATAATGAAATGTTATGGTATTAACAATTATAATGAGATTTAGGAAATTATCTAAACTAGCTGAAGTTTTACAAAAAAAAATCAAATATGAGTTTATTAAAAAATTATTTTTGGATTGGAGTACTAATTCATAAAGTTACTTTAAAAGAAATATATGTAGTGTAAAAACAATTATTAATGTACAACAACTAATTTAAATAAATATCTAATTTTAATGAAGATTTTATACTCAAATTAATAAAACCTATATATACAGTTATTCTTTCAAAAAACAAGTTTAACTTACTAATTTTTATTAAACATTTTTAACTTTAAGACTGAGTTATATCGCACAAGGTTATTTTTTTAAATATCTTAATGAAGTAAAATAACCTTTGAATAAATTAAACTATTTATTATTATAGTACTAACCTTTTTTTTAAAGTAGTTAACTTTGAGCTATTAGGTTTTCCGATAAAAATATGTGCTTATCTTTCACCTTTATCTATAAATATTTTATGTTCAACATTTGAAAAATTAATACAAGTCCAATTTTTTTTGTATTTGAAAAAATGAAGCAGCATTTAAAGAAGTGTTTGCTACATAAATTCCAAATGTAGCATAAATGCGGAAAATTTGTCTTAAAATCAGCTCTTTTTTACAATAGCTGTTAGTTTAGCTTAGGGGTGGGCAACGTACGGCCCGCTAGCCGGATCCGGACGCAGAGTGAAAATGACCAGCCTCGACCATTTTTAAACTTTAATGGGATCTGGCCCGCAACTGAAAATGACCGGCCTGCAAGCAAAGTGACAGGCCAGCAAAAGGTCAATTGTAAAAATATGATACAAAGTTTTATAAAAATGTTATAATAACTATGTATCATATTTTTACAAAACAAAACTGTAAGAATTTTATTTTAAAAACAGGCTAAAAATTTTATTTATAAATTATTATGTACTTATAAATACACCATTTTGTCCTAATATTTTGTGTTGTTCTAACTTAGTTGGATTATATTTTTGCCAAATTATCCTAAACAAAGTTCTTTTTTAAGTACGATATTTCACATATGTATCTTTGTCAATTACAATGTCAATTTTATTAATATACATTATTTAAACATCTGACATATCTCAATCTACATCTTAAGTTGTCAGACTTGAGAAAGTTTTGTGAATTTGAAGGGTTCAAAAAAGTGGTTAACTGTATCCATAAAAGTAGACTCCAGCCGGATCCAAAAATTTTATTTAAATTAGAATTAGACAAGATCCGGATCAACTTAAAATTAGTATCCAGTCGGATTCGGATCTAAAAATTAATTATTTAGCTGAATCCAAATACTGGATCCGATGAACCAATAATTTAAAATGCTCCGGCCTGCAAAAGACTAATTTTTTTTGGATTCGGCTGTTGATTGAAAAACGTTGCCCAGCCCTGGTCTTCAAGGTGTACACTGGTGCACACTAGTGTACATGAAATTGAAAATCTTGTGTTGTGTGAGTGAAGAGAGCTAGCAAGTGTTAATCTATTGTGATCTACATCAAACTCTATTATAGTATTTCGCATCAATTTACAAATTAGCAATTTATACACATCATTTAATTTTACCACATCAATTTTCTTAAACAAAGGGTTTGTTGTAGTCAAGGCAGGCACACAACAAACATACCTGATTACTCTTTTTTTGCATACAAACAATTGGTTTTAAGTAATAGTCAGCAGCACCACCCCAAACAGATATACAGTATTGGATGTGCGGATAAAAAAAACTATTATATACCATTTTGAGTGTAATTGTGTCCAGATAATATCTCAATTTTGACAAAACATAACAACTCCTAGACAATTTTGGTTTCAAAGAACTCAAATGTTTCTTCCATTTCAGCTTATCATCCAAAGCCACACCCAAGTATTTTATACTATCACTAAATCAATAAGAAAATCATTAACCTTTAAACTGAATTAAAATTTTTTTGAAGTTTTAGTTGTTTAAACTACTAAAAAAAAATCACTCCTAATACTGAACAGCAAAACTTAAAAAATTATATAATAAAACTTAACAAATATTGTGTAAAAATAAAGTAATAATAAAAATATTTTAAGTAAGTTAAATAAACTGTGTGTAAAACTATAACTAAATTTAAAAAAATAAAATTAAGTAACTAGAATATCTAAAAAATATGAATTTTACACACCTAAATTTAGAATCTCTATCTTCTAAAACTGATAAACATTGAATATCTAGTAAAACAAAAAAAACCTACTTATTTAATCAGACCATCAATGAGGTCGAAACAACACTATTAAATTTTATATGCAAGAAACAAAATGGTAAAAAACAAGAAACAGAGATGGTAAAAAAAAATAAATAAGTAGAAATAAAATAAAAAAGTTTCAACCTGAGGAAAAATGACACCTACCTATAATTAGAACCCCATCAGGTCTTATATCTTGCAATCAACTTATAGAATTATTCAAAAATAACTAAACATTGAATTATGAAACTGTACAAGATAGTATATGTTGCTCCCCATCCCCCATGACTCTTCACATGTCACCACTTATGTATCCTTACTAAATTTCCAGTTTACAAACGGTTGCTTCAGTACTTCGTACTTAAGCCCGCTTGGTTAGATCACAACAGGTGTTTTAGATCACAACAGCTGTTTCTCGCGACTATTCCTGCCTGATGAGTCCTAATTAGGACGAAACTGGTTGTAGGATTGTCTTGGATGCTGTTGTTGTTGATTGTGCAGTGAAGTTCATTGTTTATTATATACAGTTTACAAGTACAAAGAACTCATTGTTTTTTTACAAATAAGTTAAATAGGCTTAAAATTTGTAGTTTTCATAAAAATACTTTAAAGTTTTTTGCTAAAAAATGTTGCTTTTATTAGATAAAATTATTAATTTTTTTGATGTCTATGTAACATAGTCGTATAAACAAGTTAACAAATTAATAGACTTCTAACACTTCTTCTTAGATGCAAGTTGAGAACATTGATTCTTACTCTTAAAATGAATGGTAAATGATCTTATTGTAAATTAAAAAATTTCATAAGGTTTAACACATTTTTTGCCCAGAAAATGTTGATTGTTGCAAAGGGTAGAGTTTGACTGATATTACTTATAACCATTATAAAAACTAAATATTCAAAAATATGTTTCAAAATATTAAATAATATTAGATAATACTTATATAGAAAAACTGGATAGTTTCTGCAAAACTAGGCTTTAAAATGTACACAGGGCTGCCACACACTCAGGGTACTAAGGGCAACTTGGAGCATTTTAAAATTCTAGAAAACATTAGGGACAGGACAATTTTTTATTTTTTATTTCAATAATTTGAATTTTTTATAAACACATGATGACTCAGGGTAGTTTTCAGTAAAAAAATATCAAGATAGTTTTGAAATTTTATAAAAACCTCATATCAGATTTTTTCTAGATTTAGAATGAGATTTGCTTGATCAAGTTTAAATATTTAGATATTTTATATAACTAATTTTGTTTATTTAGATCAGGGTTTCCCAAACTCATTTACTAAATCGCCCCCTTTTCAGTAACTTGAAAAAAAATTGCCCCCCCCCCTGATTTCACAAAGTAGTTTTTCTTTTGAGTACAAACTTTTGAGCTAAAAAAAGTTGTGATCGAAATGTAATTTAGTCAGGTACTTCTTATGCACGCACTTTTGTGTTCAAAGTAGTTTACAGGGCTTGAGAAAATAATTTACAGTTATTTTCTTAGAAGCCCAGTAAAGTGTATTAAAATACTTAGTTATTTAAAAGCCTTGTGTTATCTGTAATCATATCCTGTTTAAAAATGAACTGTTTTGAAACTAATGAAACTTTTAGGTCAGTGGTGGACAATTTTTGTAGTCAGCAATTCATATTTACTAAAAAAAATTTTCTAGTTTCAGCTCGTTAAAAATATGTAATAGCGGGCTGCATGATTTTAAAAAAATAACAAATAAGAAAATTAAAAAACTCGAGCAAAATTGTAATAAATCATGTACTATTATTGTGATCTAGGAAATAATATTGTGAACTGAAAACGAAATAAAAGCGCATTTCAAAATATTAAGTATCAAAAAACTAAATTTTATTTATTATGCACAAGTAGTTTTCAATTTACTTAGCGGGTCGAAATTCGACTGGACCTGCGACTGGATCTGAGCCTTACGTTACCTATCTGAAATCTTAACTAAAACCTGACATTATAATAACATCTCATATAACAAATTTCGGATATTTAGAAGTTAATACTAAGTAACTTATTTAAGCCGCACAACATACTTAAATTATTTTATAAATAGGCATATTCTAAAATAACTATACCAGAGATTAAAAAAACTAAAAAATGAGCACTTTATTATACACATAATAAAATAAAAATTAAAAATTAATTTCTGATCTAGTTTGAGGAAGTTTGACCAACTGGTTGATTTTCTCACATGAAAAGTGGTTTCATCAACAGCTTTAGTTAATGCAGTAAATTTATTAATTTCAATACTAAGATATATTGTAAGCAAGTTAGTTGTAATATTAAAAGTTTTATTTTATACTTTTTAAACTATTTGTATCGTAGTAGAATACCATGAAATAGTACTCCCCGGCGTCTCGTCGGGGCCATTTGACTTGGAATAATCTTTAGGGAACTAAACCTTAATTCTAACAATTTTTTTTCTTTATTTAATTTAAAAAAAAAATCCAATGTTCTACACTTAATTCTGTGAACAGAAAGTAATCAATTAAAAAAAACTTTTAACTTGGTTAAAATTTTGTTTTGTAACTGTAGCAGTCTTTTTGATGTCTTATTAAATTTTGTTTAAAAAGTTTTTTTCTTCTAGCTATTAGCCTATAATAATTTAAAAGAGGAAAATAGTGAAAAACTAAAAGCTAGTGTTGAAGTATTAAAATAAACTAAGTATATTCTAATTGTAGTAGACTTCTGCTTAAGTTCGCACTTTGAAAAAAATTAAAAAGTGCAAACTAAAAAAATTATTACTATAGTTTTTTTTACAAAATGACAAATTTCAATATGTTATATGCAATAATGTAATGAATACACATGAAATCTACTAAAACATAAGACAAACTTTCAGCAAAATAAAACAAATCTATATAAGCTAACAAACACTATATATATTTTGTTTTATTAATATTTGGTTAGTAATAGACTTTACTTTAGTTATATATAAGAAAATATAAATTTGCTCTTTTTGTTTGGGTAAAAAGTGCGAACTTAAGAGGAAGTCCACCGTAATTAAGATTTATTAGGCATTATGCAAACCTGTTGTAGAATAAATAGGTTAATAAAGTTGTTATTATAAAACAACTAATTAAGTACAATACAAACTAGGTTAAATAAGAAATTTTCAAAAGATCAAATCAAATTAAAAAACTTTCATAAAATAATGTCTGCTACTGAAGTCTAATATAATGTGAAGGATGAGGTTCATGACTGCTTGCAAGTTTTTCTAATCTGATTCTTAATCAGTAAAATAGAGCCTTAAGTCACCTCCTTTATAAATATCTAGATTAGATCTTTTGCTCAAGATGTTGATAACTGAACTGAAAGCTTTCTCAACAACATAGCTAGAAGGAAAAGCTATAAACAACAATCTAAATTCCTCTTAAATGATTGGATACTTTTGCCTTAGTTTTTGTTGAGTTTAAAAGCTTTCATATCGTTCTTTAAGTTTAAGGTCAGTTTGTAAGTCTGAGAAGGTTTCCTGTATGTCATTTATTTCAAAAGTATCTGCCTCGAAGGGATCCATATTTTTATCTATATGATAGCTTTTTTGTGTCAAATCTAAATTTTACTACTTAATATGTTAAAATCGTTAAAAATTTCAGATTTTTATCAGGTTTTTTTTTTGCCGAACTTGTCAAGTTCCAGGTTTTTCCAGGTTTCTAGGTAAATTGGCAACCCTGTATAGTTTTATTTTTTAGTCTAACTTGGTGACTTTTCAAAAACAACTGGAAATATCATGAGGTGATAGTTAATAAAAAATAACATAGATTTTTTCAAACCATTTATGATCCCAAATAACATATATGTCAGGTTATAAAATAGTGAGAACGATTTCAATCATCTATGATATATGTAATTGTTAAACAAGGAAATATATTAATGAAAATACAGTATTTACTTGAAAGTAAGAGTCATAAGGACTTGATTTTTTTCTATTTTTTACATTAATGAAATAAACTTTTTTGTTTAAGTTTTACCTCAGAGTCAAATAATTAATAGCAAGCTAAAATTAGTAAAACAGCAAGAAAAAAAGTAAAAATCTCATAACAGCCCAAAATTTTAAAATCGCCCCCTTTTCGCCCCCTTACTAGTTATCGCCCACCCTTTCGCCCCCTTACTAATTATTGCCCCCCAAATTACTAAAATCGCCCCCAGGGGGGCGATATCGCCCACTTTGGGAAACCCTGATTTAGATTATGATTTTTTTATTTAGATATACTTGTTTAATTTTATTAGTCTTGGGGCTAGTTCTTAATTATTTTTAGAGAAAAATCATTTTATTTTATGTGTAAAATCTATAATTATTATTTATCATGATTTGAGTTTATATTAAAGAGAAACAGTTTAGAGATATAAAAGTTTATCTATGCATTAAAAAAGTTTTATTATACTTTATAATTTTAGTTACTTATAAAGTTAAGAAAAATTATATAGTTTTATATGTCTTAAACTGATAGATAAAGCTGTGTGTTATAACTTATAAATACTTGCTTTCAGTAAAAATAAATTTAAAAAATGAGCATTAGTGTTATTTTATCTTTGAAAAATGTATTTTATCAAAAGTTTAATTAACATCTAGTGCACAAGCATACACGTACATACTTTTAATTACAGATTAGTTAAAAAAACTGGAATTTAACGAATTAGCCAAAAAAAAAACATGGAAAACCAGGAATTGGGGAAATTTGTAAAAAAAAACCTAGAATTTTTAACAAAAATCACTACAAAAACTTGATTTTTTTTAAAACAAAGTCAAAACAGCTTTAATTAGACAGAACGTTTTTAAATTAGAGTTTTAAATGTTTTTGAACCTAATATAAATCTAGGAATTTTCAAAAGCACTGCCTCAAACTGTACTGTGCATGGTCCTTTAAGTAAGTTTTTGCAAGACTACAATAGTATTTTTTGTTAAATGAACATTAGTTTAGTTCGACAACTATATTTAAATTAACAGCTAAAGCAAAAGTAAAACTTAATTAAATTCAATAAGATAGCCAGTTCAGATAGTGATAATTCACAAAATCATAGTGCAAGCACTGTTCACTCAGCTCACATAAAACACATTAATTCTTATACTTTTTCTGCCAATTGAAAACTATTTTTATGCCTGTTAAAAATTTTAAGAAACATAACCAGATTTTACATAATCTTTTACTTTGAGGACTCTTACATTGTTTAAAAATATCAGCAATTTCTTATTTAAGCTATTTGTGAATGTAAGTTATCTTAACCTGAGATTATATTTTTAGCATAATCATCAGAGGTCAAGTTTCTTCCTGCCCTTTTAAACCTGAAAATTGAAAATCTTGGTTTTAATGATAGAACGCTCTTTTAGCCAATCTGACTTCAATGTAAATATGCTTTTTTTTATGAAGACACTTTTGAAAACAATGTTGACCAGAAAACAGTATTTTAATTTAGCATGTCCCAGACCATCATGAATATCCTGAAATAATTTTTGAGCTTTTTGTTGGAACATCATTAACACATGCATTTTACAATTCACATAGGTAGGGAAATGCTCAGCTCCCAGATCTTAACAAACAGAGTCAAACTCTTATATAATGGGCATTGCTATTAGTCATTACAGAATTAACTTTTTCAACTATGACTTTTGCAGAATATAGCCTGTGGCAGCTGATAATATTTTTATTTTGATTTCCAAACTCAGCTAAGCTTTCATAAGACTCTGTAAAAAGGTTAGTAAAGTCCGAGGCTTTCCATTAAATGTGACAGATTGAACCACAAAATTGCCGACTCCACTCATTCCAGATCCATCATTGAAGTATACAATAGTTCAGTTGTTACTTATAATCATTTGTTTAATAATTAGGGTTGCCATTTTACCTGGAATCCTGTAAAAACCTGGAATTTATAAAATTTTGAAAAAATGCTTGAAAAACCTGGAATTTTGAACAAAAAATCTGGAAAAACCTGGAATTTTAAAAAAATTTAACATGTTCAGTAGTAAAATTTCAGTTTGACTTAAAAAATTTATCATATAGATAAAAAATCTTTGTCATCACTAAATTTTTTTTATAAAAAAACACGTTTTAAGTAGCTTTACAGTACCTTTTCAATCTTTTTATACTATTTAAGGGCATAGGGGGGGGGGGGGGTAAACACCCTTTTTTGGCTTTTGATCTTATTTTATATAGTTTTTACTAAGCTACAAGATGCTTTTTGCAGATTTAAAAAATTCAAAATAATTTGTGAGATATAGCCTGTCAAAGTCGGAGCTGACAATAGGTTCCTTATGGGAGGCGCAAACTAAAACAACAAAAATAGACTAAAAAATATTTCACTAAAAATCTATCTTCTCCCACGTTTTTTGAGATAACTACCTCAAACTTTTAGGAAGTGTTCCTTGATATATTTAGAAAATTCTGTGGGAAAGAATTTAAAAAAAGATTAAAAATAAAAAATTATATAAAAAATAAACAAAAAAAACAGTTATTTTTTTTGTTTTTTTATTATAATTTTTTTTTTTATTGTTTTTTTTTTAATTCCTTCCGACAGAATTTTCTAAATACTGCAAGGAACATTTCCTGAAAATTTGAGGTAGTTATCTCAAAAAACTTAAGAGGAGATAGATTTTTAGTGATTTCTAGTTATTTGCCGTTTTAGTTTGCGCCTCCCATTAGGATCCTATTGTTGCCTCCGACTTTGACCGGCTATATCTCAATAATTATTTTGAATTTTTCAAATCTGTAAAAAGCATCTTGTAGCTTAGTAAAAACTATATAAAATAAGATCAAAAACCAAAAAAGGGTGTTTACCCCCCCCCCCCCCTATGCCCTTAACACAGTTTCTTACCTTAAATTAAATTTAAACTAAAAATAGATCCAAAAATGTATACTTTTAAAAACCTGGAAGAAAATTGAAAAACTTGGAAAAAATTTTGAAAAAACAAGTGGCAACCCTGAATAATTGAGCAAATAACTACTGCTTCTACATATTAATCTAGTCTGTTAGTATTAGAAGATGCTGGCAAAGTATTTATATCATATAGTTTATTAGATTTTTCTTTTGATATTTTCCATTTTCTATAAACTAATGATGAGCAATATCATATTTGTGGAAACTGTGACATATTTTTTTGAAGTTGTAAATCTCATCAACTATTTTTACACCCTACCGGTTTCCAAGTATTTCATATTGGCTATGATGTCAAAAAAGTATGCATTGATTCTCCAAAAACACTCAGGTATTATCTATTTCACCTATCTTCTTGTAAGAAAACTTAACCAATGATCTGTAAGACTCATGAATAGATTTAAGTTTTGTCTTTACTGCATTTAATGACTTTGTGTACACAAAGCAAAACACCCAATAAAATCTATGTTAACTGCAATGTCTTACTAAACTATTGGTATTGACTAGCCTCTATTTGCTTTTTATTTGGATAAAATAACACTTTAAACATATCATTACAAAGAGTAATTTTTACATTAGGAAATTCTTTGAAGAATGAAAACAAAATACAATTACAACAATGGGTATTAGAGGTAGCTAGAAAAAATTGCAAGTAAAATTGTCAACTTGCAATATACTGAGTCTTCAAAGTTTTTAAAAAATATAAAAAAAATATCTTTTAAAGTTTTTTTAAAATCTATGCCCTTGTCACTAACCCAAGTTACACAAAAATATAACAAAAAATTAAGTTTTAGTAGTAAAAGTAAATAATAACATAGAAAAATATTAATTTTTTTTTGCTGACTCAAAAATTTTCAACAATTCTCCAATCCTAATCTTTGGTGGCTAGCTTTAGGAGTGAGATAACTCAACCAAAACTTTTTTTGAGGTTTAAACACAAACTAGGACCGTTTTAGAAGGTAAAAAATAGTTATTTTTTTTAACATAACCCTTATAGTAATGGTGCTTGTTAGCTATATAAATTGATCATAAATTACACAGTTTTTGGTAATTGTGTTATGATTTTAGTTATTTTGTTTTATTTTTAGAATGTTTTTTTTTTCCCAACATGTTTTAAACACTTCTTTAAAAAAGTTTTGCTTAAAACCATTTCTATCACAAATTATAAATTTCCTATAGCAATTGCATTTAAAAATATTATTTTTAGGAATAAAAAATATATTTATTATTTCAAGTATTTCTATTTCTATATTTTGAAATCATGTTTATTTTGACTATATGTTTGTTTGTTTCTGTTGTTGGAAGTCAAAAAGTAACCCTCTACAGGAAATATTAGCTACAGGAAAAAGTTGTTTACTATTTTTCTAGTACCAGGGTTTGTGCGCGTCACGCTAAATCAGTTTTTTTGAAAAAAGTTGAAAAACGTCAGGCTTAATCAGTTTTTTTATTTAAAAATTTGAGAATCTCAGTTTTTCTCCGTTTAAATGCTTGAAAATTTTTGATAAAAAAAATTGAGAAATCTTTTTAAGATCAAATTGAGATGTGAATTTATTTCCAAAAAAGGATTTAGTGAGTAAAGACAAAATCAGTCAGTATTTGTAAAAATAAATGCTTAAAACCTTTTGTTGAATCTCTAAAAAAAATTAAGAATCTTCATTATTTTGTTTTGAGTAGATTATATAAGTCATAATTATAAAAATTCATAAAAAAATACAGTTTAAACATTACAGTTTAGTTGAACTACTTAGCTGTTTGTTTGAATTTGTTTACATCAGCTATGTTTTCAGAGCTTAGTTGGTTGAACTGTTTTAATTTCTAATTTAAAGGCTTTATACCAAATACTTTTTAGATTAAAGCTCTTAGCAATTTATTTATATATTTTACTGTTTGTTTAAAGTTATTAGAGATATTCACAACACTAAAACTTAGCTTTAAAATATAGGTACTAAGTTTTGTGGGAGTACAAATTTTAGTAACAATTCGTTTTTCTTTATAAGAACAAAAAAAAAATATATTTTTTAATTTAAGTGTAAGCTTTTTAAATCTGATATTACATCAACAATCACTGTATTTATTTAGAGTTTAGGATTTATAACTATGTATCAATTTTAAGTATTAGTCAAAATACTTTAATAAACATTTTTTACTTATTTTAATACTCGTGTAAGTGTTTCATTTTAAATTTTAATAAAACAAGACAATGCATGCACCTCGTTTTGTTATAAGTCTACTGATTAAAATGTTTTTACTGAATGCTTATTTAAATTGAACAATTGTGCTTAGTAATATATATTAAGTCTATACTTTAGTAATATATTAGATATAATACTTATTTTAAAATTTATCACTGAATTTGTTATGTTAAGGGCTTAGGGGGGTCAATCACCCTTTTCACAATTTAGTCTTATTTTATTGAGTTGTAACTCATTTATGAGTTGCTTTTTGCATATTTTTAAGCTCAAAATATTTTTGAGATAAAGCTGGTTGAAGTCGGAGACTACAAAAGTACTAAACAAGAACCCAAATACCTAAAATGACTTCTAATAGGGATTATCCTTACTTTGAAAAATGTCAGGCTAAATTGGTCTCAGTCAGGCTAAATGAAAAAAATTTCGCGCACAAACCCTGTAATACTTCTAATGTATATTGAAGTATTTTATGTATCTTACGTATTTATTTTATTAATTTATTCTTTTATTTATTACTTATTGTACAAGTTGACTGTTTAAAACTTTAATTTACATGCATATTTACAAGTGTAACAAAGAGCTTATTGAAAATTTGCTTCTAGAAAATAGAATAATGACTAACTTCGACTACAAACAAAATATATTAAATCAACTTATAAAAAGAAATGAAACTTACAATCAATTCACATCCATTATATCATGTTGTGAACACTATAGTGTTGAAAATCATAAACTAAGAGATTCCAACAAAGCTTTACAAATTGAAAATAACCGTCTTGCAGAAGAGAACACTAATCTTAAATCTTTCTCTAGCAAGTCTAATGTATCACAAGTAGATCGGTCTGAACAAGTTGCTAATCTTGAACAAAATATAATTAAAACCCAGGCTGAACTTGTTGAAATACAAAGAACAAAAGGAGCTAGAATTCAACAAATTGCAGATCTTAACATAGCTCTTAGAGAAATACAGCAAGAAAATAAAAATTTAGCTGATAGTCTTGAGTCAGTTCAAGGTCAGTTAAAAACACTTGCCTCAAGTAATGCTACTTTTGAAGCCCAATTAAGTTCAGAAAAAGCTGCTATGGACTTAGTGCAGAATGAATACACTGCGTTATTAGCATCCAATACTTCAACAGAAGAAAAATTGAGAGTTAAAGAAAGTGAGTTTAATGATATTACAGAACGCTACCTAAAACTTAAAAATGAACATGCAAACATAGTTAACAATGATAATGACAGATTTAAACCAGTTTCAAATGCTCAAACTAAAAAAGAACTAGCAGAAGCAATGCAAGATGTTACTACAAGTGTTTCCCAAAATAGTTTACTTAAAAATCAACAACCTAAAACTACATCTGAAGTTGAACAATCTTCAAGCCAAAATTTCATCAAAAAATTTACAGATCTGTTTAATAGAGGAACAAGGATTGAACATCAAATTGCTAAAGATGATCAAAAACAGCCTATGAGAATTAGGTATGGTTCTAATTTTGATTGTTATCCAGACAAGGTAGATATAAAATGGAAAGCTCATGAAAGTGAAGTATCTTCTTTACGCTCATCAATTAGTGGTGGGAGTATTCTAGCAACTGGTGGTTTTGATAAAATGTTACATATATGGAATTTTGTTGGAAATCAAGCAAGATTGCAGTCAACATTAAGAGGGTGTAATGGGGGTATAACATCAATAGACTTTGACCCAAGTGAGCAGCTTTTATGTGCAAGTTCTAATGACTGTGCTGCTCGTATTTGGCATATGAATACACAGAGGTTAAGACTAACACTCACAGGTCATGATGGTAAAGTTTGTACAGCAAAGTTTTTAGGGGCAACTCAGAGGCTTGCTACTGGAGGTCATGATAGAACAGTTAAAGTATGGGATGCCCGTTCTGGTGCGTGTCTTCAAACTTTTGCTGTAGGAAGCACATGTACTGATCTTATTTCTGCTGACCAGTTAGATTGCATTGTTTCTGGGCACTTTGACAAAAAGCTCAGAGTCTGGGATGCTAGGTCCAATCATCGAACTTGCATTAATGAAATCTCTGTTGGTGGTCGAGTCACATGCGTGGACATGCCAATGGAATCTGATCACACTTTAGTGTGTTGTACAAAAGATCACACTCTTGAGCTTGTTGACTTGCGCAAGAGACAAGTTGTCAATGTGTTCAGAGATGATTCCTTTAAAGTCAGTAATGATTTAACAAGGTGTGCATTTTCACCAGGTGCTAATTACCTTGCAGTAGGTTCAACAGATGGTTCTGTGATAACTTGGAATGCTAAAAATTTTAGTGCGCCACCATCAATAAACTTTGGGCCCCATAAAGATCCTGTATGGAGTTGCAACTGGCGCAGTGGAAAACTTGTTACATCAGACAGAAACAGGTGTTGTGCTGTTTGGACATCTAATTCTCTATCATTGTCATAAAGTTTTAAAAAAACTGGATGTTAATTAGTACTTTATAGTATCAAATATATACTTATTATACTCTAGTTTTCTAAAATTAGAAATTATTTAACTAAATATATTTAAAATTAAGATTAAAATTATGGAAAGTTTTTTAAATAAATTTCAATTTTTTATTAAGATTATCTTAATTTTACAAGAAGACTTTAAAATAATATATTATTAGTACATTTTTTAGTCTTTGAAGGTTTTTTCTATTTTCTTAAAAAATAATTCCATTCATGTTTTTTATGATAGTAGATTATGCTATAAAGTTTTATCCAATTTTGATGCATCTATTAACTTTAATGGTTTTCAAACAAGTTCTTTTAAAAATTAAAAAAAAAGCAATGCTTATATTAATGTAATCAAATTTCTCAATTAAACAGTATCTATATATTCAGTTTTAATTTAATATCATTGCTATATTTCATACCCTAAAACCAGTTTGATAATTATTCTTTAATTTTGCTCAAGTGAAAGAAAACAGTTACGTAAACTAAATAACTGCTTATGCAATTTTGTTTTACATTGATATTTGATAAAATGTTTCATTTTAAAACTTGTAATATTATACACTATCAGACTAAAGTACTCAATTTTTTTTTCTATTCAATAAAAATATTACAACTAAAAATGATAACTTCAAAATACTTTTTTTACTTAGTTTATAACAAAACGATACAATAAAAAAGTAGTATGCGTTAACATTTTGGTACATTAATGTTTAAAATGGCTGTACTTATGATCCTGTAGGTTAACTCTTACTAGTTTTTAAAAGTTTTTGAATCTTCTTCTTTAGACTACTTAGATATTGTGTTAAAAGATGTGTAGAAAAAACAAAGTCGTTTTGTTTATAGTCATGTTTAAGTCTCATTAAATTGGTTATTTTAAAATAATAGTTTTAAATAAATAATAATTGAAATGCATTTTTCAATGTAACTCGTTAACTCCAGTTAGTTTATGTTTACTCAAGCAATTTTTTTGTTGCACAAAGGTGTCAAGTCTGTTTATATTCCCGAGAAGATTTATTTCTGTTATATATAAAGTTTGTAATTAGAAACATTTTTTAATTGGTTTTTGATTTTTAATTTTTTAAGTTATTTTTTAAGTTTAATTGTGTTTGTACTTTTATGTTTCTTCAATTTGTTTGTTAGATTCGTTTGAAACAACAATTTAAAAGTGTATTATTTTATAAAAATGAAAAAAAATCATTTTTTTTGCCAGTTCTGCACATGCAGTATTTCACGTCATCAGTTTTTTCAAGTCATCTCTCGCGAATTTACGCACATTGTGTTCACAGAAAAAGTGCGTAACTAAACGATAGGTAGCAAATATACCTACTATATTTGCTTTTTCTTATATTTGATTAACAAATACTACTGCGTACAATTGTTAATTGCGTTTGACTTATTTTTTCTGTTTTGCTTGTTGTTTGCAGTGTGAGGTCACGACTTGCTTTAGTTTATAAAATTTAAATCAATTTTGTAATGTATTTCGAAAAAGGTAAATTAAATAATTTGTTAAAGCTTCTAAAACTTTTTGCTAAAGTCTGATACGTATTAAATAGTATTGCGCTTATAAAAATACACTAGTTATTTAAAAATTATAAAATGGAACTTAGTTAAAATTAATATTAATTTTATTAAATGGTTTGATTAAAACTCATTTTGTAAATATCTGAACTATGTAGCTGTAGATACAAGCTGAAAATTGAAATGTGCAAAGAGAAATTTTGCTGATATTGTACCAGACTTCAATATTAAATTCGACTTTTTTGAATATTCTAAAATGCGTAACTAAACGAGAGTGAGGAGTTCGTAGATTCGCGAGAGGTGATTGTACTTTAGATTTTACTGTTTTGAAAAAGTATATTTTATAAATTGTCATAAACATAAAGTGCGTAAGCATGAATATATAGTCGTGCTCTTAAAAATTTTAGATAAAAGTTAATTAATATATAAGTGTATAAGAAAATAGACTTACGTCAGAGGATTTAATAAAGAATTTTAATAAACTCCGTATATCATTTTACCACTCAATCTAGTGTTAATTTTTGCTTCAAAGAGTGGCAAACTACTTGGATTGAGACAATATTTTTAGTTTATAAACCTAAACTTCTGTCAATTATTTGAAATAAAATCCCACAATTCTTTCTTGTTGTTTAAAATAACCTATTTAATAATTCTTGTCTTATAGTAACTAGTACAGTATTCTGCTGGTTGACTTCGCACTTGATGCAAAAATTCAAATTGCATTTAAACAAAAAAAAACAGAATTAAGTTATACTTAATGTATAAAAAATATAAATAACTAGTAACAACTTCTGAACACAAAATTAAAATATATTCGATACCGAAATATTAAAACATGAAATTAAAAAAAAAAATTTGATTTGAACTTTGAATATTTTAGATTTTGTCTTTCAAATTTAGGTTACTGAGGATTTATGTTTCTAACAACAGAAGTGGTGATGCACGAGCACAAGAAACGTCGATTATAATAATTTTCAAAGTGACGTCTTAAACTGAGATTCCAGTGTCTTTGTCGTAAGGAATAGCTTATATTTCAATATAAAGTATTTATAGAACAGAACTTGTTGAAATGCTAATATAATTAATTATAAGAAAAAAATTATGGAAAAGAAACTGAACAAAAGTTGTAAATTGAAATAAAGTTGATGGGCGTTTAAGTAACAAACTAAATTGAGATTCCAGTATCTTTATCGTAAGGATTAACCTTCAATTTCATGTAGTAGGTTTTTCTTAAGAATAAGAACTTCGCTGAGGTCCCGCCTGCAGTTGAGTCCGTACTTTTGAAGTATGTTCGGAAAGTGAATTACAGTGACAAACTTCTGAATTGCTGTGTTAACTTAAACTATTTATTTATCTAATGTTAAATCAAATAGACACTAACTCATATAAACTTTAGAAAGTAAATGTTAATAATTTTTAGCTAAACGATAACGGTGTTTATCTCAAACAACTACAAAAACTACTATACTAAATTTTAACTACTGTGTATTCTATAAATCTTAAAATTGTTTTTATTCTTTTATACTAATGTCGCAAAACCCTTAATATCAAACTCTTTTTAATTTTTTGGAAACTTCTTTTTTTTTGTATATGCTCAATTTTTATGTAGTTTCATAACTTATCAATTATAAAAAATTTAAATTTGTCGCTTGAATATTTTTTTTTCTGAAACAATATTTGAGATAGTTTTTATACAGTTACTTTCCAGCCAATATTTATCTGTTCAATCATTTCCTGAAACAAAGTATTGCTAAAATTATTTACATATAACATCACGTATAGTTACGCTAGTAATATAAGTGTTTCAGAATATAATGACTATCCATTAAAACTTAGTTATTCTGGATTCATACGCGTCAGACTAAATCATTTTTTGCAGCAATATTGGCAACAAGGTAGTTTTTGTTAGTTTAAATGCTTAAATTTTTAAGAGTTTTGAAAATAGTTTTCTTTGAGCAGAATATTAGAATGAGCTTTTTATAAACACAACATTATTGTTTGTAGTATAAAATAACTGTAGACAATTTTGGCAAGGCTTCCGGGTTTGTCATTAAAGATACTAGAAAATTAATGAAACTTAAATTATTTTTTAAACAAAACTTAATCTAGATTGAAATATCTTGTTAGAAGAAATGTTACCAGACTTATACTAATAGCAGTCTCAAACAACTTTGTATTATGCAAATTTTTAAAAAAAACTAGGTTTGTTTTAAACTTTAAAAAAAGGATATATTTAAATTAAAAAAAAAAAGATTAAGTAAGCGAGCATTCTGAAAATAAATGTTAAACATGTATGTAGTAGTTAAATCTCAAATTAAGTCACAACAAATCAGTTCTTTAATATTTTTAGTGGGCCGTATCTAATAAAGTAGTTTGAAATTTATTTAAAAAATACTTCATATTATTTGCAAGCTACACAGTCATACAACTAAATAATCTATACTACACCGTTTCATCTGATAAAAATGCCAACTGGGTGCTGGCAAAGAAGGGTTAGGAAAGTGTCAGTCTAAATAGGGACATGACAGTCTAAAATTGGAAAAATTTTCCGTACGAACCCTGGTAATATTTGAACGACACAACTTGTACTTGTTTGAGAATTCTCTAGAATGAAAAAATTAAAAACTTAAGTGTGATTATATGCTAGCAGAACAATCCTATTAAGTTGTAATGTAAACAACTCTTGGGGAATAATGTTATTTTTTATTTTAAGCAATTATTGTAGTCTCTAAACCAGGGTTTCCCAAACTTTTTTTTTAAATGGCCCCTTTTAATTAAAATTAAAAAGGCTATTGCCCCCTCCAACAAGACTACTCAAAAATCTACCATTCAAAACACCTAAGACCTTCTTTTTTGCTCTTCATCTGCAACTATAGAATATCGAGTGCAAGTTTCAACATTCTAGGACTGCCCAAAATTTTAAAATCGCTTCCCTTTCGCCCCATTACTATTTTTTGCCCGCGACTTACTGAAATCGCCCCCAGGGGCGATTTCGCTCACTTTGTAAACCCTGCTCTAAACAAACGGCTAAGCTTAAATTATGTTGTTGTAAATATGTTTGATACTGTTTAAGTTGGACTTATATAAAATTTACTTTTTATACTTTATTAAGTTCAAGAACTAAAAAAAATAAACCAAATTTGGTCCATAATGAATAGCAAATTAGATCAAAATTTTGTTATATAAATACAAATTATCTAAACTTACATCAGTAAATATTTAGTTTGATAACGGTTTGTACAAACTTCAAATCCACATAATTATAACAAGAGTTATTGCATATTTCCTTTTTTCTTTAAAATTAAACTAAAAAACTAATAAGTTATGATTGTTTACTGTCTTTCAAAAATTTTATGAGAAATTAGCTTTTTGAAAAACAATCTAAATGAAATAAATTTATCTTTGTTACTCATTTTATATCTAAAATAGCATAGTTTGAGAAAAATCTTGAAAACTGTAATAAAAATACGTAAAAAATTAGAAAATAATAAATTATATCACGAACGAGCAGATAAAAGAATATTACTTTCCACATTATTTGGAAATACATAAAAAAATTCTTTTTAAACCAATATATATAGTTAATAAACTTAAAAACACTTTGCTAAATTTTTGTACATATTCTAAAAAATATTATTGAAATAAAAAATAACTCCAACAGTTTCTTCTGATATGATGTGATAGAAACTAAACTATCATACGTTATAAAAAAGTTAGAGCCAAACAATGCTAGTGGTGAGGATGTGATATCAGTTTAAATTCTTACAAAAATAAACTTTATTGTATCTGAAGTAATATTTAGTGAATTAATTAATCTGAAACTAAATTAAGACAAGTATACAAGTAACTTAAAACTAGCAAAAGTAATACCAATATTCAAGTTATGATCAAAAACATTACCAGGAAACTACAATCCAATTTTAATCTTAACAAAGTTAAGCAAAGTTATAAAAAAGTTTTATATAACCTTTTAGACAGGTTTTTTCCCAAATAAAATATCTTAAACAATTCCTAAATCGGATTCAGAGAAGTCCATTCTACAAACTTAGCTTAGTCTGAATTATTTTATAGGAGTTTTATCTACATTTTATAACGGTAGTATGTGCAGTTTCAGTAATTCTAAGTATATATTTGATAAAGTATGTAAAGAAGTTTTGTTAGATAAATTAGAATGCTATGGTATAAGGAGAAAGTAAGTTTTTTGTTGATACCATACCTAACTGAAAGGAAATAGTTTGTGAATTTCGAGGGTACGTTTCAGCTTGCGAAAACATTGATGTTGGAGTGCCAGAAAGATCAGTCTTAGGAATTTTATAGTTTTTATTTTCTAATAAGTATTAATAATTTACAGAACAATAACAGTTTAAAAATTAAAAGTTTTGCGGATGAAACGTTATTCTTTACAAGTTCAAAACAAAACACATCTGTACAGTCCCAACCTTATTTCGGAAAATTAAAATAGTTCAGACTGGCTTCTTGTTAACAGAGTTAAGTTAAATGTTGACAAAACAAGATGCATTCTTTTTTATTCAGCAAGAAACAAAATATTTTTGAAAGACGTAAGTATTAATGGAAAGGTAGGTAAGACAATTATAAAAAGAATAAACGGTTATAAATTTTTAATACTGTAATGGACCACAATCTTAAATATACGCAACAAGTAGAAACATAAAAAACTAAGTATCAAAAACGATTCGTGTATTGTATGAAACGATGTCAATAAAACCAGGTCAAAAACATTGTTACGGCTTCTTAATATTTTAAAACTCACTTCATTATAACTTTATTTTATAACTTATAAAAAGTGTGTAAGACAACATATTAACAATCAGCCAAAGACAATTAGCATAGCAACTTGAAATGTAATGAAAATATCTTAAATATCAGAGCATTTAATTAAAATCCTTTTTGTGGAAACAATTATAATGAAATGAATTTTAAATATTTATAAGCTGTAACAATATTTTTGACTTGGTCAAAATTGAAGCAATACACATTAATTTAAATAAACCAAAATTATGTAAGCAGAAAGACTTTGATTATTTATTACCCTTGCTTAGTTAATTATTGCTCTTAAGTTATATTTAATCATATTTATTTAGAATTTTGATTACTTTTTTTGTTTTGTGTTTTGCTTGATTAACTAGTTTCTGATGCAATTATAAAGCTATACAAGTTTAAAACTTTCTTTATTTTGTAACATTTGTATCACACTAATGAAAATTTGTTTAAATATATTTGTATTTAGTTAAAGACTTTGTTTGTTATTCAATCAAGTAAAATAGCATACTAATGTTTAAAAAATATATGTATTTAATATTTAACTCACTCTTTATGAGTCACATTAGATACGGTTTGAGATGCAGGGGGTAGAGAAGACTAGACTCAAAGAAGTCGATGGGAACGGGTCAAATATGCATTAAGGGCAAAATATGCACGAAGGGTCATTTTTGCACGAAGACACTTTTGCAAGAAGAGACACTTTTGCACGAGAGTAAAAAAAATAATAGTTAACAAATTAAATTACCTACCAAGGATAAGGGTTAAAGTAGGGTTGGGCAAAGTACGGCCCGCGGAGTGAAAATGACCGGCCCCAGATGTTTTTAAAAGTTCAATAGAATCCGGCCCGCCAAGATCAATATTACAAAGTTTGTTTTAGTAAATTTTATAATATCAATATAATACTCAAGTCCAGAGTTGCTAAAAATAGATGATTCAAAATACTAAATAAAGAACTAGTATGTTTTAGCTTAAATTGTTACGCTTGAGTAGTTTTTAGTAAACGATTTATTATATTTATAAAATAAGTTTACTAATTCGGTCCAATGTTATAATAGGTATAGAGTTATAGTGCTTAATAAAAATTTGAAGTGTCTTACTTGAGAAACTTTTGTGAGTTAAATTAATTCTAAATAGTGATTAATCGGATCCATAAAATTAGTACCCGGTCGGATCTTTTTTTTTATTAGAACCCAGATCCTGATCTAACTTTAAAATTAATATCTGGCCGGATCCGAATAATACTTTAAAATTAGGATCCGGCTGGATCTGGATCTAGAAAGCCATTATCCGGTCGGATTTGGATATAGAATCCGGTAGATCACTAATTCGAAAAACCTGCCAAGGACTAAATTTTTCTGGATTCGGTCCGCCGATTGAAAACGTTGCCCGCCCCTAGGTTAGTTAGAGGTATCAGTAATAGTAAAAAAAAATCATATAAGTATTAAGAAAAAAAACAATAATAATATTAAAAAAAAGATACCGACTAGGGGTAAAAGTTAGTTGTAACAGAGATACTTAAAAAGGAACCAAATAAATAAAAGAAAAAAGAAGAAGAAAAAAAATTATACCAAGGGTAAGGTTAGGGGCAACAGTGATAGTAAAAGAAAATTAAAAAAAAACAACCCGTGTAAATGTGCTTTCGTACAAAAGTGCATATTTGACACCTACCCGAAGTCAATATATTTTTCAGCAAAGCTACTAGATGTATTTAACACAAAAAATATGATGGATATATAAAAAACCTAAAAATAACAAAAATAGTATTAAATGTTGAAGTTTGTTTTATTATGAGCTAGGTTTCTTTAATATACAAATTCAAATATGAATTTTTACCTTTTAGTTTCCAGTGTAAATTGAATGTTTTTTAAAAGTACATAATCATTTAATAATAATTTTTCAAATATACTTTTTATTACCAAGTTGCAACAAGCATGGACCGAAATTTCTTTCTTATCAGCGTAGTAAACAGTGTACTGATATCCTCAATGACTTAAAAGATTAGGATCATCTTTTAAGGTACTAAGTCGATCTAAGAATGTTTTACTAAAAGACCAGTTAAACGATAAAAAAGAAATACTGTTTTTATAATTTAGAATACATATTGAACGACAAAAAAAGCGCTCAGAACAGTTAGATAGGATATGGGTATCTTATTTTTATTCGTTTTAGGACTATTCCGATAATTACTACACCTAGGAATAGTCCTTGTCAAGTACATTATTGGATTCAGATGACATTGATCAGGTCTAGGTTGTAGCAAGTACTGAAATATTCTAATTATACATAGATTGTTACTAAAATTTCATTTAATAAGTTAATACTTCTTTTGTAAGGAATATTTACACAGTCTTTGACATAACTGCTTCAAAAATGTTAAACACTACAGTTAGTTTACAAGTTAAGTTATAATCAAAATGTGAATTAAAATACTTAGATAGTTTTTGTACTTTTTTTATTCTTATAAAAATATTATTGTAGTAAACTAATTCTAGTGTACTTTTTTATAAGGCTTATATAGTTTTAAATGAACCTATAGGTATATATTTAAAGCTATATTCTAAATACTTTATAAGAGATGAAAAGAGTATTTTATATTCTGGAAGCACATGGACTTTTTTTTCATGTTAAGTATTTCTGAATCAAATATCATACTGTGTTATGTTTTTCTTCTTATATATATTAATTTTGTATAACTGCAAGTTTTTAATGATCTGATACTTTCTTTGTTTTGTAACTCAAAATAGATAAAGTAAAAAGTTTGTGTGAAGCTCGTTGACCAAAAGGTCTTTATATAAACCAGGTCCCTTGACCAAAGTTTTTTTCGCGTTTATTTCTTTTTCGTCATGAATGTACTTACATTTTAATATCATTTATGCTACCACACTTTCAAGATAGCCAAGAGCGGTTCAAACCTTTGATAACGTTAATATTGTATAAATAAAAAAAAGTAAGCAGCGAAAATAACTGTAGTTTGATGTTTACAACTATATCTGGTAATGTGAATAATATTTGAAATATAAAGATTCTGATTTTTTGTTTTGATGTTTTATTATTTGAGTTTTGTTCTGTAATCATCTGACTTACATATGACGACAAACTATTAATTATGAACGATAAACTACTAATTTTGAAAATTACATTTGATTTTTGTGTTCGTAGGTGACACACAGCGAAATTGAAGTTTACTCCAAGTTTGATTGTTAATACTAAGTATGTTGAATAAACACTATTGTCAAAGGATCTGATGTATAGAAAGATCTTTCGGTTGTCGAGATACTTGCTAATGATTTATTTTGAGTTTTTTGAGCTATAAAATTAAAAAATACATTTATTTATAGCATTAAAAACTATACTTAAAAAAATATATATATAAAATAAAAATATTTTATTAAAAAACAAAAAAGAATATGTCGGTAAGCTTAGAATAATTTAAAACAAAAAAGTGGTATTTAAACGGTATATAGTTTTGTTTAAAACAAGGGTCGGCAGCTTTTTATAAGTATTGGGCCAGTTTTACTAGAAAAGCTTGCTCGCTGGCCGCACTTTATAGAAAAAAAATGTCTTGTGCAACGTAGTTATTAATAAAAACTTTATTAATCAATAAAAAGGTAATATTTAAAACCAAAAGTCTGATAAGACAAATACCAAAAAAGCACTACAACGTACTGGCTATTTAATTGGGAGCCTAAATGCAAATTTGTGTTTTATTGTTTTAAAAAAGTATGTCTTTAGCTGAACAATACATTGCAGGCCTACCCCTGGTTTAGAATAACTTTAATTTGTTATTGTAAATTATACAATATTATAAAATTTAAGGACTATTCCAACAACAATTTAACTTAAATTACTTGTTTAACTACTGGTTATAATATACTTTAAGTATAAAACTTAATTTCCACTTCTTATAGCTATAAATTTTGCAGGTTAGGAACTAAATTTAGTTAGTGTATGCATTTACTATTTATCGGTTCAGTATTTTACGCCAAAACACTACATTTACTTTACTTTCATTTACAAAAATAGTTTTTATAACAGAATAATCGTATAGTTTTTTTACTAGAGTATTTTTGAGTTAAAATCTATTTTATAAAAAAATATGCATAAACAAAATACTTTGTGATTTTAAGTATACTATTATGCACAAATATTTTTGCGCACTTGAGCAGACTTAAGTAGTAGGTTAAAGTGCAAGGACTTTTACAAATTAAGCTTTTTTGCGATGACTAATAAAAAATTACATAAAACGGAACAGACTTTTATTAATATCTTGTTTCTTAAAACTAATTACACGATACACGAGCGTTTTTACATCAAAACATTTTAGAATGTTAATTGTATATTACATAAACATTAGTTTTTTTATTTGATGTTAGAGAAAACCCTAAAATGTTTTTTTGAGTTAACTTTTAGTTTGTTTTTAAAAATATATATAATACTCTCACTAAAAAGCTACTCTATTTTGTAGAGTAAAGCGATTTTCTGCTTTTACTATTAAAAAAAAAAACAATTCACCCATTACAGCTATTATTCATTTTCTTTATGTAAATATTCTAGAATAAATAAAATATCAAAGTAATTTAAGTTTTTGTTGATATTGGGATATGCTGTACATACATCAAATTTTTGAAAAGCATCTAAAGTAATCAGTACTAAAACTTTTCAAACGTTTACTTAAAATTTTGAATAAACTATTTTTGCACGAAAATACTTTATTTAACTTACCATGTTTATATCAATATAATATAAACTACAGAGATTGTTAAAAGTAACTTAAATAAAATAAAAACATGCAAAAACATTGTACATTATTTATAATAATTGATTTAAGTACATTTAATATCATAAGTTTAAAGTTACGTTGAAGAACTCAACGCTGCCGTTAAAAAAACTTATACTTGTTTTAATCATTAAACTGTTTTATTTATTAACTAAAAAAATACCATACCGCCAGGTCACATAAAATAATACTTTTTGTGTTATTTCATGTTGTCTTTAAACTAGTTTTCTATAAAACTCCTAAATATCAATTTTTTCAAGAACTCTATCAAACTTACTTTGAAGAATTTCGCACTTGTATAAGAATTGGGAATTGCCAACGTATAAATATACTGCAATTTAATTATCACCAAAGTTAATTAGCCTACAGACAACAAAAGTATTTATGAAAACGTGTAATAATCCTTTTGTCTTACAGGCGTGATTTAACCACGTATACTTTTGTGCTCAAATTCTTTTGATAGTACTTACACATTACAACATGGTCAATTAGGTGTGCTATTTTCCTTAAAACTTTAATTAGTTTGCTTGTCTGTTATTAATCTTCCAATAGTATAAAAACTTAACACGAAAAATCGGCATACCGTGTCACGATTGACAAACAGTTGTTTCAAAATATTTTACTACTATAAAAAAAAAATTTACTTCAAAGTATTTTTGAATATATGTTAAAGTATAATAATATTAGTAAAAATTTTGCCTGGTCTTTTTTTTTTTGATAGAGTTTCAAAGATATTTTTAAAGTTCAAATACAAAAATATTCTTCATAGTTGATATCATTTTGACAAAAACATCCTTTAAAAACTGTGAGTTTAAAATTTTCAGTTGTAGTTTAAACTTTATACAAAAGTAAAACGAACATACATTTCTAATGGACAGGGATTTTATTTAAGTAGTTACGTGTTCACAAAGTTTAATGATTTAGAAACACGTTTTTGACTAAGTATTTTAAAAAAATACACATACAAACAACTATATTCTAAAAATATTTGATAGCAGCTTATGCACAATTTTTAGTAGTTTTTGCTGTGACCCGAAGCGGTTAGCATCGGAACGTGCATAAGTTTCCGGGTGAACGTTTTTGACTTGTTTCCACAATAAGAAACAACTTCAAAAAGTTATAACTAAAGCAGATTTTTATAATATTCTACTAACTAGTAAGTTGTCAAAAATGCATTAGAGGTTAAACTTAAAAGCGATGGAGGAAAAAAAAGTACATTTGTTTTAAGTATGCAATAAATGAGAATAATTTTGTTTTAAAATTACGAATAAAGTAAACTTATGGCTAGCGTTATTTTTTTTTTAAATTGTAGGTCACAAATAAGTTAAATTTTGTTTTAGATAATATGCAAATCATATACTACAAATCACCATTTTTAATTGTTTTGTTAATGTCACTATCGTGTTTTCACTAAGTTGAGAACAATTCAAAGTTGAAGTTTAGATCAGCGAAATTCGTCTTAAATGCCAGATCAAAGAAAGTTTTTGCAAATAGGTCAAATAAATTTCAATTATAATCAATAAACATGATATTTTATTGAACTGCTTAGAATGAAGTCACGTTTTTACGTCATTTTTCGAAATTTTTAATATAAAATAGTTATTATTGAACACTCAAGAAAATTTCATGCTAGTTAATTCAAGCCCATTTTCTGATCAAAGCATTAGAAATATGACTTAACAACAGGTCTAATATTACTTCCTTCGGATAGTTAGTAAAACCTCTGTTTTTATTTTCAACTATGAAAACAAATTCAAACTTTATTTCTACAACTATTGAACAATGTAGGTCATATTCAGGGTTCTTGCTAAAAAGATAAATATACCAACAATCAAAACAGGTCTTAGACACATTTTTATGAGAATTTCTCAATATTTGTACGTTTTTAAAAGTATTTGACATTTATATACGGTTACTATAAACGGCCCTTATTTAAAGTAATTTTAGTGCTTGAGGCAATGGTTCCAAATAGTATTGTATGGAAAGCTAAACTTTATGCGATAATAGTCACTTCATATTAAAATAAAACTTAGTGTTACGCTTGAATTTAATGTTTTTCAATATTTCTATGCTTAGTTTTTTGCGTTTAAATCAGTTCTAATTCGTTGAAAGAAAGATTAAGTATAAATACTCAAGAGTTTCAAAGCCGTAAGTGTTAGATAATAATTTAATGCGAAAGTTGTTTTAATTTAAGATTTTAATATTTATAAACTTGTTTATATAAAAAATTAAGTTTTTTAAAAACTTATGGTATAAAAATTAAAGATATCTTTAAATTGTATATGTAATTAAAACTTTTTTTGGGTACGATTTATTGTTAGACACAAACATAATAGTATAATATTTTTTTTACGCTCTAAAAAGTTAAACAATATCATGTACTTAAAAAAGTATATTTGTTTTACTTCTATAAGAACAACTTTGTGCTTAGAAATGTTCTCAAGTTTAGTGGTATTTCAGATATTCAAATATGCTTAACTTTGTTTTTACTGTATACAAAGTTCGTAGTAGCTTAAAGTTTGCTACAAATTTAAAGCAACGTGTATTTTTACATCTTAATCCATAGTAGTAGGGAAGCTTTGGTTTTACCATTTATAAATTGAGGTTCTTTTAAGTCTTACTCAATAGTTTGTTTCCGAGTATTTTAATTCTTTAAAGGTATTTTGTGCTATTCTTGTTGCTATATTTAAGCGAATTAAGATAAAGATTTAATCCGTACAACTTGAAGCGACAACTTTAAAATATTAAATCTAAAAAAAGTTGAATTTATATGTATTTTTTTGATGTACGTGTTAAAAAAAAAACTTATTAAATGTTTAACATAAAACTTTTCTCGATTTTTTATAGCTTACGATACAAAAAATTATATTGAAATACATTTTAAAACTTACTACTAATTTTTATCTAAATAGCTAGCTTTACAGTTTGTATGTATAAAGTAAGAAATCTAAAGTTTCTACTAATTTTTTTTTTATGTTTTTAAAAGTTTATTCTGCAAACAATGTTTCGCTTAAAGAGCTCGTCAGTGCTTATAATAAACAAAAAATTCAAAAATAAATAAATAAATTTTATGAAAATGGGTGAAAACTGGAAACAAAACTTGTTTACTATTTTCATTCATTTTGTTTTAGAGGTCATTAAATTGTGGCCCGCGGGCCATTTTTATCTACCAAAAATAAATTTGTAGTCCCGATTTACTTTTTTGCTTCACAAGTATATGAACAAAACAAGCAAATTTTATACTTTCATCAGAAACATTTTCAAATTACTTCAAATCCAAATCAGAGTAACCAGTAAGGCTAATTTGTAGACAATTTTTTTACAGGTCTGCTTCTAAATTTTTTAGTATAGTTTTCAAATTTCAAGGTAGTACGCGAAGGATGTTTTAATTCTGGTCTCAAAATATTTTTTTTTAGTAAATCCGGCCCATCTATAACAAAAGGCTGCTGGCTTCTGTTTATAAAAATAGTTGTAGTCTATTGAGCCTGCAAAATAATTTATCCACATAAAACAGAAGTCAGCAGCGTTTTATGTGTTTACGTTACTATAAAAGCTACTCGTTTGTATTAATTAAGTTTTATTGTTTGTTGTAGTGGTCATACTAAAAAAATTATTAACAATAAGCTAGTATGCATGCAGTACAAAGACACGTAAAATTTTTAAAAATAAGTAAGTTATTTGTTTGGAATTTTAGTAAATTAAAAAAGTTGTTTATGAAAAGATAGTTTTCGATGCTGAAGAAGTACTATTGCTTTTAGAAAATAATAAACAACAAAATATGTTTGAATGTTAATGAAATTTTTAACAAACTTATAAATTTATCAAATATAAAGTTTTGTTACTTTACCAAACTTTATTTCTTAGCTTATCTCTGTTCAAAGCAAAAATACTAAATTGCAATCGAAAAATAACTGTTGTTTATTTATTAAAGCAGTTAGGTAGTTTTTTATAATTTTAATCAGTAAACATATCTACTAACAAGTTTTAAATAATGCATAACCTCAAATTTGCAAGCCAAAACTTTAGAAATATATTAAAATCTGTTTATGAATTATTTTTCTTCAATATTGAGGCTTTCCATATATGATAAAACTTTTTTTAAGTGAAGTATTTATAAAAACTATGTTAAATTTATATACTTTAGTACTAATAAAACAATATCATCTTTAAATACAAAGTCTTCAGTTTGAACAAAAAACTTGACACTTAACAAAACTGTACGAATTCTCATTAATGCAAAAAATTACTAAGTCTTGTTAAAACTACTAAAGTCGTTTTTTATTCCTTTGCTCAAACTAAATTAAAATTTATTCTTTTAATTACTTATCAATGTTTAAAAAAGGTATATATTAAAGTGTGTGTATATAAGTTGTCTACTAATTTTTTTTATGAGATAAAGTTTAAAACAGAACGTAAATTATATCTATTTAGTAGACAATTTTTTTTTGTTTCAGATAGAATATCTTAAGAGCTTAACTTCAAAAACTGTTATGAAATATTACGCAGTCTTTGTATATCTATCGGTATTAATATCTCGTAAGTCATTAGTTTATTGTTGTTAAAGGCACGTTTAATAATATGGTAAAAGTATAAAGTTTGAATTTATAAGTTAAGAGAAAAAAACAAAAGTTACTTAGTACTAATGAAAAACTAAAGTTTAATATAATTTTTTCTCCTCTAAAAGTTGAGATCTTTTTATTAGTTTCCAAAAAATCAAAACATATAATATTATAAAATAGCAGTAAATTAAGTTGTATCATCTGAATAGATAATATTCAGTATAACATTTAAGCTTTAACTTTAATAAAAAATTAAATACTTGCAGAACTTTCTTATGCTATCAAAATCGACTGTGCCAGAAAAGGAAAAGAATATGAAAGTATAACAACATTTGAGCAAATGCAAAATTGCTTTCATGACAGTATGCATTAGCTAAAACTTTAAGATTATTCGTGTAACTCTAATAAATAATTATTTGATATATCTATTTTTTTGATTAGTTTAATTAAATTAAGTTTAACGACTGAAATAAACTTAAATATAAAGTTTTATTTTTGCTAAAACAAATAGTTTTTTTCTAATTAAGTAGGTTTACAGTGAGAGCGATTTTATAAGCTTATCAAAGGTATTAAATTTATTATATATTCGTAAAAATACCTGCATTAAATAAACAAAACGATCTATGTAGTTTCTGATAGGTATTACGTTTGTTTTCTAAAAAATAAAATACTCCACAAAATACATCTATGAAAGATAAAATAAGATATAAATTTCAGATTGTATTTGGGATCAAGATGCAGAGGACGGTGAACCATGGTGTTACAAACCAGAAGATAAAACTAATACGGATAATGAACATTCAATTGCTAACAGCGAACGACAGCATTTCAAAAACGATTTTGGAGTCAAGTTAACAAATGCCACAATCCGTAAGTCAACAATTAAAAAAATAGGAG
This sequence comes from Thalia democratica, assembly GCF_965202585.1. Classification (NCBI taxonomy): domain Eukaryota; kingdom Metazoa; phylum Chordata; class Thaliacea; order Salpida; family Salpidae; genus Thalia; species Thalia democratica. The sequence goes on along the minus strand of NC_139165.1, from coordinate 53,387,403 downwards.
TTTATTTATAAATACTTTCCGAAACTATTGCAACATCTTATCGATTTTTTTTTTAATAATAACAAGCTTACAGTTTTTTATGATGATATTAAAAGTTATTTATTACCAGTTATAAAAAAAAAGTACTCATTCAATGTATTTTTTACTTACTATAATATAATAACTAGCTCAAGTCAAAAGTTGAAATACTTAGTTATAAAGTTTAAAACTACACCTTTTTTTTTTTGTTTTCAAAATGTTATTATTAAAACTTGTTGACTATTAAAACATTATTACTTTAACATTTTTTATGAATTTAAAGTCAGAAAAAACTTAAACAGTAAAGTTTTTTATTTTTTTAACTTTACTAGCTTATCATATTTTACAACTAATTAACAACTTTTACAATTTAAAGCAATTATACACTATCTAAAATAAACGGTTCAAAATTGCACGAAGACAAAATTGGACGAGGGGACAAAATTTTACGAAGACAATTTTTGCATGGAGGGTCATTTTTTCACGAGAGTAAAAAAAAAGAGAAGTATATATACAAAAAATCTGAAAAAAATGCTAAAAGATAAATTGACAAAAAAAAAAAAAAGACAAAAAAAATTGACCGAGATTAAGGGTTAGAGGTAACAGTGATAGTAAAAAAAAACTAATAAAAATTATTTTATAAAAAAAAAAATGAATAAATAAAATTAAAAAGAAAAGAAAAATGTTACCGACCGAGGGTAAGGATCATGGGTAACAGTGATAGTAAAAATTAAAAAAATTAATAAATTAATAAAAAAAAAAGTTACCGACCGAGGGTAAGGGTAAGTAATGACAGTGATAGTAAAATAAAACAAATAATAAACTAAATTAAATGTAAAAATGAATCTATAAAAAAAAAATATATATATAAATAAGATTTAATCCGTGCATAAATGTCTCCGTGCAAAGTTGTCTGCTCGTGCAAAAATGTCCCCACGTACAAAAAAGTCTTCGTGCAATTTAGTCCCCTCGTGAAATTTTGTCTGCTCGTGCAAATTTGACACCTACCCATTTAAAAATATATATCTATAAAAAAGAGTAAAGTAAGGATATAAAACATGTTATCAAAAGTTCTTACATCCAAAAGTATTTTTCAGGTAATCTATTATGTTGTCAATTTATCTTTCCTTTAAATATATTTTTTTTACACGACATAACATTTTATTAACAAAAAGAATACTCCCGTGACTGCCTATTTCACTGCACTTTATTATCACGTAGTCAACGTATATCATGTGGCAAAAGTGACATCACAATGCGATCGTGTTTGCGAGGAGGATGTTGTTGGGATGAAAGTGAAGAAACGTCTTCTTTAAAATGTTACTACTCCAGTGGTTTGTCATTTATTATTTTACAACTTTTAAAAAAAAGTATTTTTTTCAGCATAAATTTTTGAACAGTTTAATAAAAATGTATTTAAACTGTTTTTGTATCAATTGTTTGCGCAATCTGTTGGTTATAAGTATATAAAAAAATGAAAAATAATTATAAACATTCTAAAATTATTAGAAAGCGATAAGAAATAAATAAATTAAATGTATGGATTTTCTAATTTTTATTAATTACTTTGTAAATAATACAATTACTTAACATTACAGCAAAATATAAAGTATTTCATTTACAAAGACGTACAGTTAAAACATCGTAATTTAACCAATCATTTAAAAGCTATAATATTAGGTTTTCTATATTATCAGTAATTCTTAGTCTAATTACTTTTCACCTCAGTTCTTTATTGTACCGTTTTTGTGGTTATAAACTTGTGAAACTTAGCAAAACTAACAAACGTTAAAAATTATTAAAACAGCAAAAAAACAATAACTGTTTTTGATTGATTTACTTTTCACCTTAGTAGCTATACATTTTTTTCTTATTTACAACTTATACTTTAATTAAGTGGTTACAGTATACAAATAAAAAAGTGTAGTTTAATAATTTTTGATAAACTTTTTTTAATTCATATAATCTTTTCAATTTTATTAGTTTTAAAAGTATCGTTATATTAAGAGTATTGTAGAATTTTAAGTTTACGTGTCATTATAAATTAAGTTAAAAATTTCAATTTTAAAAATGATTAAAAGTAAGCTGTTCCAAAAGTTATGAAGCTTAATAAAGTTTCAAAATTAATTGATATCAAAAGTTTACTAAATTTTTGAAACTTATAAAGCAATAAATGAATGCCCACCTAAAGAATGTCAAAATCCCGATGGAAAAATGGAATCTTGTTTAAGTGGAAGTTTTACAAGTGATCAGTGTGAAAAGGCTGACTGTTGTTTTACGAAAATAGGAAACAAAAATCTTTGCTACAGAAAAAAAGGTAGTAGTAGAATTAAAAAGTAAACACTACGTAAAAAATTTAACAACATTTCGAAGTTTGTGTTAAAAAAATAATATATTGTATTTAAATAGTTTTAATTTTTAATATCATTCTTACTCGAAATCATTAAAAATATAATAAAGCTAAGTATAAAATGTTCTACTAACAGGATTAGTTGTGAAAATTGCCAGCAAAAAACCTAAAAGTTCTTTTGTTGATCAGCTAGACATGAACAAATTTGATAAATCATTATCTTTACAAGACTTGTTAAAGAAATCCAATAACGAGCTAATGAAGTACACAAGACCGACCTTACCACCGTAAGAATTGTTTTCTTTTTTAGGTTATCAATATATAAGTTAATGTAAACTTAGTTTTTGAGAACTAAACAAACCATTTAAGGACTCGAAAAGGTCTTTTGATAAGATAGATTTAGAGAAATTATGTCTACTTACGCATAGTTTTAATTGTAAACTAAACCTTTATATTAAGTTATAAAAATTCTTGTTATTAAATGTGTAGTAAAACCATTTTTGCTTTAAATTCCATGCCCACTGCATGGATAAAATCGTATATTAAAAAATCTTAATCACATATAAAAAAATATTTTTTTAGACAGTATTTAAGCATTTAAAAAATTTTGATTGTCTTTCTTGCCCTATTTCCAGATTAGAAATTTATAAAATAAAGTTTTTCCAACCATTTAGTTCACAACCTTTCTATTTAAAAACTTTTTTAACTTACAGCTTTAGTTAGAAAGTCATTAGTTTTTTTAGTTAACTACTTTATGTACTACTATTGTAATTATTCAAATAAAGTTCTTGTTATTTATGTTTTTAAATCTAATTATATTGTAACTTTATATGTTGAGTATAAGCAGACTAAAAGTGTTGATATAATACCAGTAATATAAAAAATTGACAAATGCAAGCTATTTAAATAGTAAAAGTGCTTGTTGAACTATTTAAACACATGTACTTTTAGTTTTTTATCCTTTATAACAACTGCAAAAAATAGAAGTACTGACACGTTTAAATAGATATTTTACAATTGTGTTTTATAATGGTGTTTTACAATGGTGTTTTACAATGGTGTTTTAGGACAACAACTGAAGAGCCGACTACTGTACGGACGAGCACACAAGCCCCAACTACAGCTGCACCTTACAAAAAGAGAGTTTGTCGGTGGTTTTCTTGTAAGTTTTTGTTAAAACTCAACAATGAAAAAAAAAAAACGAGTAGAAAAAACATTTCATACGTTGTGGTGTATTTAAAGCTTTTACATTAAAATATTGAATTCTAAGGCTTGCAAAGTATAGGTTGTAAATATACATAAGCGTCATCTTTATTGATTACTAAAAGTTAGAATAGGTTATCAAAAGTTTAATGCATAAACAATAATTTCGGGTGAAAGTTTGATGCAATAAAATATAATACTAAAATAAAAGTAATAACCTTTGAGATTTCTTTTTTAAATAAAACTAGGTATGTTTAAACTACATTTCAATAATAAATCAAACTTTTAACACAAATAAGTGTATATATAAAATAAGGTGGTTGTTCAAACTTAAAATATACCTTTTTTTAAGCCCTTAAGGTGGTCTCTGTGTTGAAAATTTAATTCATTAAGTTAATCAACTTATTTCTATATGTATAAATATATCAAAACAGTTCAGTATCATTTTTAGTCCAAAGATAAAAATATTTGATGCATGTATAAGAAATAATTACTTAAAAGTTTTTTAACCGCTTTTAATAATATTTCATAGTTGGTTTTAAACTAAATAGTTAATTTAGTATAAGTACAATGATCTTTCGGTCACTGTGACAGCATTTTTATAATAGTGATTAAAAAAAGTTAAAAGTTTTATTTTAACAGTATATAAATTTTTTTTAAACTAAAAGGAAGTTTTTTTTTACAAGTTAAGCTTATTGATATTTCTTAGTTTTTATTTCTGAAACTCATGAGTTTGTATATAAGAAAAGAAATAAATTATTAAAGTTTTACTAAAAGATAAGTTGATTTAGATAAACAAAATTACTATAAAGTTACCAAACTAACACCATTAAGTACCTAATTCTAAATTATATTTCAATAAGTTACAGTTATTTATACCATTTTAAGTTTTAATGAATTTAAAATGTTATTCTTCAACATATTTTAATATCTACAGGTAAATGGGTAACAGTAGAAGCCGAAGAGAAAGTTTGTTACCCATCAGATTGCGGGTCACCTCAGTTTTATCCAGGCTCACCTCTGACCTTACCAACTAATAACGTTGCATCGGAAATAACTAAAAAAATTGTTGGTGGTACGAGGTTACTTTATTTACATTTATTCGTTTCTGAATAAAATTTTTGAACTTTTGAAACTTAGAAGTGCATATGTTTCAAACGATTGGAGTAGATAGCAAATAATGGATAAAAATTGTTTTATTAACTGTTATGACTTTTGATAAGTTTTGTGTTGAATCAAAATATTTATTTTCACTAAAATAGTAGTCTTAAAAACCATTTTGATAATTTTTAATCAAACTGTTAGTACAGAGGCGTAAATGGTGCTTTTCACAAAAGATTCATTTCAAGTACGAATGTCAGACTGATCACGACTTGATTGGTTGCATTTTTATACTTAGTATTAAGACAAGTTTTTAGAAAAAACTGTATTCAAAGAAAACACATCGAATAAAAAAAGGACTTAGTCTCAAAAGAATGACTGATTTTTGTTAATTCTTAAAAAAATCTATTTGTGGAACTACTTAAATTAAAAATTCTTAGTAATTTTTAAAGGGGTGTTTAGTGATTTTTTAGAGATTAAAACTGCGATTAGTTTGAAAATGAAGATAAAAATTTTATGTAAGATGTTTCAAGTGTAAATACTTACTCATAACCATAAGCTATTTCTCAAAATTTGCGCAACGTAAAACAAAGCATTCCGTTCTGCATTAAAAAACATCTAACAAAAGTTTTTTATTATCAAAAAGTTCAATCATATAACATTTTGAATACAAGTTTTATGCAGATACTTATAATTACTGTAAACTATACGAGAATCTGTAAACGGTATTACTAAACAGTAATAGATTCCTTTTTTTTGAGCTCAGAGTCTGATATTTATATCAATTGGCTTATCACTGGTAAATCTATACAATATCTTTGAAAGGTTCTTAAAAGGTCTGAAAACTTTTACAAACTTAATGGTGATAATAGTTTAAAAAAAAACAGTCAATATCATCCAAAATATTCTTGACGGAGTAGTAGATTAATTTAAGTAGATGTTAGAAGTAGTAAAATCATACTCTAAAGTATGAGTTCTTAAACTGAAGGAAGAGGTGAAATACTACTGGAAATGTCGGATTGTTTTTTAAAGTTTTTTAAAAGTTTACTGCGTGTTTAAAGATTATTCAATACTATACAATATAAGAAATAGAACTGATGTAACGCTTTTTTTAAATTATAAATAATACATTTCATTTTAAGTAAGTTTTTGCTGAATGTATTTTGAAAATACTTATAATTCCAATTATAAAACAAGTGCCGAAATTGAAACGAAATTGTTGATTCTAGACATTCAAGCTACTACTTACACAGTATTTGTACTTTAACAAAATGTTGAGAATAAAATTAAAGTCTTTATATAGAAAAAATAAATAAACAATAAAAAAGTTTTGTTGAAAAAGTCAGAATTTTTAGTTGTACACCGAAGCGCTATTACTTTATATTAAATAATCATCAAAAATCGACACAAAATCTATCTTTTTCTTGGCCATTGAAAGCTCTATGCAAACCAAACAAAGTTTTAACTTTTTGTTTATATTTTTTAATCTTCTATTCTCTTTTTTTTTTTTAAGTCATGTTACAAAATTCAAATAATTCAAATAAAATTAAAAAGGTGTATTTGTATAATAAAAAACCACTTTCTTATACTGTTCATTTTTCAACTAAATGTTAAAAAATTTAAGAAACCGCCATACTTTTTTTAAGAACGATGTAAAAATAATCAATTCTAAAACACACCTCTACTTTAAAACAAATAAATGAGTATATTCTAAACTCACATTCACTGTTTTATTTTAGACAAAGCTAATAAAAACTTATATAACTACAGAATTTTAGACAAAAATTATAGCAAATTTTTTTAAAACAGAGCCTACCCATTTAGTCATCCATGGACAGCCATGGTAATTAAAAGAGAGAAGGAGAGGAAGTTTCTGTGCGGAGCATCAATTATTTGTAAGCATTGGCTGGTAACTGCTGCCCACTGCACAAATCGTCAAACTAAGTCAACGAACTTCGCTGAGTGAGTTAAAGATTTGCATTTAGGTTCTAAAAAAAAAGTTCAATACAAAAACTGACATACAACTAAATTTACAAATTTTGTATGAATTCTTGACAATTGGTATGAAACTTTACATGTTATCTAGACAGCTATCGTTATAATTAATTAAAACGTGTTTAAAAAGTTTGGACACTCGCTATTACGAAGTCAATGTGGGAAGATACATGGGTGTTGAACACGTACATGGAAAACAAGTTCAAAAATTTGTTGGACATGAAGGTAAATCGTAAACTAAAACTTAGATGTAATTAAGTTTATATCTATTTAACAGACAACTCTGAGTATGAATAATATTCAATATATAACCTAGCCAATTTTATAAAGAAGAGTTAACTCTCTGAGTTTAAAATAGCAATTTGTTATAATAAATAAGATAAAATAATTAAGAATATAAGTAAACATTTTTTAGTTTTAAATTTTTTTTGTGCACGTATCATTTAATATAGGCCATAACTTTTTGACTAATATATTTGCAGTAAGATAACTAATAAAAGAAAAAAACTTAACTACAAACATCTATCAATCTATAAAAAAGACTAATTTTTTGTTTTAATTTAAGTCAAAAATTTTTGAAAACCTAGTTATAAGTAATATTAACTGACACATAAGCTACACGTTCGAACTATAAATTTTGAAGGTATTTTATTGTTTATGAAGCTCTAGCTAGGCAAACAATTAGATAAACAAATTTATATTTTTAAATTTCTCTTGTTTGTTATAAGTTTAAGTGTTGTAAATTTTTATACTTATAAATATTTTGTAAAAAAAATTACCAGTAAATGAAATGATGTAATGCATATAGTATGTGCAAATCAGATTAATTTTTTTAATGTTTTCACTATTCGAACACTTACTTTGTACGTATAATTTTACTTGTCTAATTCTTTTGCATATGCCATTTAATAGAAATAAAATATTACCTAAAAAGCTTTTAAAGCTCAAGTTAAATCGAAAAAAAAAATTATACTCTTTTGGTACAGTTTATGAAATGTTACATTATAAGGGTTTACTAGGTTACGAGACTAAAAGACTAAAATTAGACGTTTAGTGTTTTAGAGTATACTGTTCTTGTTTCTTTTAAAATGATTTAGTTTCCCTGCTACAATTGTAAGAAAATCTGAACAAGAATTAATTTTATTAAAGTTTTTCATTGTATTTTTTGTAAATTTATGTTTTTTGTTTAGACGTTAAATAATCAGAAAAACTTACTGTTTAAAAAAAATATTTCAAATTTATAAATTACATCATCAAATTTATCACTTGTAACAAATAAAAGAGATAACGTTATATAAAAGTGTATTTTGTAAAAGAAGATTATTTTAATTGTAAAGTTTCTAGTTTGAAAAAACATAGTATACAAATAAGAAAAACTTTATCTACAAAAAAAGTATTTTTTTACTAATACACCTTACTAATGGGAAATTTTAGACTTAAATACTTAATCTACTATTCATTTAAAGCCTTAGTTTTTTTATAAAATAACTTTATTGTGGAAATAGATCATTTTACTCTACGAAATTAATTCAACAAATATTTAACTTGAACAATACTCAACAGGAATAGACAGAATTGTAATACATGAAAACTTTACAAGTGGAGTCTCTAAAGGTATTATCACAAATGACATAGCTCTTATAAGATTAAAGAAACCGATCATATTCAATAACTTTGTGCAACCGATTTGCTTACCAAAAGTTTCTACAATAGAAGGTGATATACTTTGGGCAACTGGTTGGGGAGATACTAAGTGTTAGTTTTATTTGAACTTCAAATTTGTTAAAAGGCACTTTGTTTATAGAAAATTAAAAATGAGTTTAAAGAGTTTTAATAAAACTTTTCACTAGTTTGTTAACGGCATTTTTCTTAAATTGATGCTTTTAATTTATTTTAATTGATTAAAATTCAATTGAATTACTTTTTCTATTAAAGGAGTTTAAAATACAGTTTCAATCCAAAAAACCGTTTTTCCTTATTTTCATTAAAGTCATGTTACATATGAACAGTTAATTACTTTCTAAGTTTTCTTATTAAGTAACGTTTTTTTACTTACTTTCATCTCTATCAACAGATAAAGGACCAAGCAATAAAAACATGAAGCAGCTTGGAGTAAAGGTACACAATGAAACAGTATGCGATGCCGAAGTTACTGGTTTTAAAAAATACAATCCACAGGGAGTAATTTGTGCCGGGGGAGAAAAAGAACAAGACACTTGCACTGTGAGTAATTTACAATATTTTTTGCTTTATGCATGTATTTATAATTTATACATATGTTTTCTTTTCGCTTCAAAAGTTAAGTTACTGACCAACTGAAAATGATGCGTAAGATATTGGTGAGTTCTAATGTCACCAGTACAAAACTTTGAAAATTTTCAACCAAAAGATTAAGGTTTTTAAAATAATTATAAGTATTAGGTATTGTTTGTACAATAAAAAGTGTGCTAAAAGTACTACGAATAGAATTATATTTAGCTTTTGTGGAAGTAAAACTTAGAAATTTTCTCATTTTTAAAGTTTAGAAAACTCACATAAAATTTATTAACACAAAAAATATTTTTTTGTTTAACAATACAAAAAAAAAATGTCTTATATTAATATTCTTGAACTTTACTTTTTTAATTTTCTTTTTTACTTTTTCGTTGAACTGCTTGAACTCAATTATGTTTTATAATAAGACACGTATGTTAACAATTATTACAAAATTAGAAACTCAAAGTTTTAGATAAAATATTACAAAACTTGCAAAAAATATTTGTTTATTTATCTATTTTATTTTGCATAAATATTTTAGTTGTTGATCTGTAAAAAAAAGAAACCAAGATGTTTTAATTCTATATATTTTAAGTAAAAAACTGGTAAAAAGATTTTATATACTAAATATATGAAACGTTTTAACGTATTTATAAATGTAGTTTAAAAGATTTGTTTTTGAAACACGCATTAAAATATATATAATACAAGCTAAAAACCTTATTTAATCTATAAGTAATTTAAATAACAAAATCAGTACTGTTTATTTTCTGAGTTTTAACTTTATTTCAAGTTTTAATTAAGTTTACTCAATATTTTTAATACATCATAATATCATAAAAAACTTTTTACGCAAACTTTATTAACAACAAGTTAATTGTGGTTTTCAAGCGTGAGAACTACTGTACAAAAATTTAACTAACATTTTTAGAAGAAGTGGATTTGTGTGTCAAACAAAGATTTTTGAAAAATAAATAATCTAGTTTATGAATGCGATTAGCGTAGCCATAAAATTGTTTTTACGTATTAAACTTTTCTATAAGTAGCTCTATTTTTTTGTCATAACTTTTTGTTTTATTTATTTTTTTTCTAAGATCATCAAAAAGTGCACTTTGTTGAACTTTTAAATATTTCATGTGTAGTAGTTAAGTAATTTTCGTGTCACAAAAGTATTGTTTTAAAACAAATGAAAAAAGCAAACAATATCTACATTTCACAAAAATTATCACGTTTTGGTTTAAAAAAAAATAGCGCATAATTTTATTAAAATTATAAGAGTAAACAATTATTCATCTTAAAACATGCATCTCATCTGCTGCTTGAAACCTAGTATGCCAAGTAATTAAGTTTTTAATTATTGGTTGATGACATTTAACAAATATGATTCAATTAAACTGAAACTCTGCATATGCATTTTAGAAAACATTGTAATGTTATAAATGTTTCTGAGCTTCACCTTATAAATTTGTTAACTTTCTAAGCAATTTAGTTTAAACTTGTATTTAATTCTGTAAATAATAATACAAGTGCGAATTACTATTCTATTTATTACCAGGTTTCAGTGAAAAAAATCCGATTTTATAAAGTATTAGTAAATAAGTTATTTATATAAGCTCTATACCTATCAAATTGAGCAATTTTTATAGTTAACCCAAATCTTTATACAATAAGTTCTATAGAAATTTAAAGTGGTATTTTAAAGTTATAAAAAGAGTTTTCAGTAAATAAATGAACAATATTACTTAAAAAAGCGCTTTAAAAGTTTGGTTTTTTAATCTGGTGTACAAAAAATATTTAGTCATCGAGATAGAACTCAACGTTTTTAAATTTTTTATAAAATGTAGGTATTTTTTAGCTTATAAAATTTTATAAACAAGAGTCTTTTTTAATATATTTACAGGGTGTTTATAATTTGAAATGTATTAAAAAATAACTTATAAGTAAATATTGTTGAAGTTATATATACTAATAATTTGTTTATTTTAAGGGAGATTCAGGTGGTCCATTAGTTGGACCAAAAATAGAAGTTGTCTATGAAAACAGGAAGAGAACCACAAGATATAGATGGAGGTTGTATGGTTTGACTAGCATAGGATCACCCTCCTGCAACACTAAAACCGCTGATACACAGCCAGCTATTTATACAAATGTGCATTACTTTAAAAACTGGATTTCAAAAATGACTCAGAATTGTTGTGCTTAATACTTATATTTTCTATATAAGTAGTAAAAATCAGAGTTTTCTGTTTTCTGATTTAAAGTTCTGTAGCAGTAAATGTTTACATGGTCTTTAGTATTTATTTGGCTAATTTTTTCAAAGAGACTTTTTTTAATGTGAACTTTGGTTTTTCTAGATTTTTATATTTTTTTGACTAGTTTAGACCTTACAGATACTTTAATATAACATTTACATAAAAGTATATTGAAAAAAAAGTTTTTAAATCACATACTATCAAAATTAAAGAAAGTAAACAAATAATTTTATAAAGAAAATATTTTTGTTTTTATTAAGTATCTTGAAATATTTTTTGCATTTTTTTTATTAGTAGGTAAGTTAGCTATATTTAATCATATTTATAGTTTCAATTGAAATCTTTATAATTTCAGATAAAACTATATTTACTAGTTGATTAGTAATTAATCAGAAAAAATTTAAGTATTTAATTGAAATAAAAATATGGTTAGTGCTATTTATTTGTCGTTCTAAATAAAATTTATATAAACAACCTATTATTCATTGTATGAAAACTATTAGGCGTACTGAAAAAGTAATAATATACAATTATGATCATATGTATAAAAACTAAATAAGATTAAATTAACTAGTTAAACTTTCACTGAGCCCACTAATAGGGTTTTAATAACTTATTACAAAACATTACAATTGTTTTATATAGCTTATGGCTGCAATCTTCACCTGTTAGATTCGAACTGAATAAACACAAATAGTACACAAATAACACAAAAAAAATTATTCATTACGTAATTATGAAGTTTTTGTATATGTTTTAAATAAAACAATCTTATTTTTTGTAACAGCGATTAGGTTTATGTTAAAGTTTATACAAAAATTACTCAGGTTTTTATTTATTTTTTCTACAGGTTAGTATATTGTAACAGTATAAGTGTAGTAATTAAACTCTACTGAAGTTTATATATATAACATCAAAACGAAAATGATAACTATTAAAAAGAAAAGTTCATTTAAAACATGTTTTATATAACAAAAATACTAACAATAAAGCATCATTTCGTGTTTTAACTTTGAAAAAATTGTAACCAGATACACAGTTTATTATAAATTCAAGGCAAGAAACTAGTTTAGTTCAAGTTAAGGTTCTAACTTAAAATTTTGGTTAGGGTGAATATCAATTTTTTCAGTTGTTAATTTTTATAAAATTAAGCGTTGAGCATGTACTTGCTTTAGAACATTTCTCCTATTTTTGTGTTTTGCACTTTTTTAAGGAATGTGTTTTTCTAAAACTCTTGCTTTTTTATCTAGTCTTATTATCTAGTCATTAGTACCTAGCATCATAAAGTACTGCTTATTTTAAGAAATATACAGCTAAGTTCATTATCATTTCAAAGCGCACGTTTTAAATTTCTCACTTCAAACTCGCAAATGTCTCACTTACTACAAATATAAATCACAAAGTTATAATTGAAATAAAAACTACAAACTATTTGCTACGCATAAACGTTTTGTAGAATTTACAACTACTGTACTTTTTTATCAACAGAAGCTAAGTCACTTTCTGCATGTTTTGCATCATGCTTTTTCGCTCTTATCTTTTTTTTATGTTAACTCGACATAAACATTTTTACAACAGCATTTATATTTGTATATAACCTTGCTTTTCTTGAAAACTTTTCAAATGTCTTTATAGCTAAATGTTGCAGATGGTCTTGAAGTACAACAATACTCAGGTTTAGTCGCAAAATACAAGCTCGTAATTGCTTTACTGACAATTTTCTCCAGAAGTGCATATATTTTATTAATAAATTGAAATTTTAACCTATTCAAAAACATTTTAGTAATATTTTTTTGTACTTAAAGATTTTAAAAATGAAAATTATTATTTCGTTACTAGCTCTTGAGTATATCCGTTTTTGTATAACACTAACATACTTTTACTGATACCAATGCCAAACAACTTATGTGCACGGTGACAAAATTTTCTAATTAAGGTTTGTTTTGTCATTTAATTTTAGTGCGGTTTAAAGTTCTAGTAGTTGGTAGTGAATGTTTTTTTGTAATGATGGATATAAAAAAAATATCTTTCATACATTTGGCTAGCAATAAATTCTAACTTTATTCATAAATAATTTTCCATCGTGAAATCTGTTTTTAATAAACACTATAAATTATGTTGAAAAAGCTACTTACACATTCTGTATTTCTCATTATAACAAAACGATTGTCATCATACATAAATTAGCGAAGCTTATTTAAAAATTTCAAAATGAATAGCGCACTTTGTTTAAGGCTTAAAAAAGATAATGCATATTATTACATCTATAATTTTCTTTCTATTCTTTCATTTTATAGATTGTCTTGTTTCTTAAGGTTTAGACCAGGGGTCGGCAGGCAGTTGGTGGTCGCGGGCCAAATTTCAAGTTTACAAAGTCTTCGCGGGCCGCAGTTTTAGTTTTAGTGACATTTGAAAAATCTTTTGGTTTTAGTTTTAGTCACACCAGAGAAAAGTTTTACTTTTGTTCACCTTATCATTATAAATAACTTTTAGCTATACATAGAATGACTATTTAAATTAAATTAAATAAAATTAGAATAAAGTTTACATTGACTAATATACTTAAGTGTTAATAAACTATGTACTTTCATAAGCACTTACTAAGTTAAACTTAATACTTTTGTAATTTTACATACAATTTAACTCTCTATAAAAACCAAACTTGAAAGACAATTTATTAGTTACTTTTATATATTTGTAATATTATTAACCCCTTTTTTCATATTTCTAAGAATATTAACTTCCAAAAAAAAGTTTTGCGTGTTAAATAGTTTACATTCATTAAAAAAATTAGTAATTAGTTAAATTAATAAAATTAATACCTGTTTGTGTTATAGAAAGGTAGAACAAATTCTTTAACATAATTAACTCTCGAATACTTAAATAAATTATCTTATTAGTAACTAGTCTTTTACATGGTTGTCACTTAAAAAGCAAAAATGTCTGAGTTGTATCAAACCAGCCTAAGTTCATTAAAAGTTTAAAAAGCTAATAAATCGTTGTAAATCAAGCTCAAGTACCTAGTAAAAATATCATCATCATTAAAAAGTACACAAAGTGTAAAAAAACAAGAAAAAACTACAAATAGTAAACTACACTACAGTCATAAAAACTATTCTGGGAATTCTAAGATTTATATAAAGTGTTTGAAATAAAAATTTCACACACATCTGAGTTTACAAGCTTTTAAAATAGCCTATTTGTGTAGCAACCCAGTTAAAACAAAGTTCAAAACATAAAGAAATAAAGATACTTATTAACAGTAAACAAATTACATGCCAAAAAAATATAAGTCAGCTGGAATGGACAATTAACTTTCTTAAACATTTTTAACAAAAGTATAAAACTTTAATGAGTCATTAGCGAAGAGTAAAACCTCTTTTTTATTAAGCATTACAGCAATTCTTTATCTGCAACAAGAATTTAAAAGTATTAGTTGTAAAATAAAAGAAGAGCAACAAAAAAAAAACCTTAGTTAGGAATTATTGCGAGAAACGATAAAAAAACAAATCACCAAAGTCAGTTCCAACAAAACACATGATTATCTTCAGTAACTACAGAATTATCAGAAAAAAGTTGTTAGGGCAAGTTATAAAGTAGCAAAATTTATTATTAATAATGAGATACCGTTTATAATTGAAAACTTTTTTAAAGAATTTTTGTTGGCAGTAATGAAAAAATTTTGTTTAATTCTTCAATGACAACAAAAAGTCCTATTTAGGAAATGCATTAAGGTTATAAAGTCGCATAAATCAAATTATGACTATAATCAATATGTTAAGATGAGAGCACTGATAGAAAAACTATTGCTCATCTGAGAATTTTTATTAGAGATGTTTTTTTAACTTTGACACTTTAGTATAATTTCTTGGTTTAGTTCAAACACGAAGCACAACAATCGGTGAAATTTTACAAGTAAA
The DNA here is from genome assembly GCF_965202585.1 of Thalia democratica. Lineage (NCBI taxonomy): Eukaryota > Metazoa > Chordata > Thaliacea > Salpida > Salpidae > Thalia > Thalia democratica. The sequence continues at coordinate 53,372,308 of NC_139165.1, read as the reverse complement.
GGTGCAATGCACCAAAAGTTTTTAGAAGTACAATTCTTTCTTTTATTTTTAGTATAAAGTATTAAAGTTTAAAAAATGTTTATAAAGTATATCAATATTAAAAAACTCTGTTGAGCTACTTTAGTATATTTTAATAAAGAAATGTTTATTTGCTAAATTTTTTGTGTCAAATCGAAATTTCACTACTTTACATGTAAAAATTGTTTGAAACTCCAGGCTTTTTCAAAAATTCTCAAATTCAAGTTTTTTTCCAAAATTTTTAAGCATAAATTTTCAAATTCAAAGCTTGAACTTGATATATTATAACATATATTATAACTGAAACTAACACTTTGGGTTGGGCAAAACTTACATCATAAGTTTAATTTGCCACTCTTTTAAGCAAAAAAGCCAGCCTGAATTAACAAAAACATTCCTGATATTTTTGTATACAAAAAGCAATTATAGCCAAAAACTTTTAAAATGACTTAGTTGGCCTGAGATTTGAAGTCTTCAAATAGTGATAGTCTGAGTGTGTGTCAATGCTTATAAACTATCCCTAAGTCTAGTTTATATTAAATACGTAGCTCCAAAAAACAGCAAATGTGTGTATTGATATGCAAAGTATAAAAGTTAACTTAGTTTGACAAAATCAATGTTTGAAAAATTTAAATGTGTACCTAACAAAAACTATATTAGTTTATGTCATATATATTGTTTTAGTTGTGTCTGTACAAATTTAGATATTACATGTAGAAAAAACAAACTTAGAAAGTTATGCATAAACTAAACTTAAACTAACTAAAGTATTTTATAAAAAGTGGTTTAAAATATGGTAATTTTTAAGTTGGTGTGCATATAAATTAGTTCAAGTGCAAAGAAAACTTCTAAAAAATTAAAATGTGTCAAAACAAAACTTAAATAAACCTTTTTTTCTTATTACTATGTTATTTTAAATGTTTTTACACTAAAACATAACATTTACAAATAAAAAATATTTAAAACAAACTTAGGTATAAAAAATATTGGAAAGAATATCTAAGCTAAAAAGAAATGACACTTTAGTTAATTACTGTGCATTACTTTTATACAAAATGGAAAACATTTACATTTAGTTTATTTGATAAATAGGTATAATATAACTAACTTATTAAATTCAAGCACTCTTTTTTCAGATAATTACTTGCTGTTGTAAAATAGAAGTTATTATAAAACTCAGAAAAATATCCTGTTAGAATGCTAATCTGTCTTTTTCACATTTTTAATTTAACGTAGCAACTTCTTCTAATTATTTTTAAATGTTATACAGAGACTTAAAACCAAACTAAACAAATTAAATCGAATTACCGAAAAAAAATTTACTTGAAATATATTTTTGCTCTGCGGGCCACTTTTACATGCGCGCGGGCCACAAAATTTTCTTTCGCGGGCCGCATTCCATTCAAAAAAATAACGTGCTCGCGGGCCGCAATTGGCCCGCGGGCCGCAGTTTGCCGACCCCTGGTTTAGACTAAAAAACTATCCATTTAGCTAGTAAGAAATTGTAAAATCATGCGGTGTACGACTCGATAATCGAAAGGTTTTTTCGTAAACCAGGTCCTTAGACCAAATTTTTTGAGCGCTTTTTTTCAATAAAGAAAATATAAAGTTCTAAAACGGAAACAAGTTACTACTAAAGTTAAGCCTTTATAAATAAAAAGAACTTATAGTGTTTTTTTCTAATAAAATATTTGTCTCAACCCTCCGAATAGTTTCTTGCTCTCATAACTTTAGAAACTCGTAAACAAACGCACGCAGAATCAACTCAGAACGAAGTATTCTATTCTAAATTAACCCTTAAGCACATAAAAAAACCATTGTGTGTTTATTCCTTAGCTTTTAGAAACCCATGAAAACAATGAATAAGATTTGCCTGAAAAGAAGCCCTATGGCTACTACATCGTGTTGAGTTTTAGCTCAGATTTTAGTCAAAATCGTACATCACCAGTACAAATCTTTAATAATTTAATAAAGTTTTTCCAATTTATTGATGGAATTTGTTTTCATAAAAGGTCACATAACACGTCAATGACTTAATATGAATATGAATAAACTCTTCACATCAAACGACGCAATGAAGGTATTGTACGCTTTTATTTCTCTTATTATGTTTAAAAAAAGCATTGAGTCTTTTAAAATTTATATGGAGTAGTACTTTAGAACCGGCTCTAGTAGTTCATTCAAAAACTTTGTAAACTTATGCTAACGTAAATTTACCATGGCTTAGATTGGACTAAAAGGTATAATTCTCTTAAGAATATTTAAAAATCAGTAAAATCTCGTTGTAATCAAACCTACCGGTGAAATTAGATTAAAAGTATATTGACTAATTTTTTGGATTGACAAGAATTGTTTAGGAAAATAAACAGTAATAGATTCTATTTTTGTTGCGTTATAAAAATTTATGGAATAACCAAGCATTTCAAATTAAGATGTGTCATCTATGATACTTTTAAATTTATTCAAATAATCAGTCTTATCTAAAATTACACATTAGTTATCTTTCAGGTTTAGAAATTATAAAAAAGTCATCCATTAATAAGTTTTGAACTATTATTTTATTTCAGAAGTGTTAAATAAACTGTTTTTAATTGGTGGTATTTCACAATAATTCTATACCATAAACTTAATACTTTGATAATCTTTTAAAACCAAAAAAAAACCTCTTTATTAAAATAAATAAATAATAAAGAAAATTTCAAACCAGAAATTAAAACAAAGTTATCTTGCTTACTAAATGACAAGCTAAGTACACTACAGTTAGATATCGTCGCAAATTTAGAGTTAACTAATCTGCTTAAAGTCTCAATACTACTTTTCTATAAATTTCCTCTCATGCTTCTTCACTGCTTTTTTTAATTAGTTTTCAAAGCTTAAAAAGGATACATTGTGATATCGAAGACAAGAGTGAAAGAACATTTTGTAAAAGATGTAGAAAAATATCTTATTTCAATTGCAAAAGAAAAAGAGGAATTAATAGTTATTGATACTATAAAAGATTCATCCATACCAAAACATTTAATCAAAAATTTAAAATACTCTTATAGTTTTACTTTAGAAAGATTCAAGGTAATAAAAATTTAATATTGTTTTTTAATCACGTTATACGTTATACTTTTGCATTTTTAAAATGTAGTTTTTAACTTTATTTTTTACTTTACTTGTTTTAATTGAGTTTTATTTAAAAATTATTTGATATTTAAAGCTAAAAAAAAAGTAAATATATATTTATATAACATTTGTACAACGAAGTAGAACAACATGGTCGTAATAATTTAAAGATCATTTCTTTACAGTAACAGTTCTAGTATACTAAACAAAAAATAGTTTTGAAAATAAAGCTAAAAAACACCTAAATAAACAAAAAGATTAAAGGAAGAGACTAGACTATTTTTATACACACTAAAACTGTTCAATAGCTGTTTACAGCGCTTAATCAAAGAAAAAAAGCTAAACTAATAATTTAAGAAAAACATTTAAAAAAAACTAACTTTTATTGCTTGTTTGCATCTATTATGTCTTGTAGAACCTGTTAGACTATCGAAAACACTATTTAACAAGTATAGGTATTATGCATGTGTTTGTTTATAACATTTTTACCAAACATCAATATTTATGTTCAAGGTAAATCTATTTCTTTGCACATTACTGTGTATACTTCGGTAAATAACGAATACAAATTTTGTATTCAAGTTTATTTTTTATTTTTTCACGCAAATATATAATCAAAAATAACACTTAGTTATGACTAAAGTTAAGTTCTACAATTATTTAAAATTGTTCAGATTAATAAAGTTGTTTCATTGATAACTTAAATTTTAGTATTCATAACAATGTACAAATTAAAGACAAGCTACAACATATAAATATGTATATATACACATGCGTATAAAATAAACAATAAGTAACATAATGATTTAAATTTTATTAATAATCTTATTTTGAAGGAATCTGAGTTCAATTTATAATTGGAAATAAGGTTATGTATTGTTTTCAAGTTTTCAGTCACATTTAGTTTTTTTTTTTTTTTTTTTTTAATATTCTGATCTTAAGTTCAGTAGTGTCTTAGAAATTCTATCTCTAGTCCTTCTATTTTTCAAAGGGAGCAAAATTTTACATGTTCAATTAAAATGTTTAAAAATTTCCATCTAATGGTTGTTTTCGAACTAATATCTTCAGCTAAATATAATTAAATTGGTGTAATATAATTTAGAAAATTTTGAAGTTTTAAATTTGTAAATAATACCTGCTTTTGAATTATCTTCTAATGGACCCATATAAAACATTTACTGATTTTTATGCTTACTGCTTGTTTATTGAACGATAAAAAAATAAGCGCTAAAAAATTTGTTCAAAGGACCTAGTAAATGGAAAAATACCTTTTGGTAACTAATTCATATACCTCAGATATAGTTTAAAATCATGTCCAGGACAATGATGGCTCTTTATAAGATTCCTTTGGTTTAACAAAACCCCTGCTGGCTAAAAATTACCTTTTTTTACTACTACATGTACTTTCATCAAAATTTGTTTTTTATTGCTATTTTTCAAAATATATTTTTTGTGTTTGGAGATATTTTTTCCAAGTTAGGAAACAAATTGTTTTGAATTTCGTGCTACAATTGCGCTCTTGCTGAAAAAGTTGCGATATATTTAAAAATTTTAAATCAAGGAAAGTACTTATCAACATAAAAAAAACTTTCCTAGGTTGATTTAATGTTGGAAAGAACAAATAATTGTAGTAGAACTGAGTTTTCTCCCTTTTTTATTTTTCTTAGCTGAAAAGTTGAGGTTTTGAACATACCCCAGTAAAGTATTAAGATCGCTTTTTCTTAGATAATTTTCGTAAAGAATTTTAGATTTTTATTGATGTTATTTACTTTAGGCAGAATGGATTATGCACCATTACGCACCATGTAAGACTAGTTTTTTACAATGAATCAATTTTAGATTAATTAAAACTTGTTTTTTGTTTTCTTTTTGGAGTTATTTTTAGTGCAGCTTAAAATAAATTACTGAGTTTAAAATATTTGATGATTAATCATAGTTCACTTAAATTAAACTAAAAAGTTTTTACTATTTATTGAAGCTAATTATACTCATAACTAAATGTAATTTTGTTATCATTACTCTGAATAAAACATATTGTTTTTTTATATATTTAATTACGTCTCTTAGTTTTAGTGAAGCTAATTGTAACTAGAAAAAAATCATTAATTTATTTTTTATTTTAGGAAGCACTTATAAACATTACATATCTTCTTTAGTTAACTTTTACAACAAATTTATTTCATAGTGACTAGTACCACCATCTACATTTTAAAAGTATTTAAATAGCTAAGTAATTTTCAAGTTGTTGTCGCTGTATTCCATTAGACTTTTTCGTTCGGATCTTTTATTAGCAGTATTGTTTAAAAATAGTAAACTGTAAAGACGTGCTTTTTTTTTTTGGAAGTCTAACTCAGGCTCCTTTTTTATGCTATTTTTAAACGTTTACTTAAAAAAAACTTTAGTAAAAACTAAGAATCAGTCGTATACTTTAATTGCAATTAAGTTTGCATTTAATTTATGGTCTGTTTTTAAACTAATGTAAACATATGTTTTAGTATAGTGATTTTATAGTACCTAACAGTGGCGTCGCGTGGTCTTTTTGTTAAGGGGTGCTGCAGATTGACATTGTCAAATTAAAATCCCCTAGTTTGAAATATTTAGATCAAAATCATTAAGGTAATATGAAGAAATAGCAAATTTTTCAGAAAAATAAATTGAACATATTTGTTTAATTTTAAAAAATCTCATATTTATGTACATCATCATCCTTTCCTAACAACTATAGCTACTTTTATTTTTATTATGTCCATGTAAGTTTCTGTATTCGCACAGTTATAAATTTATTAACTTAATTTTACGAGCTCTCTAACTAGTAATAGAAAATAAAAAAGTTTTCGAGATTTCCCTGCTCGAGTTGTTAATGCTCCAGTTTTTCTTGCTCCAGTTTTTCCTGCTCCAGTTTATTCCTTCTCGAGTTTTCCCTGCTTGAATTGTTGCTGATCGAGTTGTTCCTGCTCGAGTTGCTCCTGCTCGAGTTTTCCTGCTTGAATTGCTCGTGTTCGAGTTTTCCCTGCTCGAGTTTTTCCTGCTTAAATTGCTCCTGCTTGAGTTGCCTCTGCTTGAGTAATCTTTCCTCGAGTTTCTTCTGCTCGAGCTCAACTTGTCTTATTGTTCTCGCGTTGTAGTTAATTTCAACAATGATCATGATTTATTTCACATGGTGCTGAAAGTTTATGCAGCTCCAATAATTCAACTTGTAAACATTTTGTACAAAACTTGTAAACATTTGTAAACAAGATGCAGCTGACACAGATTGAGCTTGCAGCTCCAATTTTACGAACATTTTGAACATCAAACATAAAAATTTTAGAAAAGTTGTTCTAGCAGGAAAAATAACAACGTTCATGTACACATTTGACTCTATTTTTTGTACAACTTCATGGTAATATAACTTTCTTATTTTTTAAGCTAATATAAAAAAAGTTATAATTTTAAAGCTCAATTTCTAAACTTTAAAACAATGTTACTTTGACGTAGTTTAGGGTTTAAGCAGCGTATTTAAAGGCTTAAACTCTAAAATCATAAAGTAATAGCACAATTTTTCATTTTTAGGTGGAGCTATAGCTCCAGCGTTCCACCCCACCCGACGCCCCTGGTTCCTAACATACTCAAATAGATATAACTTTATTTTTGAAATATTAAACAAAAGTAAAACAATGAGATTTCAGTATTTGCCAAAAGTTTTAAGATAAACAATTTAAAATTTCATGAAAGTTTTTTGAAAAAATATTAAGATAACCATAAATTTTTCCTCGATGTTTAAAGTTTTATATTGTCATTGTCATAAAAAACTTTTACTTATTAACTTAAATGTCTATTTAGGTTTTCGTTCAACATAGTAAATTAAGTTTACTTTTTTATATTAACTCGACTTGACCCAAATAAACGGCAGGATTTTGCAAAATAAATTATTAAATAATTTGTTATTAATGTAATAATAAAAATGTTTACTAAAACTTGTACATTATTGAATATTGCAGTTTAATACTAATAAGCGAGTTTTACAATTTTATGAGTTAATTAGTTCTTAAATGTACAATGGCTCAAGTGACAAAAATTTTAAAATTAAAATATAACAAAAGTCTTTATTTTTATGTGTCTACTTGAACTGAATTTCTTTAAAGATTGACTAAGAAAATTTTGTACACAAATTTTGTAAATGGGTATTTACAAAACCCGTTTTTAAAATAAACATATCCAAATGGAAAACTTTTAATATAGCATGTTGAGACTTAGACCCTCTTTTATATAGTTATAAAATGTATAACCTTTTACATGAAATGTTGTCACAATAAGGCTTATACCATATCTAAAAATCAGAGCTACTTCTACAATCTAAAAAGAGCCGTATTGTTTAAAAAATTTTAATAGATACTTTAAAATAAAACTACTTAAGATATTGAAATAAAGTTTCCAAGATTTATTACTATAACAATTATGCTTATCAGTTAAAAAACTTACGTTTTCTATTTTAAAAGTACTGTGCACTTTGATTATGGATAAAACACTTCTGTCAAGAATTATTTAATTTTTAAAGTATTTTCATGAATTTATTTGTTATGATTTAGTTAAATAACTACTTTAAATTTTAAAATATTTGTGAAAATTATTTTTAAACATACTTATGTAAATTGGAATCAGACTAATAATTTAAGTTATTAATTAGTTAGTAAACAATTCACTGTGGCCAAGAATCGAGCTGAACTTGAAAAATGGAATGAAACTTTGTATAACATCAACATTCGTCAATCCTTTCAAAAATCTTATTTTAATGCAGCCAAAGTTTTATCAATTAATTTTTTTTAGCTTTCAGAAAATTCCTATTTTAATAACAGTTGTAAGATATAAAGTAGTAGCTTCTTCAAATATTTTTACATTTTCATGTTAGAATAAGGTTTATTTTAAATTTAAAAATGAAGCATGTTAAACTAAAATTTTATTAACTTTTGTACTTAAACAGTTTTTTTGTTTGACGGTTGATTTTAATTATTTTAAAGACATCAAAATCTAATATATGCAAAAATCACGACAACTGGCATAAATTCTGTTATAAATAGAATTTTTTAATTTCGTTTGAAGCTCTAAATGCGCTAGAATCTTGGCTTTCTAAATACAAATTTTTAAAGAAAACTCATAAAGTCATTTATGCTTGTTTGCTGGCCCGGTGTGTAAAATGATAGTATACATAACTTTAAAATAGTGATCAAATCTAGAAAACTCTGTACTGATAAAGGTTTTCGAAATACTTTAAATTACAAACAATTAATTTAGTACTAATTTATTAATGTAACTACTGTTAAAATTCATATACTAATTAGAAATTATATGACTGAAAATTATGCCAAGTACAATTAAGTATTAATTTTATAAAACTATATCATGTCTAAAACGTAAAAATAAATACTTTACTTAATACACTTTTTATTTAATTTAACATTAACTAGAAAACAAGAATAAGGTTTTAAAAAATAAAATAAGGTTTATATTCTTTATTTCAAATAATTATATATGTACATAACAAAAACTTGAGTTTAAAAATATTAATTATAAAATCTTGCCATCAGGTCACTAAAATATTGTGAAAGGTGTACATAAAGTTGTAATAATTAAATTATCTAATACAACAAGCAAAACAAATGATAAACTATGCTTGAAATTTTTTTCATATCTAACTTCATTAAAGTTTTTATAATAAAAGATCTAATTTTTTTAAAAATTAACATCAAACACTAAAAAATATGACACAAAAAGTAGATTTGCAAAACAACTGCACGTAGCTAAAATTATACAAAGAGTAAATAAAGTAATTGACAAAAAATATTGATTAGGCGGTACAAATGATTATTACAAAGATTGCATTTCGAATGTAAAATTAAATTGAGGATTGTTTTTGATTACACAGGCACAATAAAGATAATTAAAAATTCAAATATTGATACTGATGCAGTGGAAAGTTTGTAAAGCTGGAAATTTGTTGAAAAAAAACATTATTTCTGAACTACTTTTCAACTTTATTGTTGTTTTTCTGTAAAGTTTTTGGACTTATATACAAAAATAGAACTTATTGTATTAAAATTATAATTAACTAGCACAAAATTACTTTTATCGTGTCCTTAATAAACCTGACACTGCTTAAATTTTTAAAATATAGTTTATTGTTTAAATCACAAAAGATTCCTTTTAAAGCTATACAGTTATTAAATGTTTTTTAATCATTTTTTCTAGATAAATACCTGTTTTATAAAAAAAAAAACTTAACTATAGCAAAAACTGAACTTTAGCAAAAACTATCAAAAATTTTTTATTAGAAAACAATAAGTCAGATATTTTTTAAGATAAAAATAAACTTAAAAAATCAATTATCCATACAAGTACTTTATATATAAAATCTTAAAATATTTAAAATAAAACTATCTATAATTATCAAAAATTTAACATCTTTACCATAAAAAGTTTTTTGGTGAGTTGTGACCTACACCAAAACAAGTTATTTTCGTCTTTAATGTTCTGAAGCTCTTTTTTGTTATTTATTTCACGGCACAACAAAGTCATAATCTATTTATAATATTTTTTTGATTAGCAAATTTCATTTATCAAATGCAATATGTCATAATTAAAAAACTAAGCTTTTTCCTAAAAACTAAGACAACGTATGTAAATATGTAACTGTAGCACAGTGGGCTGGCAAGCTGTCCTTGACTTTTAAAATGGATAAAAAATTAAACTAAGAGTCATACGTAGTTGGATAAAACTAGATTTATTATTTTCTAAACTGGTTTTGTATTTTATTAATAAACTACGTATGTCTTTTTTTTTTTTTTTCTTATCATCAAAAAAGTAAATTTCTTTCTGACCACTTTTTTGAGTCACTAACTGTCTAATATAGGCTAAAACTACTTAAAGTGTATTTTATTACAGGATAAATTAGTTTTATAACAACACAAAGAATAAAATTACAGACTCTTTATAAAAGTCAGCGATTAGTGTAGTAATATTTTGATCGTTACTTAATTTTGTTAATTAAAAGTTAATATTAGGCTAGTTTTACATTTTAAACTATCTTTATAAATTATGGTAAATTAAATTTTTTACAAGACTTTTGTTTTCAGTTTTACAACTATGTTATAGAACTAAATAACAATAAAATAATCTTACTAATTCAGTTTAATTAGATTTTTTTACAAAATAAATAAACTCACATCATTTATTTCGAGATTAGAGTGCTGAAAAAAAATACTGCAGAACAAAGAAACAAAGTAGGAGCAATTAGAAGCATCATATGCGTTGTTATCTGAAAATTAATAAATATGTATACATACTGATAACTTAATAATAAAAACTTATTTTTATTATTACTACCATTATAACTTGTTTAACATTAATTTTTTTTTTAATGTATTTTTATTCAAAAATTAGAAGCTAATATACGCAGTTATACGATGACCATCATAGCCTAATTGCAAACTACATTGTTTAAATATCATATGTTTTAAAAAGTAACATTGTTTTAAAGCAATAACTTTATTAAATTGAAGACGTTTTACTGTGCTAAGCTAATACTTTTTAAGAACTGTGTAGTTTAGCTTTCACAGTAAAACGTCATAAGTTTGTATATTTTACCACACATAAATGACTTTTGCATTCAAATAATTTCAAAAGGAAAATAACATATGATTCAAATATCAAGTATTGAAAAGCTTGATTTCAAAAAACATAATATTTCAACTTTTGATTACTGCAAATAGCTACGTAGACTAACTCGTGGAAAATCAACAGAAAACTAACTATTAGGTTGATATAAAAACTTACTGTTATGTTCACTGATGTATCTGGATAAATATAAATTAGTACGAAAAAACCTAAATATTGAACTATCATCTAGGTAAGGTTTGCATGCATTGAAATACAAATAAGTTTTTGATTATATGATATCCTTTTATATGTTAAAATGGTGTAAATATATATATAATTTATTAGAAAAATAAGATTTTTAAAATACTGGTACATATGTTTCATAAGACTAGACGCCTTAATCATCAGCCAGTTAAATTTAAAATAAAAGCACTTTGCTAAACATAGATGCAAAAGTTATACAAAAAAACAATAAACAGTATGGCGTAATATTGTGCATTAAAAAATTCAGTACAAAAATCGATCTACCATCTAACTTTCAAACAACTAAAATTAACAAAAACAACAGTTAAGTGACTATAAAATACTTCAAAATTTATTCTATTTTAAGAGGAGCTTTTTCATATGTCGACAAGACGATATGAATTCACTCCTCTTATTTAAACAACCTTCCTTTTTTAACACATACATAACGGCTGTTGATTCTTTTAAGCACATCTTTATTTTAAATTTAACTGGCTGATGATTAAGGCGTCTAGTCTTATGAAACATATGTACCAGTATTTTTAAAATATTATTTTTCTAAAAAATTATTTAAAAGCCCTTCAAGGTGGCTCAGTAGAAGGTGTTCAAGTTTAAATAATAACCTTATTATACATATATATAAATATAAATATATATATATACATATGTGTGTTTTTTTTTGTGCTTTATTTTAAACTTGTTTTGAAGCTGATGAGTGCATAAGCACAAAACTCGAGTCCTTTAAGTTTTACATCTTGAAATAAACTTTTTTATTAATGCCCTTAAGGTGGGCTCAGTGTGAAAGATTTGATTTATCAAGTTAAATAACTTAATTCTATATATATATATATATATATATATATATTGATGTTAATATTTATAAGTTAAAAGATAAAAAGTTGCTTTTTTAAAATCAAAAAACAATTGAAATGGTAATATAACCACATCAAAAAGTTTTATTTATAGTTAAAATCAGCACTAAACTACAATTTACTCTTGAAATTTTACCTCATAGTAACGTTAGATAGTTTACTTGCCCATCATTGCTACCAAGTTAGATAATATTCACTTACACTATTAGAAGCTATCAACCATTTCTATCAGAAATGCTAGCTATCTTAGTTCTAAAGGTCTTCAATTAAAGATTTGATTTATACATATATATGTAATGTACCAAGCTTCAGGGGTAAGCGTCAGTTTTTACAATGACCCCATTTGCAGAGGTTTTAAATAATTTTATGTAAACCAAATTAAAACCAAGCTTTAGTACTTACTTACAAGATAGATTAGACTTTTATTGATTACTTTTGCTATCGTAAAATAAGATAATAAACTGAATTTTATTTTATTTCTTCGTATAAAATAAACCTATTTATACCTTTTGGTCTAGAAACACACAACAAAAAATCAGAATGATTTGGAAGCTCTTTTTGAGTTTCAGAAACAGCATCTACTTCTGTAGTAATTTCTGCACGGAATAACTCAGGTGCCTGTAAAAAAGTTCTATTTAAAGTATTTTGTAAAAAAACACACTTGTCTATCTTACTAAGTACAATGTATTAATTTTTTTTAAATTTCTAACAAAATTAAAACCTATAGAAGCAAATATAAGATACTCACTACAAACTAGCTTAATTTAAACAATAGTTTATTAAATAAATCACTTAAAATTCCAAACAACCTGAGTTTAAAAACAAATTACCTGGATAGTTTGGTAACCTTGCTATATACTTAAATGAACGGAACAGTTTTAATTGCATAAAGCTTATTTAAAAATAAAGTGAGACAAGCGCTTAGCAGCTACACAATAAAAATTTAGAAAACTAACCTTAATATCAAAAAATATATTATAAAATATTAAAATAATATATTTTTTGATCATTGTATACAAACTGCAAATAATTCTTACGCATTATCCTGATAAAACCTACAAAAATAAAAACGATAATCAAGTTACTGAGAAAAATTGCTTTGTATTTTTATAAAATTTCCAAGCTTTAACATTAATTGACAGGACTGATATAACATAAATAGTATAAAAATAGTCCTAATTGGTTTCAATTCAAATTAAGACATTTCAAATCCTCAAGTTAGAATATCTCAAAAAATAACTTTAAATAAAAAACAAAATGTACCAGAACGTCAAACTAATAAAAGTTATTATCAAAAAGTAGAAGAAAAACAAAAACTATTATAAGAGCTAATTCATAATTTAGAAAATACCAATATATTTATATGCTCAAAGACTTGTCTTAACTAAGCCTCAAAACATTATTTGAACTTAAAATATGTTTAAAATGTACCAGACGGTTTAATTAGAAATACCATGATAGTTACAGGTAAAAAAGTATATTTAAAATATACTCATAAAAACTCAGAAATATAAGTTTAAAATGTTGGAACTTGAATTGTTGTGCACATATGTGGCATAATTTATAACTTTTTTGTACGACCTTATGTAAACTGCCGGCTAATTCACGAAAAAAATATTAAACTAAATTAAGGCAGCTTTGGTTGTGCACCTGTCTTAGTGACATAATACGTAGTTACATTTTGTTTTAACTCACTAGATGATGTTTTTAGAAGCATCTTAGATTAACATTTTTCAAGTTAGTTGCATTAAAAAATAAATTTTGCTAAAATAAAAATAAATATTTATCGAAAAGGTTCTAAAATAAAAAAAAATCACTTGATAAAGCATTAATTTTTATAGTTTACTAAGATTTTTGTGATAGTTGCTAATACTACACCACCAGCTTTTCATGCTGGTAGCAATCTGTTTTGTTTGATGATATTGTATAATAATACTATATTCAAAATTTCAAATATGTTTAAGTGCTAAATTTAAACCCCTAGTTTTTGACCCCTGGTAGTCAAAATGGCCCCTAATGGGTGATATCACTTACTTTGGATAAAACAAGATGTAGATATACTTTTAGTGAATTTAAAAATTCTAATAAACATGTCAAAAAATTTTGCATTTTTTTCTCAAATAACTTACACCTCGAAAAAACCATTGGAATAGTTTATACGCTTACCCTTAATATAAGAATCAATGTTATTTTTTGTAAAAAAATGTCAAACTCTCTATGGCAATTTTTTTGTACTGTAAAAAATTACTATACAGGGCATTTTATTTAAGAACTTGAAAATAGTTCTATACATTCGATAACAATTGTAAGAGAAAGAAAAATTCCAGATAAACAACAAATTACGAATAATATAGCAATACTATCAGTACTTTGACTTTTAAACGGAACTATACTTATACTTGAATTGAAAAAGATAATTTTTATATTAGGATGAAAAAAATATAACTATAATATTAAAATAACTATTAATTCTACAAAATTTATACTTACAGTAACCCCTCGCGAATCTACGCACATTGCGTCCACAGTAAACGTGTGTAACTAAACGAGATAACGTAACCTAACGAGAGGTATCAAATGTACCTACCAAATTAGCTATTTTCTTATAATATAATGCATTTGATAAAATACAGTTTGAAGACTTTCTTGATTTTTTTTTTATTAATTTTCATTTAAGTTGGACATAACTGTGATAAGGCTTTTAATGTAAATTTTTTATGTTTATAAAAAGTTTCTTTTTTACTCTGTTCCTTGCCGTTTTGCGATTTAATTTGTCTTGCATGATAGAACTTATAAGAAAAAGAAAATTTTTTAATTAGCTAAAAATAATAGATTTATTGAGTTGAAATGAAATTTTACGCCATAAACATTGTGAGAAATTGAACATTGTACTTTGTTTAAGTTAAAGGTATAAATGGGGGCTAAGACATCTAAAATATAAAGAGCAATATTATAGGTTCCATATAGAAGGCACAAACTTCTTTTTTTCAAAATAATATTGTAAATTTTAATAATACGTTCCTTTCACTATTGTTGCCCAAAAACCTGAAACCCTCTAAGAACCTAAAAGAATCTTTCAAGTATATTTTTTGTACTTTTTGAGAATCTTAAAATGCATAACTAAACAAGAGTGCGTAAACAAACGATTGCGTAGATTCGCAAGAGGAGACTGTAGCTTAAGAAGTAATTGAAAACTAAGTATAATTTAAAACATTAAAAAAAATTTAAACAAAAAGACTTTAAAAAATTTATATTTAGATTTAAAAAAATTAACTATTTTTTTAACCACCATACAAAACTAACATGTACAAAAATAACTTTAGGTTTACCAGCCAAAGTTTGAGCATTACAGCCAAGAAAAGGTTGAATAATGTCATCTAGTTTAAACTCACAGTTATCAGCATTAATGTCAAAAAACGAGTGAAGCTGGCTAGACGCATTTTCACAACGTGCAAGTACAAACATAAAGAAGCAAGAGTATTTATCATGACTAGCTCTCCCAACTATTTTCAATTAGTTTAATTTAGTTTAAATTTTTAACTATTTTATTACCACTAATTATTTTTTAAGTCTTGAAAAGTTAAATATGAACATTTAATTTTATTTAACCTAAACAGTTTTAACAATTTACGAAATCTTTTTTCGATTAATGGTGTATGACATACCAAAAACTAAGAAACATAAAAACTATTATTATATGCGAATAAAATTAAGTTTAAAAAAATAAAAAAAACAACCATTTGATTTCTTATTTTTAACTTAAATTCAACATACAATAAAATTTTTAAGAAAAAGACTATCTTTTAATAATAATATTAGTTTAAGCGTTGACATTTTAAGAAAAAATAATATTTAGGCTTATTCCACAGTCAAATTATCTTTGTATAAATTTTGTTTTAAACAACATCAACTTGAAGAAAAAATAATAATACAATAAATACTTTATTTTGAAAAAACTGTAACCTAATCAGAAGTAAAAAATAAACTAATGAAAATATCAATGAAATGTCAACTAAGCCATATTAGCTTCTTTTTTTACAAATATTTTTTTAATTTTTATAATTAGGCTTCACCAGTATCCTTAAACCAAACAAGGTTATGATATTTAAAAAAAAAAAACTTATCCAATACTACTTTAAAATAAAACTTACAGGTTAAATTTATCACTAAAAGAAAAATGTTTACAAAACTTTATAACAACAAAAAGTTTTTAGTGTTCCGCACATTTTCTCCCATATCAAATTTCTCTACAAATCGAATCACAATAAGACAGCAATTAAAAAAAAAGTGTAATTTAAAGTCCAATTAAAAAAAATACACATCAGTTTATAAATTATCAATTTTTTTAAACTTACTTTTTCCCAAAAATTCCTTCATTTCACACTTTTTTTCATTTTTAGTTTTATCAAACGTTCGAATTGAAACAAACTTAAACCCTAAAAACTTTCCTAATAGTTTCAAATTTTCTGCATCACAACAAGACTGTTCATCATTCCTCATGTCCTAAATTACAAACAATTACATAACCAACTTGAAAAATCATCTAGGAAAAATAACAGAAATAAAATGTTTTAATATTTATATTTGAAAAAATTGTGCTTTTTTAACAAAAGTTGAAAACATAAAATGTAAAAGGACAAAAAACTTTTTTAAGAAACTTACTAAGATAAGAAAACATCCTTTCTGTTCACTACTAAAGTCATACATACCCGTTTCAAAACTACTTTTACTTGTAGCCACATCATTTGAAATTCTGTAGAGTTAGAAGATTTAAAAAAATTTACTAGGTCAAAATTAAACTCTTAACAAACAATTATTGAGAGCATAGGGAGGGGGGTAAAACACTTTTTCTCAATTTTAGTCTTAATTTATACACAATTAGATAACCTACTTGTTACTTTTTACTGCCTGTTTAACTTTGTTAACTTTTTAGATATAAGCAATCAAAGTTAAAGCATTTAATAGGTTATTTATGGGAGGCAAAAAATAAAAGAGCAAAAATACACTACTTCACTAAAAATCTATCTCCTCCTTCCGTTTTTGAGCAATTGTTTTAAAACATTTTCCATGTAATCTTTGATATATTTCAAATAACTTGTAGGAAACAGATTTTTTTTAATTTCTATCATAAAATTTTTATGGCTTTTCTTTAGCCTCCTACAAGTTATTTCTAATAATAATAAGTACATTTCTTAAAAGTTTGAATTAAATTGCTTAAAATGAAGGAGTAGATAGATTTTTAGTAAATTTTTCATTATTCCAAGAAAACTAGTGTAGTGATTTTTTGATTCCATACGGTTGAATTAGAACATTTTACAAAACTTGTTATATCTCAAAAGTTCATTGAATTTTTTTGTTCTTCAACAGTATTGTATAGTATATACTTTAAGCTTTGAACTAAGGTAAATTAAAAAATAAATAAATTTTGGACCTCCCCCTTTGTCCTTAACAAAAATATTCATTGCTTTTTTTAAGAATTGTTAAAATTATCGTTGACCATAGTTGCAACAATTTGAGCTTTTAAATCTAACTGTTGTAAATTCTATGCGCTTTTACATGCGTATAGTCTTTTAAAAGTTAATTGCAAAAAGTATAAATTATAGATCTACTAGACTTTGGAAAGCTTTATTTAAGACCATTCTGCTTCAAAATCCAATATTTATTAAGCAACAAAGTTCTAGTCATTGTATTTCTACCCTGAACTTTAAAAAAGTATATTTACAATTTTTGTTGGTCACTGTTGGACAAACTCCAAAAACTAGTATCTAAAAAACCTTCAAGATATAATAAACACTCCATGAAGCAAATAAACTTATTTAAAACTGTTTGAAAATTTAAAAACACTTTTACATTAAACAGGTTCTTGTAAATTCAAATAAATTTATATAACAGGGGTCAGCAGCCTTCTATGAGAAACTGCCAAATTCACTAAAAAAGTTTACTAAAATTATCTACAGGGTTGCTAATGGTTTGTTTGTAAATTTCTTCTAGATTTTCTAAATATTTTTCATGTTTCAAAAAAACAAGATTTTTTGTTTGTTTTTGGAATAAAATTAATTAAACTTAAAGTAAAAATAAACTTCATGTACTGTAAAGTTACTTTAAATCTGTTTTTTGATAAAACACTAAATGATTTTTTTTCCTTTGTAATAAATTTTTTTTATCCAAACGAAATTTCATTGCTTAAAATGTAAAAATTCTTTAGATTTTTAAATTTTTTAAAGTTTTTTGTTCAAAATTTATTAAATTCCAAGGTTTTCTAGCCAAGTTGTCAAATTCCAAATTTTTCCAGAACTCTAGGTTTCTTGGCAAACCTGATTCAATGGAAAATTTTACTCTAAACTAAAATATGCATACAATAGGAGCAAATTTATTATAGAAACACAAATTATACAGAAAAATTTCAAAACAACAGCAAAAAAATAAACATTTATTTCGAAATAACTCTGACTTGCTTCTACAGCATTAATTTTTGATAGCTAATACCACACCTGGGCTTAAACACCAGTTAAACCCCTGTTATAGATGATATAAAGAAATAACTTGTTAGTGAGTAAATATATATTTCAATTATAATTTTTTTTTAATTCTCATGCAAGCAGTTGTTGGTAAATATTTTACAAAATTAACTTAATTACTGACTACTAAAACTTTCCTTATCAAAATAAAGAATAATGTATTACCTTTTTGGCTTAATAAGATTGTTTTCCTCAATAAAGCGAGTTCTACTTGGTGAACTATTTGAACCAGGTCTTGCATCAGCTTCAGCAAAAACTCTGTTTGATTAAATCATATAATCATTATATAATTTGTTTTGATGTATTAAAGTCTTTCATAAAACTAACAAAAATCATTTAAAACAATTAAAGTTATTGGCTAAATAAAAAAACCAAAGATTTAAGCTGCTTATTTCAACTAATAACTACATAAAATATTTGTCAACTTTTATATAAAGTTATTAACGAGTGCAGGGTTCAGAGTTGCAAATCTTTAAGTTAAACAAAACTGCCCTGAGTGACCTTAAACTCCCCTGAGTCATCCTATTGTTTTTTCAAATCCATAAAAAATTATTTTGCCTCTTCTTGCACAAACTACATGTACCTCATGTTCATTTTTTATTTAATAATTGAAAGGAAGGTTAGTTGTGTATGCTTTTGAATTAGATGTTCACTTAACCTATGAGAAATACTGTTTTCAAAGATTCAAAGTTAAAAGTTTAACTTAATTGAGAATACAAAATAAAATTTGTGGATGATTTTATGGAAATAAGTACTTCTCACTTGCATGAACAAACTCAAATTTTGATAAATATCAATTTCAGATTTAAAACATAAACTACAATGTTATTTTTAAGTAAATAATATTGAAAACTAGCTACAAGGCAAAAAATTTAAATAAGCGTTTTAAAATCATAAAAATCATGTTTTTGAACAAAATTGGTTATATAAAATAACAAAATATTGAAATTAGATCAACTAAATCTCATTCAAGATCTAGAAAAATATCTATCCTGAAATCTTTAAAAAATCAAAACTTTCTTTTGTCATCCTGAGTTCAAAAGAAAAGTCAAAATATCCTGAGTTACCCTGAAACATCCTAAAATTTTCTAGAATTTCAAAGTATCCTGAATACCCTGAGTGTGTGGCAACTCTGTTTAAAGTTTCAATTGAAATTCAAGTTGCTTTATACATATTCTAAACATTTAAAATAACTTTTGAAATGTAGTTAGTAAAAGTTGGAGAGTTTAAGGTTCTTTACAGGAGGCATAAAATAAAAAAGCAAACAAAGCTATTTTACTAAAAGTCTATCTCTTCCTACACTCTTTGAGATAAATACCTCAAATTTTTGGGAAACATTCTTTGCAGTATACTTAAGATTCTAAAATATTTATTTTTTCTTCATTCTGACATTTTTTTTTAATAACAATAAAATATACAGTATCCTTTCTTTATTAAACTAACACATTCTTCAGTGTGTTAAGGGATTAACACATTTCAATGGAGCTCTGTAAAAAAGGTTAGACATTTTTTATACACAAATTAGTAGATGTTTTTTTGTTTTTGGTCATAAAATTTTAATTTTTCACTTTTTCAAAAATTCATTTAAACTGAATTTTCTAATTATTGCAAAGAATATTTCATAAAAGTTAGAGGTATTTATCTCAAAAAACGAAGAAGAAAAAATAATTTAAGAAAACTTTATGTTTAGTAAAAAAATGTTAGAATTTTTAGAAACAAATTTTAAGGATTACCAAGAGTTTAAAAGCATTTGTAAACTGTAATTGTAACACAAAAGAAAAAAAAACTTTCAACTGATACTTAAAATAAAAACTTTAATTAGAATTTTAATTTATTCAACGTTTTTTTAGGTAACTAATTTAATCAGAAACATATATCAGATTATGAACCTTTTTTATCTTATAATTAGAAAAAAATTAATAGTCATATGTATTTTAAACAAACTTTAATTAAATACTTTACCACATTTCTACCTATTAATTACTAGTTTGAACTTTGAGATAAAACTTCAATTTTTCTTGCTAACTGTTCAAATATCTTTTAATAGATTACTTAGTAATAATGCTCCAATAACTTAAAAGAAGGCTGTAAGCAAAGTAGTAAACATTTCTCAATTAAGAAACAATAAATTTTAAAGAATAAAAATTTTTCTAAGGAAAAAACTAAAAGCAAAACTTTCTACTTAATTTGTTATATACTTTTTTTTGTTTGATTGTATAGCTGTTTATACTCTTTTTCTATAATAGATAGATTTATAATAGTTTAAGTAAACTTTTTCACAAATTAAGTTTTAAAAACAAATCACTTACTCCATTGAAGATTCTTGAATGTTTATTAAATTTTCAACAGCTTTCATTCTTAATTCAAGATTTTCAACTTTTTTCCTTATATTACCATTCATAGCTATTTTCATTTAAGACAGTATCAATGTATATACAGTTAAATTAGGTGTAAACTAAACAGTACTTAACTAACTCCTGAAATTATAGTGTAATAAATCACATTCTCCTAAGTTCTTTCTACATAGATACAAAGGGAACCTGCTAAATATTCTACCAATGCATCACTGATTTGTTTAAAATTTTTAAAAGCATAAAAACTTTTCGAATTTTTAAAAATTATTATGAAAACACAGAAAAAAAAATGCAATAACATTAAAAAGCAAACATATTGTTAGTAAACAATCTTAAAATACTTGATTGATAAAAAAATAACTTGCGTATTTTAAAAATTATTTTATTATGAGCATAAGTTAAAATAATAATACGTAAGAAATAACTTAAGTTATATTAAACAGTTGGTTTTTTATAGTTTCATTAGTTCTTAATTTAATTGTATTTAAATACAAACCACTAAGTATTAATGAATTTTTATAAAATACTAACAAAACACCAAATTCACGTTAATTTAAAATAAATATATATATATTGTTTATTATTTATTGAACGATAAAAAAAAGCGCTTAAAAAGTTGGTCTTGGGACCTGGTGTACAAAGTAACCTTTTGGTTATCGAGTCGTACACCACTATTAATAATTAAAAGGGACGTACTTTTAATTAAAAATATCTGAAAGTAAACATTGAATAAACTTTTATTTTAAAACTCTGAAAAAAAAAACTATGAAAACGTATTAAAATAAAAATTTAAAATAAGACGTTATAACTTAATCAGTTTTAACTAAAACAATGACATTAAGTAAATTTTGTATTAAAAATGAACACAAAAACCTTGTTAAAACGTCATATATAATTTTTTTTTTTGTATGCAAAGACTAAAATTTTATTTATAGATAGTTTAATGAGAAGTTAATAGAAAATTTAAGTATAAATAAAATTTAACGTTTCAACAGACACGACACGAACTCATATTAGAAATGTTCTAAATTCTGTTTAGAACCCGTTAATACACAAATGACAGAATAATAAATGTATGGTTAAAACAAGTTTACCAAAGGAATTAAGTCAAGTTGATCATTCGTATATTCAAAAAACTTTATTATAAACTCTTATTGGTTTATAATCCGTTAAGTAATGAATATTAGTAATTTTCTCAGCTTCTAATGAATATTTATCATTTGTTAGTTTAGCTGTTTTCCTGGAAAAAACTTTGAGAAAACAAAATTTTTAGTAAAAAAAAAAAAAAATGCTTATTAAACATCTTGAGTAGAGGTTTTTATCACATAAAAACAAAATATAGTAAAACATTTTAATCAAGCAGGTTTTCAATATAAAATTACAACAAATAAACTTTTTAGGCGAAAATAAATACAAATGTACATTTTAAAAGGTTAAAAAGTTATTGTAAAACAAAACTCTAAATATGATTAAGTATTTATTTAATAAAGAAGTATTTTAAATAGGATTCATATAAATTAGACATAAAGAGAGTGTAAGGGGTACGATTTCAAAACGTTTTTAATTGTTGAAATACTTACTAAGCTTATACTCCGACATAACAGTTTAAATCAAAGTAACTACTACTTTTACTTAGTTTACGTAAGTTTCTATTCAATCTTGTTTGTATTATGTATTAATTTTTTGTTTTGTTTTTCTGTATTTTATTACATAGCGTGAATTATAATTGAATAAATGTAATAATTAAATTAATTCATATATAATTTAGTTTTTGTGTTTACAAAATAGGTACATAATTTATTATGTTGTCATATTTTTATTGAATTAAAAATTAGGAACAAGTTTCAATGCAAAATCTTTAGAAAACTTGTTAAACTTATTACATTTATAAAAAAAAAACTGCAGTCATTTCACAGGTACCATGGCTGAGTGGTTAAAACAGCATAATTAAAGTTCATATCTGCGTTTGGATTTGAAGCCTGTAACTGCTTTATTTTTATTAATTTTATATAATTATAATTCTTTTATTGAATTAAGCACATACAATCATAAAAAAAAACGATCTTTAAATTTTTTTATCAAAACTATTTTTAAATTTAATTTTAACCGATCAAATATGCACGAAGACACTTTTGCACGAAGGGTCACTTTTTCACGAGGGGTCACTTTTGCATGAGAGTAAAATAAAAAATACGTGATAAAAAAACACAAGAAAATAAGAAATAAAATAAATGATTGACCGAGGTTAAAGGTAATGGGTAACAGTAATAGTAAAAATAGTAATGAAAAATAACTAATAAAAATTCTAATTACAAGAAAAATAATAAAAACACATAAATAAAAGTAAACAATTAAAAAAAAGTTAAAAAAAAAAGTTATTGACCGAGGGTAAGGGTTAGGGGTAACAGTGATAATAAAAATTTAAAAAATTTAAATTTAAATTAATAAAAAAAAAAAATTAGAATCATAAAAAGATTAAAAAAATATTGAAAAAAATGACGCTGTGCAAAAGTTTCTTCGCGCAAAAGTGTCTTTGTGCAAAAGTGACCCCTCGTGCAAAAGCGTCGTCGTGCAAAAGTGTCCTTTCGTGCATATTTTACTTCTACTCAGTACCCAGCTGCAAAAGCGTAAAAGGACTTAAGTTGTAAATTTTAACAATCCAATTCTTAGGTGTAATTTTACATTATATGAATCAAATTTTTTTTCGATATAATATGCAGTACCATTTTTACACTTAGACTTTGAAATAGTATATTAAACGATTATAGAGCTTTAAATTTTGAAAAATAGTTTAAATTTGATCGAAGGTTTACATTTACAATTAAAGTCTCACACAAAAGGTAAAAAAATTGAACAATTGAAATAATCTCAAAAAAAGTTTAAAATTCTAATAAAGTTAAGTATTTTAACATTCAAATAAATAAGTATTTGATTAGTATTTCCTGCCTGGTTCTCCTAAAATTGACTTCTTCTTTATTTCCTTAAAAACTAATGTTTTTGACAACAATTTTAAAGTTTTTAAAACAATTACTTTAAAATTTTTGAACTGAAAGTTGTTTAACTTTAGTAAAATCAATGTATTGTTTTAGATTAACATGCTTAAAAGTACAAAGCTTAGTAAAAAACAAATTGCCTTAGTGTGTAATCGGTTAAAATAAAGTTAAAAAACTTAAATTTGTATGCTAAATTTTTTCAACCCTTAGTCTTATGTTTTTGTTTGAAAAAATTATAAACTCTGAACATAATTTTTTATAATCTATGGACAAGACGTTAAAAAGTATTCAGGTGATGTGCGTCTTGAAAAGCGAAAGGTTTTTTCGTGTTTCAGGTCCTAGTACAAAATATTTAAGCGCTTATTTTGTCGTTCAATAAACTATACTATGATTACAGAATACATACAGATAATAAAAACAAAACATAGTATTGACCATAAACATTCTTTATATCAAAAATATATAAAGTGTGGAATATTAAACTATTTAACTGAATTAAAATATATATGGTCTTGTAATTTTAAGAACTGGTTCGCAAAAATATACTCAAACATAAGATTTAAGTTTAAGCAGACAAACATTTTATAAAACGCAAGAAATCTTTACTTAAGAAGTTCTGACAACTCTTCATTGTAGCCTATGTCGTGTTGCCTAAGTTTAATTTTTAGTTTAATTAGTTATTGCTTAAAATAGTTTCTAAAACCCAAAGGACTGAATACTCTTACAAAAATATTTTTTATAGTTTATGGTTTTTTTCAATAGCTAGTTGTACTTTTATTTTTTTTAGTTTTTCTAAAAAGTACTACATACTATTTTAGGTTTTTAATGTATTTTTTATTTTGATTTTTTCATCTACCCTAACATAATTTAAGTTACATTAGTTACAAACTAATGTTTCAATGTTAAAAATGTCATAATGCTTAAATATCTTACAATTAAAACACAAATATTTTTGGTTTTACACAGCGTACTAAAAAAGATAATCAATTCTAAGTTCAATTTTTTATCTATAGAGATAAATTTTTTGTTATAAATAACAAAACTTTAGTTATCATTCTAGAGATTAGGACAGGAGTCAGGACTACCTCTGCCTGCCGGACATTTTTGCTGAGGAAAAATAATTAAGTATAAGATACGCGGCAAGTTACTTAACTTTTTCTAACTTTATTTATAGGGCTATTAAACTTAATGCTCAGATCAGATGTGACTCGTGATCATAATAGTCATTCATATTTGCTGAGTCCGCAAAATGAAATAGTTTTTTTTTATATAAGTTTTTTTAATATGTTTGGTTAAAGTTGGTTAAAAATAAGAGGTATAAATTAAAAAGCTTTTAAATAATTTGGTGATTCAGCAGTCAGCAAATATGCAAATTAGACTTAGATTTAGTTTTATTTTCCAAGCATTAATAGTAACGTTTAACATTTTTACTTTAGTTTAAAAAATAGTATTTAAGAAAATTTATATTATGTTTTATTAGTTTTAAACCAAAATTGCGTTTAAATTTAGTTTCTTTTATGATCTTTTATCTTTTAGTATTAATCTAGATTTTAATTTATTTTTGAGTAAGGTGTTTTGAAAGGTCACTTTGTTTTATTGCTTTGATTTTATGTGTAATTTTGAAGTTTTTTTAACCCTAATAAATATTTATTTTTCTTTTAAAATGAACAAAAAACGAAAGATGTTTCAAAAGAAGAAAATTTAGTTATATTTCTATGAAATTATTTAGTTCAATAAATTTTCGGTGTTTTACACTAGTATCTAAAACAATTTTTGTAAAAATGTTTTTATAAATCTGTTTTTTTTTTTATTATCTTAAATAACTTATGTTTCAATTATTCTTTAAATACAAACGTTAGTCTAAAAAAATTGTAAAGTTACTAAAGCTTTAATTTTAAGTTCATACATAAGTTTCGTTAGCTAATTTTTGTTAATTTTTTTATTGTGATACTTAAAACAAAAACAAGCTGTTAAGAAAGTAATTTTTACGATTTTCTAACTAATTGATTTTGTTATTTATTAAATTTTGAGCACCTGCTTTAGAAAAAATCCACTTTAGTTTTAGCAACCATGTAAATAAATATTTGAATTATAGACAATAAGTTGAATTCTTTTTATCCAATATTTATAAAAAATATTTTTATACATCATGTTAACTCCTTGGTCATCAGCTGTTTATAATAAGAAGGCCGTTATTTTTCAAAAAAATTGTTGCTTGCATGCCAAGTTGTAAAAAAAATGCTGCAAGCAGGCTGCAATTATGTAATATAAGTCTAATAATTTTAATTAATAATCAATAAAAAAGTACCTTTTGAATTTATAAGTATGATAAAATATATAAAGATATAACACTAGTAGTTTCCAATTATTAAATCAAGAGAATTATTGTAGATTTTAAACTCAAAACTTTTTTCATCATTAAAAAAAGTATGGTTTTAGTAGAAAAGATACATTTCTTATTGGAGGTAAGACAGCCAAAATAGACATTAGTAAAGGAAGCTACAATATTTTGTTTTTCTGCTAAAAGAAGCAACTATTGAAAAAAAAGTTTTTGTCAAATAATTTCTTTTTAAAAAAAACGGTTCCTTCATAATTTTCTAAATATTGCAATGAACATTTTCAAAAATTTGAGGTTTTCAAAAAAACATAGGAGGTAGATTTTTAGTGGTTTCTATTTATTTGCTGTTTTAGTATATCCTCCCATAAGAAACTTGTTGTACTCTTTGACTTTAACTGGCTTTGTCTTAAATACTAGTTTGAATATTTAAAATCTGTACAAAGCAACTTGTAGCTTATTTATAAAAATTCAAATTAATAAAAAACAGATTTACAATAAAATTCTTATCAGATGATAGTTGTGTTTGAAAACAAAAAGGTCATCTTGTTTGACAAAGTTACTGCATGTATGAAAGATTATAGAAAACTATCCTCTAATAAGAAGTGAATGAGATTTAACCCCCTCCCCATAATGTACTTAAAAATTATTAGAAAACACCTACTATGTTTCTTAAAAAGGTGTAGATTTCTGAAAATAGTTACATTTTGTAGTAACAAAACAAAACGGGTATAAATAATAATTATTTTAAAACAAATCTTTTTTTTTTGAACATCCATAAATAAAAAACAACACAAACTGTACACAACATGCAGCAAGATACAAGACAATAAAACAGAAACACTCTAAATTTACACCCTGTAGCTATATAATAAAAAAATATTTATAATAGTGTTTAAAGTTATCTTAAGTTTTAAAATTTCTATTGGATCCTAGACTTAAAAGCCAAAAACTTATGGAGTTTCGGCCAAGTTTTGTTCTAGGTCTTTCAGTTACAAAAAATTAACTATTTGAAAACCTTGTATTGTGGAAATGAATAGAACTAACAAATTTAAATCTATTGTGGTGCTATCAAAGTATTATTCATCAACTTAATTATTTAATGATATAAGGGTATAAAGTTTCATCATAGAAATTATAATTTTTTTTTTTTTGAAAAATAAAAACTTTTTTTTTTTAATTTTGTGATAATATTTTTATATTTTTAAATTATTAAAATTCTAAAGTAACATTTTTTTATTTTAATATAAGAAACATTTCCTGAAAATTTAAAGAAGATTGCTTGAAAAATGAAGGAGGAGATAGATTTTTAGTGAATTTTTTAATTTCCAAGAAAATTGACCCGAAGTATTTGCGGTCCATATAGTTTGTTTTAGAAACTTTTTACAAAAAATTAAAAATATCAAAAGTTAAATGATATTATTAAATTCTATAAAAACAGGCTTATAGTTTGTATTTAAGCTTTCATATAAAAGCCATAGTTAATTTTTGTAAAAAAATGTCTGACCCCCCCCCCTATGGCCTTAAAGTATGTTGCTTAAAAAGCTTTAGAGAAAGCTTTTAAATTATTATTCTAAAGTTCTGAGAAAATTTGCAGTGAAATTTGTTCTTTAAACTATTTTTAAAACATTATAAAACTAACTATATTGTAAAATTTTCTTTAAGTTTTATTCTAATAAAAGTATTTTTTAATCTCTAATTAAAGCTTTCAATTAGAAAACAATTTTATTTTTTCAAAAAAAGTTAGACCCTTATAGTAATAGTGATTACCAATTTTAATTATGAATCTGTATTTAAGTATTAGATTGTGTAAAAAAGAATGCTATTAATGACAGAATAAATGTATAATATAAGTCACACTACATTACGCTAGTAAAGCAAGTATTAAACCAACTACATACAAATGTTTATAGAAAACCAACAAATACAGACCTTATAATGTAATACACTATTATTTGTCCAACATTTTTGAAACTTAGTTTGATAAACCTTTATCTAAACTGAGCGCTTAACATATGCTTGAACTTTACAGCATTCAAAGAAGAACTTACAAAAGTTAAAAGCTTATTACAAGAGAGGTAGTATCAAAAAATTCTTAAAGAGTCCAAAATCAACTAGTTTCTTGAAATTCATAAAATCAACAACTTAAGATTTAAACAAAACAAGAAGACTAACATCAAAAATAAAAAGGTAACATACTTAAAAACTTATATTATTTCATAAGAGTTAACGTTGGTAATTGTTTATTCCAATTTGTAAAAAAAAATAGCATTCATATTTTAAAAACACAACATTGTTATTAAACCAGCCTATACTAGTAAAAAAGTTTCTGACTACTTAAGCGACAAAAGTAAATGATATGAAGTATTTGATGTAAATGTCATTTATAGATACACCTGCTCTGCAGACCAGAGAATCTCCTATATTGGAGAGACATCATGACAGGTTTTACAAAAAGTTGCAGACCACTTAGAAACAAGTAAAATCAGCACTATATTTGACCACCTACTTAGCTGTACTTTTTGTCAAAACTCTTACACAGTACAAAACTAAGTTTTAAAATGATGCAAACGGAGCAAACTTTACAGCCTTGTATCAATATTGATTGAGGAAAAGCGGCCTAACAAATAACATTAAATGAAAAAGCTAAACTATTAATAATATACTACATATCTTTACTTAAGTTTTACTTGCAATTTTTTTTTTTATTTGTTTACATCATATATTCATATGTCTTAATTTAAACTTATTTTTTAAACTGTTTACTAACCAAATGTTTTCAAATTAATTTAACATTTATCACCTGAAAAGAAGATCAGTATAGTTTTGAAAACGTTCATGTGATAAAAATAAAATGAGTAACCTATATATAGTTAATTGAATCACAAAAAAAAAACGCTCAAAATATTTGGTCCTAGGACCTGGTGCACAAAAAAATTAATTTTTCGGTTATTGAGTTGCATGACACCACACCACGGATACCTTTTAATCTTGTCCAGGACTTAATATACATACTTAATTGCAAATGGTACATATATAATGGGTATATAGATTCAATTAAACTTTACCTTAAAATATCAATCAATTAAATAAACAGTAATATTATTAAGTTTTATGTTTTTTTTTCATTACAAATACTGTTGAAAGTTTTTTTTTTGTTTGATTAGGTGTTTTTAATGTATCTTTAATTTTTTATTAGATCTTTTTCAAAAATAATTTACAAGGTTTTTATTCTTATTATATCCTTTTTTAGAAATACTTAGTTCAGAGTTGTCACACACTCAGGCTAGTTTTTTTTTAATACTAGAGCTAGTTTTAGGTTTAAAAAAATCGGGCTTGCTTTAAAAAAAAACAAATTAGTTAAATTTTAAATATTTTACAGTTATTACAGTTGACTGTTTCATTTTTGTTGTTTTAATTACAGGGTTGCCACTTAACCCGGAAACCTGGAAAACCTTGAATTTGACAACATAGGCAAAAAAAATCTGTATCTTTATTAATTACCACATGTTCAGTAGTACAATTTCGATTTGACTCAAAAAATCTTTCATATAAATAAAAAATTTTTGTCACCATCAATTTTTTTTTAAACATATTTAAAGTAGCTTAACAGTACCATTTCAATGTTTTTATACTATTCACAGTTTCTTACCTTAAACTTAACTTTAAACTAAATATAGACCCAAAAATGTTTACTTATTAAAACCTGGAAAAATTTTTGAAAAAACGAGTGGCAACGCTGTCACTATTAGGTAAGATTTTTACTTTGAGGTTAGCTCTACTAAAATACAACAAAGTTTTTTTTAAACAAAAATTATGAAAGCTTAAATTTGCAGTCCTGCTTTTAGTGATTGAAAAGTTAAGTATATAGCATCCAAAAAACTGTGCACAATAAATTATTTAGTGTGTGGTAAATAGGCCACTGATAAATAGGTTATGCACAGTAGATAATTGATTAACTAAACATTAATAATATACACTAACAATAAATAAAGTACTTTTAGGTTTAGTTATCTTTATAGTTGAAAAAGAAATTAAATTGTACCAAATTCAAAAAAAAAGCTTTAAAATTAAAAAAAGATAGATTTTGCATTGGTTAATTATGTTTTTTACTTAAAAAAATTTTTGTGGACTCTAAAATATTTTATGGGTGCATCAAAGTGCACAACCGCTTAAAGATAATTGCGCGTTGTGCTCAAGCAATTAAAAAAAAGATTATTTTGGAAACTCGGGCTAGTTTTTTTCCATAATGAGTGGAAATACTGATAGTTACAATCAGGTTACTTAACTGGTCATTTTTTTGGGTAAACCTTGCTACTTATTTTTTATCACTAACAATAAAATAAAAAAAGTTTTTAATTTTAATTTTTTAATTATTTATATAAACTTTAAATTTTCAAGTTTTAATTCGTTCATTTCACTACTTTAACAATCCTGAAACAAATATAGCATTGAACTTACAGCTGAATTAATAGAAATTAAAGTTTATGAAAAAATATGTCATTAGGAGGACAAGATAGTTTGACTGATTCCATGCAAATGCAGTTGCATTTAAGCCTTGAAAAACTAAGTGATAGTGAGCTTGATCCTGATGACTTAGATAGATTAGAAAATAAAAATAAATTACTCAAGAAACGACTTAATCAAAACTTGCTTAGTAAAATAGAAGTTTCTCCTTGCATTTCCAATGAAGATTCTATTGAAATTGCAAACAAATCGCAAATGCCTACACTTCTGCAAAGGGCATCTGAAGGTAGTATAAACATTTTAGATTCTTTAGAAGGTAGCCCTGTTCACTCACATGAAAAACCTTTTCAAAATTTGCATGATTTTCAAACACCCCAAAGCTATGCTAAATCATCAAGCCAAGAAAGTGAGTATGTAGGTGAAACAATTTCTCATAGTGATGTTCAAAGTAGCTTTATGCAAATGAATAATTATGATAGCTGGTCAACATCTCCATATTATCAATCCCACAATGAGCCAAATCAAGTTTATACTAAAAGTACAGTGGATTCTGATCTGGTATATTGATTGTTTGTTGATACTTTTTCTGTTTAATTATGAGGCTAAAACTAATTACTTTAATTTGCATTTATGTACATTATGTTTTAAAAACTTTTAAAACTCGACTTTATTATCATCAGTTTTAAATGTTTTATATATCAAATGTTTTTCTGATTCTTGTTGAGCAATAAAAAGTGTCTGATTGTTAATGAAAAAGTCTACAGAGTATTAATAGCATGTAAAAAACAAGGGCGGTCCCCTATGGCCTTAAAACTAGTTAAAGTAAACTAAAATGTTTACATAACTATGATAATGTTTATACTGATTAGAAATCAGTTTACTATTACATATAACTTGATAAATTCCTTACCTAAAATAAAACACGTATTTTTTGATGCTAAACAATTTATTATAAAATATGATAAGACTTTCTAATAAATAGTTAATTTTTTTTATTAGTTTCAGTTTATTATCTCATGAAAGTTGTAAGTCTACTTGAATATATATACTACTAAGTGACTGATTTTTTTTTTCGATTTTTTTTTATTTTTGGTTTATCTATTTTTGTTCTAAAATTCTAAAATGTCGTAGTTCAACACTTAGACTTATGTATTTGCATTTTTCAATTAAGTCTATTAACTTTTAAAAAGTATCAACTTTTTTTTTTGTATTTTTGAAATACAGCCTTTAAAGTTAACAATAAAGTAAATTTACACATTACTTGTAATTCTCATTGTACGTACCAACATGTTAAATTACCCAGTGCCATATCAAGTTTTCTTTTTTAAGCCAAAAAACTAAAGTATTTTTTTACAGAATAGTAATTCCAAGACAACCTTTGAACTAAAGTATGTTTTATGCATTTTTTTACATAAGTATTTAGGTTGTTTAATTATCTGCAAACTATATAAAAATTTAAAGAATATAGTTTTGAACTACTATTCGATTTCTAGTACAGTTCCACATTTTTTTGGGTAAACCTTGCTACTTATTTTTTATCACTAACAATAAAATAAAAAAAGTTTTTAATTTTAATTTTTTAATTATTTATATAAACTTTAAATTTTCAAGTTTTAATTCGTTCATTTCACTACTTTAACAATCCTGAAACAAATATAGCATTGAACTTACAGCTGAATTAATAGAAATTAAAGTTTATGAAAAAATATGTCATTAGGAGGACAAGATAGTTTGACTGATTCCATGCAAATGCAGTTGCATTTAAGCCTTGAAAAACTAAGTGATAGTGAGCTTGATCCTGATGACTTAGATAGATTAGAAAATAAAAATAAATTACTCAAGAAACGACTTAATCAAAACTTGCTTAGTAAAATAGAAGTTTCTCCTTGCATTTCCAATGAAGATTCTATTGAAATTGCAAACAAATCGCAAATGCCTACACTTCTGCAAAGGGCATCTGAAGGTAGTATAAACATTTTAGATTCTTTAGAAGGTAGCCCTGTTCACTCACATGAAAAACCTTTTCAAAATTTGCATGATTTTCAAACACCCCAAAGCTATGCTAAATCATCAAGCCAAGAAAGTGAGTATGTAGGTGAAACAATTTCTCATAGTGATGTTCAAAGTAGCTTTATGCAAATGAATAATTATGATAGCTGGTCAACATCTCCATATTATCAATCCCACAATGAGCCAAATCAAGTTTATACTAAAAGTACAGTGGATTCTGATCTGGTATATTGATTGTTTGTTGATACTTTTTCTGTTTAATTATGAGGCTAAAACTAATTACTTTAATTTGCATTTATGTACATTATGTTTTAAAAACTTTTAAAACTCGACTTTATTATCATCAGTTTTAAATGTTTTATATATCAAATGTTTTTCTGATTCTTGTTGAGCAATAAAAAGTGTCTGATTGTTAATGAAAAAGTCTACAGAGTATTAATAGCATGTAAAAAACAAGGGCGGTCCCCTATGGCCTTAAAACTAGTTAAAGTAAACTAAAATGTTTACATAACTATGATAATGTTTATACTGATTAGAAATCAGTTTACTATTACATATAACTTGATAAATTCCTTACCTAAAATAAAACACGTATTTTTTGATGCTAAACAATTTATTATAAAATATGATAAGACTTTCTAATAAATAGTTAATTTTTTTTATTAGTTTCAGTTTATTATCTCATGAAAGTTGTAAGTCTACTTGAATATATATACTACTAAGTGACTGATTTTTTTTTTCGATTTTTTTTTATTTTTGGTTTATCTATTTTTGTTCTAAAATTCTAAAATGTCGTAGTTCAACACTTAGACTTATGTATTTGCATTTTTCAATTAAGTCTATTAACTTTTAAAAAGTATCAACTTTTTTTTTTGTATTTTTGAAATACAGCCTTTAAAGTTAACAATAAAGTAAATTTACACATTACTTGTAATTCTCATTGTACGTACCAACATGTTAAATTACCCAGTGCCATATCAAGTTTTCTTTTTTAAGCCAAAAAACTAAAGTATTTTTTTACAGAATAGTAATTCCAAGACAACCTTTGAACTAAAGTATGTTTTATGCATTTTTTTACATAAGTATTTAGGTTGTTTAATTATCTGCAAACTATATAAAAATTTAAAGAATATAGTTTTGAACTACTATTCGATTTCTAGTACAGTTCCACAATTTGCATAAAATTTAGTCATGTAGTTTATTTTTGCTGTTTTAAATGTAGCCTAGTGCAACAATGCCACCATCTATATTTTAATTCTTTGAGTAATTAACTTGATAAATAATTGGTTTTAAAATACTGTTTGTTTTATCCATATAGAATGTCAGTGAAATAATCAGGTTACTGTTTTTAAATGGTACTGTTTGAGATGATAGTCAAAGTATGGACCCTAATGGTTCGTTTTGTAAGATCATAACTTTGTTCGTTTTAATTAATATTTTATAAGTAGCTTGAAAATAAAAAAAAGTTTAAAAATGGAGATAAATTTTTGTATATACTATTCTCGGTGTCAGTAAGAATATTGTGAATTGTTTGATTAGTTTTGACAACTATTTGTTGGCTGTTAAGCTTGTGATGGTTTGTTATGATAATATTTTTTATGAATATCTAATAAATTAATAAAATAACTTTTTTATTACAAATAGTTTTCGACTAAATGTAACTAGTATCAAGGTCATAGGTGGAAGTAAGAACAAGATATAAATCCTCAAAAGTTGTTACTGCTTATTTCTTTATATTATAGCTTAACTTTTTTTAATGCTAGCAAAAACTTGTATCTTTTTTTTGTATTTACTTTATATATTTTACCAGAACAAACACTTTTCCCACTTTGAAATAGACTCAACATTAGATGAGTCGTATGAAGAACTCATACAAAATGTCAACGACCCCTACGCGCACCTAAGATATCAACAACCGAGTCCAAAGTTACAGAAGCAAAAGGTTGAAATTCCTCAAACTAGTGCTTCTATCAAGTTTTTAAACGATAATGTCTACTTTCCTGACGATGTAAGCGAGGACACGCTTGATTATAATAACTATGAAATTAGTTCTCAAAATCTACAAAATAAAGTTGTAGACGATACAGATTTAGTTGAAAAAAATAAAGCAATGGAAGAAGAGATGTTAGAGTTGTGCAACTCAAATAAAGACAAAATATCTGTTGAAACTAGAAATAATGATTTATTTTTAGAAGCTTTGTTTAATAAAAAGAGTAAAACTCTTAATAAAAGAAATGAAAAAACAGTAAAAAATAAAAATAAAGACATAACTCAAAAAAGAAATTCACCTCGAAAAAATCAAGACATAATTGAAAGGAATAAAATAGAAGTTAATTCAAAAAATAAAAAAGTATCTTCATACATGCAAATTCATCACCAAAAGAAAAAAAGTCTACTTAAAAAATTAAACTTTGCTTCGTCAGAAAGAAAATCAGATAAGAATGTAGTTTCGCCTGATGAAAAATTAAAATCCGCAATAGTAGAAATAACTAACAAACCTAATAACAGCTCTGAACCCTTTTTTGTAGAAGATGAGTGGTTAAAACAAGCAAAAAAACTTAAAAAAGTTAGAAACAAAGAAAAAACTAAAACATTCTCGAATGAATACCATAAAAGAAATGTAAACCAAAGAAATTTTAAAACAAAAAAACCTCAAATTATTGCAAAGTCTGCACAAAATAATTCAAGTAAAGTCCAAGCTTCAACTCTAAATAAAAATGATAACGAAGTTTATTTTGAGGAAATAAATGATAAAGAAACTAATGTTTACCACGTGAACAACACTTCAAATAACTATTTAAATAAGAACTGTTTTAAAAATACTTGTTTAGATGGTCAAAGTCACCAAACTTTTAATTCTTACGAGTACGATAATTTTGTTAATCATAAAAATTTAGAACCGTACGTAAAAAAATTCTTATATGATAATGCTACTGTACAAGAAAATTTTCCTGAAGGTAAAGATCATTCCCAAAATTTAAATCATTATGAGGCCCTTAATAAGAGTAATACTTTGTATACCAAAAATGAAGAACACCGTACCAATGAGACGTTCAGAAGCTCAACTTTTGTCACACGTCATCATGAACAACTCGAAACGAAACAAAAATTTCCACTTCCTCCTATTCAGAACAAATCTGTTCCACACTACCGTAAGTACACGCTAAAAGACTACAACAATTTGCAAGCTGAAACATTTGGAAAAAAATTGGGTGGCTTAGGTGCGGACTTGTCTTCAACAGTTGAAAAAAAAGACAAACAACAGAGAATGGTATCTTATAGTAACCAGTTAAGGTCTCGCCACAAAAAAGTTGTTGCAAAAAAAAAAATTTCTATGCACCCTACCCATCAAGCAGAAATTGAAAGAGAAGAGGAAAAGCGTAAAAAGCTCGCTGCTAGACAAAGAGCGTTAAAGTATGCCAAAGAAGTTCCCAGGCCAAAAGTTGTTCCTCCTAAAAAGTTAGAAAATCAGCAGCATTCTCCTCCGCATGACTTTCTTAAGCCATCAAAAAAACTCGAAAACCTTGGAGATAAAACTTTTACTATAAAAAATAGTTCCCTCACAGTAGTCACAGATGAAAACAAAATTTCTAATGATTTTATAAGGCAACTAAGGGAAAGACATGAAAAAGAAAAAGAAATTATTGCTAGAATGACTGCTTTAAAGTCAAAGTAAAAACACGATATCAATTTTTCCTAATAATTTTTACATTTTCTAATGTTTTTATTAGATTTAAAAACTTTAAATTTTAAAAGATTTTGTTGCAAGATTTTTTAGAATTTTTTATCTGTAGTTTTTTATTCAGTACGAAAACTAAATGTGTTATATAGTTTAAAGTTGTTTGAAACTATTAGATTTTATTTCTTATCATTATAGTTCATTAAAATTATGAATAAGAATCTAAAATTTTTATAATTAGTTTTTAACACGTAGAATAATTAATTAAATAAATTTTTAACTCTTTTGAAAAGTTTTCGTTTAATAAATTATGTCTCCTAAGTAGTATAAAACTAGATTAAGCTGCATTTAATTTAATTTTTGTAAAGACTCTACTTATGCATTTTTTGTTTTTTCTTAAATAAAATTATAAACTCTGCTTTATAATTTTATTAAAAAACACATATTAATAAAGTTGGTGGTTTAGTATTTTGCAATACCTTATACATATTAAAGAAATTAATACGAGTTTATTTAAATTCTAACGTGTTTTAACTACTTTTTTTGGTTATCTGTCCCAATTAATTTCTTTTTTATGGTAGAAAAACATCAGACTTACTCTTCACGCTACACCGATAAACGTTTTTTGAAGGTCAAGAAAGCAATTTGTCATCACCTGTAATTCTACCTCCCCCTATAAAATTAAAACTAAACTAACCAAAAATTTTTATTAAAATAAAAAACTCTGTTTAACCGAATAAAAAATCCTTTGGTAACACGTCACTTGGCAAACATTCACAAAGTTAAAATCTCAACACCAAAAACCACAAAGTGTGGGAGAATCATGAGGCTCAAATCTCCAAGCAAGTATCTGCCGATGTTACAACAAAAAACACATCAACAATCCAATCATGTGATCACTGCCACGAGTGTGAACTCACAATCAGCTGTTGCAAACTCAAATAACCAATATCTAATTGAAATTATTAAGTTCTATATAGAAAAATCAATTTAGAAATACTTTAAGTAGAAAAAAATTGTTTGTATATTATATATATACTAATAATAACACAATAAGTATTATACAAATTTGTTAGTATAAACTTGACATAAAACTCAAAAAATTTAAATAATAATAAATTTGGAATAACGCTATACTTTTACCTCTAATTTCTAATAAATAATTATAAAATGAACTATTTTTTATCTAACACAGTAACAAATAAATTAATTATAACAACCACTCTTTCATTAGCAAGACAATCATAAAACTAAAGACCCATCACAATCTGCTGCCTATATAACATGAATCAAATTTCAACAAGTTTAAAACATACATAAAGAAGTACGCTAAACCTACTCTTTGTAGTTATTTAACAAAAAGTCTTTATAGCTAAAAAATTATGTTTATTTAACGAAAAAAAAAGAGCTCAAATATTTGGTCCAAGGACCTGGTGTACGAAAAAACCTTTCGGTTATCGAGTCATACTCCAGGATATGTATGACTCGATAATCTAAAACAATCTGTTTTAGTTTAAAATTTTCAGATTGCTATTTGAAGCATATATTTTTGATATAGTAGTGTTTTAATTTTTATTACTATATTGTGCAATATTGGACTCAAGCATCAAAATCTGAGCCACTTAAACAACACACAATAAGAAAAACAAAAAGCATTATATTCAACAAAACATCAAACACAGTTAAAATTATAAAAACTCATTAATAAGCTTAAACTTATTTGATTAATATAAAAGGCAATAACTTAAGATTTACAAAAACATTATTGTTAACAAAACTAAATTTCTTATAACAAGAATATTTACAAGCAGTTTATTTTAACGTATTTTTAACGACATAAGGAGTGTTGTAAATAGTTATGAAACAAGTAGTATTAACTAAAACAACCTAATGTTCAAGTTATTATGTATTTAAGTATCTCGACTCTAAATTATACAGATTATGTAAAAAAAAAACACTTTCGAAGCTTTGATAACTTTTGTTAGTTTGGCAAATACAAATTTTATAAACCGCTTTTAAAGAGATAATTATTTAAAGAGTTGTGTTGATTCAAAAAATTTAACGTCTTTGATTTTTTTTTTCTCGAACATGATGGTATCGCGAATGTTATTTTTACGGGTGCCCGACTTGTCAACTTCGGAAAATTAAATTCCGACAATTCAAGTTCTTTAAAAATAATTTAAAGGGCCACAACTCAAAAAGTAATGCATGTTCGAAAAAATTAGAAAATACGTTTGTAGTTCTTATTAATATCACAAGCTATTTTTTTTGGGCAAAATTTTAAATATTTATTGAGGTATGGCTAAAAGAAGTCTTTAGTATAGTAATTTTCAAGTATCTCAAAGTTATTTATAATTAAAAAAAATGGCTTGTAATATTAATGATACCTACATACGTATTTTATAATTTTTTCGAGTATAAATTACTTTTTGAGATATGGTCTTTAAAGAATTTGAATAGCCATGTAACCTACTTTTATTAATGAGAAATAAATTATACATAAAATACTGTAAACATTTCAAGTATATCTAAAACTTTCTACGTTTATTTAAGTATCTAACACATGCACTACAAAGTAACTAGATAAAAAACGTATTTTAATTGCAATTAAAATGTATAAAAAAAACAGTAAACTCCTTAAGCATATGCACATTCAATAATTTATTTAAACATTACATAGTAATATGACTTCTAGTAAACTTAATTGGTAAAAAATATATGAATACCTATTAAATAGATGTTTTAAACAATGCTAAGTTTATCCTTAAATAGATTTTTTATTAAAAAAAATAGTACACTTTTCTTTTATTTGTACTACAAAAATTCAAAATAACAGTTTTTTATTTATAGTGTACTAAAAGTATAAATACTATTGAGAAGTTAAATGTATTTCGATAGTCTGGTTTTTACAGATTAAGTTTTAAATTTTCTAGTGCATTTTAAAAACAAAAAAATTTCTCCATAAATACTGTAACATATGTTATTCAGTTAAGACCATTGTTTCATATGAGTGTCAACAATATTAGTAAAAAGTAAGTGATGAAGCAGAAAGGTAGAATTATAGTTTCACAATAAAAATAAACTAACTTATACATGATAACCAAGAAATTTTAATTATTAACTGCAATGCTTGTTAAAACTACAGAAAACCTTTTCGACTTTTAAGTAAATATAACATAACCCCAAAAAGAGATATCTAGTAGACAAAATTTGTGTTTGGCAGTTCAGTCGTTATTAATTTTGGTTAAAACCGTACTTTATTGTATCTATGCATCTATAAAACAAGTTTTAAGCACATTTTAAATTGGTGGTAAGATTTATTCAAGTTAATTTTGTAAACGTGTAGAACTATTTATTTCCAATGCACGGCTTTGTCAGTAGTACAGGCATCGATGGTCGAGGGCCAAATTTAAATGTAAACATATTCGCAGGCAATTGTAGTGTTAGCTTTTACTTTTCGTATCAGATCCGAAATACCTAGTGTAAGTTTCGAATTTTCCTTAAATTGTAACTAAACTTTTTGTTTTTTGATTGTTGTTTTCCAGCCCCAGAATATGTAGTGTAAGTTTTCGAATTATCTTTCGCTGGCCGCAGTTTTACCTTTTATAGGCTGCATGCAATTAAAAATAAAAGTTCGCTTGAAGACCGCTATTTTAACCTTAGCTGGCCGCAGTTTTCCTTACCAGATCTAGTCTCTTCAGTATCTTAAAATACCTTGAACTCGCTGCAGACCTTAACTGTAACGTAGTATAGGACAAACGGATCTCATAAAATTTATTTTGTCGTGCACAATTACCACCTAGCTTAAGCGCTAACTAACAATACCTTCAGCAAAAAAGTCAGTAAACTCATTTCCAAACTTGTTACGGTGACCTAGATATGTCTGTATTGTGTTCCTCTCAAAGGACCCTTATATCTTTAAATTAAATAACTCTAGGATTTTAATCTGATCAGACCAGTGCCTAAAGAATCAAGCCCGTGAACTATTTAATTTTTGCGGTACAGTTGTTTGCATCAAGAACTATTTTCTATATATTTAGATACAGCTGTTATTTTACATTGACAATAAATTTTCCATCAACGCATTCAGGGCAGTCGACTAACAGTTATACAAGTAAACTGGAGTAACACAAAAAAGTGTACAAGAACTCAACGACAGCATGTTTCTAGCATTGAAAACAGTAAGTGTAACTAACAAGTAGTCCTCATAATACTTTAGTGTAATTGAAACAGACTAAAAAGGTTTCTTAAGTACGTAAGAAAATAAGAGTGATTGTATGTAAATGTTTAATCATATTTAAATGTATTTTATTACTATGTGTAAAGTATGAATTTATTCTTTCAAGAAATTATTTTACAAACTAAGTTTCGGTCAAAGACCTCGTCAGTGCTTAAATAAATAAATAAAAGATATGTGACAGTCATGGAAAAGAGCATTTAAACAATTAAATTAAAACCAAATTTTTACTCAAAATTTTTACTTAAGAAACTAAACAAATCAAATTTTAACATTAAGACTGAGTTTAAGGTAAAGTTTAAATTTTAGTTAAGTTTTAAAATCGATATAACAACAATAAGGTTAATAATAAAAGCTGTATGTAGCTTTCTTTTTTCTTCAACTTAATTTACAAACTAAACATTGCTTAAGCAAAAATGTAATTAATAAAGTGAGCTTAAAATTGAGTTGAATTTAATGTAGCTTATTTTAATGGTGACGTAACTATTGAAAAACTAAACAATCTTGTGCTTGTAATCGCT
Source organism: Thalia democratica (assembly GCF_965202585.1). NCBI lineage: Eukaryota > Metazoa > Chordata > Thaliacea > Salpida > Salpidae > Thalia > Thalia democratica. Next base: position 53,331,318 of record NC_139165.1, on the reverse strand, counting down.
ATGAAAGTTTGAAATCCCGCTCAAATGCTTTATATAAAAACTTATAGTTAAATCAAATTTTTACTTAAAAACAAAACAAGTTAAATCATAACACTAAGATTGAATTTGTGGCAAAGTTTAAATTTTAGTTAAGTTTAAAGATCAAAAAACAACACAAATAGTAATAAAAAAAATCTGTATGTAGCTTTCTATTTTCTTCTAATTTATTTTCAAAGAAAACATTGCTTAAATAAAAATTTAGTTAATAGTAATAAGTGAGCTTAAGTTAAGATGCATTTTAGTCAAGCTAATTTTTATTGTGACTTGAATATTGTAAATTTAAGTAATTTTGTGCTTGTAATAGTTGAGAAAATTTAAAATTTTGTTGAATAATTATTATATAAAAACTTTTAGCTTTAAGAAAATAATATACGTATAGTATTAAGTTAGTTTTTTTTTTACTTAAGTTGGTTTAGTTCTACTATTTTATTAAAAAATAAAATAAATTATCGTAAGGTAAAATCTACAAACTTTGATAGAAAATAAATAAAAAACTTTTTCTAAGTATAAAACATTTTAAACTTAGTCGGTTGGTATGTTTTATTTTTTAGCTTGCATTCAGTTGGCTTGCAACTGGAAACAGGATTTTTTAAATTTCTTGAAATCTATTGATTAGAAAGCCAAGGTTTTATTGCATTTAAAACTTAAAACTAATTTAAAAAATACATCTACAAGGCGCGAGGCATATTGAAGGGTTTGCTTAAATCAAAATTTCAATATCTTTAATTCTAGAAACTAAAACTCTTTTTCAAAAAATTTCCAAATATATAAAAAATTTTCAACTGTTTGCAATAAACAATTGTTTAGTTGTAGTATATTAGTTAATCTCTGTTCGCATTAGGGTAGTTGTTTCGTGGAGTATTATTAAAGCAAATTAGTAGTATTTAACTTTGTTAAGTTTTATAGAGTTTTGTTTCTAATGATATATTGGTTAAATATGAACTGATTACAAAACGATCATTAAAAAGCGGTGTTTGTAAGTGTTAGTCTCAATTTTATTGTAGAATTTTTTTCATCTTTTAGCGATACATGTGTATATGTAAAAATAGGTTAATATTTTAATATTTAATAATATATGTCAGCCTATCAAACATAATTTTTTAAATTATTTTAGCTAATTTGCCAACAATCAGAAAATATTTTTTTAATTTCGTTTATAAACGTTAAAAATTGGCTATATTTCAGGGGTGTGTTTAGACTTTTTCCAGTGAGGTTGCACATTTTTTTGTACAATATTAGAGTACTATCTGTAGTAGCTTCTAATATTAAATTTTAGAAAATTAACTAGCTATAATAACTGTCTAACACTTTTAAGCTACATAAAATAATTTAAACTTACAACTTGAAAATATCAATAAATATACAAAATCTCAATATGTAATCAAGGTCTTTAATTTTAAGTAAAATAATTTAAATATAAACTTAGGTCCTCTTGTTATTAACAATGTTGAAGTTTTGCCTTACATTGGAAAGCTTAAATGTATAACAAAATATTTTATACATAAGAAACTAAACACAAAGTATAATCAAAATTACTTATATGTCCTGGACAAGACGTGAAAAAGTATCCAAGTGGTGTGCAACTTGATAACCGAAAGGTTCTTCGTACACCAGATCCTAGGACCAAATATTTTGAACATTTGTTTGTCGTTCAATAAACTATTTACTTGTCTAGATAAGAGAAAAAAAATCAATGATATTTAAACAAATTACTTAGTCAAAAAAATTCAGTTAAAGTAATTTAGCTAAAATTTAATTTTAAATTGAATTTTTTTTAAACAAACTAATAGCAGACGTGAAAATTTATTTTACAACTTGATGAAAAAAATAAACTGTAAAACTACGGTTTTTCTGATGTTGTAAAAAGATAAAAAATATGTATTTTGGTAAATTTTTCCTAAGAAAAATAAAACCATTGTCGTTGAAAAATAATTGATATCGTTTTTTAACACTTTTAGTTGGCTAATTTTAAATGAAAAGTTTCCTTTTTTACTTGTGCTCCGTTCTTGATTATAAAATTTTCGTACAGTATGCAGTATATAGTGTAATTCTAAAAACATTTATAAAACTATATCATTTTTGACGTAGTTATTTGAAAAAAAGGAAGCTAAACTTTCCTTGATATCAAATATTTAACATATAGAAATGAATTTTTAGTAAATTATCTTAAATAAAAAAATTTTGATCGCTTTTTTAATAAATTTATTCAAGTTTTATTTCAGGGGTCGCACAGCAAACCAGTCAAAACACGCTCCTGCTATATTTTCTGAAAAATGACTGTATACTAATAAAAAAACACACGAAGTTTAAGTGCTAGAAAAAGATGCTTTTCATAAGTTTAAAATAAACATTTAAGACTGGTTTTAAATTCTTTTTTTAAGATTTCAAAGTTTTTGCAAGTCTAAAAAACCTGAAATAACTGTTTACACAAATCTACTTCTGGTTAAATATTCCATTTGTTTTTACATTGACAACAACAGCTTTCTTTGGTTGCGACTAACTGACAAGTTTCAATATAAAAAAAACTTAGGTTTTATTATTCTATTTTAAACTTTTTATCAACAAGTCCGACCCGTGAAAAAATTTTTATGCTAAAATTGTCCCGTCGACTTGAAAAGTTGCCTACTCCTATGCTTAGTCATAAAAATATATTAATAATTACCAATACAGTTCAGAAGTATTAAACTCAATATTTTACGAAATAAGTTACAGAGAAAAAAGTATTACAGGTTTGTCAAAAAACCTGAAATCCTGGAAAACCTTGAATTTGAGAAATATTAAAAAAAAACCTGAAAAAAAAATAGAATTTAATAAAATTCACTAAAAAAACAGGAAAACTCAGGAATTAAAAAAACATTACAATAAAAAAAAATATTATATACAAAAAATCTACCATATACAATAGTTTTTTGTTATCATTCAGATAATTTTACTATAAAACACTTTTAAAGTAGCATTACAGTATCCTTTCAATACTTCTATACTGTTTAAGACAATTTTTTACCTTAGAATTATCTTTATTATGAAAAAACACCAAAAACTTGTACCTACTTTAAAAAACCTTGAAGAAATTCAGAATATCTGAAAAGTAAGTTCAAAAAATTATTTGCAACTTTGGTATTAAAAATTGTACAAAAAATAAATTAACGATGGTTTAAAAATCTACCAGTTTATTGCACGTTTTCTTCAAATTAATTTCGGACAACCGTCCTTCATCAGTGAAAATTTGAAAATCGTATTAAAAATTGGAAACGAGTCACAAATGACCGCAGACATTTTTTCACTAGCTTTATCTTTTCTATTTAAGAATTTTTATAATTTAAAATTTTGTCATCGAAATGTTTTTTTTTCAATAAATAGAAAACATTTTGCTAATTTATTTTTAATTCGTACTTTTTTGTTTAAGCTAAAGTGCAAAAACATTGGTCCGTGCAAAAGTGTCGCTTCGTGCAAAAGCGACGTTCCATGTAAAAGTGACGCTCATTCATATCTGAAACCTATATTAGAAAGTTATATATAATTCTGATCACCTTTAGTTTAATTGGACTTCGCTTAAGTCACAAAAACACAAAATAACTTTTTAAAATTCACTACTTATTTCTTGTCAAAATTCTTGTACCAAAGATTCAAATTTTGAATGAATGTTTTAAACATCTTTATGTATAAACTATGAGGGATACTTTTAAAGAATTTTAAATAGTATAGTACTTTAACACGAAGTCTGTCAAGACAAAATACTAATAAATAAAATAAAGGTAATAGTGAATACCGATAGTTTAGCTAGTATAAACAAAATTATGATGAATGTATAGTTTAAACTAACTGGTTGAGTTCCAAGACTTTTAATAAGTGACAGAGTTACTGGAGTATTTTGATTCGCAAATGTATATACAATATGTATCTTGAATAAGTATGGTTTAATCTCATTAAAATTTTTCGGCTATAATAAGTGGTACTGTTTGTAATACAAGCTTTAAATGTCTTACAGTAATCTTCCTCTAGACTAGAGTAAGCACTTCTTGGGTACGAACTTTCTGTTGAGTAATAAATATGTATATATGAACAAAATTTAATATTTCTAATTTTTAAAGAAAGTCAATTTCTATCTAAATAACAATATTTCACTGTCATTGGATTGAACGTAAGCAAAAGTATAACAATCTTTTTCTATAATTTTTTTAAAAACTATCAAAAGAAACATTTTTATTACATAATTTTTCCTTTTTTAGTGTATCTTGTTTAAAACAATGAAACAGTTTTTTAAAAACACCTTTGCAGTTTTGTATAATTAAGTTTAAAAACTACATAAACTACTAACAAAAATATTTTAAAAGTTATACACCTGACTAAGACTATCAGTATTTTAAACTACTTATAAGCAGATTGACGTAATGAAATATATTCTTTAACGTGCTATATTTACTTTTTATATTAAATAAAAGTTTTAATTTTCTTAATATCATTTATAAGTTTTACCCGTAAATTTTATTTTCTAAATTTAACAGTATAGGATTTTTCTGAATACCTATTTTAATGCTTAACTCTGAACATAGTCATTAAAGAAAAAAGTACAAGTATAAATTTACAAGTATTTTAAGGTCTTGAAATAATTAAAACTTTTAACTAAAATAAAAATATAAGAAATATTATCAAATAGTTTTCATTAGTTTTCTGAAAAAAAAACTTTTTTTGATGTTAAGAACAAGTTTAAACAGTTATATGTAAACAATATCTTTTTAAACATAATTATAAAAAAAAAAGTCTTAAAAAAAAGTTTTACGTTATATTGTAATTAATGATTGATAACTAAACTTTTACAACAGCAATATGTAAATAATACTTAAAAAAAAAATTATCTTGAGTAAATCAGTGTAATGAAAAAAAAATCATATTATATTCTAACTAATGATTGATAACTAAAAATTTACAACAGCAATATGTAAATAATACTTTAAAAAAAATAATTATCTTAAGTAAATCAATGTAATGAAAAAAAAAGTTTCATATTATATTGTAATTAATGATTGATAACAGAAAAACAACAACTACAACAGTAAAAATAATTTAATCTGTTACATGTCTTTATCTGAAAAGTATTACGTAATACTATTAAGTTTCGCCTAGGGAGACAAGACAGTCTAAGATTTGCATGATTACACGCGCGCTCGATAAAACAAACGCATTTTTCGAATATCGAACTTTCACTCGGGATTTGAAACATCCTGTCTACATTAGCCGCTCCCTATTTGCTGCACACTTTCAACTGTTCGATAACAAAAACTGCCGAGGTATTTTGTTGCAGCCTGCACCTTCAAAAAGATGCGATTGAGCGACTATTTATTTTTATTCTCGAGGGCGGGGTTGACATTCCTAGTTTCGTTTTTTTTTCTTTGACGTAAGATGTTTGCCGTTTTGTAAAGCTTGGAATTTTAGGAAATAAACTATTATGAAAAGCTTGTAAGGCCTTTAATGATAAGTTTTTTGATTTTTTGTTTTACAACTAGTAGTTTAACTTACTTGTAATTGTAATAACCTTCAATTACTTATTTAAATTTCATTGTTAGTATAAAATGAATTTTGAACTTATTTTTTTACATATGTTTGCAACAATAACTATTTATATGATTTTTATCTACATAATTGATATGTAGTTTAATAGGCTTTTGTTTATCCTTGTTTTTATCTTTTGACTTTAAAACTTTGAAGTTTATTAATTTTTTTAGCATAAGTAATTATATATCATGAAAACAAAACTAAAGCACACCATAAATTTTTGAATACCTCATTTATTGATGCTGCATCGTATGATAATATAAAACAAACAAATTTGAAAAATACATAAAAATTTGCATTTATTAAAATTTAAAACTAACTCATCAAATTTAAACAAAACTACTATTATTTTTTAAGTTATTTAAAAACTTTAAACAAAACTTTAAAGAATTGTATTTTGTTTATACTAATGCTCAGAAAAATGATTATTAGTTTACAGAGTTTTTTGAGGCAAAAGTTTGAAATTAACAGCTGAGCGACTTTAGACGAAAACAAAAAAAAAGGCGTCGGTAATAAAAAATATTTTGCTGGATGTTTGAAATTTTACCAACAAAAAAAACAAACACAATCTGAAAAGTATTAAGAAACACTTAATAATTTAAAAAGTATGTATAAAAAGAAAAAAAAACATCTAGTATTTTTTACAGGGCCTCTATTCTTGACAGGGTGAATCCAAATCGAAGTTTGCTCCCCGCTTCTTGATATCTTCGAAATGCTGCCTTGTTGCGTTGCATCGAAGTAATGAAAGGTTAGTTCCTCGTGTTGTCGTCATCTCGCATGCAAACTTGACATCTGCTGACTCGTTGACGAAGGTTTCCGCGCATCAGAGTTTCAGATTCAGGATCGCTGAGAAATTTTTAAAACAATTTATATGGTGTTTAAAGCTATGAAAATGATATTTGATGCTAACCAACTAATTCTACGGGTAGTTAAGTTTAGATACCTGAAGTTAAAATATATCTAAAACTGGAACTTTTTGTTTTGTATTTTATGAGAAAGCAGTTTTTTATGACTATTAACGAAAAAACAAAGAGTATTAAATGTAAATTTAATTATCAAATATAATATTTTAATTAAATAAAAGCAAGTCCCAAATAAAACTCACCTAAATTGATCCCTTCCCATGATGGTAGCTAACCAGTAGCTATAACCGTTAGCATATTTGTTACAAGTACCTCTACCGTGGCATTCAAGGAATGGGGCAGCTCTAAAGTCTTCCAGACAAGATCCAGGAGACTGAAGGTCTTGACCGCTACCTTCAGCTCCAGCTCCAGTGTGCTATATTTTATAAATGCAAATATTATCATTGGAATCTTAAATATCATGAGAAAAACTTTATATTGATGATTTTTGTTAATTTGAAAAGTTATAAGTTTAATTAAGAAGTTTTAAATACACATAAGTTTTGTAAAATACTTACTATTTTAGCAAGTACTTTTTTGTTTATAAACAGAAAAAGAAAAAATTTATTAATTTTAAAGTTTTTAAAGATTAAAACGAAAAGTAATATGATTTCAAAAAAACATAAACAAAATGTGATTACTTTTTATCTTGTTTTTTATTAGTAAAAACGTATTTGTTATACAGATAGAAGACCTAAAAGTAATCTATGTAAAATAAAACTCTCAAAAACTTTTAACCCACCATTACAAAAGAGTATCCGATCCACAAGCTTGTCCAGCCTTGTGGACAGTCTGGAATAGTTTCAGCTTGACTGTGAACTGCAATAGCTACTGAAGGAGCTTCACACACTTTGCATCTACTTATGTAAGGCTCAATTTCAGTGCCTAAAGTTATTTTTAGTTAAAAAATTTAATTGTTAAAATTAATTTATTACTACTTTTATATCAAATTGATTAAAAAAAATAGAAGAAACTATCAGGATTAAAAAGTTAGTTTTTTTTTGTTTAAAGTTTTAAACGTTCGAAAAAATTCAACTTATAGAAGTACATACCACTCAATGCTTCTTTTGACTCTGGCATATCTTTTGGAGTAGTAAGCCAGTAGGAGTAGTCATTTCTAGATGCGACTCTGCAATTGTTATCAGTGTTGCAATACATGAAAGGCATCGGGCTAAACCTTCTAAGGCAAGAACCAGCAGTGCCTGTTTTAAAAATATTACTTTTTGTGATAAGATGTTTTAGAATTCTAACTTTCTAGTACGATACAACTTTAAATTAAAACAAACCAAGATCTTGTCCATGAGGAAGTTCATTTCCTTGCATAAACAAGAATGAATACCCATCCCACATTGTTCTCATTCCAAACGGACATTCTGGAACTTCAGTTGTTTGACTGTGACGGGTTATAAAGTAGCCATGGAAGAGTGCTGATTGTCCAGCGGGACCTTGTTCTCCATCAGTACCTGGTAGTCCTGACCTGCCAGCTGGGCCAGGTGGACCTCTACGTCCTTGTTGTCCTGGTTGTCCTGCATTTCCAGGCATTCCTGGGAAACCGTCACTTCCAGCAGGACCATTTTCACCTTTTGTACCAGTTGGGCCCATATTTCCTATTGGACCAATAGGGCCTTGTGGACCTTTAGGACCTGGTAAGCCATCGAGACCAGGCATACCTTTTTCACCTTTGATTGTTTCAACTTCAGCATCCTTACCGCGTCTACCACGCTCACCTAAATCATGGTATAAATAAGATTTTTGTTTTTGAAATATAAAAGTGCTTGGTATTTATAAAAATACCTTTAGGTCCTTTCATTCCTGGAAGTCCATCAATACCTGGACTACCCATTTGGCCAACAGCTCCAGGGAGTCCTTGAAGACCTTGAAGTCCAGGTGCTCCAGGTTCGCCTTGATCACCGGGAGAACCTTCTGGACCCATTTCACCCTTTTGAAAAAAAAATTTTAGTAAATTTATGTGGTTATAATATAAAAAGAGAAATTACTACTACTTACCATTGGTCCAACACTTCCTTTTTTGCCATCCATACCTGTAAGTCCAGGAATACCAGATTGTCCAGGTTCTCCTTTAATTCCTTGATCTCCATCTTGTCCTGGTGGACCACGTTCACCAGGTTCACCAGCCCTACCTTGCAAACCCATTGGTCCTACTGGTCCTGGGAGACCTTGAGGGCCTTTTGTTGATTCTCCTCTTGGTCCAGGTTGTCCAGGTCTTCCTTGAAGTCCATCAAGACCCATTAAACCAGGTTCTCCCTTTTCTCCAACTGGTCCTGTTCTTCCCTGATTATTTAGTGGTTCTTAAAAATTAATTAATTTATAGAGCTTAAAAGTTATAAACAGAAATAGTATTTAGTTTAAATAGTCATTAACAGCAAAACTTAAAGTTTATACTGTATGGTTTTTCCTGTACGGTCGATACTAAAAATTTATAAAAAAAAAATTGATTAAATTTTTTTGTAAATTACTTTCTTATAGCTTAAAAATGATCATTTTATACTTACACGGCGTCCAGGTTCACCACGCTCTCCTCTTTCTCCGCGAGTTCCAGGAAGTCCGGGTCTTCCAGCTGGACCTTCCATGTCTTTACCAGGCAAACCTCTCTCTCCCTTCATTCCAGGCATACCGTCTAAACCTGGTGCACCATTTTTACCAGGAAGGCCAACCATTCCGTTTTTGCCCATCAAACCTAGTTTAAAGTTTGTTAATTAATTTTCTATAACAACGTTTATACAAATTTCGAGTAATCGAAAAAAACATTTCACTGCTTAGTTTAAAAGTTATACATACCAGGCATCCCTTTAAGTCCTGCTGGTCCAGAATTACCCTGAGGTCCAGTTGGTCCTGGAGGTCCTTGTGTTCCTCTACGACCATCAGGTCCTGGTTGACCTCTTTCCCCTTTTTGTCCTGGTGGACCATCTAAACCATCCCTACCTGGCATGCCTTCTTGACCAGGAAGTCCATCATTTCCATCTTTACCGTCCATGCCATCAAAACCCTATTAATGATTGTTTTTATTTTGGATAACTTAAGCAAAAATATTGCTTCATTAAAATTTTTAAGCACCTTTTTAAATGTCCTTCAAAATGATTTTAACAAATCCTGAAAAAAATTATAAAAATTATAAAAAATTTATAAAAAGAAGGTAATAAAAACTATTTATAGTATTTATAAATTTTTCAGACGGCAAAATATTTTTTTTTCTCTCATGAGTAAATCTTAAAAATTGAGCTTACTGGTTCTCCCTTTTCACCATCCATTCCACGAATGAAGCTGTTATCTCCTTGGCGACCTGTTTCTCCTTTCATTCCGGGAAGACCCCTTTCTCCTGGCTGACCATCTATACCTCTTTGTCCTTTAGGACCAGCCCTACCTGGAAGACCAATATCACCTTTCTTTCCTGGCAGACCTTGAGGACCTATATCTCCATCTCGTCCGTTCAAGCCATCCAGTCCAGCAGGACCAGGTTCTCCTCTAGGTCCTTGTTCACCTTGGTAGCCAGGCTCACCAGTCTTTCCTGGTGCTCCTGGGAAACCGATGTCACCTTTTGCTCCTGGAGAACCTATGTATGTTATAAGTATTAACAATAAAGCAATTGGAGTTTTAGTTGGATTTATTTGTGTGTTTCGTTTTATAAATGAATTCTTAAAGGAGTTATTATAAGTCTTATAAGTTATTATTTACTACGTTCACCTTAAAATTTTTTAGTACTAATTTTAAAAATTTTTACTTGTAATTTAACTTTACATATACACAAAGTTAAACTATCTGTTTTAATAACTTTAGTAAAACTGATTAGTTTGTTTCAACTTGTCTAATAACTATTTTAAACAAAAGTACAAGATAGTTAAAGAGTATTTCATAGTTATAACATGATGAAAGTAAACTGTAATGAAATTAACCTTTTTGGGTTATAATAGGAGCAGGTCCAATAATTGGTTCACCTTTGTCTCCCTTAATACCTTGAATACCAGGTGCTCCTTCATCTCCCATTTCTCCCTGTACACCTTGTTCTCCCTGAAGACCATCCATTCCTGGTAAGCCAGGGTCTCCACGCATGCCATGCTCTCCTGTTAAGTGTCAGGAAGAAATGATTGATACAATTTTGTCAAAAAAATATTTTTAAAACTATAGCGTTAACTTAACTTATTTAAAAAGGCGATCCGAAACAGAAAAGTCTTGCTAAGTTGGTTTTGAAAAGTGTTTAAACTGAATGTAAACTAACAATTTTTTTTTAAATTTAAAATAAATTAAATAAAAAAAGACATGTATCTTTCTACTACTTCATGATAATTAAACTTAATGAAAAAACCGAAAAACTAATAGAGATTATAAAATGCAAAACATGACCATCGTCATGTATTTTTAACTAAAACTTTATTTACAGAGAACACAAAAAGTCCTAACACTCTTTAGAATTTTTTTCTACAATATTTTTTTCTACTTCAAATTAAAGGAGCATTGGAGTAACCTTTTTTTCATAATAAGATTGAATTAAACCTTTCAAATTAGTAAAAGAGAGGCAGTAGATTAGCACCACTTAACGGGAAGAACCAGAAATTGTTAAGCTTTTTAAGGTATCCAAATACACAATTTATAATATTATGAAGAAATATAATGAATTTGATAGATCAGAAGACTGTACTTAAAGTGAAAAACCACATCTAACGTCATATTCTAATATTTTTAAGTAGAGAGATGCGTTCTCTGATAGCACTTGTTTTGAATTCAATAAACGTTTAGATATGGTTATGTTGAAAGCAAAGGTATCTTCTGTTATTTACTTTAGTTTTGATGCTTCGAAGAGACTGAGAAAACAGAATAAAATATATCTAAAAACAGTGCATGCTTTGGTAGTTAAATTAAAATATTTAATAAACTCCAAATCGAAAACTAGGGATATCTTATAGAATAGAAAGTAAATTTCCTAAATTTATTCCTAGTTTCCTTACTTAAAATTTTCAAAAGCTATAAATATTTATTTAAATATTTTGATAACAAACTGTTTTAAATAAGTCAAAGAAATTGTGGCCCATCCTGTATTATTACATGTCCAAAGTTGTTTAGAGTAACTAGAGTGAAAAAGGTTTTAAAACAACATTCGTTTAAGTAATCAAACTCGAAATAATTTTGCTTAATGTTTTAAACTTGAATCAAGTAAAGCTTTTTATAAGTTAAACTTCTAACAAGCTATACTGTTTGTTTAGCTTTAGTATTATTCAATCTTATCACTTATTAAAAGTATGTCGACGTATTTCGATTCTGTTTTAAGCCTTATTATATCAAGTTAACTCATACTTTATATACTCTAATTCTAAACGAACAAAATTCTACTCAGTACTTTGTTCTGTAAATTTACCTTTTTGTCCTCGTTTTCCTTCTGGACCATCTTGACCAGGCTCTCCTGCCATACCTCTTGGTCCCTGCGGGCCATCTGCACCATCTTTTCCTGGTAAACCAGTTTCTCCACGAAGTCCTGGAGGACCAGGTACCCCATCCAAACCATCGTCACCTCGTTCTCCCATTGAGCCTTTTGAGTCTTTTCCAGGAAGACCGGGTTCACCTCTATGTCCTTGAACACCTTGGTCACCTAAAGTTTTAAAATTATTTAATTATTTCCTATGATACTTTTACTTTTTATATTTTTCTATATATCAAAAATAGTATTAATACGTTTTAAATAATTTCTTTTCGGTACTAGCTTTATATAAAAATTTGAGACAACAATTCATTTTGCAGTATATTTTATTTTTGTTAACTAAAAGTTTTTCAATCTACCCTTTTCAATAGTTTTTGTAGATAACTAAATATATTTTTCTAAAATAGTAAAATTAATAAAATTGTAAGATTATGCGTCATAATAGGTAAATAAAATATACTTTATAATGCTATAAATATTACATATAATATTACATACATATATGCTTTATAAATCAAAACATATATGCTAGTACATATAATTTTATTTACCTATTATGACGCATAATCTTACAATTTTATTAATTTTACTATTTTAGAAAAATCTATTTAGTTATCTACAAAAACTATTGAAAAGGGTAGATTGAAAAATTTTTAGTTAACAAAAATAAAATATACTGCAAAATGAATTGTTGTCTCAAATTTTTATATAATACGTTTTAAAAATTCCGTCAATAGATATTGAAGCGTTACTAAACTGTTTTATAATTAAGCACTATATAAATACATTATTTTTATAAATAATAATAAAAAAATTAAACTAATAAAAAGTCTGAAGCAACTTTTATGGTTAGCTTCTAACTACAGTTTCTTAAACCATTAATTAGAAAAATGTTTAGCACTAAGTAACCTTTTTGTCCTTGTTCTCCTTGAGGACCAGTTAAACCAGGAAGACCTGGAGTTGATTCACCTCTTTCTCCTTTTTGTCCGTCAAAACCAGGCATTCCAGGAGCTCCTCTAGGTCCATCCCGCCCAACTGGACCTTGTTGTCCGGGTTGTCCATCAATTCCAGGTCTACCAGGCATTCCTGGTTGTCCATCTAATCCTTGTTGGCCTGGTTTTCCTTGAGGCCCTTGTTCACCTCTTGGTCCCGGAGTTCCAACACCGTCTTTACCCTTTTAAATATTTTCGTACTAGTAACATAAAAATAACAAGCTAATTAGAGTACTCCTTACTTAATTTTTTGTAAATTTAAAAAAAAATAACTAATTGCGTAGTACTTTTGATGTAGCTTTATTGAACTTATGTCTTATATAATGTTATTATTTGTTTTATTCAAAATATACTTTCAATAGTTTTATAAACTAACGGGCTCGCCACGTTCTCCATCAAGGCCATCTAAACCAGGAGATCCAGTGGGACCTTCCAGACCTGGACTACCATCTTTTCCATCAAAACCTCTTTCTCCTTTAGGCCCAGGACGACCCCTTGTGCCTTGTCCAGGCAAACCAGGTGAACCGCGAGCTCCCTTTGGACCTTCCAAGCCTTCGAATCCAGGCATGCCTCTTTCTCCTTTTTTGCCATCCTTTCCACGGGGACCAGGGTATCCATCGGCTCCACGCATACCTTTATCTCCCTTTTCTCCTTGAACGTCTTCCATTTTGGCAGATTCTCCTTTTTGCCCGTTAATACCAGGTATTCCATCTTCTCCCTTTTCACCTGCTGGACCTGGGAATCCTGCTATTCCAGGTGGTCCTTTCAAGTCTTTACCATCAGATCCGGGAGTTCCTGGTCTTCCTGGGGCTCCAATTTGCCCGTCCTTTCCTGGACGTCCAGCATTACCTTCATTACCTGGGCTACCAATTTCTCCTTTGTCTCCATCTCTTCCGTCCCTTTTAAATATTTACTTTATAGGAAAGACTTATTTTGTTATTCATTAAAGTATATTCTTTTATTTAATTATCAAGAATTAAGCTGAATTAACACAAAATTTTTATACATATGAACTTATATATTTAGCATAAATGTTTAACTATGGTAATATCCTGCAAAAAAAAAAAAATTTACTTTCTTTACTTTACTTACCTTCCTGGCTGACCGTCTTTACCAGAATTTCCTGGTAGGCCTTGTGGTCCCTGCATTCCTAAAAAGTAAGTTGCTTATTATAATAATTTTATTTTATTTTATATTTTATTTCACTTTACTTAAATTCTGAAGCTTTGAATTGCTAGTGAGTATAGTTAAGGTGTATTTGTAGATCAATGAAACAATCATCTAACAATTTCTAATATCTAGCTAGAAACTTGCATTGTATTTCGAGAATTCTAACCTTTTTCTCCTTTTATTTCTATAACTTGAAGTTCTCCTTTTTCTCCCTTTGGTCCTTCTTGTCCTTCAGGTCCTACATCGCCAGGAAAGCCCTTTAAACATTTTTTTTGTTAAAATATCTAAAGGTAGTTTGCATATTTTAATAAAAAAATTATCTTACAATATCTCCTGGTTCTCCTTGGAATCCTGCGAAACCTTTACGACCTCTTTCTCCTTTAGCACCTGAAGGTCCTACGTCACCAGGGAAACCAGTCATACCAGGTAAACCTGGCTGTCCTGGTTCACCTTTAGCTCCAGCTGGACATTCCTGACACTCGTCACCTTTTTGTCCACGACGACCTCTTGATCCTATATTTTTAAATTTTTGGTACTTTAATAATTATAGTCTTTTACTTATTTGACAAGTTTTAATATAAATTATTTGTAGTTTATATATTTATCGATTTCTATTATTCTGCTTTAAAATTATAATTTTATGTTCATTGGAAACGTTTTACTATTTTACATTTCTTGGTACCTAAAAACATGTTGTTTTATACATACTGAATAAACTTTAGTAAAAAAGTTATGCATTTTACATTTATTTATTGTTTTAAATTGTTCTATTTTTAAAACAAACTTTTTTGTTTAGTAAAATCTTTTTTTTTTTATGAAAAATTTAAAATAGTCTTACGTCACATTACCTACAGTTAGTATTTGATTTTCTTAGTACATGGACAAAACTTAACAAAGTTAGATGATTTTGAGTTTTTAGTATTTGGTTGCATTTAAATTTTTGAAAATCGTTATAAAACTTTTAGGTACAAATATTGAAATACTATTCTTTTTTTAGCCAATTGCGTCTCGTAAAACTAGAATTCTTGATCAACTTATTCGTTTAATTGTAAGGTTAAAGTTTGTAATAAACTAACATTGTTTTAAATACAACTATTGTTACGCATAAAATGTTTATTTTTAGTAAATTGGCCTTTTTACTTCACCATGTAATAACATTTATTAAAAATAAAAGTAAATCAAATGAAAGTTTACAACTCTTTTGATAGAACTTTTTGGCTCTTTTTTTTTATCTTATATGAAACTTAGTGAACTTATTTTTCGTGTCGTTTTTTTTGTAAAATAAATGTATTTAAGCTTTCAAATAAATTTACAACAAAAACTATTTAATTGTTGTTAAACTTAACTTCTAAAAAAATAGATTTTACCCTAGACAAATAAAAATGTACACTTTTAGTTTTATTTTTAACAAATTTAGACGAATAAAAGTTTTTTAATTAAGGCTTTAGACTATTAAAAAAACTGTACATAGATGTCTAGCAGTTTTTTTCTTTGTATATTACCGTGATTTTTCATCTTGTAAACTTTGCAAAAAATTAAAAAATTATAAAAAAATATTTTAAATTTTCTTTTCCTTGAATTTTATTTACTACAAATTTTTTTTAATGCTTTCTATCCTATATTCTAACAAAACCATCCTAAAACTATAGTTTTGACCTTTTATTTTAGAAATATATCATATAAAACAATTTTTTTTTGTTAGCTGCGTTAAGAAAAAAATAAATAAATAAAAACCTGGTTTTCCATTATCACCAGGAGATCCAGGACTACCAGAAGCACCAGGGCTACCTTGAGGACCCTTTTCTAACATTCCTTTAATATCGTCGATTCTTGCATCTTTTCCAGGTTCTCCCTTTTGGCCTGGTTGAC
This sequence comes from Thalia democratica, assembly GCF_965202585.1. Taxonomy (NCBI): domain Eukaryota; kingdom Metazoa; phylum Chordata; class Thaliacea; order Salpida; family Salpidae; genus Thalia; species Thalia democratica. Next base: position 53,315,365 of record NC_139165.1, on the reverse strand, counting down.
CAGGTAGCCCTGAAGCACCAGTTAGACCTTGCTTTCCTGGTTGACCAGGAGGTCCAACAACTTTTTCTCCTTTGTCTCCTTGATCTCCTTTCGGTCCGGGGTTTCCAGGGTTGCCATCACGTCCTGGCCTACCATCTTTACCTGGGTTTCCAGGTTCTCCTGGTGCACCAGGAAGTCCACGTCCAGGAAGACCTGGTGGACCCTGAAGTCCAGGCAGTCCGGGTTTGCCAGTTGCACCTTTTGAACCATCGTTACCTGGTCTACCAGCTGCTCCTGGTTTACCAGTTTTTCCTGGACTTCCTGGTTGACCAACGTTTCCTACAGGACCCGGCATTCCCATTTGGCCCTGTGATATTAGTACATGTTTTCTAAATACATTTTTTATATTTTATGCTACGAAAAGTTTGAAATAAAATAAAGTTTACCGATTCTCCCATAGGCCCAGGTAGTCCTAAAGTTCCTCTATCTCCTTTGTTTCCTTTAGGCCCATCTTGACCGGAAAGACCTGGAAGACCACTTTCTCCTTTTTGACCCTTTAGGTATAAGTTTTTGTCTTATTTTATATACCAAGTTAAACAAAGTAAATTTTATAACACTTACATCCATTCCATCTTTACCTGGGATTCCTGGCTTTCCTGGTTTTGTTCCCTTAAAAAGAATTTTGTTAAACTACTGCAGTAAAAAATGAATATATTAAAGTTATACTTACAACTGGTCCAGGGAGACCTATTTCTCCTTTTTCTCCTTTCATTCCTTCTAATCCAGACATTCCCTGTTAGCATATGTTAGTTAAAAATATTTGTTTTGAAAGAACTGATTGAAGTTTATTAAACTCACGTTCAATCCATCCATTCCACGATCTCCCTTTTCTCCTCTGGGACCTCTTGCTCCCTATAAATAGCCAAAGTTTTTTGTAATGTTAATACTACAATTAAAAAATAAACTTACCGCTATTCCTTTTTCTCCTTTGGAACCCTATGAGTATAGTTAATTTTATTATTTTGGAGTGTTTTTGTTTATTTATATCAAAGAATAAGTTTTAATATTTTTTTAAACTTTCTGTTCTACAGTATTTAAATATTCTTTTTAAAAAGAAAAGTTTTTATTTTTTTAGTTCCTGATTTACTACGGTGTTAGTAAAAAAGTAAACAGCTTATTAGTTAGTTATTTGCACATTCTTTACCTACTAAACTACTTTTTATATGTAAATGTTTCAAAACGTTTTTAATGTTGTATAGCTTCGAAAAGCTCGAAATGTTTACTCAAGTTGCGATTGTTGATGCATTTATTCTTTGTGATTACTTTTGAGATGACATAGCAGTCTAAACTTACGATTTCCGATGTAATACCAGGGGGACTATCATGTGTTGCTAATTCACCTGCGTCACCTTTTGATCCTGGTTCGCCCTAAATATTTGTTCAAAAATAAACATTTTAAAGATGCTTCCTAGTAAAGTAGCATCCAAGCAGTTCCTTTCAGCAATGGCCTGTGGCCATGGGTAATAAGACAATTTTTGATTGTTTAACTGTTTTTCTTGCATTTAAGTTTTCTTTCTCACTAAAGTATTTTGATGTTAACCATCATACTATACATCAAATAAACAAAATTTTTAAAGCAAAACCCTATTTTAAAAACTGTTAGAGTACTTAAACTCTTTTTTTGCTTTTCCAATTTCGCTACTCTTTTGTTCTTTTAACATCTTATTATAGAAAATGCTCATTAAGAAAACTTCAAAAGATTCAGAAATTTATAAAATATAAATTTATTACTTGTTTTACATCTACTTCTCAGTTCAAAACTTTTAAAACTTAAAGATCCAGGTTTACATAACCATTTTAATATCAATTTTTTAAATGCCAAAAAAACACTCAAAACTAAATTGAAGAAAATAAACTAATACAAATATTTAAAAATTTTAGAGAAAGTCAACAAGCAAAAGCAATACCTACGCTAAAGCTGAATTAAAAACTAAGCATAAACTCTTATACTTGAAAAGAACTTTGCTTTTTTTAAATGTTTTAGATAAACTTTAAAAGAATTTATAACCAAAAATTTTTTAAATTACTTATTTATAATATTTTTCTAGCTTTTACTGTAACAAGACCAACGTATTACGTAAAAAAACTAATTTTATAGTTGCAAAAAGCAATTTTTATTGTCTCATAAAAACTATTGAAATTTTAATAGAATAAAAAAAACATATCGAAATATTAAATTTATCAAAAATTATTTCTTTCAATGTTTAAATACAACTCTAAATCTAAAATTAGTAGCTTGTTCAAGGATCATAAAATCTTAAGAATCTAAAAAATTAAATACTATAGTTTATAAATAATAATTAGATATAAAACATACAAAAATAAATTAGTATGTAGTTAGAGTTGTAGATGTAAACAGTATTTTACGGGTAGCAGGTTCAGTTTTGTATTTAGAAAGTATATGTGACAACAGCAAATACTATAAAAAATAACTTGACTAGTATTAAAGTCGGTGTAAGTCTAAATTTTTATAAGTTTTAGCTTACATCTTAAGTTTGTTATATGATTTATTTTACAGTTTGTTAATAGTTTTTTGTATCATTTTCTATTGTTATAATTTAAAGTAGTCGTTAATTTATTAAAAGTAATTAAAAAATTTTAATGCAAAGTTTTATGTTATCTTTAGTAATGATATTTTGCTTATAGTTAAGTATTTTAATCCTCTAGCTACAAAAAGCAAAGTTCTTATTCAAATAATATAGAAAACTGATGCAATTTATCTATGTTAAGCATTTATTTAAGACACTACGTAAGTAAATTAACATGCAACTAAAGGTATTAATGCTCACTAACAACAAACGTTAAAACAAACTAGTATTGGTACGGAGTCTGATTCAACTCCTGTATGAGAACCAAGGTTTCCATCTGGCCCGCTATAATCTCCCGGAGGTCCTGGCTCGCCCTTTGTTAAGTTTCAAAATGCCAATTTAGACAAAAGTATAACTTTTATTCATGCTAGGCTTTGATAGTAAAAACAGTTTTTATTTCTTAAAAATAATTAATTCTAAGAGTATAATATATAACAAATTAAAGTAAAAATAAAAGATAAATGACCAAACAACAAGAATTACCAGTCGGTTTCAGGTAGAACATAATCAGACAAACCATTTACAATCACACAAGCACAAATTTATAAATTTAACGCAACGATAAGAAATTAAATAAGGACATATTTTCTTTCTTAGAATTCTAAATTGTACTTAGAAACTAAGATATTGGTAAAAAATGCTACATTGACTAAATAAATTAAATAAGCTTTAAAATGTTTTAAAGCTATATTCTAAGTAAAGCACTGAATTTCCGAATGAAGCAAGCTATAAAAATCAATTTTTACTGAAACTTTTTTGAATTAAGGTACTTAAACTAAAGTTGACAAAAATCTTTCCTGTAAACTGTTAGATAACTTTCGGCTTTATTTCAATTAAAAGTTTGCTGTAACAAACTTATCATCAAACTTTTCTTTGTGTTTATAAAACAGAATAGTTTTATACGTATAGTTTTTTATATAGAAAAAAATGTAAAACTTTAAATCCTATAGCTAAAAAAACTTAGCTTGCATTTTAAGCGATTAAAAATAGTTTATAAAACTATCAAGCAAGCTAAAGAACGAAATAGCTCAATTTGAACTCATACTAAACATCTTACCACAACAAAGCAACGTGCTAGAAGCGTTTAATTCTGCAAGCATAACTGAGTGTGTTTTTGACCCTTTTCTTTAAAAACGTTGAAATTTACTTTAACAAATGTAGACAGGTTTCTATTGAGTCTGAGATAAGAACTGCTTGAATGATACCTTTTGTTTTGACTTTTGCAACAACTATTTAACTGTCTTAAATCATATACTCAGTAGTAAACAGAACGTTTCATTTTTTTTTCGAAGTAAATCCATTTTTAAGACTTTGAAGGACTTAGTAAAAAAAATAAACTTTGAAACGAACTGTTTACTTCATTGTTAGTCAAAAACAGTTGCACCATTAGTCTGAAAAATATTTGAAATAAGAAACTTATAAGTTTATGTTTAAATAAATTCTAATAAAGACTTGTAAAATTAAAAATTTTTGTTAAATAAGATATTTTATAAGTTTAATAGTAAACCTTTTCTCCTTTGACTCCTTGTTTACCAGTACCCATAGTACCCTGTAAAGTTTAAATAAATAAATGGTTATACTCAGCTTTTTTAATAAAAAGCTTTGTTTTACTTTTGGGCCATCTCTTCCTGGCAGACCAGGAGGTCCTGGTGGTCCTGGATTACCAGCTGGTCCCCTTGGTCCAGTTCTTCCTTGTAAGCCTTGTAGTCCCTGAAGTGTTTTAAGCATAAAAGCTGTTTGTTATAAAATCTCGACAATGTTTCTAAAACTACTAACCCTTGCTCCAGCAGCTCCGGCTTCTCCAGATTCACCTTTTGTTCCTGCTACTATGTTGACAATCTCACCTCTTTCTCCTTTCTGACCTTTCTCACCATCTTTTCCAGGCATTCCCGATTTTCCTTGCATTCCAGAAGGTCCTAATGGTCCTGGTTCTCCCTAAACAAGTTATATTATATCAAACACCTTAATTAGTAAGTAAATATAGTACAGTTATTAAAAGCAAATAACTTTTAAAAGAATAATATTCATAAATGTTCCTAGTGTAGTTTAACAATTACTTTAAATCATAAATAACCAGTTTGAGAAAAAGTACTTATCTTTTAAAGCTATCCGCTTGACTATGCTGTTGAGCAAAAACAAACGTTTTTTTATTAGTCAGATTACATGTGTTTTATGATTTATGATAAAATTTATTTTTGCTATAGCTCCGTTAAAAATTCTAAACAAAACAAACCTTTGAACCATTGCAACCAGGTACACCTTGAGGTCCTTCAGGTCCAGGGTACCCAGGGTTTCCCTTAAAATATAAAAATTATCATTAAAAATATTTTTAAATGAAAAATATTATCAAATGTATACTTACTGGAAGACCTGGAATTCCTGGATTTCCAGCGTAGCCTTGTGGTCCCTAAAATTGAGTTATTAATTTGCAAAACAAAAACGACAACAACAAAAACAAAGAACAAAATAAAAGATTGATTAAACTTACTCTTGCTCCTTTAGCTCCACGAGCTCCATTAATTCCGGGCTCACCCTGAAATCCTCTGGGTCCAGCCGGTCCTTCAAGACCTTGGTATCCTGGTAAACCATCGTTTCCGCTTATTCCTGGGAATCCTCGTTCTCCCTATAAAATTAAGGTTGGTATTTATTTTGTTTATTTGCGCTTGATTTTTTATTTTAATTCTACTAACTTTTTAAGTGTATATTTTTAGAAACGTAAGTAAGTTTTAATTTATTTTAACAAACAATATAAAATAAGTATTAAATCATACCCTTTCTCCTTTAGTAGCATTGCAGTAGAACACATTTCTATTGCATCCTCCTCGCGAAGCTCTATAGCTCTAAAAAAGTTTTTTTTTAATAAAAGTTGTATTTAGCAACAGATTAACTCTTTTCAGAATTAAAAACACGATATAAAAATGGAAATAGTTTAAGTACAAACAAAAGTAAAAACAACATAAATTAATCACTCGTTACTTTTATTATACGTAGTTGTACTAAATTATGATTTACTTTCAAATATGAAAACTATTATGATAATAAAACTTTATTTTTTAAAAACTCGTCAAAAGCTTCCATAATAAAACTGAATAATATAACTAAATAGTATAAAAAAACAAATTTATTGTTACAGTAATTAATGTTTTTAAATTACTACTATTTAGTAAACAGCTAGTCTAAATAAAAAATAGTTTATTTAAATCATGTTTTAATAAATTAAACTAACTTTAGCATCTGAAATAGCTACAAAAGCGACTGATAGAACCAGGATGGCCAAGACCCTTCCTGTCTCCATGATTGAATAAATACTAAAGACAGAAGTTAGTCTTTAATTCAAATAAACTATAATAAGCCTAAAGAGTGCAAAAAATAAATACGTTTTATGAAAATTTAACAAAAACTCAAAAATATATATTTTGCCGGCTTTAAAATCACAAAATACCGCTGGTTTAAAAAAACACCCGATGCCAGCAAAAGGCAAATCATAACGTAGACAGCGCAACACATTCATTCAGCAGTTAAGTGCAATGTAGTCCTAACATGAGCAGGTTCTCGTTGGGCGAGCCAAAGAAAAAAAGATTGTCCGCTTTTCTCGTTTGTTAGGAGGAGGAGCAGAGAGAAACCAAGTTCTGCGCGCAAACAAGTTGAAACGACGTCCGCAAATATTGCTGGGCGTTGCTGAACAGTCGCTTGCTTTTTGTGCTTACGTCTACTTAAAGTTTAAAGTACCGAAAAATAACACCTTTTTACTTTAAATGGTCAAAAACATTTTTAGCAGTAAGCAGTTTTGTTCGGTTTTAACTTCAAAAATGTTTTTATCAAATGTCAAATGTTTGCAGCATACAGCATGGAGTCTTTAACACTTCAGGGTAACTTAAACTTAAATTTTATATCTTTGTATGAATATTTGTGTAGAAAAAAGAAGAATTTTTACTTTTGTATTACATATTCAGGAAATAAAAAAATTGTTGGCACACTGCGAAATTTTCAGCGGGGTTTTGATGCGTCAAAAATAAATAAAGTAAGAAGAGCCCTAAGGCAGCGATCAAAAGTTTTAGTCTTTTACAGTTGTAATAAATCCAAAAATCTATTAAAGCTTCTTATAAAAACTTTTAAACAAACCTTTTAGTCTAAAATATTCTTATAGTAATTTAACATGTAATAAACTTTTCAATGTTTTCCTTTCAGTTTTATTATTAAATAAAATTTACAGTTTATGTTTACTATTTCTAAAGAGCTTAATGTTGAATAAATTTAAATCTAAAAAAGTATAAAAAAGTAAAATAAAAAAACATTTAAAAATTCAAATAATTGGTATATAAGTAAAAATATACTTAAATTAACAACAATACAGCTTTAGTATTACATTCAGGGCTTTCTTGTTTTCGTCTATCTATCAGACAAACAAAAGCTTATAAAAGCTGTTTCGCGATATATGAACGGCATATTTTTCACTTTGATGTAAAACTTCATGTAGATCAAGTTTTAACTGCTATTTAGTTTTTTTTTATAAAACTTAACTTTAAAAATTTAAAAAGGTTGTGTAATTTAAGTTTCTTTTATCCTTTTTAAAACTATACAAAGTATTATTTATCATGTTTTATAAACTTTCAAACTATTATTTCATTGAAAAAGTAAACTTTCATACTTAACTCTGCCACTTGAGAAATTAAGCTGAAAAAACATAAAGGTGGTCATTACCCGTTTTAATAAACAACTTAACTTTAAAAACTACTTTTGTATAGACAAGTATGAAAAGTTACTTGTAAATTTTATCATTAGGTTTAAAATAAAGCATTAAAAAATAGTTATAATTGTTTAGGTATCTGCTAAAAAAACACTTAATACAGCAATTAGAATTAAAAATTACTAGATAAAACAATTTATATACTAAATCAATTTTTATTTAATTACTTTTTTTTGTTACTTTAAAATTTATTGTATAATTAAAAAAATTATAATACTTTTGGTACAAATGTATAAAGTAAAAATTTTTATTTTTAAAAAGTTAAACAACAAAACAATTGTTTTAGAGTTTTTATATAACAGTTTATTTAAAGCGCAAACCTTACAAGTTTATATTGGTATTTTCATACTGCACATATTTTTTTTTGTAAAATAATAGCTTTATCCATAACTTAGCTAAAATAATAATAAAAAATTCTTTCTATACAGTATTTCTAAGTTTAGAATTATCAAACCAGTTAAAAACTAAATTACACTGTACGTACGTATACGATAAGCTTTACATTAGATATTTCTAAATACCATATGTAGCTTGGCTACGTTTTTTTACGTAAAAAATAAAATTTGTCATATTGAACTAACTACAGTGAAAAAAAGTAAACTTCTAAGGTAAAAAAAACGGGAACGGGTCAAGGTTGCACGAAGACAAATTTGCACGATGATAATTTTGCACGAGTTACGGTTTTGCACGATAGTAAAAAAAAAAAACAGAAGGCTTTAATAAATACTTGCTCAAAATTTCATCAAAAATATTACTGGAATTTGTTATTTAACAGCGCGTTTTTAAAGTTAAGGCAAGAAGTCATAATGTTTGATTTAGGATTATAGCTTAAGAAGTTTTGAAAATGATTCATATCTTGTAAAAGATTTAAATCAGCGTTTAAAGTTTAAATTATTCAAGTACTCACGACTCAAATTAATTTCAGCTGCATACTAACTCATCGTATCAACGAATGATTACCGATATAATTTTAGATAAGAACATCAAGTTTTGTAATTAGTTGTGTCCAACTGGTATTTTAAATATATTTAAAAAAATTTAATATTTTACACTAAGGTTTATAAACTAAAACTTTAGTTATTTATTTTATTTCAAAAAAAAAACTTATTTGAAACTATTTTGTAAATGTTTATGGTCTAAAAACTAATGCTAATTTTTAACATATAACAATAGTTTCACGGAATGTCGCTGTTTAAAAGCAGTTTTGTAGTTGTACTTCATATTCAAAAAGACACTGTGGAGTTTTAATTAAACTTTAACAATGTTTCAAAAAAATTTTTTAAGTACTTGTACAGTTTTTAATGAAACAAAATCAAAGGAAACTTTACTTTTATGTTTCTTTTTTTTTTTGATAAATATGTTAGTTGCTTAAACTAAGATAATTTTACTTTAAGGTTGTTACCTTTGTGTCTAAAAAAAGCTACTTTATAATGTACTTCAAAGTTATTTTAGTACACTTACCTACATCAAAACAATTTTATGCAAGGTAAAAGCAATTTTACACTCGTATATTCTATCTTATTTGATTTTAATTTTAACGCAACTAAGTTTGCTCATTTCACAGTGCTAATCTCATTTTGTCCTTTCCTAGTCTGATTATCACCATTTATATATTACATTCTGGTTTTTTATATGTTTCTTATTCAAAAAAGTTAAACACAACTAAAGTTTTGTTTTTGTAATTTGTAATAGTTTTAAGTCGTAACTTTTTTCCATTACAAATAAAATCAAACATTTTCGTTGAAAAAAGCACGTATTTGATTTAAATTAGAGTAAGTAACAGTTTTCGTTTAAAACTTAAAATAAATTAAACCAACACCTTATGCAAAGTTAAGTTAAGTTTTGTAGTCATACTTTTTATGTAAACCTTTTTTTAAAGCTTTTTTTGCATTAAGTTTACATTAGTAAAGTGTAATTACTTTTTACATCTGAAAATTTAACATTAAATATAAGTAAAATTAATTCAATATTGGTACCACTACTTTTTTTTTAAGTTGTAAAAACATTTTTTAATTATTTTTGATTATTTAATGCAAAACTTAGCTCAAAATTTGTACCATATAATGAAACTACTAAGGAAAACTGTTATAAAACTACTAAAGCCAAGTATTTTAAAAAAATATATGATCTTTCAAAAACTAAACTTTTTATTTTTACTTTGATGTTATCAATAGATTAAATTTAGTAGACCAGCTGTTAAGAGGAAATTAATTTTCTTTGTAATTGAGCTGTCTACCATCACTTTTTCGTACCTTTTATTGAGAATTTCGTTTATTAACTTTTTTGTAAATATAGCTCAATTTTATTAGGTATTAAAATTTCTATTCAGAAACTGAAATAAGATGTAGCAATGAAACTCTATTCTAAAATTCTAAGTATAGAAAAAAGTAATTTAAAACTATAAAGTATTTTTATGAAAAATCTCATCATAAACTAATATCAAAAATACAATAAGAAAAATTATGTAATATAATAAGTTTGACTTTATACAAGCAAGTAGATTTAGTTTTGCACCATTTAATATTATGTATCTATATTTAAAACAAATATAAACAACTAGAAATTTAGTTTATGCCTCAAGTTTTATAATTCATATTCATATTATCAAACTGTTTCAATTTATTAACACATTTCAATAAGCAATAGACAGCGGTTTTATGCTGGCTCAGCTTTGCTGAAGATAGCCGAAATATTCCTACTAATTAAAGCATTTCAAAACCAAAATCTGTATGATATAACATCTTGTAGGTAAAAAGTCTTTTAAGTATGCAGAAGATAAACAGTACAGAAAATTAAAGTTATAACTTTAATAACTAAAATAAAAAAAAGTGAGAGCTATTGTTAATTTTAATTTTTCCTGAAATAGTTAAATTAAAACTTAAGTCAGGTGTTTAGCTGTTTATACTTGGCATTGGTAAGGATTAATTAAAGGTAAAACAAAGTTGTTCATCTGCATTGAGTTGGAACAGTAGCTTGCTCAGTTCAAGTCCAAGTTCATATTCTTATTTCCAATTCTCTACTCTATAAATAAAAGCCTTCTCTTGGGAATGATTTAATGATTACTATGTGTCACGGTCTCAATATACAGTTTACGAATAAAACGAACGGTATGAATTTGCTCATGGAAAGCCACATAAATAGTCAAGTAATATAACTTTAATAATCTAAGAGACTCTAACTACTTTCAGCAGTAAAAAACAATTATTTCAAAAAAGTTTTTGTTTGTAATTAGCAAACCGTATTTGTGTTACTTTCCCTAATATAAAAGTACGCTAACTATAATGGAACCTACGCAAAAAAAATTATACACGTTTTTTTTATAAAACTCTAACCATTAACTTTTAAAGTATACTTTTTTACACAACTGTTGCTTTTGTTCTAATAACACTTTATACAAAAACACTATAAAAACTTGATTTATACATTAACTTTATTTGGAATTTTAAAAGTTTAAATTACGAAATTAAGTACTTTAGAGTTTTATTACTAATGCTTGTATTAAGTTGGCTGTAAAAACACAAAATAAATATGATTTTAAACTATTTTACCCTAAAGTATTTTAAAACTAATTTATGCAATTGAAATTTTAATGTCTGTCTCAAATATTGCAGACAACAAAACAAACTTCTGCTCTTTGTCTGGTGTATGAAAACAAGAGAATATAAATATCAATTGTCTGTTACTTTGTTTATGACATTTAATTAAATACTTAAACAACTTCTACATCAAATTCTTACGTCATGATACCATTGTAAAAACTTGTTGTCTAATGATTAAATGTCTGAAAATGTATTGTAGGCTAAGAAATTTAGCTTTTCTTTTGTTTAACTTTTACATATTAATTTTTTTAGAGACTAATACAACAAATATGTGAATTATACGTATAGTCACAAAATGTACACACTTTTTTATAAAATGACTGAATTTCAAAAGTGAAAAAATTATATAATCGAGTAAAACTTAGATTATCTTTACCTTCCTTGCTTTTTTATTTTCTTATACATGTTTTAAATTATTTTAGCCTAATATTCACAAATATTTAATTGTTGAGTATGAAACCATTAAATGATTACTTTTGCTGTTTTTATTGTTACAACGATCGAAATAGGTATACTTTAATTAAATAACATAGATCTTTTTAAAGTTTTGATTTATACTAAATTTTATTTATTTTTACGATACTATCAAAAAAACTTCTTGCTCTCTTAAATTAGATTTAAACAAGCTATGTGAAAAACAATAAGATACCCATGAAAAAAACATTTTTTTGTCTAACTGTCTTACAAAACAGGACTTTCTTACTCCATTCAACTTCGCAAGGTAAGTTTGTCACTTAAACTATACCTTTTTGAAGATTTTAACGTTTTTTGTGCTTATATCTTATTTTTTATTAATGACAAAAATATATTTAAAGTTTTTAAAAAGGAAAGCTAAAAATTTATCTTAGTATAATTTAAAACATATTAACTATTTACCAAGAAAAGCTGGTAACAAAAACGCACGTATAAGTTCGATTAAGAAATGTTAGTTGAAAGTTATAAAACGATATGTAAACTTGAAATAAACTTGTAAAACTTCATAACTAAATTATAAAAAAAATTATTAACACTATTTAGTTTTTATAACTACAAAAACACATTTATAGTCTGAATGCTATTAATATTTGTTTAAATGTTTTTGATTCAGAGGAACTATCTACGGTTTATGTTATTAGAATTATTTTAAACACATATTTTAGAAAAAAAACAATTTCAAAATTATTTCAAAAAAGTGTTGTTAAGTTAGTGTTATTAAATTTTAAAGTTTTCAAACAAGTGGTTATACTCTTAATGTAGAAAGTATACTTTTCCAATTTAGTTCTACTGTAAAATAATTTTGTGTGTTGTTAGGTTTATAATTAAATTTTAAGATTTAATTAATTTGAAAAAAATTTAAAGCTTCTCAAAATTTTTAAAAGAAAATTCTAGATGTTGTTATCAAGTACTTTATGCTGTGGGTTACATGTTTTTCAATGACACAAAAACGTTTGTAAGTATATGCAGTTTTACTTTTTGAACAGAGTGTGTAATAAAATCCTTACGTTAACAATTTATTATACTGTATTTAAAAGGCACTTTTTTTTTTTCTTTTGACATACAAAAATGAAGCTTATAATTATAATTTCACCAGTGAAGTTTATTTAAAACCTATTTATGAAAATATATACGATCAAGTGTTGTTATGTCGCCTTTGTCACAATATCGTCTTTTTATTTTACAACTTTTGCTAGTTAAATAAACATAAAAGTTCAACAGTTCAATATCAATTCTTCAACCACTCGAAATAGTATGTAAAAACTGCTTAAGTAAACATATTAGGTTGTAAAAGCGCATATTTACGACATTCTAAGCATTTGAAGTTTTTTTAGCTTATATTTTGACTACTTAACTTGTTTGCATAATTTGCATTAAATGAGTTAAAGCTGTTGTAGTATTAGTTAAAAAAATATTTATAGCTTAAGAAAATCAGATAAAGTACATAAATATTACAAATTGTACATTTTTTCTTAATTTATGCTATCTTTTTTTTTATACACTTTAAATTCAAATGTATGTTAATAAACATTTGTACTGCCTAAATGCCTATAAGCTGCTTGCTTTAAACATAGTTATTTATTTTCAAAAGAAATTTATAAGAAAAAGTTCGTACAAAGTTGTTTGCTTTAAATGTGAAACCTTTGGCACAACAACGATTGCTTAAAACTACAAAATTCTTATAACCAAATAACTTTGTTCTTTTTGTTATAAAATAGCCGTTTTTAATTTTTTTACAAGATATTATAACTAATTTCTTTAAACCTTAAATCCAAAAAGTATAAAAACATTATCTATAAAACATATTATTTTTGGATAAATTTTTAATAGTTTTATTTTAAAAGATATTAAAGTTTTGTTGTTTTAAACATTGCATAACTTGTTTATGAAAAATACTCTTTAAACTCTTTTTAAAATTTTATACAATTTTTTGAAAATATAGTTTTGTGTATATAAACCAAATTAAAGAAAAGTTGAAAAATTTCTACAAATAGTAAACTATTTTTAAATCTTACTTAACAAAATATGTATATCGAAGAAATTAAACCGACAACTAAAGTGACAAATTTATACTTAAATACTTACAAATATTGTTTTCAGTTTCTTTCTTTTAATTAAATTACATTTTCATTTTAGTAAAAAGTTATTTAGAAGGAGTTTTAGTGGTTTTTTTTTCATTTTATAATGAAGCTGTGTGAGATTTCAGTAAAAACTTTTATATTAATACTGCTTTGACCATTACTATTTTATCACCTAGTTCAACTACGAAATCTTGTTAGATAGGAGTTTAACTACTATCAAATCCTTTCAACACGTCTTTATAGCATAAACCAGTTGGTTGATCAAAAAGGTGATAACTGAAAGTAAAATGATGATTAGAAGTTGTAAGACAGCAACGTATAAAAATTCTTTGTGCTTAAAAGTATAAACACAAATTTTATATTAATGAAAACTAAATATCGATTACACGTAAGATTTGACTTAATATTTATAAGTGTATAAAGTTTGTATAAGCTGAATATGGTAATCATTTAACTAATAAATCATCATACTATGTACAGCTAAAATTTTTACGCCTGCTCAAATAACAGCAATGCGTTTTACAACCAGTATTAAAACGATTGATTAAGGATCTAAATTTTACAGAAAGCACAAAAAATTGGATATATTTTTCCTTGCGCAGTCACAAAAAAAGCAGCACAAGATTTTGCATTGAGGTAAAGACATGGTTTCCGGAAAGACATTACGTGGGTTGATTAACACTTTTGTCATCGCTCATCAAAGCGTGTTGCAGTTCGCCTGCTTTTTATTTTGCCAAAGAAAAAATCTGCTGATGTCACTCTGCAAGGCCGAATAAGCAGCCCACCGCTGTCGCTAATTTTCTCGAGGCGTTAAAGCAGGTGAATTCTGTTGTTATAATCGCATCGCAATTAGCCGAAGTTTCACACGCAACTGCATCACCTACAATTATGGCATCTTTTTCGAAAAACTAACAGCATAGTTATTTAGTAAATATTTAGTAAATATTGTATTTTGCAAAGATGATAATGAACTTTTTTGATAATTTGACTATACTTTACTTTTTTATAAATGTTACTATTATATAAAACCTTAAACTAGATCTTATTAATTCAAACAATCTTTTTGGGTTCATATTTCAAACAGTCCTACAAAAGTAGAATAATATTACACTACTTCAAAACTAGAACAAGCTTTTGTTCTCTATTGAATCATGATAAAGAAAAATCATGAAAAGTAACTTTATTTTGAAATTTCTGCCTAAGCAGTAATTTTTTTATAGAATACACTTGTTCAAACAACTTAAACATGTACTATTGAACAACTGCACGCCATCATAGTTAGTGTGTCATCACCAGAGTTTGCTTTCGTTGTGTAATATACATTATAAATCTTAATTAACCTTAATGTCCGATTAAAGTATTTTATGCCGTAGGCAAATTAATACAAGCGACCTTTTTAAAGAGCTTCATTTTCACAAAATAAATAAATAATCCTTAGCATGTGATTTTTCTGCTTTGAAGTTTAAAAAAGTTCTACAAAGAATATTAATGTTACAACTATTACATACTTTTAAGCCGCTTGAAAATAATACTTTTTATTGTTGTGTTTACTCAAAATTTTAGGTAACAATAAGTATTTATGTAAGAATAAAAGTTCTCGGGACCAAGTTAGTGAAAATTACATTGAGTTTTGTAAGTTTTGTATAAAAGTAAGTTTTTACGCGGTCTTTCCTAAAAACACTTTCTCTGTAAAAAAAACTTAATTTTCACAATTTTGTATTATTTACTTAATACAAACTCATAATGTCAAAACACAACAGTTTAATAATAGTAAACAACAAGAGTATACAAATACATAGTTTGTTAAATTGTTTAGCATTGTATTTTAACAGGATTGTATTGCTTTGTATTGTTTTAACTTATCTAAAAACTTTTCAGGTACAGATAAGTTTGAAAAAAATTCTGAATTAACTTATAACAAAATTGAAGTTACAAAGATTGATTTTAGATTTTTGAGCAAAAACTTATAAAGTTGTTAGAACTATTTTTTGAGGGGATTAAATTCACCAAATATAATATCAAACATACTAGTTCTATCAAATAAATAGTTTTTATGAAGCTTAGAAAAATTTGGAAGTTTCAGATACTAAAACAAGGCCTGACTTGTGAAATTACATTTAAAAGAAAATTATTTTTTTAAATAGCTAATTAACATGTTTCTAAAAACTTGTTGTGCATTGTAGTAAAAAATTTGTTGTAAAAAATTAACAAATTTTAAAATTAATCAAAAGTTGAAAAAGAATTTGTTTTGAAGTTTGTTGTTACGTAATACAAGTACTAAGGTGTGGTGTTTTTTATTGAAGCTCGAAATGATAAATGCGCTGCAATATCAAATAAATTAAGGATACTGCCACTAATTTCTTGTAGATATTTTTATTTTAAATATTACATACGTAAACTAAATCAAGCAGAACTAAACAATTTAAACTTTTATTTCGGCAAAAACTTTTACGATTTTTTTATTCAAATCTTCCAAAATTTTTTTAGTTTTAATTTACATAATAAAAATTGTTTAGTTCGTATATCTTCAAGTCTTCAATTAAGTTAATCCAGAGTTCGGAAAACTTCGATCCGCAAAGCAAAAATCTGCCGCCCGCGATATTTTTTTAGGTAAAACCTTTACTTTAAAAATACTTTTTTAAACTTTTCAGAGTGAAGCTTGAAAGACAAAATAAAGCGCTCAAAAAGTTTGGTCCAAGGACCTGGTATACAAAAAACCTTTCGGTTATCGAGTCGCACACCACTTGGATACCTTTTAACGTCTTGTCTAGGACTATGGATTATAACTTAAAGTAAAATTTGCATTTATACTATTTACTTAAAACTTATCAATAAATAGATAGATCTTTATAAAGTTATATCTAAATTTCTATTGAACTATAAATAAGGTAATAAGTAGTAAAAGTTAAATATAGTACAAATACTAATTAGTCATACAACTAACTTTTGAATCAAATATGTATGATGCACCACAAATTTACTAATATTTTTAAAAAAATAATATGAAAGTTTTTTAACGTATTTATAATAATAATATTAAAGTTAAATGTTTCTAAGCTGTTTGCGCTTCTTCCTATCGTAATAAATCGGCATTACATAGCTGAACTCATTACGGATAAGGCGATTTGAATGGAATTCTTTAATGGCCAGTTGTCGTCAACACTTTACACCACAGGATAAATCAAAAAGGTCTAATTTAAAGGCGGAAGAAGTAATTTGAATTCCACGACAAAAGCAGACAACCACCAGCGCACGTATGCCACAAGTATTTGCAGCAAGCCTCCGACCAGGAATGCATTGTTGTTACCGATCACTTGGCACAAATAAAAATTCGTATTAAATCAAACTTTTGTATACTTTTGAACTTGTTAAGAAGTATTTTTGTAGTTTAGCAGTATTTTACACTGGTCCCACTGAGCTTTTAGTTATTGAAACTAGTTTGTGTAGTGTCGCTTGTTTAAAAAGTAAGTAAATGATATAGTTAATATCATTTGTTAGTACGACATAACAAACAACAAAAGTTTTAAAAACTTTGTGTCTTGATATTTCTTTTGTGTTCATCATGGAAAAATAAATAAAAATTTAAATTTTAAAAACATGAAAAAAGTTTGAAGTTATACAAGTTTTAATATAATTCTGAAAATTTTAAGAATTTATACGGCGTTACCCTATCCTAGTCTTACGTAAAAACAGACCTCCTTAACATGAACTTCTGAGGTTGTTAAAAAACTGTTGAAAACTTTGCAAATAGTATAAACCTTTCAAAGATAAGCTACTTTTTTGCCGAATTTTAGCTTAAGATTAACCACATTATAAACAGTTAATTTTTAAATACTAAACCCCGATTAAGTTTAGATATACTTTTCTTATCCACATCAAAGGCCTGCATACCAAGCGATATCTTTGTTCCTTGTTTTTTTCTAATGTGCTTACACTTAGATATTTCATGCTGTAAACCCTAAAGTTTTTTTTTCAAATAAACTTTAATTACCTTAAATGTAAAATAAATAAAAAAACTTAATTTAATTACCTGATCAATCATTTGAATTCATTGTTTTTATGGATCACCAAAGTTCCAAAAAGTAATAAAAATATGAAGTTTGAATTTAAGCAATTTATTTTAATTATAGAAAAGTTATTTCATTTGCTCACGCACATCGGATATTTTAAGCAAGAACATATGCCAAATTTATGGTTAGTGTTTTGTAACCTTACGTAAAAATAATTGTTTTATATCAATTAGCTAAATATTTTATTTCTTTTATTTTAATTTTTGTAAAGCTAAAAAAAATTTTAAAGGAACTGTAATTAAAGTTACTTACAGTAATTATTTTTAGAACTACGAATACTTTGCACGGCGATTGATGTATGTATAAAACAGCGCAGTTAGCATGCAAGGTTTTTAAAAACATAAAAACTTTAATTAACTTGATTAAGAACAAAAATGAAAGTGTTGTGTAAGCAGATTTTTTCCGCATACCGTCCACAAAATGTGGGTTTGGTAACTTTCTAAAACATTATCAAAAACCTGGAACACTGGCACCGACAAACAGAAAAAAAAGTGAAGCGGTGTGGAGTGGGAACCAGTCAGCCGTGACGAGTGAACATTTGAGTGGAAATTCGCTGTCTCATTTCTTTTTTCAACAGAAAACGCCTTGGTCGTGGATGCGAGAGAGCTCATTTGACTTCTTGCTAGCATAGCAAGTGTAATGTATGTAAGCGAACGTAGCGTGATTATAAGCGCTTCGACGCCATGTTGAATTATTTTTTGGTTTCGTTTTATAGATCCTGGCTACTATAAATAAGTTTTATTGTATTAGATTTAATTTTCAAAAAAAATTTTGCAGACTTTTTTTGGTAGAGTTTTTACGCAAAGCAAAGCTTTGCACATTTCACGGAGATAAGAGATCGAAAAAGCGGCAGAAGCCATTGTTCGAATCTCTAGCACTCCAAAACAGAAGAATAGAAGACAGAGGTCTAGTCACACACATAAGTACTTTCGTACTAATTAAAAAAACACAATGAAACTAAGATCTCAAATTTTGTAAGTATTTTTTATAATTATATTTAACTTATTTGTTTTTGGATTGTTAAATGTAAACTAGTATAAGAAGAAAATTTTAGAATTAAATGAATTCTGTAAAACGTTTTATAATTTAAAAAAAACATTAAATTAAAAAAAAGTATTTATAAAGCCATAGTTCATGTGTAACTTTTATTTTCTGTTTTATATTTGGTGATCTTATTGTTTTACGTTTACAGGTAGTACTTAAATTAAATTTAAAAAATATTGTAAAAATATAAATTTAAATAAATTTTATAACAGCTGTTTAAACACTAAATACAATGTTTTTATCAGGTTTCTGTGTGTTTTCCTTTTAGTTATTCTTCACAGTACTGATGCTGCTAAAGTTAGTTGTTTAAATGTTTAATACAAAAGATAATTTAAAGTTGAAGACTGCATTTGTTTAAATTATTTCGTACAACGTAAACTAGCTGTTTTGTAATAAAGTGGATTTTTTAGATTTAATACGCCTGAAATAGTTCTTAAACTATTCTTTTATTCAGATTTTTTATAAATTATAAAATAATTAAAATCTAAAATAAAACGAATAGCGTGTGTACAGCACAACCTAACGGTGAAGTTATTAGAAATGTAGCCACAGCTGTTGCTAGAACTTTATTATTATTCGTTATAGGCACGTTTAGCTAGACTATTTTGTACTATAAGTTTAATTAAATAAGTTCCCTTTTTTCAATTTTTTTGATTAGTCAATACAGAGTCTAGTTTTTTGAACTTTATATAACTTGTGATTTACTTTTAATGTTTAACTGCAAACAAATTGATTATAAACTTTCTTCGACAACTGACTTGTTATTAGCTAATTTAAAAAGGTAAAAACTTTAAATTAAAAAGGAATTCGTAATAAGATAGCTTGATTTTTATACTGTTAAACATTAAATTTAATACAGCTGGTTAAAACAACAAAAGTTACTGATAAAGTTAATTGCTAAAGTCGCTTAAATTCAAAAAAAAAATTACAGAGACCTTTTATAACTTTATTTTATAATGTACTCATTTATTTTTATACATATGCTTTCAAGTATGTGTAACTAAAAAACAAAATAAAATTGTTTCATTGAATCACTTAAACTAGAGACATCGAAGAGGAGGCTACAAAAAGCTAAAAGTTAAAAATCATAATGATGAAGAGTGTAATGGTAGAGATTGTAAGGGACCTTGTGCTGGTTGCGTTTCTGAAAAAGGACGAAGAGTTAGTTTTTAATAAAATACAACGCAACTAGTTTAAATACTTTAATAAAAATATTAAACAAATTAAAAATATTTTTAATCAAAATGCAACTTAATAAGTTTTAATTTGATCTGTTTTTCAAGCTTGCTCTGTTTTGTATCACCTACAAGCTAAAGTCTTATTATAACACTTTTCAAATCTAATTTACATTTAATTGAAAAAAATGATGTTGCTTTTAAATTTTTGTTGCTTTAAAAGCGTTTTTTAAAGTACTGGTTTTAGCAGTTTGTCGTATAAAAGTCTTACATAAAAAAGACTTAAACCATCAACTTATTTCAAGGGACCACATGGAGAGCAAGGAAAACCAGGTCAAGTAGGTAACCCTGGAATACAGGGAATTGAAGGTGTTAGAGGAGAAAAAGGGTCTCCAGGAATGCCGGGAAAATCCGGTTCTGATGGTCCAAGAGGAGATAGAGTAATTGCTTTAATCTTTATTTTATTTCAATTCCTAAATTTTAGTTTAGTCAATACTATTAAGACTTTGAAATATAAAATGAACAATTTAATCTAAACTGAGATATACACTATACCCAAGCAAGTAGGTTGTTTTGCTAGTTCGAATAGTAATGGTTGCTTTTTATTAATTTAAACGTTTTTTCAAACAAAATAAAAGATTAATTAATAGTCATATATTTAGAGCAAAAAAAAAAAATCAAGTAAGTAAACAAACTGTTTCTTATAATTTATTTGAAACTTAATTGTTTGACCCTAATTTAACAAAGTTCAAGTTATAATTAATGTTCATAATAAAAATTTTTATAAATTAGTGTGAATAAAAATAGATTAAAAAATTTTAAATGAACTTACTTTAAAATAGTGGGTGAATAAAATTAGCTTAAATACTTAGTGCTAAACATCTCTTTGTCTTTTTTTAAATAGTGTTATGTTTAAAAAGTAATCGAAAAAAATATTTATGTGCGAATTCTTTAGGGAAACCCAGGACCTTCTGGTTATAATGGAATGCCCGGACACGACGGTTTGAAAGGTGAGCAAGGTCGTCAAGGTTTACCCGGTGTAGATGGATGCAATGGAACTGAAGGAGACCTTGGACCAGCAGGAACACCAGGTACCGATGGAGAGGATGGAAGCATGGTAAGTAATACATGTAAGTATACTCCATTGAAAGAATTGAATTTAAACCTTATGCAATTTTGAAGGCAAAGCCTGGTGAAAAAGGGCAAAAAGGTGAACCGATTGAAATAGACGATAATACTATGCCGAAAGGTGCTAAAGGTTACAAGGGACCTGTTGGACCACCAGGCCCACAAGGTTATGTGGGTTCTCCCGGAGACATTGGACCAAAAGGTCCCGACGGACCACCTGGACCTCCAGTAAGATTTTAGTTTTGATTGATATTTTTGAATTTTTTTAAACATCTAGTTTATAGGGTCCACCTGGACCAGATGGTAAAAGAGGAATTGACGGTTTTTTTGCTGTAGCCTTTATCGGAAAAGTTGGCGATCCAGTAAGTTTGCAAACTTTAATGATTAAAAGAAGCTTCAAGATATCCTAAACAATAATTATATATCGGTATTTTATAACTTCAAATTTAACCGTTTTATACGTCATAAAAGGGAGAAAAAGGACCTCCAGGTGATCCAGCTGAACCAACGCCAGCTACTCAAAACGAAGGAAATGTAACTGAAGTAAAAATAATCGACGGACCTCCTGGTGAACCAGGAGATCAAGTTAGTAACAAAAAGTACTAGATAGACTTAATTTCAACGATTTAAAAATAAAAAATCCGTTATGAAACTAGTTGGTTTTCAATTTAAGAGCTTTTTTACAAAACTTTGAATGTTGCTGCTATTGACTAGGATTCTTATATATTTATATTTTTTAAGGGACTAAAAGGATACAAAGGATACAAAGGTGAATCTGGAAAGAAAGGTTTTCCTGTGAGTTAACTTTTTCTAACGCAAATAATCAGCATACATATACGATAAGATTACATTGTTTTCATATTATCTGTCCATTAGAATTTTTTGTAATAAAGCTTATAAAGATAATGACGTTAGGGCTACCCTGGTCTTGATGGGATGAAAGGTGAGCGTGGAATCAGAGGAATGGCCGGAGGACGCGGTCCAAGCGGTGCCCCAGGACAGCAAGGGCTTGCTGGAGTAAAAGGAGATCCAGGCATGGATGGTGAGCCGGGTGTACCAGGACGTCGTGGTATGGATGGAGAGAGTGGTGAAGATGGTAGAAATGGTCAGCCTGGTTTCCCTGGACTTAAAGTAAGCTTTTTTAATTTGTTAAAATTACAATGTTATCGTTACCTGTTTTTTTTTCTGTGCAGGGTATTACTGGTTTGAAGGGACCTGATGGTCCAGAAGGAAAAGTAGGTATGGATGGTCTACCAGGTCTTTCAGGCCAAAATGGACGAGACGGAAGAGACGGACTCATTGGAGATGAGGGTGATGATGGTCTTCCAGGAAAGCAAGGACCAAGAGGAGAGAACGTAGTTGGGGAACCAGGAAAAGATGGTTTTGCAGGTTCGTTAGGCACAATTGCTGTATTTTATATGTACATATTTTTTACATTTAAAGATTTACTTTTTTGTTACTTTTCAGGTTTTGACGGAATGGTTGGAGATGCTGGTTCTCCTGGTATTGTAGGTGCTCCAGGTCAAAAAGGTAAGCGTGGGCCTAAAGCAATGTCTATTCCTGGAACACGTGGTACAGATGGTCCTAGAGGAGAACCAGGTAGAGATGGACTTCCAGGTACTCGTGGTACTCCTGGAGAGCCAGGCAAATTTTATGGACTTAATGAAAAAGTTTTTGGACCAAAAGGAAATGAAGGCTCGCAAGGTGTTAAAGGGCAGAAAGGTTTTTCAGGTAAAACATTTTCTTCTAGTTGTTTGTTAATCTGTACTATATATTAGCTAAGTTTATAAAACTTTGTAAGTGGTCAGCTTCAAAAAATGACAAAAATACTCCTGATTTTGTTTTCTCTTTGTATTTTTGTTTGAATGATCATTTTGCCTACAAATTCCTTTACTAAAATTAAAATGTTTTTCGAAAAAAAAAACAATATTATTTTGTATATACCAATAGTGTTTATATCATTTTACATTCTAAAATAGACATAAAACACTGTTTAGTACATTAAAAATATAAGCTTACATCAAGTTTGATAATAAACATAGGTAAGGGACTTTTAACGATGCTTTACATCAATAAAAGTTTATATACTTTTTGCTTATTAATTTTTAATTAAATTTCCCAAACACTTTTAATTACTTCAATCTAGTTAGTTAAAATTAGTTTAAATCTATACTTATCTTTTTATTTCTAATACTAATTATTTGTACTTGTAATACATTAGTTTAATTATCGAAAATTTTGATTTTTCATTCTTCAGTTTAATACTTTTAAGCACTTTACTGTTGTACAAATTAAGCTTCAAAATTAACTCCTAAAAACTACAATGACAACAAAAAAAAATAGAAATAGACTAAATAACTAAATAAGGAATTGACGGAGAGAAAGGAGAAGAAGGTCTGAAAGGTTTTCCTGGAGGCGAATGCGACTGTGAGGATGCACAAGGACCTGAAGGTGAAAATGGACCAATTGGAGAGCAGGGTAAACCAGGAATGACTGGACTTCCTGGATTAAACGGTCAACAAGGAAACCTTGGCGCTCCTGGTGATAACGGAGTGAAAGGAAAACGCGGTGAACAAGTGAGCAATAGTTACTTATCTGGTCGGTTTAATACATTTGTTTAAGTTTCATTCAAAACTTAATTTATTGCTATGCTTTATAAAATGTATTTGAATTACTTTTAAATTTGTAGATCTATGACTTCCCGTAGTGTACAAAGCATTTTGTTTTTATTTAAATTTATGTTATTGCTTGTTCTTATGCTTGATAAAACTATATATATTGGTAAAATTTACTACCGGCAAAATAGATAGTAAGTATAAATTAGTCTACTCTTACTTATAGCATGTTGTACAATTTTAGAATAAGTTTTTTATTATTCGTTAGTATTTTTCATATTTCTATCTTATTTTTGATCAATATCTTTTTATCTTAAATAACAATATTAGGTAAAATTTAAACTTTGTAAAACAACTAGTCTAACTATTTCTTTAGGGTCCTAGAGGAGAACAAGGAAGTCCAGGAAAAGCTGGTGAGCCTGGAGATATTGCTGTAATCGGAGAATACTTAGTAGAAGCAGGAGACTCTGGAGACATCGGTGCTGACGGTGTTAGAGGTGCTGCAGGACGTGATGGAAAAGATGGTCTCACAGGACAGCCTGGACGACGAGGATCAAAAGTATGATAATTAAAAGTGTTTAAAACTAAAGATTAAAAGTTTTTTTTTTATAGTAATATACAATTGAAAACTGAAATAAACGCAGTCTGTTCTTATCAAGAACATTTAAAAATCTGACTTTATTTGCTTTTTTTTTTTAATTTAAATTAAAAATAATGCGTTTTTTTTATACTTTTATTTTGCAAAAAAAAATTGATAAAAACTATTTCGTTTAATTACCGAAAGCAGTTTACATCACAAAATATTGCAAATAGTTAGAATTTTAAAGTGTTTTATTATTTAAGGGAGATATTGGACCTGATGGTCCTGATGGAGCTGATGGTAAAAAGGGAGACCAAGGTAGAAATGGAAGGAGTGGTAGACCTGGACGCAATGCTGTTGGAATACCTGGACGTCCAGGAAAACCAGGGAAGCCTGGAAATCAAGGGCCGAGGGGAAACCCTGGAATTAAAGGACGAAAAGGTATTTTGAAAGTAAAATGATCAAACTTTTTTTCTAAACTCAGTTAAATTATTTGATCTTTGTTTGATAAAATAATTTTTAGGGTTAATTTATTTTTTTTTTATTATTATTTATTGCAAAACTTTAGAGTAAAATCCGATTTTGTCTCGTACGTTTGATTATCTTAAAAAAACAAAACTTTAGTTACGGATTGTTGTGGCATTATGCATTTTATAAAATTGTGAAGTTTTTTTGCTTAGGATTTTTGAAGTTTTTTGTTTATTGATTGTGTTTTACTATTGGATATGTATTAGTAACATAACATGTTATTGAAAGGGTTTGAAAATAATAATTACAGCAATTAGAATTTTATGGTTTGTAAAAATTTATATATTTTTCTTTTAGGGATGTTTTGTAATATTACTTATTGTTTTGAAAAATTATTTTAATACTTACATTGCATTGATTATTGAAACGGGCAGCTATGAAAATGAGTTTGGGAAACTCTTGTTTAACCCTATATTAATGTTTTTCTTTAGTTTTAACTGCAGTTTTCATAACTATCTTGTAACTGACGAAGGCTGTCAGATGAAACAGTGTTTTGAAATAAATTTTGTTTTAATAAGTTTCCTGAACTAAAAGTAATTATAATTTATTAAAAATGGTCAGTGCTTTTAAGTAAAATAATTTATATAAACACTTAATCATTTTTACAATTTTAAAACTATTTTAAGTTATTTGATAAATTTTAATAAATTTACTTAGGTTTTCCCGGAGAATTAATCCGTGGAAGGGTGATGAAGGGAGTCGAAGGTAGAGTAGGTGATGCAGGTAACCCTGGTTTGAATGGACAAGACGGTATGCAAGGAATGCCAGGAGAAGATGGTGAACCTGGTAAGCAAGGTAATCCTGGAGAAGATGGTGAACAAGGAGAAGACGGAGAAAGCTTCGAAGGCCCTGAAGGTACTGAAGCAATCTTAAGAATATAATAAAATAGTTATAATGCAATCTAGGACAGGAAAAACTTTATCGAAAGTTAACTAAAATTTCTTTTTTTTAATACTTTTTCAAACCAAGTTTAAATTTTGTAAGTCAATCTAAAAAATAACTTATACTTCTAACTGTATGTTAATCTATTAAAAAATATTTTTACTTCAAACTTGGAATTTTCTAAGTACTATTCTAAGGACTCAGTTATATAAATACATTTAAATAAGTATAGCTGATTTTATTAACTCATTATACTTTTAAATTAAAATGGGCATAACTTAGAATTAAGTTTTAGCAATTGTTTTAGAATGCGATAGTAAAAGGACTCAGATTATTATTTTTTATTTGAAACGTTTTAAAGTCTTAAAAGATAAGTTTGGTTCTGTTTACTGAAGATGTACAATGTCTAATTGCCTGAAATCTTGTTATTTTGTTTCAGCTAATAATCATAGCTGTATTTTATATGAACGGGTATAAATTTCACGAAAACAAAATTGCACGAGGGGACTAAATTGCACGAGAACAAAGTTGCACGAGTGCACAAAATTGCACGAAGTCAAATTTTCACGAAGCCAAGTTTGCACGAGGGCACAAAATTGCACGAGGGAACAAAATTGCACGAAGACAATTTTGCACAAGTTACGTTTTTGCATGATAATAAAAAAAAACAGAAAAGAAGAAAATAATAAACTAAAAGATAATTTAATAAAAAAAAAATTAAAAAAAGTTACTGACCGAGGGTAAGGGTTAGGGGTAACAGTGATAGTAAAAAAAAAAAATAAAATAAGTAATAAAAACTATTAAACAAAAAAATAGTAATAATTAAAAACAAAAGTTACCGACCGCGGTTAAGGGTTAGGAAAAACAGTGATTGTAAAAAAAAATAAAATAAAATAAATGAAAATTTATAAAAAAAAATTTAACCCGTGCAAAAATGTCTTCTTGCAAAATTGTTTGCTCGTGCAAAAGTGTGTTCGTGCATAAAATACCCTTCGTGCAAAAGCGTCTTCGTGCAATTTTGTCCCCTCGTACAATTTTTTACGCTCGTGCAAATTTGACAACTACCCGTGTTTTATAGTTTAAAACTAGTTTTACTTTAATACAACTAGTTTTTAACTTTACAAGTCTTTAAAAGCATTGATTTTATCTAGGGCGACCAGGCATGAGAGGTAATAATGGAGCTGATGGACTTGCTGGTCTGCCAGGAATAATTGGAAAAGACGGTAACCCAGGAGTTGACGGGTTACAAGGAGAGCCTGGAAAAGATGGCAAAGATATGACTGGAGAACGTGGTGAGCCTGGACAACCAGGTTTTTCTGGTTTGGACGGCTTAGATGGTATGGCTGGAATGCCAGGAAAGAAGGGCGAAGCTGGTAAGTTCGGTCGTATTGGAGCACAAGGTCTGAAAGGAAAACGAGGAGAGGAAGGTCCTACTGGTGCTGATGGTCGACCAGGTATAGAAGTTTATTTTTATTGCTTTGGTTATGCTTTCATTAATTTATTTTTTCCTTCAGGAGAAAAAGGAGACAAAGCAGAACCTGGTCTAAACGGTGAACCAGGACTTGCAGGCTTGAAAGGAAGAGCTGGTATTCAAGGACCCCGTGGTTTTAAAGGTAATAGAGGTAGAGACGGTATACCAGCAACAGGAAATCTTAAAGGGCAAAAAGGAATATCCGGATTCGATGGATTGCCAGGTATTTTAGAAACTTATTAGTAATAGTACAATTTTTTTATATTTTTAGTATAATTAAGAAAAATTTTGCAACGATATATAAAATTTAAAGCATTCTTACTGAAAGTATGCACAGTAATGTGTATAAAAACTATTTTACTGTGTACAGAAATTTTGATTGATGATAAAAATATTTTTATATCTTGTGTATATTATGTCTTAAAAATTTTATTTTATTATGATTGTTTTGGCATAAACTAGTATATTAATTACAAATAAAGACAATTAAATCTTAGTTATATCATGATTAAAATATTTATGAGTATAAAAAGATTTATCTAGTGAACACGAGACTTTTCATCTCTACTTTACTGTGTACAGTTTTCAGAAAGTTTGAGTATCACTAGAACAACTTGTTTCTTACTGTTAAATTTTTTTTTAGGAAATCGTTACTAAGTAACTATATTAAAGATAATAATAAAAAGCTCGAAATAAGTAATTTTTTTGAAGGAATTCCAGGAGAAAAAGGTGAACGCGGTTTCGAAGGATTTGCAGGATTAGATGGAAATGTTGGAGAAGAAGGAGAACAAGGACTAAATGGACTCGATGGTTTCCGTGGTAAGTTTTTTCAAACACCTTTAATTGTACTTTTCGATAGAAGTTTTCATTCTATTTGATTAAAGTAAAAAAACAGACTTTTTCAATATATTTTACTCTTAACCAATAGCAGACTTGTTTAAAAAAATATAGACTCAAAAACTTCTTCAAAGCTTATTTTGAAATTATTTTATTCTTAAGATCAAAACAGTTTATATTACTTTGTTATCAAATAATCAAAAAAAAATTGTGTTTTTGTACGTAATTATTGTTTTCACATAAAATATCTTAAGGTCCCGATGGACAAAGAGGCTTTAGAGGAAACAAAGGTCCATCAGGAAAGCCTGGTCGTCATGGCAAGGATGGTCTTCCTGGGGTTGTTGGAAGAAAAGGGGCAAAAGGTAGTTTTTTAGATTTTATCAAATTATTTATTCTAAAATAATTCAATAAACAAATCAAGAACTTTTTTTTATAACTTTTATATCTGCGCAAAAACTTAAGTTAACATAAGTAAAAAACTCTCCACAAAGTTAAGCACACTAAATTAATTGAAAACTTGTGACAATTTATTCTTTTTTTCAGGTAATCAGGGTCGAAGAGGAAAGAAGGGACCTTCAGGAGATGCAGCTACACCACCAGAAGTTGATAAAGATAGCTATAAAGATGAAAAAGGTGAACCAGGACCACAAGGAGAACAAGGCTAGTAAAAATAAATCAAATATTTTACTATGTAATTTTTAAAGTAACTTACTAGCATGGTGAAAGAACAAATAAAAGTTTATTTTAGTTATAAAATACATATTAAAGTATAAAAACTTTTTGTAAAAAAATATTAGAAAATTTATTGAAAAACTCAGCTTTAAAACTATTTTTTAGACTGTTTTATGTTTACCTTTCATTTTCTTCCAAACTATTAAGTCTGTAAAGTTTTATTATGTTTTTACACTTATTAAATACCGTTCTTAAATTCTTATTTTACTTGAGAAAATCATTTAGGTATGCCGGGACCGCTCGGTAAACAGGGACAGCCAGGCAGACGAGGTCGTAAAGGAGATATAGGCAGGCCAGGATTCAATGGTATGGAAGGTATGAGAGGTAAAGACGGTCCTCGTGGTCTTGATGGCTTCAAAGGACAGCGAGGAATGATGGGCCTTGAAGGTATTGAAGGAAGCAATGGAGACAACGGGTTCGACGGTCTTCCAGGAATGATAGGACAGAAAGGTCAACAAGGAGAACAAGGTAAAGTAAAAATCTTAAAAACATTGTTTGAAGGAAATTTCATGATTGTTTAGATTTATATACCGAACATAATTTTGTACAGGTAAAAAAGGTGGTCCAGGACCAAAAGGTAAAAAAGGACAAACAGGTAGTTCAGGTCTTGACGGATTTTCAGGACGTCAAGGACAAAAAGGATTGCGTGGTTTACCAGGTAAAGATGGTCTAAATGGATTAAAAGGACCCAAGGGATCTGTAGGTGGTCGTGGTCCTACAGGAGAATCAGGTTTGTTCTAAATTTACAAGTACATATAACTATAAAACACAAGAGTTAGAACTTTGATTAAGATCTCGCTATTTTACGGTTTGTTTATAAACAAGACATATAATTTTATCACAACATTATTTATAAAAAACTTTAAGTTATACTACTGTTTAATTAAAAGGGCCAAAGTATTAAATTTTCTTTAAAAAAATATGTTCTTTTTATTTTTTATAGCGTTAATGATGTTTTTTTTATGTAAAAAGTTGTTTAGTAACCAATTTTTTTATTTTTTTGATAAGTTTTTCAAGATGTACAATTAAGATGTACTATTGAATTTAAGTAAAATTCTAAGTTTACAAAAGATAAACTGTTCAATGAAAAAAAACACGTACAACTTTAAAAAAAA
Organism: Thalia democratica; assembly: GCF_965202585.1. Classification (NCBI taxonomy): domain Eukaryota; kingdom Metazoa; phylum Chordata; class Thaliacea; order Salpida; family Salpidae; genus Thalia; species Thalia democratica. The sequence continues at coordinate 53,285,660 of NC_139165.1, read as the reverse complement.
ATACAAAAAAATCCACAGTAACTTTAAAATTGATGCTTTTTAAACTGTTTTTACGTACAAATACGTAACAAACAATAAACTATTTTTTACTAGGTCCACAAGGACGACCCGGATTACCAGGTTTAGTTGGTTTAGAAGGAATGCCTGGACTTTTAGGAGAAAACGGAGAACCTGGATTTGAAGGACTACCAGGAGAAGATGGCAAGTATTTTTTTGTTATTGATTAAATTATTAACACAGTTTAACTAACGACTAGTTTTATGGTTTTTAAAAATTATTTAATAACAATATTTTATGACGAGAGTTTTTTTTAAACGTAATATAAAATTAAAAATACGGAACAAAATATTAGCACATACTTTCAATAAAAATTTAATGAAAAAAGTTGAATCGTCGTTAAACAGGTCCTGAAGGACAACCAGGTCTTACCGGATTTGACGGTATTGATGGTCCTACGGGAGACAAAGGTTATCCTGCAAGAGGAAGACTAATGGGTCCAAGAGGAGAACCAGGTTTTAGTGGTGAAAAGGGAGATATTGGTGCCGAAGGAGAAATTGGACCTGTTGGAGATATTGGTGAGCAAGGTCCAATTGGAGAACCAGGTCCTAGAGGAAATCAGGGTCTTGAAGGTTTTCCTGGTCCTAAAGGTGAACCCAGCGTTGTTGGAAGAAGAGGAGATGTCGGAGAACCTGGAGAACCTGGTCTTGACGGATTAGTAGGTATGCATGAAGATTATTTTAAAATTCGATCAAAAATAGTACTATAAATACAGTATTGTCATACTTTGCTTAAAAAATATAAAGGAGAACAAGGAGAGCGTGGACCTCGAGGTTACCAAGGCTTGATCGGAATGAAAGGACGTCAAGGGGACAGAGGACTTCCAGGAAAAGACGGTTTTGACGGAATGGACGGATTTCCCGGCTCCCAAGGACCTCCTGGATTACAGGGATTTAAAGGAAGATCAGGTAAAGACTAAATACTTATATTTTACAAAATTGGTAGTAAAAAAAACAAAATAGTATAAATCAATATTTTACAAGTAGATGAAAAATTTAACTTAAGAATGCAACTTAATACACAGGCTCCATTGGTAAACATGGACTAAACGGTATGCCAGGAAAAGATGGGGAAAAGGGACAGAAAGGACAAATAGGAAAGCCTGGTATGGATGGATTAGTAGGACTGGCGGGTGATGAAGGTGAAGATGGTGAACCCGGAAGAAAAGTCGGTGAAAAGGACGCTCCTCGGGGATCACGTGGAGATCCAGGTTTGGACGGAATTCCTGGTATGATGGGAATGCCCGGTAACACTGGTTATAGAGGACCTAGAGGGTTAAAAGTAATTTGTAGTTTACTTATAATAAAATAAGAATACTTGTTTACACTGTTTCAGTGTTAGCTTTAAACCTTTTTTTTTAGTGTTTCGAAAAAAGCAAGTTTAACTACAATAATAATAATCTAAAAATTTTGTTTTGCTGGAAACAACTGTTTCTAAAATTTTACTTTTTTAGATTCTATCAAGTAACAAATTGTTTTTAATTGTTTTAGGAGAAGTTTGTAAATTTTCTAGGGTTCAAGAGGAAACCGAGGTCTTCCTGGTCTAGATGGAAGTAAAGGAGTTCCAGGAATTCGTGGAAAGCCTGGATCTCAAGGAGAAGTTGGTTTTCCAGGAACACCAGGAATCGATGGCTCAACGGGAAGAAGAGGAAGACCTGGAAGAGCAGGAAGACGACGACCACCTGGTCACATAATCGTGCGTCACAGTCAGTCGACAACTGTTCCGGATTGTCCAGCTGGAATGAGAAGGTTGTGGAAAGGCTACAGTATGCTGTACTTGGAAGGAAGTGAAAGAGCTCATGGTCAAGATTTAGGTGCGAGTTTTTTACTTATTCTTTTTCGTTATTTTTTTAAGTAATTCAATGATTCGGTCACGACTTATGTTGTAGAAGTAAAAACAATCTGGCTAATACTATTGTTTTAAGAATATTTACTATAATTGTTATAGAGTTTTAAGTAATAATTAGAAACAACAGTTTTTTAAGCAAATGTTTAAATAATAACTTTCAGGTTTTTTCTATGTAAGTAGTTTAAGTTACTAATTTGTTTTAACAATTTTTAGATACTGCTAAACCATATTTTTATTTTTCAAGATTGTATTTTTGCCTATTAACTTAATAACATAAAATGAAAAGCAACTTTTAAGAAATTAAATTTGCAACAACTATTTAAAGGTTGAGTCTTTACATTAATAAAACTTTTTTTTTAATTGAAATACAATTAGCTCAGTGGCCCCAAATCTTGACCCACTATATCTAAGATGTTAAATAGGGAATCAATTGTTTTATAAAATCATCAGTAGGGTTAAGACTGTTATAGAAAATTCATTCTAGTTTAAAATTTTTATGTTAACTTAACTAACTCTGAATTGTTAGTGTTTTTTAAATATTTTTTTAATTAAAGGTATGCTATTAGTAAAAAGCTTTTGTCGATGTGAACTTTACTAGTAGCAATGCTCTAGAGAGCTAAATAGAATGTTCTATACATAACTCATTTATCAAATAGGTTCCGCTGGTTCATGTGCTAGAAAGTTCAATTCCATGCCATTTTTGTATTGCAACCCCAATGGTAATTGTAGATATGCTGGAAGAAATGACAAATCTTATTGGCTAACAACAAACGAAAGAATTCCATTGAAACCAGTTGATGTTAACAATGTAAGTCACGTTTTTATTTCTATGTAATCGTTTTTCAGACTACTAGACGTTTTTTTATTCATCAAAAATAAGTATGAGCAAGTATAACAGCTTTTAAATTTTATAACTTAAGCGAAACAGGTTGTTTGAAGTTTTGTTTAAAATTTTAGTTTTTTTACAATCATACTATTAAAACTAGACATTTCTTAAATACTTTATAAAAGTTTTGTATTTTATATTTACTATATATTGTTAAATGAAAGATATAAAAAAAGCGCTCAAAAAGTTTGGTCTATAGACCTGGTGTACAAAAAAACTTTTCGGTTATCGAGTCGTACACCACAGAATTACTAATAAAATTTTTTATGTTGATTTGTTTTTATTATTTAGAAAATTTTTAAAACCTATTTTAACCAGCTTTACAAAACATTACAAAGGTATACTTATATTTTTATATTATGAGCAGGTTGAGAAATACATAAGCAGATGTTCAGTTTGCGAAGCTCCTTCATTAGCAATTGCAGTACACAGTCAAACAACTTTGGATCCTAACTGTCCTGTCGGATGGAACAGTATGTGGATGGGTTACAGTTTTGTCATGGTCAGTAGTTTTATATACCACTTATAGCTGTTGAATTTAGACAAAAAAAGTTTTTTAGTACAATTTTTACGCTATTTTTCATAGAATCAAAAGTAATTGGCAAATAAAGAATAAAAGTTTGCACACTTTTAACAGCACACGTCATCTGGAGCTGAAGGCAACGGCCAAAAGCTGGCGAGCCCAGGATCGTGTCTCATGGATTTCCGTGCCACTCCTTTTATTGAGTGCAACGGAGCCCGTGGTCATTGCGCGTTTTACAATAACCAATTTAGCTTCTGGATGACCACAGTCAAGCCTGGTAACGATATGTTCACGCAAGAAATGGAAAACCTCATGATAATGAACGGAAACTTGAGAAGTCGTGTCAGCAGGTGTAACGTTTGCATGCGTCTAAACCCGTAAATTTGTTTTTAATGGTTCTTTGAATTAACCAATAAATTCAAGCTATTCTAACGAGATCATATTGTAAAGAGCAGCAGGTCCCGAACTCAACAAGGATGGGGCGTTGTTGCCACGCCAAAATTATTTTCAATAAACCAACCGATTAATAAAATTCGGTTATCTTTATTTGTATTTCTAACTTTAACTTTTTATCTGCTATTTTGAAAAAAAAAATCAGCATAGTTTCAATATTTTTGTTTTTAGATTTGTTGTTTGAAATTTAAGTTTTTTAGTGGCTTTAAATTTTTTGCCTTTTTAAGTTTTTTTTGCTTTTTATTAAATTAATTTAGCAAAAAGTACTTGTACAAGTTTCGAAAAACACACAAATAAAGTTTTGATTTTATAGAAATATTTTTAAAATATTATCATGTGATAATCGTCTGTGTTTAAAAAACCTCATTAAAACTCAAACATATTATAAACAACAGAATAATACTAAAGTAACTAAACACTTTTTCGTTTTAACAAGTAAATCATCTGATACTTATAAAGTATTTATACACAAAAATTATCAAATAAAATTATTAATAGAAGATATAACGCTAAATAAAAGTATGATAAATCATAAACTTAATTATTAATTTGTAAAACGATTTTCTGTTAGATCATTTTGGTATACTTTGTCTTTATAAAGATTTTTACAAAATCAGTCTTTAAATGGTCTAAATAAGTCGACTTAAAAATAGTATTTATCATTTTGCTATTGAAATATAAAATATCGCTCTCAACTGAAATAGATTTTTAAAACTTATCGTAAATAATAAGGTTTTTTTTAAGTTTATTTAAACTACATTAAGAAAATTAGATAATCTGAGCAAAAGAGTAATAAATATACATTTAACTTTGTTTCTAAAAACAATAACACATTTACTTATTATTTAAGTACTGTACAAAAACATGAAATAACTAATAGTTGTCTTGGTTTTCTATGTTTTTCAGAAAAAATTCTAGGACTTTCATGTACTTTCTACTTTCTTGTTTCAATAAAGTAGAACTTTTAGTCAAACTTTAAATATAAATCATAACTAAAATGTACAATAATAATAGGGTAAAAATTTGTAGCTGATAAAATATTTAGAAACAGTTAAAGTAAGTTCTCTTCTAATCGTTTTTAAATTAAACTTATAATTATTTAGTACTATGAAAACAAGTTACATATTTTAGAACTTATTTTTTGATTACCTTAATTAAGTTTACCTAAACAGAAAAATGAGATTTTCTAAGATTTTATAAAAGATACAAAATTTAAAGAAATCTTATTTTGTAAATACTTAGTAATCTTAACTCTAACAACGACTAACTTTTTCAACTGATAAAAAGGAAAAAATGTTTATGTTTACTATCACCTGATAAAAAAATCTTTTAAGTACAATTCACTGAAAAAAAAAGAATTTTGTAAGATGAACAAAGAGCTATACTTAAAATTAATATAATATCTTTAATTTATGAAGCCATACTTTAACAGCTGTATCTACTTGTCAATGCTAGATGCTTTTATTTAGTAGAAAGCCTAATTTTAAAAAGTTTTCTAAAATGCTAAAAAATATCTAGATGAAATTATCTGCATAATACGATCGATATATGAGTATTTTAGACATTGCAAAAAGCAATAGCCTTGAAAACTCCGTATTTTAATTAGACGTAAACAATTTTTTTAATAAAATAATAAAAATCTTTTTACTTAGTATAGACTGTTTAGCTTTTTTATTTCACTATAAGTTTTTTCTAAGGTTTTTTTTTCTTCGACCATGTAAACTGTTGAATAAAACTGATTATATAAACTAAAGGTTTTAGTCTAAGAAATATTTTTTTTATTAATAAGATTAAGCTAGTAATCAAAATATAACATTTTTTTTTTTATAAAAATTAATACATAAAACTTTTAAAGACTTTTTGAACTTGTTTTTTATTTGATAATTTATTTGTTTTAGAAAACATCTATAAGAAAACTTAAATGATAATATTAAATTAAAATAGTTTTTTTTATGAATTATAACAGTGTTATTAAAAAAAAAAATCCCTTTATAGTTTAAAAATAAAACTGAGCTTATTTTAGTTTTCGTTAATAACAGATTCAAATTGTTTATCCATTTATATTCAGGAATGTGGAGTGATTAGGAAAAAATGATAACATTTAGTATAAACGTAAAGTTTTTTAATGAGACGACACAGCTTTAAAACAAGTAGATAATTAACACATTTATATTTAAACAAGTTATAAAAAAATAGGACAAAATCGCTTTTTTTAAAGTTAATTAGAGCGATTGCAAAATCTATTCGCTTTGGATTACAAATCTCTTATTTGTTCAAGTAGATATGCGTTATTTTCAATCTAATCGAATCTAATTTATTTCAAAACTGCTTGTATTTTTTATAAATAGAGTTTTTATACTTCTTCGTACAACTTACGTTGTTTATCAAATGATTTTTTTATTTTTTTTTTGCGAATAGTATTAAAACAAAAAGTTATGTAAGTTTGTACTTTATTTTTAAAACTATGTTAACTAAGTTTTTGAACTTTAACGCCTTTAGTCTAGTATTATTTTTCTACGACTTACTGCAAAACGCTTCTTAAAATCATATCATTTTATTTAAGACTACATCAAAACTTACAAACCATTTTAAGGACATTATTTCAAACCACGTAAAAGTTTTATTAAGTTTTCTTCTGTACTCAAAAAAATAACAACTCAATTTAATCAATTACATTATATTTTTATATAATTATAAGGGAAACAATTGAAACGGCATAAAAAGAATATAATAGAGTATGTAAACTACACAAAAATTATAAAAACTAACCAATTTAAAAACAATGAGTTTATACAACAAAAAATTTTATTTAAACTATCAAAAAATTGACTTTAACGAAATAAGGCAACACCATAGTCAAAGTTGTTTTTACAATGCTTAGGTTTGTTTAAATAAATTAAAAAAGCTTTGAGTCGAATTAAAATTATACATTTTAAAACACGTATCAAAAAACATGTATCAAAAGACATTCAATCTTACGTTGTTAATAAAAAGAAGAAATAGAGGTTAGCAGTCAGAAATAAAAATAAACTGAAGAAAAAGTATTTAAAGCTAGAAATGCCATGAAAATATTAGCTGAACACTTAGAGAACAACCATAATTTTGGTGATAATTTAAAAGTTTCCAGGTTTAGTGTTGAAAGACATTGTTTGAATAGCTTTTATTTAAATATACTCGAAGCTATTAAAATATATTTAAACAAACCTAAGCTTTCTAAAAAAAATTAAGTAGACTATTTTATTAATATAATATTGTTTTATTTAGTTCAAACTTCTTTTGTGTCAAATTGAATTAAATTTTCTTTGTTTATTAAAACTCTAAGTGTTTTTAATTTTTATTTAATATAGTTGTTATATGTTGATTTGTTCTATTCTATAACATAAGTTTAAAAATGTATGAATTAGAGTGCTAAATATATAAGAGCTTAGTTATCAAAATTTTGTTCAACGATTGCTACTTTAGCTAACATTGTTTCTCCTAAAAGGATCTATAGAACTTTGTTACTTAAAAAGCTCTGAAGATCCTTTCAAGAGAAACAGTGTCATCAAAGGTAACAATCGTTGAATAAAATGTTAATACATATTCTATTCTAGTTTTTGCAGTTTCTATTTTATTTTTCCTGAAGACAATAGAAAAAACATATCGGAAATTATATACTTGAGTTTTTATTTTGTTTTATTGAGTACAAAACCAAAATAAAGCAGATGTTTTTGAACTTTTTTTTTTAAAGTTTTTTTTTGTATTATCTAAGTTATTTAAGCTCTAACCAAAAATCAGATTTATTTAAACAGCAGATTAGAAAAGTGAAACAAATCTAACAATACTGCTATATGTACATTTGTTTATAAAATAATTTTAAATAAAGATGTGCAAACTAAGTATTTTATTTACAACCAGGTTTCGGTGACAAAAAAATTGCTACCTTTTCAAGTAAAATAAAATAGTAAACTGTAATTGAAAAAAAAAGTAATAATGTTTTAGTGTACAAAATATTACGTACAATAATTGAGACACTTCTCAGTAATTCTCAGTAATTGAGACCTACACTACAAGTAAAAATTAACTATAATGAGCTAAGCGATAATCATAAAAAACTTTTATATGTTAAACGTTACACTCTTTGTAAGCTTTTTGCAGGGGTTAGAAGTGTTTTATAAGTAACGTGCCGGATTACTAAATTAAAAGTCTTTTACGGGCCAGAATTGATTGTAAAAAGTATTTAGCGGACCTGAATAATTTTAGAACTCATACAAAGTAATAGACAATTTTTAGAGCAGAGATATTTGAAACAAACTTTTAATAAACACAACTGTTTTTTCACAAATAAAAGTAAGTTGTAGATCGTATAGAAAAAAATTTCGCACAAACTGTTTTGCACGAGTGGTCAGCACGAAATTTCTTCAATCTGAAGATACGTCGCTCGCTGAGGTTTGCCTACCCATGCATTGATCTTCGGTAAAAATATGTTTTTAGGATAAAGATACATTAAGTTTCTTTTTAGTTATAAATATATTTTATTACCATATTTTTAAAATCTACTTTTATCTATTTATCAAATATTTGTTTGTACAGTAAGTGTAGGCTAGTTTTTTTGACAAAAAAATTAATAAAACTATTAAATTAAAGAAAAATATTATTGCTAGTTATACTAGTTTTATTAATTTTATTTTCGATATACTTTTCCACAAAAGTAAAAATAAAAAGGATATAAAATAAAATAAGTTGTAAAAAATAACAAGAAAAAAAGTATATATAGATTGATTAAAAAAAAATAAACAAAAAAAAAGTTACCGACCGAAGGTCAGAGTTAGTTGTAACAGTGATAGTAAAAATTAAATTTTTTTAAAAGTTAATAAAAGTAAAAACTAATTAAAAAAACAAAAAATAAAATAAAAACTTACCGACCGAGGGTAAGGGTTAGGGGTAATTGTGATAGAAATATATATATACCTAATAAAAATTATTATCATAAAAATACAGGAGAATTTAAAGAAGTTATAAAAAATTATCTATGAAAAACAAAAAAATTAAAAATTTACCTACCGAGGGTAAGGGTTAGGGGTAATAGTGAAAGCGAGAAAAAAAATTAAAGTTATTAAAAATTTTTTTTTTCAATCTGTGCAAAAGTGTCCCCTCGTGCTAAAGTGACGCTCGTGTAAACAACTTCTGATTCGTATATTGTTTATTTTAATAATTCTTCTAGGTTGCTGTTTTTATTGGACTATTTTTTATTCAAATCAATATATTTTTGGTTTGTGTTACTTTTGATTAGCTTGCAGGAATGCGGTTTAAAACCAAATTCACTTTCTAAAATTTTTTTGATTTTTTGCTATTGTTCCTGTGTTTTTGATTTCATTTCTATAGTCACTCTATTTGACTTAAACATTATAGTTTTTTTTTTTACTTGATCGTATAACTTTTTTTACTACAGTTAGTATAACCTTTTAGATTTATGCGTACCAAGATTTAAATTATATAATTTTCGGTCTGCAAAAGGCTTTCCTGATATATTTGAATTTTGATTTAAAGGTTGCCCAGATTTATTATAGGTGATACAAAAAGTTAAGTAATGTACTAAGCATTAACAATTTCGAAAAACTTTATCTATCTGGATCCGGATTAGCCCGGATCTTGATTGGAAAATTATCCGGATCCAGCCAGATTTTAAAAGAAAAAAAACTAAAGATTTTTTTTCGATTTTACTAATAACAAGTCTTGACAAAAAGTAAGATACTTATAACTTTAGTCAAACTAATTAATTTTATATTACTAAATGTAAGTTAATTATTCTAACAAGTTATTAAAAAAAATTTTATCTAAGTTTTTGCGAGGAAAATATTCTATAACAGTTCCTGAAAAAAACTTTTTGATTTTAATATTTTTGATACATTTTGACCTGATTTCTAAAAAGACACGCAAATTAAACAAAACCTTAAAATAAACTTAGTCTATTTTAGAGTTACAAATATAAAAAACTTAAAAACTAATGATTCTACTTTACGTTTATCACTTTACTTACTGTTTGCAAACTAAAAACTGCAGCTATAATCTTTTTTAAAAAATTTCACTACAAAGTAGCAACATAACAAGTTTATTTTATGTACTAGGATTTAAATTTAGTAGTTATTGCGTTTTAAAATGTTTTATAATCACCTCTCGCGAATCTACGCATCTTGTGTACTTAGCAAAAGTGCGTAACTAAACGAGCGAATGTAATTAAACGAGAGGTAGCAAATTTACCTAATAATTGACTGTTTTCTTATAATGTATTTGATTAAATACAGTATGGTTACTTTCCCTTTTTTTTTTTTTGTACACAAAAATTGTTTTTATTCAAATTTTAAATATATGTGAAAAGCTTTTTAATAAAATAAGTTTATGCCTATATAAAGTATTTCTTTTCTTCTTTGTTCCGTGCCCATCTAAGATCAAACTTGCCTTGAATGGTAATAGAGAAAAATCTTTCTCTAATATTATGCAACACAACTTTAATTTAGGTGGGCAAAGAACAAATTAGCTAAAAATAAGAGATTCATTGAGCTGAAATGAAACTTTATACCATAACTGTTGTGTGTACTTTGTTTTATTTATAGGAATAAAGGGTAAAATACACGTAAATTACAAAAGAGCAAAGATATATAGTTCAATTGGTCCCTGATGGAAGGCACAAACTAAAAGTGAAATTTTTTTAATTTATAAAAAATCTATCTTTACCTAAATTTATAAGATTAAATTTCAAAATGTTTAAAAAAATACTGTTAGTTAGCTCAATACATACAACAACTATATAATGCTGGAGTTTTTACAGTTATTGTTTTTTTTAATAATTTTTGAGAGTTCTAAAATGCGTAACTGAATTAGAGTGCGTCGATTCGCGAGAGGTGACTTGTAAGTTATCGACATAAATTTTTATATAAAAATATTTTTTTATACGTGTCGATATAATTTCTTCTTTATTATTGCTCTACTTACTAATTTAGTCTCGCAAACTATTTTAGTATATAATAACTTTTTTTTGAAATAAGCAGTTTTAAAGATAGTAGAAGTAGAATGTTATCAGAGTCAGTTTAATCTTGCTTGCATTCAATAAATACGTAAAACAAAGGCTGATTTTGCGTATAAAAGTAAGTGTATAAAACAATTTATGATATAAACATACTTTGTAGCTTTTTATAAAAAAAAAAAACTTTTACTACACGATTATTTAGAATTATATTTGCCTTTTAAATATTGATAATCGTAAAGATAAAATTCTCTCAGGCTAATTTGTTGATAAAGACGATTTTTTAACATGTTATGTTTCTTAAAATGATAACGTTTACTAAGTTAAATATTAGAGGGGTAGGTAAAATTATACATGGTGGAAAGCAGTTTTTTGGCATGTTATTATTGCTTTAATAAAAAAAAAATTGCTTTTGCAAAGAAAACGTTTATTGTTGTAAAGGAGAAGATTTGAGACTTAAAATATTTTTAGTGTTGAACACTAAAATTTAATAACTAGTTAAATATAAGGATCAATTTACTTTTGTTTTAGTGTTATGCAGCTAAAACTAAAAATGGCATAAACATTTAATGCCAATTTAGGTATTAACTCTTCCTTAAATTTCCAAACTGGCTTTTATTGAAGCTGAAAAAAAATCCAGCATGAATGATGATCACTACTTTCACACAAGTTTAAGAAAAATTGGTATGTCTTTCAAATCATATTATCCACCTCATCTATTTGGTTTATGTCAGGAGAGTGATGTTATACTTATTGTTTTAGCAAATGGTTAACAATAAATAAAGCTTTGAGGAATTTATGGTAGAAATGTGCAAAAATTATGTTACAAAACTATCTTACAATTCTCCAAGGCAATATTTATTTATGAAATTATATTGAGAGCATCTTGTTTTAATTTTTATAGTTTTATTTAATTTTATGATTATTTTTATAACATGGTTGCCCCATACTAAGGGAATTCAGGGAAACTCAATGAATTTTCAAGTTGTAGAAAATCTCAGGGAATTTTGATTCTCTTATTTTAACTTAGGGCAGTTTTAGTTTATTCTAAAAATTTCAAAGAAATTTTAAGATCTTTTAAAAAATCTCAGGGGATTTTTTTTCTAGATCTAGAATGAGATTTAATTAATCCAGTTTCAATATTTTGTTTGAAAAAGTTAATTTTATCTATTTTTAAGTGCTTATTTAGAAAGTTTTTAGCCTTGCGGCAAGTTCTTCAATATTCTTAGAATTAACATGGTAATTTTTACTAAAAAAAAATTAAGGATTCGAAATAACTCAGAAAAACTCATAGAAGTTTTTGGTCACTCAGGTAAGATTTTTAGAACCTGTTATAAGTTAAGTGCTAAGTTATAAGAAAAAAAATAATGTGAAGGCTCACCACTATGGTCAATGGATTGGTGTTGAGAATGATCCTTAGGTCATTGATCCTCACACCATATGTTTTGTAAACAATTTTTAGCAAAATTATATAAGAAAGAAGTTGGTATGCACTTTTAAAACCTATTTCTGCTAATATCAAACACACTGTCTCAGGGTTGCCACTCGGTCAGGAAAAGTCAGGAAATCAGGAAAAGTCAGGAAAAAATGGGGGGTTTTGAAAAAAAGTCAGGAAAAGTCAGGAAATTTGATAAAAAAAAAAGTCAGATTTTGTCAGTTTAAATTTACAAAATTCCTTGTTATCCAAAGCCTTCAAGTGGTAAAAGTTAATTAAAAGTCCTTTAAAGTCAGAAAAAAATTCCAAAATTTTCCTAGAAATTTACAAAAATATTTAATTTTATTTCCAATGCCTTCAGCTGGTATAAATTAGTAAAATATCTTTTAATAAACTGCAAAATGTTCCTTATATGTCGTTTGTTTATCTAGATACATTTATGCTAGGATTTGCTAAAAAAATGTTTCTTTTTTCAGACAAGCTGTGTATATAAGGTAGTAATACAAGTATTTTGCTGACAGGGCTGTTTATTACAAACATCAATCATACATTGAAGTGGTGTACTGGAAGTTTGATGATAGAATTCAGCAAAAAACTATTGTTTATAACCTGTATTAAAGTTAGATTGGAAGCTTTATATAGTTTAAGGTGTTAGATTATGTATTTTAGAATAAGTTTAATTTAAGAGCTTGATTTAGAAAAGTCAGGAAAATTTTGGTAAAAAGTCAGGAAAAATCAGGAAAATTTTCTTAGCTTGATGAGTGGCAACCATGCTGTCTCCTTCTTTAGATTTAGATTTTTACAATCAAGTATGTTCACATTTTTCTTTTTACCCTTTCTACAAGAGCAACCACTTGCAAGTAATGAAATAACTTAAGTTAGATATTATGGGGTTTTTACTGTAGAGTAAAAACTGACTAAAGGGCAATATATGGGAGATTTGAAATTTAAACTAGATATTCTGGAGTTAATAATAAAGAGTAAAAAAATGAGGACAACTAGTAAAGTAGCAACAACTAGCTTATGTACACCAATTAGTATTTGATACAGATAAAAATTTCATCAATTTATGACCCAGGTCCATGAAATAAATAAAAATTTAAATAATGACCTTCAAAGACTTATTTTTCTTTGAAAACTATATTGTTTTAAAAATTAAAATAAAACTTATTCAAAAAATTTAATTGGAAATTGTCTAAAAAAAAGCATCATCACACTTGATTAAGCTAAGGGTTCAAATCCTAGTTGTAAAAATTTATAAACTTTATTATATGTTGACATGATTTTCCAACATACTTCTATAGTTTTTGCAACACAAGTTGCCTTGTAAGCTAAAATATACTAAAACAAAAAATAGTCAAAATTAAAACAACATGAAGGAAAAAGAGATCATTTTTTGTTAATTAAAAGCTTACTAAAAAACATGCTAAAAGTTGAATTAATTTTTAAGTATATTTTTAGACATGTGTGTTGAGACTTTTTTAGACAACTTTAATTAAAATATGAAAATAATTTTTTAAAATAGATCAACATGTATTTTATGTTTAATGATACCCTGGAAGAACAGTCTTTGAAGACCATAATAAAAGTTTTTGTATAATCTATGTTTAAGTCAGAGAACTATGCTATAATTTGATTAAGTCTCCATCTGTATTGGTTGTATATTAAACCACATAAATAAGTTACACTTGATATTCTGATGTTTATAATAGACAGGGTTTCCAAAAAACTTGGAAACCTGGAATTTGACAATTTAGGCTAAAATACCTGGAATTTGAGAAAACTAGAATTTTAAACAAATTTTTCTACTATACATGTAATATTTGTTTAAAATTCTAGTTTTCTCAAATTCCAGGTATTTTAGCCTAAATTGTCAAACTCCGAATTTTACATGTTTAGTAGAAAAATTTTGATTTGACGTAAAAAATCTACCATATAGATAATTTTTTTTTGTCATCATCAACATTTTTTTTATTATAAAATACATTTAAAGAAGCTTTAAGATATCTTTTTAGTGTTTTTATACTGTTTAACACAGTTTTTTACATTAAACTTACTTAAAACTATAAATATACCCAAAAATGTGTACTTTTAAAAACCTGGAGAAAATTTGCTAACTATTTGGCAACCCTGAATAGAGGGACAATTATTATTTTTAGTATTTTTGCCACAGGGGAAATTATAAAAATGAGTGTGGGAAGCCCTACTCTTTTTATATATTTTTATATTTAGGGAGTTCTATACAGTCCCATCTATTAAAAGTTCCTGTGACACAACTTCTGCTGCTGCGCATTAACCCAGAAACCAAAGCATTACCGTCCGTATTTATTGAAGGGCTGTCTCATGCCCAGACAAGTTTAAAATTTTAGAAACACTAAGACTAATATGATTTTCAAGGTTATTTGAAAAATGCAGTAATCTTTGAAGTTTTTTCTTAAATTTATTTTTAACCTCAGTAATGAATCTAAAATTTATACGAGTGCAAGATTTAAAAAACCACATTGTTGGTTAATTTTTCAATTTTTGAAGGAAGTTACTACAGTTAAAGTACTATTTTTATAAAATGTATTTGATGAAATATTTTCAGACTTTTCTTTTATTGTTTATTATTATTAAATATGTATCTTCTACGTTAATAAAACAGTTTATATAAGTTTGTCTAGTATATTATTAGTCCTTTAGGAATCAGCAAAACATCACATTTAAAAACTTGACCAAAAAATTAGAACCATATTAAGAAAGTTAACCTATTTTTTGGTTTTGTATTTTAACTCTAATATTGATGTTCATGCTTACAACTAGTTGTAGTATATTTGTAACTGGCTTGATTTTTTTTTTGTATTCTTTGTTACATTAAAGAGTATTTCCTGTATTTATCAAAGTGCAGGGTTGCCACACACTTGGATAACTCAGGATTTTTGGGTTTTTTAAGACTCAGATTGCCTGGTTTTTTTATAAAAAACTCATGAAATTTTTAAGGTTAAAAAAAAAACCTCAGTAGAGCTGTTTTATAAATTTTGAATGAGAGTTAGTTGGTTTAGTTGCAATATTTTTCTTATTTTATAACAAATTTTGTTGAATAACTTGATTTTTATTAGTTTTGAAAAGTAAAATTTTTTAAGGATTAAAGGTGTATTTAAGATGTGTATAGAATATCTGGCCAGTTTTTTTAGGTCTTGAATAAGTATTAGTTTATCCAGTTTCAATATTTTAAAACTCTATAACCAACTGTGTTCATAAAATTATTTTTTTCTGATTATTAAAAGTTAACTTAATTTTTTTAGATATGATTCTAAACCAGTGGTTGTCAAGCTGATAAAATTCTGTGCACACTAAACTGCCAAAAATAATTTCTGTGTACCCCTAAATTATGCCGCTAGTAGTAGGAACACGTAAATAACTATAATTTTTTTTATAAGGATACTGCAGCAATTTCTGCACTTAGTTGTTAAAACCTAGCTTAATTATTCATAGAAAACTCCCACAATTAAAAAAAAACTATCCTGAATTAAAAAAACATAATCAAATTTCCATAGTTGTACTAAGTCATCCTAAGATTTTTCAAATTTTCTAATTATTTGGAGTATCCTGATTGAGAGGCAACCCTGAACTTAAGCTAAGATTTTGTAAAATAAGGGTCACCATTCTTTGGTTAAAAAAATTATCCTGAAAGAACAGTCCTGTGTCAGAGTTTTAAAAGTTATAAAATATTAAACAAATTTAGAAACAAATTAAATAGACATTTCTAAAAATTAAAATTCTTCAAAATTATTGGTTATATACTATTTAAGTATTGAAACTTGAACAGCTAAATCTCAATTAAGATTTAAATGAATCTAAATAAAACTTCCCTGAGTTTTAATAAAAATCACTTTGGCCAAGTTATACTGAAATTTTTAAACTTTCAGTTATTCTTAATATATAAAATGACTCAATTTCCAGGATATTCAAGGTTTTTTAGCCTAAAAAGTCAATTTCAATAATTTTTAAGGATTTCAGTTTTCTTAGCCACCATGGTGTGGCAGCCCTATAAAATTTAAGAATAGACTGAGTTATTATAAGAACATTATATTAGTATTATTAACTTCTTAGTTTTTAACTTATTAGAGGTATAGTTTTTTGAATTGATTTTATTAAAATGATTCTGTATGTCAAAATAGTAGTTACATAAAATATTGATAAATTATTTTGTGTAAATATATTAGAATAATTACTTATTACTTTATTATATATATCATCATAATAAAACTTAGTAGTTTTAATTGTAGCAAAAAGCTTAAACTAGAAGATTTGATAAAGCTAAATAAAATTGTATACTAACCTTTTCCATATGTGAGTCTTATAAACTATTCTTTGGAAGGCTCTTCCAGGAGAATGGGTCTTACATTATTGATTTATTTACATTGAAAGTGTTAGAAGGTACAAAAGTGGTTGTTTTTAACAAAATAGCTAAAAAATGAAAACTAAATATAAGTTATTATTAAGTTTAGGCTGTAAATAACTTTGGTGTAAAATTTCAACTTTAAAAATTAATAAACTATCTAAAAGCTAAATTTTTTTTTCAGTGCAACCTGAAAAACTCATGCACCCCAAAATAAGTTTTGTTTACCCCAAAAGTTTTGTGCACTCAAAAATAAATTATGTGTAAACCTTGATGACCACTGCTCTAAGCTACCTAAAAATAATATAAGTATTTTTTCTTTGAAATATATATTTAATATTTATAATGATTTGACTCTATGTTAATAAGAAACAGAGACATAAAATTTTACCTTAAATTATCCACATATTTTTTTACTCTTAATTGTTTCAAACTTAAAAATTTAAATCTTCAAAGACAATATTTTTCAAAAGTTTAGTTAAGGACACAGGGGGTAAGGCACTTTTTTACAAGTTGATCTTATTTTAAAGATCTTTAACTAAACTAGCAGTTGCTTTTTACCATTTTCTAAAGTTCAAATTAGTTTTTGAGATATGAGGTTACTAAGTCAGAAAGCTCAATAGGTTCCTCATGGAAGTACCAAAGTAAAAAGGCAAAAAAGACTATTTCATTAAAAATCTATCCTTTTCTACAGTTTTTAGCAACCTTTCTGAAATTTGCTCAGCTTAATTTTAAGTAAATAATTGACATTTCTGTTGTAGGAAATATATTTATTTTAAGTAAAATTATTTTTTTTATTAAAAACATTGATTATTTTTTTAAAAATTAATTTGCATTTATGTTTTATTAAACTAAAATGGCAAATCAATAGAAATCACTAAAAGTCCATCTTCTCTAAATTTTTTTGAGATAAAAGTCTCAAATTTTATGGAAATGCAATATTTAAAATATGTCTTTAAAAATGAAAAACAAAAAAGTATTGTCAAAAAGTTTAAAAAAATCAGTTTATTTGTTCATTTTTGTAATAAAATTTTAGTTTTTACAATTGTGTTATTTACCAAACTATTAATAAGTCGTGTTACCAATCTCGTGATTATATTTTTAAGCTGTAAAATTAAGAAGTTATATTTTGTAGAAAAGCATTATTCTGTGAACGGTTTTTGTTGTCAGTCATAACTAATTATTCTTAAAAGCTGATAATAGTTTTACACTACTTTGTGTGTAGTTTTAGTTATACTTCTATATACAATTTTTTGTTTATCTTCATCACACTTTAGATTAAATTTTGTAACGTTATTTGGTTAAAATTTTTTAGGTTTAATATTAATAATAGTAACACATGATGGATTTAGCTACATTTAGAAATACACTCTTAGGAGTAATGGAACCAGACAATGAAGTTAGGAAACGAGCAGAGGTCTTAGTTTTGCATTTTAATAATAATGAAAATTGTAATTTATAGTATGTGCTAATGTAAAATTAATTCAATTAAAAAGAAAAAAACCTAAAATACAACCAGAAAAATCTTAGTTTAACTTGATCAATTCATAATATGTTAAATTAAATTTTAGTAAAATAATTTTTTTAAAGCTATATTTTTCTTTTGTTTCTAAATTATTTTCAAAGTTATGTGTTTATTATAGTTAGTCATGTTAATTTAATAATAAAACATGTTAAATAAATCCATGCATAACTATTAAAAATGTAAACTCAGGCTTACCAAGATTAGATTACTTATAACCTAGCTATTTTTTTATTTCTTTTTAGGAAAAGTTTTTTTTTAATAAGATAAATTTATATGCTAATAAGATAAATTAATATGCTAAGTAACAACAAAAGTTTTTATTTATTTATTTTTTAGAATATTATAAAGTTAATTATGTTAGCAAATAAATTATTAAGTTATTTAAAAATAAATTCTATATAAATGTTTTTATTTTGCTTATACTTAATAGGTTTTTGTTAGTTTAAACCAAACTATTTGAGTTTTTGATATTTCAAATAGTTTATTTTACTAAAGTTTAATATAGTCAAATTGAATTAATCTTAAAATATTTTAACACTGAAAAACACAAGTTTGAAATTTTTTAGAAACATCTTACTCTAACATTTGTTGTTAATTTACAAATTTCAAATAGGAAAGTTACGAATCAGTGCCAGTAATAAATCGCATGTCATTGCTTCTTCAGCTTCTGTCCAGCAACGATGAAGCAAGAGTACACCAGCAATCTGCAATTCTTCTTCGTAGACTTATAACTTCTAATTTCTCATCTAGCTTTGTAACTCTTAGTATGTATAATTTATTTCGAATTATTTTTATTATAAATCAGTCGTAAAAAAACACTATTTAATAGTTTTACAAAAATATTTTTAATTTAAAAATTATTTATTTCAAAAAGTAGTTAATTACCTAATTTACAACAAAAAGAATTATGCTGTTAGTTTTGTAACTCTTGTTGATTTAATTAGCTGTAATTAGTGTTTCCAAACTCAGGACAGTTGGAATTTTCAAAAATGTCATACCTCAGGATAACTAAGGCTAGTTAGATTTTTGTTTTAATGCAGGATGACTCAAGCCAATTTAATTTTTTAATATAAAAATTCCGGATAGTTTTAAGATTTTTTGAAGATCTCAATTCATTTTTTTTCTAGATTTTGAATGTTAATCGTTCCAGTTGTTTTTGTTCCAGTTTGATTATTTTGATATTTTGTAACATTTTTTTTTTCAAAAACTGTATTTTAATTCATTTTGTTAAGTTTATTTAAACTTTATAAAATGTTAATGATTGGTATTTTAAGGATATTAGAAAAACTTAGTATGGCTCAGGATAGTTTAAGGTCTATCAGGACAGTTTTTTGACTAAAGTGTGGCAACTTCGTGTAGTTGTATAAAACTGTTTTTTATTAGTATAATTTGTTTTCAAAGTTAGCTGAATAACTGCACTGTACATCTAATCATTTAAATTTATTTATCAGATCAGGATGAGCAGACACAGTTTAAAACTCAACTTTTAGCTTGTATTGGTGATAAGCCCCAACAGTTTGTTCGTAAAAGAATTGCTGACTGTGTATCTGAGTTAGCAAGAAGAATAATGGGCAAGTTAAATGACTACTTGTAAAATTAAAAAATATTAAAAAAAATTAATTAGTAATATTCATCAAAGCAATGTATGTTATCTAGAATTATATACTTTTTGGAATTTTATGATTAGAAATTGCTTAAAATTTATAATTTCTTAATTTATAAACTGTTTTCTTTTTTCTACATGTGTATATTAAAAGCTTGTAAAGTAATTATCTTAAATTTTCTATAATTTTTAGTTTAATATTTTTTCTAAATCTGTATAATAAACCTATTTAGATGATGAACAAAAAGGAAGCTGGCCTGAAGTTTTAGACTTCATGTTTAAAAGTGTTAGCTCACCGGATGATAGTTTAAAAGAAATTCCCCTATACATTTTCAAGTAAGTCAAAACAGTTTAATTATCTCCAAAAAATTTTGACATCTCAGAATATTTTAAAATGTGTATTTATTTTTGACAGAATATAACTTTTTATCATCATTAAATCAGAATTAAAACTTCTAACTTTTTTAAATAATGAATCTTTTTTCAGTCATTATCCAGGTATTTTTGGTAATCAACAAGAACATTACAAAGATATCATTCATCAAATGTTGAATAAATGTCTTCAAGATAGTGAAACAAAAAACGTAAATTATTTTATTAATCTCTTTAAATAGAATAGAATATATTAATAACTATTATTTACTTTTACAAGAGAGGTATTGTGTGTTTTTATTACTTTTTAAATTAACTTTTTTTTAAAACTTATAGTGAAAATTATCTTTTGTGAGAATTTATTGATTATTTGTCATATGACTTTGTTTTTATTATAAAGTTAAGAAAAATATATGAAGTAAATGACAATTTATATAAAATATTTGTGATTTTTGCAATGAATTTTTTTTACAGGATTCTAAATATCTTAATAGATTATATTTTAAACTTCAGGTAAGGTTTGCTGCTTCCTGTGCACTGATGTCCTTTTTATTGGAAAATGTTGATAACAACCAGTACATAAGAAAGTTCTCTGATTTGTTGCCATTGATGCTTAAAGTTAGTTTTAAAGTTAAAACAGTTTCTAAAAGTTAATGCTTATTGAAAAAAAAAGTTTAATTTAGTTGCTTGTAGTTAAATGATAATTTAGTGTATTATGTATTTCCAGTTAATTGTTTAAATAAAGTTATAAAATATTCTAATATGTTTATTTTATTCAATTTCTCACATTTTTAATCTCTGCATCTGTTTTAAGATAACTGCAGGTTTTTATTACAATCAGTTTTGCAAAGGTTGTCGAAAATTTTCAAACAGTATGATTCGTTTAGGCTTGTAACGAAAGCGCAGATGAAGATAATGATGTGGTGTTGAAGGGTTTGTGTGAATTGTGTGAAGAGGCACCGAAAGTTATCCGTCCTCACCTCTCTGTTGCAATGCAGTTGTTCCATATAGTTTGTTTTTGTTTTAAACTATAATAGACAAAAGTTATATATTACTAAATTTATAAAAAATATAAGGCATCAAAAATAAACCCTAAGTTTAAAGTGCAAGTTAATGAGAGAAGAAAGTTAGTAGCTGTTTGTCTTAATGACAATAAAAAAAATCTATTTGTTTTTTATTCTCTTGAAATTTATAAACTATTATAATTATAAAGTTTTACAGTGAACATTTTTTGTTTGCTTTAATATAAATATAATTTTATAGTTGATTTCAAATGGAGATAGAGATGACTCGATTAGGCAACTAGCCTTAGAGTGTGTAATTACATTAGCTGAAACTGCTCCTGCTATGGTGAGAAAGCAAAAAACTGGTATTCCTCTGATGGGTTAGTTTCTGTAACATAAATAGTATGTCATTGTTAACGTAACAGTTTCAAAACTAAGTTGATAATTTAACCATCTATTTACTATTATTAGCGGTTTATATTAGTAGAATAATAGTTATTTTTAAGACCTCGTGATTTAAAGTTAAAAAAACAAGTAAAAATGTTGTGTTACTGTTCTCACTTATCTTTAAAAAAAAATTTTTACTAATCTTTCTCAATCAAATTGTTCATTGAAAACTTGGAAGTATCATTAATGTGAAAATTTAAATGTTTAATTTTTAACTTATTAAAAATTTATGTAAAGCTAACAACTTCTTATAGCCTCATTAAACTTAGGTTTTTTATCTTATTTGATCGAGATTCCAAGTAGAGTTTTTTTTTTAAGGTATATGGGAAAAAAATTTGCAGCCAAATTCGTTTTACACAAAATCAGTGTTTTACTTTATTTATTTATAGTTTAGGTTATAGTAAACTAAGTCAAAAGTAAATTATATAAATGGATACTTTTTTATTTTATTTTTTTGTATATAATTTTTTTAGCCAAAAACAGGTTTTGTTGGGCTTTTCTGCCAACTTGTTGTTATAAAAATAAAATAAATATTTCAGTCGAGCAGATGTTAGCACTCATGGTTGATTTGGAAGATGGAGACGAGGCGCTTACTGATTGGTCTACAGCTGACGAATCAAATGAAGATGATGACGAAGAAGCCAATCATGTGATCGGAGAAAACTCTATTGATAGATTTGCTTGCGCTTTGGGAGGAAAAATTGTGCTGCCAGAAGTGATGAAACATGTGCCACAAATGTTAAGTAATGGTATGTTATGGAATAGTTGTTAAAGTTATTACAGTACGTTTTAAAGAAAATATTTTTTCAATAAAATATTAATTCATTTTCAAAGTTCAAACTACTCAATGTTTTAATGTTAGAAAAAATAGTTTAGATTAAAGATGAAATTTTTTTTAGTCGTCACACAAGGTTAACCATACAATTTTTCGTGGGCTGCGTAGTTTTAATAATTGTACTATGGAAGTAAAAAAACCTTTCAAATGCAAAGTTCAACGAAATGATCATTTTAAAAGCTTTAGTATATACTAAAAATAAAAGTGTTTATATAAAAATTCTTGTTATTGAAAAGATCAGTTTTATTTAATTTACACGAGTTGTTTTCAAGTTAATAAATAAGTCTCAGCAAAATATTTCTCTTAGCGAACAGTACGCTTTTAACCCCTAGCTTAGATTAGTAATTTATTAAAAAAGTATTAATTTTTTTCAACTTAATATTTTGGTCACCTAAAAATTCTTAAATTTCTTTGTCATAAAAATGTATGAATTAATTTCACGTTGACTGTATTATAACATGCACCTTTTATTTCTTATACAACTAAAGTTATAGTTTATCAATTTAAAAAAATTGTTGCAAACAGTCGACTGGAGGTATAGACATGCCGGTTTGATGGCAATAAGTGCGATAGGAGAAGGTTGTCATAAGAATATGGAGGCGTGCCTAAAGGACATAGTTGACAAAATTGTACCCTACTTGAAAGATAGCCATCCCAGGGTCAGATATGCTGCCTGCAACTGCATTGGTCAAATGTGCACAGATTTCGCACCAACTATGCAGAAAATTCATCACCAAGTTCTTGTTCAAGCTCTATATGAAACCTTGGATGATGCAAAGAACCCTAGAGTACAAGTTAGTGTTGATTGTAAATTTATTCCTTTATGAATATTTTAATTGTCAATTAAAAAAAAAAGTAAAATGCTAGTTGCTATAAAATTACGGCTAAGTTGATCAAGGCTAAGTAACTTAAACATAAGTATTATATTTTGTCAAAATAAAAGTACCTAACAATTAAATAATTTTTTTATTTTAGGCACATGCTGGTGCTGCACTAGTAAATTTTGTCGAAGATTGCCCCACATCCATCATTTTGCCATATCTTGAACCATTGTGTGGTAAATTGGAACAAGTACTTTCGCAACGTATACAAAATGTTAGTCTAAAGTTTTCTTTTTTAACTAAATTAAGGCCATAAAGGTTAAATCTAGTTTTTTCAAGTTAGTCTTCTTTTTTAAATTAATAGCTAGGCTATTATTTTTTTTTAATTTGAAGTAATTTTTAAGATATAAGGCTGTTGGAGATTTCAACAGGCTCCTTTCAGAAAACGCAAATTTAAAGAACAAAAAATTATTAAAGATTTATCTGCTCCTACAATTTTTAACCAGTTGTTTTGGAACTTTCTCAGTCTAATCTTTATATTAAAAGAACGCATTGTAGGAATAAGATTTTTAATTTTTTAACTAAAAGTATCTTTTTTAAAAAAAAATATATAAGTTAGTATTTTCATTCTAATATTAATGATACTTTATTTTTTAAATAAACTAATTCAATTGTTGCTAAACTTATGTAAATAATTGAATAAAATTATTTTTTAAAGTTGGGAGAGG
Source organism: Thalia democratica (assembly GCF_965202585.1). NCBI lineage: Eukaryota > Metazoa > Chordata > Thaliacea > Salpida > Salpidae > Thalia > Thalia democratica. Next base: position 53,261,739 of record NC_139165.1, on the reverse strand, counting down.
TAGGTAGTAAGTTAGTGTTGGAACAAGTCACTACTACTATAGCTGCAGTTGCTGATTCTGCTGAAAAACAATTTACTGCCTTTTATGATCGATTCATGCCTACGCTTAAAATGATTATGCAGGTATACAAAATTAAGTTCATTTTACGTGTAATGTTAAAATTATATTTGGAAATTTATTATAATTTCATTACGTTTAGAATTATTAAAAAAACACTATTAAAACTACTCAAAAATTACAATGTATAAAATTGAACTTATATTTAAAATAGAAAGGGACGCTCTGTAAATTAGACAAATAGTAATTTTTATATTTTTTTAATAGTAAGAATATTATAGTTTTAAGTATCTCAAATCTTCACTTGGTTGTGTGTTGTTCTTCGTGATTTTTTTGTTTTAAACAAAATCGTTTTAAATAATTGTTGTTCTAATTGCCTACTGAAGAAGAATTTGAAAGTACTTAAGCAATATAACGAATATTTATAAGTTTGTAGATTTTTTTGTTAAATAAAAAAAACTTTTTTATTTAAAATAATTTTTTAATAGCAAGCAAAGGCGCAAGAGTACAGAATGTTAAGAGGAAAAACAATCGAGTGTATCAGTCTGATAGGACTTGCTGTTGGTAGTGAAAAATTTATGCCTGATGCGCAAGTTGGTTTTCTCCATTTCGTTTGTTAAAATATTTTTTTAAACACATAATGTTTAACATTGTCTTTGGTTGTTTTCAGGACATAATGAATCACCTGCTGCAAACTCAAGCTGACACAACTTCTTGGGAAGATGATGATCCTCAAATATCATACATGATTAGTGCATGGGCAAGGTTCATAATTAGTGTTCAGATTTTAAAGCATATAATAAATACTGCTGTTTTTTTAGTTACTATAAATTTAATTGGCACTAATCATATAAAGTGTTATTTTAAACAAAAATAGTTAAACACTAATCTTTTTTATTGTTTTTAAATTGACAATAATTAGGTTTAAACTTAATTTGTTTTAAGTAACTTTATTACATGTAATTTCTTATAATTTTATACAATATATATTAAATATAATTATTTATCATTAAACTATAGTTTTACATAACTAACTTTTTTTTTAAACTTAAATATGTTTTAAAATGTGAAAAAAAATCTTATTATTTTAGATACACGAGTTTTAATAGTTTATTATTAGTTTTCATGTTATGTAAAAGCTGTGTATCACTAAGTTAGATAATTGAATACAATTATAAAAGTAAACAATTATTAAATTTATTCTATTTAAAATCATCTAAAGTCGTCTTATTTTATATTTCTATCAAGAAAAGTAAAATTAATAGTATATACATTTATTATACAGTCTAAACGCGTTTATTTATCGGAATACAGTATAGAAATTGATAAGGTACACATTAAAACTCGAAAATTAGTAAAATCAAAAACTTTTTGAAAAAAATAGCTCCTGTGTTTTATCAAACGAATGAAAGTAAACAAACAAAGATATGATCTTCATATGATTATTGCAAATACACTTAATTCTTATAGAATATATCATGCAAAGCTGTTTAGATTGTAGTTTTGTTTAAAATATTGTATATTAGCTATAATTTGAATGATTTAAAAAGGTTAAACAGATTTCTAAACTTTTAAACCTAGGCAAAACTGCGTACCTTATCGATGTGTCTATTATTCTTAAAAATAATAACATACACGAATTTTGATATGAGAAAACTTTTCTAAAAATTTAAAATATCTCTTGAAAACTTGTTGCCTTTATGTGCAGAAAACTAGCTTTTTATAACTTTTCTATTATATGAAGTGAAAAAGTATACTTCTTAGATATTTTAATCTAAAACATTTTCTCTACCTGATAACAGGATGTGCAAGCTGTTGGGTGAAAAGTTTGTTGAATACCTGCCAGTTGTTATGGCTCCTCTGTTGAAGGCGGCATCTGTCAGGCCCGAAGTGACAATGCTGGACACTCACGACGTTGATGGAGTCGACGAAGACGACGGTTGGGAATTTATCAAGCTCGGTGATCAGGTTATACATTTTTCTTTTCCACAAACATAAATTATTTGCTGTTTTATGTTTTTTTTTTTGATTTACTATCTTATCAAGTCTGTTAATCTTTTATTTTCACAAAGAAAAGCTTAGTTACGGTTTATTCTTAAATAGTAAAATATTTTCCATGCAGCAAAGTTTTGGAATCAAAACTGCTGGTTTAGAAGAGAAAGCAACTGCTTGCCAAATGCTCGTGTGTTACGCCAAAGAACTGAAGCACGCATTCGCTGAGTATGTTCCCCAAGTCGTCAAGTTGATGGTGCCTTTGCTCAAATTTTATTTCCATGACGGTTAGTATTAATATTATAATGTAAATAAAGCAGCGTTTACGTTTCAATACATACTTTGCAGGAGTTAGGGCTTCAGCCGCTGAGTCCCTCCCACTCTTGTTGACCAGCGCCCAGGTGAAAGGTGAAGATCACGTTAAAGATATTTGGGATTATATTGCGCCTAATCTGTTGCAGTCAATTGCTGACGAGCCGGTCAGTGACACTCAGTCAGTTGAAATGGAAGCTTTGGCTAGGGTAAGACTGTTCTTTATTGATATAAAACTGTTGCATTTGAATAGCAAGTTTTATTTTTTTAAACATCTTAAAAAGTGTAGAAGAGAAATATCTAATAAAAATTCAGTGCATAGAAATAAGAGGTATCGGCTGTTTTACGATGGATAAATATGGGGAGCTTGCTAATACGCTTAAAAAAATGCTGGAGGATCATTTCACGAAAGCTGAACAGAGATTCCAACAAAGAAATGATGAAGACTATGACGAACATGTTAGTTGATAAACAGTAGCTAAAATTGTTTAATTAAATACTGTTTTTTTATGTCAAAGTTATAAAATCATAGTCTTCAGTATAATAAGCTTACTTGCTCAATCATGTTTTATTAACTTGAAAATGTAATAGGTGGAAGAAAAGTTGATCCAGGAAGATGGTGATGATTGTTACCTCCTTTCCAAAATTTCGGATATTTTGCACGCCTTATTTTATACCCACAAAAGCGAACTGTTTCCGTTTTTTGAATCACTTTTGCCATACTACACTAGACTACTAGTTAGTTAAATAATAGTTTTAGTTGAATTTACATGTTTGATAAGTTGTAACAATTTATAATTTCAACATATGTGAGTTTTATTATTAGCTCAGTAACAGAATTTGATTAGCAAACATTGTCAATTATCATGTTATTTTACTAGATAAGTTCTAAAATTAGTTACATAAATCGAGGTATCAAATTTAGTATTATAAGTCAGCTACAGTTCATTTTGTCACTGTTTTTGTTACACTTTCTGTAATTATCATGCTGAATTAAATAAGTTGACTATAGTACTAATTTAAGTAAAACATTGAAGTTTTGTTAAGAAACATGAACATTTTTAGGCGCCAGAAAGACCTTGGGCAGATCGTCAGTGGTCCATGTGTGTTTTCGATGACATTGTTGAACATTGCGGTGCTCATGCCCTCAAATATAAAGACATTTTTGTTCAGTAAGTTTAAATTACTATTACAAAGTACCGGTGTACACACAATTATAGTTATGAAAGTTATAGTTCTACTTTATTGAATTTCAGGGTTGTTGTACAATTAGGTCATAATTAAAAAATATAGTTTTATTTTTAAATTACTAAAAATTTTTAAAATTGTAAATTTTACCTAAACTTTTACTTACTTTTATAAGCTTCATCAGCTTATTTATATTTCATCTAGAAGTGATAAAAACGGGAAAGTTAATTAGCTTTACAAAAAAAAAAGAGGCAAAAACAATTTGCTTCTATAGATTAACTTAAAAGGTTTCAAAATTATTTACTTATACATTAATAAACCATTTTAGAGATTTTTTATGTCTCAGTTATAAATAGAAACTTTCTATAATGGTAGTATAGTTTTTTATTTGACAAAAATGTATAAATTTTCTGCATTATAATAGTCCAAGCATATCTACTTTTTTTTTAAATTTTACCTAAAAAAGTCTAATTTCGAAAATTTTCAAGTTAAGTAAAATAATACTCTGGTAAATAGCCTTTAATATCTGAAGCTAAATCCTGTATAGAAATAAATAGTTTAAATTAAAAGTTGTAAATTAAGTTGTTTTTCAAAAAACATCTCTGAGAAAGATAACATGTATTTGAAATGTTTCTCCTACAAGTCGCATTTTTTTTGCTCGAGTATTATGATTTAGTTGAATCTTAAACTTATGTAAATTGTTCATGGTTTTCAAATTAATCTTTCAGATTTTTTTTCTAAATGAAAATTGTTTTTTCCAATTATTAATGTAAGATTTATATTAATATATTTCAGACCAATGTTGGATTACATCAATGATGAGTCACCTGAGGTGCGTCAAGCTTCTTCGTATGGAATTGGTGTTATGGCCGTCAGTGCTCCACTGGAGTTTGCTCAAGTCATACAAGGTTCGCTGTCATTTTTTATCGTACACATTAAGTTAATTGTTTTACAATAGTTACTAAATTCAAAAATTAAAATAAGCGTTCTTAATATGAACTTTGACTTATTTAAAAGTTAAAAAAGATTAAAAGCATAAATCAAAATAATATGAATTAAACTATGTTTTAAAAGATGTAACAATAAGATAATATACTGATTATAAATAAAATAGTATAAACCCTTGAAAATACTTTCTGACAGAGGCAATTCCGCGTTTGCAACAAGCCATAATTGGTCCATATGGAAATCAAAATGGTCAAAGAGTGGTGCCTCAAGAAGATCTTGCTCCGTTGGATAACTGCGTCTCTGCAATAAGCAAGATCCTCAAACATGCACCACAGTTGCTAGGCGATCAAAAAGAGCAACTGTTAAAAACATGGTTGTCTTGGTTACCAGTTACAGAGGATAAGGAAGAAGCAGCACATGTTTATTCATTTTTGTGTGATCTGATTGAAAGGTTAAAAAGTTATAAATGACTTTAACTTGTTTTAAGTTTTTAAACACAGTACTTTTGTAAATTTATTCTGGTCTTATTTAAAATTTAAACTAGTATGTATTATTATACTTAAATTAACAGTAATGATCCAGTGGTTTTGGGTAGCAACAACTCAAATCTACCAGCAGTTATTTGTTTAATTGCTGATGCAGCTTACGGTCAGTCGTTTGAAATGTGCCCTGAAGTAGCCAAACGTCTTCTAAACATTTGCAAGAGTATTCAGGTATTTTTTGCGACATTTGTATATTGATGATATTTGCTACAGACTTATAAGCCTATTTAAAAGGAGTTCATTTTAACTTAGAGTTAGTAACATATTAAAGCAGATTATTTAGAATTATCCTAGAAAAATTTTGCTCAATTTATTTTCGTTTTATTTTTTTTAACTTAAGATATGGATACTAATAGTTATAAAAGTTAAACTACAACCTCATGTTTCAAATAAGTAGTGTTTTGTTTTTATGATAAAATGATTATAACAACTTCATTTTACTGTTATAAGTTTTATTTTAGATATAAGTTAAATATAATTTACTAAACATAAAAATAAAAAATCTCTGAACACAGGAAAATGCAACTGATGTGTGGACATCTTCAATCAAGAGTCTTCCAACTCCGAAGCAGATGGCGCTCGGTATGTTCATGGAAGGCTAATTATTTAGAAGACTTTCCATGATAATTTGATTTTGTGAAATTGATTTAATATTTAATACTTAGAGCTTTTTTTGTAAAATTTTATTTGTAATTACAATAATGTTTTTAAACTCAACTCACATGATGAGCTTTTATTAAGTGCCTGATTTGTCTATTTTTGTATATCCTTTTTGGTATTAAATAAACCGACCATTTTTTTTGACACGTTTTTGTCACTTTTGATGTCATAGAGAATTTTTTGGTATAAAATACCTATTACAAAAACGCTGCTAAGTGTGAAGAAAATTTTTAAGCAGGTATGCCACTCTCTCTCAAGCTTAATTTATTTTTTAACACCGGCTGATTTTAACTTTTTGTCAAAACTTTGCTGGTTTTGTTTTTAATTTTCATGGAGTTAAGTCCGTCTTGGCTTAAAAAGTTTAGTTATGTTCTCAATAAATATATATTTTATCTAGGTTTGTTTTAAAGTATTAATGATTAGCTACCAGTTGATTTCCTACAATTTTTCTCCACATTTGTTTTAACAATTTTTTTAGCTATCAAAAAACTGAGGCTCGTTTTTTGTGCCTCTGATAGTGGCAACCGTGAGTGAAAAAAGCGTTTTTTTTAATTTGTTCTGCAATTTTTAGCATGCTTTTAATTATACCTAGGAAATTTGAATTAAAACATTTTTAGTAAATTTTTCTAAGATATTTCGATTCAAAATGAACTAATTTTTTAAAGAAATTTTGTAACTTTTTCTTCCACTGCCTCTTTGACATTTAGCCTTTATTTGGTCGAATGTTAGTTTTTAAAACAAATTTTAATAGAAGGATTTTTTGAAGTTTTGGAAACCAAATTGTAGAATGATTTTTAGAAGGGCATTTTGTTTAATCGTTTTTTATCAATAAATTATTATATCAAATGTGTTGTTTTTTTTCTTATAAAAAAAAAAGCTTTTAGAGCAATTGAACTTGTAGTGTAACAAAATTATAATATAGTTTATCTAAGACCTTAAAAGTTCACTAGTAAAACTGAATCCGGATGTTTTTCAAATAGAGATCAAGCCGGATCTGTATTATTTAAAATTTTGTTAAACATTTTTAAGTTGCACACCGAATATAATTTTCAATTTTATTATTACCTACTATTATGTTCCAGCTGGAAGAATTTAAGAGTCAGATAAATAATTTCTAGTTTATTGATTTCTAATTAGCTCTTTTATAATATTAAATAAAGTACATAAATGCTAATTGGTTATAGAATTTTTAAAAGTGTTTGATGTTTTACGAAAAACAAATTACTACAATAAAGTGCGAATGAAAAATTTTACGTTAAACATTTTGTAAGATTTATAGCATTTACCAATTATTTAAAAACCTTACAATGGAGATCAATAACTGGTTGTAAATATTTCTACACTTAATTTGCTTGCGGTTTGATTTCAGCCCTTCAGGGTGTAATCTACACAGAATGTGGGTTACTTAAATAGAAGGGTTATAGTATATTTACAAACTACACTACGAACCATAGTAAATAAATAATAGCAATAAAAGCTTACTACTACCTATATCAAATAATACTTAAGGCTACTTTATATCAAACTAGGCATAACAATTATTGAACATGTTTTATATAGATAACATATAAAACACTAACAAATATTGAAAACTTAATGCTTTAGGAATACCTTCAATGTAAATGGAACCTTACAAAATTTTAAGAAAGATACTTATAATGTTTAAAACAATATTACATTTAACTACTTAAATTTAAATTAGGGGTTGGCAAACTGTGAGCCGCGAGCACGTTTTATTTTTGAATGGAATGCGTCCCGCGAGCACGTTTTATTTTTGAATGAAATGCGTCCCGCGAGAAAAGTTCTGTGGCCCGCTGAGTAAAAATATATTTAAAATTTTTTTTGTGTAATTCGGTTTAATTAGATTAATTTCGTTTAAAGTCCCTGTATAAGATTTTAAAACAATTAAAAGACTACTGCTTTGGCATAAAAATGTGAAAAAGACAATTTAGCATTCAACCAAAGTATTTTCTCAGTTTCATAACAGCTTTATTCTTACAACAGCAAGTTATTATTTGAAAAAAGAATGTAAACAGTGCTTAGAATTAATAAGTTATTTATATAATAAATTTTAAGTAAATAAACTAAATGCAAATGTTTTCAATTTTTTTACAAAAGTAATGTACAGTAGTTGATTAAAATGTCATTTCTTCACAATTTAGGTATTTTGTTTAACATGTATTTTTATTTAAGTTTCTTTTATAGATGTTTTATCACTGTAAGTAATGTTTGAGTGAGTACAAAAACATTTAAAATAATAAGAGATAAGGTTTTTTTTTTTGACACATTTTTATAAGTTTTCTTTGCACTTTAAATTAATTCCTGTGCACACTAATGTACAAATATGCTCATACTTTAAACTATTTTCTTATTAATTACTTAAGTTATATCCAGTATAGTGTATGTATAATTTTCTATTATTATTCATTCTACATGTAATATCTAAGTGTGTACAGACACATTTAAAACAATATATATGACATAAATAAAAATAGTTTTTGTTAGGTATACATTTTCATTTTTCAAACAATATATTTGGGCAAATTAAGTTAATTTTATGCGTTGTATACTAATTTACGTAGGTGCTTTTTTTTGGATCTACCTATTTAATACAATCTAGATTTAGAAGTCGTAAATTTACTAAGTTTGTATATTTCCAATCAAAACAATTCAATCAAATAAATAATTAAACATTGCCACACACTCAGACTAAGTCAGGTTAGTTGGAGGACTTTTATAATCTCAGGCAAATTTAGGGAATTTTTCTAGCTTTTGGCCTGAATTGCTTTCTTATTCTAAAACATCAGGCTAGTTTTTGGTCAACCAGGCTGGCTTTTTTGCTTTGAAGAGAGGCAAAATAAACTTATGATGTATGTTTTTTAAACTCACAGTTTTAGTTTGAATTAGAGTATATGTTGAAATTTAAGTCTTGCAGTTAATATAACTTGAAATTTTATTTAGATCAACTATATACATAAAAGTTAGAACAACCAAGTTTAAAAAACCTTGAATTCTGAAAAGCTTGGAATTTTACAATTTATGCTAAAAAAATTTGGAAAAACTTTGAACTTGAGAGTTTTTGAAAACACTAGGAATTTAAAAAAAATTTAACGTGTAAAGTAATAAAATTTCGATTTTACACAAAAAATCTATAGTAGATGTTTTGATTTTTCGAAAATTAATAAAAAGATCTCAAATTCAAGAGGAGAAATTATATCTATCATATAGTTTTTTTTTGTTATCACCGGTTTTTTTAATTGAAAACACATTTAAAGTAGCTTAACAGTATCTTTTTAATTTTTCTGTACTATTTTAGACAGTCTTTATGTTATACTTAACTTTATACTAAAAATAGACTCAACAACTTGTACTTTTAAAAACCTGGAAGAACTTTAGAATACCTAGAAAAATTTTCTTAAAAACCTTTGGCAACCCTGAAACTGTTTACATTCTTTCTAAGGGATAAAAATTGCAAAAATATTTTTGTTTGACAAATTTCATGTTTATACAACACAGGAAAAACATTTTTTTTACAAAACAAGTAATAGTGGTAGTTTCGAGTATAATAACCAACTATTTATTTTTTTTAATCTTTAACATCTCTTGTAGGTAATCAGATTTATATGGTTTCGCAGTATATTCTTCTTTTGTTGTGTGTAAAACCTTATACAGAAATAATGGTGAAAGTAAAAAATCTGTTAGCAAAAAAAGAATTTACTTCTTTTTAAATTAAAAAAATAGAAAATGTTACTTACTTCAGTGAAAATATTTAAATAAGTTTTCTTAATACTTAAATAAATTTCCAGAATTTCTCCTACAATTGTTTTTAGAATTTGTAAAAGTATTAAAGTATTTCAAGCAATATAAATAAGACTCAGTTTTTAGAACAAAATATATTTCATGCTTCTTTCATCATTTGTATACTTAGCAATAAAAATAAAGTTTCAAATCTAACTTATATAGTGAAAATCGAATCAACGTAATTAATAATAATAAAGCAAAGAGTTATTATTAATTACGTCGATTTTATTTTCACTATATAAGTTAGATTTAAAACTTTATTTTTATTGCTTAGTATACAACTGATGAAAGAAGCATGAATTATATTTTGTTCTAAAAACTGAGTCTTATTTATATTGTTTGAAATAATTTATTTTAATGTCAAATAATGTTTAATTATCTAAAGTATTAAAGTACAAAATATTTTTGTCTGTTTGTACAGTATTAAATGAATACTGTACTAATATTTTTTTTATATATAAACTTGTAGTAACGACAGTTCTAATTATTTTTAGTACCTCATTGTTTTGATATAAAAAGAGAGTATTAGATAATTTATTGAAAACAGCGACAGGTGCAGAACCAATAAACCAGCTCAATTTATCGTATGTGATTCAACTGATCCTTAATTGATTTCTTTATTAATTTTTTTTTGTTTCTTTTGTCATTTTTTTTCCGTTGTTTGATAAATTATAAAACTTTACAAAAAGAAAAACCGTTTCAATCAAGCTATCGCACACATTAAACTTTGGTTGTAAATGTGCGTTACAATTTAACTTTTTTTTTTTGCGGAAGTTTTATAGAGTCTGAACTAAATCTCTAACAATTGGAGGTCAGAAAATCGTGTTTATCTGATAAGTTTTTGATTGTATCCAAAAAAACAGTTTTCAGTTTGATTTTTTTAAAGGTTGTAGAAATTTCTATATTTGTTTTCTTTTACCTTAAACCCCCATAGTCTTAGATTTGTTTCAAAAGTCATAATATGGTACCACATCTCATAGAATAACTTGTTTTCTCTTGTAATACCAAGTTAGGTTTGTTAAGTTGCGATTTAAGAAAGAACCAGAAATGCTAAAAATGATATCGAGATTTTATCTTTATAAAAAATAATGATTATACTATAACTTCTAAGAACAGATCCCATTTCATTTCTTCATAGACTCGTTATTACAACAAACAAAAACTTAACCAAAGAACCAGCCAAAAGTAAACTAGGTCAACGTATTGATTTTCTAGTTCTTCTACTATTTTTCTTAACTGTGTGTGGTAAATTATGTTTGATAAACTGTGTTCACTACTCTAACTGTTAATTTCATAAATTTTTAAAGCTTGTTGTCTTCGCACATAATGCTTCCTGGTGTATTACTAAATGAAGTTGATTGACAAACAAGATAAGTCCACGAAAGTGGTTGAAAAAAAAAGTCATATTACCATCATGTATTTAGCAATAATTGCAGTAGCAACTATGTTTTTTGACAAAAACTTAAATCAACATCCATTATATTGGTGCATGGCATCTTTGCTTATAAAATGTCTTTACCTATTGTTGTGTCTTGCATTGGAACTTCAAACCAAAATATTTTTCTAAAATGTGAAAGTTAATAAAATCAATTCTAATAAAAATTCTAATGAGAAATAATTGTTGTATCAGTGCTCTCGTCTTAACAGATTGATTAAAGTCTTAATTTGATTTATGCGGCTTTATAATCTTCAGGCATTTCCTAAACACGACTTCTTGTTGTCATTGAAGAAAAAAACAAACATCTTTTACTACCGGCAAAACAAATTCTTTAAAATAGTTTCAATTTTAAACAGTATCTTCTTTTAGTAATTACTTTTGCTACTTTATAACTTGCATTAACAACGTTTTCTGATCAGTATGTAATTACTGAAGATAATCATGTACTTTGTTCTAACTGACATAAGCTTCTTTTTTTTTTCCTTTCTCGCAATAACTCCTAATTAACGTTTTTAAATTCTTATATCTAGTCTTATATTTCACATTTACTTCATTCAAAATGAAATATATTTATTGCAGATAAAGAATTGATATAATGCTAAATAAAAAATAAGTTTTTCTAATTTATTAATGGCTTAATAAATATTTCGACTTTCGTTAAAATTATTTAAGAAACTTAATTGTCCTATCAAGCTGACTTTTTTTTTGTTAAATATTAATTTCACTGTTAATAAGCTTCGTTATTTCTTTATTTAGTTGACTTTATTCTAAACAGGGTTGCCAAATAAACAGGCTAATTTAAAAGTTTTAAAAACTCAGACTAAGTTAAACCTGTTTAAGACATTTTTAAAAACTCAGGTATATGTGAAACTTTAATTTCAAACACTTTAAATAAATTTTCGAGCTCTCAGAATAGGTTTTATTGTTGTAGTGTAGTTTATTAATTGTAATAGTTGTAATTTTTTACTAGTCTTTTTACATATTATGTACTTTTATATAATGATGATATTTTAGTTAGGTATTTAAGCTTGATTAACAGCAAGTTTTTTCATTTTCAAATAAATTTAGGCTGGTTTGATATAACTCAGACATTTTGTATTTAAAGTTGCAACCATGTAAGAGAGTAATTAAATACAACTAAGGTATTTTATCAAAGTATTCGAGCATTATTTATGTTAAAAAAATTGTTTAGTTTTTTCCAATACAAATAGGTATTAATTTTATTTATTAAACAAATTACTGACTTTCCAAAGAGTTCAATCTATTTAAAACGCCAAAACTGTTTTCAAAAGTTGATATTTTTTCAATATGGAAATGTGGTTTAAATAAAAAAATGTATAAGAATGACATATAAAAGTTTTTCAAGCTCGGGTTTTATAGAGAGTTAGGTTGTAAGTAAAGTAGTAAAAATATTAAGTTAGACTTATTGAGTGTTTAAGATAGAATATAGTTTATTAAGACTTAAGTATATTAGTCAATGTAATTTTATTCCAATAAACATGTATAATTTAAGTAGGCATTTTGTATGTAGCTAAAAGTTATTTAACATAATGAACTAAATAGAATTAAAACCTTCTTTAGTGTGACTAAAACTAAAAACAAAAGATTATTTAAATGTATGTCACTAAAACTAAAATTGCGGCCCGCGAGCACCAACTGCTTGCCGACCCCTGATTTAGATCAAAAAACTGCTTATAAGCGATAGAATTGTTTTAAAAATTACTTTACAAAAAACAACATATAATAGAATTGTCAAGTTGAATTACATGTTAGTATTAGCAAGGTAGTCTAAAAATCATTTTTTCTCCAACTGATGAGTATTTTTACTCAATCATGTCCTATGAATAGTTACATCAGACTCATTTTCTCCTAAATGCTTGGGTGAATCAAAATCAAATTATCAAAACAGTTATCAAATGCAGTTTGATATCCCGTTAAAAGAGAATTATTTTTTATTAATATAGTGTGATAGTTAACTAAACAATAATAGCTTTGTTTCTAAAAAAATAATTATTCTCTTTTCAATAAATAAATTTAATTTCGGCTGTACCTTTATTTGAAATCAAGTTATTTTGGTTACCAGTTATCAAAAATTACCAGATATGGTGAATCCAACGATAAAAAAAGCTTGTACTGTTTTGAACAAAAATCACTAAAAACCTGAATTTTTATGCTTTTTTTTTTGATAAGTGATAAAATTTTGATTAGATGCAAAAAATTTATCATATATTTTTTTTTGTATTATTAATTTTTATTTTTTTAAGAAACACATTTAAAGTTGCTCTAAGTATCTTTTCAATTTAGTTATACTATTTCAGCTAATTTTTAACTAAATTTAATTTTTACTAAGTCGACCAAAATATTTGTTTTTTAAAAACTTGAAAGAAATTCAAAAAACCTGGAAAATCAAAATCCAAAAAACTTTGGCAACCCTGTAAATCACTAAATTTAACATTGAAATTTTGTTTACACTAGTACATTAAATTTTTTTAAATTATAAGTTATCTATTTTTGATAAAACCCATATTAAATATAAAGTCAACATTTCAGTAGTTAACTTATTTACAAAACATTTATAAACCAAAATTAACACAATATACATGAAGTTAATCAAATAATAGTTTGTAGGTATTTTACTTTTAAGTTTTTAAGGGGTCTATTTCATTATGTTAACAGTGTTTTATAAACATGAAATATTATTAAATCGTAATTCAAATCAAATTTAAGAAGTGTTTTTATATATTAGAAACAATAGTTTGCGCACTACTTGCTTTGTTCAACTAACGCACGTGTAAAATGGAGTAATGTTCTACACTGTGAATAATAATATATCTTTTAGTTACTAGTAGTTATCTATTAAAAATATAGGTTTTATTTAGTATATGCATATATTTATCTAGTGTAATTTTTTGCAGTTCTTTTTTTTTAGAACATCGTAGATTCGTGCTAATTGTTTGCTACACTGTACAGTCCAACAAATTGATTCGTTAGGATTTCTTAGCAAATTATTAGCATCTAATTTATGAATGGTCTATATAGTGAAGAGTGGCATCTAACTATTATGGGAATAAATGGTGAAGAGTTTTTGTAAGGGTTAGTGAAATTTAATCAAAAGCTAATTTTGAAGGATAAATTTTACATATTCTAAAACCAGGTAAAAAACAACTAGAAAAGTACATCAATAAAATCTTAAATACATAAATAAACTAATACTTATACTGAATGATCAAAAAATATTTCTTTTGGAAAATCGGATAACAAGTTTAGGAATCGTTAATTTAGTTAATTAATTCCTAATAAGCTCTAAAAGAACCTTCCAATTTGAGTAGCATACACATAGTTTGTGGCTTAAATTTAATTTTTGTTTGTTCGAATGCTTCTAAATGCACAGAATACTTAAAGTGTTTGCAATGTTCTTCCATAAACGGTTGGTAAGCTGCGATAATTTCTTTATTTTTTTCCTATTAACTTTAAGAAATATACGTTTTGCGTTTGTATAATCTGGCTTTAAACTAGCAGCGAGTAGAACAAATAATATATATGCGTAACACAAACGAAAATGCTCAAAAAAATGGTCTAAGGACCTTGTGTACGAAAAAACCTCTCGGTTGTTTAGTCGTTTTCACTAAAATTTTTCTTTAAAGTCAGCATCATTCTTTAAAAGATTATAGAAAATCCTGAGTTATTAAACTTTTTTTAATATATTTAACTATCCTAACAAACTGAATTCGTAAGTGTAAACTATGGAATTAAACTCAATAATGTAATAAACCACAATTTTTAAGCAAAAGAAACATTTTTTAATAAAAGTATTATATAATTTACAACAGGCTTTAACTATTTTCTTATAAATAAGAAATTAATCGAAGCTGAACGCAAAATTACTAAACTTGGTATTGCTACAAACCAATATACCATGCAAAGTAAAGGAAACATCAAAAACATCTGAAAAACTAATCTTAATGCTTTATACCATCATGAAATGGCAGTTACTGCTACCAACATTTAAACTGCTGATGTAATGTTTTAATGAGTAGCAGCATTTTTTACAAAAACTTTTATCAGATGTTTTATAAGCAACTCAAATAATTTATTTTTCTTGCTTTATGGTGAAAGCCTTTTTTTTTTTGAACTTTTTTCCAAGTTTTCTGATTTTAATTCTTGCTTCTTGTTTTAAAACTTTTTATTTATCTCTATTCTAATCATCAAAAATGTTAAAAATAGTTATATATATGCAAAAACTTTAAAACACTAAACAGAAATATTAAAAAAAAAAATTAAGGCTAGTATGCCAAAATTTGTAACATAAACTTGAAAAATAACATTAAGTCGTAATTATTTATTAAGACTATTTAATCTGTATTAGTGCTCTAAAAATCTTTGATAAAGACTGTGAGGAATTTGATTCGAAAAAGCAATACAAATTGCAATTAAATCCAATACGATTCAGTATAAATACAGTATTGTATTAACAACATAAAACAACAAAAACTTTGATAAAAAAATATACACCAAAAACGGACAAGAAAACTTGTATTTCAAAAATTCCAAATAGAATCATAAAACTTTGAAAAACGTTCGAAAAAAAAGTTTTCGCCATAAAGCTGAAAATAAAGCTGAAAACTAAATAATAAAGCCTAAAAAAATAATAAAAATAAATAATTAAAAAATAAAGCCATAAAGCTGAAAACCGAAAAATTTTTGACTAATTTTTTTTTGTTTTTGTTCAATAAACTGTTTAAACTATTTTTAAACTGTTTACACTATTTAATAAATACAAAACTATTGAAATTGTTTCAAATTTAAAAAATTGTAATTTTTAAAAATTTTGTATAGATAAGTTTTAAATGTCTTTTTTTGTTAAAAAAAATGGTATTTAACATCTAAAGCTGTTTAAAAACTGAAAAAAGATAAAGTCATTGTAGAGCAAAACACATAAGTATTTTATAAAATACAAAAAACATTGCACTTATTTGTAAGGTTTACTTGTGAACTAACATGGATTTGCAAAGTTTGTAAAGTGTACATAGTAAGTACCCGTTTCTCAGGCTTTTCTATGTAAGGAGCTGTTTCTAAGGAAAAAAATGAGGGTCGTATTATATAAAAAAATACTTTTGCAGGTCGAAGTTATTATACATAAATTTAGAAAGTAGTAAAAGTACGACTTTAAATCAAAAGTTAAAAAAAAAAAACATGGAACAATAAAACTGAAGTTGTTGGATAAAACAATAGCAATAACTTCTAATTAAACAAATATCATAAGTTTTAGTTACTTTTTTTTCTGCTATAAAAAAAGTCTGTTTTTATCTAAAAAGTGCATCGTGGGCCTACCCTTTCCTAATATAGTCTTAGTCGTAAAAGATAAATAAAAAACTTTAAAATCAGCCAGTTTGTTCGTTTTCATCACATCTTATACAAATTTTACCTGATGCAACAATAAGTTAGCTAAAAAAGAAGTAGATTCACAGTCTAACATGTTGTATTAGCTAAAATTTAACTCTTCAACTACATACTGCCAAAGTAAAAATGTAAACAAATAGTAAATGTTATTATTAATGTTTTTACTTAAAATATTAATCATGTGTTTAGGTTCTAAAACTAGTTTATTTTAATTTATAATGGTGATCCTTGTAGTAGTTTTTTTGCTGCTAGCTTATATGATCCCCTTCATTTAACACCAGTGGCAACACGCGATTTGATGATTTCATAGGTGTGCAAATAATAAAATACCTTAAATACTGTGATCTCTCCTACTTGGATGTTCAATTTAATTTTTTTTGCAGTTATAACTACACATTGTATTTAAGAATACCATTAGTTTCTCACCTAGCTAACCACAGAGAGACGGTTTAACCTAGAATTAAAAAAAAAAAAAAAAGTGTAGTTTGAAAGTTTTGGTTAATGAAATTTGACAAGTTTAGAATTTGGTATAATTTGAGTAACAAGTTACTTAAATTGATGTTGCTATTAGCCATTATCAAGGTTGCCACACACTCAGGCTAATCAGAAAATAAATCTTGCTTGTTTTAACTTTTGATAAACTTAAGCTAGTTTAATTTTTTTTTTTAATATTCATGCTTACTCTGGTGCTTTTCATTTATTTACAAAACTCAGGCTAATAAAGATGATTTCTTTCAATCAGTAACTTTTAACTTAGAAATATTTTTTTAAGTAGTGTTTTTTCAAGCCAGCTTGTTATTATCTAGGTAAATTTAGGTATATAAATTTGATTAACTATTTTTTTTTCAGTTTTTGACTCTCATTATTAGTTATTTCAATCATACACTCAGGCCAGTTAAATGTAAACATGGTGGCCATTTTACTTAGAAATCTACATTTTGATAATTTTGCCAAACGACCCTAAATATGATTTTTTTATTTAACTCCCTTGGGGTCCATTACAGAAATTAAGGGAGCCATAAGGTGTAAAGGAGGCTAAGAGGCCATAATTAGTAACTTACACTAGATATTCTGTAGTTTATGATGAAGAGCAAAAAAGGGTTTTTGTAAATAATAGTAGTTTTGAAACTTATACTAGATATTATAGGAAAGTTTCAAAAATTAAGGGGCTATAAGCTGTAAAAGTGGGAGCCACAAGGCCATAATTTTAAATATATACTAGATATTCTGGAATTGATGAGGAAGAGCAAAAAAAAACCTTTTAAGCGTATTTAATAGTAGTTTTGTTGGAGATCTTGTTTGAGGGGGCCATAGCTTTTTTTATTTCCATGAGGGTCCTTATGAAAAAAAGTTTGGAAACCCTGCTCTAAATAAAGAAAAACTCACAATTAAAAACTGGAAAAAACAATTACTAAGTAATTTTAACTAATTTAAACTAAACAAACAGTTTATTAACAAGTTTGTATAAGTTAAATAGCTATAAATAAAGACTAAACAAAAAATAGAAACTCACTCTCAGTCATGTAAACTTTAAATAATTTCTCTAAAAAAAAGCTTTATAGATTGCAACAGTTGCTTGTAAACTATGTGCTTACGGAAAATAAATGTTAACATATAATGAATAAAATTTTAAGAGATTTTTTTGTTTTTCAACTCGTTTTTGAATTTAACAACTATAAATTAGTATCATAACAAAATTCAATTTAACTTAAAGTGAAAATAAGGTTTAAGAAAACTTAACCATTAAAAAACCTGGAATTTAGTGGGAAAATCCAGAAGGAATTCAAAATACCTATAAAATTTATAAAAAAATTTCAGTGGCCAGCCTGAATAAACAAAAATTATGGAAAAACATTAAAATAAACTATTTTTCTTAAAAAAATAATTGAAAATTCTGGAAATATCTTACTTGAATATCTTATATACCTAAAAACTCACACTAAATTGTTATTTATAATAGTGAGGTCTTAAATACAGGGGTGCTAGAAAAACCTGGAATCCTGTAAAAACCTGAAATTTGACAATTCAGGTAAAAATCCTGTAAAAACCTAAAATCAAAGAAATTAAATAAAATTTAGAGAAATTTTTAGTGAGTTTTTACATGTAAAGTAATGAAATATCAGTAAGATATAAAAATCTTTCATATTAGAAAAATATATTATAATTTTATATATTAAAAAGCACAATTAAAGCAGCTTAACAGTATCTTTTTAATGCTGTAATACTATTTAGGACTGTTTTTTACTTTTAAATTTTATTTTATACTTTAAATGGATCAAAAACATGGTCTTTTAAAAAACGTTGAACAATTTTTCATAAAGTGTTTGGCAATTCTGTGAATAACAAAATCATTGAAACATCTATCTTTAAACCAGGAGTCAGCAAACTGTGACCTGCTGTGGGACAAGTTCAGTCTGCAAAGTAGAAATCTGCAACTCTTGATGCTTTTTTCAGCTAGATTTGCACTAAATAATAAAAAAGTTTTTTTCCAGTTGATACTACAATTAAGCTCTTAGCTCAATAATTTTCAATTGTTAGTGTATTATTTATAATTCATTACATTTATTGTTTATAAAAGTATTTATTTATTGATTACTCTTAACTATATAATATAAATTCATTGTTTTTTATAGATATTTTACTGACAAAACTAAATTTTACATGTATCATAATGACTGAAGACATAGTAAAAGAAAATAATGAAGTTAAAATGAAACAAAGGTTATCTCTTTTAAATGGAGTAACTATGGTGGTTGGTAACATTGTAGGTTCTGGAATTTTTCTTACACCAAAAGGTGTACATGAATATATAGGTTCACCAGCAGCTAGTTTAATTATTTGGACTGTAAGTGGTGTTTTATCATTAGTAGGAGCAGTTTGTTATGCAGAACTTGGAACAACAATTGTTAAATCAGGAGCTAGTTATTCATACATTAAAGACTCTTTTGGACCAATGTTGGGGTTTGTGAGGTTATGGTTGTCTGTGCTTATTATTGAACCAACTGTACAAGCTGCTATTGCAGTAACATTCTCAGAATATTTGATCAAACCTTTTTTTGATACATGTGATCCTCCAATTATTGCTGTACGCTTAGTTGCTGCTGCATGCTGCCTTTTTATTTTAGCAATGAATGTAAAAAGTGTTAGAATAGCAACTAGAATTCAAGATGCTTTCTCCTACGCTAAGATATTTGCATTAATTGTCATCATGATTGCTGGTTTGGTAACTTATTCTCAGGATGGTGTTAGTACAGGTGCTCTAGCAGATCCCTGGAAAGGAACAACATGGACATCTGAAGGAATAGTAATGTCCCTCTATTTAGGTTTGTATTCATATGCTGGCTGGGATACTCTAAACTTCATGGTAGAAGAACTAAAAAATCCATATGAAAATCTTCCAATGGCAATTTACATTTCAATGCCTCTTTGTACTATTGTTTACTTACTTGCTAATGTAGCATACTATGTGGTTCTTTCATCTGAAGAAATGGTAAACTCCAATGCAGTTGCATTAACTTTTGCAACTAAAACGATGGGAAGCTATGGATGGATTATGTCAATTTTTGTTGCCATGTCTTGCTTTGGTGCATTAAACTCTTCTTTTTATGCTTCTTCTCGTTTGTATTTTGTTGGCGCCAGAGAAAATCATCTGCCAAACATATTCTCAATGGTTAGTCCTAAAAGCTTTACTCCTGTTCCTAGTTTATTTCTTACTGGTACTTTGACACTTTTTTACTTATTTGTTGAAGATGTTTTTGAATTAATTGAATACTATAGCTTTATGTATTGGCTCACAGTTGGATTATCCATCTTTGGACAGATTTATTTGCGATTCAAAAAACCAGAAATGCCTAGACCAATTAAGTTTAGCCTGTTCTGGCCTTTTCTCTTTGGAGGATTTTGTGTTGTCTTAGTTGTGGTGCCATTTTATGATGCATTAATTAAAAGTCTTATAGGTACAGCCCTCTTGGCCACTGGTTTTCCATTGTACTTTATATTTCTGTATAACAAAGGTAGGTATACTCCTGCTTTTTGTAAAACATTAACAACTACCTGCTCAAATTTTGTTCAAAAATTATTAGTTGTTTTACCAGAATCAAGTGAAGATGAGTAATTGATTTATTTAAATGGATGAAGACCAGTGAATTTAGTTTTGACAAAATTTTCTGATTGTATTTTTTGATGATTCTACTGAGAGACTAATTATTTTGAAGATTTGTACTTTAAAGTGAACTTTTGCACTTCTGTTTTAAACTTTGTATTAAAACATGTTTGAATAAACAGTGTTTTACTGATTTAATCATTATTAAATTAAACAAAAATAGTTTTATTCACACTACAAAATTTAAACACAGTCTTATTTAATGTTTATATTGTAGTATAATCATTATATAAAAGTGTCTATTATTAAGATAATATTTCTAGTTATTTTTTGTCTGCAAATAATATGTAATTTCTAAAAGCATTCTTCATGTTTATTACACTACCCTTAATTTATTAAAAGCTGCTAAGACAAATGTCTATTATTTATTCCAATGATAAAATTACTATGACATCTTACTAAAATACTTTGATGCTCTAAAAGCAGCTATTGATAATAAAAAAATTTCTTAACTTAATTAAAAATTTGGTGCTAGGGTGAGTCTTCAATTTTTTTAAATTATATTTTGGTTTTTAATGGGTACTAATGAAAATGTGTTTTTATTAGAAATTTGTATTTTTTAAGAATAAGAATACTATGTCTGCTTTTTTAAGACGCTTTGTCTTGAGTGTAGACTCTAGAATTCAGTCTAGACTGTCTCCTGCATTAAAAATAAAGTGGAATCATCCTGCAGGTTGGATTAAAACTAATTATTTTTAATATTTTATTTTGATAACTGAGGTTTTTTTAGCATTTATAAATAGAAATAAATCTAAGTCAATCTTTTCTTCCCTGCAGTTTTTGAATAGTTTTTTAATTTTTTTAGATTTTGTTAAATACTTAACTTAATTTTTTTTACAGGAAGTATTATTGCTTTATACACCTTTAGATTTGCTTTAATACAATCAGAGTTTTTGGAAAAATATATTAATTTAATTTACATAAGTTTTA
The DNA here is from genome assembly GCF_965202585.1 of Thalia democratica. Lineage (NCBI taxonomy): Eukaryota > Metazoa > Chordata > Thaliacea > Salpida > Salpidae > Thalia > Thalia democratica. The sequence continues at coordinate 53,240,309 of NC_139165.1, read as the reverse complement.
AATATCAAATTACCTTTATTGGAAATTTACGGTCTATAGCTTTATAATTGAATGAAATGAAACATGAAGTTTTTACTCTCCCACATAATTCTTATAAGAAAACTTTTGTTTTTTTGCTAATACCTTGACTAGATGTATCTTTAAAAACTCACCACACCAATAAAATCAGTATAGTTATTTTTAGCAATTAAGTAACATAACTATGCTTAATAATATTTTAATTTAAATATGCATCAGTATTTATTTTGTTAGATTTTTGAAAGTAATACTTGACTCACTCAAATTATTATTGTTTATCAAGTACATAAAAATTGAATTACAGTCTTTTATAAACTTACTTTTACAAGTTGTACAATGAATAAATACAAATTTACTTGAAATAATAGCATTTTAGAAATGATGTTTCAATATATTATTTTCAATCATATATATTTAAAGTTGAAATACCTATGTGGTGTCTTTTTTTAACTGCTTTCAACATAATTACTAGTTAATAATTTAGTGATATATATTTTTTAAATAAATAAACTAGGTGTAACTGCTTTATAAGTTTCTTAGAAGTACAAAGATAAAATATAATATTTAAAGTGTATTATAATAGTTATTTCAACAAAACATACTATTTATTACATAACTATTATATACATATTTATTAAAAATTCTCTTTCTACCAATATTTTCTGAAAATTTCATTGTACCACAGGTCCACGAACTATTCATTTTTGGTGTCCTGTTATCAAGTGGGTAAGTTATAAAATAATAAGCTAAATTTTATAGTTTAATTTTAACATATTATTTTATATTTAACAGTGTCTTATAACAATAAATGGTAAATAGTTGTCGAAATAAGTTGTATAAAAAACTTTTTGTTGTTATTTTTTTCCAAATGAATTATGTTAGTATCGCTACTACTTAACAGTAAAATTTACTTAAAAAATATACAAATTTAATTATATTTGTATATAATTATTTATTATATACAAATAATATATTATATTTGTATGTATATAGATAATTTGATTGTTAAGATTCTATTTCCATACAGGGACTAGTTTTTGCTGGAATGTCAGATTTAGCCCGTCCTGTTGAAAACATCAGTTTAAACCAATCTTTATCTTTATTAGTCACTGGTTTTATCTGGGCTAGGTATTGTTTGGTAATTATACCTGTAAACTATTTTCTTTGCTCATGTAATGTTTTCCTCGGAATTACAGGGCTTGCTCAGACAGCAAGAGTTCTCAAGTAAGTTGTTTTTTCATATTTTTTAAGTTCTAAAATATATAAAAGTAGTTTTATTTCATTAGATTTTAAATGACATTTTTTATCTTTAACCTTAATATTAAATTGAATTTTACTTGAAATTCAAAACGGCTTATAGCTGTAAACAAGTTAGTTTAAAAAAGTTTAATTAGCTTGATAATTATATTGATATTTTAAAGATCTAAATATTGATCTTCCGCAAAGGTAGTGATTTGTCCATTATGAAAGTCTTTAAGGTATATTTGTAGAAGTCAAACAAATTTCAAATTAATAAAATGTTACAAATTAATTATACATAACAAAATGTATTGAAATTAGCCTATATTTTTTATTTTGCTTGTTTTAATTATCATTGTTAATTAATATTAACAAAAAAATATACTATCTAAAAGTACATTTTAAAAAGGATAATTTTTGTAAACGTAGTTACATAATATTATTTTTTAAGAGTTTCAATTTGCTTTTTATTCAAGCTGTTTTTCATTTTTGTCTTTTGAAAAATAGTTTTTAATTTAAACAAAAATTTACTCTTTCCAGTCATCAGTCTAGCAGTTAAAGTTCGATGCAGCATTTTATTTAATATCTGAAGTCGTTAATTAGGAGCCAATTTTTTTCAATCCATGATGCAATTTTTCAAACCTCATACTAATTTCTTCAATTTGCCAGTACTATAGTTTACTCTTTTTCAATCATTTATTAATCAATAAAATTATAATCAATTTTGTTTTTATATATGAATATTGTATATTTTGTAAATATGTTGTTTTAAACTATTAATTAAAATAACATATGTGTAAATACTACTGTTATAGACATTATTAATTATCTTTTAATGTATGTTGTGAATACTTGTTTTATTGTACATGTAGGTGATGTGGAAAACAAGAATACTTTTATAGAAAATTTAAATATCGATTATTAGTTTGAACTTTGATCGTACAAACATAGTAAACCACGTACTTGAAGTATTATACATTCAAGTGGACTTTTAATTATACTCAGTTGTTATAAAAATATTTGTGAATAGTTTGGTTTTTACATTTTTTATAATTTTTTTCAGAGAAAGTTAAAAAGTTGATTTCAATAGTTAAAAGAAATTTTTATTACTCAAGTACTATAAATTTAATTTGACAATAATGATTTAAAGTAAAAGGTGATTGACTCATGTAAAAGTAACACATGATTTTTCGAATAATTTTATTCCAGCTCGCTAATAATTTATATATTGTATAGTATGTTAATTTGGTAGTGGTTTTTAATCTTTACCTGAAAGTTCAAAAGAAAAACGTTAGACTTACAAATAACTTGTTTTATCTGTAAAATTTAGTTTAACTCTAAAAAAAATTAGCTTATAAATAAATTCTAAATATTTGTACATATATAATAAGTTAAAAAATATGACACCCAATTCTGCTAAATTCAAGCCTTTAAAGAAGCTGGATATCTTACAATTTTAACTTGTAATGGAATAATATATTGCATGTAATATAAAAGTAAATTCTATCGATTTAAACTAGTAACGATATACACTATTTTTTGAATTGTTAACACAATTTCACATAAATGCAATTTAAAAAACGTAACTTTAAACAATAATAACACTAGTGTGCAAAAAGTTTGTAAGTAGAACTAAGTGGTTGTGGTACATTGACAGAAAAATTTTGATGACTTGCTCAAACTGTTTATTATACTTTGATACTACGTAACTAAAATATTTTCTAGCCTATTTTGAGCTTAAAAAATAAGTTTTGTTATGTTGTGTAAAATAAATTGTAATGTTGGATATTAAGTGTTTTATATTGATAGTTAAACAATACATGAAAATACTTTAATGCACAAAAGTTATTTGAAGCCAAAAATAGATTTAGTACCTTAACAACGATAACTAGTACTGCTGTTTCTTAATTGCCCATATTTTTCTAATTAATAAGTTTTAATACTTCTTGGTTTCTAATATAGAAAAATTGTAAATATATAACTTTTTAGTTTCACTGTCTTTGTTAAATAAGTTAAAGCAAATTGTGAATTAATTGTTTGGTCTGCCTGAAAATAGAAAAAAAAAAGTTTGTGAAAGTCTGTTTGTTTAATTAGTTTACTATCTTATGTATTTTTGCAATTTATCTTTTGGGATTGACTGTGAGTACTATTAATTTATAAAAACAGCATACTATTTTGGGAACGGGTTAAAAATACACGAAGAAAATTTTGCAACAAAAGTCAGCTTTGCACGAGAGTAAAAATAACTAAAATATAAAGTAACAAGAAAAAAAAAGTTACTGACCGAGGGTTAGGGGCAACAGTGATTGTAAAAATAAAAAAGTATCTTATAAAAATTATTATAAAAACAAACAAAAAAAAAAACTACCGACCGAGGGTAAGGAGTAACAGTTATATTAAAAAAATAAAATTCAACCCGTGCAAATTTATCCCCTAGTGCAAAAGTATCATCGTGCAATTTTGTGTTTTCGTGCAATTTTAGCTAAACAGTTTTAAATTACAACTATACATTTCAGCTATTTTCTCAGTACCCAATTTCTTCTGACGCACATTTCTCTCTTAACTAGTAACAAAGTTCTACGGTGTTTTTAATAAATCCAATACAGTTCAACAAATTGAGCACTGAATAAATTGTTCTTAAATAATCCAACGAACTGTTCTAATCTCTATTAAGATTATCTATTTTTTATAAAGATCTAATTTTTTTTAAACTAAGAACTTCGTATAAAACTATATTAGACTGATTTTATTCTTGATTATATTTAAAATTTTATATAACTTTTACTCGTCAAAGATTACTTTTGTTAAAGTTTTTGGATAAGCAAACCATTTATTTTTAAAGAATAAGTAAAATCACACTCTTAGCAACATTAAGAAAGTTATAATTTAAAAAAACCTATATTGTTTTGTCTATCGTAGTTTGAAAACTTTTAGTAAGCAAAGAAAAGTCTTATTTTAGCATTTAAAAAGATGTATCAATACTTTATCCTGATTACAATAAGTTGATTTATGAAAAACCAATTGACTGCAATCTAAAATGAAAAGGAATTGTAAGCTCTATTATTTTTTTACGAAACTTACTTGTTTTATATAGAATAAACAAAAAAAAAAGTTGAATTTTTAGGTCACAAAATTTTGTTTAATGTTTTTATTTAATCCAAACCAAAAAAGTCATATCCAAAAAGCTAGACAAATCGTTTGAGATGTTTTTTGTCTAAATTGAATAAGAATTGTAAGCTCCATTATTTTTTTACGAAAATGTGTTTATAGCGAATAAGTATTGAAAATGCAAATATCTGATTTTGAATATCTGCGAAACTTCAGCTTTTCGATTTCAATATGTTCTCATAGCATATAAAAACCTTATACCATATCATATGTCATTGAGAATATAAGGAGATTAAAATCTTAGTCTATATAACATTTAAAAAAAGGTTCTGCATATAAGCTTTTATTTTTAAACTGACGTCAGCGGTCAGCAGGCTTTTATAAGTTAACGAGAATCTTTCCTTAAAAAAAACTGTATAACAAACTTTTCTGCTGAAAGGACAGCAGTTATTTAAATAACTTCAAATTTTTGTAATCAATACAAAAATACATTTAAAAAATTCAAAAACTGTTATGATATATTCAATACAATAATAAAGGGTTAGTATTTACTAGCTATTAAATAAGCTACCTTAATGTAAGTTTTTAATAAAATATTTTTTAAATATGTACCTGAAAAATTATACGGACGATTAAGTTTTATTTAATACTACTAGTTTTAATTCATAGGTGTTAGCCTACCAAAAAACGATTGCTAATTAAAATTCAATGAATTTTACAAAAAAGGAATTTAGTTCAATTCAGACATTATGCTAGGACTTTGTTACTTGTTAACGGCTTTTAAACGAAATCACTATTAAAGTTATTCTCAACAAGTTTATAAATTGTTGTATTTTAAAGCAAGAAAACTAGTAAGTGTCGTTTAGTTATTTAGTTTTCCTTAAAAAATATCATGAAGTGTACAAAAACTTAATTATAAACAAAAATTTTAAATCGAGTTAAAAAAAAAGTTTTATTTTGACGTTGACTAATTATAATTCAAAAAATACTTAAGTTGTACCTTTAATTTATATCAGGGGTCGGCAAACTGCGGCCCGCGAGCCAATTGCGGCCCGCGAAGGGTAAATCTGCGGCCCGCGAGCACATTATTTTTTTGACTGGAATGCGGCCCGCGAAAGAAAATTTTGTGGCCCGCGAGCATGTAAATGTGGCCCGCTGAGCAAAAATATGTTTCAAGTTAAATTTTTTTCGGTAACTCGATTTAATTTGATTAGTTTGGTTTTAAGTCTCTGTATAACATTTAAAAATAATTAGAAGAAATTACTGTTTTAGTTTAAAAATGTGAAAAAGACAAATTAGTATTTTAACAGGATATTTTTCTGAGTTTCATAATAACTTCTTTTTTACAACAGCAAGTAATTATCTGAAAAAAGAGTGTAAAGAGTGCTTGAACTTAATAAGTTAGTTATATAATATCTATTTATTAAATAAACTAAATGCAAGTGTTTTCCATTTTGTACAAAAGTAATTCACAGTAATTAACTAAAGTGTCATTTCTTTATAGCTTAGATATTCTTTTTCAAGGTTTTTATACCTAAGTTTCTTTTGTAGATTTTTTAATTTGTAAATGTTATATTTTACTGTAAAAACATTTAAATTAACATAGTAATAAGAAATAAGGTTTTTCTAATTTTTCTTTTGACACATTTTAATTTTTTAGAAGTTTTCTTTGCACTTAAATTAATTTATATGCACACCAACTTAAAAAGATGCTCATATTTTAAACCACTTTTTATTTAATACTTTAGTTAGTCTAAGTTTAGTTTATGCATAATTATCTAACATTGTTGTTTCTACATGTATCATCTAAATTTGTACAGACACATTTAAAAGAGTATATATGATATAAATTAATATAGTTTTTGTTAGGTATACATTTTCATTTTTCAAACATTGTTTTTGTAAAACTAAGTTAACTTTTATGCCTTGCATATCAATACACACATTTGCTGATTTTTGGAGCTACCTAATTAATATAAACTAGACTTAGGGATGGTAAATTTATCAAGGTTGTACACTGTTAATCAAAATAGTTCAGATTCAAGCTAATAAACAACTAAACATTGACACACACTTAGACTATCGCTATTTGTAGACTTCAAATCTCAAGCCAACTAAGTCATTTTATAAGTTTTTGGCTAGAACTGTTTTTTGTATACAAAAATATCAGAAATGTTTTTGTTGACTTAGGCTGGCTTTTTGCTTGAAAGAGTGGCAAATTAAACTTATGATGTATGTTTTGCTCAATCCACAGTGTTAGTTTGAGTTATAATATATGTTAAATTTTAAGTCTTGCAGCTGATATAATTCAATATATTATTTATATTATTGTGTACATTTAAGTGTGAACAATCAGTGTTGCCAAAAAAAACTTGAATCCCGGAAAAGCTTTGAACTTGAAAATTAATGCTTAAAAGTTCTGGAAAAAAACTTGAATTTGAGATTTTTTGAATAAACCTGGAATTTCAAACAATTTTTCAATGTAAAGTAATGAAATTTCGATTTGACACAAAAAATTTAGCAAATAAACATTTCTTTATTAAAAAATATACTAAAGTAGCTTAACAGTGTTTTTTAATATTGATATATTTTTTAAGACACATTACAAACTTTAATTAAACTTTATACTAAAATAAAAAGAAAGAATTGTACTTCTAAAACCTTTGTATTGGTGCATTGCAGCTTACTTGTAAAATTTTACCGATTGTTGTGCTTCGTGTTGGAACTAAACCAAGAAATTCTACTAAAATGTCAAAGTTAGTAAAAACATCTCTAATAAAAATTCTCAGATGAGCAATAGTTTTTCTATCAGTGTTCTCTTGTTAACATATTGATTAAAGTCTTAATTTGATTTATGCGACTTTATAACCTTAATGCATTTCCTAAATACGACCTTTTGTTGTCATTGAAGAAATAAACAAAAGTTTTTCATTACTACCAACATAAACTCTTTAAAAAAGTTTTCAATTATAAACGTTTTCTCATTTTAAATAATAAATTTTGCTACTTTATAACTTTCCTTAACAATTTTTTTCTGATAATTCTGTAGTTACTAAAGATAATCTTGTGCTTTGTTGGAACTGATTTTGGTGATTTGTTTTTTTATCGTTTCTCGCAATAACTCCTATCTAACTTTTTTTTTATTTTTGTAGCTCGTCTTATATTTTGCAATTAATATTTTCAAATGCAATATTCTTATTGCAGATAAAGAATTGCTATAATGCTTAATAAAAAACAAGTTTTTCTATTTTGCTAATGACTCAATAAAGTTAAATACTTTTGTTAAAATTGTTTAAGAAACTTAATTGTCCATTCCAGCTGACTTGTAAGTTTTTTTGGCATGTAATTTATTTACTGTTAATAACTTTCGTTATTTCTTTATGCTGTGAACTTTGTTTTAACTGGGTTGCTACACAAATAGGCTATTTTAAAAGCTTAAAAACTTAGGTTTGTGTGAAACTTTTATTTCAAACACTTTAAAGAAATCTTTTAATTTCCAGAATGTTTTTATGATTGTAGTGTAGTTTACTTATTGTAGTTTTTTCTTGTTTTTTACACTTTGTGCACTTTTTGATGATGATGATATTTTTACTAGGTATTTAAGCTTAATTAACAACGATTTATTAGTTTTTTCAACTTTTAATAAACTTAGGCTGGTTTGATACAACTCAGACATTTTTGCTTTTTAAGTGGCAACTATGTAAAAGACTAGTTACTAATAAGATATTTTATTTAAGTATTCGAGAATTAATTATGTTAAAGAATTTGTTCTAGCTTTCTGGAATACAAACAGGTATTAACTTTATTAAGTTAACTAATTACTAAATTTTTTAATTAATGTAAACTATTTAACACGCAAAAATATTTTTTTTAAGTAAATATTCTTAGAAATATGAAAAAAGGGGTTAATAGTATAAAAAATATATAAAAGTTACCCATAAATTGTCTTTCAAATTTGTTTTTTATAAAGAGTTAGGTTGTTAGTAAAGTTACAAAAGTATTAAGTTTAACTTATTAATGCTTATGAAAGTACATAGTTATTAACACTTAAGTATATTAGTCAAAGTAAATTTTATTCTAATAAATGTTTATTTAAATAAGCATTCTATGTATAGCTAAAAGTCATTTAAAATGATAAGGTGAATAAAAGTTAAACTTTTCTCTCGTGTGACTAAAACTAAAACCAAAAGATTATTCAAATGTCACTAAAACTAAAACTGCGGCCCGCGAGGACTTCGTAAACTTGAAATTTGGCCCGCGACCACCAACTGCCTGCCGACCCCTGATTTATATACTTAATTATTTTACTCGTAATAGTTGAAACAGAGAGGACAGCATCTTTTCAAAAATAGTTTATTATTTTTCTTTAATTTTAATACAGCTTTGCATTGTAATATTTACAATATAATCGTATGATTTACTATTAAAATAAAACTTTAACCTGCTTAAATCGCTTGCTTATCAACGAAGCTTTGTTACGTAAAAACCAAGTTGTCAAATGTTTAATGCACAATGCTTAAGCTACTAAATTTATATCTACGGGTTCATGTGTTTTTTAAGATTAAAAACTTGTTATACTTATATTTATGTGATAATTACTGTGTAATTAGTTTGCTAATTAAAACTTTATCTAGATTTTATGAAAATGAAGTCACGTTGTAACTGTTTTTATAAAGATGTCTAACAATAAAAAATATGATCCTTCTAATGACGATGATATTAATGAATACGACATTTTCGATGATAGAAGAAATGAAATCAGTCATGAAAATACTGTTCAAAAACTTACAGACGATAACAATAAACCTGCTTTAAAAGAAAAAAAGAAGTTGTCGGAAGACTTAGGAAAACACAAAGAAAGTAAATGGTATTTACCTGCATTGCTTTTTCACAATGTTTTTCAAGGCCATGAAAAAAATGAAAATTTAAATAAACAAAATGAACAAAATTCCAATGACAACAATAAATCTAACTTGGTTGACGTAAATTTTCATCAGCAAAAAGACAGTCATGGTCTTAATGAAGGTTTGAATAAGCACCACAAATTAACACCAAATAATGATACTAAAGTGTCAGACAACAAAAACGAGCGTGTCGATAAAACTTTTTCACATGAAGCTATTAATGATAAAAAAGATGATAAAGTTAACAATATTTCAGTATCTTCTGCTTTACAAAACGAGCAAAACTCTCATAATCATGATTCATTGTTACACCATCTTACTTGTCATCACGAACCACTAAACGACAATCCTGGCACAAGTAATATTTCTAAAGCTCATAATAAAATTGAAGGCTCAGAAAAACATAATCATGATTCATTTTTACACCATCTTACTAGTCATCACGATTCAAAAGAAAACACTGGCACAAGTAATGATCCTAAAGCTCATAATAAAACCGAAAGCTCAGAAAAAGATAACTATGATTTATTTTTACACCATCTTACTAGTCATCGTGATTCAAAGGAAAATGCTGGTACTAGTTGTGATTCTAAGGCTCATAATAAAATTGAAGGCTCAGAAAAGCATAACCATGATTTATTTTTACATCATTTGATTAATCATCAAAATTCAAAAGAAAACCCTGGCACAAGTAATGACTCTAAAACTCATAATAAAACTGAAGTCTCAGAAAAGCATAATCATGATTCATTTTTACATCACCTTACTAGTCATCGTGATTCAAAAGAAAATCCTGCCACAAGTAATGATTTTAAAATACATAATAAAAATGAAGTGTCGGAAAAACATAATCATGATTTGTTTTTACACCACCTTACTAGTCATCACGACTCAAAAGAAAATCCTGCCACAAGTAATGATTCCAAAATACATTGTAAAACTGATAATTCAGAAAAACACAACCATGACTTATTTTTGCACCATTTTCCACTTCATCACGAACAAAGAGTAGACCACTTTAAACATGTTATCTCCAAAAAGCACAACCAAGAAGAAAATCATAACAATGAAATGCTTTTAAACCATTTTACACTTGACCAAGACTCCGATAGTGCTGAGTCAAGTTTGTCAATTCATCATTCACACATTTTTATTGATCGTCACACTTACAGAAATATTCATTTAGAAAATGATAAAAGCGCGCTGAAAAAACCTAAGTTAGCCGAACTAAAAAACAACTCAAACTTTCTTTCCGAAAGTAGTCACAAAAGCGAACAAGTTCACAAAAGAAGACGAGCTAGCGTAGATCTATTAAACGAAAGTGATAACTTTTTTCTTCCGAACCTAAACAAAACAGAAAAAGTAGCACCAAGTTTATTAAATAGTAATGAAAAGTCAGAAATTTCTAGACATCATGTTAACGCTTCAAAACACAGCAATTTACAAAGTGAAGCAGACAAAAACGTAAGTAGTAACAAAACACACACTAATAACAAACTTGCAGCCTTGTTCGTGAGCCAGCTGCCGCCAAGAGAATATTCAGCAAATGAGAACCCGTCAGTAAACAGTAATACAACCTACTTAGATGAGGATAGCCTAAATAAGAACTTTTTTATTTCTCAACACAGAAACAAACTTGCCGCCTTTCTCACTAGTCAAACTCCTGCATCAAACTTTTCTGAACATCATACAACATTAAGTCATAGCAAAGCAGAGCACAATCATTCATATGAAAAAGCTGACAAATCTGTGATGACATCTATGCGTAATTACAGTGTTGGCTTAAATGTAATGAGCTGCTCAACACAAACTTCAGATAGATTTCTTCAGCTTGGAATAAAACAAGGACAATGCAACTTTATAAACTTGGGCTTATCCAATTCTGAAAAAGAGTTTTCTAGTTTATATGGAAAATCTGAAACACCTGTAAGAAACGAAAAAATACTATTAACTTCACACGAAAATCATAGTCTACATCAACTAAAAGTATTAGATTTTATTGAAAAAAGCGAATCTTTTAATAGTGATGGTCGTTTCCTTTGGATCAACAAACACATACTGTCAAAGCTTATCCAAAATTCAAACTTGAAACCTACTTGTGTACAACATTCTGAAACAAAAAGTTTTGTCACTAGTTTATTAAGCTCTAATATAACAAACATAGCGGGTGTGGCTACAACTTCACAAAACAGCCAAAAATATAAAGTTTCAAAATATATTTGCCACTCTGGTCGTGAGCAAGATGTTTTTGAGTTTAAGTTGATGCTTGCAAAATTAAACATAAGGCTTAAAAAACTCAACGAAAGGAAGTTGACCAAACAAAATAAAACGAAAACACACCAAAGTTTCGACAAATCATACAAAAGTAGTGTGTATTCTAATTTAAGTGCAATAAATGAGAGTTCTAGCTTTCCTTATATATTTAGTGTCAAAGTTATATTTCTAGTTTATTATAAAAGATAAGATTATAAGATACGAGTATCTTGCTATCTTAAAGTAAAGTAAAAAACACCCATATACTTTAAACATTTTATTTTAAAAAGTTGAAAAGTTAAACAAATAAAACTTGTATAAAAGGGACAAACATTAAAAAAAAAGTTGTAGTTACACATGAGCAGAGGTTCAGTCTAAAATGCCGTGTGTTTGAATTACGGCAAGTATTTTCACAAACAACCTTTCTTCGGATACAAACTTTACATGAAGAGTTAAAATAAATAGCTTTTGTGTTTTTTTAATTTTAGTAAGAAATCTTTCATTATACGCTTATCAACATAATACGCACGGCTATTTGTTTTAAAGCAAGTTATTATGTTAAATTTTTGTACTTTTTTCATATCTTAACCTTTATAATGTTGTAATGTACAATAATTTTAGAGAATTTGTTTAATATTGCATTACGAAACTATTTTGCATTTAATGTGTTAAAAAAAATTAGAAAGAACATATCAATTACAAAACATTGGTATATGTTAAAACTATATTGGTCAAAAAAAAATTTAGTACTGAAATTTCAAAAAACACATCCATAAAATTGATACTTCTTTATTTTTAAAATATGTTTATACAAATACTAAAAAGTGTTTTAAATTTTAGTTCAAGTGGAAAACTAAAAAATAATTAACTATATTTTTATTAACTTTTGTATTTCTAAAAAAGCTTAATATTATTAACTAGCGGATATATTAAAGTTTTTATTTAAAGGTTTTGTGAAATTAAATTCGATAAAAACTAGCTGCCCAAAATTATCAAAATGTGTTGAAAAATAATAAAGTTTATAAAAAAATTTTAATAATCATAAAGTTCTAAATTATATTAAGTATAAATAAATATTTCCTTAAAAACTTTCAAAACTTTTACAAAAAAAAAGTAAGAAAAAAGGCTAAAGGTTTTACTTAAATAAAAACAGTTTAAAAGTTAGTAAACAAATTGTTTTAATGTTTCTTAAAAACTTTTTGAACACGGTAAATGGTTAAAGTTAAAAAAAAAAAACGTAAAATACAATTTTTAAAAAACTTAAAAAATTGTTTTAGATTTTGTATATTTGCGTTAAAGTAGTGTACAACTTAAAATAATGTCAACGCGATAGGATTATATGACCTTAAACTTAAACTTAATTGATTAATAAAAACTATACGTTTTAGTTACGTTTAAAACATTAATGTATTTTAAAACTGAGATATGACTAAAATTTATAATTGGTAACAATATGTTAGTCAACTTTTTAAATAGTTTTTATAGTTAACTTTATTTTCGTCGCGAAATGAGAAAATTAGAAAATATAAATGTTTGTTAACTAATTTTATCATTTGTTTTAGGCATATATCGTTAAAGCAGAGCTTTAAACAGCATAAAAGTTGTTACAGTTTTTGTTTATAACTAACTTATATAGAAATCTTGAATTTAGGTAATATTTTTTTGTAACTTAAGTTAATAAACAATACAGGCTATTCCTAAAAATCTTTTTTCAGTAGAATTTAGTTATACAAAGCTTAAGTAAAATAATTTTTACATTTTAATATATGATATTTAGCGACTTAATGTAAAATTAAAAAAATTGTACTCGTGTATTTTTTTTACTAAAATACATTCATTAACTTACATTTATATTAATTAATGAGCTTTACCGCAAGATCAAAAACAACAACATCCGAGACATCCTACGACCGGTTTCGTCCTAATTAGGACTCATCAGGCAGGCATAGTTGCGAGAAACCGCTATTGTGATCTTAACCAAGCGGGATTAAGTGCGAAGTACTGAAGCGACCGTTTATGGGTAAAGTTGAAAAATTGACACAGCTAAATCGTTCACAGCCCAACGTCTCAGACATTGTCAGCTTATTGTGAGATTATAGTCTGCGCTCGTTTGATCATTTTTAACTAGTAGTTATTACGGCCATCATCAACATTGTTGAGATGTTTCTCCCCATCAATAACCGGTCGTAGGATATCTCGGATGCTGTTGTTGTTGATCTTGCGGTAAAGTTCATTAATTATTGTTGATTGCGCGAAACTTATATTCATAAGAAATAGTTATAAGGAAAATAAAATCAAACATTGGCTTACTTTTTATAAAGAAGTATTATCGTTTTTAAAAAATCTTCAAAAAAATGAAAACAACTTAGAGCTTTTATATTTGTGGCAATAAAAGAGTTCAACTTAATAAAAGCATTTAAATTCCAAAAGAATTTTTTTAACAATTAGGTTATCTAAAAAGTATTTTTTCTACAAATAGAACAAATAGTATAATTAAAACAACGTATTTAACTATTTAAATATATTTACATTGAATCGATATAAATTGACTAAAATTTATCGGTACATCTCAAAAACTTTGAGCTATTTTTAAGCTTCTTCAATTAATTTTGTGAATCATACATATCTTTATTAATGATAAACGAAAAAGAATTGTTTACCAGCAACTTGTTCGTCTGTAAGTACTATTTAGAAGCAAATAAACATGTCTATTGACTATTTTAAAGTTAACCAAGAAAGTTTTTAGACAAACTGTTTAAACTTTTGAAACAAGTTCAGTTAAAAGATTTTTAAAAAATAACTACTTATGATACTAAGAAGTCAAAAACAGCTAAAAGATTGTCTACAGACAGCCATCACTGATAAAACAGAAGACTATTGCAACTGTGCAAAGAAAACAGAGTGCCCAGTAAACTCAAAATGTCAGCTATCAAAAGTTATTTACAAAGCTGTTGTAACTTCTAAAGACGGCGAAAAAGTTTACATTGGATCAACTGGAAAAGTTTTTAAAAAAAGATACCTACAACATCTTTACTCGTTCAAAAATATTGACCGTCGACACACTACGACTTTAGCGAAATACATATGGCATCTTAAGGATAAAAAAATCAAATTTATAATAAAATGGTCAATAGTTCGAGTAGCTATTGGTGATTTAATATTGAACAATTCTTGTGAGCTTTGTAAACTCGAGTGGATCGAAATCAAAAATCACAGCGGAGAAAATTGTTTAAATAAAAACGTGTGCCAACATTTCAGTACCGCGGTAAACTCTAATTGTAAAATCAAAAACACTTTTTCAGGAAGCTGTTATGAAAAACGATAGTGAACTTTAAGCGTATTATATTATAATGTTAATGACCTGCTGCTTAGATACGCTTTTTTTAACACAACACAAAAACGCGTATATAACCGGTAGTGCGTACCTAAAAAATTTCGGTAATTAATTACCTACATTAAGTCTAATAAATATTCTTTTTTATCAAAATTATTTTTTAAACGCATTTTAAGTTTACGTTTCAATCATGGAGTATGTAAATGACAATTTAAGTACTTTTTATTTTCATTAATATCGCATTTTAACACAATTTTTAGATTTCTTTTTGATTCATGAGGTCTGTAAATGTCAATTAAACTCTTTATTACTCTCATTATCTAAAAACTTTAATTTAGATAATTATACGCTTTAAACGTTTATGTTTTAATCATGGTGTATGTAAATGTTAACAGCACTGTTCATTATTTTTTTTATAAACTTTTATGATCTTATAAACACTTTTTTATCCGACTTTTTCAATCATTGGGTATGTCAATTTAAATTGCATTGTTCTTTGTTTTCGTTAAGTAATCAAACTGTAATATGTTTGTTTCAATAATTGATTTAGTATGCAATTTATAACTTCATAATTTTTTTTCTGGTTCCTTTAGCTTTAGTTTATTAAAATTTTATACAGTAAGAATTAATTTAAAACGTAATATTTTTGTTTTATTACTTTTAGGTTTGGATTTTGATTTCTAAAAAGAAAAAAACCTATTTTGAACACAGCGTTTTTTGGCTAAAAAAGTGCGTACTGAACCGGCAGAGCGTACCTAAGTTGCTGGTTACTGTATGTACTTTTAAATGTTTGTAATTTTTTTTGACTTTAATTTAATTCATAAAAAATATCGAACAAAATTACTGTAGTGCAATAATGCGCTATTGTTTGCTACTTATTGGATTGTATTCAGTTATTTTACCATTAAAATTAAGCAGCTTGAAAAAGTTTTAAATTAACAAAGTAAAAGTTTTTATAAATACTTGAAAATTTACAAATAAAACTGGAGTAGTAAAATATGAAATGTCAAAGATTTTTTTTGTTATAAATAAATTTTTACATAAAACTAATTTTCAGTTTGTAAAAGCATCTGAATTAATTTGAAAACTTTTGATGCTTAAAATTAAAGGAAATTTATAATTAAGTGCAATGTTTATAATGCAATAAAACTTGTTTTTTAGGCATGAAAGGGATTTAATTAATTTAATTAAGTAAAATCTAAAACTTTAAGTTATTTAAGAATTTTTTAAAGAAAATTAAAAGACCAAGATACTAAATTACTATAATGCAACATATAAACTTTAATTGAACTACTTATTCAAAGTCTTAGTATAGCTACTATATATGAATGAATATGAGTTCTGTACATTTTTGTATGTTCCTTTATATTTTGTACAGTTGACTTTTGTAATGATTCAGTAATAAGAATAGATAAAAAGCTATTCGCAAATCAAATAAAGCTTAACTAAATTCTATCAACTTTTACAGTTTTTCGTTTAAGTTTCTTTTTATAGAAGAAAGTTTCCATTTTTTAAGCAATTACGTTTTTTGAAAAAAAAAATATTTTTTTTATATTATTTGCAAGTTTAGTTTTGTTCTGTTATAGTTAGATTAGTACTGATAATATAAAATAATTCAAAAAAATATTTTCAAACGTATTCTAAAACTTCATTTAATCTATGATTTTGTAATGTGTAGAAAATTATTAATTAATTTTTATGTTCTTATTTTTACCGATATTATTACTGTTCGCAGTACAATTTTTTTAATTTTTAGATTTGTAACGGTTAGCTACTGACTATATTTTAACAAATTTATCTTAATTAATTTAACTGTAATTTAAAAAAGAAAGTAAATGTATTACAGTTTGTGTACAAAAATAAAATAAGAAATTAGGAATATCGGATTAGATAATTTTTTTGAACCCAGGTAAAAGTGCGTAGCTTATGTGAAATGCGTATACTAAATATTTGAGAAAAATTTCAGTTCTTTACACCAAACAATAATAATATTTATTTTCTAAAGAAATTCTTAAACACAGCATCTATACAAGTATTTATTTTTGTATTCATAAATTTAAAGACGAATGTTTGGGTGTTTTACCGAAGTATCGGAAGGTCTTTTTTTTTATTTTACTTAGACTTGGTTAAATATTTATAATATATAGGGTATAATACATATATATTTTGCAATTTTTCTATAACATAGGCATATTTTAGAAAATTGTTAAAACTTTGTAGCCAATAGTTCAATGGAGGTTATGAATTTTTTTAAACACTAGACACCATCTAGGTCTAGGGTATTTTTGAATAAGGTTTTGTAAGCGATGGTTTTTTACATCTTTATTAATATGGTTCTGTTCTTGACAAATAAAGTAAGAATGTTCTAAGTTTCATAATTGCTAAATTAAAGGAAGATTTAACATAAGTGATATTCTTTGAAATTTGATTTATAGTTTATCTTTGTAGGTTATACGACAATTCAAACTCGGACAACTCAAATTCCGACAGTTAAAATTCTTAAAAAAATATTAAAAATACTATAACTCTAAAAAATAATAATGTATATGTAAATCTTATTATTATCTACAAGCTACTTTTTCTGTTTTGGCAAATCTTAAATATTTTTCAAAATATTTTAAAATTAATAAAAACAACTATGTTTTTTACTTTATTTAAGCTATATCTCAAAAAAAATTTATTTTTTTTAAAGAAAAAATTGCTTGTAGATATTAATATAACCTACATATGTATATTCATTTTTTACAAATATACATTACTTTTTTATTTGTGGCCGTTTCAATTTTTTTTTAAGAATTTGAATCGTCGGAGTTTGAATTGTCTGAATTTGAATAGTCGTGCACCCATCTTTATAGTACGGAAATGTAGCCAAATGATATCTAAGCTTGCAAATATAGCAAAATGAACAAAATTATTAATTTAACCTAAAATTTCTTAGAATATAAACTTTTAACAATATTATGTAACGAACTAGTAAGTTAAATTTGTCAAAATTTATAGAATCTAATTAAGCTCTTAAGAGATAAAAAAAAATTCAAAGTCATTTGCAAAACTTTCATATTATATAAGATATAAATAAAAATGCTTATTTATAAAATTTTAAAATTGAATTTAGCAATTTTTTTTGTAAACGATTTCAAACTATACTTAATCTAAAGAACTGTTACAAAAGTACTAGGTAAGAGTATCGTTGATAGCACTATATCCAACTACTGAGCATACAAAACTTGTGAGTAATTAAACCAGTATTTACGCGGTATGAAAATAAGTATAGATACATAAAAAAGCTTCTTTAAACATCTAAATAATTTTCAACAGAACTCTTTTAAAGTTTAAGTAGAGAGACTTTTATATATATTCTATTTATAGAACGACAAAAAAAAAAAACGCTCAAATTATTTGGTCCTAGGACCTGGTGCACAAATAAACCTTTCGGTTATCGAGTAGCACACCACTTGTTTACCTTTTAAGGTCTATAGCTATAAACATTTAGATTTGAAGTAAACTTAAATGAACATGTTTTTTTTATATGTGCAATTTGCATATAATTTTCTGTTTTTCTTCTTTTGATACTTCTAAGTTCCTTATAAATGTTTATTTGTTGACAAGATATTAAACTGTATTAGGGCGTATGACTCGATAACCAAAAGGTTTTTCGTACACCAGATCCTTAAACTAAATTTTTTATCACTTTTTTATCTTTCAATAAACAACATTTTAAAAGTCTTTAAATTAAAAAAAAATAGTAAAACGTGCATTTTCTCAGAAATTTTAATTTTTCTTAATCAGTCTTTAAACAATTGTTTTTTTTCTTTTTGACAACTAAATAAAAAACTCAAAAACGGTATAAAAAAAATTTTGCTATAGCATAGTTCTAAAAGAAACAAGCTATTTGACTTCTTGTTTCTACATATCTATAGGTTTGTAAATTAAATCACTTTAATTGAATTTATTTTTATAAATGAGTTACAATATACCAAAGTTAAGTTCGTTTTATTTGTCCTTAATGTTTTATTAACCTTACATAATTTCTCATGCATAACAGAAAGGGATGCTAGAGAGGGTGAGAAAATTTTATAAGTTGTTGCATTTAATTTTTAATTCTATACTAAATACCGTTTTGAGTCGTACAAATATATTTTTTATTGATAAGATTACTTTTAGTTATGAAATTTATATATATATATGTTCGTAATTAAAAAAAAGAAAGCAAAAAAGTTCTATACATTAAAGTACAAGTTTCTAATTATGTACTGGCATTTCTTATATTTCTTAATAAAATATCAATTAAGTGTTTCTTGCGTTTTAATGCTTTAATTTAACTTTAAACTTATCTTCTTCATACTTTACAAAAAAAGTATTCATTCAAAACAATTATTTAAGTCATAATCAAAATTTGAAGCTTTTATAACATTCATTATATTAAAAAAAAAAACCGTTTGACCCGATTGACCTGTTAATCAATAACACTAAAATATCAACTGTTAAAGTTTTTAAAGATTTGAAATATATATCTTTTGAAATCTTAAATGGAATGAACAGATAAATTATTTGTATAATGTTGCACAAGTTTTATCATATCAAATACAAAAGCGTTTTGAAACTAATTCAGCTATGCTGACAAAACTATTTAAGATATACTTTTGTCCTAAGCTTGATAACAATACCAAAATTTTATCACCCTATCTAAACACGACATTAACAAAATTGAGTCTGTGCAGAGAAATTTTACCCGTTTTATGTGTAGTCGATGTAACATATCCAATACACTATACAATACTAGATTGGTTAAACTTGGATTAAAATCTCTAGAATATAGAAGATAGGGGTTTAATTTATTTACGCTTTTTAAAATTATAAATGGCAATTATAAGGTTTTTTTTAGTCAATTATTTATTTTATCCTATGATAAACATCAGTTAAGAGGAAATAATAGAACAATAAAATTTAAACTTAATTTTAGCAACAGTCAGTGGCAAGGTTCATTTTTCACAGAGCAAAGACTATGTGGAACAAGTTACCACATGAATGTGGTATCGTGTGAGAGGGTGGAACATTTTCGCTTAAAACTAAAAAGATTTAATATAAATATTATAAATATCAGTAAAATTCAGTAACTTTCCACAAATACAATAGGAAATAATTAATAAAAAAAACTTTTATAATTTTCATATTATCTAAATTAATTACTGGTTTCTTCATTTTTCTATTTGTAATATTAAGTAGTTTTATTTCCCTACGCCTTCCCCCTAACAGACTAATAACTTATTTTTATTAACTTTGTACAAATGTGTTTGTATTTACTAAAATATCGCCTTTTATATTAAGCAATTAAGTATAAGCTTATTTTTGAGTTTTTTTATACTTCTAGTTTTGTTTATGTTTATTTTTTGTTGAATATAAATGGATTTTATTTTTATTTTTCTCATTGAGTGTCCTGTTTAAGTGGCTCAGGTTTTGATGCCTGAGTCCAACACTGCACAATTAAAAAAATATTAACAATAATTAAAGCTTTTTAGATTTAAAATACTTTATTTTTAATTCAAAAAATTTGCTTCAAAAAAGGCAAAAATTACTTTTATCTTCTTATAAATAAATTTGTTCTACTATATCTTCCTTTACTTCACAGTAACAAAATGTAAAATTTATTTTTGTGTCAAACTTACAATGGTAAAGTTAATAGCTTATTTTGTGTTTTTAGTTAACATAAATTCGAAAAAATCGTTTTTTACTATTGGGTGAAAATTCTTAGGAAGGCTCATTCAATTGAGTATGCAATTTTTTACTGTGTTTAAAATGTGTGTAAAAAAGAACTTACTGTACTAGATTTCAAATATGACTATATTTTGATTAAAAAGTATCGATAACACAATGTTTGTTCCGCTTAACTAACAAGAAAATGCAATTTTAATAAAACTGATAGTCCGTAAAAACAAATGGTTTAGCAACAACTAGCTGTATGTGGCAACCGTTTGCATATCTTAACACTTAACAACTATTCACTGTCTATTTCTATGCATACAACAATATATTATTCAAATAA